>NC_133657.1:178347390-179680240 GCF_009905375.1 Apium graveolens
AAAATCAAAATAAAATCAGAATAAATTTTCCAAAAGTATTTTACCAAAATAATTTATTAAATTAAATTATTCCAGTTCTGAGTTATTGATAAATCTAGAAATTATACTTGTAGAGAACTTTGTGAACTACTAGAGAACTCTACAAGGACTTATCGATAAGTCATAATTAAGCTTATCGAGAAGTCACTCGAGAAGTTAGTAAATTGACTTATCAAGAACTCACTCAAGAAGTTTTAAAATGACTTGTCGATAAGTCAGTTAGACCACTCGAGAACTCGGTTCTCTATATACTTTCGATCACTGTGCCTTGTGTTAATTTTACATATTAAAGATGTAAATTAACAACTGAGCAGTTTACTTGGAATTTGAAAAATTCCAAGTTAAATTTTGAATTTAAAATAAATAAATAAATAAATAAATATGCAGAGATTTTTGAAATATTTATAATTCATATTTCAGTTAATTTCCAATTAAATCAAATAAAAGTTGATTCATTAGAAATTAATCTGCTGCAAAACATTAGCTGAGTTTTTGCCTTAGGATGAAGAATTAAGCATTCCAATTTCACCTACAAGTCTAGTGAAAGTTGCTTCATCCAAAGGTTTAGTAAAAATGTCAGCTAACTGTTTTTCTGTTGGAACAAAAATGAGCTCAATGGTACAATTTGTAGCATGTTCTCTAATAAAATGGTACCTTACATCAATGTGCTTTGTTCTAGAATGATTAACAGGATTAGCCACTATAGATATAACACTGGTATTGTCACACATCATAGGTATTTTGTGTAACACTAGGCCATAATCCATTAGCTGATTTTTAATCCAAAGCACTTGAGCACAACAACTTCCTGTAGCTATGTATCCATCCTCTACTGTAGAAGTTGATACAGATTGTTGTTTCTTGCTATACCAGGATACAAGTCTTTGTCCAAGAAATTGACAGCTCCCACTAGTACTCTTTCTGTCAACCCTGCATCTAGCAAAATCTGCATCTGTGTAACCAACAGCTTCAAAGCCAGTTCCCTTAGGATACCACAATCCCAGGTTTGGAGTTCCCTTCAAGTATCTGAAAATGCTTTTCATAGCCATCAAGTGTGATTCTTTTAGATTGGATTGAAATCTTGCACATAGACATGTAGCAAACATGATGTCTGGTCTATTTACTGTTAAATAAAGTAATGATCCAATCATCACTCTATAGCTTGAAATATCCACACTCTTGCCTTTTTTATCTTCATCCAACTTAGTTGCAGTAGACATAGGTGTAGATGCAGGTGAACAATCAACCATGCCAAACTTCTTCAATAAATCTTAACATATTTAGTTTGACTGATGAAGATTTCATCACTTCTTTGACTGACTTGAAGTCCAAGAAAGTAACTTAATTCTCCCATCATGCTCATTTCATATTCACTCTGCATAAGCTTGGAAAATCTTTGGCACAACTTTTCATTTGTAGAACCAAAGATGATATCATCCATATAGATCTGAACTAGGATCATATCTTTACCATGTTTTTATATAAGAGAGTCTTGTCTATAGTACTCTAGTAAAACCATGTCTAAGTAGGAAATCTGATAGTATATCATACCAAGCTCTAGGTGCCTTTTTTAGTCCATATAGAGCCTTGAGTAGCTTGTACAAAAAATCTGGAAATACTGAATCTTCAAAGCCAGATGGCTGTTGCACATAAACCTCTTCTTCTAGCTCACCATTTAGAAAGGCACTCTTGATATCCATTTGATATACTTTAAAATTTGAATATGCTGCAAATGCTAGAAAAATCCTTATTGCTTCAAGTTTTACAACTGGAGCAAAAGGTTCATCATAATCAATTCCTTCTTCTTGTGAGTAGCCTTTTGCAACCAACCTTGCATTGTTCCTGGTAACTACACCATTTTCATCCATTTTGTTCCTGAACACCCACTTTGTTCCAATTATGCTTCTATTCTTTGGTGCATGAACTAACTCCCAAACTTTGTTTCTTTCAAATTGATTCAGCTTTTCCTGTATGGCAGATATCCAATCAGGATCCAGTAGAGCTTCATAAATTTTCTTAGGCTCTACTTGAGACAGAAAACATGCATGTAGGCACTCATTAGCAGTTGCACTTCTAATCCTCACACCAGCAGTAGGATCACCAATAATTGCTTCTCTAGTGTGACTTCTATCCCACTTCCTTGTATGAGTTTGTTGACTTGTGACTTCATCATTTTCTTCATTATTGGTATGACTGCTAGATCCTTCTTCTCTTTCTCCCCCTGAGTTTGTGTTATCAAATTCAGGTGTTTGAGATGAGCTTCCATTCCCATAATTTTCTTGTTCCGTAGACTCTTCATTTGTCATCTGTTGTGCATCAACTTCATCTTCTCCATCAGAATCACTATTAATATTGAGGTTCTCAAATGTAAGGGCTTCAGTTTCATTATCATCAAGGCATTCCAAGCCTGAACACTTGTCATCATCAAAGGTCACATATGTGCTTTCCATAAGCTTCTTTTGATCAATCACATAAACCTTGTAGGCTGTTCTTTCCAATGAATATCCCAGAAAAATTGCTTCAAAAACCTATGAGTCAAATTTTCCCACATATTCAGAGTTGTCTTTCAGAATGTAAAACTTGCTTCAAAACACATGAAGATGCTTTACAGTAGGCTTTCTCCTAGACATGATTGAGTAAGGTGATTTTCCATGAGCCTTGTTAATGAGATATCTATTTTGAGTGTAGCATGCAGGGTTAATAGCCTCTTCCCAAAAACTTGTTGGCAGCTTGGCATCTTGCAGCATTGTTCTAGCAGCTTCAACCAATGTTCTGTTCTTT
This sequence comes from Apium graveolens, assembly GCF_009905375.1. NCBI lineage: Eukaryota > Viridiplantae > Streptophyta > Magnoliopsida > Apiales > Apiaceae > Apium > Apium graveolens. The sequence continues at coordinate 178,350,211 of NC_133657.1, forward strand.
CTTTCTTTCAACTACTCTATTTTGTTGAGGTGTTCTAGCAGCTGAGAATTCTTGAACAATGCCTTTGCTTTTGCAGAATTCACTTAATGTTGCATTTCTGAATTCTATACCATTATCACTTCTCAATCTCTTTACACAATTGTGATCTTCATCCTATTTTTCTATCTTCTTGATGTGCTCAATTATGATATGTGGAGTTTCATCTTTAGAGTGCATGAACTCTACCCAAGTGTATCTTGAGAAATCATCCACCATCACAAGTGCATATTTGTTTCTTGAAATAGATAAGACATTTACTGGCCCAAACAGGTCCATGTGAATGAGCTGCAATGGTGCACTGACTTGATCTTTTCATTTTTCCTTTCTGACAAGCTTCACAGACTTCAACTTGAGAAAACTCCAGTTTAGGCATATCTCTTACCAACTCATTTTTGACCAAGGTGTTGATTGCCTTGAAATTTAAATGAGACAACTTTTTATGCCAAAGCTTGCTTTGTTCTTCTGATGCCTTGGTGTAGAAGCAACAAATTCCATCCTTATTTGTTGAGTTCAAGTCTGCAACAAATAAGCTTCCTTTCCTTGCTCCTTTTAGAGCTACTTCACCAGTTTTCTTGCTGATAAAAGTGCATTCATCTTTGTTGAATAAAACTTCAAAACCTTTGTCAGCAAATTGGCTAATACTGAGAAGATTCACTTCAAGACCATCTACCAGTGCTACATCATCAATGACAATATTTCCAGATCCAATTTTGCCATATCCCAATGTGAATCCTTTGTTTTTGTCTCCAAAGGTCACCAAAGGGCCAGGCTTCTCCTCAAACTGTGATAGCATAGCTTTATCACCTGTCATATGCCTGGAGCATCCACTGTCTATTTTCCATATGACTTTCTTCATTTTTCCCTGTACACAATGAGTTTTAAGTGTGTTTAGCAAATCAAGCAGTGTTGGGTACTTTCTTCTTGTTAACTGATTTAGCAGAAGTAGAATGAGTAATTTTAGATAAAATTGAATTCATTGACTGCTGTGCATTTTTTCTTTCTGTTGTAGACCCAACTTTTGTTTCTTTGAGGTCTACTCTCAGTTTGTGGCAACTATTCATCACCTTCAAGTTGCAAGGGTTGTAGTCAAATTCATCACATAAAGAGTAGGGATCATTTGCATCTGCTTTGTAACACCCCCAGATCCGGGGTCGGGAATCCGGGTTGTCACGGTCTTTCTTTCCACAATATCACTTTACTTAATTAATAATAAATACCCTCATGCTGTGACCCCACACTAACACACACCACAACTCGTTATAGTCTCAGAGATGAAATTGAAATAAGTACAAGTCTTTGAATCCACAATTTAAAATTATTACAACCCAAAATGATTACTTGATAATTTACAGTTAATTGCCATTATCTGCCACAAGTTATAATTATACATAATTGGATTCTCAAAAGTAGATGGTCTAAACTACAATGGATCTACCTCTGCAGCTATAGCAGCTACAATATCAGCGGGAAGACGCGGGACGCTTCCCACGCGCTTGCGCTGGGTCTGCTGGAGTCTGGCCATCTCTCCTAACTGTTGTTGTGTGATGAAGAAATAAAGCAAGAGTGAGCCTTACAGCTCGCAAGATAATATGTATAGTGATAACAATAATATAAGTATCTAAATGGATACTTAATAGCATCTCTATCACATGCAAGATAATTACTTGCTAGATATAAGTAAAAACAAGGAATGAAGCTACCAATACTTCACCACACTTATATCATATAAAGTTACTTGAACTGCCATCGTTCAAAGTATTATAAGTTTTAAGAAAAGCATCCCATAGATGAGACCACAAGTTAAGACTTGAATATATTCAATCTTTGAAATATTATTGAATGAAAAAGTTATGAGATACTTTATTTAGTCCCGATATATATATATCCACATATATATATCTCTTAAACATTTCCTGGAACCTCTGTTATGTAAAGTATGAACAGAGTTTAAAACATCCAATGAATTTTGGAAAGGAAAAGAATTTTGGCATAAACCCGATATCTCGCTGATCAGGCAAAGATACCAATAAGTAACCTTTTCTACTAGTAGATGGACGAATTCCCCACTGGTCATCACCCTGGTCATAATTAAGACCTATGCTGGACTGCCACTCAGCCACCTATGCATTTGATGGACTCCCACTGAGCCACTTACACAATAATAGACCGTACCTCGGCCTGTCGCTTATGCCGACTCAATGAGAGGGGCTTACTTCCCGAACGTTGGGCAAGTAATCAATTCATTTACCAAATCTGCAACCTTGTTGCGAATATAAAATACACCACAGAGCCGGATTTCCCAGGTTTTGAGCGAGTATTTAAATCCCCTTTAAAAAGGAAGATCTTAAATATAAAAATGAGTTTTGGGATCCGCTCTGACTTTTAAAAATCATTTTGAAGACTCGAAAACACTTTAAAGAGTGTTTGGAGTAAGGCTGATTTAATGAAGTAAATCAGTCCCCAGAATATTAGAAAATATCTAAATATTATTAATTAAATAATATTCCCATAAAGAATAGTCTTTATAAAAATAATTGAAGTAGATGTATTAAAATTTATACTTGAAACGAGTATTAAATAACCAAAGATATACTTATATGAAAGTATTATCTTTATTTGAATAATCGAAAATAAGTTTGATTATTAACACCTTATTCTTTAATAAAATAAAGAATATATTTCAGCAAATAATCGGAGTCATAGATCCTCAAATGAATATTCAAATAATATTCAATAAATAAAATAAGCTGAGTCATAATACCTCGAATGAATATTATAAATAATATTCATTAAATAAAATAAAGGAGTCATACATCCTCAAATGAATATTCAAATAATATTCAATAAATAAAATAAGCTGAGTCATAATACCTCGAATGAATATTATAAATAATATTCATTAAATAAAATAAAGGAGTCATACATCCTCAAATGAATATTCAAATAATATTCAATAAATAAAATAAAGTGAGTCATAATACCTCGAATGAATATTATAAATAATATTCATTAAATAAAATAAAGGAGTCATACATCCTCAAATGAATATTCAAATAATATTCAATAAATAAAATAAAGTTTAAAGTTATCGAATAAACCTTATTCGATTAATAGTTTGGAAAACTATAACCATATATATATATATAAATATATATATATATATATCCATATCCATATATACAAGATTACTCGGGATCCTCGACTCCCGGTTTTAGAAAATATTTTCACCTTTGGGTCCCTATACTAAGGGTATATGCAAGATACCGCTATCCTCTAGCATAGGTATTATCAACTGAACCAACAGATATATATTTCAAGAATATGAAACAGGCATGCATATATACCATATCACATGCTACAATATATCGCAAGAATTTGCTAAATAACCAACATGCATCTATCGCAAGATAATGCATATACAAGTGTATTCATCACAACAACAGTATAACGGATAGAATACTTGCCTGAGCGACTTGGGGGTGAGAAAGGCTCGGGACGAGTCTGGTAACCTATAAACAACAAGTAAGTTGGAATTAAACCAAAATCACTTGTAAATCTATGCTTTAACTAACTTAGACTCTAACGCTTGTTTTACGCTCACCGATTCGCTTAAGTCACTCGGGTACCCTCGGCTCCACCATTTTTAATAACTTAACCTTTACGAGTTTTAAAGCGATTCCTTCGCGAATGACTTACCAACTGCCTAACACACTTACCATAAATGTTTCACACATTAATTAACCCTTTTTGGTCTTTAACCTATGTTTCAAAATAAGGCGAGGGAAAAAGTTCCGTTCGCGAAACGCCGTTACTTGAAACGGTCGTTTCTCCTAAACCGTAAATCGGAATCGAACGAACTTCATATCAAAACGAAGCTCGTAACATGAGCTATCTAATCATGGCAGTGGTCATAATCTAGCAGGGGGTTCTCGGGTCCTAATGCTATGCACAAAAACAGTCCAAAGAAAATCGGACGTTACGACGGCTATGTTTACGCGATTTCCGAATTTTAAACCATACAAAACCAACCACAAACCAACCTCAAATCCAACATACAACCAACATCCATCCTTATCACATCATAACAACCCCAACCAATTCAATTTAACCATTCATACTTATGCTTAAACTTTACTTTAATCATTCTTAAGTTTCTTTAAATCAAAACCACAAATTACCATTTCATTTCACTACCATTCCAAATCTCAAACTCTAATCATAACACCAACTACAATAACATCCTACTCATCAAAATCACCTTATAATATATATGGACCTAGGGTTTGAAAATGGTATACCTTCCTTGAAGTGGTGGGTTGAGCTAGGAAGCCTTAAGAAGCTTGGAGAAGCCTTAGGAAAGCTTGGATCTTCAAGAAAAACAAGAAAAAGTTCAAGTTAAAAACTTGAAAACACTATTCATTGTCTTCTTCATTGATTAAATGAAGAAGCTAGAGAAAGAATTAATGGCTTAAACTCATGATATAGCCATAACTAAGCATAAAGATGGTTAGGGAATTTTCTTACCAATTAAGGATGCTTGGATCTTGATTTTGGAAATTTTTTTCTTTGAAAAAAAATGAAAAGCCGAGAGCTAGGTGAGGAACAAATGCCTTGGCTGATTTTTTGATTCTTGATGAAATGATTTGCTAGCTTGGTTGGCTTGGTTTTGTTTTTGATTTAGCAAATTACCACCTTGCCCTTGAATTTGTGTGGTCCTTAATCAACCACACCTCCCTTCTTCCATGTCATGCTTATGTCACCCTTATGATGTCATCCTCCCTTCCTTGTCTCCTTTCTATTGGTTGGATGACATCACTCCCATTAAACCCTTTGATTAGCTTCCTAATCGTTTGCCTAATGACCGCTGATCTGTTGTACGGTTCGCTTAACTTTCGTTCTCGTTTATCATCTGAAGGATCATACCCGGGATCTTATTACTTAGGTTCCCTTAACCTTTCTCAATACGTTATATTCCTTTTTATGATCCTCTATTATAATCCTTTAATTTAAATCCTTTTTATCCTGTTACCTTATACTCAATTCTCTCCGTATCTTGTGGATTTCCGGGAAAAACCAAAGTGTTCGGAATTGGGTTCTGACGATATTTACATACACTTATATACTTCATATAGTACTAATAAAATCCCAGAATATCCATAACAGAACCCCTACATAGTGTGGCGTGAAAAGTTTTCTCATTCAGCTAAAACACTATTCACAAGGGTTACAAAAAGTTGAAAAATTTTGGGGTTATTACAGTCTCCCCTCCTTAAAAGGATTCCGTCCCGGAATCAAACAGAAAACAAATGGGGGTACTTTTCTAGCATTGCGCTCTCTAGTTCCCAAGTCGATTCTTCCACATTATGATTCTGCCATAGTACTCTGACTAGCTTGATCACCTTGTTCCGAAGCACCTGCTCCTTCTTATCCATAATCCTTACTGGCTTCTCCACGTAAGTTAGATCTGGCTGCATATCCACCTGCTCGTACTCCACTATGTGCCTGGCATCTCGATGATACCTCCTTAGCATTGACACATGGAACACATTATGAACTTGTTGCAAATTAGGGGGTAGGGCTAGCTCGTAAGCTAACTTTCCAATCCGTCTTAATATCTCAAAAGGTCCAATGTATCTTGGGCTTAGTTTTCCTTTCTTTCCGAACCTCATTAATCCCTTCCAAGGGGATACTTTCAACAGTACTAAGTCCCCTACTTCATATTCCTTGTCCTTTCGGGCTAGGTCTGCATATTTCTTCTGTCTGTCTTGGGCTGCTACAAGTCGCCCTCTGATAAGATCCACTATATCTTTGGTCCTTTGGACCACTTCGGGTCCGAGCATCTTCCGCTCTCCTACTTCATCCCAGTATAAGGGAGATCGACACCTTCTTCCTGTACAAGGCCTCATAAGGCGGCATCCCGATGCTAGCATGAAAGCTATTGTTATAAGAAAACTCGATCAACGGCAGGTGATCATCCCAACTTCCTTTAAGGTCTATTGCACAGACTCTCAACATATCCTCTAGTGTCTGGATGGTCCTTTCACTCTGTCCATCCGTCTGGGGATGGTACGCGGTACTCATATTTAACTTGGTCCCCGCACATTCCTGAAAGCTCCTCCAAAATCTGGAGTTGAACCTAGGGTCTCGGTCTGAGACAATGGATGCTGGGACTCCATGTCGCGTTACTATTTCCTTAAGGTAAATGTCCACCAGTCTATCGACTGTGTATCTCTCGTTGATAGGAATGAAATGAGCTGACTTTGTCAGTCGGTCTATAATTACCCAAATGGCAGTCGTGATTGGCTTTCGTCCTTGGCAAGCCTACAACAAAATCCATCGCTATCTGTTCCCATTTCCATTCGGGAATCTCCAGGGGTCGCAAAAGTCCACTGGGTCTCTGGTGCTCTGCCTTTACTCTTTGGCAAGTCAAACACTTGTTCACCCATTCTGCTACGTCCCTCTTCATGTTGGGCCACCAGTAATATTCCTTCAAATCCCTATACATCTTGGTACTTCCTGGGTGAATGGAATACCTTGAACTATGGCTTTCATCCAAAATCTCATCTTTAAGTTCTTGAACATTCGGAACCCAAATTCGGTAGGAATACCTCATTATCCCTTTATCATCTTTCTCAGTATGGATCTCCTCTCCAGTCATTGACTTTCTGTCTTCATTCATTATTTTCTCTTGGCACAATCTGATCTTTTCCAATAATTCTGGCTGCATTGAGATCTCAAAAAGCTTTTCAGTTCCGGTTCCGGTTACCTTTACCTCTATTTCCATTTTCTCAAAATCCCTTATCAACTCTTCCGAGGTCGTTATCATTCTGAGTCTTTCCTTTCTACTAAGGGCATCAGCCACCACATTGGCTTTCCCTGGATGATAGAGAATCTCACAATCATAGTCCTTGATTAGTTCTAGCCATCTCCTCTGGCGCATGTTGAGCTCTTTCTGCGTAAATATGTACTTGAGGCTCTTATGGTCTGTGAAAATCTCGCACTTCTCTCCATACAAGTAGTGCCTCCAAATTTTTAAAGCAAATACTATTGCTGCGAGCTCGAGGTCATGAGTAGGATATCTAACCTCGTATTCCTTCAGTTGTCTCGACGCATACGCAATGACTTTACCGTGCTGCATAAGCACACATCCTAATCCTTTGTGCGATGCGTCACTATATATCACAAAATCTCCTTTTCCATCCGGCAATGCCAATACCGGAGCCGTTATCAACCTTTTCTTTAATTCCTGAAAACTGTTCTCGCATTTCTCCGTCCATTCAAACTTCTCTGTCTTACGAGTAAGTCGTGTCAAAGGGGCTGCGATCTTCGCAAAGTCCTGCACAAATCTACGATAGTAGCCGGCCAATCCTATGAAACTCCTTACCTCTGTGGGTGTGGTTGGCCTTTCCCAATTTGAGACCGCCTCTATCTTGGAGGGGTCGACCAATACTCCTTCTTTATTGATCACATGTCCTAAAAACTGTACTTCATTCCGCCAGAATTCACACTTCGAGAATTTGGCATATAACTGCTCCTCTCTGAGTATTCCTAGAGCTATCCTCAAATGCTCTGCATGTTCTGCCTCAGTCCTTGAGTAGATCAAAATATCATCGATAAAAACTATCACACACTTGTCCAAGTACTTCTTAAATACTCTATTCATTAAATCCATGAAAGCTGCTGGGGCGTTGGTTAATCCAAAGGACATTACCAAGAACTCATAATGCCCATACCTGGTACGGAACGCTGTCTTGGAAATATCTTCGGGTTTAATCTTTAGTTGGTGATATCCAGTTCTCAGGTCAATCTTGGAAAAATAAACAGCATCCTTTAGCTGGTCGAACAGATCGTCTATTCTAGGTAATGGGTACCTGTTCTTTATGGTTAGCTTGTTCAACTCTCGATAGTCTATGCACAACCTCATGCTCCCATCTTTCTTCTTAACAAATAAAACTGGTGCTCCCCACGGGGACACACTGGGTCTTATCATACCCTTATCCAAGAGTTCCTGCAATTGGATAGCTAATTCCTTCATTTCTAACGGGGCTAACCGGTAAGGTGCTTTTGAAACTGGCGCCGTCCCTGGGGCCAACTCAATAGCAAATTCAATCACTCTATCGGGTGGTAATCCCGGAAGGTCTTGGGGGAATACATCCTCAAATTCGTTGACTACTGGAATATCTTGTAAGTTGGGCACCTCCTTCTGCGTGTCCACCACATAAGCTAGGTAGGCCTCACTTCCTTTTCGTAGCATCCTTTTGGCCTGAGCCATGGTCAAAAATTTCTGCGTCTGCCTCTTTCCTCTAAATATAACTTCTTTCTTCCCGGGGATATTTAACTTAACTTTCTTCCCTTTACAGTCTATCTGAGCATCGTTGCTAGATAGCCAGTCCATTCCCCAAAATCACATCAAACTCCCCTAATTTAAAAGGAATCAGATCAACACTGAAAGATTGCTCCCCTATGCCTATCTCACAGGCGGGGTGAATCTGGTTAACAGGAATAATTTCATGATTGGCTATTTCTACTTGTAAGGGTTCTATCAAGGGTTTAGCCTTAAGTCTTAACTTACGCGCAAAGTCCTTTGATATAAAAGATTTAGTTGCTCCCGAATCAAATAAAACATTTGCACTGACTGAATTTAGAGAAAGGGTACCTGCTATCACATCTGAATCTTTCATAGCATCCTGGACTGTCATGTTGAAACTCCTCGCAGTAGGTGGCTTATTAGAAGCAGCCCTGCTTGCTCCCGAAGCTGCTGGTTTGTTCATTGGGCAATCCTTCTTCCAATGACCCTGGCGTCCACACCGATGACAATTGGTGGTTGGAACGACGGCAGGGGTTGATGATGGGCACCTAGTTGAATAGTGGCCCTTCCCGACCGCACTTAAAGCAGGTTACTGGCCTTCTTTACACTCCCCAGTGTGATTCCTTCCACATTGTTACAGGCTGGCAATGGGGGTCGAGATTGGTTGGGATAGGACATTCTTGACTTCTGGCCGCCCTGGCTCACACTCACACTCATTGGCCGCTTAAACCCAGTGTTCCTTCCTGGCAGGGACACTGCTCCTCGATTAAACCTAGTTGGGAAGCTCCTTCCTGCGGAACCTCCACCCATGCTCATACTTTTCCTCTTTATTCCTTTCTTCTCTCTTTCCTTCTGCATCTGCTCACTTCCAACTTCTACAATCGTTGCTTTTTGCACCAGAGTGGCATAGTCCGTAAGCTCAAGGATTGCCACCCTATTCTGAATCCATGGTTTCAGTCCCTGCTGAAACCTCCTAGCTTTCTTTTCCTCAGTACTCACAAACTCCGGCACAAACCTTGATAATTCAGTAAATTTCGCTTCGTACTCTGCTACAGACAAATCATTCTGCTTTAGCTCCAAGAACTTGAGCTCCATCTGGTTTTCCATAAACCTCGGGAAATACTTTCCCAGAAACAACTGACTAAATCTCTCCCAGGTTATAATAGCATCTGTCTCCATGTTTTTCTTGGCCTCCCACCAGTAGTTAGCTTCTCCTTTCAGAAGGTAGGTAGCAAATACAATTTTCTGTGCCTCATCGATACTCAAAATCTCAAAAGATTTCTCCATTTCCTTTAACCATGCCCTTGCCTCGACTGGGTCGGCTGATCCGTGGAACTCAGGGGGCTTAAGGGACTTAAAAGCCCTGAAAGAGTTTGCCACTGCATTGTTACTTCCTTGAGGGGGTGGGTTGGGTTGACGTTCCAAATTCTGTCTTAGGAGTTGCATAAACTGGCCCATGGGATCCATGCCTGGGTTTGGTACTGGTTGCTCGACCTCGGTTTCTCCTTCTTCAGCCTCTATCTCGAATCCCTCAACATCATACGTTTCCTCTTCCTCTTCATACAGGGAGTCATCCTGTTCCACATAATCCTCATCTTCCTCTTCACTGTGTTCTTGGTTTCTATTGTCCTGATTATGGCTTCCCTGGTCCTCAGACCCAGGGTTCGCCCTAGTTCCAATCTTTCTTGGCGGCATAATTCTGATAATAATAAAAACAATTATTGGGAAAATTCAACGTTAGGTCACAATCATATACAACATTGTGCTTTGCACAGCTCTTATAATGGGGAGAACGTATATCGCAATTCTATTATTTTAAGAAAGTTCTAATACGAAGTGCAGTAATAATAATAATAAAACAGTGATCCCGTCACTATGAAACTGAACTGAAAGGAAACAAATATATACATAATGCGAGAATACATAGTTTGATCTGGTCAAAAGTACAACAGTGCTACAGTCATCTGTCCCAAAAGTGATACACCAGAGTCTATCTGTCTAGTCAGAAAAAGGGATGCTATATACAAGTCAACTATCCCGGAAAACTGGCTCTTACTAAGGCCTCGGCTAACTAGACAACTAGACTATTCCATCATCAATCCTGAATCACACACCGGAACGGGTCAGCTCCCAAACCCTTTCCATCGCACGACGGAAGATATAGTCGGCCTGTCGCCTGGAGATCCTACCATGCCTGTCCCCCTGGAGAGATCTGAGTCTCGCTCGGGACGTGAGCTCTATTCCCGTAAGCTCCCTCCTCAAGGATCGGGGTATAGAAGCCCTGGTCTCATAAGCTCGGGTACGCCTACCCGCCCTCTCTGCATCCAACTCCCTCCTGGCCTCATCCAGTCGGGCCTCGGCAACAGCCACTCGGGTCCTCAAAACATCCTGAACATATCCATGAGCTAACGAAGACTGCCTCTGGGCAGGGTCAAGAGGTGGTGAATCTGGAGCCGCTGAGGGTGCCTCCTCGGTCTGCCTAGGCTCGGAAGTATGGGTCTCTGAGCTGTCATCATCAGGAATCCAAGATAGTGGTGGAGGGGTAGGGGCTCTGACCACCGGAAGTGTGGGTAAAGGGATACCAGCATACACTACCATAGATCCAACACGCTCCTCAGCTACTGGGACCTCATCCGGGTCCTCCTCATCTGGAATAGCAATAACCTCTGTCTCTGACTCCTCTGAGGGGTCCTCCTCATCTGAAACAGCAATGACCTCCGTCTCAGGCTCCTCTGGGGGGTCCTCCTCATCCTCCTCCATCTCAGGCTCCTCCTGATCCTCAACATCTAGCAATGCCTCATCATGCTCACGCTCGAACATCTCTGGGTCCTCTATCTCAGGCGCCTACACATTAAACGAGCTAAGTTACTATCATGATACTTATAAGGGTTCCCGTAAGGGTTTTAACTGTCAGCACTACTTTAAGTAGTCCGACCATGAACTTGGCAAGAGTTCTTATTATCTTTGTGAGTTTATTATTATATCGTCGCATCATCTCTGAGGTTTATAACGCTTGGTTCTGATACCATTTCTGTAACACCCCCAGATCTGGGGTCGGGGATCCGGGTTGTCACGGTCTTTCTTTCCACAATATATCTCTTCACTTAATTAATAATAAATAACCTCAAACTGTGACCCCACACTAACACACACCACAACCCGTCATAGTCTCAGAGATGAAATTGAAATAAGTACAAGTCTTTAAATCCACAATTTAAAATTATTACAACCCAAAATGATTACTTGATAATTTACAGTTAATTGCCATTATCTGTCACAAGTTATAATTATACATAATTTGATTCTCAAAAGTAGATGGTCTAAACTACAATGGATCTACCTCTGCAGCTATAGCAGCTACAACATCAGCGGGAAGACGCGGGACGCTTCCCACGCGCTTGCGCTGGGTCTGCTGGAGTCTGGCCATCTCTCCTAACTGTTGTTGTGTGATGAAGAAATAACGCAAGAGTGAGCCTTACAGCTCGCAAGATAATATGTATAGTGATAACAATAATATAAGTATCTAAATGGATACTTAATAGCATCTCTATCATATGCAAGATAATTACTTGCTAGATATAAGTAAAAACAAGGAATGAAGCTACCAATACTTCACCACACTTATATCATATAAAGTTACTTGAACTGCCATCGTTCAAAGTATTATAAGTTTTAAGAAAAGCATCCCATAGATGAGACCACAAGTTAAGACTTGAATAGATTCAATCTTTGAAATATTATTGAATGAAAAAGTTATGAGATACTTTATTTAGTCCCGATATATATATATATATATCCACATATATATATATCCCGAAAACATTTCCTGGAACCTCTGTTATGTGAAGTATGAACAGAGTTCGAAACATCCAATGAATTTTGGAAAGGAAAAGAATTTTGGCATAAACCCGATATCTTGCTGATCAGGCAAAGATACCAATAAGTAACCTTTTCTACTAGTAGATGGATGAATTCCCCACTGGTCATCACCCTGGTCATAATTAAGACCTATGCTGGACTGCCACTCAGCCACTTATGCATTTGACGGACTCCCACTGAGCCACTTACACAATAATAGACCGTACCTCGGCCTGTCGCTTATGCCGACTCAATGAGAGGGGCTTACTTCCCGAACGTTGGGCAAGTAATCAATTCATTTACCAAATCTGCAACCTTGTTGCGAATATAAAATACACCACAGAGCCGGATTCCCCAGGTTTTGAGCGAGTATTTAAATCACCTTAAAAAGGAAGATCTTAAATATAAAAATGAGTTTTGGGATCCACTCTGACTTTTAAAAATCATTTTGAAGACTCGAAAACACTTTAAAGAGTGTTTGGAGTAAGGCTGATTTAATGAAGTAAATCAGTCCCCAGAATTTTTAGAAAATGACTGAATATTATTAATTAAATAATATTCCCATAAAGAATAATCTTTATAAAAATAATTGAAGTAGAAGTATTAAAACTTATACTTGAAACGAGTATTAAATAACCAAAGATATACTTATATGAAAGTATTATCTTTATTTGAATAATCGAAAATAAGTTTGATTATTAACACCTTATTCTTTAATAAAATAAAGAATATATTTCAGCAAATAATCGAAGTCATAGATCCTCAAATGAATATTCAAATAATATTCAATAAATAAAATAAGCTGAGTCATAATACCTCGAATGAATATTATAAATAATATTCATTAAATAAAATAAAGGAGTCATACATCCTCAAATGAATATTCAAATAATATTCAATAAGTAAAATAAGCTGAGTCATAATACCTCGAATGAATATTATAAATAATATTCATTAAATAAAATAAAGGAGTCATACATCCTCAAATGAATATTCAAATAATATTCAATAAGTAAAATAAGCTGAGTCATAATACCTCGAATGAATATTATAAATAATATTCATTAAATAAAATAAAGGAGTCATACATCCTCAAATGAATATTCAAATAATATTCAATAAATAAAATAAAGTTTAAAGTTATCGAATAAACCTTATTCGATTAATAGTTTGGAAAACTATAACCATATATATATATAAATATATATATATATATATCCATATCCATATATACAAGATTACTCGGGATCCTCGACTCCCGGTTTTAGAAAATATTTTCACCTTTGGGTCCCTATACTAAGGGTATATGCAAGATACCGCTATCCTCTAGCATAGGTATTATCAACTGAACCAACAGATATATATTTCAAGAATATGAAACAGGCATGCATATATACCATATCACATGCTACAATATATCGCAAGAATTTGCTAAATAACCAACATGCATCTATCGCAAGATAATGCATATACAAGTGTATACATCACAACAACAGTATAACGGATAGAATACTTGCCTGAGCGACTTGGGGGTGAGAAAGGCTCGGGACGAGTCTGGTAACCTATAAACAACAAGTAAGTTGGAATTAAACCAAAATCACTTGTAAATCTATACTTTAACTAACTTAGACTCTAACGCTTGTTTTGCGCTCACCGATTTGCTTAAGTCACTCGGGTACCCTCGGCTCCACCATTTTTAATAACTTAACCTTTACGAGTTTTAAAGCGATTCCTTCGCGAATGACTTACCAACTGCCTAACACACTTACCATAAATGTTTCACATATTAATTAACCCTTTTTGGTCTTTAACCTATGTTTCAAAGTAAGGCGAGGGAAAAAGTTTCGTTCGCGAAACGCCGTTACCTGAAACGGTCGTTTCTCCTAAACCGTAAATCGGAATCGAACGAACTACATATCAAAACGAAGCTCGTAACATGAGCTATCTAAACATGGCAGTGGTCACAATTTAGCAGGGGGTTCTCGGGTCCTAATGCTATGCACAAAAACAGTCCAAAGAAAATCGGACGTTACGACGGCTATGTTTACGCGATTTCCCATTTTTTAAACTACCCACAATCAACACAAACCATCCTCAAATCCAACACACAACAAACACCCATCCTTATCACATCATAACAACCCCAACCAATTCAATTTAACCATTCATACTTATGCTTAAACTTTACTTTAATCATTCTTAAGTTTCTTTAAATCAAAACCACAAAATTACCATCTCATTCCACTACCATTCCAAATCTCAAACTCTAATCATAACAACAACTACAATAACATCCTACTCATCAAAATCACCTTATAATATATATGAACCTAGGGTTTGAAAATGGTATACCTTCCTTGAAGTGGTGGGTTGAGCTAGGAAGCCTTAAGAAGCTTGGAGAAGCCTTAGGAAAGCTTGGATCTTCAAGAAAAACAAGAAAAAGTTCAAGTTAAAAACTTGAAAACACTATTCATTGTCTTCTTCATTGATTAAATGGAGAAGCTAGAGAAAGAATTAATGGCTTAAACTCATGATATAGCCATAACTAAGCATAAAGATGGTTAGGGAATTTTCTTACCAATTAAGGATGCTTGGATCTTGATTTTGGAAATTTTTTTCTTTGAAAAAAAGCAAAAGGCCGAGAGCTAGGTGATGAACAAATGCCTTGGCTGATTTTTTTGATTTTTGATGAAATGATTTGCTAGTTGGTTGGCTTGGTTTTGTTTTTGATTTAGCAAATTACCACCTTGCCCTTGAATTTGTGTGGTCCTTAATCAACCACACCTCCCTTCTTCCATGTCATGCTTACCTCATCCTCATGATGTCATCCTTCCTTCCTTGTCTCCTTTCTATTGGTTGGATGACATCACTCCCATTAAACCCTTTGATTAGCTTCCTAATCGTTTGCCTAATGACCGCTGATCTGTTGTACGGTTCGCTTAACTTTCGTTCTCGTTTATCGTTTGAAGGATCATACCCGGGATCTTATTACTTAGGTTCCCTTAACCTTTCTCAATACGTTATATTCCTTTTTATGATCCTCTATTATAATCCTTTAATTTAAATCCTTTTTATCCTGTTACCTTATACTCAATTCTTCTCCGTATCTTGTGGATTTTCGGGAAAAACCAAAGTGTTCGGAATTGGGTTCTGACGATATTTACATACACTTATATACTTCATATAGTACTAATAAAATCCCAGAATATCCATAACAGAACCCCTATATAGTGTGGCGTGAAAAGTTTTCTCATTCAGCTAAAACACTATTCACAAGGGTTACAAAAAGTTGAAAAATTTTGGGGTTATTACATTTATATTAGCAAATGTTGCAATATATTGAAGCATGTTGATATGGTATATATATGCATGCCTGTTTCGTATTCTTTCCATATATATCTGTTGATTCAGTTGATAATACCTATGCTAGAGGATAGCGGTAACTTGCATATACCCTTAGTATAGGGACCCAAAGGTGAAAATATTTTCTAAAACCGGGAGTCGAGGATCCCGAGTAGATTTTGTATATATGGATATGGATATATATATATATATATATATATTTATATATATATGGTTATAGTTTTCCAAACTATTAATCGAATAAGGTTTATTCGATAACTTTAACTTTATTTTATTATTGAATATTATTATGAATATTCATTCGAGGGCTTATGACTTCTTTATTTTATTAAATGAATATTATTTCAAATATTATTCGAGGGCTTATGACTCCTTTATATTATTATTGAATATTACTTGGATATTCAATCGAGGATGTATGACTCCTTTATTTTATGAATATTATTTATAATATTCATTCGAGGTATTATGACTCCGCTTATTACTGAAATATATTCTTTATTTTATTAAAGAATAAGGTGTCAATAATCAAACTTATTTTCGATTATTCAAATAAAGATAATACTTTCATATAAGTATATCTTTGGTTATTTAATACTCGTTTCAAGTATAAGTTTTAATACTTCTACTTCAATTATTTTTATAAAGATTATTCTTTATGGGAATATTATTTAAATAATAATATTCAGTCATTTTCTAAATATTCTGGGGACTGATTTACTTCATTAAATCAGCTTTACTCCAAACACTCTATAAAGTGTTTTCGAGTCTTCAAAAATGATTTTTAAAAGTTAGAGCGGATCCCAAAACTCATTTTTATATTTAAGATCTTCCTTTTTAAGGGGATTTAAATACTCGCTCAAAACCTGAGGGATCCGGCTCTGTGGTGTATTTTATATTCGCAACACGGTTGTAGTTTTGGTAAATGAATTGATTACTTACCCAACGTTCATGAAGTAAGTCCATCTATTGAGTCGGCATAAGCGACAGGCCGGGGTACGGTCTATCAAAGTGTAAGTGGCTGGGTGGCAGTCCATCAACGCGTAAGAGGCCGGGTGGCGGTCCAGCACAAGGTCCTTATGTGGCCAGGGTGATGACCGGTGGGGGATTCATCCATCTACTAGTAGAAAAGGTTACTTATTGGTATCTTTGCCTGATCAGCAAGATATCTGGTTTATGCCAAAATTCTTTTCCTTTCCAAAATTTATTGGATGTTTCAAACTCTGTTCATACTTTACATAACAGAGGTTCCAGGAAATGTTTAAGAGATATATATGTGGATATATATATCGGGACTAAATAAAGTATCTCGTAACTTTTTTTCATTCAATAATATTTCAAAGATTGAATCTATTCAAGTCTTAACTTGTGGTCTCATCTATGGGATGTTTTTCTTAAAACTTATAATACTTTGAACGGTGGTAGTTCAAGTAGCTTTATAAATGATATAAGTGTGGTGAAGTATTGGTAACTTCATTCCTTGTTTTTACTTATATCTAGTAAGTAATTATCTTACACATGATAGAGATTTTAGTAAGTATCCATTTAGATACTTATATTATTGTTATCACTATATATTATCTTGCGAGCTGTAAGGCTCACTCTTGCTTTATTTCTTCATCACACAACAACAGTTAGGAAAGATGGCCAGACTCCAGCAGACCCAGCGCAAGCGCGTGGGAAGCGTCCCGCGTCTTTCCGATGATGTTGTAGCTGCTATAGCTGCAGAGGTAGATCCATTGTAGATCAGACCATCTACTTTTGAGAATCAATTATGTATAATTATAACTTGTGGTAGATAATGGCAATTAACTGTAAATTTATCAAGTAATCAATTTGGGTTGTAATAACTTTTAAATTGTGGACTCAAAGACTTGTACTTATTTAAATTTCATCTCTGAGACTATAACGGGTTGTGGTGTGTGTTAGTGTGGGGTCACAGCATAAGGTTATTTATTATTAATTAAGTGAAGTGATATTGTGGAAAGAAAGACCGTGACGACCCGGATCCCCGACCCCGGATCTGGGGGTGTTACAGAAATGGTATCAGAGCTAAGCGTTATAAACCTCAGAGATGATGGGACGTTAAGATAATAAGTTAACTAAGATAATAAGAACTCTTGCCAAGTTCATAGTCGGGCTACCTAACGTAGCACTGACAGTTAAAACCCTTATGGGAACCCTTATAAATATCGTGATAGGAGCGTAGTTCGTTATCGTATATGGTAGCGGGACTCCGAACCCTGAGGTTGAGGAGCAACATCGCGATGATATTTTATTACTAATTGGAGATCGGATTGTGGATCCGATAGAGTGTCCTAATGCAGGACCGGATGATGTTGATATTGAGGATTTAGCGGTTGAGGATGTTGTCCTAGAAGGGATAGTTTTTGAGGAGGATCCCATGGAGGATCCTGACAGGATTGGATAAAGGACCACTGTGGAATTGATAACCATGGTTAGAGCGACTACCAGAGGTAGGACTGGTCGGTCACTACCGGAGGTTCATTCAAGTTTGTAAAGATAGTAGCCCCTTTAACGCGGCTTACTCATAAGACTGAGAAGTTCGAATAGACAGAGAAAAGCGAGAACAGCTTTCAAGAACTGAAGCAGAGGTTGGTGATGTCCCTTATGCTGGCGTTGCCGGATGGAAAAAGAGATTTTGTGAAGTATAGTGACGCTTCGCATAAGGAATTAGGGTGCTTCTTAGCACAGCAAGATAATCGCGTCTGCGTCAAGACAATTAAGGTAATATGAAATTCGATATCCCCGCCCATGAGCTTAGGCTCGTGGCAATAGTTTTACCCTAAAGATTGGAGGCACTACTTGTATGGAGAGAAGTGCGAGAATTACCTAAGCCATAAGTGCTCTAGTACATTTTCACGTAGAAAGAGCTCAACATATGCCAGAGGAGACAGTTAGAGCTAATCAAGAATAATGATTGGGAGATTCTTTATCATTCGGGGAAAGCCAATATGGTGGCTGATGCCCTTAGTAAAAAGGAGAGACTCAAGATGATAATGTCTTTTGGAGAGTTTATAAGAGATTTTGAGAAAATGGAAATAGAAGTGAAGGTAACCGGAGCCGGTACCGAAAAGCTGTTTGAGATTGCAATACATCCCGAATTATTGGAAAAGATCATATTGTGCCAGAAAAAGTTATGAATGAAGGCAGGGAGCCAACAATTAGATAAAAGATTAATATCGAGAAAGATGATAAGGGAATAATGAGGTATTCCTATAGAATTTGGGTTCCGAAAGTTCAAGAGCGTAAGGATGAGAACTTAGATGAGAGCCATAGTTTGAGGAATAAGATTTAGAGTAAACCCTGAACGTGATAGTCAGGGAGGTCGCCATCAAGATAGAAGGAACCCATGACATAATGGAGTGGAAAATAAGGATTTTAAATTAAAAGATGACCCCAATTATGGGGAGTAGGATGAAACATTTCATACTAAGGAAACAGAAAGTCGAGTAAGGAAAGGAGACCCGAGACGGTACTCCTATACGGCAATTCATGGACCTGTCTAAAAAGAACCTAGACTATTATCCCCAACCACCACCCTGAGGAGACAGTACGGAGAGAAATTCTTTCAGGACCTTTAAGTCGCTAAGCTCTCTGAGTTCTAAGGAACAAGCTGACCCAGTCGAGGCAAGAGCCTGGCTAAAGGAAATATAGGAATCATTTGAGATTCTAAATGATTGACGAATCTCAAAAGGATTGTTTTTGTCACTTACCCTCCCAAGAGAGAGACCACCCGCTGGTGAAAGGCCAAGGAAGGCACGGAGCAAGGGATTATAATAAACTGATTAAAGTTCAGCCAATTGTTTTCGGGAAAGTAATTCCCAAGGTTATGGAATAATGTAAAAGCTTTAGAGCCAGAACAAAGGCAGACGAGTATGATGAATTATGAATCTAAGTTGTAAAAGTTATCAAGATTCGTTCTGAAGACACGAATCCAGAATGACGGGATGTTTGAAATCAATGCTTATGTTGTGTTGGTTCATGAAATAACGATAAGAAAAAGGAATATAAAGGCAAGAGAGTTTGAGGAATGATAAGGGAGTTGGGTATGAGGAAACCCTAAAGACTCGTAGAAATAGAAATAGAAAAGTATGCATTCGTCAGGATGAGGGTGATTCACCATGAGTTAAAATTGATGGTTGAAGGCATAAGAGTTATGTATATTTTATCCCCTTTAAGTTGGGAGGATTCGAGGAAACCTTGAGGTAATTCGAAGGATAAATAATGAGACGCGGATAGACTGAGGAGACAAGAAAGTAAGAAATTAAGAAAATTGGATGAAGGAAGTGACCTTCAAGAATGGGAAGTGTAAGACCGGTGGCTTGATACCCAGGAAGGGAGACGCCATGTATGAAAGATATCCCAACATTGAGGTGACTGTTGAGATAAACAACAAAAGTAAATAAGGAATTATTAAGAAGAAGTTCATGTTGAACATGACCAATATCTTCCAGAACATCCATGTTATCATTACCAAATCAGGAAAGAAAAGCGGATGACCATTGTTATCTTTTGGAGGCCATATGGATTGACCTCAATTTGAATAAGGATGCTATTATGAAGTTAGGTATAGACTATCGAGGTGGGAATGATGAATAAGATAATCTATCAAGGATATATGACTTGATTTATCCATGGAAGGATGCATGTACCTTTTTAAAGGTGGAATTAAGAATAGAACATCGGTAACTTAAAATGAATCCTAGGGGAATGCATAAAGGTTGGCATTTCACCCTTAATAGGGACAGTATGAGTTTTGACAGGATGAATTGGAAAGGATTAAGGTAATAACAACCTTTAAGGATCAGTGGAGAAATTTTTCAGAAGTATATAGACAATGGTTCTAGTATTAGTAAATGGTATTTTGATATGCCCTGTATATAGCGAATACAGGAGGAACGATTGAAGAATAACCCTAGAGGTTTTACAAGGAGAAAGGTAATATTCAAAATTTTCAAGAATAGAAATGTTGATAAAGGAAATATGACGTAATTATATTGATGCCAAGTGAGGCACGTGTTAAACCACGAGAAGGTATGGATCGAACCAGTAATGGTCGAAATTGTTCAGGGCAATTAGGACTTAAGATAGAAGATGCTCTAAGTATAATTGAGAGTCAGTCATGACAGTGATTAACCTCTAAAGACTGAGGCAATAACTTATGGAAAAATAGTGATATTTTTTTCCCATCTGATTTTAAGGAAAACATCTTCACTCAAGCAGTGATCGGAAATAAGGTAGAAAATTTATTTGGAGGTGGTTAAAATGACATTGACTGTAAGGAAATTTTACTATCAGGAAAGGCCAAAGAGGTGGCCGACACTTTAAAGGTAAGTGGATAATTATAGGCGCGTGTGCCAAAAGAATACAGTGATGATGGTTAAAAATGTGAAGGTTGAATTATGGTTTGGAAGATTGACATTCCTTCTGATGACTGTGCAATACCCAACCGTAATAGTAGTTGGTAAAGGTTTAATTAGTGTAATCGCCATGAACGGGCTATCTATCTTAGAAGGTCCTATCTTGAGATAAGCCAGGACCATGTTTCAAAAAGGACTAGATGAACCCTTGAGTTAATTCTTCTATTTAGGGCGTATGATTAAGAATGGTATTAACCTGCTATCGTTGCTTTGATTGAAACTCTTCTGCACTTTTATCTGCTTCATGTCATGTATGTATGTCAGGATCAGGAGTATTCTTCATGAATCAGGAATGGTGATTATGTTACCTCCTTAGGAGAATTTGATACGACATGTATAGACTCCGTACGGTTAGATATTAAGATTTTATGGAAAAATGAATGACAACAGTAGGTCAGTGGTGGACCATAGTAAGGCAGCAATGATTCTGCGAGTATTGAGCTGATTACAACCGTGAGAGTTGTATTGGAATGGGTGTTGAGATTGAGTACCACTAATCGGGTCGTGGTAGTGTATAAGTTATCATTGATAGACTAATTAAGTAGAGTATCTACCTAGTGAATAATTATTCTTTCTTATCAATAGAGAGTCGTATTATTATACGAGGAAGGTTGCGGTGCAAGCATAGAATTCTAGTAACGATGATGTATAGAATGAGATCCCAGATTCGATTTTCGATGTCGAGGGAGTTTCAAAGGTGATTATGTATAAGCTCGAGGAAGAGTGTGGGTCCATAGAATGATGGACGGGATAGCGAAAATATTTAGGCATGGGAAATACGAGGCTATAATGCTTGATGCTGATATAAATACGTATATGTTTTGTTCTCCTATGATAAACCTTTATAGTTCAGAGGTAGGTTCCAAGCCAGATATTTTGTGGCAGTATATTTTTTTCATATATACAATTCTCTTCAGTTCGTTCTTTTCTCTTCTTTTCATTTCATGTAAGCTGAGAAGAACAACCCTTCCAGAAGGGGAGGTATTGCCGAATGACTATCTATCTGTGTGATAGAAGCCGAGTAGGATACCAGCTATTGTTTAATTGCTTGTCATGTACTAAAGGCTGGCCACCTTCTGTACTAACTATGCAATATAACAAGTGTTCATGATCATAGTGATCTCTCAACAAATTCCTTTACTTCTATTTGATTGATCAAATTTTGGAAAATAGAAACAACTGAAAAAGGAGTAATAAAGTGGTGGTAGTATGCGGAATGGGAACACATTCGTGATACTAAGGTTGGCGTGGTTATTAAAAGGTTATAGAACGCTAACGAGCAAAAGTATAACCAGTATAATATTAGGAACGGAAGGTAGTAGCGATTACGAACTGGAAAAGAATGGGTATTAAGAAGCAGAAGCTCTAATGCTAAAAGCAATAATGAGAGTCTGTGCAATAGACTTGAAAGAATTTGGAATGATCACTTAATTCGGATTGAGTTATCTTACGACAATAGATCATATGTCATTATCGAGATGTCGCCTTATGAGATCCTTGAGGGAAGACAATGTCGATCTCCCTTATGTTAGGATGAAGTTGTAGAGCGCAAGATGCTCGGACCCGCAGTAGTCCAAAGGACCAAGGATATGATAGATCTAATCAGAGGACGGCTGGTAGTAGCCCAAGATGGACATGATAAGTATGTTGATTTGACACGAAAGGATAAAGAGTATGAAATAGGGGACCTAGTAATGTTATAGGTATCCCTTGGAAAGGATTGATGAGGTTCGGAAAGAAAGGAAAGCTAAGTCTACAATTTGTTGGACCCTTGGATATATTAAGACGTTTGGGAAGTTAGCATATGAGCTAGCCCTAACCCCGAACATGTAGCAGGTCATAACGTGTTTCACGTATCAATGTTAAGGAAGTGTAATTCAGATGCCATATAAATAGAGGCATATGAGCGCATAGATATGCAACCCGACGTAACCTATATGGAGCAACCAGGAAGGGTTATAGAGTGAAAAGGAACAAGTGCTTAGGAGAAGGATTATCAAACTAGGCAAAGTTGGTGGTAGGACCACAATGTCGAAAATTGACTTGAGAGTTAGAAAGTGCAATATTAAGAAGGTATCCCTATTCATTTCTATCTGATTCCGGGACGGAATCCTTTTAAGGAGGGGAGACTGTAATAACCCCAAAATTTTCAACTTTTTGTAACCCTTGTGAATAGTGTTTTAGCTGAATGAGAAAACTTTTCACGCCACACTATGTAGGGGTTCTGTTATGGATATTCTGGGATATTATTAGTACTCTATGAAGTATATAAGTGTATGTAAAGATCGTCAGAATCCAATTCCGAACACTTTGGTTTTTCCCGGAAATCCAAAAGATACGGAGAGAATTGAGTATAAGGTAACAGGATAAAAAGGATTTAAATTAAAGGATTATAATAGAGGATCATAAAAAGGAATATAATGTATTGAGAAAGGTTAAGGGAACCTAAGTAATAAGATCCCGGGTATGATCCTTCAAACGATAAATGAGAACGAAAGTAAGCGAACCGTATAACAGATCAGCGGTCATTAGGCAAACGATTAGGAAGTTAATCAAAGGGATTAGTGGGAATGATGTCATCCAACCAATAGAAAGAGGACAAGGAAGGGAGGATGACATCATGAGGATGACATAAGCATGACATGGGAAGGAAGGAGGTGTGGTGGCTTTGTAACCACACAAATTCAAGGGCAAGAAGGTAATTGACTAAATCAAACACAAAACTACAACCAACCAAGCCAAATAATTCATTCTTCATCAAAAATCAAAAAGCAGCCAAGGCTTTGTTCTTGAAGCTCTCGGCTTTTCACTATTCAAAAGGCAAGAAAAATTCAAAATCAAAGATCCAAGCTTCCTAAATTGGTAAGATAATTCCCTAATCATCTTCATGCTTAGTTAGGACTATATCATGAGTTTAAGCCATTAATTCCTTCTCAATCTTCTTCATTTAATCAAAGAAGAAGACAATGAATAGTGTTTTCAAGTTTTTAACTTGAACTTTTTCTTGTTTTTCTTGAAGATCCAAGCATTCTTAAGACTTCTCAAAGCTTCTTAAGGCTTCCTAGCTCCTCCCACCACTTCAAGGAAGGTATACCATCTCCAAACCCTAGATTCCTATATATTATAAGATGATTTTGATTAGTAGGATGATATTGTAGCTTGTTGTTGTGATTTAGAGTTTGGGATTTGAAATGGTAGTGAAATGGAATGGTAAATGTTGTGGTTTTGATTTAAAAGAACTTAAGTATGATTAAAGTTAAGTTTAGGCATAAGTATGAATGATTAAATTGAATTGGTTGGGGTTGTTATGATGTGATGAGGATGGATGTTGGTTGTATGTTGGATTTGAGGTTGATTTGGAATGGTTTCGAATGGTTTAAAATATTGGAAATCGCGTAAACATAGCCGTCGTAACGTCCAATTTCTTTGGACTGTTTTTGTGCATAGCATTAGGACCCGAGAACTCCCTGCTAGATTATGACCACTGCCATGTTTAGATAGCTCATGTTACGAGCTTCGTTTTGATATGTAGTTCGTTCGATTCCGATGCACGGTTTAGGAGAAACGACCGTTTCAAGTAACGGCGTTTCGCGAACGAAACTTTTCCCCTCGCCTTACTTTGAAACATAGGTTAAAGACCAAAAAGGGTTAATTAATGTATGAAACATTTATGGTAAGTGTGTTAGGCAGTTGGTAAGACACTCGCGAAGGAATCGCTTTAAAACTCGTAAAGGTTAAATTATTAAAAATGGTGGAGCCGAGGGTACCCGAGTGACTTAAGCAAATCAGTGAGCACAAAACAAGCGTTAGAGTCTAAGTTAGTTAAAGTATAGATTTACAAGTGACTTTGGTTTAATTCCAACTTACTTGTTGTTTATAGGTTACCAGACTCGTCCCGAGCCTTTTATCACCCCAAGTCGCTCAGGCAAGTTTTCTACCCGTTATACTGTTGTTGTGATGAATATATGTATATGCATTATCTTGTGATAGATGCATGTTTATATTAGCAAATGTTGCAATATATTGAAGCATGCTGATATGGTATATATATGCATGCCTGTTTCGTATTCTTTCCATATATATCTGTTGATTCAGTTGATAATACCTATGCTAGAGGATAGCGATAACTTGCATATACCCTTAGTAAAGGGACCCAAAGGTGAAAATATTTTCTAAAACCGGGAGTCGAGGATCCCGAGTAGATTTTGTATATATGGATATGGATATATATATATATATTTATATATATATGGTTATAGTTTTCCAAACTATTAATCGAATAAGGTTTATTCGATAACTTTAACTTTATTTTATTATTGAATATTATTATGAATATTCATTCGAGGGCTTATGACTTCTTTATTTTATTAAATGAATATTATTTCGAATATTATTCGAGGGCTTATGACTCCTTTATATTATTATTGAATATTACTTGGATATTCAATCGAGGATGTATGACTCCTTTATTTTATGAATATTATTTATAATATTCATTCGAGATATTATGACTCCGCTTATTACTGAAATATATTCTTTATTTTATTAAAGAATAAGGTGTCAATAATCAAACTTATTTTCGATTATTCAAATAAAGATAATACTTTCATATAAGTATATCTTTGGTTATTTAATACTCGTTTCAAGTATAAGTTTTAATACTTCTACTTCAATTATTTTTATAAAGATTATTCTTTATGGGAATATTATTTAAATAATAATATTCAGTCATTTTCTAAATATTCTGGGGACTGATTTACTTCATTAAATCAGCTTTACTCCAAACACTCTATAAAGTGTTTTCGAGTCTTCAAAAATGATTTTTAAAAGTTAGAGCGGATCCCAAAACTCATTTTTATATTTAAGATCTTCCTTTTTAAGGGGATTTAAATACTCGCTCAAAACCTGAGGGATCCGGCTCTGTGGTGTATTTTATATTCGCAACACGGTTGCAGTTTTGGTAAATGAATTGATTACCTACCCAACGTTCGGGAAGTAAGTCCATCTATTGAGTCGGCATAAGCGACAGGCCGGGGTACGGTCTATCAAAGTGTAAGTGGCTGGGTGGCAGTCCATCAACGCGTAAGAGGCCGGGTGGCGGTCCAGCACAAGGTCCTTATGTGGCCAGGGTGATGACCGGTGGGGGATTCATCCATCTACTAGTAGAAAAGGTTACTTATTGGTATCTTTGCCTGATCAGCAAGATATCTGGTTTATGCCAAAATTCTTTTCCTTTCCAAGAGATATATATGTGGATATATATATCGGGACTAAATAAAGTATCTCGTAACTTTTTTTCATTCAATAATATTTCAAAGATTGAATCTATTCAAGTCTTAACTTGTGGTCTCATCTATGGGATGTTTTTCTTAAAACTTATAATACTTTGAACGGTGGTAGTTCAAGTAGCTTTATAAATGATATAAGTGTGGTGAAGTATTGGTAACTTCATTCCTTGTTTTTACTTATATCTAGTAAGTAATTATCTTACACATGATAGAGATTTTAGTAAGTATCCATTTAGATACTTATATTATTGTTATCACTATATATTATCTTGCGAGCTGTAAGGCTCACTCTTGCTTTATTTCTTCATCATACAACAACAGTTAGGAAAGATGGCCAGACTCCAGCAGACCCAGCGCAAGCGCGTGGGAAGCGTCTCGCGTCTTCCCGATGATGTTGTAGCTGCTATAGCTGCAGAGGTAGATCCATTATAGATCAGACCATCTACTTTTGAGAATCAATTATGTATAATTATAACTTGTGGCAGATAATGGCAATTAACTGTAAATTTATCAAGTAATCATTTTGGGTTGTAATAACTTTTAAATTGTGGACTCAAAGACTTGTACTTATTTAAATTTCATCTCTGAGACTATAACGGGTTGTGGTGTGTGTTAGTGTGGGGTCACAGAATAAGGTTATTTATTATTAATTAAGTGAAGTGATATTGTGGAAAGAAAGACCGTGACGACCCGGATCCCCGACCCCGGATCTGGGGGTGTTACAGGCTATCTTTGTGATACCCTTCACTATAAGAGCACACAGTTGCATCATCTCTGCATCAACATCCACTTCAGATAAATTTTCAGATTCTGAATCATCATTATCAGAATATGATGACTCTGAATCAGACTGTATGATGAGAGCCTTTCCTTTGCTCCTCTTTGAGACAACCACTTTAGGAGATTCCTCCTCAGCTTTAAGTGCAACTGTCTTTGACTTTCTTCCATGCCTTTTGCTCATTTGATCCATCTTAAGTTCATGAGTCTTGAGCATACCATAAATTTCATCAAGTGTAGTTTCAGTAAGGTCATAGTTGTCTCTTATGGTAGTAGACTTCAAATCCTAATTTTCAGGAAGAGCTAAAGAAATTTTAGATTTGAATCTTTTTTAGATGTATTTGATAATGTCATGTGTAATATGATTTGTGTTTAGTTTTCAGATCTTACTTAATAGGACAAATCAGTACTAAACTGGGAATCAGCACTTATACTGAAGATAGAACTTAAGATATCAGAACTTAAGTTATCAGAAGATATTTATCAGAAGATAATATCAGGACTTAAGATGACTTTCAGATAAGGCAGGCGACTGATTGAAAGGAAAGAAGATCGAGACTAAGACAGAAAGAATTATGCATGAAGAAAGAATTCTATGAAGAATAGAATACTTGGAAGAAAAGATAACTAGTTGATATATTTTAGGAAGTAGAATTATATTCCATATCAATTAGAATTTATCTTGTAACTGTGTAGTATATAAACACATGCATAGGGTTTACACTATAAGTGTTATCATTATCGAAGTTATTATTCTTTGTAACCCTAGTAGCTCTTGTGATAATTTGTTCATCACTGAGAGAGGATAATTTCATATTGTAACAGAGTTTGTTGTGTTGAATAAAATCTGTTTTCTGTTACTTGAGTTCTTATATTCGATTTGATTGTAGTAAACACTGTATTCAACCCCCTTCTACAGTGTGTGTGACCTAACAAGTGGTATCAGAGCTGATCTGTTAACACACATACAGTTTAAGATCCAAAAACAATCATGTCTGAAGAAGAAACTCTAAACAAGCCCACCAAAACTGAAGAACCTTCAAAAACCATAACCCATAGTCGATATGAGACTATAAGAGTTCCCATGTTGAAACCTTCTGAGTATTCCATATGGAAAGTGAAGATGGCTATGTTTCTGGAAGCTACAGATCCAGAATATCTCGACAGGATTAATGAAGGACCACATATGCCAACCAAACTCTCTGTGGAAGTTGCAGGTCGGCCAGCAAAGTCTGTACCAAAGGAGAAAAGTGATTACACTGCTAAAAATATCTCATTGATTGCAAAGGATGCAAAGGTAAGACACTTGCTGCATAATGCCATTGATAATGTCATGTCAAACAGGGTAATTCAATGCAAGACTGCAAAAGAGATATGGGATGCTTTGGAAATAAGGGGTCAGGGAACTGATTCAATCAAGAAGAACATGAAGACTATACTCACTCAAGAATATGAGAACTTTTACTCAAAGCCTGATGAGTCATTAACTGATTTATATGACAGATTTGTCAAACTCTTGAATGATTTGTCACTAGTTGACAAAGAGTATGATATTGAAGATTCAAATCTTAAATTCCTGTTAGCACTTCCTGAAAGATGGGATTTGAAGGCCATAATAATAAGAGACAACTTTAATCTTGATGAAACAACTCTTGATGAAATTTATAGGATGCTCAATACTCATGAACTTGAGATGGAACAAAGAAGCAAGTGGAATGGAAGAAAGTCAAGGACAGTTGCTTTTGTGACTGAGGAGGAAAATCCCAAAGTTGCTGCCTCAAAGAAAGGCAAGGGAAAAGCTCTCATTACAAAGTGTGATACTGAGTCATCAAGTTCTGATAGTGATGATGACTCAGAAACTGAAAGTATACCTGAGATAAACCCTGATGAAGAGATGATGAAGCTGTCTGCTCTTATGGTGAAAGGAATCACAAAGATTGCATACAGGAAATTCAGGAGAGGAAAGAAGTTTTCTAGGAAAGGTGCAAGTTCTGAAAAGAAAGGTTTCAGAAAATCTGAAGGCAAATGAGGAAAGTCTGACAGGGGAGATTACTCAAATGTTAAATGCTACAACTGTGGTGAGAAAGGCCACATATCTCCTGATTGCAGAAAAGGGAAGAGTGACAAAGGAAAGGCTCTTGTCACAAAGAAGAAAATCTGGTCAGATGCTTCAGATTCTGAGGATGAGGAAAACTATGCCTTGATGGCAAATACTGATAGCAGTTCTGATACTGCTGACTTAAAGGTACCTCAAACTACTTATGCCTTTCATACTGATGATATTACTGAATGATATTACTGAGTTGAGAAGATATCTTAAAACCATGTTCATTAGTTATAAAGATCAAACTTTAACATGTGAAAGATTAACTTCTGAAAATCTTGCTTATAAAAAGAGGAATGATTATTTAGAAAAAGAGTTAGTCATGTTCCATCAAACTCAGAAAGATAGAGATGATGCCTTTTATGTTAGGGATGAAGTTCTAAAAATTAATGAATCTCTAAAAACTGAGTTAGAAAAGGAAAGAGAGATTATCAGGACTTGGACTAACAATGGTAAAGCAACTTAGGATATTCTTAGTAGTGGAAACTGGAAAGAGGGCTTAGGTTATGGAGATGATAAGAACAGTAAGGGAACTGTAGAAACTGAGCCTATAGTTGTTAAACAAAAACCAAAGGTAAATCCTGTTAAGTTTGTAACTACTCAGTCTAATATTGAGAAATCAGAAGTTACCGAGAAAGTAACTTCTGACAAACCTAAACAAGATAAGCCAACTGAAGTTAACATAGGCTTAATGACGAAGAAGCAGCTTAAGCATAAGCTGAAAGATGTCAAGAATGTAAACAAGGTAAAGCCACCTAGGAAAAATAGGAATGGAAAGAAAGGTGTGAATAAAAGTAACAATTATAAGCCTGTTCCCAATGCTCCTAGAAAAACATGTCATAACTGTGGAAACTCTAACCATCTGGCTTCTTTTTGCAGGAAGAATAAGAACATAAATTCCTTACCTTCAAAGTCAGGAGTTATGAGTCAGTCTGTTAGATATAAGCCACAAAATCCTTGTTTTCATTGTGGTAGTTTATGGTATTCCATTTATATTTGTAAGGAATATCATAGTTTGTACTATGATTATTATCAAATAAAACCTTCTGTAAAGAAAGTTAGCATTATTCCTTCTAGTATAAGTTCTGATGCAAAGTCTGATATTGCAAATTCTGATAAGAAAAATGTTAACATAAACTCTGATGCTAAATCCACTGCAAATGTTAACAAACTTAAAAAGGCCAAAGGATCCAAGTAAGTCTGGGTCCTTAAAACTAATCATTAGTGGTCTTTGTAATTGCAGGGCAATAGGAAAAACATCCTAGTTCTGGACAGTGGATGTTCAGGACATATGACTGGAAATAAAGCCCTGCTATCAGACTTTGTGGAGAAAGCTGGCCCAGGTGTTTATTATGGAGATGGTAATATTGGAAAAACTCTGGGATATGGCAATATCAATCTTGGGAATGTCATAATTGAAAAAGTAGCTCTGGTCTCAGGACTTAAACACAATCTGCTGAGTGTGAGTCAAATCTGTGACAGAGGTTATCATGTGGATTTCTTTGATGAACACTGTGAAGTTGTAAGCAAATCTACAGGAAAAGTTGTTCTGAAAGGATACAGGTATGGTAACATTTATGAAGCCTAGCTTTCAACAAGTACTAACGGTTCTGTAATCTGTCTGTTGAGTAGAGCATCAATTGAAGAAAGCTGGGATTGGCACAAGAAACTCTCTCATTTAAATTTTAACAAAATAAATGAACTAGTCAAGAAAAATCTTGTGAGAGGACTGCCAAAATCAGTATTTGCTCTCGATGGCCTTTGTGATTCATGTCAGAAGGCAAAACAAAGAAAATCTTCATTCAAGAGTAAGACTGAATCATCAATTCTTGAGCCTTATCACCTACTACATGTTGATCTATTTGGTCCAGTGAATGTCATGTCTATTGTAAAGAAGAAATATGCTATGGTCATAGTGGATGAGTTCACCAGATACACATGGGTGTATTTCTTGCACACAAAAAGTGAAACTGCATCTATCTTGATTGATCATGTCAAGCAACTGGATAAATTGGTCAAAGATTTTGTGAAGATCATAAGAAGTGATAATGGCACTGAGTTCATGAATCTGATCATGGAAGAGTTCTGCAAAGACCATGGAATAAAGCATGAATTTTCTGCTCCTGGAACTCCACAACAAAATGGAGTTGTTGAAAGAAAGAATAGAACTCTTATTGAAACTGCACGAACTATGCTTGATGAAGTAAAGTTGCCAACCTACTTTTGGGCTGAAGCTGTGTAGACTGCTTGTTTTACTCAGAATTCAACACTTATCAACAAGCATGGAAAAACACCATATGAGATGGTGAAGAAAAAGAAGCCAAATCTGAAGTATTTTCATGTATTTGGATGCAAGTGTTTTGTTCTTAAGACTCATCCCGAACAGCAATTCAAATTTGATCTAAAAGCTTATGAAGGAATTTTTGTTGGATATCCACTATCTACAAAAACCTTCAGAGTCTACAATTTAAGAACAAGGGTTGTCATGGAATCTATCAATGTCTCTTTTGATGATAAGAAGATTACTGGACTTGAAGATTTCAATGATCATGATCAGCTGAGATTTGAAAATGAATTTTTAAATTCTGATTCTGTAACTCCTGACAGTCTAAATCCTGATACTGCAAACTCTGATGGATTAAACTCTGATGTTATTGAAACTGTGGTGACTACGCCAAAGGAAGATGCACCTGTGCAGGGGGAGCATACTAAAGATACAACCACATCTCAAGAAGCATCAGAATCTACAACAGGCTCATCAAGTTCTGATGGGCCAAGTTCTGATGGGCCAAGTTTTGATAATTCTGGAAACTCATGTTCTGATATTTCTGGAAACTCAAATTCTGAAGGATCCAAATCAGAGAGCACAATTTTAGGGGGAGCATCAGAAAATGTTGATGGAGATAGCATGGATCATGGGGGAGCATCCAGTTCTAGAGAGAACCTTCCATCTGCAAGGAAGTGGACTAAAGCACATATACTTAACTTAATTATTGAAAATCCTGATGCAGGTGTCAGAACTAGAACAACTACATTAAATGAATGTCTCTATCATTCATTTCTTTCTCAGACTGAACCAAAGAAAGTGGAATAAGCTCTTCAAGATGCTGATTGGGTGCAAGCAATGCAAGAAGAGTTAAATGAATTTGAAAGAAATAAAGTCTGGACCCTAGTGCCAAGACCAAAGAACAGGTCTGTTGTTTGTACAAAGTGGGTGTTCAGAAACAAAACTGATAGTGATGGCATAATTACAAGGAACAAAGCAAGGCTGGTTGCTAAGGGTTACTCTCAACATGAGGGAATTGATTATGATGAAACATTTGCACCAGTTGCTAGATTGGAAGCCATAAGTATATTTTTGGCTTATGCTGCTCACAAGAAGTTTAAATTCTTTCAAATGGATGTGAAAAGTGTTTTTCTCAATGGAGAATTGGAAGAAGAGGTATATGTTGAACAACCTCCAGGCTTTGTAGATCCCAAATTTCCCAATCATGTCTACAGGCTTGATAAACACTTTATGGTCTTAAGCAAGCTCCAAGAGCATGGTATGAGACTTTAGCTCAGTTTCTTCTGGAAAGTGGATTTAACAGAGGGACTATTGACAAAACATTGTTCTACCTCAACCATGGAAAGGACTTACTTTTAGTGCAAATATATGTTGATGATATCATTTTTGGTTCTACAAATGACAGACTTTGTAAGAAGTTTTCCAAGCTGATGCAGTCAAGATATCAAATGAGTATGATGGGAGAACTTAACTATTTTCTGGGACTTCAAGTCAAGCAGAATGAAGAAGGTACTTTTATTTGTATATCTAAGTACACCAGGATTTGTTGAAAAAGTTTGGAATGCAAGATTGTTCAAGTGCATCCACTCCTATGGCCACTGCAACTAAGTTGGATAAGGATACTTGTAAATCAGTAGATATTACTGATTACAGAGGTATGATTGGCTCTGTACTCTATCTAACTGCAAGTAGACCTGATATCATGTATGCTACCTGTCTTTGTGCAAGATTTCAAACAGATCCAAGAGAACCTCACTTAACAGCTGTGAAAAGAATTTTCAAGTACCTTAAGGGTACAGCTGATCTGGGACTGTGGTATTCTAGAGAATCAGACTTTAAGCTAATAGGTTACTCAGATGCAGATTTTGCAGGATGCAGAATTGACAGGAAAAGCACAAGTGGAAGCTACCAATTTCTTGGAGGCAGATTGGTTTCTTGGTTTAGCAAGAAACAGAAGTCAGTTTCCACATCAACTGCAGAAGCATAATACATTGCTGCAGGAAGTTGTTGTGCATAGATTCTTTGGATGAAGAATCAAATACTGGATTATGGGTTAGAATTTTTTAAAATCCCCATTTACTGTGATAATCAAAGTGCTATTGCTATGACAGGTAATCCAGTTCAACACTCAATGACAAAGCACATCAGCATTAGGTACCACTTCATACGGGAACATGTGGATGAAGGTACAGTGGAATTGCATTTTGTTCCAACAGATCAACAACTAGCAGATATCTTCACAAAACCACTGTGTGAAGCTACTTTTACAAGATTGGTAAATGAACTTGAAATGGTTTCAGGTTCTTTCTCTAAATTTGCTTAGTTTATGTTCTGATACATCAGACTTTGTGATCAGTATTTACAGATATTACTGTCTTTGTGTATTCTGTGCTTAAATTGAAAATTACTTAAGTGCTGATTGTTGTCTGATGTGAATTTCTAAAACTCTGATAGTGATATGAATGTTTCTGTGACTATTCAATCCAGTGAGGATAACTGTGCTAGATGTTGACCTAGTAGTCTTTAATATACTAAAGATCCCATGTTTGAAGTAATTGTTTATGTGGAAATCTTTTAACACAAGCAAATTCTGATATTGAGCTTAGTTAAGTTTACTTTGTGTATCTTATTACTAAGTCAAAAACTAGAATAATGCTTCTTATCTATTAAGTTCTGATGTTAGTAAATCTGGTGGATGTCCTAAGTGCTAATAAGCCTCACTTATCAAAAGAAAAAGAAAAGAAAAGAAATAAAAATTAGGTACTCCTTTGAGATCTAGAGTAAAAATGTGGAAGGGAAGACCCAAGTGCATTGCTGGTATTAAGTAATATGCATTAGAAAAGCAAAATCAAATTTTCTTGGTGACTATTCACACTCTATGATTACTGGAGAAATACTCTGATAGCAGTATAAATTCTGATAAGCAGTCGTGACTCACTTACACTGAGAAGCCACTACAAAATAGAATTTCAAAAGATGCATAAAATGAGCACAAAACAGTTGAGGTGGACTCATGCATGAACTCATTCTAAAGTAGACTTCAGAATAATGACATATTTTGAGTAAAGTTCTTAGTTATGCCTTATTTTTAAGATGTATTGAAGTGAATCAGAATTTACTCTTTGTCTGATATTTAGCTTAATGCACACACATACACTCCATATGAATGATGAAAATTACCATGGTGATAAATGTTGTTTTAGATGATCAGTTTATGTGTCAGATTGCATAAATTCTGAGGACAAGTTCTGATGGAAGTTCTGATGATTAAGTTCTGATGAAACCATATCAGTATTTGTGTGAAGAATTACAGGAATACACATTCACTTTTCGAGTTAAGGAGCCATATTCTGATGACTTTTAAATCCTGATAATAATCAAGTTCTGATGCTGATGTGACAGTATTTATTTACTTGGTTTATTTTTGGTCATTACTTGAACGATAATATTTTTACAGAATATTGGTTAATGTGAGATAAAACAGTCATAATCATTATGGGTTAGTGGTTAACGTGTATGTCCTGAAAAACTACATGTGCACGGTAATTATTGCTTATTTTACGTGCCCATTAACTCTTTTTCTAACCGTTTACTGACTGTTCACATGGTGCCAGGTGTAAAGTGTATCCCATGCCTCGAAAATACAACTGTTGAGTGGAGAGAGTATATATATGAGAGATAAAAGATTTACTAATCTTTTACTTCCTTTTCTATTCTAAATCTCTTTTACTTTCTCTCTCTCTCTCTCTCTCTTATTTTCTGAAGTTGTTTTTCTCTCAGGACTTTTTACACACACTTTGCAAACATTCTCTTATTTAATTTTTACAGAGATGGCACCAAAAGACGTAATTTTTGATGGAGCTAAGTTTGTTCCTAATAACTTCTCCGCTATTCTTAGCAAGTCAGAAGCCCCATCAGAACTTCACTTCATTCAGGACTTTCTTGCTAGTTCTGATATTGGGTACGCTCTGACCAAACCTGATGCAGTCTTTAGTACTCAAGTGCTGGAGTTCTGGAGAAGCGGAGTATATGATGATGGTGGTGCTCAAGGGTCCCCAAGTATTATTTTTTCATCAGGGGAGGATGAGCATGTCGTGACATTGGCTACGGTTCGACAAGCACTACAGCTGCCTGAGAACTGTGTTTATTCTACTGTTGAAGAGCCAGTTCTTCAAAACATGATGGCCAGTCTGGGGTATGAGAGGACATTGGCCAAGCTGGGTCAGTTGAAGAGATCCTACATAAGGAGGGAATGGAGTTTCTTCTTTGACTGCATAACCAAGGCTTTTGCAAACAAATGTTCTAATTTCAATGCAATCCCCATATTCAGCCAACAAATCGGGTATGCTCTCATAAATCAAACTGATTTTGATCATACAAGTGTTGTCTTAGGTTTTATTGGGGATAAAATGACAGAAGATAGAAATATTGTTTGCTTTGCTAGATTCTGTCAGCTTATCTATAGTTTTTGTTGTGATGATAAGCCCCAATCAGCTAGTGAATTAATTTCATCATTCAGATAAGAGCTTTTAATGACTTATTATCTACTGATAATAAGAAGGCTGTGTTAAGACCCCTCCTAGTTCCTTTATCTGTCAAACAAGCCTTAATAACCTACGATCCAGTTAAATACACTGAACTATATCCTGATGTTCAACCATCTGAACCTCATCCATCAACACCTACCACCTCTACACAAACACCTCAAACTTCTCAACCTCAACCTTCAGATCCTACAGTGCAGCCTTCATCTTCCAAACCCAAAAGAACTAAGAAAGTACCTCAGACTCAACTGAAGAGAAGGAGAATTATTCTGCGAGATGAATCAGATGCTGAGGAACAGGTTCCCATATCAGAACCTGTTATTGTAGAAGCTGAGAAGGTTTCTTCTAAAAAAGATACTATAACTGGGACTTCTAGGCCCCTCTAAAGGCTTAAAAAGTTAAATTCTGATAATAAAGCTCCTACAGTGTCTCCACCATTGAAGAAATTAAAAAAACAGAGAGCTCACAGGGACATAGTTGAGTCAGATTCAGATGTAGTGGAAGCAGCTAAGGAAGGGGATCAGGAATCTCTGATCTCAAAAGAACCAATTGTTATTGAATCACTTCCTTCTGCACAACATGAAACTGCTCAAGACAAAATTCCTACACCTCCTATGTCACCTTTAGTTTATCCAGTACATACTGAAGAACTAGGTACAAGTGCTGAAGTTGATATTCATAACTTGATTGTGCCTGCAGTTTTGTACTTGGAGGCTCCACCAATTCAACTCACTCCACCAACAATATCAATTTTGGATGTTGATCAGAACCTGGCTACAGATCAGAATTTAGAGGATGATGTTAAAGCCTCTATAGCCTCACATACTGCTATTTTATCAGAGGATGCTGATACTGCAGGATCTACAAGTTCTGATACTGTCAATGAAGAAACTACTGGTGAAGCTGCTGCTAATTTAGATGTTGATGCAGCTGCTCCATCAGGACATGCACCTCAACAAACAGTTAATAAAGCTGATTTAGTTAAGAAGTTTGTTATAGGGGAAGCACAAGTACCTTGGAGTGAAACTCCTAGAGGAAAGGAGTGGACTAAGGAATGGAACACAGTTAGTTTTGTTCCTTCTGAAAAGATTCTTGCTGAGCATCTGGCAAAAGCTGATGAAATGCTGATAAATGATGATTTCAAGGCACAGCTGAGAGTTATTGCATTGAGTACTAGGCACCTTCAGGGTCAACACTCAACAACTCATGACAAGGTGAATAAAATTCAAGAGAATTTGATCCAGCAAGATATGAATGTGAAACTTGAAAAGAACAGATTTTTCAAGCCAACCTTTGACAGAATTGCCTACATTGAGAAAACTCAGGAGAAGCAACAAACTCAAATTGAAGAAATTCTGAAGAATCAAGCTTCTCACCAAAATCAACTCAATGAGATCCAATCCTCAGTAGAATTGATTGTCTCTCTTCTTTTACCTGCTGATGCCAAAAAGGGGGAGAAAGTGATTAAGTCGAAATGCAAATCTATTCAGACACTGAAAGGAAGGGATGATGGAAATGATGACCAGGGAAACTCTGATAAGGGTAGAGGTCAAGGTCAAGGCAAAGGATTTTCATCTAGTAAAGCTAGAATTATAAGTCAAGGAAGAAGTTCTTATACTGGGAGAAGAATAAGTTCTGATACTGGTAAAAGGATAAGTTCTGGTGAACATCTGGAACATGATGAAGAAATTTCAAAGCAGTTATTTCTTAAAACAATCCAGGAATGGACTTTGAGAGTCTAAAGGAAGAAGAAGCTAGACTCAAAGCAGAAGGTGTCAAGACAAAATCTAAAGCTTCTGTTGTTCAAAAGAAATTTCCAAAGCCTAAGGGTATTGTGATAAAGGAAAGAACAAGTTCTGAGGCAACCAAAGCCAAATCACAAGTGGAAATTGATCCAAGGTCCAAGGGCAAAGAAAAAGTTGATGAACCTGTAAAGGTTTATATGCCAGTCATGGATAAAGAAATAATTGATGAAGAAGAAGATGCTAATCTTACTTTGGTGCAAAAGAAGATTTTTTAAACAACCTCTGACATGGCTCATGTTGTTCAGAGTCAAGATGTAGTAAGTTCTGATATGACAATGAAGCAAACAACCTTTGACATAGCTCAAGTTGGCTTGATATCAGAAGATAAGGAAAAGGAAACCTCTGACATTGCTCCTGTTAAACCTTAAAAGATACTCCTACTAGGATTCACCAATGCTAAACAGGCTCAACCTTTGAAGACTGCAACAAGTGGTTTTGAAGCAAGAGTTGTTACAGGAAAGGAAGCAAGAGATAAATTTGGATTGGGTAGTTCTGATGAAAGAAGAGTAAATAACACTACCAATGATCCAACTTCCTTAAGTGAACCAGGTGTTGGAGCAACTCCTGAAAGATTGAATCGACTTGAATCTGTACAAATGGTTTACCATACCTTTTTAAAAGAACATATCTTGTTATATTTTATGATAGATGGAAGGGTATACTAGATTAGGCAGAATGCTATACCACTGAAGTATTTTGAGGAACTGGAACATGTTCTATTCCTACTTCCAGTGAAAGACATATTAACAGATAGTGCTGTAGGGTATTTAAAGTCTCAAATTCAAAGACAGAAGAAGCTTTATTCTGTAAAGTCTGACAGCACATACTGTCCCAAGTACAGAGATCACAAAGGTGATATTGTCGATATGAAGCCTAACTCTGCTATGATTATAACTACTTTTCTGTGTTATAAGGCTGTGGAATTCAATCTAGAGTCTGACAAAGCATGTCTGATCAGACTAGATCAGGAGATTAGAAAAGCTAAGATAAATGATCTCAGAGCAGCTATTTTTCAAACTGGTGAAGATACAGCTGAATTGATAAATGCTAAAAGGAGGATGGTTAATGAACTTGAATATGCTGAGAGATGTTTGTTGAAGAATTATCTAAGAACAACTCCTGATATCAAAGAGATCAGAAATTGAAGCCAAGTCAAAGATCTACAACTGCTTAAATTCTAAAGTGTATATAGACTGAAGCTGTTATCAGATGTTAAAGATGGTAAAGCTGAAAGGACTGTAAGTTGTAGTTATCTAGTCAAATTCTCATGCATTTGTACTTAATGTTTTTGACATCATCAAATATATGTTGAACTTGTATATTATGCTAATTTATAAGTTGGGGGAGATTGTTAGATATATTTGATAATGTCATATGTAATATGATTTGTGTTTAGTTTTCAGATCTTACTTAACAGGACAAATCAGTACTTAATAGAAAATCAGCACTTATACTGAAGACAGAACTTAAATATCAGAACTTAAGTTATCAGAAGATATTTATCAGATGATAATATCAGGACTTAAGATGACTTTCAGATAAGGCAGACGGCTGATTGAAAGGAAAGAAGATCGAGACTAAGATAGAAAGAATTATGCATGAAGAAAGAATTCTATGAAGAATAGAATACTTGGAAGAAAAGATAACTAGTTGATATATTTTAGGAAGCAGAATTATATTCCATATCAATTAGAATTTATCTTGTAAATGTGTAGTATATAAACACAGGCATAGGGTTTACACTATAAGTGTTATCATTATCGAAGTTATTATTCTTTGTAACGCTAGCAGCTCTCGTGATAATTTGTTCTTCACTGAGAGAGGACAGTTCCATAATGTAACAGAGTTTATTGTGTTGAATAAAATCTATTTTCTGTTACTTGAGTTCTTATATTCGATTTGATTGTAGTAAACACTGTATTCAACCCCCTTCTACAGTGTCTGTGACCTAACAATCTTCAAGATCATATTCCTTGTCCACCAGTGACAGATCATTCAAGAGTTTGGCAAACCTGTCATATAAATCAGTTAATTACTCATCAACTTTTGAGTCAAAGTGCTCATACTCTTGTGTGAGTATAGTCTTCTGGTTCTTTTTGATGGCTTCAGTTCCCTGGCATCTTGTCTCAAAAGCATCCCATATTTCCTTTGTAGTCTTACATCCAATTACCCTGTTTGACATGACATTGTCAATTGCACTATGCAGCAGATGCCTTACCCTTGCATCCTTGGCAATAGATGAGATGTCTTCAGCTGTGTAATCACCTTTCTCCTTTGGTATCATCTTTGTTGGTTGATCAGCAACTGCAACGGAAAGCTTGGTAGGCTTATATGGTCCATCATTAATTCTATCAATATATTCTGGATCTGTGGCTTCCAGAAACATAGCCATCTTTACCTTTCATATAGGATACTCAGATGGTCTCAGTATGGGAACCCTAATGGTTTCATATCGACTGTGGGTTTGAGTGTTTTGAGTATCTTGAGTTTTAGTGGGCTTAGGTGGAGTTTGTGTTTCTTAAGACATGATTGTAAACTGGATCTCACTGTTTATATATCAACAAAGAGGCTCTGATACCACTTGTTAGGTCACACAACACTATAGAAGGGGGTTGAATATAGTATTTATACAATCAAATCGATTTATCAACACAAGTATGTAACAGTAATCAAGTATATTCAATATAATAAACTCTGTTACAATAGAACAATTATTCTCTCTCAGTGATGAACAATATCACTAAGAGCTGCTAGGTTACAATGGATAATGTTCTCATGAATGATAACACCTATAGTGTAAACCCTAAGCTATATTTATATAGTACACAATTACAAGATATCTTCTAATTGATATTGAATATAATTCTGTCTCCTAAAATATATCAATCAGATATTATAATCTACAAGTCTTCTAGCTGTCCAACTCTTCATGTATATCTTTTTTTGTTTTAGTCCAGATCCTCTCCTGTAAATCAGCCGCATTCCTTATCTGAAGTACCCGCACTTAAGTCCTGATATAAATCCTGACGACTTTAAGTTCTGATATAAGTTCTGACTTCAGTAAGTTCTGATTTCCAGTAAGTACTGATAAGTCCTGATATTAAGTTCCGAAACTAAACACAACAGATTAGACATGACATCACAAATATATCTAACATAAACAATTTCGGTTCAGTGATCGGTATTTATTTTGTATGTATTTATGGAGTAGTATCGTATATCTGTGGTTCGTATCTGGGTATTTAACAATCAATGGTTTACCAACGAATAAGGCTTACGGCTCAAAGATCAATAACTGGAATTAGGGTTTAGGGTTAAATGCTTCAAAGCACTTGCAATATAAACAGAACTATTCAATTACTCGCAATAAATCTTGAGAAAGTTTAGGACACTTGCGTTATCTCGATTTGTTTTCACTTCACTTGCGCTCGTTTATCGACTTTTACTCACCGACTACTTGCTTTCCTTTCCTAAGTCTCGCTTCCTCTACTCAGACATCACAAGTATCTATCAATACTTATTCTCATCTTATTCTATTCGTTACAAGTTCTATCTACCCTTCATTTTACCCAAATCTGACTTACGAATTGAAAGTTATGATTAAAACAGTTAAACAATACACATATAAGCATATTGTACATCAATCGGATCACATATAGCACATAGCACGTAAGATATTTGATAAAATACTTTTTCAAAGAAGATTCGGGGTTAAAAATATTTTTTCACGTTATTAATACGAATTTTTAAACAATTTTCAGAATTAAAACGGGTCGTTGAATCATTTATAAACAATAAACAGGGTTCGATTACCCGAATCTGACTTTAAAATCATTTTATAATAATTATCGAGCCATGAAAACAATTTCAAATAATATTTTAAAGCTCGAAACTAATTTTCAGAATTTTAAAATCAAAAAAATTAATCAATTAATATTCAAATTAATTGACCAGTTAACTAATTAATTATCAACTAAAATTAATTAATTAGATAATTCAGATTTATTTTTGAATCAAAAATAATTTTCAGAATAATAAATAATGAATTTTGGAATTTAAAAACATTAAAAATGATTTTCTGAAAATAATATAAAAATAAAATACTATTTTTGAAAATAAATAAAACAGAAATTTTTTTTTTATAATATTTTAAAACTGAGATACCATATTTGCAAATCAGGACAACTTTAGGGGCCAAACTGAAGTTTGTCACCCCTGTCGTCGTCCCTGACTACTACCGCCAGCCAGTTGCCATTAACGGCGACTGGAGCTTTTCCAGTCATTCTAAAAACCACCCAGAAATGCATAAATTTCACAGGACATGATCTCCTTACTACCAGGAGTTTATTTCTGCAATTCGTTTGATCAAACAATTACATAATCGTCTGAAAAAACCGTCCAAAAATTCCGACCCCGCTGTGGTCGATTTTCCGGCCATGTCGATCCAGGTATCGTCTGTTAACCACATATATACCAATCGACTCATTTTTGGATGATCTACAAGTTGGTATAATCAATTTCAACTAATAACTCTTAACAAAGAAATGCCTAAAATCAATTGAAAATATTCATAATATACATAAACCCTAATTTATGAAATTCAAACATCAAACCCCTTTTTCTATATGTTATTGAACTCCAAATTCAACATATGATATACCAAAATGATCAGGATAAAATTATCTACAACATGCAAGCATCAAATCACACAAACAATATCAAAATCAAAATTCATAATTAATCCCAAAATAATTCGAAAATAAATAAAATTATAAGAAATTACCAGGTGATTCTACAGTAGTATAAATTACATATTCTGAAAGTAGGTTTCAAGAGCTTCGTTCTAACTACTAGAACTCCAAAATCCGATATCGCTAACGCCTTCAAATTGTACTTTGATTCTCAAAAACACTATAAATATTAATTATTTTCTCTAGAAATTATATAATTAACTGACTGCAAATGATTTTCTATACAAAATAAAATATGGTAAAGACTATTTATATTTACGGAATATTGGTACCCCGTTGGATCATACTGGGTATAAAATATAACATTTATTTGATAAAACAAATCCAAATCGGTACCGATTTTTGGATAATTATCCAAAACTATACATTTTGTAAATACAGAGTTGGTCTCAGCGCTTTGGTTACACGAATTACGAGAATATAATATAATAGTTTAATCAAAATATCTCGTTTCTGGAAAGTACGGATTTTATAGATTTACCGAAACGAATATTGTATCGAAAATTTTGTGCCAGGACCCCCATAGGGAAAACCGTATTCCAGATCGAAATAGTCAAACAATGGAAAATGCTCGGAATATTGAAATTAGGTTAGAAAGGAGTTTTCCGAGACTTCCGGGTTGTAAAATGGTTAAAGTCGGTTGATTCCCAATTATACAAAATAGTTTATAAATACTCGGAATAATAATTTATTGAATCCATAAATCCTTTATAAAATCATATAACAATATAAAATTAATAGAAAAAATATCACAATTATCTATACTTTATTTTCGACATATAAAAATTAAAATACTCAAATTTTATCATATTTAAATATCTAAACACAATTACCACTTCACGGATAATTCACCAAAATTCATATAATAATCACAGAATATTTATTTATTAATAAAAATAATTACACGATATATCCCAGATATTACACCTACCCTCATTCAAGCCTCCAACCAAAACTCACTTCAAA
The DNA here is from genome assembly GCF_009905375.1 of Apium graveolens. Classification (NCBI taxonomy): domain Eukaryota; kingdom Viridiplantae; phylum Streptophyta; class Magnoliopsida; order Apiales; family Apiaceae; genus Apium; species Apium graveolens. The sequence continues at coordinate 178,393,745 of NC_133657.1, forward strand.
ACTGTTGGAAGAAAACCCAAGAAAATGCAAGTTGATACTGGTGTCATTTGGAATTGTTTCAATCAAGATGAGTTTTTGCCTCTAAAGATGAGCATAACAGATGATGACATTTCCTACAATTATCTGAAGAAATTATCAAAATATGTGTTATCTCTTTGGCAGAAGTCAGAATCTACTATTTGGATGGCTCCTTCATTTTGCTTACCAGGGAGGTAATGGAAACATTTTCAACCACAAAATTGAAGAGGGTGATTAACTTGATGAAGGACAAGGATACAAGCACAAGGATTTGGAAGGCTGTGATGTCTAAGAGGTTAAGAGAAAGAAATGAAAGGCATGCAAGATTAAAGGATTAAAAGGAAGAAAGGGATAGGAAATATGCAAAGGAGATAGAAATGTTTGAGCATAGGTCAAATGAACCTAAGGCAAAGGGGCTGAGTAGAATATCAAAAGATGGACATTTCTTGAACATTCAGACTGGCAGATATTTACCTAATATCAAAATATGGAAATTTCCTGAACATTCAGATGGACCTCATTAGGAAAGAACCAGGCTATGGAAAATTCACCTAATACTTGTAATGTTTGAACCGAAGTAATTACTCGATGTATAAATTTGTATTTGTTAATCTGTCAATCTTTTATGTACTTGATTTTAGCTTAGGGTTAGTCTTGTTATCAGGCATGAATTTATGATAAGCAATCTTCTCACAAATTGGGGGAGATTGTTGTGCAAGACATGCATGTATAATAACAAGACTAAGTCACTTTGACAACCCTAAGATTTAGTTGTTTGATAATCAATTTTGTATTTTGTATTATATTTCTTGAGTTTGTAAAAAGGTTAGAAGATTAGACTGGAGTATTTTTCCGTGAACAGATTCAAGATAAGAAATAAACTCTGGAAGAAGATCAAGACATGATCATGCCTTAGAGAAAAGTGTAGAAGCTTGGAGTTGAATAAAACTCTTCTATGAAAAATGTTCCAAGTCAAGATATTAACAAGTCACAGATCAAGTTATATCGAGAAGTCATTCGAGAAGTCCATAATAGCTTATTAAGAAGTCCTAAATGGCTTATAGAGAAGTCTCAGAGATATCGACAAGTTAAATGAAGATGTAGAGAACTGGAGATATCGACAAGTCATTTATGCATGTAGAGAACTCATAGATATCGACAAGTCAAATGAAGATGTGAAGAATTGGAGATATCGAAAATTCAATTTCTCATATAGAGATCTCAGAGATATCTACAAGTCAAAATGAATATAGAGATCTCAGCGATATCGACAAGTCAAAATGTATATAGAGATCTCAGAGATATCGAAAAGTCTTTTCTACATGAAGAGATCTCAGACATATCGACAAGTCATTTCACATGCAAGAATTCAAAGATCTTGATAAGTCAATTATACCTATAGAGAACTCAGAGATCTCGATAAGTCATTATACTTATCGAGATATCATTTATCTATGGAAAAAGCTGGAGATCTCGACATGCCTCTCAAGTATAGAATGCAGACAAGTTAAATATTCAATATTATCAGTCAACAAACGATCTATCTACTAGATTGAAAAGTCTACTAAGTAGCTGAAAGAATACAAGATCAAGGGCCAAGATTAACTGGACAAAGGATGGTCACAGACCTGCAAGATACCACACATATTTGTAAGCAATAAATAAGAATAGAAAAGGTTGCTTTAGAAAGTAGTTTAGTACATTTTAGTGCAAGTCTTTTAAACCCGTGCTACTAGTCTATAAAGCATGCACTGGTCCTTAGTTTGGAATTAACAAACAGATTCACATTTTCTTGTATTCTCTTAAGGAAGAAGCTGAGTTCTTATATCTTTAAGAACACAGAATTTGTAGCAAGACAAACTTAATTAATAAAAATTAAGTGAGTTTTAAAATAATGTGCTTGTTAATTTATTTCTGTGAACATATTATCTCTATAAATATAAACTGCTTTGTTTACCAACAATCCAAACAAGTTTTAAAAAGGCTAAAAATCCAAGAAACACATTCACCCCTCCCCCCCTATGTGTTGTACTCAATATCTAACACCATTCATAACATGCTCTCTTATGAAGTAGTATTTGATGTCAATGTGCTTTGTCCTTGAATGCTGCACAGGATTTTCAGTGATGGCAATGGTACTTGTGTTGTCACTGAAAATTGGAATCTTGTCCACATGTAGACCAAAATCTAATAATTGATTTCTCATCCATAAAATTTGTGCACAACAACTGTCAGCAGCAATATACTCAGCTTCAGATGTAGAAGTAGAGACTGAATGTTGTTTCTTACTGAACTAGGACACAAGCTTGTTTCCTAGAAATTGACATGTGCCAGTTGTGCTTTTCCTGTCTATTTTGCACCCTGCATCTGCATCTGAATAACCAATTAGATCAAAGTCAGAATATATAGGGTACCAAATGCCATGTTTTGGTGTGCCCTTGAGATATCTAAAAATTCTCGTAATAGCTACTAAATGAGATTCTCTAGGATCAGCCTGAAATCTAGAACAAAGACAAGTAGCAAATAATATATATGGCCTACTAGCTGTTAAATATAACAGTGAGCCAACCATGCCTCTACAGTTTGAAATATCCGCATACTTTTCAGTAGTGTTCAATTCAAGCTTAGTAGCAGTAGCCAAGAGAGTTTTTACAGATGTGCAATCCATTAAGTCAAACTTCTTTAAAAGATTATGAATATATTTAGTTTGACTAATGAATATTCCATCACAAACTTGCTTAACTTGTAAACCAAGAAAGTAAGTTAGTTCTCCCATCATACTCATTTCATATTTACTTTGCATTAATTTGACAAACTTTTTGCAAAGTTTATTATCTGTAGAGCCAAATATAATATCATCTACATAAATCTGAACAAGTATGCTAGAGCCGTTTATGTAACACCCCCAAATCCGGGGTCGGGGATCCGGGTTGTCACGAGTTCCATTTCCCTTAATAACACCCAATATTAATAAATAATCAACTACTCTAACTGTGACCCCACAATAAACACACACACCACAAGTTATAGTCTCAGAGATGAATATCCAAAAATAATCACAAGTCATTTTATTCCATAATTATCTGCCAATACACCTTAAAAGGGTTTCTGAATAAATTTACATTTCTTTGCCATTATTACCATTCATAAATATATATAAATCTGGTACATCAAAAGTTGAAGCCTAGCCTATTGGTAGTTCCTACCTCAGCTACAGCGACATCAATGCCTATAGGAAACTGCGGAACGTTTCCTATCCGCTCGCGAATTGGGAGCTTGGTCCTGTTCATCTTTTTTATCTGTTGTTGTGTGATGAAAGAAGAAAGCAAGGGTGAGCAGCAAGCCCACCAAAATAATATGTATAATGATTTACAATATATGAGCCTTCTCATAGTACTCATGAAAGTCTTGGTCAAAAGAAATGAACCAAGTTTGATATCTTAATGCGATGAAGTCATAAAATATTCAGTATATATATATATATATATACTTTTCAAAATCTTGAAAGTCCTCTTCCATGCATAATATACACAGAGTTCCAGTTTATAACTGTATAAAACTATCGTTGCAAGGTGATCTCATATATCTAACCTTGTCTCAACGTTTTTCTGAAAATCTTTGACATGCATAAGATAATCATTTACTAGATATAAGTTTAAAAGATGAAGTTACAAGATACTCCAATATACTTATATCTTTTCCAAATACTACTTGAACTACCACCGTTCAAGTTATAATTAGTTTCAACAGTTCATCACATAGATGAGACTACAAGACAAGATTTGAATAGATTCAATCTTTGAACATCATTATAAATAATGAAGTTACGAGATACTTCATTAAGTCCCGATATATATATACACCTATATATATATACATTTCATACACTCCTTCAAAACCTCTGTTATGAAAATTATAAACAGAGTGGCCATATCCAATGAATTTGGAAAGAAAAGAATTTGGGCATAAACCTGATATCTTGCTGATCAGGCAAAGATACCAATAAGTAACCTTTTCTACTAGTAGATGGATGAATCCCCCACTGGTCATCACCCTGGCCACATAAGGACCTTGTGCTGGACCGCCACCCGGCCTCTTACGCGTTGATGGACTGCCACCCAGCCACTTACACTTTGATAGACCGTACCCCGGCCTGTCGCTTATGCCGACTCAATTAGATGGACTTACTTCCCGAACGTTAGGCAAGTAATCAATTCATTTATGAAAACAGCAACCTCGTTGCGAATATAAAATACACCACAGAGCCGGATCCCTCAGGTTTTGAGCGAGTATTTAAATCCCCTTTAAAAAGAAGATCTTAAATATAAAAATGAGTTTTGGGATCCGCTCTAACTTTTAAAATTATTTTGAAGACTCGAAAACATTTTTAAGAATGTTTGGAGTAATGCTGATTTAATGAAATAAATCAGTCCCAATATATTAGAAAATCTGAATATTATTATTTAAATAATATTCTCATAAAGATAATCCTTATAAAAATATTCGAAGTAGAAGTTTTTAAAACTCATACTTGAAATGGATATTAAATAACCAAAGATATACTTATACGAAAGTACTATCTTTATTTGAATAATCGAAAATAAGTTTGATTATCGAAACATTATTCTTTAATAAAATAAAGAATATTATTAAATAATAAGCGGAGTCATAATACCTCGAATGAATATTATAAATAATATTCATTAAATAAAATAAAGTGAGTCATACATCCTCAAATGAATATCCAATTAATAATCATTAAATAGAATAAACAGAGTCATAAGTCCTCGAATGAATATTCAAATAATATTCATTAAATAATATAAAGTTATCGAATAAACCTTATTTGATTAATAGTTTTGAAAACTATTCACATATATATATAATATACTCGGGAACATCGACTTCCGGTTTAGAAATATGTTCACCTTTTGATCCCCTATACTAAGGGTAAACTCAAATATCGCTTATCTCTAGCATAGGTATTATGCAACTATTAGCATTTGAACCAATAGATATATAAATCAAGAATATGAAATAGGCATGCATATATACCATATCACATACTACAATATATCGCAAGAATTTGCTAATAACAAATATGCATTTATCGCAAGATCATGCATATACACATATACATCACAACAACAGTTATACGGGTAGAAAACTTGCCTGAGTGCTCCCGGATAGGCTTAATCTTAGAGTGGGTCCGATAACCTTCCTTGAAGTGATTGGAGTAGCTAGGAAGCCTTAAGAAGCCTTGAGATGTCTTAGGGATGCTTGGATCTTAAAGGAAAAACAAGAAAAATCAAGTTAAAAACCTTGAAATCACTATTCATTATCTTCTTCATTGATTTCTTGGAAGAGATTGAGAATGAATTGGAGGCTTAAACTTATAGGATAGCCATATCTATGCATAAGGAGTATTAGATAATTACCTTACTAATTTAGGAAGCTTGGAACTTGAATTTTGAAAATTCTTCTTCTTGAAATGAAGAAAAGCCGAGAGCTCCTTGGTTGAAGAAAGAAATGATTTTGTGTTTTTGCTTTGATTTGTTTTTGGTTGGTTGTTTTTGTTTAGATTTTGGTTAATTACCTTATTAACCTTGAACTTTGTATGGTTATCATTCATCCACGCCTCCTTCCCTCCTATGTCATGCTTATGTCACTTTGTGATGTCATCATCCCTTACTTGCCCTCTTCTTATTGGTTGGATGACCTCATCATCCCTAACCCCCTTGATTAACTTCCTAATTGTTTGCCTAATGACCGCTGATCTGTTATACGGTTCGCTTAACTTTCGTTTTCATTTATCGTTTGAGGGATCATACCCGGGATCTTATTACTTGGGTTTCCTTAACCTTTCTTAATATATTATAATCCTTTTATGATCCTCTCTTATAATCCTTTAATTTAAATCCTTTTTATCCTGTTACCTTATACTCAATTCTTTCCGTATCTAGTGGATTTCCGGGAAAAATCAAAGTGTTCGGAATTGGATTCTGACGATCTTTACATACACTTATATACCATATAGAGTACTAATAAAATCTCAGAATATCCATAACAGAACCCCTACATAGTGTGGCATGAAAAGTTTTCTCATTCAGCAAAAACACTATTCATAAGGGTTACAAAAAGTTCAAAATTTTGGGGGTTATTACAGTCTCCCCTCCTTAAAAGGATTCCGTCCCGGAATCAAATAGAAAACAAATGGGGGTACTTTTCTAGCATTGTGACCTCTAGTTCCCAAGTTGATTCTTCCATATTATGATTCTGCCATAGCACTCTGACTAGCTTGATCACTTTGTTCCGAAGCACCTGCTCCTTTTTATCTATAATCCTTACTGGTTTCTCCACGTAAGTCAGATCTGGTTGCATATCCACATGCTCGTACTCCACTATGTGTCTAGCATCCCGATGATACTTCCTTAGCATTGACACATGGAACACATTATGAACTTGTTGTAGGTTCGGAGGTAAGGCTAGCTCGTAAGCCAACTTCCCAATCCGTCTTAGTATCTCAAAAGGTCCAATGTATCTTGGGCTTAGTTTTCCTTTCTTTCCAAATCTCATTAATCCTTTCCAAGGGTTTCCAAGGGGATACCTTTAAAAATACTAGGTCCCCTACTTCCTATTCTTTGTCCTTTCGTGTCAAATCAACATACTTCTTATGTCCATCTTGGGCTACTACCAGCCGTCCTCTGATTAGATCTATTATATCCTTGGTCCTTTGGACTACTACAGGTCCGAGCATCTTGCGCTCTACAACTTCATCCTAACATAAGGGAGATCGACATTGTCTTCCCTCAAGGATCTCATAAGGCGACATCTCGATAATGACATATGATCTATTGTCGTAAGAAAACTCAATCCGTGTTAAGTGATCATTCCAATTTCTTTCAAGTCTATTGCACAGACTCTCATTATAGCTTTTAGCATTAGAGCTTTTGCTTCTCAATACCCATTCTTTTCCAGTTCATAATCGCTACTACCTTCCGTTCCTAATATTATACTGGTTATACTTTTGCTCGTTAGCGTTCTATAACCTTTTAATAACCACGTCAACCTTAGTATCACAAATGTGTTTCCATTCCGAATACTACCACAACTTTATTACTCCTTTTTCAGCTGTTTCTATTTTCCAAATTTTGATCAATCAAATAAAAGTAAAGGAATTTGTTGAGAGATCACTATCATGAACACTTGTTCTATTGCATAGTTAGTACAGAAGGTGTCCAGCCTTTAGTACTTGACAAGCAATTAAACAATAGTTGGTATCCTACTCGGCTTCTATCACATAGATAGATAGTCATTCGGCAATACCTCCCCTTCTGGAAGGGTTGTTCTTCTCAGTTTATATGAAATGAAAAGAAGAGAAAAGAACGAATTGAAGAGAATTGTATATATGAAAAAAAAATATACTACCATAAAATATCTGGCTTGGAACCTACCTCTGAACTATAGAGGTTTGTCATAGGAGAACAAAACATATGTGTATATATATCAAGTATTATCGCATCGCATTTCACATGCTTAAATATTTTTCCTATTCCGTCCATCATTCTATGGACCCTTGCTCTTCCTCGAGCTTATACACAATCACCTTTGAAACTCCCTCGATATCGAAAATCGAATCTGGGATCTCATTTTAGACATCATCGTTACTAGAATTCTATGCTTGCACCGCAACCTTCCTCATATAGTAATACGACTCTCTTTTCATAAGATGGAATAAATATTCAATAGGCAGATACTCTACTTAATTAGTCTATCAATGATAACTTATACACTACCACGATCCGATTAGTGGTACTCAATCTCAACATCCATTCCAATACAACTCTCACGGTTGTAATCAGCTCATTACTCGCAGAATCATTGCTGCATTACTATGGTCCACTACGGACCTACTGTCGTCATTCACGTTCCATGAAATCTTAATATCTAACCATACGGAGTCCATACATGTCGTATCGAATCCTTCTAAGGAGGTAACATAATCACCATTCCTGATTCATGAAGAACACTCCAGATCCTGACGTACTTTCATGACATAAAGCAGATAAAATTGCAGAAGAGTTTCAATCAAAACAACGCTAGCAGGTTAATACCATTCCTAATCATATGCCTTCAATAGAAGACTTAACTCAAAGGTTCGTTTAGTCCTTTTTGAAATATGGTCCTGGATTATTCTCAAGATAGGACCTTCTAAGATAGATAGCCCGTTCATGGCGATTACACGAATTAAACCTTTACCAACTACTATTACGGTTGGGTATTGCACAGTCATCAGAAGGAATGTCAATCTTCCAAACCATAATACAACCTTCAGCTTTAACCATCATCACTGTATTCCTTTGGCACAAGCGCCTATAATTATCCTCTTACCTTTAAAGTGTCGGCCACCTCTTTGGCCTTTCCTGATAGTAAAATTTCCTTACAGTCAATGTCATTTTAACCACCTCCAAATAAATTTTCTACCTCATTTCAATCACAGCTTATGTGAAGATGTTTTCCTTCAAATCTGATGAGTAAAAAAAAAATATCACCATTTTTCCATAAGTTATTGCCTCAGTCTTTAGAGGTTAATCATTATCGCGACTGACTCTCGATCGTACTTAGAACATCTTTTTATCTTAGGACCTAACTGCTCTGAACAATTTCGACCTTCACTGGTTCGATCCAGACTTTCTCGTGGTTTTAACACGTGCCCCACTTGGCATCATTATAATTACGTCGTATGTCCTTTATCAACATTTTTACTCTTGAGAATTTTGAATATTACCTTTCTCCTTGTAAAACCTCTAAGGTTATCCTTCAATCGTTCCTCCTGTATTCCCTAGATACAGGGCATATCAAAATACCATTTACAAATACTAGAACCATTGTCTATATACTTCTGAAAAATTTCTCCACTGATTCTTAAAGGTTGGTATTACCTTAATCCTTTCCAATTCATACTGTCAAAACTCATACTATCCCTATTAAGGGTGAAATGCCAACCTTTATGCATTCCCCTAGGATTCGTTTTAAGTTACCGATGTTTTATCCTTAATTCCACCTTTAAAAAGGTACATGCATCCTTCCATGGATAAATCAAGTCATATATCCCTGATAAGGGTGTCTTATTCAATCATTCCCACCTTGATAGTATATGCCTAGTTTCACAATAACATCTGTATTCAAAATGAGGTCAATCAATATGGCCTCCAAAAGATAACAACGGTTATCTGCTTTTCTTGCCTAATTTGGTAACGATAACAAGGATGTTCTGGAAGATATTGGTCGTGTTCAACGTGAACCTCTTCTTAATAATTCCTTATTTACTTTTGTTGTTTATCTCAACAGTCACCTCAATGTTGGGATATCTTTCATACCTGGCGTCTCCCTTTCTGGGTATCGAGCCACCGATCTTACACTTCACATTCTTGAAGGTCACTTCCTTCATCCAATTTTCCTAATTTCTTACTTCCTTGTCTCCTCAGTCTATCCGTGTCTTATTATTTATCCTTCGAATTATCTCAAGGTTTCCTCGAATCCTCCCAACTTATAGGGGATAAAATATATGTATCTCTTATGCCCTCAACCATCAATTTTAACTCATGGTGAATCACCCTCATCCTGACGAATACATACTTTTCTATTTCTATTGCTACGAGTCTTTAGGGTTTCCTCATACACAACTCCCTTATCATACCTCAAACTCTATTACCTTTATATTCCTTTCCACTTCAGTTTCTTTTTATTTTCCTTTCTCTTATCATTATTTCATGAACCAACACAACATAAGCATTGATTTCAAACATCCCGTCATTCTGGATTCGTGTCCTCGGAACGAATCTTGATAACTTTTACAACTTAGATTCATAATTCATCATACTCGTCTGCCTTTGTTTTGGCTCTAAAGCTTTTACACTATCTCCATAACCTTGGGAAGTACTTTCCTGAAAACAATTGAATGAACTTAAATCAGTTTATTATAATCTCTTGCTCCGTGCCTTCCTTGGCCTTTCACCAGCGGGTGGCCTCTCTCTTAGGAGGGTAAGTGACAAAACAGTCTTTTGTGATTCGTCAATCATTTAGAATCTCAAATGATTCCTATATATCCTTTAGCCAGGCTCTTGCCCCGACTGGGTCAACCAGTTCCTTGGAACTCTGAGAGCTTAGCGATTTAAAGGTCATGAAAGAATTTCCTACTGCATTGTTTCCTCAAGGTGGTGGTTGGGGATAATAGTCTAAGTTCTTTTTAGACAGGTCCATGAATTGCCGTATAGGAGTACCGTCTCGGGTCTCCTTTCCTTACTCGACTTTCTGTTTCCTTAGTATGAAATGTTTCATCCTTCTCCCATACTTGGGGTTATCTTATACGTTAAAATCCTCATTTTCCACTTCATTATGTTATGGGTTCTGTGGCGCCCTCCAAACCCGGGTCAGAAGTTTGGGGTCCACACACACACCTTAATTATAACCTGCTTATAACAATAATAAAGATAATAATAATATATGCAGTGACCCTACTTACCAACCACCACGGACCGCAACAGGTTAAAGTATGCACACAAGCCAAACACACTAATATATTACAAACCGTTCAAATCCCAACTATTTCAAACTTAAACTAAGTATTAAACATTATTACAAACTTTTACAAACTTAAATTATCCCAAAAGAAGCCTACTAGCTCAGCTTTCTCAACCTGAACCCCTAGCTCTCGCGCTGGACTGGGGATCCTCGCTACCAACTGGTTCCTTTTTAACTGGAAAGAATATAAACAACATCGCACAAATGAGCTAACTAGCTCAGCAAGTCACAATGACAAAACTGAGAATAATGATCATCAGGTGAATATGATGATGATATCAAGTGAACAATGGATTATGATTTAGAATTGGATATTATACTTTTAATTTAAAAACCAAGGTTAGGCTGCTGATCAGTCACGCACTAACCCCGAGCAAGGCACACAGCATTGCTCTAACTACTTGATCCAAGGCACACATTGGCCTAACTTGACCATTATATGGTCTGACCACAAATCTGGTCCATAATTTTATAAAAACAATCCAATTCTAACATAATAACAATAATAAACAATAATCAGAATCATTAACGACAGTGAGTATTTAACAGTGAAAGGGTTTCAACCCGTGTATGGATCAACAAGGTACTTTCAAAGCTTGAATGTTGGGTAATAAAAGAATTGGATAACAAAGGAAACAACATTTCAGTGTTTCAAGGATTTGGTCTTTCAAAGCATAGGATACAATGATTGAATGTACAAGTAATTCAGTTAAGTGTTTGGGATTTTGTTTACATGTATTTGTGGAGTAATATCGTATACTTGAGATTTGTGTTTAGGTATACAACAATCAATGGTCTAGAAAGAATAAGGTTTATGGCTCAAGAACAATAACTGGAATCAGAGTTTAGGTTTCAGTGCTTCAAAGCACTTTCAATATCAATCTGACTATCAATACTACAATATCTCGAGAAAGTTCAGAACACTTGCCTGATATTAGCTTACTATCCTGCACTCGCTTTCAATCACAATCGTCTTACTCCTCCACTACCTGTTTCCCTTTCCTACGCCTTGCCTCTTCTGCTCACATATCATAAGCATCTATCAATCATCAACTCACAGGATTCTATTCAACACATACTTCTATCTACCCTTCGTTTTATCCAAATCCGATTAACGTATTGAAATCTATGCAATAACCAAGTAAACACCGAATATATAGACCGATAGTCAAACAACAGGTCACGTATAACACATAATGCATCACGTAATCAATGACATATCATTTATAAAGAAGTCTCGGGTCATAAATATGCTTTCGGGTATTTAAAATGATTTTTAAAACATTTTTCGGAATTAAAACGGGTCGTTGGATCAATTTCGGAATAGTAAACAGGGTTCGGTTGGCCAATTCTGGCTCCGAAAAAATTTTAGAATAATTATCGAGCCTTGAAAATAATTTAGAATAATATTTTAAAGCTCGAAACTATTTTTCGGAATTTTTAAATCATTTTTAAATAATTAAATCTAATTAAATAATTAATTAAAAATAAATTAATAATTAATTAAATCAATTAATCAATTAATTGACTAATTAATCAATTAAAAATTAACTGAAATTAATTAACTAATTAATTCAGATTTATTTGTGAATTAAAAATAATTTTCGGAATTAAAATAATAATTTTTAGAATTTTCAGAATTTAAAAACGAATTTTTATAATAAAAATAAATAGGAAATATGATTTTTAAACATTTTTAAAACAGAAATCCAATTTTTGCAAAGTCTGGAAACTACAGGGACCAAACTGCATCGTTTTCAAAACTGCAGGGACCAAACTGCAATTTTGCAGTCCAGTCGCCGGAAAAAGTCGGGGATGGCCGGAGAACACGTTCCCGGCGTCCTCACCCCACCAACACCTCCAGATCACATCTACAGGTTACCAAGAACACAACCATGCAATCAAAACAACCTGACAATCCCTGAGTTGGCCGGAATTTGGCCGTGAAATTTTCCAGTTTCCGGCGAACATCGGAAAACTTCAAAACACAACTCCCTTCTCTACAGACCTCGTTGGTTCATGAAACTTATACGACTAGATTGCAAATTTCACAGAGAACACAACCCACTATAACACAACATCAATCTATCACAGAATAAGAAACCCCCAAATTTCAATTAAGAACATTCATACGGGTTATAAACCCTAATTTTAAAATTCGAAAATCAAACTCAAATTTGAACATGTTATTGAACTCCAAATCAGACGTATGACATATGAAAATCATCAGGAAAACAAGCTCTACAACATGCAATCATCAAATCATACAAACAATCATCCGAACAAAAATTCATATTTTTATTAAAATAAATTCGAAAATAAATAAATTTTTAGAAAAATGACCTTGATTTCTGCAGGTGTATGGATTACAGAATCTGGTAGAGCTCTTCAAGACCTTCATATTGGTTACTCGAGCTTTCCAAACCGAATTCAATAACACCTCCAAATGCTTGTTTGATTCTTAGAACAGTTTTAGGAAATTAGGGTTTTTCTCTGAAAATTATATAATTATCTGTCTGCAAATGATTTTGATACGAAATAAAATACGGTAAAAGGCTATTTATAATTACGGAAAATTAGTATCCCGTTGGATCATTCCGGATATAAAATGGTACGTTTATTTGTAAAAACTGATCCAAACGGTATCGGTTTTCGGGATAATTATCCAAATCAGTACAATTTGTACTGCGGTCTTGGTCTCAGCGCCTGGTTACACGTATTACGAAGTGATAATTGTGATAGTTTAATAAAAAGCTCCCGTTTATCGAGAATACGGGTTTTATTGATTTACCGAAACGAATGTTGTATCGAAAATGTTGCGCCGGGACCCGCGCAGGACAAACCGTACGCCGGATCGAAAAAGTCGAAACATGGAAAATGCTCGGAATATTACAATTAGGTTAGGAAGGAGTTCTCGGAAGAGTTTCGGGTTCCAAAAACGTAACAACGGTTGACGTCGGTTGGTTCCCGTTTTTATAAAATAGATTTTAATTACCCGGAAAAAGATTTTAGAAATTTCATATGATTCTTATAAATCCATAAATCAACATAAAAATAATTAGGAAGATATGACAATTATCTATATTTTATTTTGGACATATAAAAATTAAAATACTCAATTAATATTATTTTTGAATATTCAAGTACAGATAACACTTAACAATTAACTCACAGAATAGATACTGAGCACACATAATAATTATTTAATATCAAAAATAATTACACGATATATCTCGGATATTACAGGTTCCTTCTATCTTGATGGCGTCCTCCCTGACTATCACATTCAGGGTTTGCCCTTAATCTTATTCCTTGAACTATGACTTTCATCTAAGATCTCATCTTTAAGCTCTTGAACATTTGGAACCCAAATTCTATAGGAATACCTCATTATTTCCTTATCATCTTTCTCGGTATTAATCTCATATCTATTTGTTGGCTCTCTGCCTTCATTCATCACTTTTTCTGGCACAATATGTTCTTTTCCGATAATTCGGTCTGTATTGCAATCTCAAACAGCTTTTCGGTACCGGCTCCGGTTACCTTCACTTCTATTTCCATTTTCTCAAAATCTCTTATAAACTCTCCCAAAGACATTATCATCTTGAGTCTCTCCTTTTTACTAAGGGCATCAGCCACCACATTGGCTTTCCCCGAATGATAAAGAATCTCCCAATCATAATTCTTGATTAGCTCTAACTGCCTCCTTTGGCGTATGTTGAGCTCTTTCTACGTAAAAATGTACTAGAGCTCCTATGGTTTGTGTAAATCTCGCATTTCTATCCATACCAGTAGTGCCTCCAATATTTAGAGCAAACTATTGTCGTGAGTCCAAGATCATGGGTAGGATATCGAATTTTATATTCCCTTAATTGTTTTGGACGCTTACGTGATTACCTTACCGTGCTGCATAAGCACGCACCCTAATCCCTTGTGCGAAGCGTCACTATAAATCACAAAATCTCCTTTTTCCCTCCAGCAACGCCAACGCAGGGGCCGTCACCAATCTTTTCTTCAATTCTTGGAAGCTGTTCTCGCATTCCTCTGTTCATTCGAACTTCTCAGTCTTACGAGTAAGCCATGTTAAGGGGCTACTATCTTTGCAAACTTGAACGAACCTCCGGTATTGACCGGCCAATCCTACCTCTGGTAGTCATCCTAACCATGGTTATCAATTCCTCAGCGATCATCTCTTCAGTCTTGTTAGGATCCTCCACGAGATCCTTCTCAACAACAATCCCTTCTGGGATAACATCCTCAACCGCTACATCCTCAATATGAACATCATCCGATCCCGCGTTAGGACGCTCTATCGGATCCATAATCTGATCTCCAATAAGTAATAAAACATCATCGCGTTGTTGCTCCTCAACCTCAGGGTTCGGAGTCCCGCTACCATATACGATAACGAACTACGCTTCTATCACGATATTTATAAGGGTTCCCATAAGGGTTTTAACTGTCAGTACTACGTTAGGTAGCCCGACTATGAACTTGGCAAGAGTTCTTATTATCTTAGTGAACTTATTATCTTAACGTCACATCATCTCTGAGGTTTATAACGCTTAGCTCTGATACCATTTCTGTAACACCCCCAAATCCGGGGTCGGGGATCCGGGTTGTCACGAGTTCCATTTCCCTTAATAACACCCAATCTTAATAAATAATCAACTACTCTATACTGTGACCCCATAATAAACACACACACCACAAGTTATAGTCTCAGAGATGAATATCCAAAAATAATCACAAGTCATTTTATTCCACAATTATCTGCCAATACACCTTAAAAGGGTTTCTGAATAAATTTACATTTCTTTGCCATTATTACAATTCATAAATATACATAAATCTGGTACATCAAAAGTTGAAGCCTAGCCTATTGGTAGTTCCTACCTCAGCTACAGCGACATCAATGCCTATAGGAAACTGCGGAACGTTTCCTATCCGCTCATGAATTGGGAGCTTGGTCCTGTTCATCTTTTCTATCTGTTGTTGTGTGATGAAAGAAGAAAGCAAGGGTGAGCGGCAAGCCCACCAAAATAATATGTATAATGATTTACAATATATGAGCCTTCTCATAGTACTCATGAAAGTCTTGGTCAAAAGAAATGAACCAAGTTTGATATCTTAATGCGATGAAGTCACAAAATATTCAGTATATATACATATATACTTTTCAAAATCTTGGAAGTCCTCTTCCATGCATAATATACACAGAGTTCCAGTTTATAACTGTATAAAACTATCGTTGCAAAGTGATCTCATATATCTAACCTTGTCTCAACGTTTTTCTGAAAATCTTTGACATGCATAAGATAATCATTTACTAGATATAAGTTTAAAAGATGAAGTTACAAGATACTCCAATATACTTATATCTTTTCCAAATACTACTTGAACTACCACCGTTCAAGTTATAATTAGTTTCAACAGTTCATCACATAGATGAGACTACAAGACAAGATTTGAATAGATTCAATCTTTGAACATCATTATAAATAATGAAGTTACGAGATACTTCATTAAGTCTCGATATATATATACACCTATATATATATACATTTCATACACTCCTTGAAAACCTCTGTTATGAAAATTATAAACAGAGTGGCCATATCTAATGAATTTGGAAAGAAAAGAATTTTGGCATAAACCTGATATCTTGCTGATCAGGCAAAGATACCAATAAGTAACCTTTTCTACTAGTAGATGGATGAATCCCCCACCGGTCATCACCCTGGCCACATAAGGACCTTATGTTGGACCGCCACCCGGCCTCTAACGCGTTGATGGACTGCCACCCAGCCACTTACACTTTGATAGACCGTACCCCGGCCTGTCGCTTATGCCGACTCAATTAGATGGACTTACTTCACGAACGTTGGGCAAGTAATCAATTCATTTATGAAAATAGCAACCTCGTTGCGAATATAAAATACACCACAGAGCCGGATCCCTCAGGTTTTGAGCGAGTATTTAAATCCCCTTTAAAAGGAAGATCTTAAATATAAAAATGAGTTTTGGGATCCGCTCTAACTTTTAAAATCATTTTGAAGACTCGGAAACATTTTTAAGAATGTTTGGAGTAATGCTGATTTAATGAAATAAATCAGTCTCAATATATTAGAAAATCTGAATATTATTATTTAAATAATATTCTCATAAAGATAATCCTTATAAAAATATTCGAAGTAGAAGTTTTTAAAACTCATACTTGAAATTGATATTAAATAACCAAAGATATACTTATACGAAAGTACTATCTTTATTTGAATAATCGAAAATAAGTTTGATTATCGAAACATTATTCTTTAATAAAATAAAGAATATTATTAAATAATAAGCAGAGTCATAATACCTCGAATGAATATTATAAATAATATTCATTAAATAAAATAAAGTGAGTCATACATCCTCAAATGAATATCCAATTAATAATCATTAAATAGAATAAACAGAGTCATAAGTCCTCGAATGAATATTCAAATAATATTCATTAAATAATATAAAGTTATCGAATAAACCTTATTCGATTAATAGTTTTGAAAACTATTCATATATATATATATAATATATAATATACTCGGGAACATCGACTCCCGGTTTAGAAATATGTTCACCTTTTGATCCCCTATACTAAGGGTAAACTCAAATACCGCTTATCTCTAGCATAGGTATTATGCAACTATAAGCATTTGAACCAACAGATATATAAATCAAGAATATGAAACAGGCATGCATATATACCATATCACATGCTACAATATATCGCAAGAATTTGCTAATAACAAATATGCATTTATCGCAAGATCATGCATATACACATATACATCACAACAACAGTTATACGGGTAGAAAACTTGCCTGAGTGCTCCCGGATAGGCTTAAGCTTAGAGTGGGTCCGATAACCTTCCTTGAAGTGATTGGAGTAGCTAGGAAGCCTTAAGAAGCCTTGAGATGTCTTAGGGATGCTTGGATCTTAAAGGAAAAACAAGAAAAATCAAGTTAAAAACCTTGAAATCACTATTCATTATCTTCTTCATTGATTTCTTGGGAGAGATTGAGAATGAATTGGAGGCTTAAACTTATAGGATAGCCATATATATGCATAAGGAGTATTAGATAATTACCTTACTAATTTAGGAAGCTTGGAACTTGAATTTTGAAAATTCTTCTTCTTGAAATGAAGAAAAGCCGAGAGCTCCTTGGTTGAAGAAAGAAATGATTTTGTGTTTTTGCTTTGATTTGTTTTTGGTTGGTTGTTTTTGTTTAGATTTTGGTTAATTACCTTATTAACCTTGAACTTTATATGGTTATCATTCATCCACACCTCCTTCCCTCCTATGTCATGCTTATGTCACTTTGTGATGTCATCATCCCTTACTTACCCTCTTCTTATTGGTTGGATGACCTCATCATCCCTAACCTCCTTGATTAACTTCCTAATTGTTTGCCTAATGACCGCTGATCTGTTATACGGTTCGCTTAACTTTCGTTTTCGTTTATCGTTTGAGGGATCATACCCGGGATCTTATTACTTGGGTTTCCTTAACCTTTCTCAATACATTATAATCCTTTTATGATCCTCTCTTATAATCCTTTAATTTAAATCCTTTTTATCATGTTACCTTATACTCAATTCTTTCCGTATCTAGTGGATTTCCGGGAAAAATCAAAGTGTTTGGAATTGGATTCTGACGATCTTTACATACACTTATATACCATATAGAGTACTAATAAAATCTCAGAATATCCATAACAGAACCCCTACATAGTGTGGCATGAAAAGTTTTCTCATTCAGCAAAAATACTATTCATAAGGGTTACAAAAATTCAAAATTTTGGGGGTTATTAGAGTTTACATTTCTAAATAAAAGAGTTTTTCAATAGTACCTCTTGTGAAATGATTTTCTGAAAGGAATTTTGACAAAGTATCATACCAGGCTGTTGGTGCTTGTTTCAATCTATAAAGTGCTTTCAAAAGATAGTAAACATAGTCCGGAAAGTTGGGGTCTTCAACACCTGGAGGTCTGAAATAGACTTCCTCCTCCAAATCTCCATTTAGAAATGCACTTTTTATATCCATTTGATAGACTTTGAAATTAGCATAGATTGCATATGCTAGAAAGATTCTGATTGCATCAAGTCTTGTAACTAGAGCAAATGATTCATCAAAATCTATTCCTTCTTGTTGACGGTAGCCCTTAGCAACCAATCTAGCTTTGCTCCTTATGACTATGTCATTCTCATCCATCTTGTTTCTAGATACCCATTTGGTTTCAATAGAATTCTTGCCTTTAGGTTTGGGTACCAGCTTCCATACTTTATTCCTTTCACATTGGTTTGGCTCTTCCTGCATAGCTAAAACCCAATCAGGATCCATCAAAGCTTCTTCTACCTTCCTTGTCTCTTCCTGTGACAAAAAGCTATTATACAGACATTCATCTTGAGTTGCTTTTCTTGTTTGCACTCTAGATGTTGTATCACCAAAAATTAGTTCAAATGGGTTATCTTTTGTCCATTTTCTTTGAGATGGAAGATTGGCTCTGGATGAAGTGGCCTCATTAGTGTCTTGATGTGTAGCTGAGTGTTGACTAGATAACACTCCCCTTGAATTTGTGGATCTTTTATTTGAAGATGGGGTTCTGTCAAACAATAATCTAGAATTATTTTAACTGATGTTGAACCTTCCTTTCAACGGATGATGCACTGTGTCTCTCAATGGATGTTGCAATTTATCTTTCAACGGATGCAGTACTTGTATTTCAACGGATGCAGCACTCTATGCATCAACTGATGTTCCTTCATTTGAAGATAACTTTGAATATTTTTTGTTATTACTTCTAGATCACTTTCATCATCACTATCATCACAATATATCTCAGCATTATCAAATTTGAGGCTTTCATGAAAACCTTCATCTGTCAGTCCTTCAATCTTTTTATCATCAAACACAACATGTACAGATTCCATAACAATGTTGGTTCTTAGATTGTAGACTCTATATGCTTTTCCAACAGCATATCCAACAAAAATACCTTCATCAGCTTTGGCATCAAACTTTCCATGTTGATCAGTTTGATTTCTTAGAATATAACACTTGCATCCAAAAACATGAAGAAAGTTCAGTGTTGGCTTCTTATTCTTGAACAGTTGATAAGGAGTCATGCATTTTTCTTGATTGCTCAAAGAAATATTCTGAGTGTAACATGCAGTGTTGACAGCCTCAGCCCAAAAAAAAGTTGGTAACTTTGATTCTTCTATCATTGTTCTAGCTACTTCAATCAATAATCTGTTCTTTCTCTCAACCACTCCATTTTGTTGTGGTGTTCTTGCATTTGAGAACTCATGCATGATTCCATTTCTTTCACAGAATAACCTCATAGTAGAATTCTTGAACTCAGTTCCATTGTCACTCCTAATTCTTCTTACTTTGAGATCATGATGATTGTTGACTTACCTTATATGATTGATAATGATTTCACTAGCTTCATCTTTAGATCCAAGAAAATATGTCCATGAGTACTTTGAAAAATCATCCACAATCACTAGGCAATACTTCTTCTTTGAGATAGACAAAACATTAATTGGTCCAAACAAATCCATGTGCAACAGTTGGAGAGGTTCATCAATTATTGTTTCAAGCTTCCTTTTGAATGATGCTTTCACTTGTTTTCCTTTTTGACAAGCACCACACGGTCCATCTTTTGAGAACTCAACTTGAGGAATGCCTCTAACAGGTCTCTCTTGACCAATTCATTCATGGTCTTGAAGTTCAAATGAGATAGCTTCTTGTGTCATAGTCAACTTTCATCTTGACTTGCTTTGCTGAAAAGACAAGTAATAGAATCTGCATTTGTTGAGTTGAAATAAGCTAGGTACACATTTCCTTTCCTCACTCCAGTAAGGACCACTTTGTTATTTTTCTTGCAGATAACAACACAGGCTTCAGTTGTGAAAGTAACCAGGTTGCCTATATCATATAATTGACTGACACTCAAAAGATTATGTTTGAGTCCATCAACTAGTGCAATTTCTTCAATGATGATATTCTCTCTTGAAATCAAGCCATATCCCATAGCATACCCTTTGTTGTCATCTCCAAAGGTAATGCTTGGGCCATCTCTCTCCTTGAACTCAGTGAGAAGAGTAGAATCTTCGGTCATGTGTCTTGAGCAACCACTGTCTAGATACCAAAAATTCCATTTGTTTCCCTGCACACATCAAACTAAATCAAGTTGATTTTAATACCCAAGTTTCCTTGGGTCCAGCCTTGTTAGCCTTTTTCTTAGGCTTCTTAGTCTTTCCATCATTAGACTTAGGTGACTGTAAATCAACCTTTGTCTTAGGAGTAGCATTTTGAAACCTTTGATCAGTTATACAATTATCAGGCACATTGGGATTAACATAGTATGGCAAAGATTGTGCAAATATATTATTCCAGTAAGGCATTCTAAATGGCATTTGAGGAATATTAAATGCAGCATAATAAGGATTATGTGCAAATGGCATTTTAGCATAATATGCAGATAAATTTTGTGCAGGCATAACAAGCAAAGTATAAATGGGTGATATAGGCATGTTGGGCAAAGATGGAGGTGCAGATATGGGTGCATGTATCACAGACTTGTAATTAGTAGATAAATGATTAACACTACCACACTTGACACATATCTTTCTAGGTGCATACTTATCAGGTGTATAGTTATTGTGTTTATTAATCCCTACTTTCTCATTCCCATTATTTTTCCTTTTTAAATCTTCCTTGACCTCAATATTCTCCAATCTATCACTCAACTGCTTCATTGAAAGATGCCCCACATTCATTCTTTTTGCATTTTTTGCTTTGCTTGATTCACCTTGAACAAAATTCTTTGTAACTGAACCATATTTCTCATTCAGCTTTTATAGCTTTCCTTTGCTAATGGTCTTTTTCTCATTCAACGGATGAGAGTCATCTTTCAACTGATGAGCTTTATCTTTCGATGGATAAGCTTCATCATCCGTTGATTCAACAACCGTTACAAGACCATCAACCAACTCTTGGTCTGGTTTCTTCTTGTTCGTTTTCCAAGCTTATTCACAGAAAGACTCAATTCCTTGAACTTTGGTAATTTGGGCACTTACATCTCTTGCTGATTTCCGGGCCTTGATCACTTCTTGTTCATGTTCAAGTTGCTTTTTCAAAATCTCTTCTTTCTTCAAAGATACAGTTAGTTCATCCTGGGAAATCTTACACTCTATTTTCAATTTCTCAAACTCAATGAATTAAGTTTCTAACATAGCATATCTATCACTCAAAAACAAATTATTCTCTTTAATTCTATTATTTTCTTTATTGAGTGATTTTAGTGTGACACGCAAGTGATAAAATTCAGTTAACATATCATTTATAGCATCATTGCATTCATCTTTCGAAAGATATGCTAGATTTGTAGTGATTACCTGATTGCTTGATAAACTGACTTATGTTTCATCTGACTTGGCCATTAGAGCTAGGTTGACATAATTCATGTCTTCATCTGCATCCTCACCATCAGCTGCCCAGTCACTTTGTTGAGTAGTAAAAGGCTTTTCCTTTTATTTAAGCAATTCAAAATATTTCTTCTTATAATTCACAGGCTTAAACTTTCTCTTTTCTGATCTAGGTTTTCTGTACTCATTGGAAAAGTGACCATTCATCCCATATTTGAAACATTTGAATTTAGCTTTATCAACCATGTTTCTGTTGGATTTTGAAGCTCCAAAGTTTCTTTTGAATTTGAGTTTTGCAAACCTTTTTGACAGAAAAGCCAGATGCTCATCAATATCATCCATTTCATCTTGGCTTGTGCATTACTCATCTTCACCCACTAACCATTTTCCCTTGCTTCACAAACACTTGTGTTTGGTGTAGATTCAACAGCTTCAACCTTCAACTCTTTTCCTCTCTCTTGTTCAGCTACTAATGCAACAGATCCTCCCTTCTTTTTTCCTTTCTCTAATTACTCATCATGCTCCATTTCGAGTTCATAGGTTTTTAAGATACTATACAGTCTCTCTAGAGTAAAGTCTTTATACTTTTGAGAATTTCTGAGAGAGACTGTCATTGACTTCCATTCTTTTGGTAGAGACCTCAGGAATTTCATATTGGAATCTTTAGTTTGGTAGATCCTTTCATAAAGCTGTAAACCATTTAACGATTTTTAAATCTACTAAAAGTATCATTCAAGGATTCACCTTCCTCAAAGTGGAAGTGTTCATATTGCTGTATAAGAAGCTGCATCTTGCTTTCTCTAACTTGCTCAGTTCCCTCACATAGCACTTGAATTTGATCCTAAATTTCCTTAGTAGTGTTACAGTTAATGACATTGACAAACATATCTCCATCAAGACCATTGAACAGAATATTCATGGCCTTTTTGTCTTATGAACTTGCTCAATGTCTTTATCTATCCATTCTGACCTTGGCTTTGGGATTGTTTGCTCATTTCCAACAGCTCCTTCAATATCTGTTGCAGCCCTGCGAGGAACATGAGGCCATTTCTCTATAAAGTCAAAATATCTTTCATCTTGAGAGAGTAGATGAAGGTGCATCTTCACTTTCCAGTGATGATAGTTGTCTTTGTCCAAAATTGGAATCTTTATACCAATGTCCTTCCTCCTCATGTTGTTAGATTGCTTGATCTTTAAACTCTTAGTGTGTCAAGAGCTTGCTCTGATACCAATTGTTATTCCCTAACAATCTATCAACAAAATTACAGAAGGGGGGTTGAATTGAATTCTGGTTACCTTTTGGAACTTTGAAAACTTCTTACAAAAATATATAATTGTGTTTGGATATGCTTGAGTGCGTATAAACAATAATAGTATTCAAGAACAAAAAGTAAATAAACAGGAGTTTAAAAAACTTTCTGGTGGATTGATATTTCCACCAGATATATATATATATATAGAGAGAGAGAGAGAGAGAAGATTACTCTGTGATGCTAATAGCACACAGCTGCTTACAAGTGTTTACAAACTTGAACTCTGGAGACTAAGGATACAGCTTTCTTGCTTTATTATTCTAAATCAAAATGTAATTCTTAATCCTTAAACACTTGCTACTCTTGGTTTATATATCATCAAGATATATGTGAAACAAGACAAAGTATAAAACCTATCAGCTAGGTCCAATCACATGTTGCTTCATTTCCCTATCCAATGCAATCCAGTTAGATATAACATCTTTGAACGTCCCAGTTTTGCATGGAAATGGAAATGCTTCATTTTCTTCTAATACCTGCAATCAGGCTACCACATTCCTTTTATGTACAATCAACCCATGTGATTGTCAAGCCACTATTAAGTCCCTTTCAACTGCTATTTTGGTTGATCATCCGTTGAAGCTCTATGGGAGTTATCCGTTGAGACTTCATCTGTCACCCACTGAAAGTTGACTAGCTCATCCGTTGAAACTTTGTAGATTAGCAGTTAAGTTATTTCCATAGCAGTTGATACTCTTTCATTTATACAAAATTACAAGGCATTTTATATTCACAATTAACCCTCCTATTTTGTATATCTTTCTAGTAGTCAACATGACTTAGAAATAACTTAAACTCCCAAATCCCCCAGCTATTCTAGGATACATAATGTGTTACAAACTTATTCATATAAGCTACCTTTTCAACGGATAAATAATGTGATCATCCATTAAAAGCTATAAAATATTTAACTTATTTACTTAGAGTATTTTGGTAATTAATCATCAAACCAACAACATATTCCTAACATAATATATCTGCTGCTAATATATATACCAACATGGACTCCATTCTTGTGCTTAACGACATAAACTTTAAGAGCTGGAAAGAGAACGTTCTGTTAGTTCTCGGTTGCATGGATTTAGACTATGATATAAAGAGCAACTTGATTCTCCTACGGATGAAAGTTTTACTACTAAAAATTTAACTTTAAGAAGTGGGAAATTTCTAATCGCATAAGTCTAATGATGATAAAATACAGCATTCACGAAGCATTCAGGGGCGGTATGTTAGATATTAAGTGCAACACAGGGGGTGAATGTGTTTTCTTTGATTTTAACTAATCTTATGAAAATGTTTGTCTATTTGGAAAAAGACATATGTATGATTTTTATAGAGATAAATTACTAATGCAGACTCACAAGCAATTATCAAAAACTCACTTGATTGTATTAATCAAATTTGTTGTACTACAAATATATGTTCTTAAAGATAAGAACTCAGCTACAATTCTTGAGAGAGAATTCAAGATTTTTCCTAGATCTGTTTATTACGTTTATACCAAGGACTTGTGCCAATGCTTTATAGAACATCATGCACGGGTTTACTAAACTTGCACTAATATAGACTAACACAATTTCTAAAGCTACTTTGTACAATTTCCATTTCCAGTGTTAGCAAATCGTGTGCAGAATCTTTAGGTCTATAACCCTCCTTTGTCCAGTGAATCTTGTCCTTTGATCTTAAATTTTTCAAGCTGCTTTTGTAGTCTTTTCAATTTAGTGAAAAAATTGTTTGTTGACTGATAATCTTGAATCTTCAAGTTGTCTACATTCTGAATTATGAAGTATTTTGTCGATATCTCTTTTTATTTTGTAGAGATGTCATATATCGATAAGTAAAATGACTTACCGGTATCTTGAGTTCTCTACATATATTAATAACTTGTCGAGGTCTCCAGTTCTCTACATGTAGAATGACTAGTCAATATTTCTAGTTCTCTACATAGGCTTTTGACTTGTAGATATCTCTAGTTCTCTACATGAAGGTTTGGCTTGTCGATATCTCCAAATCTCTACATGAAGAAATGACGTGTTGATATCTCCAGTTCTCTACATAGACTTTTTGACATGTCGATATCTGAGATCTCTACATGCATATTGACTTGTTGATATCTCTTAGAACTTCTCTACAAGTCATTTTGGACTTTTTGACATACTTCTTGATATTCCTTGATATGTGACTTGTCGATATACTGGGAACATTTTTCCTAGAATAGTATTATTCAAATCCAATTTGCTACACTTCTTTCTAAGGCATGATCAGGATTAGATCTTCTTCTAGAGTTTATTTCTTAGCGTGAAGGTTGTTCACAGAAAAATCCTTCAGTCTAATCTACTTAACATTTATACAGATTCAAGGAATACAATTATAAAATATAAAATTATATTATCATACAACTTATCCTTAGGGCTATCAATATGACTTAGTCTTTTTATGTACACGCATGTCTTGCACAACACGGTATGTCTGATGACTCCGATGAGGTATCTGTAAAGGATTTCCTTGATCAGCTTGAAAAGCGTTTTTCTAAAAACGAAAAGGCTAAGACAAGTAAGCTTTTAGCTGATCTTGTTTAGATGAGGTATAAAGCTAGCGAAAATATTCAGGAGTACATTATAGAGATGTCTAACATCGCTTCAAAACTTAGGGCACTAAAAATTGACTTGTCTGATGACTTGCTAGGGCATTTGGTACTCATCTCGCTTCCCGCACAATACCGTCAATTTATAGTGAGTTATAATAAGGATAAACGGACTCTTAATGGGCTCATCTCACATTGTGTGTAAGAAAAAGATATGTTGAAGTGTGACAAGACTAAAAGTGCTCATGTTTTCGGATTCTTGTTTACTATAATAGGGTTACCGCAGTTGTTACAGACTCGGGTTATTAGCTTGATTATTTACTCATTCCATACTGGGAGGAATTGCAGGAAATCGTTCGAGAACACTTTCTTCCTATTTTTTATCAATGATATCCGACGATCAAGACAATTCCCGTTAAACTCTTTCATTTCATAGAAGTTCATTCTTATTCTTACGAAGCCAAATAGCATTTCCTATCAATTTGTCCCCTGGACTTGGACCTATTCTGATTCTTTATTATCCGTCTCTACGCTGTTCCCAAGGACTCGCAGAATCGAAATAGCAAAATTCTTGGGTCATCTCAATGGGTTCGGAAACCACATGTTTCTCTGGATCATCATAGCGTACTTCCACATATCCACTCAGAGGAAGGTCTTTTCGTAATGGATGACCCTCGAAACCATAATCTGTTGATATACGGCATAGATCCGGATGATTGATGGAAGAAACACCAAACATATCCCAAACTTCTTGCTCCCACCAGCATGAAATGAGTGGGACTAATTCCTTCCGGCCAATGAAGATACTACTCCAGTCTTCCCATTCATTCCCAGTGGATCCTTCTTCTCCCTAAGAATGGAACAAACCAAATTCACCTATACGAGAGTGAGGAAAAAAACCACCAAGAAACTTCCCACTTTTAATGTTCAACGATTCTGCTAGTTTAGAAACTAAGGAGAATGACAGGGGTCGCTAGGTTAGAAAAGCGAGAACTCTAAAATCTCCCCAAGTAGGATTTGAACCTACGACCAGTCAGTTAACAGCCGACCGCTCTGCCACTGAGTACTGAGCAACAACGGACTTAAGGAAGCCGGCTCTCGTTCTTTGGACCAATTTATGACCAAATAAAAAGGAGTTCATCGCTCTTTTTTACATACACCGGGATAAAAGGTTACGATAGCAAGCCCCTCCCCGGCCAGAGAGCCTCCAAAACAAGGAGGCGGCGATCAACCATCCGCTCTCGAGATTCATATTGATCAATCGATCTCCGCGTCCTGCTAGTTCGCTAAGTAGACTCACTCTACCGAGGGGCAACAAAGGCTGGAACTCTTCCTGCCAAAAATAAGGGACCTACTTCTCATCCTAGGAGTTAGCAGGTATGAAAGAGTCCCTCTCTGTCTATCTCTCCGAGTTTATACTACTAAGTAGCACTTATGCTATTCAAACATAGAATCAATTCCGATCAAGCGGAAACTATATATGTTATTATTCAAGCACTAACGCCCTATCTAGAGTCTATAATAAGGGGCCTCGGTTGATTATAGATATTGAGGCGATTGAGAAGGGGTGAAAGATCGGAGTGGAGTAGCAGGGTATCCGGATAGCTGATCAAATCCCTCCACAAACAAATGGTACGGTTCTTTCATCTATTCCTCCCTCGCTAGGGATAGTCTTTCATCAGCTCCATTACGTGAATCGATCGATTCCCTATTCCCAGCGATGGCTGGATGTGGTGGCCCGTCCGATTACTCCTCTTCTTTTGGTTTCGGATTGACATCTCTTCTTCCATCGGCGCCCAACCGGAATCGAACGTGAAGGAGCGACTGTAATATCCGGGATATATCATGTAATTATTTTTGCAAATAAATAATTAATATATGTGTTCAGTATCTATTCTGTGAATTAATTGTTAAGTGTTAAATGTGTTTGGATGTTTAAAAATATTATTAATTGAGTATTTTAATTTTTATATGTCCAAAATAAAATATAGATAATTGTCATATCTTCCTAATTATTTTTATGTTGATTTATGAATTTATAAGAATCATATGAAATTTATAAAATCTTTTTCCGAGTATTTAAAATCTATTTTATAAAAACGGGAACCAACCGACGTCATCCGTTGTTACGTTTTGGGAACCCGAACTCTTCCGAGAACTCCTTCCTAACCTAATTATAATATTCCGAGCATATTCCATGTTTCGACTTTTTCGATCCGGTGTACGGTTTGTCCTGCGCGGGTCCCGGCGCAACATTTTCGATACAATATTCATCTCGGTAAATCAATAAAACTCGTATTTTTGATAAACGAGAGCTTTTTATTAAACTATCCCAATTATCACCTCGTAGTACGTGTAACCAGGCGCTGAGACCAAGACCACAGTACAAATTGTACTGATTTGGATAATTGTCCCGAAAACCGATACCGTTTGGATCAGTTTTTACAAATAAATGTACCGTTTTATATCCGGAATGATCCAACGGGATACTAATTTTCCGTAATTATAAATAGCCTTTTTCCGTATTTTATTTCATATCAAAATCATTTGCACTTAGGTAAATATATAATTTTCCAGAGAAAAACCTTATATTCATATAGTCTTCTGAAAATCAAACCACAAATCGGAGGTGTTATTGATTTCTATTTTCAAAGCTTGAGTAACCAAAACGAAGGATTTGAGGAGTACTATCAGATTCTGAGCTTCGTTTTACTGCAGAAATCAAGGTTATTTTTCTATATTTTTATTTAATTTCAAATTATTTTTATTAAAAATATGAATTTCTATTCGGATGATTGTTTGTATGATTTGATGATGGCATGTTATAGAGCTTGTTTTCCCGATGATTTTCATATGTCATACGTCTTATTTGGAGTTCAATAACATGTTCAAAATTGAGTTTAATTTTGGAATTTTGAAATCAGGGTTTATAACCCGTATGAATGTTTTCAATTGAAATTTGGGCCTTTTTGATTTAGGGGTTATTAGTTGTTGATTTATAGTGGGTTATGTTCCTTATGAAATTTGCAATCGATTGGTATATAGCTCGTTAACAGAGGATGCTTGAATCTTAGGGAGTTGTCTTTTTAAGTTTTCGATGTTTCGCCGGAAACCGGCGATGTTCTTGCCCAATTTCCGGCCAAGTCTGGGGTTATTTAAATGATTTGATTGCATGAATAAGTTCCTGGTTGTCTGTAGATGTGATCTGGAGCTTGTGGTGAGGTGAGGGTGCCGGAATCGTGTTCTCCGGCCACCCCTTTATTTTCCGGCGACGGGGGTTGTAAAATTGCAGTTTGGTACCTGAACTTTTGGGGAAGAAACAGTTCAGTCCCTGAAGTTTCCAGAGTTTGCAAATTTAGGATTCCTGTTTTAAAATTATTTAAAAATCATATTTCCTATTTATTTTTATTATAAAAATTCAATTTTAATTTCTGAAAATTCCAAAAATTATTATTTTAATTCCAAAAATTATATTTAATACAAAAATAAATCTGAATTAATTAGGTAATTAATTTCAGTTAATTTTTAATTGATTAATTAGTCAATTAATTCAAAAATTAATTGATTAATTGATTTAATTAATTATTAATTGATTTTAATTAATTATTTAATTAGATTTAATTATTTAAAAATGATTTAAAAATTCCGAAAAATAGTTTTGAGCTTTAAAATATTATTTTAAATTGTTTTCAAGGCTCGATAATTATTATGAAATTGTTTTGAAGCCAGAATTGGCCAACCGAACCCTGTTTACTACTTCAAAATTGATTCAACGATCTGTTTTAATTCTGAAAAACGTTTTATAAATCATTTTAAATATCTGAAAGCCTATTTATGACCTGAGACTTCTTTATAAATGATATACCATTGATTATGTGACGTGTTATGTGTTATATGTGACTTGTTGGTTAACTGTCGGTCTATATATTCGATGTTTACTTGTTTATTGCGTAACTTTCAATCCGTTAATCGGATTTGGGTGAAACGAAGGGTAGATAGAAGTATGTGTTGAATCGAATCGTATGAGTTGAATATTGATAGATGCTTATGATATGTGAGCAGAAGAGGCAAGGCGTAGGATAGGGAAACAGATAGTCAAGGAGTAAGACAGTGGTGATTGAGAGCAAGTGCAGTGTAGTAAGCTAGTACCAGGCAAGTGTTTTGAACTTTCTCGAGATATTATAGTGATTGATAGTCCTGTTTTATATTGCAAGTGCTTTGAAGCACTGAACCCTAAACCCTGATTCCAGTTATTGATCTTGAGCTGTAAACCTGATTCTTTCTAGACCATTGATTGTTGTATACCCAAATACGAATCTCAAATATACGATACTACTCCACAAATACATACAAACTAAATATCAAACACTAAACCAGATTGCTTACACATTCAAACCATTGTATCTTATGCTTTGAAAGGCCAAATCCTTGAAACCCTGAAACATTGATTTATTGTTATCCAATTCTTTCATTACCTAGCATCCAAACTTTGAAAATGCTCTTTTGACCCTTATGCAGATTGCAACCATTTCATTATTGAACATCCAATGTTGTTAATGATTCTGTTTATTGTCTATTATTGCTTATTCTGTTATTATGTTAGAATTGGATTGTTTTTATAAAATTGTGGACCAGATTCGTGGTCAGACCATATAATGGTCAAGTTAGGCCAATGTGTGCCTTGGATCCAGTAGTTAGAGCAGTGCTGTGTGCTTTGCTCAGGGTTAGTGCGTGACTGATCAGTAGCCTAACCTTGGTTTTTAAAATGAAAATATAATATCCAATTCTAAATCATAATCCATTATTCACTTGATATCATAACCATATTTACCTGATGATCATTATTCTCAGTTTTGTCATTGTGACTTGCTGAGCTAGTTAGCTCATTTGTGCGATGTTGTTTATGTTCTTTTCCAGTTAAGAAGGAACCGGTTGGTACCTAGGATCCCTAGCCCAGTGCGAGAGCTAGGGGTTCAGGTTGATCGAGTTGAGCTAGTGGGCTTCTTTTGAGAGTAATTTGAGTTTGTAAAAGTTTGTAATAATGTTTAATACTCAGTTCTGAGTTTGGATAGTTGGGGTTTGAACGTTTATAATATAAGTAAGTGTGGTTGGCTTGTGTGCATACTTTAACCTATTGCGGTCCGTGGTAATTGGTAAGTAGGGTCATTGCATATCATTATTATTATATTTATCATTGTTATAAGCAGGTTGTTAATAAGGTGTGTGTGTGTGGACCCCAAACTTCTGAACCGGGTTTGGAGGGCGCCACAGGTTTGGTATCAGAGCTACATGTTATAAGTCACTGACACAAGCCTAGATTGACGGAAATGGGTAGAGGGTTAGGATTAGAAGTAAGGAATAGAAAGATAGAACGTCGAGAGGTTGAGTGCTATAATATAACAGATATTAGTGTAATTCGCATCGTGGTTCGAGATTCTTATATTGCGATATGATTTCAGATAGCAATGATGGCCGACTCTTTTATCTCCGTATCAGCTGATCATTCAGAGCCTTCAGTTGGAGTACCGTCTTCGGATCCATGTCTTGTTGTTCCACCAGTGTTGGCTATACTACCTCCACCTGTGTTGCAGCCCGTACCATTGCAGGCTATTCCACCTCCAGGCATGAGGCCACCTATCAGAGGACCCCCACCAGCTGATTCAGATTCCACTGGGCATTCAGTTGCGAGTGCCCCATTCCAGTCTACATTGCCCCCAGTTCCTTACTACCAGTATGAGGCTCTTCTATTGGAGCGTGATTCCTTGTTGGCCCAGATCAGAGAGCTACAGCATATCATTAGGACTACTGATGTTGATCGTGGTGTGAGGGAGCTTCGAGAGGAGATTTATGTGACACGGAGGGTTCTTGAGGCTAGGCTACATGGAGCTACACTACCTGGCAGAGGCCCTGATGCACTGATGGGCTGGGCTACTGAGGTGATGGAGGACTTTGAGAGGCTGGCAGGACCAGAGTTTCCTTGGAGTTAAGTCAGAGATCCAAAAATAGAGATGTTGAGCAGTGTTGTTATGTTTGTGTAGTATGTACAGTAGTGTGTAGTGTGTATCAGTAGACGTTTGGGTTGTATTTACAGACTAGCTATGCTGACTAGTGAGTAGGTTGTTGTACCCTTTTGCTTTTACTTTCGAAGCATCTTTATGCTTGTACTACCCAAAACTTTTGATCTATATATATCAGTACCTTTTCCTTTCCAGTATTGTCATTCATTTTACTACACCTGTTTTACTTTACCTTATTTATTGCACCAGTTATACCCCTGTGATACCATGTACCCTGTTTTCCATAACTGTTTATATTCTGTAAAGAAGCATGCAATTTACTTAGTTACAACTATTTTCAAAAAAGAGATATTTTTGTTTTACAAAACTTTTCTTTTATAAAAGAATTTGATTTAAAAGCTAAATAAGTTGTTTGATTCTTTACAGAAATGCCTCCCAGAAGAAATACCCGCACCAACACCCAGAATGAAGAAACCAACAACAACAATAATAACAACCAAGATGATACAAACCAGAATGCAAACCCAGGACCTATAGACCCAGCAATAGCCCGGATTCTTCAAATCTTGGCCCAACAAACAGTTCACCTGGTATAACAACAACAAAGATAGACCAATCCCCAGGTAACTTTTAAAAATTTTCAGGCAGTAAACCCACCAGAATTCAAGGGTTCCTTAGAGCCGATTGAAGCAAATGTTTGGTTAAAGGAGATAGAGAAGGCATTTGCCTTAGTAAAAGTAAAGGACGAACAGAAGGTTGAGTTTGCAAGTTACTATTTGAAGAATGAGGCCACCGATTGGTGGGAGATGGTGAAGACATTGGAAGGTACAGATGTTATTACTTGGGAGAGGTTTAAGGAATTGTTTTTAGAAAAGTATTTTCCTCAGTTTGTCTAAGACCAGATGGAGCTGAAGTTTTTAGAACTAAAGCAAGGAAACTTGTCGGTGACAGATTATGAGAGTAAGTTTAAGGAATTGTCAAGGTATGTGCCGTCGTATGTGGATACTGACAGGAAGAAGGCTAAAAGATTCCAGCAAGGTTTGAAACCATGGATCAGAGGGAAGGTAGACATTTTTGAATTGGATACCTATGCAGGAGTTGTACAGAAGGCTATGATCGCAGAGACAGAGAGTGAGATGTCACAAAAGGATTAAGAAAGCAAGAAAAGAAAATTTGAAGGGAATGAAGGTCAGTCACAACCAGGGAAGTTTCCAAATTTTAAGAAGGGCAAGTTTCAGCCAGGAAGAAATTTTAATTTCAAGAGACAAAATGCAGGCGACGGAAGCTAGGGCAACCGTCCAGTTAATGCGAATCAGCCAAATCAGTTGAGATTAACTTTTCCAGATTGTCAAGTATATGGGAAGAAGCATGGGGGAGTTTGTAATAAGTTGAATGTAGTTTGTTTCAAGTGCAATAAGAAAGGGCACTATTCAAGGGAGTGCCGAAATCAGCCAGCAAGAGAGCCAGCAAATAAGGATCAGCCTGTCCGGAATCCAGCAGTGAAGGTTCCAGCCATTGGATTTACGTGCTTTAAATGTGGGAAACCAGGACATATAGCCAGGGATTGCAAGACACCAACCCCAGTCAGTAATGCATTGAGGATTATGGGGTCTACCCCATCAGTGAATGAGACTCCAAGGGCTAAAGTTTTTGACATATTTGTAAAGGATGTTATCCAGGATACGGATGTCGTGGCAGGTACGCTTAATGTGAATTCTTTATATGCCAAAGTGTTAATAGATTCGGGAGCAACTCGATCGTTTGTTTCACAAGATTTTGTTAGTAAGTTAAATTGTCCAGTTGAGTATTTAAATGAAATAATGACTGTGGAATTGGAAAATCAAGACGAGTATCTGTGAATCAAGTTTGTGGGAATTGTGAGATTGAGATTTCTGGTAGTAAGTTTTGTGTAGATTTGATACCATTTAAGTTAGGAGAATTTGACGTTATCTTAGGAATGGATTGGTTATCTAAGCACGATGCCCAGATAGATTGTCGATATAAGAAGGTAATGGTGAAAACACCAGACGAAAGAATAGTAATGTTCAAGGGCCAAAAACAAGTAAAGAAGTTCTTAACGATGATTCAAGCCAAGAAGTTACTACGACAAGGATGCGAGCATTTCGTGGCATATGTGATTGATAGGAGTCAGGAGCCAGCGAAACTTGAAGATATTCCAGTAGTGAATGAATTTCCAGACGTGTTTCCCGGCGAGTTACCAGGACTTCCTCCAGATAGAGAAATTAAGTTTGCAATCGACTTAGCACCTGGAACAGAACCGGTATCCAAGGCCCCGTATAGAATGGCGCCCGTTGAGATGAAAGAGCTAGCGAAGCAATTGCAAGAGCTGTTAGAGAAAGGAGTAATCAGACCCAGTATGTCCCCGTGGGGAGCCCCGGTATTATTTGTCAAGAAGAAAGATGAAAGTATGAGACTGTGCATCGACTATAGGGAGCTCAACAAGCTTACAATCAAGAACAAGTATCTGTTACCCAGAATTGACGATCTATTTGACCAATTGAACGGAGCCAAGTTTTTCTCCAAAATTGACTTAAGATCGGGATATCATCAACTGAAGATTAAGCCAGAAAATATACCAAAGACAGCTTTCAGAACAAGGTATGGACATTACGAATTTTTTAGTGATGTCTTTTGGATTGACCAATGCCCCGGCAGCGTTTA
This sequence comes from Apium graveolens, assembly GCF_009905375.1. Classification (NCBI taxonomy): domain Eukaryota; kingdom Viridiplantae; phylum Streptophyta; class Magnoliopsida; order Apiales; family Apiaceae; genus Apium; species Apium graveolens. Next base: position 178,428,421 of record NC_133657.1, read on the forward strand.
TGGACCTGATGAATAGAATTTTCAAGGAATACTTGGACAAGTTCGTTATTATGTTTATAGACGATATTTTGATTTATTCAAAGGCGGAAGGGGATCATGTGGAACATTTGAGAACAGCTTTGGAGATTTTAAGGAAAAAGAAGTTATATGCTAAATTCTCGAAGTGTGAGTTTTGGCTACAGGAAGTTCAGTTCTTAGGACACATAGTCAGTAATAAAGGGATCAAAGTGGATCCAGCAAAGATTGAGGCAATTACAAATTGGGAAAGACCGAGAACACCCACCGAGGTAAGAATTTTCTTGGGATTAGCAGGATATTATCTTCGATTCGTTCAAAAATTTTCAAGGATTGCAATACCATTGACAAAGCTTACACGGAAGAATGAAAAGTTTATATGGAACGACAAGTGCGAAGAAAGTTTTCAAAAATTGAAGCAACGATTAATCACAGCACCTGTTTTGTCACTTCCAGACGATCAAGGGAATTTTGTAATTTATAGCGATGCTTCTCATAAAGTACTAGGATGCGTTCTAATGCAGCACGATAAGGTGATTGCGTATGCGTCAAGGCAATTGAAACCATACGAACAGAAATACCCTACTCATGATTTGGAGCTAGCAGCCATAGTTTTTGCTTTGAAAATTTGGAGACATTATCTGTATGGAGAAAAGTGCGAGATTTACACGAATCACAAAAGCGTAAAGTACATATTCACACAGAAGGAGCTTAATATGAGGCAAAGGAGATGGTTAGAATTAATCAAGGATTACGACTGCTCGATTAATTATCATCCCGGTAAAGCGAACGTTGTAGCAGATGCGTTGAGTCGGAAGGAAAAGTTAAATGTGTTATCAGTACCTGAAGAGATATATAAGGAATTTCAGAAACTGGAATTGGAGATTAAAGTTAGAAGGCCTAATGAAGCAAAAGTGTACAGTATGACTTTTCAGCCGGAGTTGCTAGGGAAAAAAAAGAAGTGTCAGGAAGATGTAATGGATCAAGATATAAATCGTTTGGTAGGTGAGAAATTGTGCACGCAAAAGGATGATCAAGGTATTCTTAGGTTTTCTTCAAGAATTTGGATTCCACTGGTGACGGAGCTGAAGAATGAAATTTTACAGGAAGCACTTAATTCAAGATATTCAATCCATCCAGGGAGTACCAAAATGTACAGAGATTTAAAGGAAAATTATTGGTGGCCAGATATGAAGAGGGAAATTGTGGAATGGGTTAGCAGATGTTATACATGTCAGAGAGTTAAAGCCAAACATCAAATACCAAGTGGATTGCTACAGCCATTGGAGATTCCCGAGTGGAAGTGGGAATATATTGCCATGGATTTTATAGTTGGATTACCAAGGACAAGGGCTAATCATGATGCCATTTGGGTTATTGTGGATAGACTTACTAAGTCAGCTCATTTTCTGCCTATAAATGAAAGATTTTCACTCGACAAGTTGGTCCATATGTACCTGAAGGAAATTGTAGTTCGTCATGGAGTTCCTGTGTCTATCGTATCTGATCGAGATCCAAGATTTAATTCAAAATTTTGGAAGAGTTTGCAAGAATGTTTGGGAATAAGACTGAATATGAGTACAGCTTACCACCCACAGACGGACGGCCAAAGTGAAAGAACGATCCAGACAATCGAGGACATGTTACGTGTTTGTGCTACTGATTTCAAAGGAAGTTGGGACGAGCATTTACCTTTGATAGAATTTGCTTATAACAACAGTTATCATGCCAGTATTGGGATGCCACCCTATGAAGCCCTTTATGGACGTAAATGCAGATCTCCAGTGCATTGGGACGAAGTAGGAGAACGCAAAATACTTGGACCTGAACTAGTACAGCAGACAAAATAAGTGGTTGAAATTATCCAAAAGAGATTGATAGCCGCACAGGACCGTCAAAGGAAATATGCAGACCAGTCAAGGAAAGACATGGAATTCGAAGAAGGAAGCTTGGTATTACTGAAAGTATCACCGTGGAAGGGACTAACGAGGTTTGGAAAGAAAGGAAAGCTGAGCCCAAGATATGTCGGAGCTTTTGAGATTCTAAAGTGCGTTGGCAAAGTAGCTTATGAATTGGTGTTACCTCCGCACATGGAGCACATTCATAATGTTTTTCACGTATCAATGCTTAAGAAGTATAATCCAGACTCCAGGCATGTAATAGAATATGAGCCCATAGAGCTTCAGGCAGATTTGTCATATGTAGAGAGTCTGATAGAGATTCTAGAGAAAAGAGAGAAGGTATTGAGGAATAAAATGGTAAAGCTAGTAAGAGTGTTATGGAGAAACCCAAAGGTTGAAGAGTCAACCTGGGAGTTAGAAAGTGATATGAGAGAAAAGTACCCTCATTTGTTTTCTTAGGAGATTCTGAGGACAGAATCCTTTGAAGGGGGGAAGGATGTAATATCCGGGATATATCGTGTAATTATTTTTGCTAATAAATATTTATTATATGTGTTCAGTATCTATTCTGTGAATTAATTGTTAAGTGTTAAATGTGTTTGGATGTTTAAAAATATTATTAATTGAGTATTTTAATTTTTATATGTCCAAAATAAAATATAGATAATTATCATATCTTCTTAATTATTTTTATGTTGATTTCTGAATTTATAAGAATCATATGAAATTTATAAAATCTTTTTCCGAGTATTTAAAATCTATTTTATAGAAACGGGAACCAACTGACGTCATCCGTTGTTACGTTTTTGGAACCCGAAACTCTTCCGAGAACTCCTTCCTAACCTAATTGTAATATTCCGAGCATATTCCATGTTTCGACTTTTTCGATCTGGTGTACGGTTTGTCCTACGCGGGTCCCGGCGCAATATTTTTGATGCAATATTCGTCTCGGTAAATCAATAAAACTCGTATTTTCGATAAAGGGAGCTTTTTATTAAACTATCCCAATTATCACCTCGTAGTACGTGTAACCAGGCGCTGAGACCAAGACCGCAGTACAAATTGTACTGATTTGGATAATTATCCCGAAAACCGATACCATTTGGATCAGTTTTTACAAATAAACGTACCGTTTTATATACGGAATGATCCAACGGGATACTAATTTTCCGTAATTATAAATATCCTTTTTCCGTATTTTATTTCGTATCAAAATCATTTGCAGTCAGGTAAATATATAATTTTCCAGAGAAAAACCTTATATTCATATAATCTTCTGAAAATCAAACCACAAATCGAAGGTGTTATTGATCTCTGTTTTCAAAGCTTGAGTAACCAAAATGAAGGATTTGAGGAGTACTATCAGATTCTGAGCTTCGTTTTACTGCAGAAATCAAGGTTATTTTTCTATATTTTTATTTAATTTCGAATTATTTTTATTAAAAATATGAATTTCTGTTCGGATGATTATTTGTATGATTTGATGATGGCATGTTATAGAGCTTGTTTTCCTGATGATTTCCATATGTCATACGTCTTATTTGGAGTTCAATAACATGTTCAAATTTGAGTTTAATTTTCGAATTTTGAAATTAGGGTTTATAACCCGTATGAATGTTTTCAATTGAAATTTGGGGCTTTTTGATTTAGGGGTTATTAGCTGTTGATTTATAGTGGGTTATGTTCCGTATGAAATTTGCAATCGATTGGTATATAGCTCGTTAACAGAGGATGCTTGAATCGTAGGGAGTTGTCTTTTTAAGTTTTCGATGTTTTGCCGGAAACCGGCGATGTTCTTGGCCAATTTCCGGCCAAGTCTGGGGTTATTTGAATGATTTGATTGCATGAATAAGTTCCTGGTTGTCTGTAGATGTGATCTGGAGCTTGTGGTGAGGTGAGGGTGCCAAAATCGTGTTCTCCGGCCACCCCTGTATTTTCCGGCGACAGGGGTTGTAAAATTGCAGTTTGGTACCTGAACTTTTGGGAAAGAAACAGTTCAGTCCCTGAAGTTTCCAGAGTTTGAAAATTTAGGATTCCTGTTTGAAAATTATTTAAAAATCATATTTCCTATTTATTTTTATTATAAAAATTCGATTTTAATTTCTGAAAATTCCAAAAATTATTATTTTAATTCCAAAAATTATATTTAATACAAAAATAAATCTGAATTAATTAGGTAATTAATTTCAGTTAATTTTTAATTAATTAATTAGTCAATTAATTCGAAAATTAATTGATTAATTGATTTAATTAATTATTAATTGATTTTAATTAATTATTTAATTAGATTTAATTATTTAAAAATGATTTAAAAAATCCGAAAAATAGTTTCGAGCTTTAAAATATTATTTTACATTTTTTTCAAGGCTCGATAATTATTATGAAATTGTTTTGAAGCCAGAATTGGCCAACCGAACCTTGTTTACTACTTCGAAATTGATTCAACGATCTGTTTTAATTCCGAAAAACGTTTTAAAAATCATTTTAAATATCCGAAAGCCTATTTATGACCCGAGACTTCTTTATAAATGATATATCATTGATTATGTGACATGTTATGTGTTATATGCGACTTGTTGGTTAACTGTCGGTCTATATATTCGATGTTTACTTGTTTATTGCGTAACTTTCAATCCGTTAATCGGATTTGGGTGAAACGAAGGGTAGATAGAAGTATGTGTTGAATCGAATCGTATGAGTTGAATATTGATAGATGCTTATGATATGTGAGCAGAAGAGGCTAGGCGTAGGAAAGGGAAACAGATATTCAAGGAATAAGACAGTGGTGATTGAGAGCAAGTGCAGTGTAGTAAGCTAGTACCAGGCAAGTGTTCTGAACTTTCTCGAGATATTATAGTGATTGATAGTCCTGATTTATATTGCAAGTGCTTTGAAGCACTGAACCCTAAACCCTGATTCCAGTTGTTGATCGTGAGCTGTAAACCTGATTCTTTCTAGACCATTGATTGTCGTATACCCAAATACGAACCTCAAATATACGATACTACTCCACAAATACATACAAACTAAATATCAAACACTGAACCAGATTGCTTACACATTCAAACCATTGTATCTTATGCTTTGAAAGACCAAATCCTTGAAACCCTAAATATTGATTCATTGTTATCCAATTCTTTCATTACCTAGCATCCAAACTTTGAAAATGCTCTTTTGACCCTTATGCAGATTGCAACCATTTCATTATTGAACATCCAATGTTGTTAATGATTCTGTTTATTGTTTATTATTTCTTATTCTGTTATTATGTTAGAATTGGATTGTTTTTATAAAATTGTGGACCAGATTCGTGGTCAGGCCATATAATGGTCAAGTTAGGCCAATGTGTGCCTTGGATCCAGTAGTTAGAGCAGTGCTGTGTGCTTTGCCCAGGGTTAGTGCATGACTGATCAGCAGCCTAACCTTGGTTTTTAAAATGAAAATATAATATCCAATTCTAAATCATAATCCATTGTTCACTTGATATCATAACCATATTTACCTGATGATCATTATTCTCAGTTTTATCATTGTGACTTGCTGAGCTAGTTAGCTCATTTGTGCGATGTTGTTTATGTTCTTTTCCAGTTAAAAAGGAACCAGTTGGTACCGAGGATCCCCATTCCAGTGCGAGAGCTAGGGGTTCAGGTTGATCGAGTTGAGCTAGTCGGCTTCTTTTGGGAGTAATTTGAGTTTGTAAAAGTTTGTAATAATGTTTAATACTCAGTTCTGAGTTTGGATAGTTGGGGTTTGAACATTTGTAATATAAGTAAGTATGGTTGGCTTGTGTGCATACTTTAACCTGTTGCGGTCCGTGGTAATTGGTAAGTAGGGTCACTGCATATCATTATTATTATCTTTATCATTGTTATAAGTAGGTTGTTAATAAGGTGTGTGTGTGTGGACCCCAAAATTCTGACTCGGGTTTGGAGGGCGCACAGCGACCGATAAGGAGTGGAGCGGAAGGATGGAGAGGCTCGTGGCAACGGATCGATGGCGAATCAGAAAGATAAGTAGTGGAATCGGGTAGAGCCCGATTCCAGCGGCTAATAGGGAGGGCTCAAAAGCGCCTCTGCAGGATCGGCCTCAGGGCAGGAAAGAAAGACGGGACAGCAAATGGATTCACATAGCTTTTTGATGACTTAACGGCTGAAGCATGTGATGGATCTATGCCACAACTAGTTCTGTCTTTCGGTAGGGAGGATGACCAAGCGAGGGAATAGAGCTTCCTGCCTTCCCTCCCCCCGTCACTGGGAACGGTAAACATCTGGCTCTAGGTCTTTATATGGAAGGGATGCTACGTATTCTCAGAAGGTATGCTTTTAGCAACGGCCCTCGAACGGGTGGATTTATCGCTATGGATCAACAAAACTACCATACCGGTAACTCAATGCTGGTTAGATTCTATTTTCTGGTCATTAGAAAGATTCTATTTGGTGTGATGTTGTTCCCATGAATGTTACACATATATTATGGGGTCAACCTTGGCTCTATGGTCGTGATGTGTATCATTGTGGTAGAGAGAATACTTCCCATTTTATGTGCAAGGATAAGGATGTTACTCTCTACCCAAAGAGCTCACAAGCATCAGGTGCACTCTACTTGTGATTTACAATAACGGTTCTGTTGTGCCTCTATACACCATTGAAGAGAATGTAAAGCACTCTCCATGGAGACCAAAGGAAAATAGACATTAAGATTGCCAAGAGGACCCTCTTGCGAGCTAAAAACTACTCCGATGCAATTGATATGCGAGCAACGATAGATGAAAGAGTTAAAGACATTGCTTTCAAATTCGATTCCTAAGTACCAAAGAAAACTAGTAGCAGGTTTTTCTTCTTATCATCTTTTTGATAATTTAACATCCAGTTCTAGAGAACTGCCTACTCCTACCTCGAACGTGAAAGAGATCAGACATTGTAGGCTGAGCATCTATTTCTCGTATATCGCTCCACACCGAGAAGAGGGATGTGTACCTTCAGCATTAACAAGAATGGAACCATAGGCTCCTATGCTGGGAGCATTTCGGGGTATAGGACTAACCACCTCAACTCCTTGTTTCTGGCATGCTATAGTTATGTAAGTCTCTCGACGGCGGGAATAGGAGATTACCGGTAAGCCAGATGCTTCGCAAACCATATTCAACTTTAAGGAATTTTGTTGCACTTAAATCACCCTCGTGAAGAGGTGCACTCCGATACCATTGATGTCCAATAGCTTTGATAGTCATGGCTGGATCTACTACTACCTCATCCATTGAGTATAACAGAGCAAATGATGGTATAGCAATGAACATCGGGATGATACTAGGAAATATGGTCTGAAGAATCTCGATAGTAGTTCCATGAACAATCCTTTGCGGGATTGGATTTTTTTATAGTGGAAATGCCATAAAGCGTGAACTAAGATCCGTGATACGAAAACCAAAATCAGAATGAGGAAGAAAAAGATATCGTGATGTAAGTCTATTATTCCTTGCATTATAGGTGTTGCTGCGTCTTGAGATCCTAATTACCATGGTTCCGCTGCATCACAAGGAGAATTTGTAACAAAATAGAAAATACCTGTGAACGACATTTGAAACACTTTCATCTCTATAGTTCTGCTTCTTGCTCTAAAAATGCATAAAGACTTGTCGGAAATTGCCAGCCGGTTGGGCCAAGAAAGGCATGGGACTTGTTGGGAATTAAGGGCGATCTGTAACACCCCCAAATCCGGGGTCGAGGATCCGGGTTGTCACGAGTTCCATTTCCCTTAATAACACTTAACCTTAATAAACAACCAACTACTGCGTACTGTGACCCCACAATATACACACACACACACCACAAGTTATAGTCTCAGAGATGAATATCCAAAAATAACACAAGTCATCTTATTCCACAATTATAAACCATTTCACCATAAAAAGGGTTTCTGAATAATTTACATTTATTTTCCATTATTACAATTCATATAGATACATAAGTCTGGTACATCAGAAGTTGAAAGTCTAGCCTATTGGTAATTTCTACCTCAGCTATAGCAGCATCAACGCCTACAGGAAACTGCGGAACGTTTCCTATCCGCTCGCAAATTGGGAGCTTTGTCCTGTTCATCTTATCTATCTGTTGTTGTGTGATGAAAGAAGAAAGCAAGGGTGAGCAACAAGCCCACCAAAATAATATGTATAATAATTAACAATATATGAGCATTCTCATAGTACTCATGAAAGTCTTGGTCAAGAAGAAATGAACCAAGTTTGATATCTTAACGTGACCAAGTCGCTAAATATTCAGTATATATGTATATATATACTTTTCAAAATCTTGGAAGTCCTCTTCCATGTATAATATACACAGAGTTCCAGTTTATAACTATATAAAACTATCATTGCAAGGTGATCTCATATATCTAACCTTGTCTCAATATTTTTGTGAAAATCTTTGTCATGCATAAGATAATCATTAACCAGATATAAGTTGAAAAGATGAAGTTACAAGATACTCCAATATACTTATATCTTTTCCAAATACTACTTGAACTACCACCGTTCAACTTATAATTAGTTTTAAAAGTTCATCACATAGATGAGACTACAAGACAAGATTTGAATAGATTCAATCTTTGAAATATCATCAAATAAAATGAAGTTACGAGATACTTCATTTGATGAAAACATCATTTTAAAAACTCGACCCTGCCAACACTCAACAATCGCCCAGCCGTAGCCTTTCTATCGAAGTGCTCTGGGTAGTGTTGCAGAAATATCCAATTGGATGATGAACTCATTACGGGAGTTTGCCGCGCCAGGAAGACCACTTACGATGATCCGTCGTAGTAGTGTAACCCCACCATTTTCTACATGTAGAGGAGAACCTGTCGGATTTACTTGTCAACCGAACACTGGACTCCTAAGGAATGGACCGTCTTAGCGGAACTTCCGGGCCATTTGGGCCAATAAATAAGGCTGGGCCGGCGCCACTCGACCACTTACGCCACTCCTAGTTCAGATGAAATCCATGACTCTGAAATGTAAAGCTCGTCCCCCCTTTCCCCAAGTAGAAACTTGTTGATACGGCTCCACCAAGAAGTCGTATCTAGTTGGAAAGGAAAACTCACCGATATTTCCCAGGCGATGCCTGTTAATGGATTAACTTGTTCCAAGAATTTTACTTCCCGAGTGTTGGGTAAGTAATCAAAAACTTTTTTATCAAAATAGCAACCTTGTTGCAAATATAAAACACACCACAGAGCCGGATCCCTCAGGTTTTGAGCGAGTATTTAAATCCCCTTCGAAAGGAGGATCTTAAATATAAAAATGAGTTTTGGGATCCGCCCTAACTTTTAAAATCATTTTGAAGACTCGAAAACATTTTAAAGAATGTTTAGAGTAATGTTGATTTAATAAAATAAATCAGTCCCGATACGTTAGAAAGTATCTGAATATTATTATTTAAATAATATTCCCATAAGGATGATCCTTATAAAAATAATCGAGGTTGGAGTTTTAAAACTCATACTTGAAATGAATAATAAATAACCAAAGTTATACTTATATGAAAGTACGATCTTTATTTGAATAATCGAAAATAAGTTTGATTATCGAAACATTATTCTTTAATAAAATAAAGAATATTATTTAATAAATAAGCGGAGTCATAAGTCCTCAAATGAATATTCAAAATAATATTCATTAAATAAAATAAACGGAGTCTTAAGTTCTCGAATGAATATTCAAAATAATATTCATTAAATAAACTAAACGGAGTCATAAGTCCTCGTATGAATATTCAAAATAATATTCATTGAATAAAATAAAGTTATCGAATAAACCTTATTCGATTAATAGTTTTGAAAACTATATCTATATATATATATATATATTATACTCGGGAACATCGACTCCCGGTTTTAGAAAAATGTTCACCTTTGGGTCCCCTATACTAAGGGTATACGCAACTACTGTTTATCTCTAGCATAGGTATTATGCAACTTATAAGCAATTGAATCAAAAATATATATCAATATTACGAAACAGACATGCAAATATACCATATCACATGCTCCAATATATCGCAAGATTTGCTAATTAACCACCATTCATCTATCACAAGATAATGCATATACATATGTATACATCACAACAACAGTATAATGGGTAGAAAACTTGCCTGAGTGTTCCCGGATAGACTTAAGCTTAGAGTGGGTCTGATAACCTATGAACAACAACATAAGTCGGAATTAAACCCCGGTCGCTTAAAAAACTAGACTTTAACCAATTAGACCCCTTACGTTCGCTTTCGTGCTTAACGATTCACTTAAGTCGCTCGAGTATCATCGGCTCCACCATTTTTAATAAATTAGCTATTAAGAGTTTTAAGGCGATTCTTTCGCGAGTACCCTACCAATCGTCTAACCCACTTTACATAATTTTTTCATAATCCAATTAGTCATTTAAGGGTCTTAACCAATGTTTCAAAGTAAGGCGAGGGGTAATGGTTCGTTCGCGGAACGCCTTTACTTAAAACGGTCGTTTCTCATCGGTCGTAACTCGGATTTAGGCGAACGACATATCAAAACGAAGCTCGTAACATGAACTATCTAAACATGGAAAAGGTTAGAATCTTACAGTGATTTCACGGGTCCTAAAGTTCAGAACAGAACAGTTAAGGAAAATCGGGCAATATGACGGTTATGTTTACGCGATTTCTAATTTAATTATCACTCTAAATTCTCATCAATTCACTCACAACCACCAACACAACAATATTCAACCATCATACTACAACTCATTCCCCAACTCCAAATTTTACCAATTTATCCAACCAATCAAAGACCCAATATTCAAAACCAATACAAATCCACCAAAACTACTTATAATCAAAGATCAAGCCTTAATACTAACAATGCTTCAATAAAACTTAACGGAATCATAAAATCAAAGCTAGGGTTTGAAGTTTATACCTTCCTTGAGAGGTGTTAAGTTGCTAGGAAACCTTAGGGAGCCTCCTACAAGCTTGATCTTTCCAAAGAAATCAAGAACACAAAGTTAGGTTTTGAAGTTTCTAAAAGTCAGATTGAAAGAACTGTAAATATGAGGGTCTTACCATGCTTATTTGGAAGATACTTGTGAACAAGAGTTGTAGGCCATCTCAATACCTTTACAACGAGCTACAGAACACATCATTTGAGTGTGTATTGAAGGAGATATGGCAGTTTGAAGTTGCTGCTCTGGTTTTGGCCGAGAGCTAGCTTTCAAGGGGGAGAAAGTGAAATGCTTCTTGTTTTGCCCTTTGACTAATTGTGTGGTGAATTACTTGGTTGCTTCTTTTTTATTTTAATTAACCATATTTAGAATTTACCATGGTTAAAAACACTTGGCTAATATTCCACCAATTCAAAATATCTACTAGGTCATGCTTAGGTCATCTTGATTATGTCATCCTTTTACACTTGTTTTCTTCTTATTGGTATGATGACATCATCACCCACTAACATCTTTGATTAATCCCTAATTACTTGGCTAATGACCGCTGATCTGTTATACGGTTCGCTTAACTTTCGTTCTCGTTTATCGTTTGAGGGATCATACCCGGGATCTTATTACTTGGGTTCCCTTAACCTTTCTCAATACATTATATTCCTTTTATGATCCTCTCTTATAATCCTTGAATTTAAATCCTTTTAATCATGTTACCTTATACTCAATTCTTTCGGTATCTGGTGGATTTTCGAGAAAAATCAAAGTGTTCGGATTTGGATTCTGACGATCTTTACATACACTTATTTACTTTATGGAATACTAATACGATCTTAGAATTTCCATAACAGTACTCCTATATAGCGTGGTCTAATAATTTTCCTTAATCAGCATCATCAGCAAATGTTACTATTCATCCGTGTTTCAAAAATTCCAAAAATTGGGGTTATTACACGATCCATCGTCCCCTTTTGACAGACTTCTTTGTCTATCTCTTCTCTATATGATATTTATTCTAGACTAGATGGGACCAGATCTATCACTCAAAAGCAACACAACCCTAAATGCGATCTCCCACGCCTGGCAATGATACCATTAGTGGTAAGGAGTGAGCATGTGGCAAATACCAAAACTTGTGCTTGACTAAGCCTCGCCCGCATGGAAGATAACTTGTTCTCCCATAGAAAGGCATTTGGGTTTCGACCAAGTCATCTCTCGCGGTAACAGTGATGAGCTGTTGAGCGAAAGACGTTCAGTCTCGACCAAAATTGTTTCGGCGCCGGATTTTCAGGACAACCCTGAAGACCTTTTTTAAGTCCGTTATAGAAAAAAACAATGAATTTGCAGCGATATCTCATTTCTTGGAAGCTACTAGAAAAGGGGAGCGGGAAAGCTGCAGTAATTCTTTGGAAAAGCCCTCTCTCTTCTCTTTGTCTTCGATCTTCCTTTAATCTATTGTTTCGTTTCTTCATATACCTCCCCACCAATAGATAGAGACAAATGGGAATAACCGAACCACGTCTACAAAATGCCAGTACCATGCAGCTGCTTCAAAGCCAACGTGATGCTCCTTGGTCAGATGACCAAGATATTGGCGAATACCACATACGATCAAGAAAAGAGTACCTATAATCACATGAAACCCATGAAAGCCTGTTGCTAAGAAAAAGGTAGAACCATAAATACTATCCGAAATAGTGGAGGGTGCTTGATAATATTCCATTCCTTGAAAGCCCGTGAATACTAGAGCCAGTGAAACGGTAGCTACTAAAACTTAAAAGATTAAACCTAAACCAAAGCCTATAGACTGAATTAGGAGAGCAGAGGTTTAATCCAAGACCAATAAAGCAATCCCAAGTCCATACAAGAAGGCCCGTTGATCTATCCAAATTAAAAGCCCATCAAAGGTGGCTCCTCACATGAAATCATTCAAAGGATCCGAGCCCTTCATATCAAAACGATGTTCCAGCGGTCTCTACCAAGTAGCTTTGGTCCATGATAAAATGCGTCAGGGTTCAACAGTTGTTGTGGGGTTCTTATTTTACATCCCGCCCCTGATACATAGTATCTCCGTATTGTAAGGATATGAGATTAGAATCATACTTCTGCAGTCACAGCAAGAGCGATAGGGACTATTGGTATAACTTATACTGGAGGGCTAAATGCTATGTAGAGGAGACCGATCAAGGATCATTTCATTGCATAAGCTTTTTATTGGGTTTTAATGCATGTTCTTCTATCTTGAATACCTGATTGTAGTTCTAAAGGAAATACGATAGTGGAAGAATACGGGCTTTGATCTGAAGAAGTTCATGCTACAGTTTGAGGCTTCGATAGCCTAGATCGCGCAAATGGGGCAGAGATCCGTCCTAGGCCTTATAGTGGGATATCAGCCCAGCCATTGGAATGAAATTAGCTACTTCAGAAGAAGATCAAGAAAAGGTTGCTTGTTGTTACCATTAAGTATGCAAAAAACTCCGCAATTTTACTCGAAAGACGCGCTAAAATGTTTATTCTTTCCTCTTTCTTAATTAATGCGAAGAAAGAAATTTTCGGTAGACTGGGCTTCTATATACAATTGCATAACTAGAACGAAGCACGATAAGCTGACAGCTACACCAGCAATGCCCAAAGCTCCTTGGACTATTTAACTATCGATTGATCCACTACTGGGATGGATTCTTCTTTCACTACTTACTGACGGACTTATATCCAGGGCGTGAATTATCTAGGTTAGGTATCCTGGTGGATCCTGGTAGACCGGTTGGTGTTCATCAGTCAGTTTACTTCTTTCTTTGACTAACGTAATTGATTCGCCGTTCCTTCGGATTCGGATGGAGATGCGGAATCTTCTTCTCTAGCTATAGCTACCCTGTGAGATCGTTTGCACAAGCTTTGGATTAAATAAGATCGGCCATTGTATCGAAGAAAAGAATGGGGACATAGCGAGAGAGTTGAAAACCTGATGAAGCGAGATGAAGCAGACCTAGCGATAGGGCTAAGAAGAAACTGAATACTGATGAGCAGTGCATCAAAGTCACGCTGCCAGACGGTACTACCTTCTACAGCAACTAGCAATTACAGAACGAGGCCTCTGGTGAGGGTTTTAAAATTTCCGGTGTCTTTAAAGCGCAGTCTCGAGAAGTTTTTAGATAACAAGATATCAATCAAGGTGGATAACAAGCGTGGCCCCGTGTGGTGCCCCAAAACCCGGGGTCAGGAGTCTCGGAGACCACGCCATCTAAACTCTTACAACCACACAACTCACACTACAATATATAAATACTCACGCTTCACGACCCCACACTTATCACACACACACACTTACAGGTTATTGTCTTGGAAACGAACCATCATATCTAGAGTACTTTCAACCATCAAGTGATAATTGTTATAACCCAAAAGTAATTTAGTCTTATCGGGGAGTAACCTTTGAGTAAGGCTAGTCCGCCGGCCAAATATACGTTTCTTGTTTATTACCTTACATAAGTCATACTTATAAACAAGCCGAACTAAAAACAACTGAAAACTAATCCAGCTTATTCAGCCTACCTGTGGTACATCACCAAACAATCTACAAAACAGCTGGCCATTTCCTACCCATTTCCTGGCTGTGGTTCTCATGGCAGGCATCTTGATTCACTGTTGTGTTGTGTCAATTTAAGAAAACAAGTGTGAGCTATAATGCCCAGCATAATAACGTACAGTATGAAAATGACTGTATGATAACATCATATATGATAATTATATTTTATTCAAAAATAGTTTTCCTTGGTGATACACACCTTATGAAAACAATTCTTTAAGGGATTTTAATATCCTGCGAATACCTTAATAGTAATCCCAGCACCTAGGCTTGGGTTACGGTATTGCATCTCAATTCCAATCAGAAGAATTAGGACACTCGTTGGAGCCACCGTATACGATGATCAATCGTAATACGATAATAGTAACCTTTTCTACTAGTAGAAGGACGCCACCTTCGTATCTCGGTTATCACCCTTGCCGCATTCGGGCTATGTGTCCCAATTTTGGGTATACACATACTTCACAAGTTTCTGAGTACACTGAGTACCTTCGCCTGCGGTACCTTTGGTAGTCCATCTAGCACACATAGTACCAGAGTCTACCCCTCCCTTGTCCTTTTTTAAAAAGAATTCTATCATATCTCGAGAACTCGAACCACATCGAAGTTCCCCAAGCGTTTTGCTTGTTGATAGAACAGCTTATCTCATTAAGATATAAGTGTATATATGTATATACGTACTTCCGAGATTTTCGTAGGAAGTACTAAGGATGTAAGTTGACCGTTGTCAACAGATAATTAAATAAGGGGGAAAGTTTCTCCTTGAAACTATATTCAAAATATTAAATAAGTCGGGATAATATTCACCGATGATCTGAACTTATTCGAATGATATTCTGAAATCAGGAAGTATATTTTAAATCAGGATCTATGATTTTTAAATCAATAATAAACCCTTTAATAATAATAAATAATTAAATAATAGTCGATAAATAATTAAACCTCGAATGAGTTTACTCTCTAAAAGAATATTTAAAATAATATTCCTCAACTAGTTTGTGTCTACATAATTAACAATCTATAATGATTAATTGGATTTGAAATAAATATTCGTTGGAGTATACTACTCCCATAATAAAGGAATAAGTATATAGTATTTATTATTCGAACCATAAAATATAGTTGAGGTAATATGATCGTTGGGAAATCCTTTTAATAAAAGTTCGAGGTATTTTAATATTTCATAAGTGGATGATGAGTCCTTTAAAACGTACTAATATGGACTTATAATCGCCCTATAATATCACCGGAATGATTCCCGGGTTTTATCTTAAATCCCTACCGACTCTCGGTCTTATACAATATGTCATGCTTATAGCGGAATAAACATTTCACGATATATACTTATCGTACAACATCGCTACATTATGCAAAAATTCAACAACTACGTATCATGGCAAACATGGTATTTATGTAATAATAATAAAACAATCCTTTCACAACACAACAGTAAATGGAGTTGGGTTCGTAAACTTGCCTGGGTATCTCGAGGTGGAGGATGCTCTAGGTTCCGCTCGGAAATCTATAACCATAACACAATCCATTTCGTTAGGTCCCGTCATAATTTACGGTGACTCGCACTCATGTGTTACTCATTATGCACCCTCTCGACTTACACTACCCTTATTATTCCTTTAAGTCATTATTCACATTATGGTCGTTTCATTTTTGTAAGTAGCTTAGGTTCATTTTCATTATCGTCGTCGGCTCCGCTTATGGATCCTTACGGTTTCTACTTGCGTGGTCTCGGCTAAGATATTTTTATAAAATTGAGAAATCATTTTTTTCACTTGAAATTTTTATGGCAGTTAGGAAACTCAATATTTTACTCTCTGTAAACATTTCATGATTTATGAACACTTTTAAGTTGATCCTTTATATTTTCAAAATTCGTAATTCGTAGCAGTTTTTGTCGCATAAATCACTTTTAGTAAAACGGCCATAACTTTTGATCCGTAAATCGGAATCAAGTGATTCGAGCGCCTAAACGATCCGTATAACATTTTTTATCCTAAAAAAGGATTATTTTTCAAGAAACTACAGTTTACAACTTCGGGACTTTCTGCAGAAACTTAAAGTTACGATTCGTTGGTTTTAACGGAGTTACGTTTACGATCGGGGTTTCGTTTACGCCCTAACTCTTAACACAACCACCAACAATCATTATTTCATCATCAACACACAAAATTCTCTCAATAACATCATGTTATTGAGGCAACAACAATCAACCTTAATCTACTTAACTTAAACACCAAGATTTCATCAATACCACTCATTGAACTAGGTTTACTACCACATACTAAATGGATCTTAAAAATGAATCTTAAATAAAGTTGGGCCAAAGATTTTTACCTTTCTTGAAAGCCTGAGATGTGATCTTGAGGATGGTGGAGGCTTGGAAGTGCTTGGTATGATTTTTGGAACCTAAAACCATCATTGAAATCAAGAAACCAAAGAGAGGTTACTATGCATACTATTCACTGGTGAGTTTCTTGATTTTATTTCACCCATCAAACCTTGATAAAAAGAGATGAAAGAATTTTTTACCTTAGTTTAATTTCTAGGAGGCTTGAAAATTAATGGGATGATTTTACCATGGCTAGATTTTGAGTTTTGAAATTGAATTACTCCTTTTTTCCTTTGAGGGCCAAATGGAAGCATGGTGAGGGGAGGGGGGTATTTATACTTGCTCCTCTTGGTTGCTTCTCTTGGTTGCTTATCTAGGTTGCTTCTAGGAAATGGGGGTGATATCTTTCCTTGATTTTTATTCTCCTAGGTTGAATCCTAGGTTTATTCTTGTTGCAAATCTTGGGGACAAAATCTAAATAGCTTGCTAGCTTACAAGCTAACTACATGGGTTAGCTTCCTTAGCACACTATTATGCTAGCTAGCTTGATCATCCTCTGGTTAGCTCACTATTTGATGAAGTAACCATGGTTACTTCCTTACCATGGTTTAGTTAGTGCATTACGTTTATTTCATGGTTACTTCCTTACCATGGTTTAGTTAGTGCATTACGTTTATTTAATCATTTACGCGTTCGCTCCGTTGCTTAAATATTTTCGTAATACTTACTCGTAAATGGTTCGCAACGTAATTCCTTTCGTATTTATTCCTTATATCTTGACTTATCATACTTGAATATAAATTCGTAGGGTTTTAATCTTGTAATTATATTGTGATTCCCGTAATCCTTGATGAGTCGTAAATACGGTCGTATTTCAAAGTTCGATTTCTCCGAAAACTAATAGCGTTTATATACACTCATTTGGTATGAATAATCGTAATACCAACTCTGAAACTCATTTCCTCATGTACTACATAGTGTGGGCTCAAAAGTTTTTTCTGCTGTCAGGGTTACTATTCATTAAACATTTTACAAAGTCTCAAAAATTCGAGTTATTACAGTATTCCCCTTTAACAAGGATTCCGTCCCGGAATCAATTAGAAAATAAGTGGGGGTATCTATTCCTCATTGCGTCTTCAAGTTACCAAGTTGATTCCTCAACATTTTGATTTCTCCATAAGATCCTAACCAGTTTCACAGTCTTGTTCCTCGGCACTTTTTCTTTTTGGTCCATTATCCTTACTAGCTGCTCGATGTAGGTCAGGTCTGGTTGTAAATCTACCTGCTCGTATTCTATTACATATCGTGCATCTGCATGGTACTTCCTTAACATGGACACGTGGAACACGTTGTGTACTTGTTGCAAATTAGGAGGCAAGGTGAGCTCGTAAGCTAGAGGTCCTATTCTCCTCAAAATTTCAAAGGGTCCTATGAATCTGGGACTCAGCTTCCCTTTCTTTCCAAATCTCATCACTCCTTTCCACGGTGATACCTTTAATAGCACCGAATCTCCTGCTTCATATTCCCTATCCTTCCTGGTCTGGTCGGCGTACTTCTTTTGTCTGTCTTGGGCTGCTACCAGTCTTTTCCTGATGAGTCCTACCATTTCTCTGGTCTGCTGGACTAACTCTGGTCCTAATATCTTGTGTTCTCCGACTTCGTCCCAACACAGGGGAGAGCGACATCTCCTTCCGTAAAGAGCTTCATACGGGGGCATTCCTATGCTAGCGTGATAGCTATTGTTGTAAGCAAATTCGATCAGGGGTAAGTGGTCATCCCAATTTCCTTTGAAATCAATGGCACATATTCGTAGCATATCTTCTAGGGTCTGAATAGTCCTTTCGCTTTGTCCATCAGTCTGGGGGTGGTAGGCGGTACTCATGTTTAGTATGGTACCTACGCACTCCTGGAAGCTTCTCCAAAATTGGGGATTAAACCTTGGGTCTCTATCTGACACTATGGCTACAGGAACGCCGTGTCTTACTACAATTTCCTTCAAGTAAATATCCACCAACTTGTCTACGATGTATCTTTCGTTGATTGGTAGGAAGTGTGCGGACTTGGTCAATTTATCTATGATAATCCATATGGCATCATGATTGGTCTTTGTTCTTGGTAAGCCTGTCACAAAATCCATGGCTATATGCTCTCATTTCCATTCCAGAATTTCCAGGGGCCGTAATAGTCCACTAGGTCGCTGATGTTCAGCCTTCACTCTCTGGCATATCAAGCATTTGCTGACCCACTCTGCTACTTCTCTCTTCATGTTAGGCCACCAATAATATTCCTTAAGGTCACGGTACATTTTTGTATTTCCTGGGTGGATTGAATATCTAGAGCCGTGCCCTTCGTGCAGCAGCTCATCCTTTAACTCTTGCACATTTGGAATCCAAATTCGGGACGCATACCTCATGATCCATTTCTCGTCCTTCTCGCATCTCACTTCTTCACCGGTCAATGTTCCTCTTTCCTCACTCATCTTCTTTTCCTGACATACTCGTATCTTTTCAGCCAGCTCCGGAACTAGCTTAATCTCAAATAATTTTTCCGTTCCTTTACCGGTCATCCTCACGTCAATTTCCATCTTCTCAAATTCTTTAATTAACTCCTCTGATGTCATTATCATCTTGAGTCTTTCCTTCCTACTAAGGGCGTCAGCCACCACATTGGCTTTACCCGGGTGATACAAAATTTCACAGTCGTAGTCTTTTATCAACTCTAACCACCTCCTCTGTCTCATGTTCAGTTCCTTCTGAGTGAAAATATATTTGAGGCTTTTATGGTCAGTGTAGATCTCGCATTTCTCACCGTATAGGTAGTGTCTCCAAATTTTCAGGGCAAACACTATGGCTGCTAATTCTAGATCATGCGTAGGGTATCTGCTCTCATATTCCTTCAATTACCGGGATGCATACGCTATAACTTTATCGTGCTGCATCAGTACACATCCTAATCCTTTAAGCGATGCGTCGTTGTATATCACAAACTCCCCCTTTCCATCAGGAAGAGCGAGCACTGGTGCTGACACCAGCCTCCTTTTCAGTTCTTAAAAACTTTCCTCACATTTCTCTGTCCATATAAAATTTTCTGTCTTCCGGGTAAGTCTAGTCAGTGGACCGGCTATCTTAGCAAAATCTTGCACGAATCTTCGATAATATCTTGCTAAACCCACAAAACTCCTAACCTCTGTTGGGGTAGTTGGTCTTTCCCAATTGGATATGGCCTTTATCTTGGCAGGGCCAACTAAAACTCCTTTGCTACTCACTACATGTCCTAAAAACTGAACTTCTCTCAACCAAAACTCGCACTTCGAGAACTTGGCATACAATTTCTCATTCCTCAGGATTTCTAAGACTATCCTCAAATGTTCTGCGTGTTCTTGCTCTATCTTTGAGTATATCAAAATATGATCTATAAAAACTATCACACATATATCCAGGTACTTTTTGAACACTCTGTTCATCAAATCCATAAAGGTTGCGGGTGCATTGGTTAACCCAAACGACATAACTAAGAACTCATAGTGTCCATACCTAGTGCGAAAAGCAGTCTTCGGTATATCTTCCATTTTGATTTTCAACTGGTGATATCCTGTTCTCAAATCTATATTGGAAAAATGTACAGCTCCCTTGAGTTGGTCGAATAGGTCATCAATCCTGGGGAGAGGGTACCTATTCTTAATAGTTAGCTTATTCAGCTCTCGATAGTCTATGCATAATCTCATACTGCCGTCCTTTTTTTATGAACAATACTAGCGCTCCCCATGGCGACACACTGGGTCTTATCATTCCATTATCTAATAACTCTTGCAGTTGATAAGCTAGTTCCTTCATCTCAACTGGGGCTAGCCTATATGGGGCCTTGGATACTGGTGCCGTTCCTGGTGTTAATTCTATAGCGAACTCTATTTCTCGGTCAGGTGGCAATCCTGGTAAGTTTTCTGGAAATACATCCTCGAATTCGTTTACTACGGGTATGTCCTATATATTAAGGACTTTCTTCTTGGTATCTACCACATAAGCCAAATAGGTCTCGTTATCTTTCCTTAACAATCTTTTTGCTTGTAGCATGGTTAGAAATTTATGGTTCTATCGTTGACCTTTAAACACTACTTCTTTTTCATTCTGCACTCTTATCTTTACTTTCTTCCGTTCACAATCTATTTGCGCTCCGTTACTGGATAACCAATCTATTCCTAAGATTACATCAAATTCTCCTAACGCGAATGGGATTAGGTCAACCTCGAAGACTTTCCCTTCTAATTTAAACTTGCACTTAGGGTGTACTTGATTTACAGGAATTATTTCTTTGTTTGCTATTTCCACTCGTAATATCTCACGTAAGGGTATGGCATTAAGTTTTAACTTTTTAGCAAAATCTTGAGATATAAAATACTTGGTTGCTCCAGAATTAAATAGAACATTTGCATGTTCGGAGTTTAACAAAAGAGTACCTGCTATCACGTCGGTGTTTTGGACAGCATCCTGAACAGTCATGTTGAAGTTCCTAGCAGCTGGGAGTCGGTTGGAGGCAGCTTTGCATATCCCTGAGGCTGGGGGCTTCAATGTTGGGCAATCCTTTCTCATGTGCCCTACCTTCCCATATTGGAAACAAGTTATATTGGGTCGGGTGCAATTGTTGGCAAGGTGCCCGATTTGGTCACACCGGTAACATCTCAGAGGGGCTCTTGTCTGGGTACACACTCCAAGGTGTCTCTTCTTACAGGTTTGACACTCTGGTATCAGGGCGCGGGGTTGGCTATGAAATGTGGCCCTAGATTGTCCGCCGCCCTGGCCAACACTCTCACTCGGGGCCTTTCTGAATTCGGGGCCTCGTGCAGGTTGGGACACCGCTCCCCTGACGAACCTGCTCGGAAGGCTCCTGTTCTCGGTTCCTATTCCTTGGTTTCATATCCTCCTCTTCATATTTTCCTTTTCCTTCACACTCTGCTCACTGCCAGCTTCAACAATCGAGGCTTTCTGTACTAAGGTGGCATAGTATGTCAGCTCTAACACTGCCACTCGGTTTTGTATCCATTGTTTCAGACCAAGCTGAAACCTTCGCGCTTTCTTCTCTTCGGTGTTCACAAATTCAGGCACAAATCTTGACAACTCAGTAAATTTGGTCTCATATTCTGCTACTGTCATCTTATCCTATTTCAACTCCAGAAACTTAATCTCCATCTGGGTCTCCATAAACCTAGGGAAATACTTGTCTAAGAACAGTCGGGTAAATCTATCCCATTGGATCACAGCATCAGTCTCTAGGTTTCGTTTGGACTCCCACCAGTAGTTAGCTTCTCCTTTTAGCATGTAAGAAGCGAAAATAGTCTTATGTCGTTCCTCAACACCTAGTATCTCGAAGGACTTTTCTATTTCTTTGAGCCAGGCCCGTGCTTCAACGGGGTAGGCCAATCCTAAAAACTATAGGGGTTTGAGAGATTTGAAGGCCCTAAAGGCAGTAGCTGCAGTCTGTTGGGCAGCATGTGGCTGTGGTGGAATAGGCTGTTGGTTCAGATTTACTCTTAACAGTTTCATAAATTCATTCATGGGGTTCTCTCCCTGATGGGTATCCTCAGCCTCTTCTTCTACATATTCTTCCTCATCATATTCATTATAGTCTAGGTCTTCTTCATTTTCCTCATTTACTACAGGGTCAGGTTCACTCCGTTGTTGGTTAACAGATTCTGCGGGCTGTGCCCTGGTTCCTCTTCTACGGGGTGGCATTGTTCTGATAATGAAAATTGGTCAACATAGTTATAATTATAACAGTTGGATTATTTTATTCATATGTAAGCATGTTATTTATTACCTAGCAGGTTTTTACAAAGTGCAATAATATAGACATCAATTTCTTAATAACTGCTTAGATATATATTAATAAGATCTCCTATTTATATCTTGGGGAACGAAACAACTAGCTGAGTTCATACATGCCTGATTACAATATATCACTACTAGTCCTGAATACTGACATGAAAATACATAAGCCGTGTACCCAGAAGGGCTAGGAACGCTATCTACTACTAGCTATCCTATCAAAATTGGTGACAAGTCACCCAGCCTTCTTCAAGGTCCATATCTAGTCACTAGTCCCTCAGTCACTATCACTGCGCGTGAGGTCACGCACCCTCCTCATCGCTCCTGCCAACATCAGCTCTGCATCCACTACCGGGATGTATCCTCCCATCGTTGTCATCCTCATCTGAACCCTGGTACGGAGCTCGATCCCATCGATCTCTCTGCAGGCTATGGCTGGGGAAGCAGCTCTGAAATCCCATGGGTATCCTAGTCGGGTGGCTCTCTCAGCTGTCAGTGCCTGGCATAACTCCACAATGCGAGCAGATGCCGCAGTGATTTCAGCGTTAAGCTGTCCCACTATCCAGTCGTGTACAGCTACATGCATGGTCGCTGGTGGTGGTAGAGGTGAATCTGGGTAGCTAGAGGATATGTCATGAACCTCATGGATCTCTGCACGTATCGCCTCCTCCTCATCATCATCAGTATAGGGCATAGGGCTCTGAATCCCTGGGGGTGGTGTAGGAGAATGAATAGTCGGGTGAGGGTACATCTCTACATCCCTCCAGACTACGCCATTAGCTATGGGGACAAGAAGGTTAATCTCCTCCTCTAGGACATCCTTAGTAGGGTCATCATCTGAATCATCAATGGGTGGGCTCTCTGGCTCGGGAATAGGGTCACGCTCAGGGACCATGACATCATCAACAGGATCAATCTCCCTCCTAGGCTCCACTGGTACCTGACACAATAGGCAAGGTGTTACTAACTTAGAGTCGGAATTCCCTTGAGGATAAAACAGTCAAGACTACCCGTGTAGCCCGACGACGAACTCGACTTGAGCTCTAATTGATTATTTTATTTTTCTTATGTTTACGTATTTTATGTCCTATCCTTTCCAAGATTTGATAACCTAAGGCTCTGATACCATTTCTGTGGCGCCCCAAAACCCTGGGTCAGGAGTCTCGGAGACCACGCCATCTAAACTCTTACAACCACACAACTCACATTACAATATATAAATACTCACGCTTCACGACCCCACACTTATCACACACACACACTTACAGGTTATTGTCTTGGAAACGAACCATCATATCTAAAGTACTTTAAACCATCAAGTGATAATTTTTACAACCCAAAAGTAATTTAGTCTTACCGGGGAGTAACCTTTAAGTAAGGCTAGTCCGCCGGTCAAATATACGTTTATTGTTTATTACCTTACATAAGTCATACTTATAAATAAGCCGAACTAAAAACAACTGAAAACTAATCTAGCTTATTCGGACTACCTGTGGTATAGCACCAAACAATCTACGGAACAGCTGGCCATTTCCTACCTATTTCCTGGCTGTGGTTCTCATGGCAGGCATCTTGATTCACTGTTGTGTTGTGTCAATTTAAGAAAACAAATGTGAGCTATAATGCCCAACATAATAATGTACATTATAAAAATGACTGTATGATAACATCATATATGATAATTATGTTTTATTCGAAAATAGTTTTCCTTGGTGATACACACCTTCTTATGAAAACAATTCTTTAAGGGATTTTAATATCCGGTAAATACCTTAATAGTAATCCTAGCACCAAGGCTTGGGTTACGGTATTGCATCTCAATTCCAATTGGAAGTATAAGGACACTCGTTGGAGCCACCATATACGATGATCAGTCGTAATATGATAATAGTAACCTTTTCTACTAGTAGAAGGACGACACCTTCGTATCCCGGTTATCACCCTTGCCGCATTCAGGCTACGTGTCCCATTTTTGGGTATACACATACTTCACAAGTTCCTGAGTACACTGAGTACCTTCGCCTGCGGTACCTTTGGTAGTCCATTTAGCACACATAGTACCAGAGTCTACCCCTCCCTTGTCCTTTTTTAAAAAGAATTCTATCATATCTCGAGAACTCGAACCACATCGAAGTTCCCCAAGCATTTTGCTTGTTGATAGAACAACTTATCTCACTAAGATATAAGTGTATATATGTATATATGTACTTCCGAGATTTTCGGAGGAAGTACTAATGATGTGAGTTGATGTCAACAGATAATTAAATAAGGGGGAAAAGTTTCTCTTTGAACCTATATTCAAAATATTAAATAAGTCGGGATAATATTCACCGACGATCTGAAATTATTCGAATGATATTCTGAAATCAGGAAGTATATTTTAAATCAGGATCTATGATTTTTAAATCAATAATAAACCCTTTAAGAATAATAAATAATTAAATAATAGTTGATAACTAATTAAACCTCGAATGAGTTTACTCTCTAAAAAAATATTTAAAATAATATTCCTCAACTAGTTTGTGTCTACATAATTTAACAATCTATAATGATTAATCGGGTTTGAAATAAATATTCGTCGGAGTATACTACTCCCATAATAAAGGAATAAGTATATAGTATTTATTATTCGAACCATAAAATATAGTTGAGGTAATATGATCGTTGGGAAATCCTTTTAAGAAAATTTCGAGGTATTTTAATGTTTCGTAAGTGGACAATGAGTCCCTTTAAAACGTACTAATATGGACTTATAATCGCCCTATAATATCACCGGAATGATTCCCGGGTTTTATTTTAAATCCCGACAGACTCTCGGTCTTATACAATATGTCACGCTTATAGCGGAATAAACATTTCACGATATATACTTATCGTACAACATCGCTACATTATGCGAAAATTCAACAACTACGTATCATGGAAAACATGGTATTTATGCAATGATAATAAAACAATCATTTCACAACACAATAGTAAATGGAGTTGGGTATGTAAACTTTCCTGGGTATTTCGAGGTGAAGGATGCTCTAGGTTCCGCTCGGAAATCTATAACCATAACACAATTCATTTTGTTAGGTCCCGTTCTAATTTACGGTGACTCGCACTCCTGTGCTACTCATTATGCACCCTCTATACTTATACTACCCTTATTATTCCTTTAATTCATTATTCACATTATGGTCGCTTAATTTTTCTAAGTATCTTAGGTTCATTTTCATTATCGTCGTCGACTCCGCTTATGGATCCTTACGGTTTCTACTTGCGCGGTCTCGGCTCCGATATTTTTATAAAATTGAGAAATCATTATTTTCACTTGAAATTTTTATGGAACTTACGAAACTCAATATGTTACTCTCTGTAAAAATTTCATGATTTATGAACACTTTTAAGTCGATCCTTTATATTTTCAAATTTCATAATTCATAGCAGTTTTTGTCGCGTAAATCACTTTTAGTAAAACGACCATAACTTTTGATCCGTAAATCGGAATCAATGATTCAAGCGCCTAAACAATCCTTATAATATTTTCTATCTTAAACAAGGATTATTTTTCAAGAAACTACAGTTTACAACTTCGGGACTTTCTGCATAAACTTAAAGTTACGATTCATTGGTTTTAACGGAGTTACGTTTATGATCGGGGTTTTGTTTACGCCCTAACTCTTAACACAACTGCCAACAATCATCATTTCATCATCAACACACAAACTCCTCTCAAGAACATCATGTTCTTGAGGCAACAACAATCAACCTTAATCTACTTAACTTAAACACCAAGATTTCATCAATACCACTCATTGAACTAGGTTTACTACCACATACTAAATGGATCTTAAAAATGAATCTTAAATAAAGTTGGGCCAAAGATTTTTACCTTTCTTGAAATCTTGATATGTGCTCTTGAGGATGATGGAGGCTTGGAAGTGCTTGATATGATTTTTGGAACCTAAAACCACCATTGAAATCAAGAAACCAAAGAGAGGTTACTATTCATACTATTCACTAGTGAGTTTCTTGATTTTATTTCACCCATCAAACCTTGATAAAAAGAGATGAAAGAATTTTCTTACCTTATTTTAATTGCTAGGAGTCTTTAGAATTAATGGGATGATTTTATCATGGCTAGATTTTGAGTTTTGAAATTGAATTCCTCCTTTTTTTCTTCAAGGGCCGAATGGAAGCATGGTGAAGGGGGGTATTTATACTTGCTCCTCTTGGTTGCTTCTCTTGGTTGCTTCTCTAGGTTGCTTCTAGGAAATGGGGGTGATATCTTTCCTTGATTTTTATTCTCCTAGGTTGAATCCTAGGTTTATTCTTGTTGCAAATCTTGGGGACAAAATCTAAATAGCTTGCTAGCTTACAAGCTAACTACATGGGTTAGCTTCCTTAGCACACTATTTTGCTAGCTAGCTTGATCATCATATGGTTAGCTCACTATTTGATGAAGTAACCATGGTTACTTTCTTACCATGGTTTAGTTAGTGCGTTACGTTTATTTAATCGTTTACGCGTTCGCTCGGTTGCTTAAACATTTTCGTAATACTTAATCGTAAATGGTTCGCGACGTAATTACTTTCATATTTATTCTTTATATCTTGAATTATCGTACTTGAATATAAATCCGTAGGGTTTTAATCTTGTAATTATATTGTGATTCTCGTAATCCTTGATGAGTCGTAAATACGGTCATTTTTCAAAGTTCGTTTTCTTCGAAAACTAATAGTGTTTACATACACTCATTTGGTACGTATAATCGTAATATCAACTCCGAAACTCATTTCCTCATGCACTACATAGTGTGGGCTCAAAGGTTTTTCCCGTCTGTCAGGGTTACTATTCATTAAACATTTTACAAGGTCTCAAAAATTCGAGTTATTACACCCTGGTAGGTAGCTTTTGCTATCTTCTTCTCTGTTTGGAAAGATAGCTTTTTTAGGGAGTAACTAACGTTTCTTCCTTCTTTTCTTCTGAATCCTTTTCCCATACTTTCACTAGTAATTTCTTAGTTTGACTCACAACTGAAGATTTTATAGCACTCCTGCTATGATGAAAGTTTAATTTTTGATGGCAATTGAAATACAAACTATATAAACAATTACGAGCGCCCTTTTCGCGATCAAGGATGAACTAAATTCGATACATAAGGGACTCTAGGGTCAAGCAAGTTTGTCTGTTGGTGTAGAGCATGTGCTGGTTGTTGGTGTGAGCCAATGGTTAGAAGAAGGGGAAAGCTATGAAGGTAAGGGTTTCAGGTGAAGTTCGCCGTTAAGTAGGAAGGTTTGCAGAATAAATCCCCGACACTGAAATGAGCTGTTGCTTCCCTAAGCTGAAGATGCAGAAGCAAACCTGAAAGCCTCTATAGCGGCTGATTCGGATACCGCCGGACCCTTCTCTGATAAGGAAGTAAACAAAAGAATCTCAGTTTTATGATAAATCTGGTCCGATGGTTGTTCTCAACTAACCACAAAGATATAGGGACCCTCTATTTCATCTTTGGTGCCATTGCCGGAGTGATGGGCATATGCTTCTCAGTACTGATTCGTATGGAACTAGCACGACCGGGCGATCAAATTCTTGGTGGGAATCATCAACTTTATAATGTTTTAATAACAGCTCACGCTTTTTAATGATCTTTTTTATGGTTATGCCGGCGATGATAGGTGGATCTGGTAATTGGTCTGTTCCGATTCTGATAGGTGCGCCTGACATGGCATTTCCACGATTAAATAATATTTCATTCTGGTTGTTGCCACCAAGTCTCTTGCTCCTATTAAGCCCAGCCTTAGTATAAGTGGGTAGTGGCACTGGGTGGACGGTCTATCCGCCCTTAAGTGGTATTACCAACCATTCTGGAGGAGCAGTTGATTCAGCAATTTCTAGTCCTCATCTATCTGGTATTTCATCCATTTTAGGTTCTATCAATTTTATAACAACTATCTCCAACATGCGTGGACCTGGAATGACTATACATAGATCACCCCTATTTGTGTGGTCCGTTCTAGTGACAGCATTCCCACTTTTATTATCACTTCCAGTACTGGCAGGGCTTTATTAATTTTGAGTCGGGAATAGAGTTGTGGCTTATTCGGTGCTATATCACAATTCATTATCGGGCATAGCTGTTCACGAAACGTGGCATGGGACATCTGATGGTGGCGGGAGTCTGACATCCGAGCGAGAGGTCAGACCAATCCCATTCATTTAGGCTCCTTCCCTTCCACTGTATAAATGTGCTAGCAGGTACTACGAGCCCTCTGTCCCACACATCTAACCAGCTCGCGCGGTTCACCGGTTTCACCGAAAACTCTCATTTGTTGATTCCACGGGCGGCGGCGTTCTTGAATGAAGTCTATCTGAACCCAATTAGCACTTACTTCTCAGACCAGGCTAGGCCTCTCCAGTTGAGCTGGGCATCGGGCCCTGGATGCGCTAGCGATTGGCACATAGGGGATTGCCCCGGTTTCTCAGCCTGGTATCCTGCACCTCGCGTTCATGATATCTACATTCAACTGTATGCTTTATCCAACACCTTTTCAGGTAGAACCACCAGTAAACCTGCTGCGTATGGAGTCTGCACTTCCAATCCCTTATCATCCGAAATAAGGATTGTCTCAATATCGGCTACCATAAAAGGTGTGATACCCTTTGAATTTGAATAATCTATTTGAGATATATTGCTACTATAAGTACGTTTTTTATTAACAATAGGTTTAGCAACTAGAGGTTTTACATCTCTTCTAGCTTTGTCGCTAAAAACCTTAGAAAGAAGAAGCCGCTTGACATAACCATCATCTTTATACTCATAGTCATTTCAGCTGGAACAACTATGTACATTTTATATTTTCTATTCACTCATGATCTGGCCTGGTCGACCCAATCATGATATTAAAGGATGGGACCTTTTCTCGAAAAACTCTGGATCCTGAGAAGAGGTGAAGATTGGGACTATACCTTGGTACCTTCAAAACTTCGTTCTATTTACCTAATTCTTTCTATTTCTGTGAAGGCTGCCTTTGAGCTCATCCCGCCCTTGTGATTGTTTGGGTCTGCCGATCTTTAATAAGAAATAGAACAGAGCAATGAAGAATGAAAAAGCAAACACCCTAGGCAGATCGCTTACGACTAGGTTTGGGATCTTGGTAGCATCAGAGCAGAGCTTTGGCTTTGCAGCGATACTATCTGGACCAGGTTCAACATCAATATTTGGAACAACTGCCCATTTCAAAGGAAGATGAAGCCGAAGTACGAGTCCGATATCTGTACTAATTAATGCGGCAAGATAAAAAAAGTAATCCTTTCATCCTAACCATTATGGAAGGCTCTCTTTCATAAGACTCGTCATGCATATTGACCTACTTTTGCAAGAATAGCTAAATACTAGATAGGTAGTTTACTTGCTTTCACTCTAATAGTACTATAGAAGCTACCTATATTCTAGTTTAGTTGCTATAGTTTACCAGGTTGGTTTCTACTTGACTATATTATATACAAGACTCTTCTAGTTTATTTGCACATCTATAAGCCAAGACCATAAGCTAGTTACATAGCGTGTATGGCTACTCCGGTTGTTTCTAGCAAGACTCTATACAATATAGCAGTACTTGATAATTGATTATGATGCTTGATCGAATTTCAAATCATTCACTTGCTTTAACTACTCATGCTATGGATGTGGGAGCATTAACCCCATTCCTGTGGGCTTTTGAGGAGCGGGAGAAATTATTGGAATTTTATGAAAGAGTCTCGGGAGCCAGGATGCATGCCAGTTTCATACGACCAGGAGGAGTGGCACAAGATCTGCCTCTTGGCTTATGTCGAGATATTGACTCCTCCACACAACAATTTGCTTCTCGTATCGATGAATTAGAAGAGATGTCAACTAGCAACCGTATCTGGAAATAACGATTAGTGGATATTGGTACTGTCACTGCATAACAAGCAAAGGATTGGGGATTCCGTGGTGTAATGTTAAGAGGTCGTGCGACATGAAGACATTGATAGCAATATGGGGAGAGTTCCCATCAGGTAACAATGGTTCTGCCTGACCCTACTAAAGCACGCATATTATGTCAGTGAAGACTTGGTGTGAAGCCTTGGAGCTTACGTTAGAAAAGCAAAAGGCCTGGCGGGGCTAGGGTGAGCTGAGGGGGGACAGGATAAGTGAGCGAATGTGTGTAAGCCCAGTCAAACATGACTGTTCTGGGTGGGGCGGGCCACCCACCTCCGAATGGTATTGGTCCTACGGACCGTGAACGGATTCGCCTCTGGCCTCTGGGCACGTCCTTATTAGCCTGGATTTAATGACTAAACGAAGTGAATACCTTATTTTAATTATTTTCCCTAGAATCATCAGATCCGCTGAGATGAGAGTAGTTGGCCTAGAAGGATTTCTTCTATAAGATATTCCCTCAAGAGAATAAGCATCTTAAAGCTCTAATCGATCATATCATAAAGAGTGTAAATTTCCTTTGCCTGGCTCGCACTGATCTTGACCAGCCTCGACTGGTTCCACAGCAAATGTAACAAGTGTGAAAGCGGAAGGTCCTGCACATAAAAAATATTCCACTGTAGAGACCTTTAAAGCCTTTTATTACATGGTCAAGCCCCGGTACATAGAGCACACACACCCCGTCGTCGTTGGACATCTGCTTCTTGTATGGGGAAAGTTTAATAGGGCTGTATTGAACATCTCACTGTGTTACGCGACCACTCGTCCCTTACTTAATAGGAAAAAGGAGTGCACATTGTTGAACAAGCTCAATCTTTAAAATCAAAAGGCGAAAAAGGCGGCGGGGTTAAACAAAATAAAGAGGGACATGGGAGCACTCTCCATGGAGACCAAAGGAAAGGAGACAGCCA
Source organism: Apium graveolens (assembly GCF_009905375.1). Taxonomy (NCBI): domain Eukaryota; kingdom Viridiplantae; phylum Streptophyta; class Magnoliopsida; order Apiales; family Apiaceae; genus Apium; species Apium graveolens. Next base: position 178,459,913 of record NC_133657.1, read on the forward strand.
TCTCAAGGCACATCACGACCTACAGGCAAGACCGGTGAGACCTGGGAAGGCAACCCGATTGAGAGTCAGAGGCGAAGTGTACAATCAACCTCGGGTTGGCCTAGGCGAAGTGTACAATCCACCTCGGGGGTGCCAGGAACGATCTAAGTATACCATCAGAGGGAACTTTGCTTTCTGGTTGGGAAGTGTCTCTGTCCTTTTCAATTCTTATTACTCTTTTCGTTTACTTTTTCTAACATTTCTAGTACCAACTAATTCATTCGGGCGAGACATCTTACGATGTCATGATGCGCCCATTCCTATGGCCATTCCTTTAATACTTCTGGCTATCGGGAGTCTCTTTGTAGGATACTTGGCCAAAGTGTGACCCGTTAGCCCATAAGTAAGTACTGTGATGAAGCGGCTGTTGCTCACCCGACACGATCGTATGAGGTCACAATTCACCCAACACGATCCTACGGGGTGAACAAGAATTGGGGATCGGATGCGGGTGATATTCCCGCCAATGGCTGAGATGTTCAGTCGACTCCCTCCCCCTTTGTGGGGGTCCGGCCCCCTACGAGTGAGCAGAAAAGGGAGGAGGAAAGAGGCCCTGGTGAACCGTCATAATTAGTGAACAAGTCTAAGCTTCGCTGCTCGACAGTATGGAGTACTGACCACACTGAAGGACAGGCCCTGAAGTGAAGGACGGGAACGGGCGGAATCAATGTGTTCCAATTTCTGGCCTTGCACCAACCATCCAAGCTTTATAGAAGACTCCTGCTTCTAGAACTAGCTTGTGCTTCAAAGAAGAGGACTTTTGAACAACCAACCTGGCATAAGGATTCTAGCTCACCCACTTAAAGCAGATAAAGATTCTCGGATGGGGAAAAGCGGCACTCAGCATCTATCTATCCGAGTGGATTTCCCATGGTATGAAAAGTAGGGAACATCTTTATTTACATAAAGAATTTGTGGACGGATGCCCTTGATCAGGAAGTCGAACATATGCCCGTATAGGTAAAATACAATACGTCGATCATACTCCAATACAGGACGGACTAGAAGGGACCTAAGCAGTCCTTGATTGGGAGCGTAATTTTGTTGCTAGAATCGTGCAAGGGGATTCTATTCGATGATTCCTTTCCAAGCGGGTTAAACCATCAGGCTCGGCCCTTACTTCATTGTATGCAACGAATTTCATTGTTCAGATCAAGGCGCATCTGTCTTAGGTACCCCACCTATTGCTGCTTTTAATTAGTCCATTCGGGATTCCCTTGAAATGAAGTACTTAGATCCATAAACTTAGGATCAAGCCATTGCTACTGCCCATAAACTGGTATAAGATGAATGTAAAGCCTGAGCACATAGAGCATAGAGAATGCCCGTAATATGTGTAGCTATCAAGTGAAGGACTTCCGGGAGGTGGGCCAGAACAATATAACGGTGCTGCTTTGTTGTTTGCATGTCTTCAACCACCAAGAAATGACTAACATTAACAGCGGCTGTTAAAGCAAGGGCATGAGGAGAATGCAGATTTATAAGCCAAGTAGGATAGAAGTCTAGATTGTGGCTAAGAGCACACACCAGTATGAACAGACTAGAAAAAAAAGTGGGAGTAATCAAAAGTGCGGTGCACAGAAAGGCTGTTTTGGACGGCAGAACGGGGAGAGGGGGAAGGGAGAAGCAGGGATTGAAGAAGAATCTAGGTCACGCAAAAGGGCGCGAGGATATAGCAAGTAAGCAGCAATACTGTATTCGTGGGGGGTCGCATCCGGCTAGAAACACCGAACTACCTACATATCCTTTTATTTCGAAGAATCAGACCCTATGTAGTTCTATCAATCTATAAGCTTACAATATTCGATATATATACTCTATTTTTAATTTAGAATACAGATAAGATCAGAAAATCCATCATTAGAACAAACAATGCAATAGCCTCTGTCGGCACAAAGCCTAAAATGGCATAACCAAATAATTGTTTTGCCAATGGTGGCTGGAATCGACCAAACGGAACTAGTCAGAATGGGGCACCTGTCGAATCTTTCCCTGTATCTTCGAACAACAAATTTTCCAGAACACGAAAGGAGCGCACCCACGGGACCAACATATAGCATAAGAGAACCTATCAGTTTGTACAGTCAGACTTGGGGCTCCGCCAGCTTTCCCTTTCCCTTCTCACCCTTTTCGTTTACTTCATCCCACACTTTTATTATTTTAACCAGCTCCTCGCCTGCCTTAGCAGGACTCCTAAAAGTCTCTCTAATTCCCGTCTGGTTTAAGTTCTCCAGCACCTGACTAATCTTTATCTATTTCTCAGGGGTAGCCGCATCAATCCAAATAAGTCGTGTTTTCCATGGTTTTCCCATGTTACAACTTCAGTACCAATTCGGTCGATCCAGAATGGATCGGTTAAACATTCCATTAGGGAGCCTGGTCTTGACTCTTCTGTATGGTATTCATTCTCATTCGGCTCTTGGAATCACATCCAGCAGTGGTTGGAACAGCTCGCAAAATCCAACCACTTCACCTACTTCATTGCCCCCAACCCTTTCTTGTACCTGTATTGAAACAAAATGGTTTCATGTTCTTTCATCAATTGGTTATTCCTCTCTATTCGTATCTCTTTCTCCAATTTTGGTCTCGATTAGTTCACAAGATTGAATGGCCAATTCTACTCTGAACCCTCGATTCAATTGTTTCCAAGAATGTTGGGCCGGGTATGTAAGCCATGTATCTGGGAGGAACTCAAAAGAAGGGCTTTCAATTCTTTGCACCCCGTTTTGGTCTTGCAGCTTTTTTAAAAAAGAAAAATAAAGATATATATATATATATATATAAATTTATTTTTTAGAAGAAAGAGTCTGAGGTCGGGTTGATTAGCTAAAATTCGTGTACTTTCCCACCAATACCTCGAAGTTTAACTACCAACGGCTAAGTTACAGTTCGATAGCCGTTGGTGGAGTAAATTATCTATAATTAGAATATGTGGCCTTTTTTATGTAGAACTCAGATAATAGCCAGTGTTGTAATTATTAATTCCATAGTTATCTTTGACTCAAAGAAAAAATACAATAGGGTCGAAAATTATAAATACTCAATGACATGTAATTCTGTTTTAAATGAAGTGAGACAATTAATGTCTAAGGAAGAACACTTTCAACGGCTACGGAACTAGTTCATCTATGGATAAGGAATCAGCTCATTTACGGCTAAGGAATGTACACTGTCAATGGCTAATGTAGCAAATAGCAGTTCACAATGACCAAACAGAGTACATATATCAAATCTGACAGAGCACATGGGATGATAGAAGATTTCAGTTTGAAAAATGAGAGCCAAGACAAAACGAGCATGTGATCATGGATAGTGAAGAAGAAGAAACATTCCATTTCCATGCATGACAAATTGGAGGGGCATTCGAAGCAACACATCAAGATAAAATCTAACCCAATTTATCATGACTCACGGGTTAGAGAATGAAGAAGCAATCTTACTTGCTGTGCCTCAAAGACTGTGATATGTAGTATCTAGAAATACTTGTAACTTGGTAATTGTTAGATATATTTGAGATGTCATGTCTAATATGTTTCATGTTTAGTTTTTAGATCTTAACAAACAGGAAATATCAGGACTTGCTGGACTCAGTACTTACTGGAAGTCAGAACATAATATCAGGACTTAAGATCATATCAGAACTTAAGTGCGGGAGGACTTACAGTTAAGGAAGGAAGCTGATTAACAGTAGAAGATCGAGACTAAAACAAAGGAAGATATGCATGGAAAGAGTTATAGGACTGAAAGACTTGTAGAAGATATCTGATTGATATATTTTAGGAGACAGAATTATATTCCATATAATTAGAAGTTATCTTGTAACTGTGTAATATATAAACACAGGCATAGGTTTACACTATATGTGTTATCATTATCGAGATACATTATTCATTGTAACCTAGCAGCTCTTATTGATATTTATTCATCACTGAGAGAGAACAGTTCCATTGTAACAGAATTTATTATATTGAATATATCTGTTTACTGTTACTTGTGTTCAAGATCGATTTGATTGTAATAACACTGTATTCAACCCCCTTCTACAGTGTTGTGTGACCTAACAAGTGGTAGCAGAGCACTTCTGTTAACACACATACAGTAAAGATCCAAACAATCATGTCTGAAGAAGTACAAACTCCAACCAAGCCCACCAAAACTGAAGAAACTAAAAACACTCAAATCCACAGTCGATATGAGACTATTAGGGTTCCCATACTGAGACCTTCTGAGTATCCCATATGGAAAGTGAAGATGGCTATGTTTCTGGAAGCTACAAATCTAGAATACCTTGATAGGATCAATGAAGGACCATATAAGCCTACCAAGCTCTCTGTTGCAGTTGCAGATCAACCAGCAAAGACCATACCGAAGGATAAAAGTGAGTATACAGCTGAAGATATCTCATCTATTGCCAAGGATGCAAGGGTAAGGCATTTACTGCATAGTGCCATTGATAATTTCATGTCAAACAGGGTAATTAATTACAAGACCGCAAAGGAGATATGGGATGCTTTGGAAATAAGGTGATAGGGAACTGATGCCATCAAGAAGAACATGAGGACTATATACTCACTCAAGAGTATGAGCACTTTGACTCAAAAGCTGGTGAGTCATTAACTGAATTATATGACAAGTTTGTTAAACTTTTGAATGATCTGTCACTGGTGGACAAGGAATATGATCTTGAAGATTCAAATCTGAAATTCCTTTTAGCTCTTCCTGAAAATTGGGATTTGAAGTCTACTACCATAAGAGACAACTATCCTCTTGATGAAACTACTCTTGATGAAATCTATGGTATGCTCAAGACTCATGAACTTGAGATGGATCAAAGGAGCAAGAGGCATGGAAGAAAGTCAAGGATAGTTGCTATTAAGGTTGAGAAGGAATCTCCTAAAGTTGTTGTCTCAAAGAAGGGCAAAGAAAAGGCTCTCATCATAAAGTCTGATTCAGAGTCATCATATTCTGATGATGATGATTCAAAAACTGAAAGCTTACCTGAAATGAATGATGATGCAGAGATGATGAAATTGTGTGCTCTTATGGTGAAGGGTATCACAAAGATAGCCTGCAGAAAATTCAGAAAGGGAAAAAAGTTTTCCAGGAAAGGTGTAAGTGCTAATAAGAAAGGGTTCAGAAAGTCTGAAGGAAAAAGTGCAAAGTCTGACAGAGGAGACAACTCAAATGTTAAATGCTACAATTGTGGTGAAAGAGGCCACATATCTCCTGACTACAAGAAAGAAAAGAGTGACAAAGGCAAGGCACTTATCACAAAGAAGAAAAGTTGGACAGACACTTCATATTCTGAAGATGAGGTGAATTATGCCTTGATGGCAAATGCTGATGGCAGCCCTGAAATTGCTGAATTGAAGGTACCTCAAACAACTTATGCTTTTCATACTGATGATATTACTGAGTTGAGATTATATCTTAAAACCATGTTTATTAGTTACAGAGATCAAACTTTAACATGTGAAAGATTAACTTCTGAAAATCTTGCTTATAAGAAAAGGAATGACTAATTAGAACAATAGTTAGTTATGTTCCATCAAACTCAGAAAGATAGAGATGATGTTTTTTATGTTAGAGATGAAGTGCTAAAATTGAATGAATCTCTAAAAACTGAGTTAGAAAAAGAAAGAGAGATTATCAGGACTTGGACTAACTCTGGCAGAACAACTCAAAATTTATTAAGTAGTGGAGGCTGGAAAGAGGGCTTAGGTTATGGAGGTGATAAAAGTGAAAAAGGAACTGAACAAATTGAGCCAATAGTTGTTAAACAGACTGTCAAGCCAAAGGTAAATCCTGTTAAGTTTGTAGCTAAAACTGTAGAGTCTGTAGCAGAAGTTAAGGAAAAGTCAACTTCTGACAAATTAGAACAGGATAAACCAGCTGAAATTAATATAGGCTTAATGACAAAGAAGCAGCTTAAGCATAAGCTGGAAGAAATTAGGAATGTCAACAAGGTAAAGGCAGCTAGGAAAAATAGAAATAGAAAGGAAGGTGTGAATAAAAGCAATAATTATATGCCTGATCCTAATGCTCCTAGAAAGAAATGTTATAACTGTGGAAACTCTAACCATCTTACTTCTTTTTGCAGGAAGAATAAGAATATAAACTCTTTACCTCCTAAATCAGGAGTTAAGAGTCAGTCTGTTAGGTTTAAGCCACAAAATCCTTGTTTTCATTGTGGTAGTTTATGGCATTCCATTTATACTTGTAAGGAATATCATAGTTTGTACTATGATTATTATCAAATAAAACCTTCTTTAAAGAAAGTTAGCATTATTCCTTCTAGTGTAAAGTCTGATGCAAAGTCTGATATAAGTTTTGATAAACAGCATGTTAGCATAAACTCTGATATTAAATCCACTGCAAATGCTAACAAACTTAAAAAGGCCAAAGGATCCAAGCAAGTCTAGGTCCTTAAAACTAACCATTAGTGGTCTTTGTGACTGAAGGGAAACAGGAAAGATATCCTAGTACTGGACAGTAGATGTTCAGGACATATGACTGGAAATAAAGCCCTGCTATCAGACTTTGTGGAGAAAGCTGGCCCAGGAGTTTCTTATGAAGATGGAAACATGGGAAAAACTCTGGGATATTGCAATATAAATCTTGGGAATGTCATCATTGAAACAGTAGCTCTTGTCTCAAGACTTAAACACAATCTGCTGAGTGTGAGTCAAATTTGTGACAGAGGTTATCATGTGGATTTCTGTTGTGTATATGTTGTGTACTTGATAATTTCATGAACAAAACACCTTGGTAGATTTTACTTAGTGAAAATGTAGCACTCGACGGATAAGGATTATAGTCCCGACGGATAACTCATTTCAGTCCCGACGGATGATGACTTTTTATCCATCGAGTGAGTAGCTTATGTAACAATAATTCTGTAGCACATTTCTGCTTACACATTGTTTAGAATCTGTAGTAGTACTTAAGTCATGTTGACTTTAACTAGATATGCAGAATAGGTTGATTAACTGTACATAGATGATGTCTTGTAATTCTGCACAAATGAAATGGAGTCAAGTGCCTGATTGCTACCCTACAGATAAACAACAATGAATTCGACGGATGATCAACAACCCAACGGATGATCAATAACTCGACGGATGATCATAAACCTGACGGATAAAGAATTCAAATATCTGTTGACAGTGACAACACAGTCACATGCGTCGAGTGTATGCAAATGGAATATGGTAGCCTATTCAACTGGGTTTTCGAGAACAAAGAAGCATTGTCATTTCCATGCTATTATGAAGATATTCAAAGATGCTGGAATAGAGTAATAAAGTAGCATTGTATTAGACTTGATAGTTTTTGTTTTATTATCCTGTCTTATTACTTTGTAATCTTGGTGATATATAAACATAGAAGTAGCAATAGAATAGCAACTAAGGAACTAATCAACTAAGAGAGAAACATTTGTAAGTTGCATTCTTAGCATTTCTCTCATTCTTAGTTGTTATCATTTTGTAAGCAGCTGTGAGCTTTTTGCACACAGAGTTCTCTCGATATATATTATATATCTCTGGTGGAATCATTCAAATCCACTAGAAAGTTTTTAAAGACTCTTATTTTTAATTACTTGTGTTTTGATTCATTTCAAGTAACTATTCCGCATTCTGCTAATCAATTCACACTTATATATATATATATTTGAGTTAGAACATTTTTATTCAAGAAAAAGTTTCAAGAATTCCATTCAACCCCCCTTCTGTAATTCTTGTTACATTTTCAAGGGACTAACAATTCGTATCAGAGCAAGCACTTGAAGAACAAGGAGTTTAAAGATCAAAATAATACAGCAAGATGAACAAGAAGGATGTTGAAGTCAAGATTCCTTTTCTGGATAAAGATAATTACCATCATTGGAAGGTAAAAATGCATCTTCATTTGCTTTCTCAAGATGAGGCCTATGTGGACTGTATAGAAAGAGGCCCTCATGTTCCAATGAGAGCTGCAACTGGAAATGAGCCACCTGTCCCCAAGCCAAGGCATGAATGGTCTGATCCTGATATTGAACAAGTCAGGAAGGATACAAAGGCCATGAATATCCTGTTTAATGGAGTTGATGGTGATATGTTTGACAACATTATCAACTGCAAAACTGCCAAGGATGTTTGGGATACAATACAGATCATCTGTGATGGCACTAAGCAAGTTAGAGAAAATAAGATGCAGCTACTGATTCAGCAATATGAGCATTTTTATAATGAAGAAAGTGAGTCTCTCACTGACATTTTTAGTAGGTTTCAAAAACTGCTAAATGCTCTAAAGTTGCATGGAAGGGTCTATCAGACAAAAGACTCCAATATGAAATTCCTTAGATCTCTTCCAAAGGAATGGAAACCAATGACAGTCTCATTAAGAAACTCACAAGATTATAAGGAGTTTACTTTGGAGAGACTGTATGGCATCCTGAAAACTTATGAGCTTGAAATAGAGCAAGATGAAAGGATGGAGAGAGGAAAGAAGAAAGGAGGGTCCATTGCACTAGTTGCTGAGTTGGAGAAAGAGAAGGAGATGAAGATGGAAGCTGTTGAGTCAACTTCAAGGGTCTGTGAAAGCAAGGGCAAGGGGCTTGCAGTAGAAAGTGAAGATTCTTTGAGCCAAGATGACATGGAAGACATTGATGAACATTTAGCATTTCTTTCCAGAAGATTTTCCAAGCTCAAGTTCAAAAAGAACTTTGGAGCAGCCAAGCTAAATAGAAACATGGTGGATAAATCAAAATTCAAATGTTTCAAATGTGGCTTGGCAGGGCACTTTGCCAGTGAGTGTAGGAAGTCAGATTCCAGTAAGAAAAAGTTTGAGCCTGTGGATAATAAGCAAAAATACTTTGAGCTGCTCAAACAAAAGGAAAGGGCTTTTATTACACAAGAAAATGACTGGGCAGCAGATGGTCTGGATGAAGATGAAGATGTCAGCTATGTCAATCTAGCCCTAATGGCCAAGTCTGATAAAACAGAAACAAGTTCTTTAAGTAATCAGGTAATTACTACAAACCTTGCACATTTATCTAAAGCTTAGTGTAAAGATGCTATAAATGACATGTCTATAGAGTAATATCATTTGCCTGTTACACTTAAGTCTCTTACTAAAGAAAATGCTAAAATCAAAGAAAATAATTTGTTTTTGAGTGAGAGAAATAATGTGCTAGAGCCTCAGTTCATTGATTTTGAAAAATTAAGAATTGAGTGTAAGATTTCCAAGGAGGAATTAACTGAGTCCTTGAAGAAAGAAGAAATTTTAAAGAAGCAACTCGAGCGTGAACCTAGAGATGTCCATGCTCAAATTACCAAAGTTCAAGGAATCGAGGCCTTCTGTGATGCAGCCTGGAAAAAGAACAAGGAGAAACTAGAACCAAATTTGGTGGATGGAGTGCTAACAGATGTAGACTCGACGGATGATGAGGATCATCCGTCGGATAACAAAAAGGGTTATCCGTCGACTGATGAAAATCCTCATCCATCGGCTGTAAGCAAGCCTATCAGTAAAGCCAAACTTGTTAAGCTGAATGAAAAGTATAGATCTGTTTCCAAGAAATTTGTTTCAGGAGAATCGAGTCAAGTCAAGAAAGGGAAAAAGGCTAATGTTGGTCACATGACTGTCAAACAGTTAAGTGACAGACTTGAAAAGATTGAGGTGAAAACAGGGGTTAAGAAGAAAAATAATAGAAATGGTAAAGTAGGGATTAACAAACACAATAACTACACACCTGATAAATATACTCCTAGAAAAATCTGTGTCAAGTGTGGTAGTGTAAATCATTTGTCTGTTAATTGCAAATCTGCCATGCCTACTTCCATGTCTGTGCCACCTCACTTTCCTAACATGAATGCCATGCCTCCCATGCCTATGAATGATATGTCTACACATAATATGAATGCACAGTTTGCTAATATGCCATTTACACCTAATCCTTATTATGCTGCATTTAGTATGCCACAAATGCCATTTAGCATGCCTTACTGGAATAACATGTTCACTAATAGCATGCCATTCCCTGTTGATTATAATATGCATGATAATTTTGTTGCAATGAATGGTTTCAAAGGCCCAACTCAAATAACCAAGGATGATTCTGATATCCCCAAGTCAAATGAGATAAAGCCTAAGAAACAGAAAAAGAAAGCTAACAAGGCAGGACCCAAGGAAACTTGGGTACCAAAATCAACTTGATTTGATTTTGATGTGTGCAGGGAAACAGAAAGAATCTTGGGAACTTGGATAGTGGTTGTTCAAGACACATGACTGGTGATTCTACCCTGCTCACAGAGTTCAAGGAGAGAGTTGGCCCAAGTATTACTTTTGGTGATGACAGCAAGGGTTATACTGTGGGGTATGGCTTGATTTTAAAGGACAATGTCATCATTGAGGAAGTTGCCTTAGTGGATGGTCTCAAACACAACTTGTTGAGTATCAGCCAGCTTTGTGATAAAGGCAACTCAGTAACCTTCAACTCAGAAGCCTGTGTTGTGACTAACAAAAGAAGCAACAAAGTGGTTCTCACTGGGATAAGAAAAGGAAATGTGTACCTAGCTAATTTCAACTCATCTAATGCAGAATCTGTTACTTGTCTTCTCAGTAAAGCAAGTCAGGATGAAAGTTGGATATGGCACAAGAAGCTATCCCATTTAAACTTCAAGACCATGAATGAGCTAGTAAAGAAAGAACTGGTCAGAGGCATTCCTCTAGTGGAGTTTCCTAAGGATGGACTGTTTGATGACTGTCAAAAAGGGAAGCAGATTAAAGCATCATTCAGGAAGAAACTTGATTCAACAATTGAAGAACCTTTGCAACTGCTACACATGGATTTGTTTGGACCAGTCAATGTGTTGTCCATCTCAAGGAAAAGATTTTGCCTAGTAATTGTAGATGATTTCTCAAAGTTCTCTTAGACATATTTCCTAAAGTCTAAAGATGAGGCTAGTGAAATCATCATCTATCACATAAGGCAAGTCAATAATCATCCTGATTTCAAGGTTAGAAGAATCAGGAGTGACAATGGAACTGAGTTCAAGAATTCAGTCATGAGAGCATTCTGTGAGGAAAATGGGATTCTGCATGAGTTTTTAGCAGCAAGAACTCCACAACAGAATGGAGTAGTGGAAAGGAAGAACAGATCACTTATTGAAGCTGCCAGGACAATGCTTGAAGAATCTAAACTGCCAACATATTTCTGGGCTGAAGCTGTAAATACTGCATGCTACACTCAGAATATTTCTTTGGTTAATCAAGCAAGATGCATGACTCCCTATCAATTGTTCAAGAACAAGAAGCCAACTCTAAATTTTCTTCATGTCTTTGGTTGTAAATGCTATATTCTGAGAAATCAAACTGATCAAAATGGGAAGTTTGATGCTAAAGCAGATGAAGGAATTTTTGTTGGATATGTTGTTCGTAAAGCATATAGAGTCTACAATCTAAGAACCAACATTGTTGTGGAATCAATACATGTTTTGTTTGATGATAAAAAGATTGAAGGACTTCAAGATGGAGATTACCATGAGAGCCTCAAATTCGACAATATGGAGATGGTTAGTGATGAAAGTGATCAAGAAACAGTATCAAAGGATAATGCAGAAAAATCTACCACCAATGAAGCATAAAACTCAACATCTGTCGAGTTGTATAATGCTTCATCCGTCGGGAGGCAATCTGTGTTATCCGTCGGGAGATAACCAGCTTCATCCGTCGGTACTCAAAATTCACCATCCGTCGGGTTATCAAAAGGAGCAGGAAGTCAGGATAGATCACTTATAGAAAGTTCCCCTTTCTCAAATCAAAGATCCACAAACTCATGGGAGTTTCTAACAATTAAAACTCAATCACACATCAAGACAACAATGAGGCCTCTTCATCTAGAGCTAATCTACCTCAACAAAAAAATGGACAAAAGATCACCCCTTTGAGCTCATAATTGGTGATGTTTCTTCTAGAGTTCAAACCAGGAGAGCAACTCAAGAAGAATGTCTATACAACAGCTTTCTTTCCAAGGAAGAACCAAAGAAGATAGAAGAAGCTTTGTTGGATCCTGATTGGATTTTAGCTATGCAGGAGGAGCTAAACCAATTTGAAAGGAATAATGTATGGAAGTTGGTGCCCAAGCCTAAAGGAAAGAATCCAATAGACACCAAATGGGTATTCAGAAACAAGATGGATGAAAATGGCATAGTAGTCAGGAACAAAGCTAGATTGGTTGCTAAGGGCTATTGTCAACAAGAAGGAATAGATTTTGATGAAACATTTGCTCCTGTTGCAAGACTTGAAGCCATCAGAATCTTCTTAGCCTATGCAGCCCATGCCAATTTCAAGGTCTATCAAATGGATGTCAAAAGTGCCTTCCTGAATGGAAATTTGGAGGAGGAAGTCTATGTCAGTCAACCTCCTGGTTTTGAAGATCCAAATTTTCTAGAACATGTCTATTATCTTTTGAAAGCACTTTATGGATTGAAGCAAGCACCTAGAGCCTGGTATGACACTTTATCAAAGTTCCTTTTGGAAAATCATTTCACAAGAGATGAGAAACTTTGTAAAAAGTTTGCCAAATTGATGCAAAGTAAGTATGAAATGAGTATGATGGGAGAACTAATTTACTTTCTTGGTTTGCAAGTTAAGCAAGTTAGTGATGGGATATTCATTAGTCAAACTAAATATATTTTTGATCTTTTAAAGAAGTTTGATCTAATTGATTACACATCTGCAAAAACTCCCATGGCTACTACAACTAAGCTTGAATTAAACACTACTGAAAAGTCTGTGGATATTTCAAGTTATAGGGGCATGGTTGGCTCACTTTTGTACTTAACAGCTAGTAGGCCAGATATAATGTTTGCTACATATTTATGAGCTAGATTTCAGGCTGATCCTAGAGAATCTCACTTAATAGCTATTAAGAGGATTTTCAGATATCTCAAGGGAACACCAAAACTTGGAATTTGGTACCCTAGAGATTCTGGTTTTGATCTAACTGGTTATTTAGATGCAGATTATGCAGGTTGTAGAATTGATAGAAAAAGTACAACAAGAACCTGTCAATTTCTAGGAAACAAGCTTCTGTCCTGGTTCAGTAAAAAGCAAAATTCAGTTTCTACTTCTACAACTGAAACTGAATATATTGCTGCTGGTAGTTGCTGTGCATAGATATTATGGATGAAAAATCAATTGCTAGACTATGGTTTGCAAGTTGAGAGGATTCCCATTTTCTGTGATAACACAAGTGTAATTGCCATCACATAAAATCTAGGACAACATTCAAGGACAAAGCACATAGATATCAAGTACCACTTCATAAGGGAGCATATAATGAATGGTACTGTGGAACTACACTTTGTTCCAAGTGAGAAGTAGCTTGCAGATATCTTTACCAAGCCACTGGATGAATCCACCTTTTCAAGGTTGGTAAGTGAGTTAGGTATGCTTAATTATTCTTAAATCTATATGAGATAATTTGCAAGTTGAAATGCAGCCAGAAGTTTAATTGATCTTTCAGTCTTGGATGAAATTTTGGTTAAGTCAAAATTTACATCTCGACGGATGATCCTTATCCATCGAGTTTGATCATCCGTCGGTATACAATTTGCTAATAAAAATCAATTATTTTTCTGGAATATTTTATGACTCGACGGATAACAATCTATCCTCATCCGTCGAATTGTCTTAATCTCAGCAGTTCATTCCCTGAACATTATCCATCGAGTATACTTACAATTTGTAAGCATAACACGACGGATAATGGGTGGAATTTTTATAGTTTATTTTTAAACGGCTATTTTAGGCAATTTTGATTGGTTACTTTATTTTACTGTTAGGTCACACACACACTGTAGAGGGGGTGAATACAGTGTATAATACAATCAAATCGAACTTTTATAACTCAAGTAACAGAAAACAAACTTTATTGAAATAATAAACTCTGTTATAGTATGGAACTGTTACCTCTCAGTGATGAACAAATATCACGAGAGCTGCTAGGGTTACAATGAATAATCTTCTCGAATATGATAACACTTATAGTGTAAACCCTATGTCTGTGTTTATATACTACACAGTTACAAGATAATTGCTAACTGATATGGAATATAATTCTGCTTCCTAAAATATATCAATAAGATATCTTTTATTCCAAGTATTCTATTCTACATAGAATTCCTTCTTCATGCATATCTCTACTTATGTTTGTCTCGATCTTCTCTTCCTGTAAATCAGCTGATGTCCTTATCTGAACGTCCTTCAGTACTTAAGTTCTGATATCCATCTTCTGATAATTATCTCCTGATAATATAAGTACTGATATCCTTAAGTCCTGACTTCTAGTAGGTACTGATTTATCCTGTTTAAGTAAGATCTGAAAACTAAACATAAATCATATTAGCCATGACATTATCAAATATATCTAACAATCTCCCCCAACTTGTAAATTAACATAATATACAAGTTTAACAGATATTTGATGATGTCAAAAACATTAAGTACAAATGCATGAGAATTTGACTAGATAACTACAACTTACAGTCCTTAAAGCTTTACCAATCTTTAACTTCTGATAACAACTTTGGTCTGTATTCATATCAGAATTTAAGCAGTTGTAGATCTTGACTTGGCTTCATCTTCTGATCTCTCTGATGTCAGGAGTTGTTCTGAGATAGTTCTTCAACAAACATCTCTCAGCATATATGAGTTCATCAATCATCCTCCTTTTAGCATCTTTAAATTCTGCAGTATCTTCACCAATTTGAAAGATTGCAGCCCTGAGATCATTAATTCTAGTTTTTCTTATATCCTGATCCAGTCTGATCAAATATGCCTTGTCAGACTCAAGATTGAATTCCACAGCCATGTAACCCAGAAAGGTAGTTATAATCTTAGCAGTGTTGGGCTTCATTTCAACTATATTACCCTTGTGATCTCTGTACTTTGGAAGATATGTATAGTCAGACTTAACAGAATAAAGCCTTTTCTGTCTCTGAATCTGATTCTTCAAATAGTTTGCAGCACTTTCTGTTATTTTGTCATTCACTTGAAGTAAGAATAATACATGCTCCAGTTCTTCAAAATACTTCAGTGGAATGGCATTTTCCTTTATATGATAAACCCTACCATCTGTCATGAAGTACAACAAGATGTGTTCTTTCAAGTAGGTATGGTAAACCATTTGTACAGATTCCAGTTGATTCAATCTTTCAGGAGTTGTTCTAATACCTGGTTCACTTAAGGAAGTTGGATCATTGGTAGTGTTCTGTATTCTTCTTTCATCAGCACTTCCCAATCCAATTTTATCTCTTGCTTTCTTTCCAGTAACCACTCTTGCTTCAAAACCACTTGCAGCAGTCTTCAAAGGTTGAGTCTGTTTTGCTTTAGTGAATCCTGGTAGGAGTGTCTTTGATTTATCTTCTGATATCAAGTTAACTTGAGCTATGTCAGAGGTTACTTGCTTCTTCGAAATATCATAACTAACTATCTCTTGACTCTGAACAACTTGAGCCATGTCAGAGGTTGTCTTAGAAACTTTTCTTGAAGTCAGAGCAAGATCATCATCTTCATCAGTAATTTCTTCATTCACAGGAGGCACATAAACCTTGATAGGTTCACCAACTTTCTCTTTGCCCTTGGATCTATCTGCAGTTGTGATTTAGCCATGATTGCTTCAGGATTTGTCCTTTCTTTTATCACAATGCCTTTGAGTTTTGGAAGTTTCTTTTTACCAGAAGCTTCAGATTTAGATTTGACTTTTCCTGATTTAAGTCTGGCTTCTTCTTCCATTAGACTCTCCAAGTCCATTCCTGGATTTTCCTGAAGAAATAACTGTCTTGACATTTCTTCATCAAGATCTAAAAGTTCATCAGAACTTATCCTTTTACCAGTAGCAGAAATAATTCTTTTTCCAGTATCAGAACTTGTTCTGTGACTTGTGATTTCAGCTTTTCTTGATTAGAAACCTCTACCTTGACTATGACCTCCATCCATTCCAGGGTTTCCCTGATCATCATTTTCATCATCCTTCCCCTTCAGTGTCTTATCAGTTTTGCATTTGGACTTAATTACTTTCTCCCCCTTTTTGGCATCAGCAGGTAAGAGAAGAGAGACAAGCAATTCCACTGAGCCTTGGATTTCATTAAGTTGAGATTGCTGAGAAGCTTGATTCTTCAAAATATCATTAATCTGAGATTGTTGTTTCTCTTGAGTTTTCTCAATATAAGCAACTCTGTCAAAGGTAGGTTGTAAGAATTTTTTCTTGCCAATTTTCTGAACTTGGTCTTGCTTGATTAATTCTTCCTGAATTTTATGTATCTCTGCATGAGTAGTTGAATGGAGACCTTGTAGATGTTTAGTACTCAATGTAGTGACTCTAAGCTGTGTTTTGAAATCATCAGTAATTAACATCTCATCAGCTTTGGTCAAGTGCTCAGCAAGACTCTTTGCAGATGGAACACAAGTAACTGAGTTCCATTTCTTAGTCCACTCCTGTCCTGCAGGAGTTTCACTCCAAGGCACTGGTGCTTATCCGGTAACAAACTTCTTAACTATTTCAGATTTAAGAACAGTTTGTTGAGGGGCATGTCATGAAGGACCTGCTTCATCAGTATCTGCATTTGGAGCAGCATCACCAGTATCTCCAGCATTTGCAGCATCAGAACTTACAGAATCAGCTTTTTCAGATAAAACAACAGTATGAGAAGTAATGAAGGCTTCAGCATCATCCTCTAAGTGCTGATCTGATTCTAAGTTCTGATCAACAGCCATATCCTGATGCTCACCTACATTCTAATCATCAGCATCTAGATACAGAGAAGGTGTAGTAGATAATTTTGAAGTTTGAGCAGCATCAGTAACAAGTGTTGTTGATGGATTAATTGCTGGTGGAGCTTCTAAGTAAAGTATTTCAGGCACAACCAGGTTCTGGATATCAATTTCAGCACTTGTGCCTGGTTCAACAGGAGATACAGTCTTAGGAGACACAAATGGTGTGTTAGCCATTTCAGTAGCTGCTTCAGAAGTTGGAGTCAATGAAGAAGCAGGGGCTTGAGCAGATTCCTTTTCTTGTAAGATCAGAGATTCCTGATCTCCTTCCTTAGCTTCTGCTTCCTCATCATCTGAAACTGGCCTTTTAGCTCTATGTTTCTTGTATCTCTTTGAAGATGGGGATTCCTTGGAAGGTTCAACAGAAGTCATTCTTCTAAGCCTTTTGAGAAGCTTAGATCCCCCAATACCAGAATCCTTCTGAGAAGGAACTTTCTCAGCTTCTTTGACAACAGGTTCTGAAGTAGAAACCTGTTCCTCACTATCAGACTCATCTCGCAAAACAATCCTCCTTCTCTTCTGAGGTGTTTGAGGAACAGTCTTTGTCCTCTTAGGCTTGGAAAATGAAGGCTTCACAGTAGGTCCTGAGGATGAAGGTTGAGCTGTCTGTGAAGTTGAGAGATATGATTTGAGATATGTTCTGAGGGATGGTTGAGGTATAGATGGATGAGTGGTATGTTCTGATGATTGATGTGGTATTTGGGATGTGGTGGTAGGTTGGACATCAGGATAAACAGATCTATAGGTTTGAGGATCAGCATTTACCAAGATCTGTTTTACAGACTGAGGAATCTGTAAAGGTCTAACCACCTTTTTCTTAGTATCGGCATTTACCAAGTCATTAAAGGCTCATTTTGCAATTTTGAAAGGTGGAGTTAAGGTACTGGCAGGTTGGGGTTCATCAGCACAACAGAAACTATATATAAGCTGACAGAATCTAGCAAAGTAAACTACATTCCTATCCTCTGTCATCCTATCCCCAATAAAACCTATCACAGCATTTGCAAAATCAAAATGAGTTTGGTTAATGATAGCATACCCGATGTGCTGACTCATTATAGGGATGGCATCAAAGTTGGAACACTTATTCCCAAAAGCTTTAGTGATGCAGTCGAAGAAGAAGCTCCATTCCTTTCTGATATGAGCCTGTTTCAACTGCCCAAGCTTAGCCAAACTCTGCTCATACCCCAAACTGGCCATTAACTCTTGAAGAGCTGATTCCTCCGGGGTTGAAAAAGTACATCCTTCTGGTAAATGTAGGGCCTTGCGAATTGTATCGGGAGTTACCACATGTGTAGAATCATCCACTTCGAAAACAATACTGGGAGTACCATTTGGACCACCATTATCAAAGTGCCCAGTCCGCCAAAACGTCAGAACTTGTTGGCTTGAAAAGACTGAAGGCTGGGTCAATGCATACCCAATTTCACTGTGTGCAAGAAGATCTTGCACAAAATGCAGCTCAGACGGAGCTTCAGCATGATCGAGAATTGCAGCATAGTTATTTGGAACAAACTTAGCTCCATCAATGATCAAATCCTTAGGTGCCATGAGAAAAATCAAAAATGAAGAGTTGCCTGCTAGGTGTTTGATAAAATGTCTGTATGAAAAACCAACGTCAGGAGATGAAAGAGAGTAAAAGCAAAGAAAGAGAGATAAAGTGTAAAAGTAAATAAAAGATTGTATAATCTTCTCTTTCTCTTACTTATACTTGGTAAAAAAATATAACCGTTGGACACCTGTCAGACATGCAGCAATAATGAATAGTTAATGGGCACGGGAAAACAGTAATCATGACTTACCCACTTGCAATTTTTCAAGGAAAACCGTTCCACTTACCCAGTAATTCCATTAATCGAGGTAAATCAGTTTTAATTCAAAATTTAAACTGTTCCCACTTATTCAATTATTTTTCACTGCAACACCAATATTCTGAAAAAAAATTGAGTGTGAATGACCAAAATAAATCAAGTAAACAAGTACTGATATTGTAAGATCAGAACTTAATTTAAATTAAAATTGAAATGGTCATCAGAATATGGATATATTAGGATTTATTAGTGCATTTAAATTACAAACATCTCAGAGATAAAAACTTGCAAAAAGTAGAAATTCCATTAATATATTAAGAGAATACATTTATGAAATTTAAATTACATCAGAAGTTTACAAGATTGCCCTAAGCTTCTAAACCTAACATCAACAGCCTTTGTCATAGCTCAAGAAGCAGGGCAAGGCTGACGATGAAGAAAAACAGGAAGAAGAAAATAAGTTATTTCTTCTTCCTACTCTCTACAAACAGAATAGCGAATCTGATGATTCGCTCTTGCTGGCGGAGAGCTTCCAGCCTTTCCTCCTCCAATCGCTCCAGATGGCGATGGTAGTCCATGTAAAAGAACAGGAGGTGGGTTAGGACCTCCTGGGGAACAGAGTCCCAAATCTCATCAGGAATGGCAGTGACGTGCCATTCCTGCTGCCAGGCTTCACAGCTCAGCTCCATGTTGAATGTTTCATAGTTTAAAAACATATTGTAATTAACCATGATGTTGTGTATGAAGAAAATGAAGGTGAGTTTGTGAGAAAAGAATTGATGTATAGGCTGATGTGAAGGGGTTGTTTATATAGGCAAGAGAATGCCAGGAGACACAAAGAAATTTAATGCTGACAGGTAGAATTAATTCTACCTCATCTCCCTAGACTGGGAAGACGAAAAACAGTCATTGGAAGTGTAAGTCAGGGTTTAATGCGCACAAGTAACAACTAAAAATTACTGTGCATGTACATGTTTTACTAACCCTAATTAGATTGACTGTTAATATTCTACCCAAATATATTATGATTTAAAATGAGACTGTTTTTAGATTTTATCCACAAATAAGTCAAGTAAAGGATCGGAGTTTAATATCAGAACTTAGAATTATATCATAACTTAACAGTTATCAGAACATGATTTCTTAGCTCAAAAAATGAAAGCCTATTTTTGTAATTCTTCACACAAATTCTGATGTAGATTCTTCAGAACTTAGTCATCAGAACATTCAACAGAACTTGTCCTCAGAATTTTTGCAATGAGACACAGAAACTGTTCATCTAAAATAACATAGATCACCACAGTAATTTTCATCATTTATATGGAGTGTTTAGTGTGTGCATTAAGCTAAATATCAGACAAAGAGTAAAGTCTGATTCACTTCAGTACATCTTAGAAATAAGGCATAACTAAAACTTTACTAAAAATCTGTCATTATTCTGAAGCCTACTATTGAATGAGTTCATGCTTGAGTCCACCTCAACTGTTTTGTGCTAATTTTGTGCATCTTTTTAAATTCCATTTTACAGTGGCTTCTCAGTGTTAGTGAGTCACGACTGCTTATCAGAATTTATGCTATTATCAGAGTATTTCTCCAGTAATCATAGAGTGTGAAAAGTCACCAAGAAAATATTTTGCTTTTCTGATGCATATTACTTAATACCAGCAATGCACTTGGGTCGTCCCTTCCACATTTTTACTCTAGACCTCAAAGGAGTACCTGATTTTTATTTCTTTTTCTTTTTCCTTTTTCTTTTGATAAGTGAGGTTTATCAACACTTAGTACATTCAGCGGATTTACTAACATCAGAACTTAACAGATGAGAAGCATTATTCTAGTTTTTGACTTAGTAATAAGATAGACAAAGTAAACTTAACTAAGCTCAATATCAGAATTTGCTTGTGTCAATGGATTTTCACATAAATAATTACTTCTAACATGGGATCTCTAGTATATTGAAGACTACTAGGTCAGCATCTAGCACATATATCCTCATAGGATAGAATAGTTACACAAACAGACATATCACTGTCAGAGTTTAGAAGGTCACATCAGACAACATTCAGTACTTAAGCAATTTTCAATTAAGCACAGAATACACAAAGAGAGTAATTTCTGTAAATACTGATCATAAAGTCTGATACATCAGAACAAAACTAAGCAGATTTAGAAAAAGAACCTGAGACCATTCCAAGTTCATTTACCAATCTTGTAAAAGTAGCTTCACACAGTGGTTTTGTGAAGATATCTGCTAGTTGTTGATCTGTTGGAACAAAGTGCAATTCCACTGTACCTTCATCCACATGTTCCCTTATGAAGTGGTACCTGATGCTGATGTGCTTTGTCATTGAGTGTTGAACTGGATTACCTGTCATAGCAATAGCACTTTGATTATCACAGTAAATAGGGATTTTGAAATATGTTAACCCATAATCCAGTAACTGATTCTTCATCCAAAGAATCTGTGCACAACAGCTTTCTGCAGCAATATACTCTGCTTCTGCAGTTGATGTGGAAATCGACTTTTGTTTCTTGCTAAACCAAGAAACCAATCTGCCTCCAAGAAATTGGCAGCTTCCACTTGTGCTTTTCCTGTCAATTTTGCAACCTGCAAAATCTGCATCTGAGTAACCTATTAGTTTAAATCTGATTCTCTGGGATACCACAATCCCAGATCAGCTGTTCCTTTAAGATACTTGAATATTCTTTTCACAGCTGTTAAGTAAGGTTCTCTTGGATCTACTTGAAATCTTGCACAAAGACAGGTAGCATACATGATATCAGGTCTACTAGCAGTTAGATAGAGTAGAGAGCCAATCATACCTCTGTAATCAGTAATATCTACTGATTTACCAGTATCCTTGTCCAGTTTTGTTGCAGTGGCCATGGGAGTGGATGTACTTGAACAATCTTGCATTCCAAATTTCTTCAGCAAGTTTCTAGTGTACTTAGTTTGACAAATAAAAGTGCCTTCTTCATTCTGCTTGACTTGAAGGCCCAGAAAATAGCTAAGTTCCCCCATCATACTCATCTGATACCTTGACTGCATCAGTTTGGCAAACTTCTTGCAAAGTCTGTCATTTGTAGAACCAAAAATGATATCATCAACATATATCTGGACCAGAAGTAAGTCCTTTCCATGGTTGAGGTAGAACAGTGTTTTGTCTATAGTTTCTCTGTTAAATCCACTTTCCAGAAGAAACTGAGCTAAAGTCTCATACCATGCTCTTGGAGCTTGCTTAAGTCCATAAAGTGCTTTATCAAGCCTATACACATAATCTGGATATTTGGAATCTACAAAGCCTGGAGGTTGTTCAACATATACTTCTTCCTCCAATTCTCCATTGAGAAAAGCACTTTTTACATCCATTTGAAAGACAGTAAACTTTTTGTGAGCAGCATAAGCCAAAAATATCCTTATGGCTTCCAATCTAGTAACTGGTGCAAATGTTTCATCATAATCAATTCCCTCCTATTGAGAATATCCTTTTGCAACTAGCCTTGCCTTATTCCTTATAATTATGCCATCACTATCAGTTTTGTTTCTGAATACCCATTTTGTACCAACAACAGATCTGTTCTTTGGTCTTGGTACTAGGGTCCAGACTTTGTTTCTTTCAAATTCATTTAACTCTTCCTGCATTGCTTGCACCCAATCAGCATCTTGAAGAGCTTCTTCCACTTTCTTTGGCTCCGTCTGAGAAAGAAAAGAATTGTAAAGACATTCATTTGAAGTACCTGTTCTAGTTTTGACACCTGCATCAGGATTTTCAATTATCAAATCAGGTGTATGTGATTTAGTCCACTTCCTTGCAGATGGAAGGTTTTCTTTAGAACTGGATGCTCCCCCATGATCCATGCTGTCTTCATTTTCATTTTCTGATGCTCCCCCTGAAACTATGCTCTCTGAGTTGGATTCTTCAGAATTTAGATTTTCAGACCTATCAGAACTTGGCTTATCAGAACTTGACGAATCAGAACTTGAAGAGGCAGATGTATGTTCTGATGCTTCTTGAGATGTGGTTAGATCTTGAGTATGCTCCCCTGAATAAGTGCATCTGCCTTTGGCGTAGTCACCACAGTTTCAATAATATCAGAGTTTGCAGTATCAGGACTTAGATTGTCAGGATTATCAGTATCAGAATTTGAGTCTTCATTTTCAAATCTCAGCTGATCATGATCAATAAAATCTTCAAGTCCAGTAATCTTTTTGTCATCAAAAGAGACATTGATAGATTCCATGACCACTCTTGTTCTCAAGTTATAGACTCTGAAGGCTTTTGTGGAAAGTGGATATCCGACAAAGATTCCTTCATCAGCTTTTAAATCAAATTTAGATAGTTGTTCAGGATGAGTCTTAAGAACAAAACACTTGCATCCAAATACATGAAAATACTTCAGATTTGGCTTCTTTTTCTTCACCATCTCATATGGTGTCTTTCCTTGCTTGTTAATGAGTGTTGCATTTTGAGTAAAACAAGCAGTCTGCACAGCTTCAGCCCAGAAATAGGTTGGAAGCTTTGCTTCATCAAGCATTGTACGTGCAGCTTCAATGAGAGTTCTATTCTTCCTTTCAACAACTCCATTTTGCTGTGGAGTTCCAGGAGCAGAAAATTCCTGCTTGATTCCATGGTTTTTGCAGAACTCTTCCATTATCAAATTCTTGAACTCAGTACCATTATCACTCCTTATTATCTTTGCTGAGTCTTTGACCAATTTATCCAGTTTCCTGACATGATCAATTAAGATAGATGCAGTTTCACTTTTTGTGTGCAAGAAATACACCCATGTGTATCTGGTGAACTCATCCACTATGACCAAAGCATATTTCTTCTTTGCAATAGACATGACATTTACTGGACCAAATAGATCAACATGTAGTAGGTGATAAGGCTCAAGAATTGATGATTCAGTCTTGCTCTTGAATGAGGATTTTCTTTGTTTAGCCTTCTGACAAGAATCACAAAGGCCATCAGGAGCAAATACTGACTTTGGCAGTCCTCTCACAAGATCTTTCTTGACCAGTTCATTTATATTGTTGAATTTTAAATGAGAGAGTTTTTTGTGCCAATTCCAGCTTTCTTCAATTGATGCTCTACTCATCAGACAGATTGCAGAACCATCAGTACTTGTTGAAAGCTTAGCTTCATAAATGTTACCACGTCTGTATCCTTTCAGAACAACTTTGCCTTTAGATTTACTTACAAATTCACAGTGTTCTTCAAAGAAATCCACATGATAACCTCTGTCACAGATTTGACTTATACTCAGCAGATTATGTTTAAGTCCTGAGACCAGAGCTACTTCTTTAATGATGACATTCCCAAGATTGATATTGCCATATCCCAATGTTTTTCCAATGTTGCCATCTCCATAAGAAACACTTGGGCCAACTTTCTCCACAAAGTCTGATAGCAGGGCTTTATTTCCAGTTATATGTCCTGAACATCCACTGTCTAGAACTAGGATGTTTTTCATGTTATCCTGCAATCACAAGGACCACTAATGATTAGTTTTAAGGACCCATACTTTCTTGGATCCTTTATCCTTATTAAGTTTGTTAACATTTGCAGCGGATTTAGCATCAGAGTTTATGTTAACATTTTTCTTATCAGAATTTACACTATCAGACTTTGAATCAGAACTTACACTAGAAGGAACAATGGAAACTTTCTTTAAAGAAGGTTTTATTTGATAATATTCATAGTACAAACTATGATATTCCTTACAAGTATAAATGGAATGCCATAAACTACCACAATGAAAACAAGGATTTTGTGGCTTATATCTAACAGACTGACTCTTAACTCCTGACTTTGAAGGTAAGGAGTTTATGTTCTTATTCTTCCTGCAAAAAGAAGCCAGATGGTTAGAACTTCCACAGTTATGACATGTTTTCCTAGGAGCTTCAGGAACAGGCTTATAATCATTGTTTTTATTCACACCTTCCTTTCCATTCCTATTTTTCCTATGTGACTTTACCTTGTTTGCATTCTTAACATCTTGCATTCTTAAGGTGACTTTTCCTTAACTTCTGTTACAGACTCTACAGTTTTAGCTACAAATTTAACAGGATTTACCTTTGGCTTGACAATCTATTTAACAACTATTGGCTCAATTTGTTCAGTTCCTTTTTCACTTTTATCACCTCCATAACCTAAGCCCTCTTTCCAGTTTTCACTACTTAATAAATTCTGAGTTGTTCTGCCAGAGTTAGTCCAAGTCCTGATAACCTCTCTTTCCTTTTCTAACTCAGTTTTTAGAGATTCATTCATTTTTAGCACTTCATCCCTAACATAAAAAGCATCATCTCTATCTTTCTGAGTTTGATGGAACATAACTAACTCTTTTTCTAAGAAATCATTTCTTTTCTTAAAAGCAAGATTTTCAGAAGTTAATCTTTCACATGTTAAAGTTTGATCTCTATAACTAACAAACATGGTTTTAAGATATCTTCTCAACTCATTAATATCATCAGTATGAAAAGCATAAGTAGTTTGAGGTACCTTTGATTCAGCAGCTTCAGAACTGCTTTCAGCACTTGCCTTATCAGCATTTGCCATCAAGGCATAATTCTCCTCACTTTCAGAATCTGAGGTGTCTGTCCAGCTTTTCTTCTTTGTGACAAGAGCTTTGCCTTTGTCACTCTTCACTTTCTTGCAATCGGGAGATATGTGGCCTTTCTCACCACAGTTGTAGCATTTGACATTTGTATAATCTCCTCTGTCAGACTTTCCTCCTCTGCTCTCAGATCTTCTGAAATTCTTCTTATCAGAACTTGTGCCTACCCTGGAAAACTTCTTTCCCTTCCTGAACTTCCTGTATGCAATATTTGTGATCCCTTTCACCATAAGAGCACACAGCTTCATCATCTCCTCATCAGCATCCGTCTCAGGCAAGCTTTCAGATTCTGAGTCATCATCACTTTCAAAACTTGATGACTCAGTATCAGACTTTGTGAAGAGAGCTTTACCCTTGTCTTTCCTTGAGGTAGCTACCTTGGGGGATTCTTCTTCAGCCTTAAGAGCAACTGTCCTTGACTTTCCACCTTTTCTCTTGCTTCTTTGTTCCATCTCAAGTTCATGAGTCTTGAGCATTCCATAAATTTCATCAAGAGTTGTTTCATCAAGAGTGTAGTTGTCTCTTACTGTTGTTGCCTTCAAATCCCAGCATTCAGGAAGAGCTAACAAGAATTTAAGGTTTGAATCTTCAAGATCATACTCCTTATCAAGCAGTGACAGATCATTCAAGAATTTGACAAATCTATCATATAAATCAGTCAATGACTCATTAGCCTTTGAGTCAAAGTGTTCATACTCTTGAGTGAGTATTATCTTCCTGTTCTTCTTAATCATATCAGTTCCCTGACACCTTATTTCCAGGGCATCCCATATCTCCTTTACAGTCTTGCATTTTATTACCCTGTTTGACATTACATTATCAATGGCACTATGCAGTAAGTGTCGTACCTTAGCATCCTTAGCAATTGATGCGATATCTTCAGCAGTGTAATCACTCTTCTCCTTTGGTACAGTCTTTGTTGCTTCACCTGCAACCGCGAGCTTGGTTGGTTTGTGAGGCCCTTCCTTGATTCTATCAAGATATTCTGGATCTGTTACTTCGAGAAACATGGTCATCCTCACCTTCCATATGGGATATTCAGATGGTCTCAATATGGGAACTCTAATGGTCTCATATCGGCTTTGAATTTGTGTCTTAGGAGGTTCTTCAGTTTTGGTGGGCTTAGTTGGAGTTTCTGTTTCAGAAATGATTGTGTTTGGATCTTAAATTGTTTGTTCGTTAACAGATAGGCTCTGATACCACTTGTTAGGTCACACACACATTGTAGAGGGGGTGAATACAGTGTATAATACAATCAAATTA
Organism: Apium graveolens; assembly: GCF_009905375.1. NCBI lineage: Eukaryota > Viridiplantae > Streptophyta > Magnoliopsida > Apiales > Apiaceae > Apium > Apium graveolens. The sequence continues at coordinate 178,486,465 of NC_133657.1, forward strand.
AACTTTTATAACTCAAGTAACAGAAAATAAACTTTATTGAAACAATAAACTCTGTTACAGTATGGAATTGTTACCTCTCAGTGATGAACAAATATCACGAGAGATGCTAGGGTTACAATGAATAATCTTCTCGAATATGATAACACTTATAGTGTAAACCCTATGTCTGTGTTTATATACTACACAGTTACTAGATAATCGCTAATTGATATGGAATATAATTCTGCTTCCTAAAATATATCAATCAGATATCTTTTATTCCAAGTATTCTATTCTACATAGAATTCCTTCTTCATGCATATCTCTACTTATGTTTGTCTCGATCTTCTCTTCATGTAAATCAACTGCTGTCCTTATCTGAACATCCTTCAAGTACTTAAGTTCTGATATCCATCTTCTGATAATTATCTCCTGATAATATAAGTACTGATATCCTTAAGTCCTGACTTCCAGTAAGTACTGATTTATCCTATTTAAGTAAGATCTGAAAACTAAACATAAATCATATTAGCCATGACATTATCAAATATATCTAATATTTACTTTATTATTTTTAGCAGTTATTCTTTGAGATAGTATAAAAGCTTATTTCATTTCAATTGTTTTTCTTTTATCATTCTCAAATCAACTGCTCAAATTTCTCTATCTTTCAAAGCACTTACTCTTTCTCTTCAAGCTCTCATTCTCTAACAATGGTGCCCGTTGTCAAGATTATGTCTCAAACTGGGTTTATTTATGAGAAGAACAATTTCACTGCATTAGTAAACAAGGGTATTCAGCAATCTGGTGACTATCACAAGATGATGGACTTTGTGAAGAATTGCAAGCTTAGTTATACCATGCTGGAATCACCCACAATCTTTTGTGAAGTTGTTGAAGAGATGTGGACCACTGCTACATACAACTCAACAGATAAGACAATCACACTCTGTGATGCCTTCAATCTCGGGGTTAGGAAATGAGGACTCACACACCTCTAATCTAATAATTAAATATGCATAAACCCCGATTAACTACTAACAGGATCAACAGGATAAAGTATGAGACAAGATTACAACTACCAATCATAAAATATAACTTACAAACCCAAAATACCATTAAATAAACAATATCGATTCCGGCTGGGAACCGACAGATAACCTATTGTATCTTTAAACATTTCCTTCTAGGCGAGAGCTCACTCTTAATTACCACTACATGCTCTGGCAACCGGAAGCCCTCAACACGGTAGGGACCACCAGGTATGCTCTTACGAGCAGTGCGCCTAAGCCTGGCCATCTTCTTGCTTAACTGTCATGGTTAGATTAAAACAAAACAAATGAGTATAAAACTCAGCAAGTAACTATATAGCAGTTATATGATATCAATTCACAATATGCTTTACCAAACTCAGGGCATTCTACTTTATTTGATCTAGGTGGCAGATTTCCAGCTTTTGGGTTAAGGAAAGGTTTTTGAAGGAACAATATGGAGCTTCTAAGGAACAAGGCTCAACGTGATTCGAAAGCCAACATTCATCACAAATCAATAAAGGATCAGAATAGATCTTTCAATAGAGGAAAGCAACAGTATTTTAATATATGGACTCAATCATATGATCAACAGATTTAAGAATCAGGGTTCTCGAGCTTTAAGCTTCACATCATAATCAACTCTTTTCAAAGCAATATAAACCATTTTCATTTTTAAAAAAAATCAATTTACTGAACAGAAAGTTTCAGTTCCCTTTTTTTAAAATAATCATTTAGAACTCTTGATTGGATCACTTTATCTTTCCATTTCATATTAATACGGGTGATCAGCCCGTACCGACCTCCATCTGGTCTTTAAGGTACCAATCGGCATAATTTCAGCCTTAAGTTGGACTAGCCCCGCTAGCCTCTTACCATGACTGGACTAGTCCCACTAGCCTCTTACGTCCGAATCCAATCCATCAGGAATTCATTTGGAAAACCTTGAGTTGGAAAAACAAATAGGTTTTCTAAAATTCATTTTATCATTACCAAGCATTTGAAATCATTCGGACTCATTCAAGTCGAAACTCATTCTTAATTCAGATTTTAAGGAAACAAAGTTCAGGGAGTGATTCAAAGATAAACAAGGAACAATTCATAAGGATTCTGTATCAAGGATAACAAGGCACTAAATTAGAAGGATCAACATCTGTTTAGGGATCAATAGGGTGATCAGGAGGAACAGGGTATCATTAAACAGGGTTAACAAGGATAATCAGAGGGTTCAATGTATATTTCATGGCTCAATACATAATTTGAACAGAAAGGATAGATTATCAAAGGGTTGAATTATTAAGTTTATCATTAACAGTTTATCAAGAACAAAGGCAGGGTATCTCAAATCAATATCAGGGTTTCATAATTAAACAGTTCAATACTCTACATGGTATGAACAACATTCTCTTTATAACCATTTACACAAGTAATCAGAGTTACTTTCCTGAATTTGCTTTCCTGAAGTTTGAACTACTGCCACCTAGTAAATCCTTTCCTTTCCTAGCCTGAATGCCCTCACGCTCCGAATCTACAATAAAACCAAAACCTTAATCAGATTCTCAACTCTCATTCCCGGAACGATTACTACTTACGCTATTCCTATCAAAACGATTGATCTTAACTATACGAGTATAGTTACACAAATACACATATCATATAATATACTTCACTCTTACCCTTTCCAAGTATTCAACGAACAACTTATATCTTAAAACACACTTTTAATTCGACTTAAACCAAATCAAGCAACCACAACTCACATGAGTACATATTTCATTCAAAACTCAATTCCATAGTCATAACACTACTTATAACCATTTAGAATCAAGGCGACTAATTCTTCCTTTTTAAAATTCTATAATTCGAACCAAAAATAGCAAATAAGCAAACATTTTCTAAAATTTTCACATGCGATCACCTAGTTATCTTCTATAATCAAATCCATCACTTAAACTCATAAACAATTATTTAGTCATGTAATCCAACTTAATATTCTTATAAAACAACTATAACTTTCGAATTTCTCAAGAAATACAACATACATCTTTAATTTGATCTTACAAATGACATGCAAGAGTATTTTCATGGTTTAAACCTAAATCCTAGTTGATTCAAGCAAGGATAACACACCAAGTTGCTATCTTTTTCTTTAATAAGCAAGAATTCGGACCAAACATAACACAATCCCACATGCATACTCGATTTTAACCTTTAATTCAATTTAGGCCCTTAGTTGATCCATCAATTTCAAAAACAACTATCAAACAATCATTTTTATCAATCAAAAATCAATTTGTTCTTTGAAAACCCAAAACCCTATTCGGCTTTTACACTAATCAACACATGCATGAACAATTTCGACCCTTTTACACTACCAATCACTCTAATCAAACAATAATTTCTAAGATTAAACATTAACAACTCATTTTCATCAACTAACATCAACTTAATTCTCTTAAAAATCAAAACCATTCGGGTGTTTTCAAGATTAACACATGCAACAATCAAAAGAACAAGTTTTGGTGTAGTAGAGCTCAGTGTTTACATCATCACTCACCACCGGTTCACCGGAGTTCATCACCGGTGGCGGTGGCTTCACGGTGGTGCCCTCATTCGAGGGTTTCCAACCACGAAACCCCCTTTCCATCAATTACTCAAAATAACTAACATGCACATCTTCTATATCATTTATTTACAAGGAATCATGCTTAAACAAGATGATATCAACAAGAACAACAAGAACCAAGTGGTTCTCGGGTGAACACACACACATCGAGCACACACAACACACACACATCTACATGCAAGTAGATATACACACATGCACACTCTTCTACCCACATATAGGTGTTTATCAAGAAGATTTAGGGATGATTGGTGAGATTAAACAAGGAAAAGAGAGGTATACCGAGAGAGATAGAAGAAAGCCGAGAGAGAAAAAGAGTGAGAGTGTTCGAGAGAGAGAAAGAGAGAAAAGAGAGAAGAGAAAGTGAGTGCACGGGAGGAAGAGAAAGAAAAAGAAAGGGAAGTGGGTTTATATACCACTTAGAAACAAGGGAAAATTTGTAATCTACTAATTCCCTTTCTAGCTCTTTTGTTGCTTTTCTTTTTACTCAAATGTAACAAAAATCAAATATAAAGTATATCTCTCTCGGGAAGTCGAGAATTATTGAAAATGACAATTTTAATACGTAGGCCTCGAAATTAGCTTTTTAACCATTACTCATAATAGATTTTTGAGCAGACGGTTGATTTTATATGAATTTTACAAGCTTGCTTTAATAATATCATTTTCCACATAAAATCAATTTAAAAAATGCAAAGACCAACAAATAAATATACTCATCATTTTTAAAAAGTCTCTGGGACTACTACGAAGATATCAGAACAAATCCCATATTTTTATCTTACTCGAATGATTTTATAAAAATGCGTGAAGGTTAATTAAACCTTTCTTTAAATCACGAAATTCCTTTAAAATTCACAAAAACTGTCACAAAACACATAGCCATGCACACAGACAACAATCTCACATATATAATCACATAACAACTCAAGTCCGATCATAGAATTTATCCCTCTTTAATCTTCATCCTTTTCTACGCGTATCAGATCACGTTCAGCCTGACGGCCCGACGCTCAGTGTTTCGATTACGCTTCTCATTATCTTTACCAATCAACACGTCACTTAGGACGAAACACTTTATTTACATATTCATTTCATTTAATCACACAAAATTCATATTTTATATTCATTAACTCCTTATTAGGACGGGTTCCGTTTTACCTGACGGCCCGACACCACAGCTTAACTTCTAAGCTGACTCTTTAAATTGGAACATTTTTATATACGCTCCTATATTCTAATATACAGAAAAGACAATTAATTAGCACTTAGCCACATAATTATAATCACATCTCATAACACATACTTTATTGACTTAATTATGTCACAAAATCCTCAGTCGTCACACACTCACCATTAAAGGTAAAGAATTTTGTATCAATAGTGATGTTATAAAAGCATGTTTCAAGATTCCTGTTAACATTGTGACCTCACCACACACTGACACTGATATATTCAATATGCTTTATTCCATGAACTATGCTCTTTCTACTTCTAAGTTAAGTGATATTAGGAGACTAGGCCTTAGGAAAGAATGGAGTTTTATGTGTGATGTAGTGACAAAGGTCTTTTCAGGTAAAGTCAGTAATTTTGATTCAGTCAATATCTCCATGCTTAACATGCTCTACATGCTAGTTACAAATAAATTCTATAATTTTAGTGACCTTGTTTTGTTTGAGTTAGGTTTTAAACTAGGAGAGTTAAATAAGAGAGGTAAGAATGTGTATTATGCTAGATTCTTTATGATGTTAGCTAACCATCTCTCTGAGGGTATTGTGCTTGAGAACCCTAACAACAAATTAGATTGTTGGGTTCAAGAGAGAAGGCTCATTGCAGATTTGAACAGGGCCAATCATCACAAGGAGGCGCCACTATTCTATTTCCCTATAATGGAAGCACCTCAGGTAAGTGAGGTAAGTTAATCTATCCCTACTACTATTCCAACCTCACTAATTTCTTTGAGTTCTAGTGTGGCTATGGCAACTGTGTCAATGACCCAATAGTTGCCTACCCAAGCCACCAAACCTGCAAATATTTCAAAATCCAAATCAAAGAAAGCCCCCTCTGGTATCTCTCAAAAGATGCCAGTTGTAAAGTCCACCAAAACCAAAGAGGGGAGTGTGAAGGTGGGTAAGACAGGTGAGGGAAGGGGTGAACATAAAAGAAACCCTAAGGATAAGGACATAGAGTTGAGTGGTTCCCATCCTAGCCACACTGCAGTTTCCCAACAAACTGCAGTGCTTAAAAAGGATAAAAGCTCATTTCTAGCTGCATCCTCCCAAAAGGATGTAGTTATTGAACAAAGCTCTCAACCAAGAGCACATGCCAAAAGGATTAGGGACACAAACTCACCCCAAACTTATGCCAGAAAGAAAAAATCTAAAACCCTTGGGGATGCACAGGGTACACACACTGTGCAAACTGGTGCTAAAGACACAGTCACTGCACCTTCACAAATTCAGTTTGATGTGACTCCAATAAATGTGGAGTCACAGCCAAAATCTCTAGTAATAGAAGCACCTCAAACACCAAACTCACCCACAAATTCACTGGATGTGGATATGATAAACACATCAATTCCTGATTCCCCTTCTTTAACTTTTTTGGGGAAGCCAAAATATAATGCAAGTGAGCATCATCTTTTAGATGATTTGTTGGCTCACTTGCCCATTCTTTCAGGAACTATTGAATCATCTGTGCCCAAAATATCTTCAATCAGCACAGAGTCCACAATAGTTTCCATTCCTAGTTCATTCATTTCTACTCTCTCGATGGATATTGCTCATCCTTCGAGTAATGATTGTATCCCGATGGATAAGCTTAACAGCAGTTATCCGTCGGATAGCAAAACCACTCACCCGATGGATATCACTCATCCGTCAAGTATCTTTGCACGGCTTCAAACTTCATTTATTTCAAGTGCAGAAGAATTAGTGGTTGTACAGTCACTATTAGGATTGAGAGAGAAGAGTGTTTTGAGTGAGAGTCTGGGTTGCTCCGAGGAAAAAGGAGAGGAAATGAGTGAAATTATGCAATCCATTTCTTCAGGATTGGCAAAAGAAAGTGAGAGGAGTCCCACCTTAGAAGGTGAAGGTGAGGGTGTGAGGGTGGGGAGCCAGGGTGAGACCCTGATGCAACAAAAGAGGGAAAAAGAGAGAAATGCAGGTACTGGAGCTATAAGGATGGATGTCATTGCTAGTGAGTAAATGAATGTCCAGGATGCAGACAGGGAGGGACTATTATAGCAACCTAAAGCTGTTATAGATTCCATCTCCCTTGATGCTGAAGCATTTACTCACCTTGTTCCAGCTTATCAACTTCTAGTTGAACAGGGCAATGACAATGCAGAAAGGATGCTCAATCTGGTACATACCACACAGTCTATGATAAGAGCTAAGGATGCCATCACAACTTTGCCCTCTACAGCTGGTGATGTGGATTATGAGACTGGTGGCTCAGCTAATTTCTTTGGTGATGAAAGTGGGGATAGTGAAGATGAAGTAATGGACATGGGGGGAGAAGTAGGTTCCAGTTCAAGATCAGGTATACCATCATGGACATTTTCAAAGTACTGTGATGAACACTACTTCAAGACAACCTTGATCCAACTAATCAATCAGACAAATACTGCTCTTCAAACCACTTCAAATGCCAGCACCAAGAAGGTCCTTCAGGCACATCTAGCCTCTCTGCAACTTCAACAAATTCAAGGCTTCCAAAATGTTAGAGATATAAACACCATCAAGGGTGATATTGAGGAGATGAAGAAGGCCATTTCAGACAAAATAGACTCTAAGCTTCCAGAAGCTACAATGCTTGACATCAAGAGGCAATTAAGGAAAAATTCTGATCTTGCAACCAAAATAGATGCATTGGATACGAGAATGCCAGCCATGGAAGCATCTTTAACATCCATTCATCTTCATCAAGCCCAACAGACAGATTTACTTCAAAAACTAGTGGCTGCTCAAACCCCCTCATCTGCTCAACTTGATGATAATAAAAAGGGGGAGAAAGGACCAAGTGAGAGGGAGAAGCTTCAAATTCAAATCAGTAAAGTAATTATGCCTTCAATTACTATCTCAAAGTCACCAGTTACAAACAGTATAGATCTGATAAATGAAGCAGCAGCCAACATTAGAGCAGCTGAAATGAAGCAGTTGAAGCCAATCAACTGGGAGAAGATTGATGAGGATATATAAAAGAAGTTTGGACTGGTCAAAGATCCATTAAAGTCAGCCATCCATCACTCTCAAGTCAAGCAAATTTCTGTGAATGAGATGAGCATGGACTATCTGGAAAGGGGACAGTCATCATGCATCAAATCTTCAAAGGCTGAAATAATTCTGAAACCAAGGGTAAATTATCCAAAATTATTATTGAAGAACCCTTTGGATACTGTGTATGAGATACCTAAGCCTGATGAAAAGAAGCTTCTGTCAAGGTCATTTGTTTTCTACAAAGATCCAGCTGATTCAACTTCCAAAAAGAGAATTGCTAAAATTTTCGGGAATGGGAAAGAAATTTGTGTGGTGGCTGGACATCCTTAATTTGCTCAAGCAAAGAGAGAAGAAAAGGCTAGATTGAAGCAGGAAAAGAAGCAAGCTACTCTAGATGCTAAAAAGGCTAAACAAAAGAAAGAGCAAATTGCTATCTTGGCCAAGCTACATGTTGTAAATTCATCACAACAAATTCCTGCTCAGCCATCTGAAATCATTGAATCTCAAGATCCAAAGAAGCAAGTTGAACAATAGAAGAAGTCTCCAAGAATCAAGGAATTGGCTAAAAGAACCAAAAGGAAACTGGACATTGGTGATAAGGAATTGGAGAATCAATTTCCCAAGGATTCCACTTCAACTACAACTCAAGCATCAAAACCCTTTGTGGTATTTGAAGATATCAAGGTGGTGGATCCTTACAGGAACATTCATGGTGAACCTATTGTGCCTAAGAATGAGCCAATAGAATGGGGAAACATACCAATTTCTGATTTAATTTACCAATCCTCAGCAAGCCAAAAAGAACAAAGTCAAGAGCAGTCAAGAAAGTGAAGTTGTCACCTCTCAAATCCAAATCTCTAGTTAAAACTCAATCTAAAGTCAACAAAGGAGATCATATGTACTTGTGTGACATCAAGGAGTTTTCTGATCTAAATCTCTATCTAGATGAACTAGAAGAAGTGAGAGGAATTGATGAATACAGAAACCTACCTGAAAGGTTAGTGTTCAAGTATAAGGGAGGAAAGGAGATTCAATGGCTACTTCACAGGATCCTTCAAGAAAGCCAAGCTGTACTGATTAAGGTTTATTAATCTTTCAAGAAGAACTTTGGGTTCAATGTTACTGCAAGAAGATTGGTTCTAAAGAAGATTGAAGAACTAAGGAGTGTTAGAGCTAAAGATGCACTCCCAAAGACTTTAATTATCCCCTACACAGGGAGAAGAGTGCATCTAAGGCCCTACTGGCTGATGGAGTTCATGGATGACAAAGGAGTGAGAAGATTTTTCAGATTAGAAGACCAATTGAGCATCTCTAGCAATGAGACTCTCTTGGAAATGCAAGAAAAGCTAAATCTCTCAGAATCTGATGAACTGGAATTCCACAGGCAGCTCCAAAATCAGATTGAAGAAAACAACAGAATGCTTGGAAAGAGATCCAGACCTTCAAGAAACTAGATAAATCTGCTCAGGCTAGAGGAGTATCTTGAAAATGACTGTGAGCAAAACTTTGTACATTTTGTTAATTGAAGTACTTTTCAGTATTATCTACTGTCTTTTAAAGTTGTATTTTTAGGGTATTTTGTTATCATCAAGTATCTCTTAATTTATGGCTACAATTCCAGTAGACATAAATTGGGGGAGATTATTGTGTATATGTTGTGTACTTGATGATTTCATGAACAAAACACCTTGGTAGATTTTACTTAGTGAAAATGTAGCACTCGACGGATAAGGATTATAGTCCCGACGGATAACTCATTTCAGTCCCGACGGATGATGACTTTTTATCCATCGAGTGAGTAGCTTATGTAACAATAAGTCTGTAGCACATTTCTGCATACACATTGTTTAGAATCTGTAGTAGTACTTAAGTCATGTTGACTTTAACTAGATATGCAGAATAGGTTGATTAACTGTACATAGATGATGTCTTATAATTCTGCATAAATGAAATGGAGTCAAGCGCCTGATTGCTACCCGACGGATAAACAATAATGAATTCGACGGATGATCAACAACCCGACGGATGATCAATAACTCGATGGATTATCATAAACCCGACGGATAAAGAATTCAAATATATGTTGACAGTGATAACACAGTCACATGCGTCGAGTGTATGCAAATGGAATGTGGTAGCCTATTCAACTGGGTTTTCAAGAACAAAGAAGCATTGCCATTTCCATGCTATTATGAAGATATTCAAAGATGCTGGAATAGAGTAATGAAGTAGCATTGTATTAGACTTGATAGTTTTTGTTTTATTATCCTGTCTTATTACTTTGTAATCTTGGTGATATATAAACCAAGAAGCAACAATAGAATATCAACTAAGGAACTAAGCAACTAAGAGAGAAACATTTGTAAGCTGCATTCTTAGCATTTCTCTCATTCTTAGTTGTTATCATTTTGTAAGCAGCTGTGAGCTTTTTGCACACAGAGTTCTCTCGATATATATTATATATCTCTGGTGGAATCATTCAAATCCACCAAAAGTTTTTAAAAACTCTTGTTTTTAATTACTTGTGTTTTGATTCATTTCAAGTAACTATTCCGCATTCTGCTAATCAATTCACACATATATATATTTGAGTTAGAACATTTTTATTCAAGAAAATATTTCAAGAATTCCATTCAACCCCCCTTCTGTAATTCTTGTTACATTGTCAAGGGACTAACAATTTCTTTGAAGAACACTATGAAGTTGTAAGCAATTCTATAGGCAAAGTGGTTCTAAAAGGTTACAGGCATGGTAACATTTATGAAGCCAGACTTTCAATAAACTCTAATGGTTCTGCAATCTGTCTGTTGAGTAGAGCATCAATTGAAGAAAGCTGGAATTGGCATAAAAGACTCTCTCATTTAAATTTTAACAACATAAATGAGCTTGTAAAGAAAGATCTTGTGAGAGGACTGCCAAAATCAGTATTTGCTCCTGATTGCCTTTGTGATTCATGTCAAAAGGCAAAACAAAGAAAATCTTCTTTCAAGAGCAAAACTGAATCCTCAATTCTTGATCCTTATCACCTACTGCATGTTGATCTATTTGGTCCAGTCAATGTCATATCTATTACAAAGAAGAAATATGTTATGGTTATAGTGGATGAGTTCACAAGATACACTTGGGTGTATTTCTTGCACAAGAAGACTGAAACTGCATCTACTCTAACTGATCATGTCAAACAGCTGGATAAATTGGTCAAAGATTCTGTTAAAATCATAAGGAGTGATAATGGCACTGAGTTCAAGAATTCAATCATGGAAGAGTTCTGCAAAGAGCATGGAATTAAACAGGAATTTTCTGCACCAGGAACTCCACAGCAAAATGGAGTTGTAGAAAGAAAGAATAGGACCCTCATTGAAGCTGCACGAACTATGCTTGATGAAGCAAAGCTACCGACCTACTTTCGGGCTGAAGTTGTGCAGACTACTTGTTTCACACAGAATGCTACACTCATAAACAAGCATGGAAAAACACCATATGAGATGGTGAAGAAAAAGAAGCCAAATTTGAAATATTTTCATGTATTTGGATGTAAGTGTTTTGTTCTTAAGGCTCATCCTGAACAGCTATCAAAATTTGATCTAAAAGCTAATGAAGGAATTTTTGTTGGATATCCACTCTCCACAAAAGCCTTCAGAGTCTACAATTTAAGAACAAGGGTTGTCATGGATTCTATCAATGTATCTTTTGATGATAAGAAGATTACTGGACTAGAAGATTTCAATGATCATGATCAGCTGAGATTTGAAAATGAAGATTTAAATTCTGATTCTGTAAATTCTGATGACTTAAACTCTGATCCTGTAAGTTCTGACAGGTTAAGTTCTGATGTCATTGATACTGTGGTAACAAATCCAAAGGAAAATGCACTTGTCCAGGGGGAGCAAGCTGAAGATCCTACCATAACTCAAGACTCTCAAGAAGCATCAGAACCTGTCACTAGCTCTTCAAGTTATGATTCATCAAGTTCTGATGAGCCAAATTCTAATAATACTGGAAACTCTGATACTTCAATAACTGAACGATCCAACTCAAATTCTGAAGTCTCAGAGAGCATAACTATAGGGGGAGCATCAGAAAATGCTGATGGAGATAGCATGGATCATGGGGGAGGATCCAGTTCTAGAGAACAACTTCCATCTACAAGGAAGTGGACTAAGGCACATACACTTGACTTAATAATTGGAGATCCTGAAGCAGGTGTCAGAACTAGAACTGCAACATCAAATGAATGTATCTATCATTCATTTCTATCTCAGACTGAACCAAAGAAAATGGAAGAAGCTCTTCAAGATGCTGATTGGGTGCAAGCAATGCAGGAAGAGTTAAATGAATTTGAAAGAAACAAAGTCTGGACCCTAGTGCCAAGACCAAAGAAAAGATCAGTTGTTGGCACAAAGTGGGTGTTCAGAAACAAAACTGACAGTGATGGCATAATTATAAGGAACAAAGCAAGGCTGGTTGCTAAGGGTTACTCTCAACAGGAGGGTATTGATTATGATGAAACATTTGCACCAGTTGCTAGATTGGAAGCCATAAGAATCTTTTTGGCTTATGCTGCTCACAAAAAGTTTAAAGTCTTTCAAATGGATGTAAAAAGTGCTTTTCTCAATGGAGAATTAGAAGAAGAGGTGTATGTTGAACAACCTCCAGGCTTTGTAGATTAAAAATTTTCAAATCATATATACAGTCTTGACAAAGCACTTTATGGCCTTGAGCAAGCTCCAAGAGCATGGTATGAGACTTTAGCTCAATTCCTTCTGGAAAGTGGATTTCACAGAGGTACAATTGATAAAACACTGTTCTACCTCAACCATGGAAAGGACTTACTTTTGGTACAGATATATGTTGATAATATCATATTTGGTTATATAAATGTCAAACTCTGTGAAAGGTTTGCAAAGCTAATGCAGTCAAGATATCAAATGAGTATGATGGGAGAACTTAGTTATTTTATGGGCCTTCAAGTCAAGCAAAATGAAGAAGGTACTTTTATCTGTCAATCCAAGTACACCAGAAATTTACTCAAGAAATTTGGAATGCAAGACAGTTCAACTGCATCCACTCCCATGGCCACTGCAACAAAGTTAGATAAAGATACTGGTTCATCAGTAGATATTACTAACTACAGAGGTATGATTGGCTCTTTACTCTATTTAACTACAGGTAGACCTGATATCATGTATGCTACCTGTCTTTGTGCAAGATTTCAGGTTGATCCAAGAGAACCTCATCTAATAGATGTGAAAAGAATTTTCAAGTACCTCAAGGGTACATCTGATCTAGGATTGTGGTATCCTAGAGAATCAGATTTTAAGCTAATAGGTTACTCAGATGCAGACTTTGCAGGATGCAAAATAGACAGGAAAAGCACTAGTGGAAGCTGCCAATTTCTTGGAGGTAGATTGGTTTCTTGGTTTAGCAAGAAACAGAAATCAATTTCCCCATCAACTGCAGAAGCAGAATACATTGCTGCAGGAAGCTGTTGCGCACAGATTCTTTGGATGAAGAATCAGTTACTGGATTATGGGTTAGAATTTTCTAAAATCCCTATTTACTGTGATAATCAAAATGTTATTGTTATGACAGGTAATCCAGTTCAACACTCAATGACAAAGCACATCAGCATAAGGTACCATTTCATAAGGGAACATGTGATGGAAGGTACAATGGAATTGCATTTTATTCCAATAGATCAACAACTAGAAGATATCTTCACAAAACCACTATGTGAAGGTACTTTTACAAGACTAGTAAACGAACTTGGAATGGTTTCAGGTTCTTTCTCTAAATCTGCTTAGTTTTTGTTCTCATGCATCAGACTTTATGATCAGTGTTTACAGATTGTCTTATCTTCATGTAATCTGTTATTAAATTGAAATTCATTAAATGTTGATTGTTATTAGATGTGATTCTATATACTCTGATAGTGTTTTGAATGTTCTGTGACTATTCAATCCAATGAGGATAACTGTGCTAGATGCTGACCTAGTAGTCTTTAACATACTAGAAATCCCATGTTTGAATTAGTTGTTTATGTGGAAACTCATTAACACAGGAAAATTCTGATTTAGAGCTTAGTCAAATTTACTTTGTGTATCTTATTACTAAGTCACAAACTAGATTATTGCTTCTCATCTGTCAAATTCTGATGTCAGTAAATCTTAAGGATGAACCACATGCTTGATAAGCCTCACTAATCTGAAGAAAAGAAAAGAAAAGAAAAGAAAATTGAAGTCAGGTACTCCTTTGAGATATAGGGTAAATATGTGGAAGGGAAGACCCAAGTGCATTGCTGGTATTAAGTGATTTGCATTAGAAAAGCAAATAAATTTTTCTTGGTGACTTTTCACATTCTCTGATTACTGGACAAATACTCTGATAGTAGCATAAATTCTGATAGCAGTCGTGACTCACTTACACTAAGAAGCCACTGTGAAAAAGAATGTTAAAAGATGCATAAAATGAGCACAAACCGTTGAGGTGGACTCTTGCATAAATTTGTTCTATAGTAGACTTCATGATTAATGACAGAATTTAAGCACTTTTCTTAGTTAAGCCTTATTTCTAAGATGTACTGAAGTTTATCAGACTTTAATCTTTATCTGATATTTTGCTAAATGCACACACTCTCACTCCATATGAATGATGAAAATTACTGTGGTGATTAAGTTGTTTTAGATAAACAGTTAAGTGTCATTTGCATAAATTCTGAGGACAAATTCTGATGGAAGTTCTGATGATTAAACTCTGAAGAAAACAAGTCACTATTTGTATGAAGAATCACTGATACAAACATTCACTTTTTGAGTAAAGAAGCCATGTTCTGGTGACTTTTAAGATCATAATAATAGTCAAGTTCTGATATTAAATCCTGATGGAAACTCTGATGCTTACATGGCATTATTTGTTACTTGACTTATTTGTGATAAATACTGAAATGGTCATATTTAATCAGAATATAATAAGGTGAGATAAAAACAGTCATAATCATTTGGGTTAGTGGTAAATGTGTTTGTCTTGAAAAACTGCATGTGCACAGTAATTATTACTTATTTCTCGTGCCCATTAACTCCTGCTTCCATTTTTTTTACTGACTGTTATTATTACCATCGGTCTAGGGGGACGAGGCATCATAAATTTTACACATCACTATTGATCAGTCCTCTAGTCCCTTGATATTCCTTTGGTTATTTCACCAACATCTCATCTCAGATAAATCATCTTCAATTCTCACACAAAATCATTATCTCTCTCTTTTAATACTAACCATTTTCTTCCTTGATAAAAATGGTTCTTGTAAACATGTTCATGAACTATGAAACCTTTAATGTTGAGTTCAGTTGTGGTAACTGGACACAGGAATGGCATATCACTGCCATTCCTGAAGAGATCTGGAACTTGGTTCCACAAGAGGTTCGGACAAATCTCTTGTTCTTTGAGATGGACTATCAACTCCATCTTGATCACTTGGAAGAAGAACGGAGAGAGGCTCTTCTTCAGTAAGAACGGATCATCCGTCTTGCAGTGCTTTTTGTCAGCAGTAGGAGGAACTAATTGATAGCTTTCCTTCTGAGACTAAGGCTGTTGATGTTCACTATCTTAGACTAGGATTATCTTATAATCTTTTGCATGTAATCTATAAATTTCATGAATGTACTCTTTGGATATTTTAATGAAATTTCTTTTGATTGCAAGATTTAGTTTTTGTTTATTTCGTGTTATGTGCTTGTGAATGTTATCATTGCAGCTTGTTAATCTTTACTTCATCTACTTGAACTGTATTTCTTGATGAATGTTTTGATTAAAATTGTAGTTACTAATAATTTGTGATGATTTGACAAACAAATGTTAAATTTGAATTGACATATCCTGAGCTACACTTGAAAAGGTAGAAGCAATTGAGAAAACTCAAGAGAAGCAACAGGCCCATATTTCTGAGGTCCTACAAAATCAAGCTTCTCAGCAAACTCAATTGAATGAAATTCAATCTTCAGTAGAACTCCTTCTCTCACTCCTACTACCTGATGATGCCAAAAAGGGGGAGAAGATAGTTAAGTCCAAATGCTCAGATGATCAAATACTGAAGAAGACAGATGATGAAACTGATGACCAGGGAAACCCTAGTCAGGGTAGAGGTCAAGCTCAGACTAAACATAGCAGCAAA
Organism: Apium graveolens; assembly: GCF_009905375.1. NCBI lineage: Eukaryota > Viridiplantae > Streptophyta > Magnoliopsida > Apiales > Apiaceae > Apium > Apium graveolens. The sequence continues at coordinate 178,502,491 of NC_133657.1, forward strand.
GTGAAACTAAACTCTGATGCAAGCAAATCTTCTACTCAAAAGAAGACAAGTTATGAAGCTGCTCAAACTGAAAATCTGATAGCAAGAACTGAAATTCAAAATCTGAGATCAAGTGTTGATGAGAAAAGTCTGACAAATCCTGATGTTCTGATACAAGGTGGAAGTAAAGATTCTCAAAAGTTCATGCAAACTCTAAAGCGCAAGGGAAAGCAGACTACTGTCTACTACAAAGGTCCCAAGATTTAGACACTTGATGAAGAAATTGCTAGAAGATTGTTCTGAAACATAATCCAGGAATGGATTTAGATCATCTCAAGGAGGAAGAAGCTAGATTTAAAGCTGAAAAGACAAATATAAAGCCAAAAGATTATGTTGCAAAGAAACCTCCAAGGCCTGAGGAGAAAGGCATTGTGATCAAAGAGAAGACAATTTCTGAGGCATCAAAGCCCAAAACAAGATCACAATCTGAGATTGAGTTTAAATGGAAAGGAAAGGAAAAGGTTGATGAACCTACAAAGTTTCAAAAGAGGAAAATACCGCATCAAAGCCCAAAACAAGATCACAATCTGAGAATGAGTTTAAATGGAAAGGAAAGGAAAAGGTTGATGAACCTACAAAGTTTCAAAAGAGGAAAATACCTTCAGTTGTGATAGATCCTGTCTATTAAACTACAATTCATGATGATGATACTCTGACTGAAGAAGATGTTCATGGAAAGGAAAGGAAAAGGTTGATGAACCTACAAAGTTTCAAAAGAGGAAAATACCTTCAGTTGTGATAGATCCTGTCTATTAAACTACAATTCATGATGATGATACTCTGACTGAAGAAGATGTTCAAACTCTGAAAAGAAAGAAGATTTATGAAGAATCAAAGACAACCTCTGACAAAGCTCAAGTTGTTCAGAGTGAAGAACAGCTAGCAAAAGCAAAAGCAGCAAGTTCTGATAAAGTCAAGAAGTTAACCTCTGACAGTGCTCAAGTTGATTTAGACAAAATGGAAGTAGCTGATAAAAAGAAACTTCTGTGGAAAAATGAACATCTTCTTCAGTCAGAGTATCATCATCATGAATTGTAGTTTAATAGACAGGATTTATCACAACTGAAGGTATTTTCCTCTTTTGAAACTTTGTAGGTTCATCAACCTTTTCCTTTCCTTTCCATGAACATCTTCTTCAGTCAGAGTATCATCATCATGAATTGTAGTTTAATAGACAGGATCTATCACAACTGAAGGTATTTTCCTCTTTTGAAACTTTGTAGGTTCATCAACCTTTTCCTTTACTGAAGAAGATGTTCAAACTCTGAAAAGAAAGAAGATTTATGAAGAATCAAAGACAACCTCTGACAAAGCTCAAGTTGTTCAGAGTGAAGAACAGCTAGCAAAAGCAAAAGCAGCAAGTTCTGATAAAGTCAAGAAGTTAACCTCTGACAGTGCTCAAGTTGATTTAGACAAAATGGAAGTAGCTGATAAAAAGAAACTTCTGTGGAAAAATGTCAAACCATCAGATCCAAAGAAAAGCCAATTGTTGTCTAATTTCATGTCTATTGGGTTAAATGCTAGAGAACCAAGAGACAGGGCTGAACTAGATTCTGATGAAGCTAAAATCAAAACAGGACTTAAAGTTGCTACAAGAGATCCATTTTTACTAACTGATAAACCGCTTGAAGATGTTACTCATAAACACCTTAACAAGGTTATCTCTGTTCAAGTGGTACTGGATGCTCATGATAAGCACAACATCAAAGAAAATCTGATTTTATTTCTTGAAGTTGGAAGGACATATCAGATGTCAGAATCAGATGTACTGAACAAAACTCTGAAAGAACTTCAATTCTTTCATTACCTTTTAGAAGGTAAAGTCTAATATTACCAGGAGATGTTCAAACTTCATATTGAAGACCATCAGAGATAAAGCAAGAATTTCTAGTTCAAGATTTACAGAATTCATTCCATGTATTGTTGAAGATGATGGAAGTGAAATTCCTATGAAGAAGGATTCTGCTAAGCTTGAGGTAATACTGAAAGAGAAATGTCTATGCTATAATAAAGATTCTTCTCATCCTAGGGTAATAAGACTGAATAATGGTTTAGAAAGAAACCATATCTCTATTATAAGGACTACAATCTATCAGATTAGAAGTCAGAATGAAGAGATGAAGCAAGTCAATACTACACTCTCTCAGGTCCTGAGGATTAAAGAAGAAAAGCTGATATCACACTTTGTTAAGAATCATTATGGATTCAGATTGACTTAGTGAGATTGGTAAAAGCTACAGGGACTGTAAGTTGTAGTTAGTTATTCAGTTAAACTCTTAATGCATTTGTAATTAAATGTTTTTGACATCATCAAATATATTAACTTGTATATTTTGCATAATTTACAAGTTGGGGAGATTGTTAGATATATTTGAGATGTCAGGTCTAATATGTTTCATGTTTATTTTTCAGATCTTAACAAACAGGAAATATCAGGACTTACTGGAATCAGTACTTACTGGAAGTCAGAACATAATATCAAGATTTAAGGTCATATCAGAACTTAAGTGCGGGAGAACTTACAGTTAAGGAAGGAAGCTGATTAACAGTAGAAGATCGAGACTAAAATAAAGGAAGATATGCATGGAAAGAGTTAGAGGACTGAAAGACTTGTAGAAGATATCTGATTGATATATTTTAGGAGACAGAATTATATTCCATATCAATTAGAAGTTATCTTGTAACTGTGTAGTATATAAACATAGGCATAGGTTTACACTATATGTGTTATCATTATCGAGATACATTATTCATTGTAACCTAGCAGCTCTTAGTGATATTTGTTCATCACTGAAAGAGAACAGTTCCATTGTAACAGAATTTATTATATTGAATATATCTGTTTACTGTTACATGTGTTCAAGATCGATTTGATTGTAATAACACTGTATTCAACCCCCTTCTACAGTGTTGTGTGACCTAAAAGTAATATATAAACCAAGTGGTAGCAGTGTAGTCTCTAAGAAATAAGAATTAGAGTTTTCAAAAGAGTTAAGGCAGGAGTATCTTCTCTTAGAAAAACACTGTAAAATGCAGCTGTGAAATTCTTATAATCTGCACAGATTATTTCTTCAATATATAGCTCAGATGGCAAGTCAAAAATAAACCACCTGATATTTTAAATCATATGTTCTTATTTCACTTTAGCAATTTTTCAAACCGAAAAAGTTGAAATTTGTAATTTTGTATTCAAACCCCCTACAAATTACTCGTATATTGATTGTTGATAAATAACAGTTTTTATGGAGACCGTTATTTTATCATATTTCTCGGAGACCACCTATGATCTACAATCAAAACATTACAAATATATATTATTTTGTGAAGTATGCTTTACGAATACCATTAATTCACTCAAAATTGTTGAAGATCCTTTCACTTAAATTGTTGAAGATCCTTTAAGTTTAATAAGTAGAATGCGTATGTTCTGCAAGTTGAACAAATGTTATGTAAACTAAACATGTTTTGTAGTATAAAATATTTTGTAATGTTCTAGATGCAGTACATATGTCATATTCAAAATTTTGAATAAAATAATGATCTTTACAAATTATGATTCGTAGAATAATATATTTTGCAATACAAGTTTACTTGTAGAACATAAGTTGTTTCCAACAAAAAGGTGATCTCCATAGAATTTAACTCGTAATATTTATGTGAAATTATATGAAACAGCTTCTTTGTTGGACAAATTACAAATGTAGCCGATGAAATATATGTGTCTAAATTTTTCGTCCATGTAGAAGGGAGCGAAGCTTGGAGTGAATTTTTTTTACATATTCTACACGACACGTAAATCCAACCTACACTTAGGGGTGTGCATGTTATGATTTGGTGCGGTTTCTTGTATTAACCGTTACCAAACAATTCCTTGAGATTCGTTTCGGTTAATTTCTATTAACCGTCACCAACCAGTTTAAATGGTTTTTGCAGTTCCGTTTAACTTTTTATCGTTTCGGTCTATATTCGATTTTTTATACTTTTTACTTTTACGAATATTTTTTTGGTAATTTATTATATAAAATAAATAACATCAATGTCAGTAATAAAATTACATTAAATATACTCACGAATGGCCATTTAAAAATTCATAAAATAAAATAAATTTATTTTATAAAGTTGTCTTGTATGTATAATTCATATTACTATCATATATATTAGATAAAAAAAGTACAATAAGAACAAATGTTCACAACGGTGAAAAAGATTTTTTTTTTACAAATATGACCTATAGGCTTACAAATCATCAATATACTTATATAAATGAGAAAACATGTACGTTTAGGTGGCGCCTCTGATATCGTCTCAAATCATTTTTGAAATTTTTTCAATTTTTGAATTATTAAATATATTAAATTACAAGTACCTTATATTATTCTAAAATTTCTTCTTAAATATTGTCATCTTAAAATTCTCCCAAAATATTTCTTCTTATTTTTAAGTAATGAATGAAATTATTATAAAAGACAACTGTTTAAAAATATGTTAAAATCAATAAGTCAACTTATCATCTTATTATCTAAAAATATGTTACATCATTAAGTTAACTTACCATCTTATTATTCTCCTAAAATTTCTCTTAATTATAATTATCTTGCATTCAGGTTAATTTTCTCAACAATTTAAACTTTTACCTTTTACAGGTAAGCTTTGTCAACAAATTAAACTATTACCTTATACAAGTTTTACAACTACATATTTTTTACCATCTTATTATTCTCCTAAACTTTATTTCAATAATAATTATTTTATATTTAGCTCAAATTTTTCAACAAGTTAAACTTGTACCTTTTACTAAACTTTGTCAACAAGTTAAATTTTACCTATAATTACTTTACATTCAGCTAAATTTCTCAACAAGTTAAATTTTTACCTTTTACAACTATACTTTATTAACAAGTTAAAATTTTACCTTTTACAAGTACATATTTTATAGGAAATTTATAATAATGCCCACTATTACCTTTTATATGTACCTATTTTATAAAATATTTTACAATAAAGTCTTATTTATCTTTATGTAAGTGAGTTTATCTTTTTTTAACCTCTCTTTTTTTCTAAGGTCACGATACCTCTATATATATAAAGTATTGCATCACCATCATTATTTTTCTCAATACTATTTTACTTGTTTTCCTTTTTTCACGAATGAACTAATCTCTATGACTAGGTTTACAAATATTTTATTATATAGTATTGATGTTCTTAAATTTATTGAGGTTTAATATTTTTAATGTTTGTTTTTTATGAATGGGTCGGTGTATTTAGTTCCTTTTTATATATTTTCTTTTGAATATGCGCTTTTATGCATACGGAGTTCTAATATTTTTCTTTTTAATTTTATAGGTATCCTAAGATCAATTTACAAAATTTACGCACACTTTAACTAATCATGTGATATGTGATGGGCTATTTTTTGTATATTATCGTGAATGTCCACTTTAATGCATATAAAATTATAATATTTTTTTTTCTAATTATGTAGGTATATTAATATCAATTTACAAAGCTCACTTTTCCTAATCATGTGATCGGCTTGCACAACACCCCACCATCATGATCCCCTACGTAAATCTAGTTTTCACTTCATATTAAATCTAGGATGTTGGTGTGGTAACCTAAAGCCTGGTCTCAACTAGCTAAACTAATTGGTATTGGATCATAATTTTAGTCTGTACTTCGCTTTGATTGAATGGTAAGTGTTATTTATTTTTTTTAATATGTTCAACAATACGATCTATTATCACTGTTCTAAGTTTATATTGAACATGTTTAATGAGATGATGTTTCATTACGGGAACTATATATTAATATAAAATTTTAATATTGTTCTTATAATACTTATTTTGAAATATGAATAAAATTTGAATTTCGAAACAAAAATTGTGATAATATAATGATCTTGGAGATAATATTAAAATGATAATATAAATAACTATCATTTTTTATATTTATAAAAAATTTCACACAACGAGAATGGTCTTGTTATAGCAAACATGTTAAACGAGAGAATGGGTTTCTAAAGTTGTATATTTATTATTAAGAATTTTAGGATGATCAATATTAAATAAAAAATAAAAAAATAATCAAAATATTATTTTCAAAGGCCTCTGTGAACTAGTAAGTATTTGTTCTAAGCAAATTATCGGGGTGAACGAGGGTCGAAGACCAGGAACGAGATAGGATAAACTTTAAATCACTTAAGGTATTTAACCGTACTGTAATAAAAAAAACATACACGTGCAATGCTCGGGATGTTTATATAAAATATTTATATCATACTTTTCTCCATCTTGTTAATTTTTATAAAAAAATATTTTTTCCCAAAAAAATCAGTTTTCTTTGATTATCATTTCATAGATTTAATAATTATTAGAGCAAATATAAATTATTCACTAATTTTAATTAGAATATGGTTGTTTTCTTAGAATAAAATTATATTAACTTTCTTTACTATTAATATTAAGTTAATGTTTGCACTCGTCAGTAATTGAAACTTGTTCTCTTTGCTTAATAATATTTTTTAATGAAATGACTATTTTACCCTTACACGTTAAGGACGTAAAAACACAAATATTTACTTATAAAAATATGTTTAATTTATAATGTCGTAGAGGAGATTTAACCTACGAAATTTACACTTATTTTCTTTCATTTAGGAAAATTTGACGATTGTGATTAGAACAAATTACGCGTTAACTAGCACAAATTTAGGCAAAAAAAGTGGAATGTAACCTATGTTTGTAGGTATCCTCTTATCGTTACTTTCTAATATAATAAATTCAAACCAAACCTCTAGTACATTATGTTATTTTCTTCGTAAGGATTGTTCAATTGCATCCATCTTTACAACTTTCTTATTCCTCCATCATTCTATGTCTTTCATATTCATATTCCAAATTACTGCATGTCTTAAAACTTCATAAAAATAATACGACACATATCTCATATTCATTTTATAAATCATTTACATTTGTAAAGACAACTGAATTTGGATAACACATGATTCAGATCTACCCACTAGCAATTTTTGTATTGGATTCCTGTCATCATCATTATTTGGCAGTTCTCAACTTAAAGAGAGAGCTTTCATCGTGACCCGATTTTAAGATTTATCACTCTAATTCGATTGGCACATATCTCTCTTCAATGGCGCCATCAACATTGCAACCTATCGTACAGTTCATTTGGTTACGATCAAATTTCGAATTATCGAGTTTTTGCATCAAGACTCCAACGGAAAATCGGTAAATTTTCAATTCATTTGTAAATTCGATAAGAGATGTACTAGATTTTCATCTAGTACAATGTACAAATTCTTAAATTTCTGATTATTATTTATATGTGTTTTTTCATCTTAATTTTTCGCATGTAAATATTTATCGTTTCACTCTATTATTGTGCAATAAACTTGAATTCTACGAAATAGTCTCTAGGTTAGGGGCATAGTTTGTGTACCCTGATTTAAACAGTATATAGCATGATTTTTACACTAAATTATAATAACCAAAATAAGTTTTAACGGGTATTCCAATATTTTGGTTATCTTTTTTACTCATTTTAAGAAAAATAAGATCTATTAAAACTAGGGATGGCAATCGAGTCGGTTGAAACGGGTTTTGCAAAAACCAAACCCGAACCCGATTGTCTTTGTCGAACCCGAACCCGAACCGATCGGGTTTTATTCGGGTTCGGTTCGGGTTCGGGTTTGTAGATCTCTACCAAATTATACTTTAATTTTCACAATTTTTTTGAAGGATTAATAGGATTTTATTCGAGCAAATGGCTCATAGATCTAAGGACGAAGTTGTGGGTTAAAAAATGCAACAATCTTGGCTTAGAGTATACGTGTATTGAACCCTACTACTGATAACATATTTAACAATAGTAGTCCACTAATGTTGGATTTTAACGTAATAGTTTGTACAAAGTATAATCATTTTACTACTAATATTAGTAATATATGATATCATAAATTATATTAATACTTTTAAGATATAAAATATTTTTTTATATTAACACGGGTTTCAGTTCGGGTTCGAGTTCGGGTCGGAACGAAATGGATTTCAGGTTTTCGGGTCGGGTTCGAAACGGTATGCCTTAAACCTAAACCCGACCCGAAAAGAGTTCGAGTTTAAAAATCATACCCGAACCCGAACCGAAACCCGAAATATTTGGGTTCGATAAAACCCGATCGGATCGGTACGGATCGGGTATCCATCGGTTCGGTACAAATTGTCATCCCTAATTAAAACAGCTACTTAAATTACTAAATTGTTAAGTTATTAAAAGTATGTTCAATTCTAAAATGTAAGAGAATGCTATAAAACTCTTAGCTAAATAATCTATATGGCATTTATGTATCAACTATGCGGCAATTTTATGTAAAAATTATTGCACTTCAACCTTGTATCCCCTTAACCAAAATTATAAACAATCATTTTTTGTTGGTTATATTTGTTCAACCAAAAAAATCTTTTTAGATAATTAAAATATAAATAATAACATTGAAATATATATCAAACCCCTTTTTAAAATTGTACAAAATTATGATAGCTAACTATTATAGCCAACTATTTTATATTTTAGCACTGGAGAATCTCAAAAATACATATCAATAATGGTTGGCTATCATTATTAGATAAAATACTAGCTATAAAGTTTGATATATACTTTAATGGTACTATATCTCATTTTGATCATGTAAAATTATACCTAATGGCTTTCTTATTTGAACAAATATAACCAAGTAAAAATGATTGTCTCTATTTTTTGCTGAGGTGACACATACACATGTACACATGGTTGAAGTGCAAAAATTTTCACATATTGTCTAAAATTGTCACATACACCTTAGTTTAATTTAGGTAAGATTTTGTAGTATTGGAGAAGTTACGGATTTTGTAGCATTGTAGATGTTTAGTTGACTAAATTGATTCGTTATAATAATTTTAGATGTTATATATATATATAATAATAGTTAGGTAAAATTATATATAAAATGAAACTTGGTAAACAAATATAGCCAATGATATATGATTATGTAAAAATTTTGCCAAGGATAATTGTGCATGAAAGTGCTATAAATTTTACATAATATTTATTTTCATGAAATTTTACCTTAGAGCTCTATAACATTGAGTTTACTTTGCACATAGTATTCCTGCTAAATTAACCTAAACTTATCCAAATCTAGCTTCTTACTAATTATTTTATTATTTATATTATAAATTTATAATTATCATAAATTTGTATAAATACATTAAAGTTACTATTTTATTGCTTGAATAAAATTTTAAAAATCTAATTTTTATATTATGGATTAACTTAGTGTAAAAATTAAGAGAACTTAAGATTTAGGCCTCTACAATACTAAATATATATATACAAATAATATTTTTAGTTTCTTCTCCTTACTTATATTTTGTACTTATATTCATTAAAATTATATAATATTATTAAATGAAACTATTATATTAAGCTAATATTAGTTTAATTCTAATACCCGAAACTCATTATTATCCAAGTTCGGTTAAAAACTCATAAAGGAATTGTATGATCCTTAGTAATTTTATTTCATTGAATACTCCATTTAACATGTTTACGTTGAAATTAATCCTACTTAGTTATGATATTATGTATCCTCTTTTAACTATTATATAGTCAAATTGATATTTTGGGCATTTATCCCCAAATGATGGGTATTTTAATTTTTCACGCTACATTTTTTCTCATCATTTATTAATAATTTAATGATTTTAGATATTTAAATTTTAAAATTAAATACTTAGTTTTTCATCTCCAATTTTTCACATTTTTATAAAAATCATTAAATAACTTGTAATTTACAAAAGCCAAATTTAAGTAAAACATTCCAACATAATAAAATTTTGGCATTCACAATTTAAAAGGTAATGTACAAATTCTAAAGTTGTGAATATACAAATTCTCAAGTTATGAAGGCTTCAATTATTAAAAAATAAATATGGATATGTTCTTAAAATTTCACTTAAAAATAAAATAATATAGATAGAAAAATGAAAAATGCACTTTTTTGGTCCCTAAACTGTTAATATAAATTTATAAGTAATTCAATATTTGATTTTTTTTCTCATCGCAGTCCTTCAGTTATAATTAGATTAACGATGTTAGTTTTCCAGTGACATGGCAAAACTCTCAATAACATTCTTAAAGTTCAGGAAAATTAAAAATAACTTAAAGGTGATTCCAATGTCCAAATTCACAACTTGAGTAATCAAAACGCTCATTTTTCAATCTCCTATACATACACGACGTCAAAAGGAAATTTTTTATTTTTGACAGAAATTTGTGTTTTGAGACACCAGACCATTACCTTTTTTTGAGATACAGGGGTCGGTGTTGTGGGTGTTCCATTGCTATTGGGTAATTCTGTAGGAAGATATATATATCATATACATCTTGTCTGGGTAGATCTCTGAAGAAAAATGAGTGATTTGCGACAGTCACTTTCGGTATTGTATCTTATACTTTATTCATTGTTCTTAATTTTATTTGTTATTTATTGTGTTTATTAAGTGTTTCTTGTTATTGTAAGTGGTGTAATTTCATTGATGGCAACTCCAAGTAAAGGTATATTGGAGAATAGAGAGATAAATAGGGAGGTCATAATTGATTCTCTCTTTAAGGAAGGTTCTTTGAATGTAGGCATTCTTACTGGAAAGTTTTTAGAACTTATAATGGGTTAGATGCAGTTTGTGTGCAAGAGACTAAGTAGAAGGGTGTTAAGATAAAGGAAGCCAATGGATTTAAATTATGGTATTCAGGTGTTGTAACCAATAGAAATGTGTTGGTATTATGTTACGTACACAACTGAGGAATAATGTGGTGGAGGTGAATCGCTTTAGTGATATGGTGATGATTATTAAAATAGTTATGGATGTTGTGGTGGTTAATATTTTTAGTGCCTACGCTCCACATGTTGGTTTGGGAAATGAGGAGAAAAAACACTTCTGGGATTGTTTAGATGATTTAGTTCGTTCAATACCTAGTGATCAAATTATATATATTGGGGGTTATTTTAATGGTCATATTGGAGAGTATTTTGTTGGATATGTTGGTACTCCTGGAGGTTTTGAATATGGTATAAGGAATGAAGGTGGGTGTACTCTTTTGGAATTTGAATTAGCTCATGAATTAGTGATAGTTAATTCTTGTTTCAAAATTAGAGATGCTCATTTAATTAATTTTAAGAGTGGAGGTTATAGCACGCAAATAGATTATTTTCTTACGAGAAGAAGCAAACAAAAATTACAAAGATTGTAAAGTATTTCCGGATGAGATGTGTGCTACAGAACATCGTTTGTTGGTAATGGATATTTATATGAGGAGAAATATAACGGTAGGTATTCAGAAGGCGACTCCACGTATTTTATGAAAAAATTTGAATGGTGAAAGAGTACGGCTTTTCAAGGAACAAATTGGTTTGGAACAAAGAAATTTTGTTGAGGATGATGTAACCAAATATGGGGTCATTTGGCTTCTTAAATTAGGGGTGTGGCTAAAGATATGTTAGGAATTACCTCGGGAAAAATCCATGATCAAAAGGAGGCTTGATGGTGGAATGAGGATATGCAAGAGCGAGTAAAAGCTAAACAAGCACGCTTTAAGGAGCATATGTGCTGCAATGAACAAGAGGAATTTGATTCAAAGAAAACTCTCTATAAGGAAGCAAAACGTCTAGTAAAAAGGGCCGTTGTGGAGGCGAAGGATAAGGCTTATGAGGAAATGTATATGGGTCTATCTACAAATGAGGGAGCAAATGTAACGTATTAACTAACAAAGGCTCGAGAAAGGAAACAACGAGATTTGGGATTTGTTAGATTTATTAAGGATGAAGATGCACGTGTGTTAGTTAAGGATGATGATATTTAAATGTAGATGGTATCGCTATTCCAGACAGTTATTTAATGAGTTTCGTATAAGTGGAGAGGAGATTGAGTGGAAAACAGTTCGTCAATCACATTGTGATTCTAATATACAACCTATAAATGGTGAAGAAATTGAATGGGCATTAGGGAAGATGGAAAAAGGTAAAGCCACGGGTCCGGACGAAATACCTATAGAGGTATGGTAATGTTAAGGTAATGAGGGTGAGCGGTGGTTGACACATCTCTTAAATATTATTTTTCGGACTGATAAGATATCACATGAATGGAAGTTTAGTATGGTTATTCCAATTTACAAGAATAAGGGTGATGTTCAAAATTGTAGTAATTTTCGTGGTATTAAACTTTTAAGTCATACTATGAAATTATGGGAGCGAGTGATAGAAATTAGGATTAAAAGAAATGTTACAATGTCAAAAATCCAATTTGGTTTTATGCCTTGTAGGTCGACAACGGAGACGATTCATCTTCTTAGGCATTTAATTGAGATATAGGAAACATAGTAGGGACCTGCACATGGTGTTTATAGATTTGGAAAAAGTTTATGATAGTGTTTCACGCAGCATAATCTGGACAAGTTTGGAGAGTAAAGGTGTATCTCAGATATATGTGAGGGCAATTCAAGCAATGTATTCTCAAGTGATGACTTGTGTCAGGACTCCTGTTGGTGATACTCAATATTTTCCGGTCAAGATAGGACTTCATCAAGGATCATCATTAAGTGCATTTTTATTCGTAATAAATATAGATGTGCTCACTAGAGGAATCCAAGATGTTATACTGTGGTGTATACTTTTTGCAGATGACATAGTTATTATTAATGAGATAAAATCGGTGATTAATGAGAAGTTTAAACAATGGAGAGTTATATTGGAGACTTCGGGCTTGCGTGTGAGTCATTCAAAAACTGAATATATGTGGTGCAATTTTAGTAACAAACCAGATGAAGAGGGGGTTGATGTTAGAATTGATTTATTAGTTCCGAAAGAAAGCTTCAAGTATTTGGGATCTGTGATTCATAAAGATGGTAAGATAGATGTCGATGTTACTTATCGTATCCAATCCGGATGGTTAAAGTGGAGGGCTACTTGAGGAGTACTGTGTGATAAAAAAAATTCTTTAAATTATAAGGAAGATTTTATGGAATGACGATTAGACCAGCTTTGTTGTATGGGGCAGAATGTTGGGCGGTAACGAAGGCCAAGAACGACTAGAGGTAGCGGAAATGAGGATGTTGCGTTGGATTTGTGGTCGCACCTTGTTAGATAGATTTCCGATTGGTTTTTTCAGAAGGCAATTACGAGTTGCATCTATAATAAAAAAAAGGTAAGAGAAGGTAGACTGCGATGATTTGGACATGTACGGAGGAGACGTATATCAGCCCCAGTGCGGAGAGTTGAAGGTTTAGTGTTGTCGGGTGCGAGAAGGAAAGGAAGACCGAGAAGAACTTGGGATAACCTATTTGCTCTAGTTTTGCATTTTTTAAACCTTCGGGGGGATAAGGTATTAGATCAGAAGGTCTTGGAGGCGTTGAATTAGAGTACTTGATTAACTTTTAGGATAGTTGGATCTTGTATTTTGAGGTGTTAGTAGCATATAGTGTTAATAACATATAGTGTCAGTTTATTCATCAATTTTTATTCTGTTAATGGACTTAATTTTATTATTATTGTATTATGGGTTTCATACATATTGGCACTAATCATTTTTTGGTAGATCGAATATCTTGTCTTTTTTGAACAGAAAGTGATTTGATTTATAAAGTAGAAGTCTGCGAGTGTTCTTAAGTAAGATTGAGTTGAAGATATCAAAAGTGTTTTTATGTGGGATAAAAGTGACTATAAACAGTCACTATTCGGTATTACGTATTCTATCATTTTATAGTTATATTTCATATTTACACATGTTCACACACAAGCCGGAGGCCTTTCGTGAAACAGCCTCTTCATTCTTCTGAATGAGGGGAAGGCTGCATATAACATACCCTCCCCAGACCGTGCTTTTGTGGGATATACTGGATACATTTGATTTGGTTTGTTTTTATTCGACTAGTATTTAAGTAATTCTGATGATGTAGATAAATAGTGTATTGAAAAACGAGCGATTTGATTACTCAAGTTTTAAGTCTTAAAACTGGAATTACTTTTAAATTGCCTTTAATTCTTTTAAACTTCAAATTTGTCATGTCACTAAAAAACTAACGTGTCAACTTGATTTTAACGGAAGGACTGCGATGAGAAAAAACTAAAGTTAAATTTTATATTAATTGATATATATAATTTAGAGACCTAGAAAAAAATACGTATAATTCGAGCGTTAAAATTAATTTTGCTATTGACAAATAAGGGTAGAATGTGAGTGTGTTGTGTATATAACTCTAAGTTAAAGTAAAACTATAAATATTAGTTCATGATTAGAAAGTCTATAAATATATGCACAATTAGTGGACAACTCGATTCTTTTCAAATTTTTCTTGGGCTTTTATTCGTGATTGTTCACGAGTCACCTAGACATTTGTTAAAATCTAACTATTTAGATTACAACTAGCTCTATAACCTATGCGAGGCACGAGCATGATCTAACATCAATTATTATAAAATTTATATACATATTTGTAAAATGGAATATATTTTCTGTTACGAGAAGTTATTTTATTTGTGTATAGTCTTTGTTGTATGGATGAGTTTTTTCGACATGTGTATTTTATAGCCCAAATGAGACACACACACAATTTCAAAACTAATAAGTTTATGACATATGTACATGTTATATAATTGTAAAATATGGTACAGTGTTACATACACTTTTTTGAATTTTGTATCAGATGACTAATAGATATTTTTGTAAAACATGTATTTCAAAGTGTTCAAGATTTTGTTAAATTCCATAATTGTTACTGTATAGCATTGTAATTCATTATTCGATAAGATCCTGTTTATCGATTACGAAAAAATTAAGTTCATTTTTGTTAATTACCTTAATTTCGTATATCTTATATCTTGTATGTATCTTTGTATGTGTGTATGTACGTATGTGTGTATGTATGTATTTGAATTTTAAATGTGTGAAAATAAGTTATATGATAAATTATTTGACACAAGTACATGTGTATTGAGAACTTATAATACAAGTGTTATACGTATCTAAATAAGAATACAATATCTATTTTTTCGTTCGAATTTAAGTTTTTGTATGGTAAATGGAATAATTAAAATGTGACATACGACATCAAATGCGATAATAGTAGATATATAAAAACATAATAATATTAGAACTTTAGTCTATATTTATAAAATACATATGTAATTATAAGTATAAATATAAGTTCTTATTATACAACAATGGAGTAGTAATAAATATATAATTATTAATAATTAATGAGATAGATGTAATTAATACATGTTATTAAATTTGATATTTATTAGTACATATTTATGAGGAGTAATTAAGTAATATTAAATATTAAATGAATAAATTGTGTCAATGAACCCTTAGTTGCTCTATTATATATATAATAGATAGAAGTTTAATTTTGCAAAAAAAAAAAAGAGATTACAATGTTTAATTGATGTTTAATATATTTTAAATAATTAAAAATTATTAATTATATATTTTACTAAATTAAAGCACTAAAAATATCTGAAAAAACTTTTAACAAAATGTATATTTAAAAATATTTTAAAATAAATAAATTAAAAACATAAGTGATGAAACATGGTACAGAAAAAAAAACTAAAATAAAAATTCCCGAAACCATACTCACTCCATAGTATAAAGTACTTATGCAGCCCGTCTATTTGAAGACGATACATCCCTAAAAAACATACTCCTATCCTATGTTTTATGTATTTATTTGCTAAGAAGTCGATGCTTAATTGGAGAAAAAAGAACAGTATTTCTGTGTATTTGCTTTGCTGACCATGTTCCTGTGTTCCGAACTCTCAATGAAAGATACACAACTTGAAGGATTGGGAGGGTACACATAATGTGGCCAAATCCTATTACAATATTATTTACAAATTCCCCACACAGAAAGCATGGATCATAAAATGGTTGATCTCTATCATCATCGATTCTGCAACGATGTCAAGTCTTCAAAATCTTCTATAGCATGGTTAATGGCATGAAGAACCACTTTTTTAATCTGTTGAATTCAGCACACAAAAAATATAAAACCATACCATGATAGAAAATATATTAGATGAGTAACCAAATGTGGACACATTTGTTGTTTAGGAGGTGGAGGATATGCTACCTCGAGTTTGTCTTCCTTGGCCTTGTGGCCCTTTGGCAGTTTCCGAAACTCACTGGTTATGCGTAGGCATTCATGGACATTTTCCGGAGATACGAAGTCCATAGCCACCTTCGTACATGACTGCACCACAATTCGGCAAAAAATTTACATATCCCAATTAAAAAATACTTCAAGTATATGAGCACTTATAGGCTTATATCAAAGAAATTTCACAACAGATTTCGTTTCTGCAATTTTGATTCTACTTGGAATGTATATATTATAGGTATCATCCTCGTCGATTAATTTACAAGTACTTTGCCTTTAAAATGATTCACGCTTAAGAAAAACAACAAAATTTTGTCAACTGATAGATAGTCTGCAAGAAAAAGCTTGTACCTTATATTTGCACAGGAAACAACAATGTTTGATCAATCTTTGCATTAATAAATTGAAACGAGAAAAATGAGTGAAGTATAATTAATGTGCATGACCTCGGTGTGACATAAATTGAAACTGTAGGATAAATAGTTAATATTACAGTACCTTGAGATTGCGCACTTGATGTGGGCATCCTGCTGGAATAAACACTGCATCTCCAACTTTCTGAACAAAACTCCAGGGCTCTATTCCTGGTAAAAATTAAATATAACATGATATGGTAGTTGAGTAGAAATAAAAAAGTATATCCATAAAACAATAATCATGATCTTCTACCATATTCATCCTTCAACTTTCTTTTATGCTCCAAACTCAAGTAGAAGGACTGGTCATGAATTGGATGATAAACCTGTGTAATAAGAGTACATCCTCAGAGAACTTGAAAGTTACACATGTAAGTGTGTTATACATACAGTTAACTTACTTGGTCAACAGGACAACAATAAGTATGTCTAAATTCTTTAGAATGCTTTACTAGATACTCTTCTAATTTTGGTACATCAACTCTGCGGAAAATGTCCCAAAGGGCCCCACCACCTTCAGCTATTTTTTCTTCACATGATTCAAGTCCAGAATGATCCATTTCGATTGAAGTTCCAGTTACATAACCAGTCCTAGAGCAAACCTTGCTTTGATTGTTCACTTCATTTGACACTCCCAGATCACTACTCAGAGGACTAACATCTGAACCGTTCTTGTGTTGTTGAATCACTGGAAGTATGTAGTCACTTGCTTTTGTAATGACGCAACTACTTTGTTTAAATATACTGTTCTCCCTCTGAAGGTATTCTCGTTCATCTTGAGCTCTGTGGACATCTTTTAACCTTTCCATAGCAGATCCTTGCTCGTCACTTATCTCGATTTCTGCAGTGTGCGTTAATATATTTACCTGAGCCAAAACAAAATTTAAATAAGCAGTTCAGTAGATTTGGAGGTTTCAGAGGTAAACATGTGCAAAAGAAGGCCAAGACAGCCAAATTAGTAGATAATTCATTTTCTATTGTCAATTTGTCAAATACAAATAAATATTTGCATCCCCAGCCTCTCTCGCAGAACCCAGGTTGTCCAACCATGTGCTATGTGTCAACTTTTATGTAATCCTGAAGCCCTCAACACATACTAATAGCCAATAGGCATGAATTACAAAATTAAGTTTTGGTCAAATAAACTATAAGTTAACAAGCCATTTTATTATTGAAGTCACTGCTAATTTGCAAGTACCCTGCTCAAGTTAAAGCGTTTAAAAATGCATGACTAAAATCTAAAAAACTTGCAATCATAATATTGAACAAAGTAAAACTGACATGACCTTTAATATCAGTTGTCTTTTTATTTTTACTGAAAAGTGTTAGTTTTTGAGACTTCGACGCCTGGGTTGATATTATATCATTGTCAATGTCATAATCCATCAACTAAAATTGACCCGATATTCTTTAAACAAAGTCCTAGTTTTTTTATAAAATGTTACTTTGAGCTATTTTGCATTACATTTTTACAAAAAGTTAAGTAATTTTTTAAAACAATTCAAGATATCAATTTTTTACAATTATCTTTTTAATTTAATAAATAAGGATGTGATCTATTTATATACTATGTTTAATCTTTAATCTTATATTTTAGATTCATGAATAATCCAATAACTATATATAGATATAGTACATATACTTTTTTTATATAAATTCATATTTTTAAAACTAAAATTTATTTAAATTTTACAAATATATATATATATACACACATAAATAAGGATGTGATCTATTTATATTTTATATCTAATTTTATACGAGTATATTGTTTTTGTTCAACTGACACACATACTATTGCATGACTAAACACATATGGCACACTGTGGCAATGATGATATTACATTGGGTAAATTATGATAATTGTACTAGAATTTGTTCACTTTATTGTGGCCCTATGTCTGGCTTTTCTACGTGTAATGGGTCTTTGTACCTTTGATGAATGTTGGAATTTTTCCAAAATGTTATGTGTCGGTGTCTATCAAAATTTGTTAGGTTGGTGTATACCAATTTCTATTATTTAACGATGTTTGGTGTATACCAATATATATTTAAAAATTCGAATTATCTTGTATAAATTATTAATTGAGTATCTAACCAATATATATTTAGAATTTTAAATTATCTTTGTATAATTGGTGTTTACTTATAAATCTTTTATATAGAATTTTATTGTTATTTCGAGATCTAACATATTGTATAATATATTTGAATTTTAAATTAGTGTTCAAATATCAATTTTGTTTTTGCGGGTTCTTATTCCATTCTATTTCCAGACATGAATGTTTTATTATCTAAGTTTCCAGGGACATTTTTCATGCCCTTCGGTTAGATAGTATCCGTCAAATCGAATTAATTGCCATCCCAAAATATATATATATATAGAAATAGTACATAAAGTTTTCTTTTGATATATTCATATTTTTAAACCTAAAATCTAATTAAATTTTGCATACACATACACACATGTAAATACACACATGTAAATAAGGATGTTATCTATTTATATCCTATATAATCTTATATTTTGTTTTTTTCACATGACACACATACACGCTATGTGCATGACTATACATATATGGCAGTATGGGAATGGTGATATTAAGGTGTTTAAATTAAGGATTTTTCTAGTGGAGAGCTCATTAATAATGATGGACCTCCTGCATGCACAAAAATCTCCACCAATCAAATTTTTACAACTCATATATCACACTTTCTTAGCATGTGTCCATGGGCACACTAGACAAACCGTTAAATTAATGGCTACTCGTCAAATTTTGTTTTGTTCATGTGACACTCATATACATATCATTTGTATGACTAAAAAAGCATGTCAAACTATTAATATAATAGACACACGGACAAATTTGTCATTACATACTTTCTATTTTGGGATGTTCCAAAAGATTGTTAACATTTCCTAAAAAATCATATTATCTTTATATTTGCTCCAAAATTAACCTCCGCTTTCTTAATTTTTCTTCAACATAATTCATTTTTTTAAAATTTGTGTCTAACAACGATGTTAACAACTTATGTGACGGTGAGAGTATATGATATATGTCACAGAATGATTAATAGTGAAGTATCATCGGTATAAATAGTTTATTTTATTTTTTATTTCATTGAATTTAACATAATATTTCATCATTTCATTATGTTGGAGGACGAGGTTAGATTGATGACAAATAAGAATGTACGAGTATGTATGTGTGTGTGTTCATTGTGTTGGAGGACCATGTTAGATTGACGACAAATAAGAATATATGAGTATGTATCTATGTATGTATGTGTGTGTATGTGTGTGTATGTGTGTATGCATGCATGCCTGTATGCATGCATGCCTGTATTTATGTATGCATGCATGTATGTATTTATGTATGCATGCACATATTAATTATATAACAATTATTAATTTTTAATATATGAATGATGAGGTGAAATAAATATTATATAGATATTGATGTAGGGGAATAATCATCATATTAATTAAATTGCTCATCAAACCCCCCTTGTTTGTTGTATTATACATATAATAGATAGATTTAAAACAAGTTATACGACAGGTTTGTTATCAAGTAAAATACCCAACAATTGTGATTGAGGCACTTAACCTTCATGACTAATAACACTTCTTAAAACTATTAAAAGTAGAAAGCACCTGTACTTTACAAAGAATAAACTCCCCCGTCCCAAATTACTTGTCGACTTTGACTTTTATGCTTTTTTTTTACAAGTTTATAGCCCTACAAATAAGTATTTGTCCTAGGAAATTTTCGGGATAAGCGAGAGTCGAACCCAGGATCTGGGATCTGGGACGACAAATAATACCACTTTGACTTTTATGCTTGCATTAACTGCATAACTCGGTTGATTATTTTTCAAATTTACTTTTTGTGAATAAATATTTAAGATTTAAAATTTTATTCCTTTCTTCCTTTCTTCAACCTACCCTTTTGTTTTCTTTCCATCATCCTTTATGGATTTACTTAAAGTTGGAGCTTTAGATCTTCGAGCACCTTCTAAATTCTTCAACTTTTCTACATCTTGTTATTTGTTTGTAGAAAAGACATCTTGATGTTTTCCTAGTTGTTTGTTGTTGAATGTCAAGTAAATCCTTCTTCATACTCATTTCAAACAGTCTTTTGATTTAAGCTCATTTGATAGCGGAATCAATTGAGTAATAAGGGTCGTCTAAGATTTTCTTGAAACGAAACAAGAGGTGATCTTTCGAACCTTTATGTAGAAGATTTGCAATTTTGTGAAAGATCTAACTTCAAAGAAGTCTTTGGTAATATAAAATAATTTGCTATCCTCAACGTTGACTTATCTCCATATATTACGATTTGCTAAACGTGAACCAGTTGATATTTTTGTTAAGAGTTTCTCTGTAGGTTTTATGATCAACTTTAGTACCTTCAACCACTTGTCTAAGCATCAACTCCACAGTTAGCTCATTTGTAAAAGCAATTTCTTCTTTAGTAGACTAGGGCAGGTGAAGGCATGAACTTTCGAGAAGCCACTACTTCGCTAGAACTTTCCCCTTTCACTTTAGAATCTATCAATTGAGGCACAATGGAGGAATCCTTGACAATGGTTGTAGGTACACATACTGAGTGGTCCAACTTCACTTTGAGGATATAAAAAGCACTAAAGACGTCATTAAAGCACTTTTGGTTGGATTTAAAGATGTTTATACAAAAAATTTCAAATCTTCTTGAGCTTTGGCTCGAGACACAAATGATTTGAGAATAAATGCTTGGTCGAAGACCTTCGCAAATGTTGTGCAAAGACTTGAGCATGGCCATAAAACAGTATCTCCCCCAGAAAACCCTCTATCTCTGAGACCCAAGACTTTGAATTAGTAATTATACTTTATCTTCAATTTAAAAAATTATCTGTAGAAATCAGATGATTTTTACTTTTGTTTCACCAATAAGCAGAAGAGGTGAATAAGCGAAGTATAGATAATTCAAAATTCAGTTAAATGAATTAAAATCATACCGCATCTGCCATATCACAATGAAGCTTAGTCACTGAATCCCCTCGCCCAAGTTCTTCAGCAATACCATAAGCAATGTATGTCTTTGGACCCAAATCAGGTTTAAGTACATTATGTGGCAGCTTCACAGCAAGATTGAGAAAACCATCCCTGGGATCTGTGTATTCCCGGAAGGGTAATGCACTAATAAATTCGTCACAATGACGAGGCAATAGATCTTCAAACTTATTTGATGGAGGCCAGTCCTTTATTTTGAGCATCTCAGGCCACAAATTTGCATAGGTTCTTCCTTCAACATAACCTTGAAAAAATTCGCGAGTATCAATCTCAACCTGTTTATGGAAACAAAATTAGAGTTAAGACATGCTCTTTCCTTGGAAAGGAATAAGATCTTAAATCCATTATTTAATTAAAACTTAATCGTGAACTTATTTCAGTCACGCATCAGATATACATGGATCTCGAAAATATTAGGTCACATAATTTTCCATTAAATCAATAAAAGCAGCAGAGAGCTTTACATCTAATATGGTGACACATCCAACTCATTTCCTTCAAAACTTAAGAGGGGGCAAATAGAAGCCCTTGTATAAATGGCCCACCAATGTTTAATGCTATAGGGACAAAAACCTCAGACATCTAGAATACATGGGGTTAGTAGGAAGAGAAATTTTTCTGTACCTATTGATAGGAGGTAGTACCGTAATTTAATTATCCTAATACAGTATAGGCTTCAATGTCTTTACAAACCCCACCCCCCAGAGTTAATGTTGCTAATGAAACAAATCACAAATTGGTCGGACCACACAAACATGAATGCTTCAGTTGGATTCTCAAGATATATTTTGATTAAAGGAATTACATTAGTAAGTTGTGTCGACTTAAGCTGGATTAGTTAGTAATATGCAAGGACCATGTAGTTTTTGCCTATCGGAAACAAATTTTCTATGAAGGGTGGGTACCCTGGAGGCAGAGGGAGGGAATTCAGTACCAAAACTTAAAATAATTTAATAGCACGAATCATACATATACAATCTTGTCAACAAAGGAGTGCAGGAATGTAATTACACGAATGTCAGGACTAGTATATGTGCTGTATAGTATATGTGATGTGCTGTGTACTGTGTTTGTGTAGTAAGGGTAGTAAAGTCATTGCCTTTAGCCCTTTACAATCTGTCTTGTAAGTACATGGCTCTGTATGGACTAGCTCTATAAATACCTGCAATGTTTGTGTGCTCATGTTATGTTGAATATCAGATATTGGAATCATATCCACAAATCTCTTTCTCTCTTTATAACAACTTTCTCTCTCTAGGGTTTCTAGCTTAGAACTCTGTTTTCTCTCTCATTTCTGTCTAAATCTCTCTGTTTCTCTCTAAATCTTTGCTGCTCTATCTCTAATCTCTCTTGTTTACTGTCTGTATCTCTTTCTCTGCAACTCATAAACCAGAAAATACCAAATATATATGATTAGGTTAAAACTTTGATTAGAGCTCTACTGCTGTTGTAGTTTTGTTTTAGTGAGAATTGGAGGACTGTGAGTGGTTGAGATTGAAAGTGTCAAGGAGGTGTGGAATTTATTGTGATTGAGTAGAGAATTGTGTGCCGCTGTGTTCATCTGTAGTAGTACTGAATAGCTGAGGTGTTGAGACTGAGTTCTGGTAAACAGTTGCATGACATTAGTAGTGTGCATCCAAGGTGTTTGTCATATTGATTAACTCAGCTATGACTTGTAATGCTAGAAGCTCGAAGGCAGCTGAGACATCTCATCAAGACGCCTGAAAATCCATACAACAAGAGGTACGAGGAAATAAGGTACTGATGAGAAGATTGATAGGCTGCAGGACACTATAGAGATGCTGGTTACTGATATGAAAGGAATGATGCATATTGGGCCACAAAAATTAGAGGAACTGTTGGAGGAGGAAGACAGGTATTAAAAAGAACAAAGGTGTGTTCAGGAATCCAGCTCATGCTGCTTGGGAAAGAAAAAACTGGAGCAACAACAGTCTGTGTTCAAAATTGATGAAGAGGAGTATGAGGAAGTTGATTGGAAGGAGGAAAGGTAGGAATCTCAAAGTTTAAAGCATTTGAAGCTAAGTTTTCCTGTGTATAGGGAAGGAAGTGACACTTTAGAATGGTTGAGAGATTGTGAGGAATATTTTCTCTATCTTTGAAGTCCATGACAAAAGGAGAGCAGCTATCGCTGCTATGCAGCTCAATGGTTCTCCAAGGTCTTGGTACAAGTCTTTTATGACTGAAAGGGATAAAGTTACTTGGAAGCAGTTTACTCAAGGATTTTTGGCCAGATTTGGTGAATTTGACACTGAATTAGTGTTTGATAAGTTCAAGAAGCTTCAACAGAACACTACAGTGGAGGCATACTTTAATGAGTTTGAGAAATGCAGAGATCAACTATTAATAAAGATGCCAGGCTAACTACTGAATATTTCTTAGAGAATTATGTGGGAGGTTTGCAAGCTGAAATCAAAGGAATGCTGAGATTGTAGGAGCCAACCACTTTGGAGCAAGCTTTAAAGTTGGCAAGATTTTATGAACATACCTTGGCCAGTCAGCCAAGGAGAGGAAATTTTTAAGGTGGAACTTGTAAAGCCAACAGTGGACTATGTTATGCTACAAAAGCTACTACAACAGGGAACTTTGTTTTGGTTACTTATGTATATTATTTGTCTGCTTCTTTTTACTAGTTTTCTTTCTAGTTTATATGGAGAACCTTGGCAAGATAATGACAGGGATTATACATCTTTCTCTACTTCCTTCAAATGAACAAACTGAATAAAAAAAGGATTGAAAACACCAGCTTTGAGTCTTCCATTAATCTTTTTTCTTACCATCAATTTCGCAATTCAACTGTAAAGCATATACTCGAATTCCAGGATTTTAATCATGTGTACAGGTATGTTTATTTACTTATTTATTGCCAAAAACAGGTATGTTTATTTGTTACATCAATAATATATAACTATTAGAAAGGCTGGGACTGGTGTTGGAAGCCCAGCCCGGAACAATAGAGATAGGTATTAGAAGTTTAAGATTTTTTCACTGTATGCCTATGAAAGAAAAGAGATGCTAAAAACTGACCTCACAACCAGCAAGACAGTCAATAGCCTTCACTTTAGCCATATCCATACTCATTTTGGAATCCAGGTTCTCGCATAATGCACGCCACATAACCATAGGCTCCCAACTTAAGCCAGAAGTTTGTTCCAACACATTACGAACAATGATCGGTTCACCTAAAGCCCAGTGGCTACGGAACTGCAAAAGCTGTTCTTCTTCCATAATATCTCTTGCATCTGGACAGTACAAGAAGTTGTCATCAGATCCATGTCTCTGAGCTGCCCTGCGTAGGGAATCACCATCAATTTTACTACAAACTGCCTTAGAAATATCTCGACAAGTTCCATGTGTACTTATTATCATTTCTGCTCTTCTTTCCAAGCTTGATATCCAGTCTTCTGGGAGGAGCCGCCTGAGCTCCAATGGGCAATTGCCACATCCTCCCATATCTTTTGGAGGACATGTGATACTCCCATCTTGTTCAGCAACCCATACATTAAGCTTCTTAGTTCGACTCCTTGAAGTATTCAGATACGTAGATTCTGGTAGCGGGTCACCACCATGGATATAATTATTGCCTTTACTCACATATTCAAATCTCACTTTGCTCTGATCTCCCAAAAGCCGACCATTGCGTATCTCCCAGCAACATTGAAGGCAAAGCTCAAACGAGCAATTAGGGCAACTTCGGTGAAGATCGACAATCGAAGTTGCACAATGGTTGCTTTTTCATTAATGGGAAAGGAGAATAAAGGTTAGAACTTGTAGAAGAGTTTGAACATACATATTTATAGGATAATAGGAATATAAAAAAAAAAGACTACCAATATACGCGCTCCTCATTGTGGCAATTGACCAGCTCAGGTTTAACAGAAGATGCTAGAATTCCTACAAAAATAATTATTTAGTAATAGTACAAATTGATCAAAAGCTTATGCCAAAGTTTTTTGTACACCAAATACCTTTAGAAACAGACTCTAACGTAATCTCACTATCTTGATCCTGACGAATTTGCTTTAAAAATGGAAGCAGTGCATTGATCAAGTACTGAATATGTTGCAACTTTTCTCGATCAGTGTGACATCTCTTTAACATCTGACAATACAGAAATCAAGAATTCAAGACATTACTTAGCATAAAACTGATATTGAAGTATACTTAATTATTTGCAAACCTTTGACATTCCACTAGAGTGTAAGCAGATGTTGCAATTGCAGTTTCCACGGCAAAACGGACACTCCTTTGCAATTTCTTCTTCTGTAAATTGAGGATACCTATTACCAAAAAAAAAGTTTATAAAATCAGTAGAAGTGATGCATTAAGAACTAAATTTAATCCAAAACATAATAAAAAGACCTAAAAAAATGTCAACGGTATTTGTATAGTAGCACTCTCACACTGATGACGAAAAGAAAAGGAGAAAAGGTTGGGCAACTTACCAAAGTTCTATACATTTGATACAATAGAATTTCCCCCTACATTTCTGGCAAAATACTACAGTTTGTCTCTCTGGTTTCATACATTGGTGACAAGATCGTAAGGAAGTCTGTCCCTGATGTAAGAAAATTAATCAGTAAAAAACATGGTTTGAATAAATATGCTGTTGCAAATGAAGATTGACAAGTGTCACCTTCTTGTTAGCTATATTCGTTTTGATGGTGTTCACATCACTTTTGGATGAGGAATTCGACAAACAAGAATTGCGAGACAAAGAAGATGAGTAATGAAAAGATGATTTCCCAGGCTCAACGCTTTTCTTTATAGTCTCTGTTGGAAATCTTTTTGTCTTGATCCCACTTGAATTACAAAAACTTTTCATCTTAATCTCATCAGAGTCACCATTTGTTTTCATCTTAATTTCATTTGAACATCTGACTTTAGTTCTTATCTTATTAGAGTTGCTATTTAATTTTTTCATCTTCGCTGAAGTCACGATCTCATCATCTTCACTTTCTGTCCAATAACAATAGAAAAAGCCATCATCATATATCTTCTTGTTCCATGAAGCCTGACGCCTTTCTGACCTCCTCTTATCTCCGACATTATCAAGTTCATTCATATTACTAGATAATTCACTTTCCACGATTATTTCTTTTTCCAAGGCGATCCTATGAGGCAATGGTGCTCTTCTACGGTGAAAACCCTTGATTTTTCCCACTATTGTTGCCTCCTTTTCTAAACTTTTGCTCCTTTCTATAGACGCCTCCACATCCTCCTCTGTTATTACTTCTTCAAATTCTGTTAATCCTCGACGACTTCTTTTTCTTGTAATACTTGACACATTAGTTTCCGAAACTTGTTTTTCATTACCCATGTACCCGCTCAAACTCTCTCGCTTGTCTATCAGCATTTCCAACTAAATCAACACAGACAAACACTCAGGGAAAAAATATTGAAAAATTAAAAAGAATATAACAATATATCACAGCTAAATTCCAACATTTTATTCAAAAATTGGTATAATCTCCGATCTTAAACTGTGTTAGTAATTATATATTGCCAGTGATTTCCTTACACTCATTCATTAGCATATTTTGTGTGTTTCTTGTGACTAAGCGAGACTTAAATTTGTCTTGTCCCTGCCTCACACTGTAAGTAGTCAACTTATCATCAAATAACTGTTGTTTCCATATTTAATTCAAAGACAAAAGACAACTCTTTCTAAAATTTTGTTAAGTCCTCAAGTTCTCTATTCTAATAAACTCGAAACATTAGTTACAGACTTTTATTTTTCATTTGTCACGTAGCGTCTCAAACTCACTTGCTTATAGAACAACACAGACAAACACTAAACAGAACAGGAAGCGGAAAGTGTAAGAATATATAATATATCAGTCAACCGCTTCATATTACTCACATAGGTTTCATTTCCAGTCTAACATGATAATTTCAGTCATTTCCTCATATTCCTTCATTAGCATTTCATATTTTTCTTATGACTATGCACGACAAAAATCTGGCTCATCACTAAAATATGTCTCAACGCTGCCTAGCAGGCTCGCAGAATATTGTTACTAAACAACTTGGCATCAAAAAGCAGTTGTTTACTTATTATATTCCAAGACAAATTACAAAAATTGGGTCGAGTCTAAAAACCCTAAGTGATAGGTAAACTGGTTGAGATTTGAAATAGTCATCAAAATAGATGGTCCCAGTCCATAGGCAGGGCAATTAATAAACAATTACTTTGTATACAAACTGAAAGTTATGCAGATTGTTTCTTTAATTCACGCCGAGTCAATTGAAAACACTAGTGCCACATTCAAGAGTTATGAAACTTGTTTTATAAAAATTCAAACTTACTCAACTTGTTTCGGTTTGTAATTATCAAGTAAGCAACTGTTAATTCGACTGAAGCAGGGGAAAAACAACAAAAAATATTAAAATTGAATCACGGTTACAAAATCAGGTGCGTCAAATAAAACCAAAATGTTATACGGGTATCGCAAGTCTAAAGCAGAGAGAAGAAATTACAAATTGCATTAGTTAACAATCTAACAAGGGTAACTTGAAAAAGAAAATAAAATATGACTCAAATTTGATGGGGTTTACATCAGCTGTTTAGATATAATGAAGCCCAGATTTATCATAGGGGTGAAGTGGTCTAGATTGGCTGACGGGGTCTTTTAATTGTGTACTAGCATGTATCAGTTTTCCTTGAGGAAGAAAGTTATGGCCTATGGAAGGGGAAAAAAATGAATTGTAGATTGAGCCTTGTGGTAGTGCTTTTATACCTCTGGATTATGCTATTCTCCTTCAGTTTTCTTAATGCAACTTTAATTGTAATCCTACATAGTCAAGTGCATATTTATGCATCATCCAATTCATAATTTCCGGAACATAAATTTTATACATCGATTACCTAGACACTGCGCCTAACATAAGGGTCTAGTGCGCAGTAAATAACAACCATCCTTGAAATAAAAATGTAGTTGGCTATTCATTATGTACTATATCCCAGAAAATTAGACTTTTCAAAAGATAGATTCAGGGCCAACTAGGAAACTACTAATCAACATGAGAGATAAGCCAGTGGGTGAGCTCCTTAGCTGGATCTCGCTGGTGCCACCTAAACGCCTTCAGCTACATCGCGAACAATGCAGTCATGTCATTTTTAAACTGAACTGCTTCAGCTGGAGCTTTGGACATGAAAGTGTTTGATTTCTAGATTATTAAAGGCCTCTCTACTCTAGAAAATTTTCCACAAAATACTATTTTTTAGACGTGATTTGCCAAAAACGAAACTTAAACAGTATTGCATAGTACCGCTTACTTAAGCTTTGAGCAAAAAGGTTTTGTTTAATCAAAGCGGAGGGGATGATCATAAAAATGCCATCAAACTAAATGATAAGTTTATAAATACAGGGGCAGATGCTGATATAATATAGGAAGTGAGGGATGCTTATTGAACATTGAATAAATTCTGGAAAACTAATTGTTTTCTTTCCTAGCAGGCTAGCACTCGTGGTGATTAAAGTTCTAAATTTTGTGTTACAAAGAAGTTGTTTAAAACTCAGATACCATTACCAATTACGAGAGCAAACTAAGAACAAAAATAATAACAATAGATACAGAATATGACATTGTGACATCATAGATCACATTCAATAAAAATTACATTTTCAATAATCAATAGAAGTTCATTCTAACAACAATCATTTATGACAAACTCAATACCAGTACTAATCACAAATAATAAAATCTCCAGCCATAACTTAAAATCAATAAAATAATCGCCGAGGTTGACTCAAGTCAACTCAAGTCCGTCAATCCAATTCACAACCTTCAATTCATAAACACTAACACATACAACAAACACTAACACATACATACATAAACTAACACATATATACACATACATGTAAGTGTGCAGCATACGAATAAAATAATCGATTAGACACTCATCTCACACAACGAAACAAACAATCACAACCGAAACCATTCAATACTGATTCAGCATTCAATATTCAGGAACAACATATATAGATACACATATAAGAAGAATCATAATATATTATATAGAATGTATGATCGGAAATATAAACAGACCTGATCATAAGTATGTATGTATTGTGAGAATGTTGTTGAGCTGTTTATAGTGAATTATACATATAAGTGTGTGTATAGATTCAGCTGAATAAAAATTAGGGGAAATTGAGAAACCGAGAGAGAAAATTGGGCTGCTACAAAGTGGATATATATAGAAACATAACAGTGGGCTTTTGGAATATTTTGGTTAGTGTTTGTTAATCCAAATGGGGTAATTTTTGTATTATCCAACCTCGATGTTAGTGTTACCCGCTATTCCACAACTTTTTCCCGAATATGTTATACATGTTGAATTTTACGAAGAACACCCTAACCCTTCATTTTTTGTATTTTTTTTAATTTATTATTCAAAATAAATGTGTTATGTTAAAGAAAAAAAAATTGTATATAAAAAAAATATGAGGAAATTTTTACATAATATATATATGTTATACATAAATTACATAATATACTATATTTTTATATTAAGTGTGCTATAATAATTATGATATAATAATTATGACATTATTTATTAAAATTTTAAATGTTCTACGTAAGACTAAAATGTGTTTATGAAAATTTTTGATGCAAATTGAAAAAAAAATAGTAAAAAATATTTGTAATAAATATAATTATATAATATACTAATTCCGCGGAAAATTAATTCTCATTTGAGTCTAGCCCACGTTATATGATAAATTTTTTATGATATTAGAACCTACATGCATGCATATGAATTTACAAATTAAAATATGTCATGTCTTATTAATATTATTTCATAAATCTTGAAAAATATTAGTACTACTCTTTTCTATAATTTAGTTTAGTTATTATTTTATTGTAGAATAATATTTATTAAAGATCATACCTTTACAATCTCAACTAAGATTAAATTAGATATATAACTTATTTAAAGGCTTATTTCTTTTTGTGAAATTATTTAGAGATATTTTATATACCACATAATGATCATGGTCATGGTAGTTTGTTATAAAGAAGGGCGAGATATATATGAAATTATTATTTATCCAGTCAAAATAAATTAAATTCACATATTTAAATGTTAGACACACATTTTTATATTTTTTATATTTCAAATGCTAAACAAATAAATTTAAACATATATAAAACGCACATTATGCTTGTGACATGATCAACTGCAAAACAAAAAAAAAATAACAAAAATATTTATTTTGGGATCTTAGAATCCAAAATACTTCTAAATATAGATCTCATCCTTAAAAAATATATTATTCCATGAATGTGCACTATCCTTGTGATGTCACCAAATATTATAATTAAAATTATAGCTCGTCATTAGACAACGCATTAAAAATAGGTATTTTTGGTAATTTTTTTAAAAAATTCAATATGTTTATAATTTATTACATGTGAATGAAAAAATAATAATTTTTGCTTCTTTGGAAAAAGACAGAAGAAGATAATCTATCTCTCAATTCAGAGAGTAAGTTAAAAAATTGTCAGTAATCTAGTGCGTCACCACATTTATTTTTTTATTTCTTTTCAATCTACAGTAGATGGAACTAACAATACAGCCACCTCCACGGCACCAAGTTAATTTTTACCACGGGTTTGAAGAATCTAGATACTTGACTGCTTTACTCTTGATGAAAAATTAAAAAAAGAAGTTGCTTTGTTATTTTTGCTATTATTGATCAAGAAGATAGACTTGTATTTACATTAAAATTAGATCTGAAAAATTTGTTACAGGAGAGAGAAAATGTGTATAAAATGTCTCACCCAGAGAATAGCTACTTATTGTATCATATTTATACTAGTACTGTATTCGGCAGAAACTATATAACTAACTTCTATAAATAGGAATGTGAAAGTTGTAAGTGGGATGATCCTCCGTTGTGCTGGTGACCTTGTGACGTGTGACAGACTGCTCAATACCCCCCTCAAGTTGGGAAGGGTAGAATACATGCCCAACTTGGAGAGCAGCAACTGAAATTGAGGTAATGGGATAATCTTCGTAAAAGCATCAGCAAGCTGATTCTGAGTGGGCAAATATGTGAGACTAAGAAGGCCTTCGAGAACTTTATCTCGAGTGAAATGACAATCAATATCGATGTGTTTAGTTCGCTCGTGGAAGACAGGGTTCTTGGCGATATGAATGGCAGACCGGTTGTCACAATGTAAAGTGACAGGCTTGAGATCATGAACACCAAGTTCCTCTAATAAACGCACAGTCCATGTAACTTCAGCTGCAGCTGAAGCCATAGCGTGGTACTTAGATTCAGACGATGAATGTGAAATGGTTGCCTGTTTCTTAGACTTCCAGGCTATAGGGGAATTCCCAAATAAGAGGATGTAACCAGTTATAGATCGTCGAGACATGGGGCAAGCAGCCCAATCACTGTCGGAATAAGCTTGTAAAGTTAAAGAATTAGAGGCTTGAAGAAGGATACCCTGATTAGGAGAGGTGGAGACATATTTTAATGTATGAAGGAGAGCATCAAGATGACACGAACGGGGTGATTGCATTAACTGACTTAGGACTTGGACAATATAGGTCAAATCAGAACGAGTATTGGTGAGGTAATTGAGCTTACCAGCTAAAGATCGATACAACTCTGGACTCGACAGTAGTGTACCATCATCAGAGGTGAGTTTAAGGTTCAATGGTAAAGGTGTGGAAGCCTTTCGTGGTAAATCATAAGGACAATCAAGCAGGAGCTCTTTAGTGAATTTGTTTTGGCTGAGGGTAATCCCATTATCGTAATAACCAACTTCGAGTCCCAGAAAATAATGCAGGAGACCAAGGTCTTTTATACTGAATACTCGATGAAGATGATTCTTGATAGCAGTAATGGAAGAGAGGTCATTACCCGTAACTATGATATCGTCAACGTAAACAGCCATAATTGTGATTAATTGGCCAGATCGTTTGATGAATAAACTATAGTCATTTTTAGATTGGATAAACCCTTGTGCTGTAAGTTCAAAAACAAGTTTGGAAAACCATTCACGTGAGGCTTGTTTAAGGCCATAAAGTGACTTAACCAGACGACAAACTAAACGGGGAGGAACGTGTAAGCCAGGTGGAGGTCTCATATAAACCTCTTCTTTGAGATCACCGTAGAGGAAGGCGTTATTAACGTCAAGCTGAAATAAATCCCACTTTCGACTAGCTGCCAATACAATCAAACAACGAACTATTACCATCTTTACAACAGGAGAAAATGTTTCTTCGTAATCGATACCAAACTGTTGTGTAAATTCCTTGGCCACAAGACGAGCTTTGCAATGTTCTAAAGACCCATCAGATTTAAGTTTAACTTTGTAAACCCATTTGCAACCAATGGGCCACTTACCAGGTGGAAGGGGTACCAAATCCCATGTATGGTTATTTTCTAGTGCCAATAATTCTTTATTCATAGCATCGAGCCATAATGGATCAGTAGATGCCTCATGAAATGAAGTCGGTTCAGAAATATTACATAACTGGGAAATATGTGCTTTGTGTGCAATATTAAAAGAATAAGAGGAAACGAAATTGTAATGATGAGATGGAGTAGAAATCGTAACAATGTGGCATTGATAGTCTTTTAAGTAAGAAGGTGCATTACGTTGTCTGGTAGACACTCGAACTGGTTGTGAAATTTGAGAAGAAACACTATGATTAGTGTCAGAAGAATTAGTAGGAGAATGAACACGAGGTGAAGAATTTGGAATATCAGGTTGATCAGTAAATGAAGAAGATGTAGTAGATTGATCAGTAAATGAAGAAGATGTAGTATGAGTGTTAGTAATATGAATATCATCAATATCAATAAAAGAATTTGTGACAGTTGGAAGAAAGATCGAATCTAAGTAAGGCTGGGAAGGAGATTTTGTAGAAATGATATGAAATGGGAAATGAAACTCGTGAAAGATAACATCTCGTGATACTGTTACTTGATTATCAGCTAAACTCAAAATTTTATAACCCTTCTGGTTGGGAGGATAACCAAGAAAAACCCCAGGGTTAGCTCGTGGTTGAAATTTAGATCGATTAACCTTGGATGTTGAAAAATAGCATAAACAACCAAAAATTCTAAGATTATCAATGATTGGAACAGACTTGTATAATTGAAAGTAAGGAGAAATGTTACCAAGACTATGTAGTGGCATACGATTGATGAGGTAAGTAGCACAAAGAATACTATCGCCCCAGTATTGAGATGGAAGTTTTGACTGTAAGAATAAAGCACGGGCTGTTTCCAACAAATGACGGTGTTTGCGTTCAACAATCCCATTTTGTTGAGGGGTATGGACGCAACTAGTCTGATTCACAATTCCCCTGGACAAATAAAAACGTTTCAGAGCACCTGCTGTAAGTTCCAAAGCGTTATCTGATCGAACACAAAGAACTTTTGTCTGAAATTGGGTCTCGGCATAGTTAACAAAAGACTCTAAAATGATAGGCACCTCAGACTTGTGCTTCATGAGATGAACCCACGTATATCGACTAAAATCATCTACAATTGTCAGGAAAAATGTACAATTTGTATAAGTTTTGGTCTTATAAGGACCCCATATATCAATGTGTAACAGCTGAAGTACATTTGTTGTTTTACTAGAGCTATGAGGATATGACTGCCTACATTGTCTAGCTGCTGGACAAATCTGGCATATAATAGAGTTTGAAAGTGATGAAATATTAAGTTCAGGTAACAACATCTTTATTTGAGAAAAAGGTAAGTGGCCCAGCCTCATGTGCCACAGCTTGAGTGCATCTGAGTTGTGAGATTGAGAAGCGTTGCAGAGAACATGTGCATGTGAGTTATCTTCATTCTTTATGCTAGGATACACTGTGTACAATCCATCACTCAGTTTACCAAGAAGCATCAGTGGTTCTTTCTGAGAATGGGCCTGTAGAACACATTGTTTGTCAGAGAAAATCATTTTGCAATTTAGATCTTTGCAAAGCTTGGTGACAGAAATAAGATAAAATTTGAAATCTGGCACATGTAGTACATCTGTCAGAGTGATTTTATCATTAAGAATGATTGTTCCTCTGTGTAAAACAGGAATTTTAGTCCCATCTGGTATTGTGATATGAACATCAGAAACCGATTTGTAATTCACAAATTGTCCTATATCAGGACAGATGTGGTCAGTGGCACCGCTGTCCATCAACCAATTATTCCTGGAAGAAACCATTAAACATATACCTGCTAGAAGTGCATGACTTGAAGTAGTTTCAGATGACTGATCAGTAGAAGAAAACTGCTTGTTAAGCAAATTCAGCAGTTGATTATATTGTTCATCTGTGAAATTTCAATGATGAGAATCAGAATTAGAGACTTGAGAAACAGGCTGATCACTCTCATTAGAAGCTTGAATCTGATTCTGAAAAGTAGTCGCAACAGCAGCAGCAGTATGAGACATTTTCTTGTCCTTAAACCCTTTAAACCCTGGTGGAAATCCATGAATCTGGAAGCACCTATCAATGCTATGCCCCTGTACTTTACAATGGGTGCAAAAGTAATTAGCTCCTGGTTTAGAAGGCCTTCTAGGTGAAAAAGTTGGATTCTGAGGCCTTAAACTGTAGGCAAAAGCTGGATTCTGGGGTTTCAAGTTGTAGGTTGAACCAATATGTGCTTGCCTATGAAAGAATTGGTTATTACTGGATACAAAGGGTTTCTAATTATTACTGTAATGCCTCCTATCTGCAACAAAAGCCACATTCTCAATGTGTGAATTCTGAGAAATTTCTTTATGGTTTTCCTCCTGAGCTACCAGTCTATAAGCTTGAGATACAGATGACAATGGGTGCATCATCATAATGTGACCCCTGACTGCACTGTACTTATCATCCAATTTGAACAAAAACTGCAGTAACCTCTGCTCTTGTTGCTTCTTAATGAATTTATGCCCCAATTCACAAGTACACTTCTCACAAGTACATACAGGAACGGGATTTACATCATCAATATTATCCCATACTGTTTTGATCTTAGTATAGAACTCAGACACAGTTTGATTATTCTGAGTAATCTCTATCAGTTCTTGCTCCAGAGAATACAATTCAGTAATAGAAGAACATCCAAAACGTTCCTCTAGATCTTTCCAAATTGATCTTGCAGTTTTGAGAAATAAAACACTTCTGGCAATGGTTTCATCAAGATTAAACAAAATCCAAGAAATCACTAACGAATTACATCGTTCCCAAGCAGCATAATCAGGTGAATTTGATTCAGGTGGAGTCAATGTTCCGTTAATAAACCCTAACTTGTTCTTCGCTGATAAAATCAACATCATTGATCTCTTCCAGTTATTAAAATTGCTACCGCTAAATTTAACCGAAACTAACTGAGTCGTATTCGCATCAGAAGGATGAATGTAATATACGCTTGAAGGATCTAGATTAGAAAAATGTTGAGTTGTTGAATCGTTATCAGTTTGATTCGACATTTTTCAGAACTAGATGATTCGTAATAATCGATCGATCAGGTTAACAATTTGACTAAGAAAATCGCAGTAATCGAAGCAACAAATAGATCAACAGCTATCAACAATCGAATCACAATCTTGCAATTGAACTAAACATCTAAATTGCAAAATGTAGAAGATAAAACCTCGAAAGATGCAGATTCCGGTAAAAAAAATGCAGATTCTGGCGAAAATAACAATGAACACCGCGAAATCAATCGTTGATGAAGATCGTAATCATGATGACAAGCTCTGATACCATGTTATTTTTGCTGTTATTGATCAAGAAGATAGACTTGTATTTACATTAAAACTAGATCTGAAAAATTTGTTACATGAGAGAGAAAATGTGTATAAAATGTCTAATAGCTACTGATTGTATCATATTTATACTAGTACTGTATTCAGCAGAAACTATATAACTAACTTCTATAAATAGAAATGTGAAAGTTGTCAAAGTGGATGATCCTCCGTTGTGCTGGTGACCTTGTGACGTGTGACAGACTGCTCAATATGCTTTGCTTCTGGTATTACAAAATTACAGGGACAAATAAAATTAAACAAATTAATATGAGCTATAGCAAGTCCTACAAAAGTTTAAATTACAATATCATTTCATCTCTTCAATTCTTCTTAGCATCATAAATATAATGTAAAGAGTATCCAGGATTCAAAAAAAAGGTAAAAGAGTACCGGTCAGAACTGACAGATGAACATTTCAGCAGTGACTATAATACATTTTCATTCCCTCAACGACAAATACAAACTCAAGATGCCAAAAAAACAAAAAACTTCACAAACATAAAGCAATAGCCAGCAACTGAAGACCATAATGACCTTCATAATTTCAAGTTAGTTCCTTCTACCTTTGCTACGCCTAGAAGGAACAACTGTCCATCCATCTTCTGCTTCAGCTGTTTTTTTGAGCAATGGCTCATCAACCACCATCATATCATCTTGGGCACCATTTGGCAGGGATTTAAGGGCATCAACTCCCATATCAGTATGTTTCTCCACAGAGCTCCCATTATAATCTACCCCGTCACTATTGTCATCGTCACTTGCATCCTAAAAACAAGAATATGCATAGTAATTAGATAAGTAAGCTGCAAACTACGAACATAATTCTCTGAAAAACAAATAGAAACAAGCAATGACTACACAGAAAAATAATACTAAATATATTTTGCTCAGAAAATATTAGGGAAAAAAAATGAAGTATCTAAGCCTCTGGGATTAGCAAAGAACTCCTGCTTCATAATTATAATGACATCGTAACTCATACACAAAAGCTGAAAACTTATGACACGTTAATCAAAAGCTAATATTTCTTTACTATTAAAGTATCTTTTACATACATTGTGCAGACGGTTTAAATACACAGCAGTTCGATATGATGCCAACACATCAAGAGCAAATAAACGTATCAAGGCATCTTCAGTGTCTTAAAAACTTCACTTCATTTATATTGGAAGAAAAGCACTACTATCATTCTATTACAAGCAAGTCTGAACCATATTTCCATGGAAAACAAGTAAATGACCTTACATTATGAAGAAGAATAAAATTACCTGTTTGATTTGTGGAACAGAAACTCTGGGAGCATCCCTCAGTCTTTCAATAGACATAAAATTACCTTCCAAACATTCTTCGTGCATTATCATTAATTTTTCAGATATCTGGTCATGAAAATTGAAGTAATCCAGAGTGAGGGTAGGATAAAGTACGCAAAAAATGCACAATAATGGCAAAAAGTGCATGTTCTATGATGTTCAATGAACAGATACTTGTTGAAAGGGTAGGACAAAGTATGCAAAAATATGCACATCAATTGCAAAAAGTGCAAGTTCTATGATGTTTAATGAACAGATACTTGTTGAAAAATTCTGTGAAAAGAGTACCACTTCTTTAAATGCTTATGCATAGAACAGAATACATAAAGGCAATGATACAATGGACCCTGAGGTATGTCAACTTGTACGCTTTGAACCATGAACTATGTTTATGGGAAAAATTGGACCTTGATTCATTTAGAAGCGAATTAGCCATTTGCAGGCAAAAAAATTTCAAAACAGTTGATCTACTGTTAGGAAGACCACTTAGAGCTAAGTCACTCATTTGAAACAGGAAATTCAAACCAAATTGGCAAATACAAGGGTCACCTCGTCTATTATATGTAGTTTATGGTCGTTTTAACTAAGATAATCATTCAGGGCTAAAACTGTACAGGCTGACATATTATAGGTTTCATAGTGGATTATAACCATTTACCAATCATGCATGAAGAACTATGATATTTAATCTGATGCATTCTGGTATAACTTTAAACACAAAATTATCCCCACTAGATAAACAGAAGAATTAGCTATTTCAGGGGTAAAATATCTAAAACAAACAATTTCTGGAAAAAAAGAACTGGTACAAACCCTTATACACTCCTAACAAAACTTAAACAGTGGAACAGCTAACTTTAGTACCTCTCTTTTTCATGCATAATTCTATGAGTACAGTGAACTAAAAATATAAATTTGTTCTACGGAGAATCTAGACCATATTTTTGTTTTAAAAGTTCTTTTAGAAAAAACATAGGACCAATATACAGCAAGGCTAGGTGCTCATCAGATTACAGTATAGTTTAGTAGTCTATCAAATCTGCGCCAACAAAAGAATAAAATGTTGAGATCATGAAAGGGAAAGTACCTCCTCAATGCTGCCATCATCAAGTTCAGTGTTAAGAGAAAGCATAAAGTCATCAAGCATGTTCTCCAAATCATCAATATAAATAGGCCCTGCCCACAATATAAAGAACATAATCAACAAAGTAATCGCGAGATAATTAGTTACGTACAAAATAATACATTTGCAAACTAAAAAAGTAGAATATCAAGTTCCATATCTAGTACTACAACAGAGCAACCTCTGCTCATACATATTCAAGCTCCTAGAGGAAGTATTTAATACTTCACGTGCGTAAGACAGCATAACAATTTGCTGCATGGAGGCAGTAAAAGAAAGTAAAGAATCCTACCCACTACACTTGTAAGTTGTAAACACGCAAGTAGAATAAATTTTTCATTAATGAGTTTGTAAATATATACCTTTTGACTTGGTGAACCATGAAAAGAGATCAACAGGTAACTGCTGGGATTTCCTGCGAGAATCAGGACCACCAAACTCATTCTCGACCGCAACTTGAAGAGAAGACCATTGCGAGAGCAACAACTGTATTCCTTCTTGTAGTTTAAATGCTGCCTCTTCCGATAACTGATGGCGCTCCATTATCAATTCAGCTCAAGAACCTAAGTCCGGGACAATCGGTTTTGTTCATATATAAATATCAAATCAAATTAAGAAGAGTTTGATACTCCTAAGTACTGAGTACAAACGCTTTTTAATGTTAGTGCACGAAGGATACATCTGTAGACTGTAATTACACAACTTGATTAAAGAAAAAACCAATTCTATCATTATACACTACGTACTCGTGTCCCTCCACTAAGTACGCACGGGAATTTTTCTCAATTAAGAACCCAAAAGTATTTTTAAAAAAAAAGCCTGTCAGCACTGCCCTGTAACTCAACATTATCATAGCTAAATGATAAGAATATAAATCGATAAGCAGTACGTACTTCTAGTTTAACACCAAGTCCATAAAAACTGTTCTTAGGGAACTTGTATCAAACACCTAGTGGGCACAATCAAGACTAACTAACTTCTCTTCCATAAAATAGTGGGTAATAATCCTAAACAAAATAAATCTTCGAACACGTAAGCATAGTTTTGGTAGTCATTCTTTGAAAAAAAAACAATAATTCATGGAAGGTGAATCAACACAAAATAGGAGTTCTGTATACGTAAATGTTGAAAATAACAAACGAAATGAGTTTATGCAATACCGTAGTACTAAAATTTAGCAGGAGAAGACTGTGTAATAAGTAGCTAACCCGATCTTGCTCGATGTTCTGATTGTAAACTAGGTCACTTCTAAGAATCCACGATTTTACTATTAGTTAATTAAATAAATTATTAAGTATAATCTAAAATCTAGTAAAAAAAAGTATAACATAAAATTAAATTTTATCAAATATTAAAAATATAATTTTGTGTATATATATATTAATTTAAAACTACAAAAAAATAAGGGTATTGTATTAAATATAATTAAAATATTAAAAAAGTATACTGATTTAATATGATTATTGTGCTTTCCTATCTATTTGTCTAAATTCAATGGCGTTGATTTGTTTTAAAATTCTAAAATCGGTTTGTGTTCCAATCGAATGATGAATTAGAAAAAGGAAACTCATTAGTATTGTTAACTAGCTCTATAACCCGAGCGAGGCACGGGTATATTCTGTTAAAACAATCTGCGATTAATGCAAATAATCAAACAAGTGTGTGCGTGAGTAAACGAGATCAAACGGAGGAAGAAAAGATATAAACAGAAGAGAGATCCTCGAGTCCAGTTGAAACTGTCTCCTTAAATCTATTTCGCCTCTCACCGTATGTGCGAGTCGATAGCCTCCCAGGATAAAACGAGGTAGCGGCGGCGTTACGGATAACGAGCACCTTCAGCGAGCTTGAACGAGCACGAAACTATCACCGAGAGAGAGAGATTTGTGTTTAGAGGCGAATATGTTTTTGGTGTGTCTAACCCTAACGCCTTAGAGGTGTTTATATAGGTGTAGATAGACTTGTGCGCTACTCTTTTCCATAATTAAATATCATTAATTATGGAATCGGTGTAATACTTGCAAGCTACTCTATTCCATAAATAATCTGAAACAGAATCAGATTAAATATATCAAGACATACACCATATCAATTAATCTGAAACAAAATCAAATTAATTTATGCCATAATATTTGAGCCAAATTCTAATGGAAAATAATAATTTCCATTATTAAGAGAATATCATCATATCTCACACATCTTTTAGTCATAATGCTCAAAAATATGACTTACCAATATGGGACTAATACCCATATTTTCCAACAATCCCCCACATGGGTGAGATTGGTGATCTTAGTAGCACACACCAGACAGACAGACAGACAGACACGGAGTTTGACTTGGTGATAGTTTCTTCGATCAGATATAGCATACGATAGGTAGAGAATGCTCCTTGAACCTTCGCTCGAGTAAGCATACCGACTTTACTGGTAGACAGTAGACGTGCTTGTCCTTGAACTGTTCGACCGTTTATGTAAACGATGATATACTTATCACTATATCATTTCTGACTCGTTCAGCTCTCATGAGTATGTCCATTTTGGCCATGGAACATCGTCCTGGTTCTGCAGAAGTTTCTAAAGAATTGTGCCTCGCAATTCTCCTTTGAAGCGGCCCCACTTCTCTCCCACATAGGTGATCTTTATCTTATAAAGTAACCCGCGTTTACTCAACTGAATTCCATGCGTTCACTCCTGAGCTCCATGTATTCATCAAAGATCATTAAAAGCTCAAAGCTTAACCTCGTACCTTACGGGTCTCACTGTTTCCTCATCATAGGAACATGCCAGGGGTTACCCCCACAGTGATTTGGTCATCATGATTTAGTTGTCCCATTGAACCAAGTTCTTGGGATCTCCAGTCAGCAATGGTTGGGTGTCCACCATGATGCCGTTAAGCAATAGGCTTAAGGCCCATCCCTCTCGATGATTTCTCAACCACTTCTCTTGATAACCCTTTGGTTAGTGGATCCGCGATATTATCCTTTGACGGTATATAGTCAATAGTGATAATTCCGGTTGAGATCAATTGTCTAATGGAACTGTGTCGTCGTCGTATATGACGAGACTTTCCATTATACATCGTGCTCTGTGCTCTGCCAATAGCGGATTGACTATCACAGTGAATCCCTATTGCAGTTACAGGCTTTGGCCATCTTGGAATATCCTCCAGAAACTGACGTAGATATTCAGCCTCTTCGGCGCATTTATCTAGTGCCACAAACTCAGCTTCCATCGTGGAATGAGTTATCACCGTTTGTTTTGAGGATTTCCATGATATTGCCGCTCCAGCTAATGTAAACACATAGCCACTCGTAGACTTAAGTGCTTTCTTGCTAGATATCCAATTTGCGTCAGTATATCCTTCTAATACTGCTGGGTATCTGCCATAGCGCAGTCCATAGTCTCGAGTTCCCCTCAAGTACCTTAGTACCCTTATAATCGCTTTCCAGTGATCAGCTCCCGGATTACTCGTAAACCTACTCAACTTGCTAATTGAGTATGCAATGTCTGGACTTGTACAACTCATGAGGTACATCAGACTACCAATTATCCTCGAGTATTCCAATTGGGAAACAGCTACACCTTTGTTCTTGGATAGGTGCAAAGTCATATCCACAGGTGTCCTAGCTTTCTCAAAGTCATCCTTAAGAAACTTCTCAAGGATCTTGTCAACATAATGTGGTTGACTTAATGCGAGACCCTCTGATGTTCTAGAAATTTGAATTCCCAGAATTACATTTGCTAGTCCCATATCTTTCATGTCGAACCTTGATTTCAACATGTCCTTTGTAGATTTGATAACTTTATCATTGCTTCCAGCAATAAGTAGATCATCTACATATAGTGTCATCATGACATAGCCATTGTCATTCTCCTTGACATAGCTGTTCTCGTTATCCTTGTAATAGGCACAGCTATCACATTTACTGATTTTGAAACCATTGGCCAGCACGACCTCATCAAATTTTTCATGCCATTTCATAGGCGCTTGTTTCAAACCATACAATGATTTCACCAATCTACACACTTTCCTTTCTTGTCCTGGGACAACAAACCCTTCAGGTTGTTCCATATAGATTTCTTCATCTATGTCTCCATTTAGGAAAGCTGTTTTCACATCCATTTGATGTACAGTTAGATTACGCATTGCAGCAATAGCAAACATCATCCTTATGGACATTATTCTCGTTACAGGAGAATATGTATCAAAGTAATCAAGGCCTTTTTGTTGCTTGTATCCTTTAATTATAAGTCTGGCCTTATACTTATCAATAGTGCCATCAGTTTTCAACTTCTTCTTGAAAACCCACTTGCTACCTAATGGTTTGCAACCAGTTGGCAAGTCCACTAATTCCCAAGTATGATTTTGCATAATTGAATCAACTTCATTCTTGATGGCCTCTTTCCACATAGGCCCATCAGGTGAGGTAACCGCCTCCTTATAAGTTTTTGGGTCACCTTCTTCGAGCAAATAGGTCATAAAATCAGACCCATAGGATTTCACCGTTCGTTGTCTTTTGCTCCTTCTCACTACCCTCACATTTTCGTCTTCACTTTCGTCACTCTCATTATCGTCATCTACAGACTCATGAGATCATTTAGACGTCGTAGGTTGTTGGTTTCCTGGATTACAGGGAAACATCGTCTCAAAAAATGAGGCATTCCTTGATTCCATAATGGTATTCTTTTGAATATCAGGAAT
The DNA here is from genome assembly GCF_009905375.1 of Apium graveolens. Classification (NCBI taxonomy): domain Eukaryota; kingdom Viridiplantae; phylum Streptophyta; class Magnoliopsida; order Apiales; family Apiaceae; genus Apium; species Apium graveolens. The sequence continues at coordinate 178,546,144 of NC_133657.1, forward strand.
CTTGGATTCATGAACAAGAAACCGATATGCAGTGCTGTGTGGAGGATATCCGATGAAGACATAATCCACAGTCTTAGGACCTATCTTCACCTTCTTTGGTGTAGGGATCGGTACCTTTGCAAGGCACCCCCACACTTTCAGGTGTTGGTAACTTGGTTTCTTTTTCTTCCACATTTCATAAGGACTTACATCCTTATTCTTGCGCATCGTAATATTTAAAATATTATTTGCGCTTAAGATGGCTTCTCCCCACATCGATTGTGGGAGCCCAGAGCTTAACAACATCGCATTCATCATCTCTTTCAGAGTGCGATTCATCCTTTCAGCCACACCATTTGACTGAGGGGAGTATGGTGCAGTGACCTCATGGATTATACCATGTTGTGAACAGAATTCCCCAAACGGTTCAACATATTCACCTCCACGATCACTTCGTATCGTTTTGATTTTCTCAGTTTGTTGTGTCTCAACTTCTTCCTTATAGATTTTAAATTTATCTATAGCTTCGTCTTTGCTTTTCAACAAATATACATAGCAGTATTTTGTACAATCATCTATGAATGTAATAAAATACTTGTTTCCTCCTCTTGTTGGAGCGAATTTTAAATCACATATGTCGCTATGTATTAGGTCTAGCACTTTGGTGTTCCTTTCCACACGTTTAAATGATGATCTCGTTAATTTTGCCTCAACACAAGTCTCACACTTATGTTTTGAATCGATAGTAAGTTTAGGTATGTATTCTTTTGCACTTAAACGTCGTAAAGTGTCATAATTTACATGTCCTAATCTAGCATGCCATAAATTAGGAGACTCAAGCAAGTAAGCAGAAGAATTCTTCATTTCATTATCGTCCTTAACGGACATTACATTGAGCTTAAAAAGCCCATCAGTTAAACAACCCTTGCCTACAAACATACCACTCTTAGACAAAATAACTTTATCTGACTCTATTACAATGCGAAAGCCATGCTTATTCAACAGAGAACCAGACACAAGGTTCTTGCAAATATCAGGCACATAAAGTACATTCTTCAAAGTCAGATTCTTCCCAGAGGTCATCTTCAGGATCACCGTGCCTTCACCCTCAATGGTAGAAGTTGCTGAATTCCCCATGTAGAGCTTCTCACCAGCATTGGAAGCTCTAAGGCTAGAGAAAACAGCCTTGTCTGAGCAAACATGCCTAGTAGCACCAGTATCAATCCACCATTCACGTGGATTAGAATCGACCAGGTTCACTTCAGAGACCGTAGCACAGAGGTCTATGTCACCCATCTCCTTGGAGATATTCTCTACCATGTTTGCTTCTTTCTTCTTGTTGGGCTTCTTGGGCTTCTTGCAGTCAGAAGACCTATGACCAACTTTATCACAGTTGTAGCACTTCCCTTGAAATTTCGACTTCGAAATCCCTCCTTTGGGTGCCAGCTTTGCCCCTTTACCAAAATTAGCCTTCTTGGGCTTGGAGCTTTGAGCATGCTCCACCATGTTTGCCTTCTCAGTGGCAACGTTAACTTTCTTCTCGGACCCTCTGTTGTCTTCTTCAATACGAAGTCTAACAATAAGATCCTCCATAGACATCTCCTTTCGCTTGTGCTTAAGGTAGTTCTTGAAATCTTTCCATCCAGGTGAAAGCTTTTCAATAACAGCAGCAACTTGGAAAGACTCACTTATGACCATTCCCTCAGCATGAATGTCATGAATGATCACCTGCAGTTCCTGCACCTGACTGACCACAGTCTTAGAGTCTGCCATCTTATAATCAAGAAAGCGGCCAACAATCCACTTCTTTGCCCCAGCGTCCTCGGTTTTATACTTATGGTCAAGTGACTCCCATAAGACCTTAGCTGTTGGCTTCGCGCTGTATACGTTATACAACGAGTCAGACAAACAATTTAACACATAGTTCCGACAGATGTAGTCGGAGTGCTTCCAAGCATCAGCAGCATACACAGTCTGCATGTTACTCTCAGCAGTGAGCAACGGTGGTTCTTCCTTAAGGAAGCGATCCATATGCAACGTGGTCAGATAAAAGTGCATCTTTTGTTGCCAACGTTTGAAGTTCGTTCCGTTGAACTTCTCAGGTTTTTCAGCATGTGCAGCAGGCACAGTTGGCATAACAGGTGCAGCAGGCACCACGGGTGGAACAGATGGTACGTGCGTCTGTACTACAGGTGTATGCACACCAGTAGGCACCGCAGGTATGATCAGAGGAGTGAATCCTGCCGATATCTGTCCAAGAGGAACACTAAACTGTCCAATGACAGTGTGTCCCACAGGCATATGTCCCGAAGGCACATGTCCAACAGGCGTTTGACCCCCATCAGATCCAGTGATCTGTGCGTTGGGATCAGCCGTCATGTTCATCGAATCGTTCACAGTTTGGTTCTCCATCGATCTGTTACTCAACAAAACAAGCAGATACAGATGTATCAGTCACAGATGTATATAAAAAAATAGCTTTAAGATTGTTAAAACAATCTGCGATTAATACAAATAATCAAACAAGTGTGTGCGTGAGTAAACGAGATCAAACGGAGGAAGAAAAGATATAAACAGAAGAGAGATCCTCGAGTCCAGTTGAAACTGTCTCCTTAAAGCTATTTCGCCTCTCACCGTATGTGCGAGTCGATAGCCTCCCAGGATAAAACGAGGTAGCGGCGGCGTTACGGATAACGAGCACCTTCAGCGAGCTTGAACGTGCACGAAACTATCACCGAGAGAGAGAGATTTGTGTTTAGAGGCGAATATGTTTTTGGTGTGTCTAACCCTAACGCCTTAGAGGTGTTTATATAGGTGTAGATAGACTTGTGCGCTACTCTTTTCCATAATTAAATATCATTAATTATGGAATCGGTGTAATACTTGCAAGCTACTCTATTCCATAAATAATCTGAAACAGAATCAGATTAAATATATCAAGACATACACCATATCAATTAATCTGAAACAAAATCAAATTAATTTATGCCATAATATTTGAGCCAAATTCTAATGGAAAATAATAATTTCCATTATTAAGAGAATATCATCATATCTCACACATCTTTTAGTCATAATGCTCAAAAATATGACTTACCAATATGGGACTTATACCCATATTTTCCAACATATTCTAATCTCGGTTATTATAAAATTTTTATACATACTTGTTAAGTGAAATATATATTTATAAATGCGGTATTATTATGTTATGAGTAATTATTTGCGTCTCTGCATATAATAACCTCTGTTGTGATGATGAGTTTCTTCAGTTTGTGTACTTTATAACTCGTTCGAGGCACAAATATTTTTAAAAGCGTTAATAACCTATGTACATGTTACATCAATGAAATATATGTAATTTTTGTGCTGTTAAATTAACTTTCTTCCAATTTTGTATCAGACAACTGATAAATGATGTTCGTAAAAAATGTACTTGAAAGTATTTTGAAATTTTGAATTTTACGATTACTGTCATTGAGAATGAATATTCATTTTTTGACAATATCATGTTAATGGATTTAGAAGAAATTAAGTTCAATTATATTATTTACCTTCATTTTCTTTGTTCGGTGTGCATAACGAACGTACTCTATATATGAATATATTGTTATTCTGTTTAATATGTGAATAATAGTCAATAATGAAGTAGTATATATATATATATTTATTTATATATATATAATTATTAATAATTAATGAGCTACATGTAATTAATATATAGTATTAAATTTGATATTTATTAATATGTATTTATCACGGGTAATTGAGTAATTTTAATTGAATAAATTGTCTCAACTAACCCCCTCTTTGCTCTATTATATATATATTAGATTATTAACTTCAATGTATATTATAATTTATATATGGTAATTATATATTATTTTGATAAAAAATAGATTCCATATTTTATTTTCGAATAGTGAAAGTATCAACAACAATTTTGTTTATTTAAGTCCTACAGAAACTATAGATTAAAGATCATACAGTTCAGAAGTTAAAATATTGTGTAAAACTAGTAATATGCCCGTGCTACGCACACGGCTTTTTTATTTTCTTAAATTTTTACGTTAATTTTTTTCAGTTTCTATGATTTAATATAAGTATATTAAATTATTTTACAAACTTAATTAAGAAAGAAAATTAAAATTTTGTTAAATTTAACTAATTGCTTCCGTTTTTTATGCATCTGTCCTCGTTTAACGTTTAAATATATTATACTTAACTAACTGTATTCGTTCTTTTTCGTGCATCTGTGTTAGGAATATATGTGCATTAGTTTGATGATATGTTTAACAAAACACTTAAGTAGAAGTCTAGTGTTTGTAGCCTCAACGGATAAGACCACTTTGGCTATCCGTTGATGGTGTAGCTTTACTTAGAAATAAGTCTAGTGTTGTAGCACATTTCAGTCTCTGTATTTGAGATATAATTCTTAGAAGTTGAGAGAAATTATAAGTCATGTTGACTACTAGAGGATATGCAAATAGGAAGGCCAATTGTAAATATTTCATGCCTTGTAATTTTGTATAAATGAAGTGGTATCAACGGATAACTTAAAGACCTTCAACGGATGAGAAACAAAGCTTCAACGGATGTCTCTAAAGCTTCAACGGATAACATCCTTCAACGGATGAGTGCTTTAACGGATAGAGCTTCAACTGCTAACACATCAACGGATAAAGCCATCAACGGATGAAGGCTTCAACGGATGTTCTGTTAAATAGCAGTTGATAAGTGGTAGTTGTAACTGCAGACAGAGGCACATGGGTTGACAGAGATAACTGAGATGTGGTAGCCTATTTCAGGAACATCAGAAAAAGCAGCCGTTCTACTCTAGTACAAAGAGGCAATAGTCAACAATGTACTGGAGTGAAATGGAGAAGAAACAAGTGGAGAATTCATTTTATTATTGTATTTTATCTTTGTCTTCACTTGTAAACTTGGTGATATATAAACCAAGTAGCAGCTAGTAATTAGATAAGAATTTTCCAGAGCTGTTTAGAAAAATCTTGAGAGAAAATTTATCTAGTTTGTACTAGGACGCAACTGTGATCAACTTCTTGAATCACAGATATTCTGAAATACCATCTCTGGTGGAACAACAAATCCACCAGAAAAGTTTTTAAGGTCTGTTGTGTTCTTTACATTTGTGTTTAAATATATATCTTTCTGTATTAGCTTAAAGCAATTCACACACTTGTTCATCTTAAACACATAGCCTTTGAAACTGCTCAAAACTTGAAAAAGTTTTGAGATTTATATTCAACCTCCCTTCTGTAAATCTCATTGTTAGTCCACTAGGAATAACAATTGGTATCAGAGCAAGCTCTTGACACACAAAGAGTTTAAAGATCTTGGAAACTAACAAAGATGAGTGCACAGAAGAACCCTCCTATTACCATCATGAATAGGAAGGATATTGGTGTAAAAATCCCAGTCCTGGAAAAGGATAACTATCATCACTGGAAAGTGAAGATGCATTTACATCTTCTTTCTCAAGATGAAAGCTACATCAACTGTATTGAAAATGTTCCTCACATCCCTCACAAAGTAGCCACAGCTGCTACTGCAACAGTTGCTGTTGGACAGTCCATTCCCAAGCCAAAAGCAGAATGGACTATTGAAGACATGGAAGAAATCCGCAAGGATAAGAGAGCCATGAACATTTTATTTAATGGCTTAGATCAAGATATGTTTGACAATGTCATCAATTGCCAAACTGCAAAGGAAGTTTGGGATACTGTACAAATTATCTGTGAAGGAACTGAGCAGGTCAGAGAGAACAAAATGCAGCTTCTCATTCAACAGTATGAGTATTTTCATTTTGAAGAAAATGAATCTTTAAATGACACATTCAATAGATTCCAAAAGCTGTTGAATGGACTGAAGCTGTATGGTAGAGTATACCAAGTCAAGGATTCCAACTTAAAATTTCTTAGGTCTCTGCCAAAGGAATGAAAGCCCATGACTGTTTCTTTGAGAAACTCTCAAGATTATAAGAACTTCACTCTTGAAAGATTATATGGAATTTTGAAGACTTATGAACTTGAGATGGAGCAGGATGAGCTGTTGGAAAAGGGAAAGAGAAAAGGAGGAACAGTTGCTCTTGTAGCTGACAGTGAGAAGATGGAAACCAGGAATGAGGAGAAGACAATGCCAAGTCTCAAAATTGGCACAAGCAAATCAGAATCAAGCAAGGGTAAAGAGCAAGTTGCTGAGAATGAAGACAACTCCAGCCAAGATGACTCTGATGGTATTGATGAGCATCTTGCATTTCTGTCCAGGAGATTTGCAAAGATGAAATTCAGGGAAAACACTAGAGCCACTAAACCTCATAAGAACATGGTGGACAAATCCAAGTTCAAGTGTTACAATTGTGGTACAAGTGGACACTTTGCAAGTGAGTGCAGAAAGCCAACTTCTGAAAAGAAGAAATTTGACCAAGTAGATTACAAAAAGAAATATTTTGATCTGCTCAAGCAAAAGGAGAGGGCTTTCATTACTCAAGAGAAAGACTGGGCAGCTGATGGAGAAGAAGAGGATGAAGATGTGGAATATGTCAACTTGGCTCTCATGGCTGATTCTGAGGAAAATGAAGGTAGTTCATCAAGCAACCAGGTAATCACTACTGACGTAACACAGCTTACTAAAAAAGAGTGTAATGATGCTTTTAATGTCATGTCTACTGAATTGTATCATTTGCGTGTGTCTCTTAAATCTCTTGTTAAAGAAAATAGTAGGATTAAAGAGAACAATCTGTTTTTAAGTGATAGAAATGCTGTGTTAGAAGATAAGTTGATTGACCTAGAGAAAACTAAGTTACATTGTATATCTGTTGAAAATGAACTAGCTGAATCTGTTAAGAAAGTAGAAATACTTTCTAATCAATTAGAGAGAGAGCAAGAGGTGATTAAAGCCTGGAAGACATCTAGGGATGTTAGTGCTCAAATTGCCAAGGTCCAAGGAATTGAATCATTCTGTGAGACTGCCTGGGATAAAAACAAAAAGAAACTGGAATTAATTGATGGGCTGTCAACGGATGTGGAATCAACGGATGATGAAAGTTATCCGTTGAAGGAAGAAAAGGAGCATCCGTTGAAGGTTCCTCAATTAAAACAGGCAGATGTTTCTAAAAGTGAAAATCTAAAGAAGCTCAACAAAAAGTTTGGTTCAACTTCCAAGTACTTTGTCAAAGGAGAAGCAAGCACATCCAAAGATGTCAGTAAGGTGAATATAGGGCACATGACCTTAGAACAGTTAAAGAATAGGCTCAAAGTGGTTGAGGATAAAAAGGAAACTAAAAGGAAATCTAATAGAAATGGGAAGGTAGGGATTAACAAACATAACAATTACACACCTGATAAGTATGCTCCTAGAAAAAGCTGTGTGCATTGTAGTAGTGTTAATCATCTATCTGCTAATTGCAAATCTATTAAGAAAACTCCCATGCCTGTACCCTCTTCCATGCCTAATATGTCTGTATCACCTCTGCATGCTATGCCTGTTATGTCTCAACAGAATCCTTATGCACATTTTGCAAACATGCCATATTTTAACAATCCTTATCTTGCTGCATTTAGTATGCCTCAAATGCCATACAATATGCCTATGTGGAATAACATGTTTGCACAATCCATGCCTTATCAAATTCCAAATGTGCTAAATGATTCTGTGACTAACCCTACACCTCAACCAACTGCATCTAAGATCAAGGTTGACTCAAAGTTGCCTAAGTCTAAAGATGCAGGAGGAATGAAGTCTAGGAGAAAGGCTAACAAGAATGGACCCAAGGAAACTTGGGTACCAAAATCAACTTGATTGATTTTATGGTGTGCAGGGAAAAAGAAGAAATCTATGGTACTTGGACAGTGGCTGTTCAAGACACATGACAGGAGATTTCTCCCTGCTCACAGAGTTTAAGGAGAGAGCTGGCCCTAGCATAACCTTTGGAGATGACAGCAAAGGGTTTACTATGGGATATGGCTTGATTTCAACAAGGAATGTCATCATTGATGAAGTTGCATTAGTTGAAGGTCTCAAGCACAACTTGCTGAGCATCAGTCAACTATATGATAGAGGGAATACAGTTTCCTTCAATTCTGAAGCCTGTGTTGTCACCAGTAAGAAAGACAATAAAGTGGTTCTAACTGGAGTTAGAAAAGGAAATGTGTACTTAGCTGACTTCAACTCTACAGATGCAGAATCTATTACTTGTCTCTTCCGCAAAGCAAGTCCAGTTGAAAGTTGGCTATGGCACAAGAAGCTATCCCATTTGAATTTCAAGACAATGAATGATCTAGTCAAAAAGGACTTAGTTAGAGGAATTCCTCTAGTTGAATTCTCAAGGGATGGTTTGTGTGATGCTTGTCAGAAAGGCAAACAAAGCAAAGCATCATTCAAAAAGAAGCTTGAAACAACAATTGATGAACCATTACAGCTGTTACATATGGATTTGTTTGGACCAGTCAATGTATTGTCAATTGTAAGAAAAAGATATTGCTTAGTGATTGTAGATGATTTCTCAAAGTTTTCATGGGTCTATTTTCTTGGATCAAAGGATGAAGCAAGTGAAATCATTATCAATCACATCAGGCAAGTCAATAATCATCCTGACTTGAAGGTTAGGATTATCAGGAGTGACAATGGAACTGAGTTCAAGAATTTGTCAATGAGGCTGTTCTGTGAAGAAAATGGAATCATGCATGAGTTCTCAGCTCCAAGAATACCTCAGCAAAATGGGGTAGTTGAAAGAAAGAACAGATCTTTAATTGAGGCTTCCAGAACAATGCTTGAAGAATCAAAGTTACCAACATATTTCTGGGCTGAAGCTGTTAATTGTGCCTGTTACACTCAGAATATTTCTTTGATCAATCAAGCTAAAGGCATGACTCCTTATCAGTTGTTCAAGAGAAGAAAACCAACTCTAAACTTTCTTCATGTCTTTGGATGTAAATGCTTTATACTAAGGAATCAATTTGACCATAAAGGGAAGTTTGATGCAAAGGCTGATGAAGGGATATTTGTTGGTTACTCAGCTGGAAAATCTTATAGGGTCTACAATCTAAGAACCAACATTGTTATGGAATCTGTGCATGTTGTGTTTGATGATAAAAAGATTGATGGACTAACAGATGAGGGACACCATGAGAGACTCAAATTTGACAACATTGAGATATATTGTGATGATAGTGAAGAGGAAATTGATGGAGATGACACTTCAAAAGGGATTCAAAATATGCCCTTGGATAATGCACAAAATACTGCATCCGTTGAAAGTCAGAATTCTGCATCCGTTGATAGAGGCAATGCAGTATCCGTTGAAAGACATAGTGCATCATCCGTTGAAGTACATAATGAAGCATCCGTTGATCATAGTTCATCAACGGATAATCGATTTACATCATCAGTTGATAGAACTCCAAGTTCCCTGCAAAGGACCAACAACTCAGGGGGAGTTTCAACTAATCAACACTCTGTCTCACATCATGACAATACTGAGGCCACCTCATCTAGAGCACATCTTCCACCTCAAAGGAAATGGACCAAGAATCATCCCTTTGAACTAATCATTGGTGATGCATCATCTAAAGTGCAAACAAGAAGAGTTACTCAAGATGAATGTCTGTATAGTAGTTTCCTATCTCAGGAGGAACCTAAGAAAGTGGAAGAAGCTTTATTGGATCCAGATTGGATATTAGCTATGCAGGAAGAGCTGAACCAATTTGAGAGAAACAAAGTTTGGAAGCTGGTACCCAAACCAAAGAACAAGAGTCCTATTGATACAAAATGGGTATTCAGAAACAAGATGGATGAAAATGGCATTGTCATAAGGAATAAAGCCAGATTGGTTGCTAAAGGCTATTCTCAACAAGAGGGAATAGATTTTGATGAGACATATGCTCCTGTTGCAAGACTTGAAGCCATCAGAATTTTTCTAGCCTATGCAGCCCATGCCAATTTCAAAGTCTATCAAATGGATGTCAAGAGTGCATTTCTAAACGGGAAATTGGAGGAAAAAGTCTATGTAAGTCAACCTCCAGGGTTTGAAGATCCAAATTTTCCAGACTATGTGTATTATCTGTTGAAAGCACTCTATGGACTGAAGCAAGCACCTAGAGCCTGGTATGAAACCCTATCAAAATTCCTTTTGGAGAATCACTTCACTAGAGGTACTGTTGATAAAACTCTCTTCTTTAGGAATGTTAATGGCTCTAGTATACTTGTTCAAATTTATGTAGATGACATAATATTTGGTTCTAAAGATAATAAACTTTGCAAAAAGTTTGCTAAGCTAATGCAAAGTAAATATGAAATGAGCCTAATGGGAGAACTAACCTATTTTCTTGGTTTACAAGTTAAACAAGTTAGTGATGGAATTTTCATTAGTCAAACTAAATATATTCATGATCTTTTAAAGAAGTTTGACTTAATGGAATGTTCATCTGCAAAAACTCCCATGGCCACTGCCACCAAACTTGAATTAAATAAGACTGAAAGGTCTGTGGACATTACAAGTTATAGAGGCATGGTTGGTTCACTTTTATATTTAACTGCCAGTAGACCAGATATAATGTTTGCTACATGTCTGTGTGCTAGATTTCAAGCTGATCCTAGGGAGTCTCACTTAATTGCTATCAAGAGGATTTTCAGATATCTCAAGGGTACACCAAATTTAGGTATTTGGTATCCTAGAGAATCTGGCTTTGATCTAATTGGTTATTCAGATGCAGACTATGTAGGTTGCAAAATAGACAGGAAAAGTACAACAGGCTCCTGCCAATTCCTGGGAAATAAGCTTGTATCATGGTTTAGCAAAAAGCAAAATTCAGTCTCTACTTCTACAGCTGAGGCTGAATACATTGCTGCTGGAAGTTGCTGCTCTCAAGTGTTATGGATGAGGAATCAACTCCTTGATTATGGACTTCATGTTGATAGAATTCCTATCTTTTGTGACAACACAAGTGCCATAGCCATAACAGAGAATCCTGTGCAGCACTCAAGGACCAAGCACATTGATATCAAGTACCACTTCATTAGGGAGCATGTCATGAATGGTACAGTGGAACTACATTTTGTTCCAAGTGAACAACAAATTGCAGACATATTTACCAAGCCACTTGATGAATCAACATTCACAAGATTGGTAAGTGAGCTAGGTATGCTTAATTACTCTTAAAATTCATGTCCTTATTGCAATTTGAATTGAAGCCTGAAATGTATTAGTTGCTAGAACAAATTTGACTTTTTAACACAGATTATTCCATCAACGGGTATTTCCTATCCGTTGAAAGTCAAAATTGTTCTATCAACGGATGTTCATTATCCGTTGAAAGACATATACATTTCTGGAATTTTTATCCGTCAACGGATAAAACTGTAGTGCTTTTCAATGGATGACAGTTTACTTTATCCGTTGAAATGTCACATCAGTCGATTCAGATGATTTACAGCCGTTGATTCTATTTTCTTAACCGTTGATACTCATACATACAGCTGTATGTATTTGTTTTAAAGGTAGTTTTTAGAATACTTACAGTTTATTCTTAAACGGCTGAAATTCACTAACATATATTTATTGTTTAATCTTTTATTTATGCTTTTTAATTTGAGAAAGTATATAAGCCCTTCTGATTTTTCATTTTTACTTTACGCTTTCTTGAAATTTCAAAGCTTTTACCATTTTCTCTCTGCAAAACCTTCAAGTTATTCTCTGCAATTTCTACTCACAACAATGGCACCAGTAGTAAAGATTATGTCTCAATCTGGGTTCATCTATGAGAAGAACAATTTCATAGCTTTGGTAGCAAAGAATGAAGTCCACTCAGATTATCACAAAATGATGGACGTCATCAAAAACTGTAAACTTAGCTATGCAATGCTGGAAGCCCCAACGATTTACTGTGAAGTAGTTGAGGAGATTTGGACAACTGCTGAGTTCAACTCCATAGATATGACCATCTCCTTCACTCTCAAAGGTAAAAATTACTGTGTTAACTGTGATGATTTACTAGCATGTTTTAAATTACCTGAGAACAATGCCATGACACCACACACTGATAATGATGTATCCAGCATGTTAGATTCCATAGGTTATTCTCTTAACTCTGCTAGTTTAGGGAGTATTAAAAGAAAAGGCCTTAGGAAAGAATGGAGTTTTCTTGGAGATGCCTTTATCAAGGTTTTCTCTGGGAAAATTAGTAATTTTGATGCCATAACTTCATCTCTTGTTAATATGCTCTATATGTTTGTTTCTGATAGGTATTTTAATTTTAGCAACTATGTTATGCTAGAATTGGGTACTAGATTAGGTAACAAAGCTAATAGACCTAATAACATCTATTATGCTAGATTCTTTATGTTATTGGCTAACCATGTTGCTGAAGGTTTTGTCATAACCAATGAGAATAATAAACTCAAGTGTTGGGCACAAGAGAAAAGAGTTCTTGCAGATTTATTGAGAATGGATCTCAACAGCAGTGTGCCATTGATATATTTACCAATCATGAATGCACCTCAGGTAAGTGAGGTAATTGCTTCTACAACTCCTACTTCTTCCAACCCCTCTATTTCTTTATCTTCTAGTGTGGCCATGGAATCTGTGACAATGCCCCAACAGATTCCTACCAAGGTCACCAAAACTAAACTTTCAAAATCAAAGACAAAGAAAACCACCTCTGTTGTTTCTCAAAAGACAACAGTTGTAACACCTACCATTAACCCTGAGGGGAGTGAACAGGGTGTGTGTGGTGAGGGGAGGGGTGAACATCAAAGAAACCCCCAGGATAAGGAAGGAGAGATAAGTGCTTCCCAAGCTAGCCAAGCCACAGTTTCTTAAAAAGCTGTGGTGGTTGAAAAGGTTTCTAGCATATCCCTAGCTGCATCCTCCCAAAAGGATGTAACTATTGAAAATAGTTCCCAACCAGGAACACAGAACAAACGAGGGAGGGACACAGAAGCCAAACACTCACCAACAAAAGCTTTTATTAGAAGAAAGAGGGCTAGAACCCAATCTTCTACACAGGGTGCACACACTGCACAGATACATCCATCTGTATCTATGCCTTCTCAAACTCAGTTTGATGTGGCTCCAACAAATGTGGAGTCACAGCCCCATTCTCTCACAATTAACACACATCAATCACCACACACTTCATCACCATCTCTGGATGTGGATATGTTATTCCCATCAATTCCTGATTCTCCCTCTTTATAACTCAGGGAGGAGCCCCACTCAAATACAGGTGATCATCATCTTTTAGATGATTTGTTGGATCACCCGCAAATTCTTTCAGATGTAATTGAAGGATCTGTGTCACCAAAACTCAAATCAATCCACACAGATTCAACAGTTATATCACTTTCAATTTCTACTTCTTTTCCTTCTTCAACGGATATCACTCATCCGTTGACAAGTGGTTGTTCTTCAACGGATAAGCTTAACAGCAGTTATCCGTTGATACCATCAGTTTCACCTTCAACGGCTATTCCACATCCGTTGATAGTCTCTACATACACAACTGAAACAATTCCAAGTGTAGAAGACATGATTACTGTACAATCACTTTTAGGACTGAGGGAAGGGAGTGATAATTTGAGTGAGAGGCTGGGTTACACCCAGGCAAAAGGAGAGATTGAGAGCTCAAATATGCATGCTATTTCTTCCAGCATGGCAAAAGTAAGTGAGAGGAGTACCACCTTAGTAGGTGAAGGTGAGGGAGTGAGGAGTGTGAGCCAGGGGGAGCCCCTGATGCAAGAAAATAGAGAAAATGAGAGAAAGGCAGGTACAGCAGACATAAGGGTGGATCCAGCCATTGCTAGTGAGTCAATGATTGTGGATGATGCTGAAAAGGGAAGACAATTTCAGCAACATTACAAAGCTGTAATTGATAACATTTCCTTGGATGCTGACACTTTTACTTATCCTGTGCCAGCCTATCAATTGTTGGCTGCTCAGGGCAATGAGGAGGCAGAAAAGACACTACATCTAGTACATACAACAGAATCTCTTCAAAGGGATAAAGCTGCTATTAACAAGATGCCTTCTACAGCTGGTGAGTCATCTGAGGAATTTGGAGTAAATTCTGATGATGATGACTCTGTTTCTTCTGATGGAAGCATGAATTTAGGGGGAGATGAAGGCCCTAGTTCTATTCCAAATTTACCTGAATGGGCCTTGACAAAGGAGTCTACACCAGGGCAATTCAATGTCTCCTTAGTCAAACAAATCAGTTCTATCCATCAGGCCATTCAGAAAACTTCACATGCTGGTACCAAGGCTATCCTTACAGCTCACCTGGACTCACTGCATCTCATGAAGTTGCAGCAAGTAAGACAGAATCTGAGTGTGGATGAACTCAAAAAGGATATTGCTGACTTGAAATCCTACAATTCTGAAAAATTGGATTCAGTCATGCCCTATGGTACAATGCAAGACTTATTGTTGAGATTGAGAAAGGAATCAACTACTGAAAAGAGGCTGGCCAAGTTGGAAGACAGAGTTCAAGTTATTGAAAATTCTGTGGCCACCATTCTTCACAACCAACAATCTCAAACAAGTCTACTTATGCAGCTGGCAAAGGCACAAGGCTTGACCCCTCTCCTTGATGATAACAAAAAGGGGGAGAGTAAAAAGGAAGGGGAAGGAGAGCCATCTACAAAAATCCAAATATCTAAAGTGCTAGTTCCTGCCATCACTACTTCTCCAATTATTCAAATCAAAGGAAAGCCTGATGGAATTGATTTAATCCAGCTAGCAGCAGCTGAAATTCAAGTGAAAGAGCAAAGGAGGAGAATTGATGAAAGGGTGCAACATGTGTTTGGCTCTACACAAGATAAATCAATATCTGTGAAACATAGCACAAAGGTTGAACCAATCATTATGGAGCACAAGCCGGAAAGGAGGAATAAGGTTGGAGAGTCTTCTTTCAAGAATCTAAAACCTATGGTTCTCAAGCCCAACACTAGATCCAGCAAGGACTCTACAAAGAACCCCCTAGACTTTGCTCAGATGAAAGAAGTGGACTTTCCTCTTCCAAAGCCTGATGAAGACAAAGTTTTGGGTGCTAACATCATAAAGCACAAGGAGACCAAGGACATAGTTGAAAGAATGAACATGGCAATTATCTTTAGAGAGGGAAAGAGTATCTGTGTGATGCAAGGACATCCCAAATTTCCAAAAGCCAAGAGGGAAGAAACCAAAAGGTTGAAGAAAGAAGCTGAAAAACTTAAGGCTGACAAAGAGCACAAGCAAAGCTTGAACAACAGCTGAAGTCAAGTCAAGTTGAAGAAGAGAAAGGAATTGAAGTCAGGGGTGAAGACAAGATTGCAAACTTAGATGAGGTTTTTGGGAGTATATTTGGTGAAAGTATGGAGGAAAGAGAGGAATGGCAGAAGGGAAACAGAAGAAAGGCCAAGGCACATAGAAGGAGTGAAGATAACACTGAAGAAACTAAATCAATATCTAAACCACTACCTTCCATACCTGAACCCTTTGTTGTTGATCCCACCATAAACATCCATGGTGAACCAATCATCCCAAAAGAGGAACCTATTGATTGGGACACCATCAAATTGCCTACCTTTTTAACCACTCTTCCACTACCAAAGAAACAGAAAAGAAAATCCAAATCTACACCTCCCCTAACCTCTAAGAAATTCACTCAAAAACATAAACCTAAGCCTAAGCCACCCATTTCTAAAGATGATTATGTTCACATCTGTGACATAAAAGAAATTTCAGACATTGAACTCTATCTGGATGAGCTGGAGGATGTAAGGGGAATAGCTGCCTACAGACAGCTACTAGAGAGATTGGTGTTCAAATACAAAGGAGCTGGGGAAAGAACATGGCCTCTCTACAGAATTCTGAATGAAGGCTACTCTACCTTGATCAGAGTCTATTCAGCCATACAAAAGGATTCTGGCTTTACCAGGACTGCCAAGACTGAAATTCTCAACAAGATTGCTAACATAAGGAAAACTTGGAGGGAGCCCAATGCTTTGCCCAGAACTTTACTCATTCAAGAAAGGGGAATTACAATCCACAAATCACCTCATTGGTTGATGGAATTTAGAGATGATAAAGGAGTCAGAAGATTTTTCAGACTTGAAGACCAACTGAAGATTGCCAGCAATGAAACTCTCAAGGAAATGCAATCTAAGTTGGATATCAGTGATGAAGATGAAGCTGAATTCTACAGACAACTCCAACTCCAAATGGAGGAAAATGACAGAGGGCTAGGAAAGAAAACAAGGGAACAAAGAAGAAAAAGATGATTTGCTCAGGCTAGAGGAGCACCCTTGGAAATATTGTAAATCTTCAATTACCTCCTAGTACATACACTTTTGCAGCACTTTTAAATTTCTACTTAGTTTCAATTCATATATTTGTTAAGTGTTTTGTTATCATCAAGCTAACCCTGAATTTATGCCTACAATTCTTATAGACATAAATAGGGGGAGATTGTTAGGAATATATGTGCATTAGTTTGATGATATGTTTAACAAAACACTTAAGTAGAAGTCTAGTGTTTGTAGCCTCAACGGATAAGACCACTTTGGCTATCCGTTGATGGTGTAGCTTTACTTAGAAATAAGTCTAGTGTTGTAGCACATTTCAGTCTCTGTATTTGAGATATAATTCTTAGAAGTTGAGAGAAATTATAAGTCATGTTGACTACTAGAGGATATGCAAATAGGAAGGCCAATTGTAAATATTTCATGCCTTGTAATTTTGCATAAATGAAGTGGTATCAACGGATAACTTAAAGACCTTCAACGGATGAGAAACAAAGCTTCAACGGATGTCTCTAAAGCTTCAACGGATAACATCCTTCAACGGATGAGTGCTTCAACGGATAGAGCTTCAACTGCTAACACATCAACGGATAAAGCCATCAACGGATGAAGACTTCAACGGATGTTCTGTTAAATAGCAGTTGATAAGTGGTAGTTGTAACTGCAGACAGAGGCACATGGGTTGACAGAGATAACTGAGATGTGGTAGCCTATTTCAGGAACATCAGAAAAAGCAGCCGTTCTACTCTAGTACAAAGAGGCAATAGTCAACAATGTACTGGAGTGAAATGGAGAAGAAACAAGTGGAGAATTCATTTTATTATTGTATTTTATCTTTGTCTTCACTTGTAAACTTGGTGATATATAAACCAAGTAGCAGCTAGTAATTAGATAAGAATTTTCCAAAGCTGTTTAGAAAAATCTTGAGAGAAAATTTATCTAGTTTGTACTAGGACGTAGCTGTGATCAACTTCTTGAATCACAGATTTTCTGAAATACCATCTCTGGTGGAACAACAAATCCACCAGAAAAGTTTTTAATGTTTGTTGTGTTCTTTACATTTGTGTTTGAATATATATCTGTCTGTATTAGCTTAAAACAATTCACACACTTGTTCATCTTAAACACATAGCCTTTGAAACTGCTCAAAACTTGAAAAAGTTTTGAGATTTACATTCAACCCCCCTTCTGTAAATCTCATTGTTAGTCCACTAGGAATAACAATCTGTCCTCGTTTATCGTTTATAGATATGAAAAGTGAATCGAAGTAGTACCATATTTTCATTATAAAATTATGAAAATATGTTTTTTGTCCGCTAACACAAAAATTCGTCTACAACTCATATAATTTTAGCTATATTGTAAAAAATCACAAAGTCTTACTTAAAAAAATGCTAAAGTCTTAACTTTTAAAATTGTAAAAATTTACATATTATATTTTCATTACAACATATTGAATTTTTTTTCCCATAAACACTAAAATTCGTCCACAACTCATACAATTTTCCTTGTATTCTAAAAAATGTCAAAGTCTTGCTTATAAAAAATGCCAAAGGCTTATTTTTTTAATTTTCAAAAATGATGTAATATATTTTAATTATAAAATTGGTAATCAATATTTTTTTCTCTGCTAAAATAACATTCCGTCCACAACTCATATAATTTAAAATTTTTTCTAAGAATTATGCAAGATTCATATATTTTTAATATATCTCATTTGATTTATTACGTAATTAAAATAAATTAGTTTTAAATTAGTTAATGCTACAATAAAAAAATTTACTGATTCATAAAGAGGATATTTCATCCCCGCAAACACTTAAATTCGTCCACAGCTCATATAATTTTCATTGTATTCTAGAAAATGTCAGAGTCTTGATTATTAAAAATGCCAAAGGCTTATTTTTTTTAAATTTACAAAAATTATGTAATATATTTTCATTACAAAATTTTTAATCAATATTTTTTTCTCCGCTAACACAACATTCTGTCCACAACTTATATAATTTTAAATTTATTCTAATAATTATGCAAAATTCAAATATTTCCAATATATCTCATTTGATTTATTAGGTAATTAAATTATTTTTAAATTGTTTAGTGAAACAATAAAAAATTATTTATTGGTTCATAAAAAGGATATAGGTCAAAAGTAGTTGAAGTTATTACTCCTGTCTAGTGTAGAAAAGGGGTTGTATGCAGATAAAGGACCGACCGTTTCTCTCGATTGGTGCTGAAATATCCGGCATATAAGGTCGATTGTTGCTCTATCAATCCTCATACCAAGCTCAATCCTCAGATAATCTACACTAAGGTACTAATTCCTCAATCCTCTATTACTGTTTGTTTAAATTGAAGTTCCGATTGTATGCTTCAATTGTCCCAATCGGTTGTTTGTAGTAGTTTATCTAACTTATGTGGTCTGATCTGTATGATACTTGAGAAAGTAATTCAAGTTGTATTAATCTTAATTGATGTATGTAAAGACTTAATCCGAACAGATTATGAATAGTAGTATCCGTATAATTTGAGAAGCAGAGCAAATTGATATTTTATTTTATGAGTAGTAAACATGTAGGTATGTTCTATTTGATATATGCATTCATAATTGTACTTTTTCCTTTTGTTTAAAATCATGGGCAAGGAATTTGATATGGGATACTCTTCCTCAATTGTACATTACCTGTTATACTCGGTGCTCAATTTATCATTTTATTTTAGTAGTCTCCGCACAATGTGAGAAGCAGAGCAAATTGATGTTTAATTTTAGCAGTAGTAAACATCGAGGTATGTAGAATTCGATATATGAATTCACAATTGTAGTTTTTTATTTGGTTTAAAGTCATGACCAAGTCATTTTGATATGGGATACTCTGCTGTAATTGTACAGTACTTGTTGTTATACTTGGTGTAGAATTTCGATAATTTAGTAATGGTGAATACAGTGGCCTTTAGTAATAGTGAATACTTGTTGTTCTACTCTGTTTTTTTCAGTCGTGATACCATAGACGGATTTCCAAAGTTTAGTTTGTTGCAATGGGTATAATGATTCGAATGTGTTCCTCATTCTTACTACTTAATTGACAGTTGATTTAGTACATTTTTTCTTGCAAGTAAACATCGGAACAGTCTTGCTACTGTTTAGATGAATTAGGAGATGATAGTGTTACAGAGGCTCCGATATACAGTCATTGTCATTTTGTGAGCTATATTGGCTGTTTATATTGCAGATATGAGTGGCAATACTGATATCCGTCGTGCAAACATGCAAACCTTGAAAGAATCAGAGATGGTAAACTAAAATTTTCTATCAATCCTTGTAATGTACTATAGTATATTCTTCATTTTTAACTCTACATATTATGTGTGCTCTGTATACATTATATTAGCTTAGGTACTTTAGCGAGGAAAATCCATCGTTCTTTGTAACTCTCCCACGTGATGACAGAGACCTTCGTGAAACGGTATAACTTACAAATATAATGCTAATGTGCATTCTACTATAACTTTATCTTATTGCATGCCTGGAGAGTTTAATGATATCATATGATTTAAAAGTACTAATGTGTAAAAAAATTTGTCAATTTCCAGAAACTACCTGATAACTTTGTTAATAGTCTTTGAGAATCTATTCCAAGTAAAGTAATTCTTGTACTTGCTAATGGATATGAAACCTATGTGAATTTCAAGAAGTTGGAACAGTCTCTCTGTCACATGAAAGAGTTCAACATTGATTGTCGAGGTTTGTTCGGTTCCACTGTGATTTACTCTTATAAGGGCAACGAGAAATTCTTTGTGAATTGTTTGAAGGATGACCTCTGCGAGGTTATATACTTCAAGAATAGGACAATTCCACGCGACACTTTCTATAATCAAGGTACTATACATAAACTTAATAAAAATCTTGTTGGACTACTATGATAAAAATACAGTTTCTTATGAATGATATGTTTTTTTAGATTTAATGACTGGTATAGGATGGAAGTTCATGTTGTTTCTTAACAATCCTGCAGTTCAAATTGGAGAAATTATAAGAACACTATTTTATGTCGAAGTCAGTTATTTTATGTTTATGATATTTAGTTAAAAAAAGTAGATTACAGTGTTATCTACCATATCCACTTATACAGAGGCTATAATTCTGTGCACTTTAGTAGATTACAGTGTTAAAGTTGGTACTTAATTAATCTTTGATCTTTGATAGCCAATTCCTGCACATTTCTGGAGAGCATTTGGGAAGCTGCTACCACCTAAAGTCCAGTTCTACATGAGAAATGGAAGTCGATATGAAGGAACGTGTTCCAAAACTGAGAGAAAAATGTATGACCTTCAAGATCTTGTGCGAGGATATGGTTTGAGCGAGACTGACAAAGTTTTGTTTACATACTTGGTGAAGGAATCTTTTTTGTTATGATATTTGATAATTCAAATGTGAAAGCAATGATGCTTGACGAAGATTCTGCAAGTTCAGGTTATATCTACTTTAAAAACCATGTAATTATTTTTAAACTTACATATTCATTTTTTTTAATTTTATGTTATTTATACTACAGATTCAGAGATGGAGATTGTTGAGGAACCTGTTCAACTTCCTGTTAACCTGGAAGTTGATGTTCACAACAATGAGAACATGACTTTTACCCATGTTATAACAGCATCCAATGTGGATAACACATCTCATGGAGTGGTACAAAAATATTTTATAAAATTTTATAACACAGTTGCCCAACTTTTTTTAATACTTTGACTTGTACTTATTTTTTACATCTGTATTGTAGTATATCCCGAGCTACATTGAATCACCAAATGGACAATGGAAAGCTGGTGACATGGTAAATTTGAGAACTGTTGTCGGGAGTTGATATGTCGGTGTTGTCAAATCGGGGAAGATGTTTAGGTTTTCAAGTGGTTGGAATCAGTTTGTTAGAGACAATGAGATCTCATTACATGAAACAGTTGTATTTCAATTGTTGGAAGAAGATCAGGATATAGTTTTTCTAGTGACTTTCCCAATGAGGCCTTGAGATGTTTTTCCCATATAAGTCGCTTTAAGACTATGTTTTTTCGGTTCTGTTAACGTGTCAGACTACTGCTTCTCGTTCTCATCATGTTTTTATAACATGTTACGTTACTATGGTTGTGTAACTATTTAATCGTGATGGGCACGCTTTGTTGGAATTTAATTACTGGCATTAAGTTGGTTTATTTTATCTTTGTTGTTATATTTTTGCAGAGTAGTTAGAAATTCTATTGTTTTATCGTATGTTTACAATTTATGATTAACTACCAAAAAGTATAAAGTCATAAGCTATATGTAAAATGTAAAAATAATATAACATGTCTATCATTTTGATCTTAAAGTATGGACATCATAAAGTTAAAGAGATATGTCATTCTCACTTTTATACATAATTTTTTCTATGATTGACATGGATTACCATAATACTACTTTTTTTCACAAACACTAAATAAGTATACATGTAGAAGGAGAAGTAAATGAAAGATCAATAGATTGTGTGGATACATGACCAAACTTTTGAACTATTACATAATAATGGCATGAGAAACTATTATTTTATATAAACACTATATAAGTATATAACAGATACTTAGCTTTTGTAAACTTCTTTATCTGTGATACACGGAGATTAGAAAAATATGACAATATTAAAAACTTCTTAATATTTGTTAACTTAGAGCAATTTATTTATTAGCAAAGACAGTTATTGCTGATCTTACTCTATTACCAAAAAATATGCAGTGTAAAACAAATACCAAATAAATGGATTATTTAATCTTGAAATCTTAACGAAAAACTTCCATTACTCAAAGAATCCACAACAAATTACGAAATTATGACAATATTAAAAGGAAATAAGTTTGAGAAGCAAATCAAAGCAATCTTCTTAATGGGAAAACACACAGAACTTATTACGAACTGAAGATAGTTCCATCTAATTCAAACAAATGCTGCAACATTGACAAATTCGACGAAGAATTCATCATCCTCTTTTACTTTTACTGATTACAAAAATTGTAGCATATTTTAGAAAATTCCATTGTCAACTATGAAGAATAAAACCTTATAAAAAACAGGCATCATACCATTTTTATTTTCTTCGAAGTGGAGTGAACAGAGCCGGGAGTTTCAGAATGATTTGATAGATCAACCATATTCTAGGTAGAAGAAGAAATAATTTAGGACAATGAATACCTTAAATAGTTAATTAACAACATTAATATATGTCTTCTGTTTAGAACTTGATACAGCAAAGCCGACCATTGTAGCATCAGAAGAAGAAGAGATTGAATAATCTTTATCAATACAGTCAATGACCTTATAGATTTGGCTTTCCAACTTCACATTGTCGTCAGTTATCTGAATGACAAATGTAATTTCCTTTCCAGCAATGTCTTTGATTTTATTTGGATTGCCATCTTCAGTCTACACATTATTTTTATTTTAAGCATTGATAAACTACATTGAAAATGGAGAAATGTGTTAGGACAGTTAGTTTACTTAAACAGTCGTTATGTTTACCTTAGGATTTTCAAGTATCATCTTGGTTGCAGTTTGACCAACCATACGCTTCACAGGCTTGTCCATTAGTACAAAGTTAAAAGCCTTGTTGGAATCACCAGCAAGAACAACAATCTTGTATCTGATTGGTTAGACGCGGAGAACAAATATTAAACTCCGCATTAAAATAAATAACCTATGCATAATTATTTATTGAACTATACCTCTTCACAGGCACCAGCATGATATAACTACATTTCGAACATTTGTGCCTTCCTTCATACTTGTACGCATCTTCCTCACATTTTATGCAGCTTAAATACCACCAGTTTCCGGACTCTTCTATAGCGGATATTTTGACGGAGCACATAAAGGTTTTCTGTGTAATTCTCAACATATCACTTACTTTAGTAATTAAAGATTCTAACTTAGAAAGAAAGTAAAGTAAAACTGAAAACAGAATTTTATCACCTCGAAGTCATCAGAATTAGTCTTCTGGCTGGGTTGTTGCACTGTAATATTTTTAATAACATGCACAAGTGAGCTTGGAATCGAAGAACCTTGTGTGTTGGGAGCTGGTTTGTAACCTTCTTCCTACAGCCTTAGATCATTGCGGACATTTTAACTTATTAGTAAAGAAAAATGTTCCAATAATTCGTAAATATTTCAATATAATGTAAGCGGATAGATAGTCATAAATATATACCTGATCTTCATTTCATTCACATAATCATTTTCTATATTGAGGTAGATCTTTGACGAAGGAAGTGTACTAATTTGGACTGAACCTGTAGAATTTTCTCATTAAAGGTTAAATAGACCTTGACAAAATGATTCACCTAGATTAATTATATTAGATCAATGATTTTAAAAAGGTTACTCTTATATATTTTAAGCTTGGAGCTTGTCACGATTGCAATGACATGGTGATCCTTTTTAGCCTTCTCATAATTCTTATTAGTCTCCACAGCAAGTTGTCCCCAGACACTAACCCTGTGGGAGTACCTAAGATGGAATATATGTATAAGTACAATCTTCATCAATTTAAACGCAAGATTTGAATCAGGTTTAATATTTAGAGTGATAACTAACCTTCCATCAGTAATTCAAAATTTCACAATATCTCTCTTTCCAAACATGGTATCTATCAGTATCACAGGCTCAAAATCCTCCACTACACCAATGATATCTGCATAAATGTAAAAAAATGCTAATAAAAAAATAAAAACAATACACAATAAAATTACTATGCAAGAAATCTTAGTATTATGACCTGTAGCAAATTTCGGGCTTTCAACATTTTCATATCCGGAAGTAATAATAAACAGTTCACCAGGGTCAACAATTCAAATTTGTGTCTCGGTATCATAAAGTCATCGCTTATTAACTTCTAAACTGTGATAGAATTAGAAAAGTTTATAAGATATTTCGAGGTGGTAGGCTTCATTGTTCCCTTTGCCTCTCTTGTATAAAAATTGCTTATAACGTAAACATCTCCTTCAATAATATCTTTGCCAACGGATCTCTAATTATCAGCATATACAAAAGCATGCATATGAAAGTCCTATAATAAATAAATTTCTTTAGATTTCTACTTAAACTAATGTATAATGGCAGCATATAAACAATTAGTGAAAATTTTAAAAACTAACATTATCATCAAGCAAAAGCAAGTTGTATCCTTTCAGAGCATCTTTCCCTTCTTTGGATGCAGAAGTGGACGGCCATATTCTGGTTATACGGACCTTGATCTTCCATGTAGTACGTGACGAATCAATGGAGGACAAACTTTCATACATCTTTTCTTCAAATCTACAAAAAAGACTGTCAAATAATGAGATGTAAATTATATTCATATCAAATAGAATATTTAACAAAGATCAAACGTTTGAACATGGAAAATCTTATAGAATAAACAGCAAAACTCGAAGAAAAATTACCTAAAAGAAAGCTGTTTAAATTGAAGTGTTGTATATGCCAATGATAATAGCTGCTCATATATTTATAATTAGGTTCTTATAAATCAAAACCCAAAAAATCCGTTATGTGATATACATGATCGAAGTGATAATTGATTGCAGTTGATATTTACAATCAATTTAAATCCAAATGACAGATATTTTGTAATTTCATTACACATAGAAAATCAAATAGCATATTATAAGTGTGATGTTAATGATAATTGATTTCTTTTTAAACTAATAATAAGAATACATATGAAAGGAATAATATTGTTTTACATATTGATTCTATAAAATATTCATATGAATCATGGTACATATTGATATGTCAGTTACCATACTTAAATTTTTTTAGTATCACAAATATTATATGTCCAACAAACAGAACTTATTAATGTCCAATCTACAAACTGATTATTATATATTATATATACAACTGGAGTTAGAAATTATTTTAGAATTCACAGTTAAGTGGTAAATTTTAATTTGTAAGTGTATATTTTAAAAATATATCCTTCATTTTATATTTTTTATCCAGCCTAATATATATATGTGTGTGTGTGTAAATAGTATATTTTAAAATGTGCTTAATGAAAAAAAATTCTGCATTTTTTACAATATCATTACATTATTATCATAAATATATGTTAATGTTTTTTCAACATATATTAATGTTTTTGGAGAATATAAAATAACGTAATTTTTTTTGAAATTAAATAGCCATTTTTTGCCGATTGGTTCAATCTGTATCCTCGAATTAATAAATATTTAGCAAACATGGAAAAAACATTAAATTTGTAATTAAATTAAATTGCAGGAATATTGGGTGATGTAAATATAATTTGTAAGTATATATTTTAAAAATATATCCTTTAGTTTTTCCTTTTAATCCAGCCTACTATATATATATGTGTGTAAATAGTAGATTTTAAATAATGCGAAATGAAAATCAATTCTGCAATTTTTATAATTTCATTACATTAACATAAATATATGTTAATGTTTTTGCAATATATACTAATATTTTTGGAGAATATAAAATAACGAATTTTTTTGTGAAATCAAATAGTCATTTTTTGCCGATTGGTTCAATCTCTGTCCTCGAATTAATAAATTTTATACAAACGTGGAAAAATATTAAATTTTTAATTATGATAATATCACACAAATAATTGTTATACGCGTAAAAAGTGGTGAATTTCACATAAATTATTGTTAAACACTAAATAGTGAAATGATTTTAGGTTTTTAAAAATAAAACATTCAAACAAATGCATACTGAAATAGTAGTTATTTACATGTCCGCCTAAATACGACTTTATTATTAAAAATATTTCATAAATTAAATTTAGAAAAATGCATTTTATTACATAAATCTTAATTGCCTTTCAATTTTGTATGCCATTTACTATTTTCTTAATAAATTCACCATGGATAAACTATTGCCATTTTTTATAAAATGTATTGTACATAAAATTTAGGCTTATTATAAATTGATTAATATAAAATCATCAACATATTTTTAAAAACACATCACAAAATACAAATATCATGATTGTTGGAATTAGCAAAAATAAAATAAATGAAAATTACCATTTGGCCAGATAAAAACTGGGTAATTATTTAGTTATATTATTAAAACTATATA
The DNA here is from genome assembly GCF_009905375.1 of Apium graveolens. NCBI lineage: Eukaryota > Viridiplantae > Streptophyta > Magnoliopsida > Apiales > Apiaceae > Apium > Apium graveolens. The sequence continues at coordinate 178,572,551 of NC_133657.1, forward strand.
TGTACATTGCACAAACATTTACTTCTATCTGCATATATGTTTTTATTACATGCACTATATCACATTACAATTTACATAAACTGAAACAAACTATATACATGAATTGCAGATAACATCAAAGATTTTTTTATGCTTGAAAAACCTGACCATCGATTGCTGGTTCGCGATCATCACCCTCAACGTCTTGAAATCTTGCCTGGTCTGGCCCAACACCTAAATTTCTGTTTAGGAAATTTTATATATCTGCAAAAGGCCTATCAAATGTCCGAAGGTCATGTGAATTCGGTCTAGTGTTGCCAAACGACATGCAACTGCATTCCTATGAGGGTGAACCAAGTTAAGTTCATAACGGATATTCTTATCATTAAGCCTTGACAAAATAAGTCTGAGCGTCTGTCTAGTATGTGGTGTAATTCCTTCTTCTTTGTGATACTTGCATTCACGGTATCCGTTTATATTGTCGGTTTTAATGATAACACGCTCGTATGAATCCTGGAATGCACGGCGCATGCCTAGTACAATAGCCCATAACTGTGAATTCAGATTTGTAAGGCCTTAAATTGTGCCATAAGTCAGTCTGAGAAGATGACCTCATGCATCTCTTACAACAACACCAATACCATTTCTATTATGGCCTTCAGGAACATTTTGAATATATTCACTATGCACATTGATCTTCACCCAAACATTAGGAGGAAATTGCCATACACGCTCAACATGTTCCATTATACTTAGATGTATAAAACAGCTGTTGACTATATATGATTACAAAATAAAGCTATCAAAAATGGTAAAAAGATTTCTGGATTTTATAAATAAATAAAAGAGTTGAACAAATGTGTCTTTTGCAAAAAGTTGTAAAGATGTGTCTTTTGCAAAAAGGTGAACAAAGAGTATTGAAAAAAGAGTATTGAAGAGATGTGTCTTTTATAAAAAGTTGTAGAGATGTGTCTTTGGAAAAAAGCTGTTAAATTTTAAATAACTAAAATTATTGGAACAGTTTAGACTGCAAGTTTGTATAAAGATTTGTTCAAAATATTATTTATTTCATACACATATAAAAATCCAAAGATAAATTAAATTTGAACAGATGTGTCTTTTGCAAAAAGTTGTAAAATTTTAAATAACTAAAACTATTGCGTCTGTTTTTATGCAAATTTGTATAAAGATTTGTTCAAAATATTATTTATTTCATACACATATAAAAAACGAAAGATAAATTAAATTTAAGATCACACATTAAATGTTATATAAAATTATCAACAACAGTGATAGTAAAATCACAAATAATTAGATTACCATTTTCATATGTATCTAAATTAATCCAAAAGATAGTTAACTAATAAACAGAATAATGACAATATTTTTGTTCAAGAAATATAATACGCAAATAGCTTTTATCATTAAAAGGAACACAATGCTGGATAGAAAATTCCAGGTAATCTTCGCTAATAAATAGTTCAACACATTTATTGGAAGAAAAAAAACTTGAATAAATATACGCAGAGTAAAAAAACATGTAGTACTTGAAGACGAACTTAAAAAAATTCAATGAGTTTAATAGAAAATCGCCATTTGGTTGCTCTTCTTTTCATGTAATTGTACCATTTTCATTTGTCATGTAAAATACAAAGATCAATTAAGCATTTCCGTAAACCATTTACAAAATTTAATTGTTTACTTAAATTTAAAGACATTAGTTTGTACACTAACAGGTCAATTGTTAGAAGAAGAGGTGATTGTATCTGCATTAGTAGTTGATGATAAACTCCCAGAATCAGAATATACATCAGTTGTAGTAAAAATTTTGCTCTTGATCTGAACATTGCCATCATTGATCTCTATTTTCAGAGTAACCTGTTTTCCAACAATCTTTCTGATGCATTCGGGATATAGAATATAAGTTTCACACTGCAACTCCAAAAACAATTAAATCCATCACTACACAAATTATTTAATCTACTATTAATCTAATACTTAACAGCTACTTATATAAAATATAAAAAAACACACCAATTTGTACTCAGAAAGAAGTTCAGTGGCTGTCTTATGCAATAAATGTTGGGCTGCACGATCCATGAGGATGAAGTTATATTCCGCTGATTCATCCTCTGCTACTACTATAATCCTATACCTACAAACAATGATATAACACTTGTCATATTTATGTAATTAATATATAATTTATAGGACTTAGGAAAAATTATGGGTATAGTAACAAATTAAATACTTTATCATGTCAGGAAGCTCAATCTCTTTGTTGTCACAATTTGCATTGCTGTTATACCACCAGTTTGCAATCTCTTCCACATCTGTAATCTTCACAGCACACAGGAAAGTTTTATGCATCGTTCAAATATCAGGATTAAAAATGATAATATATCTTCTACATTTTTTGATGCCTTTTTTAAATAAATGACAAAAAAAGAAAAACATGGACATCATCAATATTTGTCTTTAATCCCAATTCTTTCAATGTGACAAACTGTAACGCAGGAGTTGGGTTCACAATTACTGGTTCAATTTTGATCAATGGAACATGACTCATAAATTCGGTTGTATGTCTAACATTCTGGTGATGAATATAGCCTTCATTCTCAAGTCTGCAGTGAATGCACTAACTTCAGTTGTTTGTGATGATACAAATAATTACGAGCATCTGGTTAATGAGTAGTGCTAAAAGAACTTTGGAAATTCTATGACTCAATTATTACATTAATGAAACTTCAACCCTTAGTATAATTAATCTATTTTTATGTAAGAAGGTCGGTATATTTCATTGCATAGTACAAAGTAAACTATACCTTTGGCGCATTGAGTGCACTAAATCGTTATCCAGATTGAAATACACTTTTGATGATGGTAGCGTACTGAAGTAGACAGTGTCAGCCCAAACACTAACCATATATGAATACCTGTATCAAATCCGATGTAAACAGTCATACTTTTAACCCACTATTATCTGAGATAGAGAATTAGGATATTCACATATTTTTAATCTACCTCCCATCAGTGATTCTGAACTTGACAATATCTTTGTCACCATAGATTGTTTTGATTGACTTTAATCTTTCAAAATCCTCAACAACACCGATGATATCTACCAAAATTAATTTAAATTTCAGTACATATACAGTAAATTAGAGTAGAATTAATACATATCAATTAAAAAGAGGAAATATAAAGGAGATAGCTTTATTGACCTGTTGAGAAAGTTGGAATGAGGTTATCTCCATGTTTAGATGCAGCTGAAAACAAATTGTTCATGTCACCTATCTCAAACTTGTGAAGAGGTATCATGAAATCATCGATATCAATTTTCTCAAAGGTTGTGAATTATGAAAACTGTATCATAATTGTTGAATGTGTAGGCCATAAAGATCCAAGAGCTTGTTGTACATGAAAATTGGATATAACATACACACCTCCTTCAACTAAAATACTGGAAATTGCTTCCCAGTCCTTAGCATACACAAATGCTAGTACATGACTGTCCTGTTAAGAAAATATCGAAATACTCATGAGCATCATTGGTTGTTAATAACAACAATATGTGGATGTCCGAGTATACATTTGTATAAAAACTTACATGAGCATCAAAAAATATAAGATTGTACGCCTTCAAGGTATCAGTTAATGATAGTGACGACCACATTCTCGTTACTCGTACTTTCACTCTCCAAGCAGTTGATGAAGTGTTAAGAGCAGATAATTGATGAAACATGTTTTGGCTATGGTTCAAGAAGTCCTAGAAAATAATTAAAATTAGTAAATTAATGGACACATAAAACAAAACATCTTTTACAGAGTGAAAGAATGACTTACTTGAAACAGATAAGTTGCTTGGGTGAGATTAGGGTACAACATTGTGTATATCTATAGCGGTATTTTTTTAGTAAAAATATGTTAAAGAAAATATTGTATGAGATATGTTTCATAATAGCGTTAATGATGGAGAGATTTGGTTTGACAGATCTTTGTGTTTATCAATCATTTACAAAAATATTGTATAATATTTTCAAATCTAGATTTGTTTTACATTACATTTATATTGTCTATTATTGCAATCAATTACAATGTTCAAAATTGATATACCATGACCTTTTAATATCTTTTTACCAACTTTGGCTCCATATGCTTGGCCTCTAAATAGCTTGATTTACTCTAAAAAATGTTGTTTACATGAGTATCAGTCTAATTACATAAAGTCAGGTAATTTGAAGTCATTGCAATTTTTTTATAAAAATTGTAGGTGTTTTTTATTAAAATAAATTTTTAAATTTTTTCTCTTTAGCTAACTCATTGTAAAAATAGAATTATGTGAAATAATTTTTTTTTGTGTTAATATATGAAATTCATTGCAAATTTAAATAGACTCCTGAACTTGATATATAAATATACTTTTTATTGTGGTAAGAGGATATACACATGTAAATTGTTAGATATATTTGTGATGTCATGGATAATATGATTTGTCTTTAAGTTTTCAGATCTTACTTAACAGGACAAATCAGTACTAAACTGGAAATCAGTACTTATACTGAAGACAGAACTTAAGATATCAGAACTTAAGTTATCAGAATTTAAGTTATGAGAAGATATTTATCAGGAGATAATATCAGGATTTAAGGAGACTTTCAGATAAGGCAGGCGGCTGATTGAAAGGAAAGAAGATCAAGACAAACGCAGAAAGAAATATGCATGAAGAAAGAATTCTATGAAGAATAGAATACTTGGAAGAAAAGATAACTAGTTGATATATTTTAGGAAGCAAAATTATATTCCATATCAATTAGAACATTATCTTGTAACTGTGTAGTATATAAACACAGGCATAGGGTTTACACTATATGTGTTATCTTAATCGAAGTTATTATTCAATATAACCCTAGCAGCTCTTGTGATAATTTGTTCATCACTGAGAGAGGACAGTTCCATATTATAACAGAGTTTATTGTGTTGAATAAAATCTGTATTCTGTTACTTGATTTCTTATATTTGATTTGATTGTAGTAAACACTGTATTCAACCCCCTTCTACAGTGTGTGTGACCTAACAAGTGGTATCAGAGCAATCTGTTAACACACATACAGTTTAAGATCCGAAAACAATCATGTCTGAAGAAGAAACTCCAACCAAGCCCACCAAAACTGAAGAACCTCCAAAAACCATAACCCATAGTCGATATGAGACTATAAGAGTTCCCATGTTGAAACCTTCTGAGTATTCCATATGGAAAGTGAAGATGGCTATGTTTCTAGAAGCTACAGATCTAGAATATCTCGACAGGATTAATGAAGGACCACATATGCCAACCAAACTCTCTGTGGAAGTTGCAGGTCAGCCAGCAAAGTCTGTACCAAAGGAGAAAAGTGATTACACTGCTAAAGATATCTCATCGATTCCAAAGGATGCAAAGGTAAGACACTTGCTGCATAGTGCCACTTGAAAGGAATATGTCCTAAGTTCAATCATGTATTAGGATTTAGGAATAACTTTTTATGTAATCTGTTTTGATTTCATTGATATTAATAAAAGACTTGTTTTGTTTTTATTACGGGCTCTATCTATTTAAGTGTTTAAATAAGATATACCATAGTTTAAAGTAAAGCTTTTTATGGATTATGATGAGATCATAATAGTGAGACCTAAAAGATGATAACTCTAAACTTAAATAGTTCCTGATCATAGGATTACTAACTGGTAATTAATAATCCGTAAAGATCGGTACATACTATGCTTGCTTCATTATGAAGGATGTCTGTTCTCATAGATATTTGTGTGGTGACACTATAGCTAGTATGTAGGTGCTTATTATAGAATAAGTTCACTGAACATGACTCGCACAGCTGAACAACTGATGGAGTTCACTCACGTGTCAGCAGTTGTTCACATAGTGATAGTTGTACAGGTATCCTTAGACTTGGGGTCATCATAGTCATCTTGTGTACACTGAACTATGCTTTGGTTTAGTTCTTAGTCTCCAGGGACAATTATTAGGGCTCTACTGGGTATAGGAATTTGTACACGAAGATAGTGTATGATCAATAAAGGATCTACCCCTTCCAGTGAAGGAAGAGAATGTTCAAGGCTGATCCACTTATGCTAGTTCAGGAATCTCTGGCCAGAGTGAATGAAATTAGAAAGGAGTTTCTAATTTACATAGAACTGAGCATAGTAAATAGAAAGCAAGTGATTAAATTAGATAGGCTTGACATGAGATCCATGCCTTGTATTTAATCAGGACATTGTAGGGTAGAAGGAGTTTATTGTACGGTAACTATTCGCTGAATAGGTTCTTGGTATTCTAAGCAGTGAATTCGTATTATCCGGATAGTCGCGATATGCTGAGAAGTATCCCTCATGATGTAGAATAAATATGATTAATTAATTAATCATATTTAATAAATTAGAGAATTTATATAAATAATGATAAAATAGTTTTATTATTATTTATTTCTACTACCGGCTTAATATTGAACCTACAGAGTTACACCATAAAAAGAGAATGATTTAATGGTGGAGGAATTAATTAATAATGGCTGATAATTATTTATTTATGAAATAAATAATTAATTGGCAAATTTAATAATTGATTAAATGAGATTTAATTGATTATAAATTAATTAAGAAAAGTTCTTAATATTATTAATTAAGAATTTAATTTTGAAAATTAAATCAAGAGAGAGAATTATTTCTAAAGTGTTTAGAAAAAGGATTAATAATTAAAAGGTGTTTTAATTATTAATGAGAATAATAAATGGGTTAATAATAATAATAATTATGGGAAAATTTCAGCTGAAAATTTTGCCTATAAATATACTATTATAAACCCTATTTTTATTCCAACCCTAACCCAAATTTTTAGAAAAACCTAATTCTCTCCACCTCCTCCTCCTGAAGGTCGTTTTCTTGGTGGATACCGGTGGAGTGCTTCACGTTTGAGGAGCAGCTGCTAAGGATCTCCGATCGTTGCTTTTGGATCGCTATTAAAGGTTAGTAATCGATTCATATATTTTAATCACGATTTATATGCTTTTATTTGGATTTTATATGTGTAAAAGTGTTTTACCATGTCTCCGCTGTGATTAAAATCCAACAATGGTATCAGAGTATAGGTTGTATGCATATAGATCTGTGGTAAAAATTTCAGAATTTTATGTGCTTGTATGAATTAATTATGATTTTTACAAGTTATGTCATGGATTAATTTTGTCTGATGAGAAATCATTTCTCAGAATAATTTTGAATATTGATCTGGGTTCTACAAGTGTTGTAGATCGTCTGGGTATTTTTCTTATAATTTTATGATGTATAGATTATTTATTATGAATTTTTGAAGTTGTTGTAATTAAATTCATAATTAAATAATCATATATATATATAAATTGTAAGTATGTATATATATATATATCTGCTGCTGTTGCTTGTCTGACTGATGGCACGGGAAGCAAAGCAAAGAACAGACACGAGAAAGAGACAGACACGGCGATCGAGAACTGTCAGGCGGCGGCTGCTGCAGGCGCGTGTGGCGCACGCGCGCGCGGGGGGGTGTCGCGCATTCCGGGAATGCGTTACACCCTGTGGCGCATTCGCGGAATGCGTTACACCTTTTAATGGCTTAAAAGGGTTGTAACGCATCACCGAAATGCGTTACAGGGCTTGTAACGCGTTCCTGTAATGCGTTACAGCTCATCTGTTATTTTTAAATTTAATTTCTGGGAGTTTCGTAACTCCATTTTAGGCGTGCAATATATCGTTGGATTCGTTTTTCCGAGACGGATATAATGGAGAGATCAAATTTTAGTTTATATAAAAGTTTTGAACTGTTTATATTTCCGAAAGTGTTTTAAAGCTGTTTTTGACTGTTTTAATTGCTTTTAAATGCTTCATGTGATACATAGAGATGTATAATGCTTAGGCTAATATGCTAGATGATGTAACATGTCTACCTTGATGTTTATTCATGTTTATATATGTGATATATGCTTAGTTTATCATGCGATGATAGATTTAGGTGAACTTAAATGAACATAAGGCGCTTGTTAGACAATCTAGTATAATGAAATTGTTTCATAACCTTAATAATAATATTATGAATACAATCATGAGATTCTTGTGTTTATGAAACACATAAATGAATATGAATTTTCGATATGAGAGAAAGGATGATTCTGTCAACAACAGATTACTATCTGTAAGAAAGGGTTATTAAGTGACGCCTCTTGACAATGCTCCACCCGATCTGGGAATCATCTGATTATTGATTATTGATTTGAAATATTTAATTTAAAAGGAAGAATCTCTTTATAATATGATTATGATTGTAACGTAATATAATCCCTCTAAAATTAAATAATATCAAGTAGTAATTGGCCAATGACATAACGGGCTTGTGTCGGTCATAGCCTTCCAACATGATAGAAAAGTAGTTCTTATTTTTGAATCATTATCGGTTCGTGCTACAGCCGAGGGCTTTGATTTCGAAATAAGAAATACTTGTCTATTACATAGAGATGTGTACATTGAATAAGAATCTAAAGGTCGGTACGTGCCACAGCAATGGGCCTTTGGGGACTGATTCAATTGTACGGAATGTTGGGTTAGACTTGACTTAGAATATTGAGTTTGTCGTGCCACAGCCGTGACTCAATTATTCAAGAGGCTAAAGTTTGATTAGGGAATAACATAAGATGTAATTGACAAGAGTTGTCTGCCTATTGAACATTACATGGCGGTTCGTGCTACAGCCGGGGTTGTGTAATGGAATGTAGGATCCCTATTCCCACTAGCATTATGAATGCTTAATTTTTCATGTAGGGGGTTGAATAAATTAGATAAACTAGTGGGAGCCACTTATGAATAAAGACCCGATTCATATAGTGTTTTAAAATAAAATCGAATATTTTCTAAGTGTTGTTATGTGTTTATCATTTACAGATTTACAATATACATTATGTCTTCTGCACTATCACTCAGGAGCATACTGGATGCTCACAAGTTGACTGGTCCTAATTATGCTGACTGGCTTCGAAACTTGAGAATTGTTCTCAGGATTGAGAAGCTGGAATACGTGATTGACTCACCTAAGCCTACTGAACCTGCTAGTGATGCACATAATGATGAACATGTTGTGTATCGTAAGTGGGTAGATGATGCAAATGTTGCTCAATGCATCATGCTAGCTTCCATGAACATTGAGCTACAGAAGCAACATGAGCATATGGATGCTCACACTATCTTCATACATCTACAAGAGTTGTATGATGTGGCGGGGAGGACAGCTCGATATGAGATATCGAAGGAGCTGTTCGGTTGTAGGATGTCTGAGGGATCATCTGTGAATGACCATGTACTTAAGATGATCAATTTGATTGAACGTCTTGGACAACTTGGTTTTGCCATGGATGGGGAGCTGAGCCAAGACTTGGTCTTGCAATCACTTCCGAGTTCGTTCTCGCAGTTTGTTGTGAACTTTCACATGAATAAGTTGGATGTCAGCCTGCCTGAACTCCACAACATGTTGAAGACTGCGGAATCGAATTTTCCCTCTAAGAAGAGTTCTGTTCTTCTAATTGGTGAAGGTTCCAATCCTAAGAAAAGGAAGAGGAACCCTTCCAAGAAGAAGAAAGTAGGTGAGAAAACGCCGGTTCCACCAAAAGCTGAAGACCCCAAGAGCAAAGTTGTTTGTTTTCACTGTAATAAGGTGGGGCACTAGAAGAGGAACTGCAAGGTTTACCTTGCAGAATTGAAGAAGAAGAAGGGTAGTGAGACTACCGCTTCTGATTCAGGTATGTTCATGATAAAAGTGAATATGTCAGTAAATCAAATTTCTACTTGGGTATTAGATACCGCCTACGATTCTCATATCTGCAATTTGTTGCAGGGACTAAGGAGAAGTAGGACTCTTGAGGAAGAGGAGGTGATTCTACTGATGGGAAATGGAGCAAGAGTTGCTGCTGAAGATGTAGAATCATTTCATTTACATATGCCTACGGGCAAGACTATTGTTTTAAATAATTGTTATTTTGTTCCCTCGATTGTGAGGAATATTATTTCTATTCCCATGTTAGACTTGGCTGGATTTTCATTTATTATTGAGAATAATGAATGTTCTATTCTTAGAGATAATATTCTTTATGGACGTGGTACTTTAAATAATGGTCTGTATAAATGTGACATAATTTACTTCAGATTGAACAAACTAATAAAAGAAAAGGGATGATGAAAATCTCACTTCATTGTGGCACTGCAGTCTCCATTTAGTAGACATGGAGAGAGGGCTGCAAATTTGCTAGGAATGGTACACACAGATGTATGTGGACCAATGTCTACGCAAGCCATGGGTGAAATTTCATACTTCATTACTTTCATGGATAATAGATCTAGATTCGGATATGTGTTCGATGAAACACAAGTCTGAAGCCTTTGAAAAGTTCAAAGAGTATAAGTATGAAGTGGAGAAACAAACCAAACATAGTATTATAATTCTTCGATTAGATCGAGGTGGTGAATACTTGAATGGAGAGTTTCTGGATTATCTCAAAGTAAATGGTATAGTCTCCCAGTGGACGCCTCTAGATTGGTATCTGAAAGGAGAAATCGAACTTTGTTAGACATAGTTCGGTCCATGATGAGCAATGCGAATCTTCCAGTTTTCCTATGGGGTTATGCATTGGAAACCTCAGCATATTTACTGAATAAGGTGCCTTCCAAATCTGTTCCTCAAACTCCGTATGAGATATGGAATGAAAGGAAACCGAGTCTTAAACACGTTAAGATTTGGGATGTCCAACTCACGTCAAGAAAGTTGACCCAGATAAGCTGGAATCTCGATCCGTAAAATGTAGTTTTGTGGGATATCCTAAAGAGACTTTAGGGTTTTACTTTTACACCGATCATCGGGTGTTTGTCTCCAGACATGCTACCTTCTTGGAAAAGCAGTTTATCCTTGAAGGAAACAGTGGGAGTAAAATTGAACTTGATGAAGTTCAAGAAGCACAAACTACTACGGATCAAGTGGAAACACCTGTTCTGACTGAACAACCTTCTGTGGAACAGCCCATTCGTAGGTCAGGGAGAGTGTCTCGCCAACCTGAGAGGTAATATGGCCTTGTCATTGAGAATGACAATGAGTTGTCGATCATTGATGATGACGACCCTGTGACCTATAATGAGGCTATGAGTAGTGTTGACTCAGAGAAATGGCATAGTGCCATGAAATCCGGAATGAAATCTATGTATACGGTATACAAAAGATAGATTATAGCAGAGGGCCAGGTGGAGACCTATAAGGCCAGGCTTGTGGCAAAAGGATTCAAACAAAGGCAATGGATTGACTTTGATGAAACTTTTACCTGTAGCCCTGTTAAAATCAGTTCGGATTTTGCTTGCGGATGCTGCTTACTACGACTATGAGATCTGGCAAATAGCCAGATGGTTTTCTTTCCAAGAGAAATGAAAACCTAGTGTGTAAGCTGTTACGAACCATATGTGGTTTAAAGTAAGCTTCTCGTAGATGGAACATCCATTTTGATGAGACAATCAAAGAGTTTGGTTTTATCAAAAACGTAGATGAACCATGTGTCTACAAAAGGGTTAGTGGGAGCGCGGTAATATTTCTTGTATTGTATTGAAATAGAGTTGACACACATAACAACATAGCAGACCCACTCATAAAGCTACTTTATGAAAATCACTTTGATCGTCATAAAGACAAGATGGGTATTAGATACCAGAGTGATTGGCTTTAGTACAAGTGGGAGATTGAAAGGAATATGTCCTAAGTCCAATCATGTATTAGGATTTAGGAATAACTTTTTATGTAATCTGTTTTGATTTCATTGATATTAATAAAAGACTTGTTTTGTTTTTATTACGGGCTCTATCTATTTAAGTGTTTAAATAAGATATACCATAGTTTAGAGTAAAGCTTTTTATGGATTATGATGAGATCATAATAGTGAGACCTAAAAGATGATAACTCTAAACTTAAATAGTTCCTGATCATAGGATTACTAACTGGTAATTAATAATCCACAAAGATCGGTACATACTATGCTTGCTTCATTATGAAGGATGTCTGTTCTCATAAACATTTGTGTGGTGACACTATAGCTAGTATGTAGGTGCTTATTATAGAATAAGTTCACTGAACATGACTCGCACAGCTGAACAACTGATGGAGTTCACTCACGTGTCAGCAGTTGTTCACATAGTGATAGTTGTACAAGTATCCTTAGACTTGAGGTCATCATAGTCATCTTGTGTACACTGAACTATGCTTTGGTTTAGTTCTTAGTCTCCAGGGACAATTATTAGGGCTCTACTGGGTATAGGAATTTGTACACGAAGATAGTGTATGATCAATAAAGGATCTACCCCTTCCAGTGAAGGAAGAGAATGTTCAAGGCTGATCCACTTATGCTAGTTCAGGAATCTCTGGCCAGAGTGAATGAAATTAGAAAGGAGTTTCTAATTTACATAGAACTGAGCATAGTAAATGGAAAGCAAGTGATTAAATTAGATTGGCTTGACACGAGATCCATGCCTTGTATTTAATCAGGACATTGTAGGGTAGAAGGAGTTTATTGTACGGTAACTATTCGCTGAATAGGTTCTTGGTATTCTAAGCAGTGAATTCGTATTATCCGGATAGTCGCGATATGCTGAGAAGTATCCCTCACGATGTAGAATAAATATGATTAATTAATTAATCATATTTAATAAATTAGAGAATTTATATAAATAATGATAAAATAGTTTTATTATTATTTATTTCTACTATCGGCTTAATATTGAACCTACAGGGTCACACCATAAAAAGAGAATGATTTAATGGTGGAGGAATTAATTAATAATGGCTGATAATTATTTATTTATGAAATAAATAATTAATTGGCAAATTTAATAATTGATTAAATGAGATTTAATTGATTATAAATTATTTAAGAAAAGTTCTTAATATTATTAATTAAGAATTTAATTTTGGAAATTAAATCAAGAGAGAGAATTATTTCTAAAGTGTTTAGAAAAAGGATTAATAATTAAAAGGTGTTTTAATTATTAATGAGAATAATAAATGGGTTAATAATAATAATATTTTATGGAAAAATTTTAGCTGAAAATTTTGCCTATAAATATACTATTATAAACCCTATTTTTATTCCAACCCTAACCCAAATTTTTAGAAAAACCTAATTCTCTCCACCTCCTCCTCCTCCTGAAGGTCGTTTTCTTGGTGGATACCGGTGGAGTGCTTCACGTTTGAGGAGCAGCTTCTAAGGATCTCCGATCGTTGCTTTTGGATCGCTATTAAAGGTTAGTAATCGATTCATATGTTTTAATCACGATTTATATGCTTTTATTTGGATTTTATATGTGTAAAAGTGTTTTTCCATGCCTCCGCTGCGATTAAAATCCAACACCACTGATGATGTCATGTCAAACAGGGTAATTTAATGCAAGTCTACAAAAGAGATATGGGATGCTTTGGAAACAAGGTGTCAGGGAACTGATTTAATCAAGAAGAACATGAAGACTATACTCACTCAAGAGTATGAGCACTTTGACTCAAAGCCTGGTGAGTCATTAACTGTTTTATATGACAGATTTGTCAAACTCTTGAATGATTTGTCACTAGTTGACAAAGAGTATGATATTGAAGATTCAAATTTTAAATTCTTGTTAGCTCTTCCTGAAAGATGGGATTTAAAGGCCACAATAATAAGAGACAACTATAATCTTGATGAAACAACTCTTGATGAAATTTATGGGATGCTCAAGACTCATGAACTTGAGATGGAACAAAGAAGCAAGAGGAATGGAAGAAAGTCAAGGACAGTTGCCTTTGTGGCTGAGGAGGAAAGTCCCAAAGTTGCTGCCTCAAAGAAAGGCAAGGAAAAAGCTCTCATCACAAAGTCTGATACTGAGTCATCAAGTTCTGATAGTAATGATGACTCAGAAACGGAAAGTATACCTGAGATGGACCCTGATGAAGAGATGATGAAGCTGTGTGCTCTTATGGTGAAATGAATCACAAAGATCGCATACAGGAAATTCAGGAGAGGAAAGAAGTCTTCCAGGAGAGGTGCAAGTCTGCTAAGAAAGGTTTCAGAAAATCTGAAGGCAAAGGAGGAAAGTCTGACAGAGGAGATTACTCAAATGTTAAATGCTACAACTGTGATGAGAAAGGCCACATATCTCCTGATTGCAGAAAAGGGAAGAGTGACAAAGGCAAGGCTCTTGTCATAAAGAAGAAAAGCTGGTCAGATGCTTCAGATTCTGAGGATGAGGAAAACTATGCCTTGATGGCAAATGATGATAGCAGTTCTAATACTGCTGACTTAAAGGTGCCTCAAACTACTTATGCCTTTCATACTGATGATATTACTGAGTTGAGAAGATAACTTAAAACCATGTTCATTAGTTATAAATATCAAACTTTAACATCTGAAAGATTAACTTCTGAAAATCTTGCTTATAAAAAGAGGAATGATTATTTAGAAAAAGAGTTAGTCATGTTCCATCAAACTCAGAAAGATAGAGATGATGCCTTTTATGTTAGGGATGAAGTGCTAAAAATGAACGAATCTCTAAAAACTGAGTTAGAAAAGGAAAGAGAGATTATCAGGACTTGGACTAACTCTGGTAGAGCAACTCAGGATATTCTTAGTAGTGGAAACTGGAAAGAGGGCTTAGGTTATAGAGATGATAAGAACAGTAAGGGAACAATAGAAACTGAGCCTATAGTTGTTAAACAAAAACCAAAGGTAAATCCTGTTAAGTTTGTAACTACAAAGACTGAGATTGAGAAATCAGAAGTTATGGAGAAATTAACTTCTGACAAACCTAAACAGGATAAGCCAACTGAAGTTAACATAGGCTTAATGACTAAGAAGCAGCTTAAGCATAAGCTGAAAGAGGTTAAAAATGTAAACAAGGTAAAGCCACCTAGGAAAAATAGGGATGGAAAGGAAGGTGTGAACAAAGGTAACAATTATAAGCCTGTTCCTAATGCTCCTAGAAAAACACGTCATAACTGTGGAAATTCTAACCATCTGGCTCCTTTTTGCAGGAAGAATAAGAACGTAAACTCCTTACCTTCAAAATCAGGAGTTAAGAGTCAGTCTGTTAGATATAAGCCACAAAATCCTTGTTTTCATTGTGGTAGTTTATGGCATTCCATTTATACTTGTAAGGAATATCATAGTTTGTACTATGATTACTATCAAATAAAACCTTCTATAAAGAAAGTTAGCATTATTCCTTCTAGTCTAAGTTCTGATGCAAAGTCTGATATTGTGAATTCTGATAAGAAAACTGTTAACATAAATTCTGATGCTAGATCCGCTGCAAATGTTAACAAACTTAATAAGGCCAAATGATCCAAGCAAGTCTGGGTCCTTAAAACTAATCATTAGTGGTCTTTGTGATTGCAGGGAAACAGGAAGAACATCCTAGTTCTGGACAGTGGATGTTCAGGACATATGACTGGAAATAAAGCCCTGCTATCAGACTTTGTGGAGAAAGCTGGCCCAGGTGTTTCTTATGGAGATGGAAATATGGGAAAAACTCTGGGATATGGCAATATCAATCTTGGGAATGTCATCATTGAAAAAGTAGCTCTGATCTTAGGACTTAAACACAATCTGCTGAGTGTTAGTCAAATCTGTGACAGAGGTTATCATCTGGATTTCTTTGAAGAACAATGTGAAGTTGTAAGCAAATCTATAGGCAAAGTTGTTCTGAAAGGATACAAATATGGTAACATTTATGAAGCCAAGCTTTCAACAAGTACTGATGGTTCTGCAATCTGTCTGTTAAGTAGAGCATCAATTGAAGAAAGCTGGGATTGGCACAAGAAACTCTCTCATTTAAATATTAACAATATAAATGAACTAGTCAAGAAAGATCTTGCAAGAGGACTGCCAAAATCAGTATTTGCTCTTGATGGCCTTTGTGATTCATATCAGAAGGCAAAACAAAGAAAATCTTCATTCAAGAGCAAGACTGAATCATCAATTCTTGAGCCTTATCACCTACTACATGTTGATCTATTTGGTCCAGTGAATGTCATGTCTATTGCAAATAAGAAATATGCTATGGTCATA
Organism: Apium graveolens; assembly: GCF_009905375.1. NCBI lineage: Eukaryota > Viridiplantae > Streptophyta > Magnoliopsida > Apiales > Apiaceae > Apium > Apium graveolens. The sequence goes on from NC_133657.1 coordinate 178,588,663, forward strand.
GTAGATGAGTTCACCAGATACACATGGGTGTATTTCTTGCACACAAAAAGTGAAACTGCATCTATCTTGATTGATCATGTCAAGCAACTGGATAAATTGGTCAAAGATTCTGTGAAGATCATAAGAAGTGATAATGGCACTGAGTTCAAGAATTTGATCATAGAAGAGTTCTGCAAAGACCATGAAATAAAGCAGGAATTTTATGCTCCTGGAACTCCACAGCAAAATGGAGTTGTTGAAAGAAAGAATAGAACTCTTATTGAAGCTGCATGAACTATGCTTGATGAAGCAAAGTTGCCAACCTACTTTTGGGCTGAAGCTGTGCAGACTGCTTGTTTTACTCAGAATGCAACACTTATCAACAATCATGGAAAGACACCATATGAGATGGTGAAGAAAAAGAAGCCAAATCTGAAATATTTTCATGTATTTGGATGCAAGTGTTTTGTTCTTAAGACTCATCTCGAACAGCTATCCAAATTTGATCTAAAAGCTAATGAAGGAATTTTTGTTGGATATCCACTTTCCACAAAAGCCTTCAGAGTCTACAATTTAAGAACAAGGGTTGTCATGGAATCTATCAATGTCTCTTTTGATGATAAGAAGATTACTGGACTTGAAGATTTCAATGATCATGATCAGCTGAGATTTGAAAATGAAGTGTTAAATTCTGATTCTGTAAATCCTGACAGTCTAAATCCTGATACTACAAACTCTGATGGATTAAACTCTGATGTTATTGAAACTGTGGTGACTACGCCAAAGCAAGATGCACCTGTGCAGGGGGAGCATACTGAAGATACAATCACATCTCAAGAAGCATCAGAACCTACAACAAGCTATTCAAGTTCTGATGGGCCAAATTCTGATAATTCTGGAAACTCATGTTCTGATATTTCTGGAAACTCAAATTCTGAAGGATCCAACTCAGAGAGCATAATTTCAGGGGGAGCATCAGAAAATGTTGATGGAGACAGCATGGATTATGGGGGAGCATCCAGTTCTAGAGATAACCTTCCATCTGCAAGGAAGTGGACTAAAGCACATAAACCTGACTTAATTATTGGAAATCCTGATGCAGGTGTCAGAACTAAAATAGCTACATCAAATGAATGTCTCTATCATTCTTTTCTATCTCAGACTGAACCAAAGAAAGTGGAAGAAGCTCTTCAAGATGCTGATTGGGTGCAAGCAATGCAGGAAGAGTTAAATGAATTTGAAAGAAATAAAGTCTGGACCCTAGTGCCAAGACCAAAGAATAGGTCTGTTGTTGGTACAAAGTGGGCGTTCAGAAATAAAACTGACAGTGATGGCATAATTATAAGGAATAAAGCAAGGCTGGTTGCAAAAGGATACTCTCAACAGGAGGGAATTGATTATGATGAAACATTTGCACCAGTTGCTAGATTGGAAGCCATAAGGATATTTTTGGCATATGCTGCTCACAAGAAGTTTAAAGTCTTTCAAATGGATGTGAAAAGTGCTTTTCTTAATGGAGAATTGGAAGAGGAAGTATATATTGAACAACCTCCAGGCTTTGTAGATCCCAAATTTTCTAATCATGTCTACAGGCTTGATAAAGCACTTTATGGCCTTAAGCAAGCTCCAAGAGCATGGTATGAGACTTTAGCTCAGTTTCTTCTGGAAAGTGGATTTAATAGAGGGACTATTGACAAAACACTGTTCTACCTGAACCATGGAAATGACTTACTTTTGGTGCAAATATATGTTGATGATATCATTTTTGGTTCTACAAATGACAGACTTTGTAGGAAGTTTGCCAAGCTGATGCAGTCAAGATATCAAATGAGTATGATGAGAGAACTTAACTATTTTCTCGGCCTTCAAGTCAAGCAGAATGAAGAAGGAACTTTTATTTGTCAATCCAAGTATACCAGAAATTTGTTGAAAAAGTTTAGAATGCAAGATTGTTCAAATGCATCCACTCCTATGGCCACTGCAACAAAGTTGGATAAGGATACTGGTAAATCAGTAGATATTACTGATTACAGAGGTATAATTGGTTCACTACTCTATCTAACTGCAAGTAGACCTGATATCATGTATGCTACCTGTCTTTGTGCAAGATTTCAAGCAGATCCAAGAGAACCTCACTTAACAGCTGTGAAAAGAATTTTCAAGTACCTTAAGGGTACAGCTGATCTGGGATTGTGGTATCCTAGAGAATCAGACTTTAAGCTAATAGGTTACTCATATGCAGATTTTACAGGATGCAAAATTGACAGGAAAAGCACAAGTGGAAGCTGCCAATTTCTTGGAGGTATATTGGTTTCTTGGTTTAGTAAGAAACATAAGTCAATTTCTACATCAACTACAGAAGCAGAATACATTGCTGCAGGAAGCTGTTGTGCACAGATTCTTTGGATGAAGAATCAGTTACTGGATTATGGGTTAGAATTTTCTAAAATCCTTATTTACTGTGATAATCAAAGTGCTATTACTATGACAGGTAATCCAGTTCAACACTCAATGACAAAGCACATCAGCATTAGGTACCACTTCATAAGGGAACATGTGGATGAGGGTACAGTGGAATTGTATTTTGTTCCAACAGATCAACAACTAGCAGATATCTTCACAAACCACTGTGTAAAGCTACTTTTACAAGATTGGTAAATGAACTTGGAATGACTTCAGGTTCTTTCTCTAAATCTGCTTAGTTTATGTTCTGATACATCAGATTTTATGATCAGTATTTACAGATATTACTATCTTTGTGTATTCTGTGCTTAAATTGAATTTTTTTAAGTGCTGATTGTTGTCTGATGTGAATTTCTAAACTCTGATAGTGATATGAATGTTTCTGTGACTATTCAATCCAATGAGGATAACCGTGCTAGATGCTGACCTAGTAGTCTTTAATATACTAAAGATCCCATGTTTGAAGTAATTATTTATGTGGAAATCATTTAACACAAGCAAATTCTGATATTGAGCTTAGTTGAAGTTTACTTTGTGTATCTTATTACTAATTCAAAAACTAGAATAGTGCTTCTTATCTGTTAAGCTCTGATGTTAGTAAATCTGATGGATGTACTAAGTGCTGATAAGCCTCACTTATCAAAAGAAAAAGAAAAGAAATAAAAATCAGGTACTCCTTTGAGATCTAGAGTAAAAATGTGGAAGGGAAGACCCAAGTGCATTGCTGGTATTAAGTAATATGCATTAGAAAAGCAAAAAAAAAATTTGGTAACTTTTCACACTCTATGATTACTGGAGAAATACTCTGACAACAACATAAATTCTGATAAGTAGTCGTGACTCACTTACACTGAGAAGCCACTGTAAAAAGGAATTTCAAAAGATGCATAAAATGAGTACAAAACAGTTGAGGTGGACTCATGCATGAACTCATTCAATAGTAGGCTTCAGAATAATGACAGATTTTGAGCAAAGTTCTTAGTTATGCCTTATTTCTAAGATGTACTGAAGTGAATTAGACTTTACTTTTTGTCTGATATTTAGCTTAATGTACACACTTACACTCCATATGAATGATGAAAATTACTGTGGTGATAAATGTTGTTTTAGATGAACAGTATATATGTCAGATTGCATAAATTCTGAGGACAAGTTCTGATGGAAGTTTTGATGATTAAGTTCTGATGAAACCATATCAGTATTTGTGTGAAGAATTACAGGAATAAACATTCACTTTTCGAGTTAAGAAGCCATATTCTGATGACTTTTAAATCCTGATAATAATCAAGTTCTGATGCTGACGTGGAAGTATTTATTTACTTGGTTTATTTTTGGTCATTACTTGAACGATAATATTTTTACAGAATATTGGTTAATGTGAGATAAAACAGTCATAATCATTATGGGTTAGTGGTTAGCGTGTATGTCTTGAAAAACTGCATGCGCACAGTAATTGTTATTATATCCCGTGCCCATTAACTCTAGCTTTAGATCTTTTACTGACTGTTATTATTACACATCAGTCTAGGGAGTCGAGGGGTCATTATTTTTACTTGTAATTTTTAACCAGTCCTCGCGTCCCTTGGTATTCTATTGGCTATTTAAACCGACCATTCATTCCAGCCAAAACATCTTTCATTTTCTCACAAACTCACTCTCTTTTTATTCACATCAACAAAAATTGTCCATTTCAACTTGTTCCTGAACTATGAAACCTTTAACATCGAGTTGAGTTGTGATGAATGACAACAGGAATGACATGTCACCACCATTCCTGAAGAGCTTTGGAACTCAGTTCCATAAGAGGTTCACACAGAACTCTTGTTCTTATCAATGGAGTATCACCTCCATCTTGATAGGTTGGAAGAGGAAAGGAGAGAAGCTCTCCGTCAGCAAGAACGAATCATTCATCTTGTAGTACTCTTCGTCAGCATCAGAAGAAGTAGTCGTTAGGTCTTCTTAGACTAGGACTAAGGCTGTTGATGTTAAGAATCGTAGAATAAGACTATCTTGTAATTTTTGCATGTAATTGATAAATTTCATGAAATGTAATCATCTGATATATCAATGAAATTTTCTTTAATTGCAAGATTTGTTCTTTGTTTCTCAAATTATGTGACTGTGCATGTTTAATTGCAATTTATTAATCTTTACTTCATCAATTTTTAATTTTATTTTGTGATGAATGTTTTGATTAAATTCTGTTGATTTGAGGAAACAACTAAGGAACAGGTTCAAACATCAGAACCTGTTGTTGTAGAAGCTGAGAAGGTTTCTTCTCAGAAAGATACTGTAACTGGGAGTTCTAGGCCCCTCAAAAGGCTTAGAAAGTTAAATTCTGATAATAAAGATCCTACAGTGTCTCCACCTTTGAAGAAATTGAAGAAACAGAGAGCTCACAGGGACATAGTTGAGTCAGATTCAGAAGATATGGAAGCAACTAAGGAAGGGGATCATGAATCTCTGATCTCAACAGAACCAATTGTTATTGAATCACTTCCTTCTGAACAACCAAAAACTGCTCAAGACAAAGTACCTACACCTCTGATGTCACCTATAATTGAACAAGTACATACTGGAGAACCAGGTACAAGTGCTGAAATTAATATTCATAACTTGATTGTGCCTGAGGTTTTGTACTTGGAAGCTCCACCAATTCAACTCACTCCACCAACAACACCAATTTTGGATGTTGATCAGAACCTGGCTGCAGATCAGAATTTAGAGGATGATGTTGAAGCCTCTATAGCCTCCTATACTGCTATTTTATCAGAGGATGCTGATACTGCAGGATCTGCAAGTTTTGATGCTGCCAATGAAGAAACTACTGGTGAAGCTGCTACCAATATAAATGCTGATGCAGCCGGTCCATTTGGACATGCACCTCAACAAACAGTTAATAAAGCTGATCTAATCAAGAAGTTTGTTAGAGGGGAAGTACCAGTACCTTGGAGTGAAACTCCTAGAGGAAAAGAGTGGACTAAGGAATGTAACTCAGTTAGTTTTGTTCCTTCTGAAAAGATTCTTGCTGAGCATCAGGCAAAAGCTGATGAAATGCTGTTAAATGATGATTTCAAGGCACAACTGAAAGTTACTGCATTGAGTACTAGACACCTTCAGGGTCAACACTCAACAACTCATGCCAAGGTGAATAAAATTCAAGAAACCTTGATCCAGCAAGATATGAATGTGAAACTTGAAAAGAACAGATTTTTCAAGCCAGCCTTTGACAGAATTGCCTACATTGAGAAAACTCAGGAGAAGCAACAAACTCAGATTGATGAAATTTTAAAGAATCAAGCTTCTCAGCAAACTCAAATCAATGAGATCCAATCCTCAGTGGAATTGCTTGTCTCTCTTCTTTTACCTGCTGATGCCAAAAAGGGGGAGAAAGTGATTAAGTCCAAATGCAAATCTATTCGGAAACTGAAGGGAAAGGATGATGGAAATGTTGACCAGGGAAACTCTGACAAGGGTAGAGGTCAAGGTCAAGGCAAAGGATTTTCATCAAGTAAAGCTAGAATTACAAGTCAAGGAACAAGTTCTGATACTGGGAGAAGAATAAGTTCTGATACTGGTAAAAGGATAAGTTCTGGTGAACATCTGGAACTTGATGAAGAAATTTCAAAGCAATTATTTCTTAAAGAAAATCCAGGAATGGACTTTGAGAGTCTAAAGGAAGAAGAAACTAGACTCAAAGCAGAAGGTGTCAAGATAAAATCTAAAGCTTCTATTGTTGAAAAGAAATTTCCAAAGCCTAAGGGTATTGTGATAAAGGAAAGAACAAATTCTGAGGCAACCAAAGCCAAATCATAAGTGGAAATTGATCCAAGGTCCAAGGGAAAAGAAAAAGTTGATGAACCTGTAAAGGTTTATATGCCAGTCATGGATGAAGAAATAACTGATGATGAAGAAGATGTTAGTCTTACTCTGATTTCAAAGAAGATTTTTCAAACAACCTCTGACATGGCTCATGTTGTTCAGAGTCAAGATATAGTAAGTTCTGATATGACAGTGAAGCAAGCAACCTTTGACATAGCTCAAGTTGGCTTGATATCAGAAGATAAGGAAAAGGAAACCTCTGACATTGCTCATGTTAAAGCTTCAAAGATACTCCTACCAGGATTCCCCAAAGCTAAACAGACTCAATCTTTGAAGACTACAACAAGTGGTTTTGAAGCAAGAGTTGTTACAGGAAAGGAAGCAAGAGATAAATCTTGTTAGTCCCTTAACAATGTAACAAGAATTACAGAAGGGGGGTTGAATGGAATTCTTGAAACTTTTTCCTTGAATAAAAATGTTCTAACTCAAATATATATAAGTGTGAATTGATTAGCAGAATGCGGAATAGTTACTTGAAATGAACAAAACACAAGTAATTAAAAACAAGAGTCTTTAAAAAACTTTCTGGTGGATTTGAATGATTCCACCAAAGATATATAATATATATCGAGAGAACTCTGTGTGCAAAAAGCTCACAGCTGCTTACAAAATGATAACAACTAAGAACGAGAGAAATGCTAAGAATGCAGCTTATAAATATTTCTCTCTTGGTTGCTTAGTTCTTTAGTTATTATTCTATTTGCTGCTTCTTGGTTTATATATCACCAAGATTACAAAGTAATAAGACAGGATAATAAAACAAAAACTATCAAGTCTAATATAATGCTACTTCATTACTCTATTCCAGCATCTTTGAATATCTTCATATAATAGCATGTAAATGGCAATGCTTCTTTGTTCTCGAAAACCCAGTTGAATAGGCTACCACATTCCATTTGCATACACTCGACGCATGTGACTGTGTTGTCACTGTCAACAGATATTTGAATTCTTTATCCGTCGGGTTCATGATCATTCGTCGAGTTATTGATCATCCGTCGAGTTATTGATCATCCGTCGGGTTGTTGATCATCTGTCGAATTCATTGTTGTTTATCCGTCGGGTAGCAATTAGGCACTTGACTTCATTTCATTTATGCAGAATTACAAGACATCATCTATGTACAATTAATCAACCTATTCTGCATATCTAGTTAAAGTCAACATGACTTAGGTACTACTATAGATTCTAAACAATGTGTATGCAGAAATGTGCTACAGACTTATTGTTACATAAGCTACTCACTCGATGGATAATAAATCATCATCCGTCGGGACTATATTGAGTCATCCGTCGGGACTATAATCCTTATCCGTCGAGTGCTATAATATTCACTAAGTAAAATTTATCAAAGTGTTTTGTTCATGAAATCATCAAGTACACAACATATACACAACAATCTCCCCCAATTTATGTCTACTGGAATTGTAGCCATAAATTAAGAGATACTTGATGATAACAAAACACCCTAAAAATACAAATTTAAAAGAAAGTAGATATTACTGAAGAGTGCTTCAATTAACAAAATGTACAAAGTTTTGCTCACAGTCATTTTCAAGGTGCTCCTCTAGCCTGAGCAGATTTATCTAGTTCCTTGAAGGTCTGGATCTCTTTCCAAGCTTTCTGTTGTTTTCTTCAATCTGATTTTGGAGCTGCTTGTGGAATTCCAGTTCATCAGATTCTGAGAGATTTAACTTTTCTTGCATCTCCAAGAGAGTCTCATTGCTAGAGATGCTCAATTGGTCTTCTAATCTAAAAAATCTTCTCACTTCTTTGACATCCATGAACTCCATCAACCAGTAGGGCCTTAGATGCACTCTTCTCCCTGTGTAAGGGATGATTAGAGTCTTTGGGAGTGCATCTTTAGCTCTAACACTCCTTAGTTCTTCAATCTTCTTCGAGACCAATCTTCTTGCGGTAATATTGAACCCAAAGTTCTTCTTGAAAGATGAATAAACCTTAATCAGTACAGCTTGGCTTTCTTGAAGGATCCTGTGAAGTGGTCACTGAATCTTCTTTCCTCCCTTGTACTTGAACACTAACCTTTCAGGTAGGTTTCTGTATGCATCAATTCCTCTCACTTCATCTAGTTCATCTAGATAGAGGTTTAGATAAGAAAACTCCTTGATGTCACACAGCTACATATAATCTCCTTTGTTTACTTTAGATTGAGCTTTGACTAGAGATTTGTATTTGAGAGGTGACAACTTCACTTTCTTGACTGCTCTTGACTTTGTTCTCTTTGGCTTGTTAAGGATTGGCAGATTGAAGTCAGGAATTGGTATGTTCTCCCATTATATTGGTTCATCCTTAGGCATAATAGGTTCACCATGAATGTTCCTGTAAGGATCCACTACCTTGATATCTTCAAATACCACAGAGGGTTTTGATGCTTGAGTTGTAGTAGGAGTGGATTCCTTGGTAAACTGATTCTCCAATTCCTTATCAACAATGTCCAGTTTCCTTTTGGTTCTTTTAGCCAATTCCTTGATTCTTGGAGACTTCTTCTGTTGCTCAACTTGCTTCTTTGGATCTTGAGATTCAATGATTTCAGATGGTTGAGCAGGAATTTGTTGTGATGAATTTACAACATGTAGCTTGGCCAAGATAGCAATTTGCTCTTTCTTTTGTTTAGCCTTTTTAGCATCTAGAGCAACTTGCTTCTTTTCCTGCTTCAATCTGACCTTTTCTTCTCTCTTTGCTTCAGCAAATTGAGGGTGTCCATCCACTACACAAATTTCTTTCCCATTCCTGAAAACTTTAACAATTCTTTTTTCAAAGCTGAATCAGCTGGATCTTTGTAGAAAGCAATTGATCTTGACAGAAGCTTCTTTTCATCAGGCTTAGGTGTCTCATACACAGTATCCAAAGGGTTCTTCAATGATAATTTTGGATAATTCACCCTTGGTTTCAGAATTATTTCAGCCTTTGGAGATTTGATGCAGGATGACTGTCCCCTTTCCAGATAGTTCATGCTCATCTCATTCACAGAAATTTGCTTGACTTGAGAGTGATGGATGGTTGACTTTACTGGCTCCTTGACTAGTCTAAACTTCTTTTGTATATCCTCATCAATCTTCTCCCAGCTGATTGGCTTCAACTGCTTCATTTCAGCTGCTCTAATATTGGCTGTTGCTGCATTTATCAGATCTATACTGTTTGTAACTGGTGGTTTTGAAATAGTAATTGAAGGTACAATTACTTTACTGATTTGAATTTGAACCTCTCCCCCTCACTTGGTCCTTTCTCCCCCCTTTTGTTATCATCAAGTTGAGTAGAGGAGGAGGTTTGAGCAGCCACCAGTTTTTGAAGTACATCTATCTGTTGAGCTTGATGAAGATGAATGGCTGTTAAAGATGCTTCCATGGCTGACATTCTTGTATCCAAGGCATCCATCTTGGTTGCAAGATCAGAATTTTTCCTTAATTGCCTCTTGATGTCAAGCATTGTAGCTTCTGGAAGCTTAGAATCCATCTTGTCTGAAATGGCCTTCTTCATCTCCTCAATATCACCCTTGATGGTATTTACATCCCTAGCATGTTGGAAGCCTTGAATTTGTTGAAGTTGCAGTGAGGCTAGATGTGCCTGAAGGAGCTTCTTGGTGCTGGCATTTGTAGTGGTTTGAAGAGCAGTATTTGTCTGATTAATTAGTTGGATCAAAGATGTCTTGAAGTAGTTCTCATCACAGTGCTTTGAAAATGCCCATGATGGCATACCTGATCTTGAACTGGAACATACTTCTCCCCCTATGTCCATTGCTTCATCTTCACTATCCCCACTTTCATCACCAAAGAAATCAGCTGAGCCACCAGTCTCATAATCCACATCACCAGCTATAGAGGGAAAAGCTGTGATGACATCCTTAGCTCTTATCATAGACTGTATGGTATACACCAGATTGAGCATCCTTTCTGCATTGTCATTGCCCTGTTCAGCTAGAAGTTGATAAGCTGGAACAGGGTGAGTAAATGCCTCAGCATCAAGGGAGGTGGAATCTATAACAGCTTGAGGTTGCTGAGATAGTCCCTCCATGTCAGCATCCTGGGAATTCATTGACTCACTAGCAATGACATCCATCCTTATAGTTTCTGTAGCTGCATTTCTCTCTTGTTCTCTCTTTTGTTGCATCAGGGTCTCACCCTGTCTCCCCAGCCTCACACCCTCACCTTCACCATCTAAGGTGGGACTTCTCTCACTCTCTTTTGCCAATCCTGAAGAAATAGATTGCATAGTTTCACTCTTTTCCTCTCCTTTTTCCTGGGAGCAACCCAGACTCTCACTCATAACACTCTCTTCCCTCAATCTTAAGAGTGATTTGACAACCACTAAGTATTCTGCACTAGAAATAAATGAAGTTTGAAACTGTGCAGAGACACTCGACGGATGAGTAGTAGTCATCGGGTTAGTGATTTTTCTATCCGATGGATAACTGCTGTTAAGCTTATCCGTCAGGATAAAGTCACTAGTCGATGGATGAGCAATATCCATCGAGAGAGTAGAAATGAATGAACTTGGAATAGAAACTATTGTGGACTCTGTGCTGATTGATGATATTTTGGGCACAGATGATTCAACAGTTCCTGAAAAAATTGGCAAGTGAGCCAACAAATCATCTAAAAGATGATGCTCACTTGCATTAGATTTTGGCTTCCCCAATAAAGTTAAAGAAGGGGAATCAGGAATTGATGTGTTGATCATATCCACATGCAGAGAAATTGTAGGAGAATTTGGTGTTTGAGGTGCTTCTATCACTAGAGATTTTGGCTATGACTCCACATTTATTGGAGCCACAGCAAGCTGAATTTGTGAAGGTGCATTGATTGTGTCTTTAGCACCAGTTTGCACAGTGTGTGTACCCTGTGCATCCCCAAGAGTTTTGGATTTCTTCTTTCTGGCATAAGTTTGAGGTGAGCTAGTGTCCCTTACCCTCTTGGCCTGTGCTCTTGGTTGAGAGCTTTGTTCAATAGTTACATCCTTTTGGGAGGATGCAACTAAAAATGAGCTTTTATCCTTTTTAAGCACTGCAGTTTGTTGGGAAACTGCAGTGTGGCTAGGCTGGGAACCACTCAACTCTCCATCCTTATCCTTAGGGTTTCTTTTATGTTCACCCTGTCCCTCACCTACCTTTCCCACCTTCACACTCCCCTCTTTGGTTTTGGTGGATTTTGCAACTGACATCTTTTGAGAGATACCAGAGGGGGCTTTCTTTGATTTGGATTTTGAAATTTTTGTTGGGTTGGTAGCTAGGGTAGGCAACTGTTGGGTCATTGACACAGTTGCCATTGCTACACTAGTTTTCAAAGAATTTTGTGAGGTTGGAATAGTAGGGATAGATGAACTTACCTCACTTACTTGAGGTGCTTCCATTATAGGAAAATAGAAGAGTGGCACCTCCTTGTGATGATTTGCCCTGTTCAAATTTGCAATAATCCTTCTCTCTTGAACCCAACAATCTAATTTGTTGTTAGGGTTCTCAAGCACAATACCCTCAGAGAGATGGTTAGCTAACATCATAAAGAATCTAGCATAATACACATTCTAACCTCTCTTATTTAACTCTCCTAGTTTGAAACCCAACTCAAACAAAACAATGTCACTAAAATTGAAATACTTATCTGTAACTAGCATGTAGAGCATGTTAAGCATGGAGATATTGACTGAATCAAAATTACATACTTTACCTGAAAAGACCTTTGTCACTACATCACACATAAAACTCCATTCTTTCCTAAGACCCAATCTCCTAATGTCACTCAACTTAGAAGTAGAAAGAGCGTAGTTCATGGAATTAAGCATATTGATTATGTCAGTGTCAGTATGTGGTGAGGTCACAGTGTTATCAGGAATCTTGAAACATGCTTTTATAACATCACTATTGATACAAAATGCCTTACCTTTAATGGTGAGTGTGATTGTCTTATCTGTTGAGTTGTATGTAGCAGTGGTCCACATCTCTTCAACAACTTCACAAAAGATTGTGGGAGATTCCAGCATGGCATAGCCAAGCTTGCAATTCTTCACAAAGTCCATCATCTTGTGATAGTCACCAGATTGCTGAATACCCTTGTTTACTAGTGCAGTGAAATTGTTCTTCTCATAAATATACCCAGTTTGAGAAATAATCTTGACAACGGGCGCCATTGTTAGAGAATAAGAGCTTGAAGAGAGAGAGTAAGTGCTTTGAAAGAAAAAGAAATTAGAGCAGTTGATTTGAGAATGATAAAAGAAAAGTAAGTTGAAATGAAATAAGCTTTTATACTATCTCAAAAATCACTGTTAAAAATAATAAAGTAAAATAAAGTAACCAATAAAAATTGCCTAAAATAGCCGTTTAAAAATAAACTTTAAAAATTCCACCCATTATCCGTCGTGTCATGCTTACAAACTGTAAGTATACTCGATGGATAATGTTCAGGAAATCAACGGCTGAGATTAAGACAATTCGACGGATGAGGATAGACTGTTATCCGTCGAGTCATAAAATATTCCAGAAAAATAATTGATTTTTATTAGCAAATAGTATACCGACGGATGATCAAACTTGATGGATAAAGATCATCCGTCGAGATGTAAATTTTGACTTAGCCAAAATTTCATCCAAGATTGAAAAATCAATTAAATTTCTGGCTGCATTTCAACTTGCAAATTATCTCATATAGATTTAAGAATAATTAAGCATACCTAACTCACTTACCAACCTTGAAAAGGTGGATTCATCCAGTGGCTTGGTAAAGATATCTGCAAGCTGCTTCTCACTTGGATCAAAATATAGTTCCACAGTACCATTCATTACATGTTCCCTTATGAAGTGGTACTTGATATCTATGTGCTTTGTCCTTGAATGTTGTACTGGATTTTCAGGGATGGCAATTGCACTTGTGTTATCACAGAAAATAGGAATCCTTTCAACTTGCAAACCATAGTCTAGCAATTGATTTTTCATCCATAAAATCTGTGCACAGCAACTGCCAGAGGCAATATATTCAGCTTCAGCTGTAGAAGTAGAAACTGAATTTTGTTTTTTACTGAACCAGGACACAAGCTTGTTTCCTAAAAATTGACAGGTTCCTGTTGTACTTTTTCTATCAATTCTACAACCTGCATAATCTGCATCTGAATAACCAGTTAGATCAAAACCAGAATCTCTAGGGTACTAAATGCCAAGTTTTGGTGTTCCCTTGAGATATCTGAAAATTCTCTTAATAGCTATTAAGTGAGATTCTCTAGGATCAGCCTGAAATCTAGCACATAAACATGTAGCAAACATTATATCTGACCTACTAGCTGTTAAGTACAGAAGTGAGCCAACCATGCCCCTATAACTTGAAATATCCACAGATTTTTCAATAGTGTTTAATTCAAGCTTAGTTGCAGTAGCCATGGGAGTTTTTGCAGATGTGCAATCCACTAGATCAAATTTCTTTAAAAGATAAAAAATATATTTAGTTTGACTAATGAATATTCCATCACTAACTTGCTTAACTTGCAAACCATGAAAGTAAGTTAGTTCTCCCATCATACTCATTTCATACTTACTTTACATCAATTTGGCAAACTTTTTGCAAAGTTTCTCAACTGTAGAGCCAAAAATAATATCATCTACATAAATTTGAACAAGTATACTAGAGTTATTAACATTTCTAAAGAATAAAGTTTTATCTACAGTACCTCTTGTGAAATGATTTTTCAAAAGGAGCTTTGATAAAGTGTCATACCAGGCTCTAGGTGCTTGCTTCAATCCATAAAGTGCTTTCAAAAGATAATAGACATGTTCTAGAAAATTTGGATCTTCAAAACCAGGAGGTTGATTGACATAGACTTCCTCCTCCAAATCTCCATTCAGAAAGGCACTTTTGACATCCATTTGATAGACCTTAAAATTGGTATGGGCTGCATAGGCTAAGAAGATTCTGATGGCTTCAAGTCTTGCAACAGGAGCAAATGTTTCATCAAAATCTATTCTTTCTTGTTGACAATAGCCCTTAGCAACCAATCTAGCTTTGTTCCTGACTACTATGCCATTTTCATCCATCTTGTTTCTGAATACCCATTTGGTGTCTATTGGATTCTTTCCTTTAGGCTTGGGCACCAGCTTCCATACATTATTCCTTTTAAATTGGTTTAGCTCCTCCTGCATAGCTAAAATCCAATCAGGATCCAACAAAGCTTCTTCTACCTTCTTTGGTTCTTCCTTGGAAAGAAAGCTGTTGTATAGACATTCTTCTTGAGTTGTTCTCCTGGTTTGAACTCTAGAAGAAACATCACCAATTATTAGCTCAAATGGGTGATCTTTTGTCCATTTTCTTTGTTGAGGTAGATTAGCTCTAGATGAAGAGGCATCATTGTTGTCTTGATGTGTGATTGAGTTTTGATTGTTAGAAACTCCCCCTGAGTTTGTGGATCTTTGATTTGAAAAAGGGGAACTTTCTATAGGTGATCTATCCTGACTTCCTGCTCCTTTTGATAACCCGACGGATGGTGAATTTTGAGTACCGACAGATGAAGCTGGTTGTCTCCCGACGGATAACGCAGATTGCCTCCCGACGGATGAAGCATTATGCAACTCGACAGATGTTGAGTTTTTTGCTTTATTGGTAGTAGACTTTTCTGCATTATCCTTTGATATTGTTTCCTGATCACTTTCATCATCACTGTCATCACTAACCATCTCCACATTGTCGAATTTGAGGCTCTCATGGTAATCTCCATCTTGAAGTCCTTCAATCTTTTTATCATCAAACACAACATGTATTGATTCCATAACAATGTTGGTTCTTAGATTGTAGACTCTATATGCTTTACCAACAGCATATCCAACAAAAATTCCTTCATCTGCTTTAGCATCAAACTTCCCATTTTGATCAGTTTGATTTCTCAGAATATAGAATTTGCAGCCAAAGACATGAAGAAACTTTAGAGTTGGCTTCTTGTTCTTGAACAATTGATAGAGAGTCATGCATCTTGCTTGATTAACCAGGGAAATATTCTGAGTGTAGCATGCAGTATTTACAGCTTCAGCCCAGAAATATGTTGGCAGTTTAGATTCTTCAAGCATTGTCCTCGCAGCTTCAATAAGTGATCTGTTCTTCCTTTCCACTACTCCATTCTGTTGTGGAGTTCTTGCTGCTGAAAACTCATGCAGAATCCCATTTTCCTCATAAAATGCTCTCATGACAGAATTCTTGAACTCAGTTCCATTGTCACTCCTGATTCTTCTAACCTTGAAATCAGGATGATTATTGACTTGCCTTATGTGATTGATGATGATTTCACTAGACTCATGTTTAGACTTTAGGAATTATGTCCAAGGGAACTTTGAGAAATCATCTACAATTACTAGGCAAAATCTTTTCCTTGAGATGGACAACACATTGACTGGTCCAAACAAATCCATGTGTAGCAGTTACAAAGGTTCTTCAATTGTTGAATCAAGTTTCTTCCTGAATGATGCTTTAATCTGCTTCCCTTTTTAGCGGGCATCACACAATCCATCCTTAGAAAACTCCACTAGAGGAATGCCTCTAACCAGTTCTTTCTTTACTAGCTCATTCATGGTCTTGAAGTTTAAATGGGATAGCTTCTTGTGCCATAGCCAACTTTCATCCTGACTTGCTTTACTGAGAAGACAAGTAACAGATTTTATATTAGATGAGTTGAAATCAGCTAGGTACACATTTCCTTTTCTCACACCAGTGAGAACCACTTTGTTGCTTCTTTTGTTAGTTACAACACAAGCTTATGAGTTGAAGGTTACTGAATTGCCTTTATCACAAAGCTGGATGATACTCAACAAATTGTGTTTGAGACCATCAACTAAGGCAACCTCCTCAATGATGACATTGTCCTTTGAAATCAAGCCATATCCCACAGTATAACCCTTGCTGTCATCTCCAAAAGTAATACTTGGGCCAGCTCTCTCCTTAAACTCTGTGAGCAGGGTAGAATCACCATTCATGTGTCTTGAACAACCACTATCCAAGTACTAAAGATTCTTTCTGTTTCCCTGCACACATCAAAATCAAATCAAGTTGATTTTGGTACCCAAGTTTCCTTGGGTCCTGCCTTGTTAGCTTTCTTTTTATGTTTCTTAGGCTTTATCTCATTTGACTTGGGGATATCAGATTCATCCTTAGTCATTTGAAATGGGCCTTTGAAACCATTCATCATAACATAATTATCATGCATATTATAATCAACAGGGAATGGCATGCTATTAGTGAACATGTTATTCCAGTAAGGCATGCTAAATGGCATTTGTGGCATACTAAATGCGGCATAATAAGGATTAGGTGCAAATGGCATATTAGAAAACTGTGCATTCATATTCTGTGTAGACATAGCATTCATAGGCATGGGAGGCATGGCATTAATGTTGGGAAAGTGAGGTGGCACAGACATGGAAGTAGGCATGGCGGATTTGCAATTAACAGACAAATGATTTACACTACCACACTTGACACAGATTTTTCTAGGAGCATATTTATCAGGTGTGTAGTTATTGTGTTTGTTAATCCCTACTTTACCATTTCTATTATTTTTCTTTTTAGCCTCTGTTTTCACCTCAATCTTTTCAAGTCTGTCACTTAACTGTTTGACAGTCATGTGACCAACATTAACCTTTTTCCCTTTCTTAACTTGACTCGATTCTCCTGAAACAAAGTTCTTGGAAATAGATCCATACTTTTCATTCAACTTAACAAGTTTGGCTTTACTGATAGGCTTGCTAACAACCGACGGATGAGGATTTTCATCAGTCGATGGATAACCCTTTTAGTTATCTGACGGATGACCCTCATCATCCGTCGAGTCTACATCTGTTAGCACTTTATCCACAAAATTTGGTTCTAGTTTCTCCTTGTTCTTTTTCCAGGCTGCATCACAGAAGGACTCGATTCTTAGAACTTTGGTGATTTGAGCATGGACATCTCTAGATGTTTTCCATGCCTTAATCACCTCCTGTTCACGCTCGAGCTGCTTCTTCAAAATTTCTTCTTTCTTCAAGGACTCATTTAATTCCTCCTTGGAAATCTTACACTCAATTCTTAATTTTTCAAAATCAATGAACTGAGACTCTAGCACATTATTTCTCTCACTCAAAAACAAATTGTTTTCTTTGATTTTAGCATTTTCTTTAGTAAGAGACTTAAGTGTAACACGCAAATGATATAACTATGTAGACATGTCATTTATAGCATCATTACACTCAGCTTTAGATAAATATGCAAGGTTTGTAGTAATTACCTGATTACTTGAGGAACTTGTTTCTGTTTCATCAGACTTGGCCATTAGGGCTAGATTGACATAGCTGACATCTTCATCTTCATCCAGACCATCTGCTGCCCAGTCATTTTCTTGTGTGATGAAAGCCCTTTCCTTTTGTTTGAGCAGCTCAAATTATTTTTGCTTATAATCCACATACTCAAACTTTTTCTTGCTGGAATCTGACTTTCTACACTCACTGGCAAAGTGCCCTGCCAAGCCTCATTTGAAACATTTGAATTTTGATTTATCCACCATGTTTCTATTTGGCTTGGCTGCTCCAAAGTTCTTTTTGAACTTGAGCTTGGAAAATCTTCTGGAAAGAAATGCTAAATGTTCATCAATGTCTTCCATGTCATCTTGGCTCAAAGAATCTTCACTTTCTACTGCAAGCCCCTTGCCCTTGTATTCACAGACCCTTGAAGTTGATTCAACAGCTTCCATCTTTATCTCCTTCTCCTTCTCTAACTCAGTAACTAGTGCAATGGACCCTTCTTTCTTCTTTCCTCTCTCCATCCTTTCATCTTGCTCTATTTCAAGCTCATATATTTTCAGGATGCCATACAGTCTCTCCAAAGTAAACTCCTTATAATCTTGTGAGTTTCTCAATAAAACTGTCATTGGTTTCCATTCCTTTGGAAGAGATCTAAGGAATTTCAGATTGGAGTTTTTTTGTCTGATAGACCCTTCCATGCAACTTTAGAGCATTTAGCAGTTTTTGAAACCTACTAAAAATGTCCGTGAGTGACTCACTTTCTTCATTATGAAAATGCTCATATTGCTGAATCAGTAGCTGCATCTTGTTTTCTCTAACTTACTCAGTGCCATCACAGATGATCTGTATTGTATCCCAAACATCCTTGGCAGTTTTGCAGTTGATAATGTTGTCAAACATATCACAATCAACTCCATTAAACAGGATATACATGGCCTTTTTATCCTTCCTGGCTTGTTCAATGTCAGGATCAGACCATTCATGCCTTGGCTTGGGGATAGATGGCTCATTTCCAGTTGCAGCTCTCATTGGTACATGAGGGCCTCTTCCTATGCAGTCCACATAGGCCTCATCTTGAGAAAGAAAATGAAGATGCATCTTTACCTTCCAATGATGGTAATTATCTTTATCCAGAAAAGGAATCTTGACTCCAACATCCTTCTTGTTCATCTTGCTGTTTTGTTGATCTTTAAAACTCTTTGTTTATCAAGAGCTTGCTCTGATACCTATTGTTAGTCCCTTAACAATGTAACAAGAATTACAGAATGGGGGTTGAATGGAATTCTTGAAACTTTTTCCTTGAATAAAAATGTTCTAACTCAAATATATATAAGTGTGAATTGATTAGCAGAATGCGGAATAGTTACTTGAAATGAATCAAAACACAAGTAATTAAAAACAAGAGTCTTTAAAAAACTTTCTGGTGGATTTGAATGATTCCACTAGAGATATATAATATATATCGAGAGAACTCTGTGTGCAAAAAGCTCACAGCTGCTTACAAAATGATAACAACTAAGAATGAGAGAAATGCTAAGAATGCAGCTTACAAATGTTTCTTTCTTGGTTGCTTAGTTCCTTAGTTACAATTCTATTTGCTGCTTCTTGATTTATATATCACCAAGATTACAAAGTAATAAGATAGGATAATAAAACAAAAACTATCAAGTCTAATACAATGCTACTTCATTACTCTATTCCAACATCATTGAATATCTTCATAATAGCATGGAAATGGCAATGCTTCTTTGTTCTCGAAAACCCAGTTGAATAGGCTACCACATTCCATTTACATACACTCGACGCATGTGACTGTGTTGTCACTATCAACAGATATTTGAATTCTTTATCCGTCAGGTTCATGATCATCCGTCGAGTTATTGATCATCCGTCGAGTTATTGATCATCCGTCGGGTTGTTGATCATCCGTCGAATTCATTGTTGTTTATCCGTCAGGTAGCAATCAGGCACTTGACTTCATTTCATCTATGCAGAATTACAAGATATCATCTATATAAAATTAATCAACCTATTCTACATATCTAGTTAAAGTCAACATGACTTAGGTACTACTACAGATTCTAAATAATGTGTATGCAGAAATGTGCTACAGACTTATTGTTACATAAGCTACTCACTCGATGGATAATAAATCATCATCCGTCGGGACTATATTGAGTCATCCGTCGGGGCTATAATCCTTATCCGTCGAGTGCTACAATATTCACTAAGTAAAATCTACCAAAGTGTTTTGTTCATGAAATCATCAAGTACACAACATATACACAACAAATCTGGATTGGGTAGTTCTGATGAAAGAAGAGTATATAACACTACCAATGATCCAACTTCCTTAAGTGAACCAGGTGTTGGAGCAACTCCTGAAAGATTGAATCGACTTGAATCTGTACAAATGGTTTACCATACCTTTTTGAAAGAACATATCTTGTTATATTTTATGACGGATGGAAGTGTATACCATATCAGGCAGAATGCTATACCAATGAAGTATTTTAAGGAACTGGAACATGTTCTATTCCTACTTCAAGTGAAAGACAGATTAACAGATAGTGCTGCAGGTTATTTAAAGTCACAAATTCAAAGACAGAAAAAGCTTTATTTTGTAAAGTTTGACAGCACATACTGTCCCAAGTACAGAGATCACAAAGGTGATATTGTCGAAATGAAGCCTAACTCTGCTAAGATCATAACTACTTTTCTGGGTTATAAGGATGTGGAATTCAATTTAGAGTCTGACAAGGCATATCTGATCAGACTAGATCAGGAGATAAGAAAAGCTAAGATAAATGATCTCGGAGCAGCTATTTTTCAAACTGGTGAAGATACAGCTGAATTGATAAATGCTAAAAGGAGGATGGTCAATGAACTTGAATATGCTGAGAGATGTCTTTTGAAGAACTATCTCAGAACAACTCCTAACATCAAAGAGATCAGAAATTGAAGCCAAGTCAAAGATCTACAACTGCTTAAATTTTGAAGTGTGTACAGACTGAAGCTGTTATCAGAAGTTAAAGATGGTAAAGCTGAAAGGACTGTAAGTTGTAGTAATCTAGTCAAATTCTCATGCATTTGTACTTAATGTTTTTGACATCATCAAATATCTGTTGAAATTGTATATTATGCTAATTTACAAGTTGGGGGAGATTGTTAGATATATTTGTGATGTCATGGCTAATATGATTTGTGTTTAAGTACTTATACTGAAATCAGTAATTAACTGGAAATTAGTACTTATACTGAAGACAAAACTTAATATATCAGAACTTAAGTTATCAGAACTTAAGTTATCAGAACTTAAGTTATCAGAAGATATTTATCAGGAGATAATATCAGGACTTAAGGAGACTTTCAGATAAGGCAGGCGGCTGATTGAAAGGAAAGAAGATCAAGACAAACGCAGAAAGAAATATGCATGAAGAAAGAATTCTATGAAGAATAGAATACTTGGAAGAAAAGATAACTAGTTGATATATTTTAGGAAGCAGAATTATATTCCATATCAATTAGAATATTATCTTATAACCGTGTAGTATATAAACACAGGCATAGGGTTTACACTATATGTGTTATCTTAATCGAAGTTATTATTCAATATAACCCTAGCAGCTCTCGTGATAATTTGTTCATCACTGAGAGAGGATAGTTCCATATTGTAACATAGTTTATTGTATTGAATAAAATCTGTGTTCCGTTACTTGAGTTCTTATATTTGATTTGATTGTAGTAAACACTGTATTCAACCCCCTTCTACAGTATGTGTGACCTAACATAAATGATTATGATCAATAAAAATAGGATAAGATAACTGAAAAACATAATTTCTATATCACGCTACATTACATGGAATCAAGATACCAATTATGCTATACTGATACAGAAAGATTATAAGACACTTCGTCAAATACTACATTAGCAGTAAAATTACATGTCTTCCCGTTATCGCCTTCTATTAAAATATGCAACCCATCTGGAGAAGTGACTCTAGAAACGGCAACATACAACTGTCCATGAGAAAATGCAGGTCTTGGCAAGAAAAGCCCAATGGTCTGAAGTGATTGACCTTGGCTTTTGTTTATTGTTATTGTGAAACAGATTTGTAGAGGGAATTGAATTCTCTTGAATACAAAAGGAAAGTGTGTATCAGTCAGTTCCATCTCGATCCTTGGTATTAGAACCTTTATGCCTACATAGGATCCTGTTAACAGTTGCACTCCACACTGTTCTTCAGACATTTTGTCAAAACCATTCGTGTACCATTACACAAACCCATTATTTGGTTTGTTAGATATATTTGAGATGTCATGTCTAATATGATTCATGTTTAGTTTTCAGATCTTAACAAACAGGACATATCAGGACTTACTGAAATCAGGACTTACTGGAAGTCAGAACTTAATATCAGAACTTAAGGTCGTTTCAGAACTTAAGTGCGGGAAGACTTTCATATAAGGAAGGAAGCTGATTTACAGTAGAAGATCGAGACTAAAACAAAAGAAGATATGCTTGGAAAGAGTTAGAAGACTGGAAGACTTGTAGAAGATATATGATTGATATATTTTAGGAGACAGAATTATATTCCATATCTATTAGAAGTTATCTTGTAAATGTGTACTATATAAACACAGACTTCCGGTTTACACTATATGTGTTATCATTATCGAGAAGATTATACATTTTAACCTAACATCTCTTAGTGATATTTGTTTATAACTGAGAGAGACCAACAGTTCTTATTGTAACAGAGTTCATTCAATATACTTGATCTTTGTTACATACTTGTGTAAAATCGATTTGATTGTATAAACACTGTATTCAACCCCCTTCTACAGTATCGTGTGACCTAACAATTGGTATCAGAGCTTATCTGTTAACGCACATATAGTAAAGATCCAAACAATCATGTCCGAAGAAGCACAAACTCCAACCAAGCCCACCAAAACTGAAGAAACTCAAAAAACTCAAACCCACAGCCGATATGAGACTATCAGAGTTCCCATACTGAGACCTTCTGAGTATCCCATATGGAAAGTGAAGATGGCTATGTTTCTGGAAGCTACAGATCCAGAATATCTTGACATAATTAATGAAGGACCACATAAGCCTACCAAGCTCTCTGTTGTAGTTGCTGATCAACCAGCAAAGACCATACCAAATGAGAGGTGAGTACACAGCTGAAGACATCTCATCTATTGCCAAGGATGCAAAGGTAAGGCATTTGCTGCATAGTGCCATTGATAATGTCATGTCAAACAGGGTAATATATTGTAAGACTGCAAAAGAGATATGGGATGCTTTGGAGACAAGATGCCAAGGAACTGATGCAATCAAGAAGAACAGGAGGACTATACTTACTCAAGAGTATGAGCACTTTGACTTAAAAGCTGATGAATCTTTAACTGACTTATATGACTGGTTTGTCAAACTCTTGAATGATCTGTCACTGGTGGACAAGGAATATGATCTTGAAGATTCAAATCTAAAATTCCTTTTAGCTCTTCCTGAAAATTGGGATTTGAAGTCTACTACCATAAGAGACAACTATGACCTTACGGAAACTACTCTTGATGAAATTTATGGTATGCTCAAGACTTATGAACTTGAGATGGATCAAAGGAGCAAGAGGCATGGAAGAAAGTTAAGGGCAGTTGCTCTGAAGGCTGAGGAGGAATCTCCTAAAATGGCTGCCTCAAAAAGGGGCAAAGGAAAGGCTCTCATCATAAAGTCTGATTCAGAGTCATCATATTCTAATGATGATGATTCAGAAACTGAAAGTTTACCTGAAATAGATGCTGATGAAGAGATGATGAAATTGTGTGCTCTTATGGTAAATGGTATCACAAAGATAGCCTACAGGAAATTTAGAAAAGGCAAGAAATTTTTCAGGAAAAGTGGAAGTTCTGATAAGAAAGGGTTCAGAAAGTCTGAAGGTAAAGGAGGAAAGTCTGACAGAGGAGACAACTCAAATATCAAATGCTACAACTGTGGTGAAAGAGGCCACATATCTCCTGACTGTAAGAAAGGAAAAAGTGACAAAGGCAAGGCACTTGTCACAAAGAAGAAAAGTTGGATAGACACTTCAGATTCTGAACATGAGGTGAACTATGCCCTGATGGCAAATTCTGATAGCAGTCCTGAAACTGCTGAATTGAAGGTACCTCAAACAACTTATGCCTTCCATACTGATGATATTACTGAGTTGAGATTATATCTTAAAACCATGTTTATTAGTTATAGAGATTAGACTTTAACATGTGAAAGATTAACATCTGAAAATCTTGCTTATAAAAAGAGAAATGATTATTTAGAAAAGGAGTTAGTTTTCTTCATCAAACAAAGAAAGAAAAAGATGATGCTTTATATGTTAGAGATGAAGTGTTAAAACTGAATAAATCTCTAAAAGCTGACTTAGAAAAGGAAAGAGAGATTATCAGAACTTGGACTAACTCTGGCAGAACAACTCAGAATTTATTAAGTAGTGGAAACTGGAAAGTGGGCTTAGGTTATGGAGATGATAAAAGTGAAAAAGGAACTGAACAAATTGAGCCAATTGTTGTTAAATAGACTACTAAGCCAAAGGTAAATCCTATTAAGTTTGTAGCAAAAACTGTAAAGTCTGATTCTGAAAACATGAAAGAATCTGTGACAGAAGTTAAGGAAAAGACAACTTCTGACAAATTAGAACAGGATAAACCAGCTGAAGTCAACATAGGCTTAATGATAAAGAAGTAGCTTAAGCATAAGCTGAAAGAGATTTGGAATGTCAACAAGGTAAAGGAAGGTAGGAAAAATAGGAATGGAAAGGAAGGTGTGAATAAAAGCAATAACTATATGCCTGTTACTAATACTCCTAGAAAGAAATGTTATAACTGTGGAAACTCTAACCATCTTGCTTCTTTTTGAAGGAAAAATAAAAATATAAACTCTTTACCTCCTAGATCAGGAGTTAAGAGTCAGTCTATTAGGTTTAAACCATAAAATCCTTATTTTCATTGTGGTAGTTTATGGCATTCCATTTATACTTGTAAGGAATATCATAGTTTGTACTATGATTATTATCAAATAAAACCTTCTTTAAAGAAAGTTAGTATTATTCCTTCTAGTGTAAAGTCTGATGCAAAGTCTGATATAAGTTCTGATAAACAGCATTTTAGCATAAACTCTGAAATTAAATCCGCTACAAATGCTAACAAACTTAAAAAGGCCAAAGGAACCAAGCAAGTCTGGGTCCCTAAAACTAACCATTAGTGGTCTTTGTGATTGCAGGGCAACAGGAAAAATATCCTAGTTCTGGACAGTGGATGTTTAAGACATATGACTGGAAATAAAGCCCTGCTATCAGACTTTGTGGAGAAAGCTGGCTCAGGAGTTTCTTATGGAGATGGAAACATGGAAAAAACTCTGGAATATGGCAATATCAATCTTGGAAATATCATCATTGAAACAGTAGCTCTTGTCTCAGGACTTAAACACAATCTGCTAAGTGTGAGTCAAATCTGTGACAGAGGTTATCATGTGGATTTATTTGAAGAACACTTTGAAGTTGTAAGAAATTCTACAGGCAAAGTGGTTTTGAAAGGTTACAAGCATGGTAACATTTATGAAGCCAGTCTTTCAACAAGTTCTGATGGTTCTGCGATCTGTCTGTTGAGTAGAGTATCAATTGAAGAAAGCTGGAATTGGCACAAAAGACTCTCTCATTTAAATTTCAACAACATAAATGAGCTTGTAAAGAAAGATCTTGTGAGAGGATTGCCAAAATCAGTATTTGCTCCTGATGGCCTTTGTGATTTATATCAAAAGGCAAAACGAAGAAAATCTTCTTTCAAGAGCAAAATTGAATCCTCAATTCTTGAGCCTTATCACCTACTGCATGTCGATCTATTTGGTCCAGTCAATGTCATGTCTATTGCAAAGAAGAAATATGCTATGGTTATAGTGGATGAGTTCACAAGGTACACTTGGATGTATTTCTTGCACAAGAAGAATGAAACTGCATCTACTCTAACTGATCATGTTAGACAGCTGGATAAGTTGGTCAAAGATTCTTTTAAAATTATAAGAAGTGATGATGGCACTGAGTTCAAGAATTCAATCATGGAAGAGTTCTGTAAAGAGCATGGAATCAAACAGGAATTTTCTGCACCTGGAACTCCACAGCAAAATGGAGTTGTAGAAAGAAAGAACAGGACTCTCATTGAAGCTACACGAACTATGCTTGATGAAGCAAAGCTGCCAACCTACTTTTGGGCTGAAGCTGTGCAGACTGCTTGTTTTACACAGAATGCTACACTCATAAACAAGCATGGAAGAACACCATATGAGATGGTGAAGAAAAAAAGCCAAATCTGAAATACTTTCATGTATTTGGATGTAAGTGTTTTGTTCCTAAGACTCATCTTGAACATCTGTCAAAATTTGATTTAAAAGCTGATGAAGGAATTTTTGTTGGATATCCACTTTCCACAAAAGCCTTCAGAGTCTATAATTTAAGAACAAGAGTTGTCATAGAATCGATCAATGTATCTTTTGATGATAAGAAGATTACTGGACTTGAAGATTTCAATGATCATTATCAGCTGAGATTTGAAAATAAGGATTTAAATTATGATTCTGTAAATTCTGATGACTTAAACTCTAATCCTGTAAGTCCTGACGGGTTAAGTTCTGATGTTATTGAAACTGTGGTAACAACTCCAAAGAAAAATGAACATGTCTAGGGGGAGCAAGCTGAAGATCCTACCACAACTCAAGACTCTCAAGAAGCATCAGAACCTATCACTGGCTCTTCAAGTTCTGATTCATCAAGTTCTGATGAGCCAAATTCTGATAATTCTGGAAACTCTGATTCTTCAAATCCTGAAGGATCTAACTCAAATTATGAAGTCTCAGAGAGCATAACTACAGGGGGACCATCAGAAAATGCTGATGGAGATAGCATGGATCATGGGGGAGGATCGAGTTCTAGAAATCAACTTCCATCTGCAAGGAAGTGGACCAAATCACATACACCTGACTTAATAATTGGAGATCCTGAAGCAGGTGTCAGAACTAGAACTGCAACATCAAATGAATGTCTCTATCATTCTTTTATATCTCATACTGAACTAAAGAAAGTGGAAGAAGCTCTTCAAGATGCTGATTGGGTGCAAGCAATACAGGAAGAGTTAAATGAATTTGAAAGAAATAAAGTCTGGACCCTAGTGCCAATACCAAAGAACAGATCAGTTGTTGGCACAAAGTGGCTATTCAGGAACAAAACTGACAGTGATGACATGATTACAAGGAACAAAGCAAGGCTGGTTATTAAAGGCTACTCTCAACAAGAGGGTATTGATTATGATGAAACATTTGCACCAGTTGCTAGGTTGGAAGCCATAAGAATCTTTTTGGCTTATGTTGCTCACAAAAAGTTTAAAGTCTTTCAAATGGATGTAAAAAGTGCTTTTCTAAATGGAGAATTGGAAGAAGAGGTTTATGTGGAACAACCTCCAGGCTTTGTAGATTCAAAATTTCCAAATCATGTCTACAGGCTTGACAAAGCACTTTATGACCTTAAGCAAGCTTCTAGAGCATGGTATGAGACTTTAGCTCAATTCCTTCTGGAAAGTGGATTTCACAGAGGTACAATTGATGAAACAATATTCTATCTCAACCATGGAAAGGACTTACTTTTGGTACAAATATATGTTGATGATATCATATTTGGTTCTACAAATGCCAAACTCTGTGAAAAGTTTGCAAAGCTAATACAGTCAAGATATCAAATGAGTATGATGGGAGAACTTAGTTATTTTCTTGGACTTCAAGTCAAGGAAAATGAAGAAGGTACTTTTATCTGTCAATCCAACCAAAAATTTACTCAAGAAATTTGGAATGCAAGATAGTTCAAGTACATCCACTCCCATGGTCACTGCAACCAAGTTAGATAAGGATACCAGTTCATCAATAGATATTATTAACTATAGAGGTATGATTGGCTCTTTACTCTATTTAACTGCAAGTAGACCTGATATCATGTATGCTACCTGTCTTTGTGCAAGATTTTAGGCTAATCCAAGAGAACCTCATCTAATAGCTGCGAAAAGAATTTTCAAGTACCTCAAGGGTACAGCTGATCTAGGATTGTGGTATCCTAGAGAATCAGATTTTAAGCTAATAGGTTACTCAGATGCAGATTTTGCAAGATGCAAAATAGACAAGAAAAGCACTAGTGGAAGCTGCTAATTTCTTGGAGGCAGATTGGTTTCTTGGTTTAGCAAGAAACAGAAATCAATTTCCACATCAACTGTAGAAACAGAATATATTGCTGCAGGAAGCTGTTGTGCACTGATTCTTTGGATGAAGAATCAGTTACTGGATTATAGGTTAGAATTTTCTAAAATACCTATTTACTGTGATAATCAAAGTGCTATTGCTATGACAGGTAATCCAGTTCAACACTCGATGACAAAGCACATCAGCATAAGGTACCATTTCATAAGGGAACATGTGATGGAAGGTACAGTGGAATTGTATTTTGTTCCAACAGATCAACTAGCAGGTATCTTCACAAAACCATTATGTGAAGCTACTTTTACAAGACTGGTAAATAAACTTGGAATGGTTTCAGGTTCTTTCTCTAAATTTGCTTAGTTTTTGTTCTCATGCATCAGACTTTATGTTGTGTATATGTTTTGAACTTGATGATTTCATTAACAAAACACCTTGGTAGATTTTACTTAGTGAAAAATGTAGCACTCGACGGATAAGGATTATAGTCCCGACGGATGACTCAATATAGTCCCGACGGATGATGATTTATTATCCATCAAGTGAGTAGCTTATGTAACAATAAGTCTGTAGCACATTTCTGCATACACATTGTTTAGGTTCTGTAAGTAGTACTCAAGTCATGTTGACTTTAACTAGATATGCAGAATAGGTTGATTAATTGTACATATATGATGTCTTGTAATCCTGCATAAATGAAATGAAGTCAAGTGCCATATTGCTACCCAACGGATGAACAACAATGCCATTCGACGGATGATCAATTAGACAACCCGACGGATGATCATGAACTCGACGGATGATCATGAACCCGACGGATAAATAATTCAAACATCTGTTGACAGTGACAACACAGTCACATGTGTCGAATGTATGTAAATGGAATGTGGAAGCCTATTCAGCTAGGTTTTAGAGAACAAAGAAGCATTGCCATTTCCATGCTAATATGAAGATATTCAAAGATGCTGGAATAGAGTAATGAAGTAGCATAGTATTAGACTTGATAGTTTTTGTTTTATTATCCTGTCTTATTACTTTATAATCTTGGTTTTATATAAACCAAGAAGAAAGGAGGATCCATTGCACTAGTTGCTGAGTTAGAAAAAGAGAAGGAGATGAAGATGGAAGCTATTGAATCAACTTCAAAGGTCTATGAAAACAAGGGCAAGGGGCTGGTAGCAGAAAATGAAGATTCTTTGAGCCAAGATGGCATGGAAGATATTGATGAACATCTAGCATTTCGTTTCAGAAGATTTGCCAAGCTCAAGTTCAAGAAGAACTTTGGAGCAGCCAAGTCAAATAGAAACATGGTGGATAAATCAAAATTCAAGTGTTTCAAATGTGGCTTGGCAGGGCACTTTGCCAGTGAGTGTAGAAAGTCAGATTCCAACAAAAAGAAGTTTGAGCCATTGGATTATAAACAAAAATACTTTGAGTTGCTCAAACAAAAGGAAAGGGCTTTCATTACACAGGAAAATGACTGGGCAGCAGATGGTCTGAATGAAGATGAGGATATCAGCTATGTCAATCTAGCCCTAATGGCCAAGTCTGATGAAACAGAGACAAGTTCTTCAAGTAATCAATTTATCACCACTAACCTTGCACATTTATCTAAAGCTGAGTGTAATGATGCTATAAATGACATATCTACAGAATTATACCATTTGTGTGTAACACTTAAGTCTCTCACTAAAGAAAATGCTAAAATCAAAGAAAATAATTTGTTTTTAAGTGAGAGGAATAATGTGCTAGAGTCTCAATTCATTGAATTTGAAAAATTAAGAATTGAGTGCAAAATTGCTAAGGATGAATTAACTAAGTCCTTGAAGAAAGAAGAGATCTTGAAGAAGCAGCTTGAACGTGAACAAGAGGTGATTAAGGCATGGAAAACATCTAGGGATGTTTATGCTCAAATCACCAAGGTTCAAGGGATTGAGTCCTTTTGTGATGCAGCCTGGAAAAAGAACAAGGAGAAGCTGGAATTTAATCTAGTAGAAGGATTGCTAACAGATGTAGACTCGACGGATAATGAGGGTCATCCGTCGGATAGCAAAAAGGGTTATTCGTTGAGTGACATAAATCCTCATCCGTCGACTATGAGCAAGCCTGTGAGTAAAGCCAAGCTTGTCAAGTTAAATGAGAGATATGGATCAGTTTCCAAGTTATTTTCTTCCAGGAGAATCTAGTCAAGTGAAGAAGGAAAAGAAGGCTAATGTTGGCCATATGACTGTCAAACAATTGAGTGACAGACTCGAAAAGATTGAGGTTAAAACAGAGGCTAAAAAGAAAAACAATAGAAATGGTAAAGTAGGGATTAACAAACACAACAACTACACACCTGATAAATATGCTCCTAGAAAAATCTGTGTCAAGTGTGGTAGTGTAAATCATTTGTCTATTAATTGCAAATCTTTCATGCCTACTTCCATATATGTGCCACCTCACTTTCCCAACATGAATGTAATGCCTCCTATGCCTATGAATGCTATGTCTACACAGGATATGAATGCACAATTTGCTAACATGCCATTTGCACCTAATCCTTATTATGCTACATTTAGTATGCCACAAATGCCATTTAGCATGCCTTACTAGAATAACATGTTCACTAATAACATGCCATTCCCTATTAATCATAATATGCATGATAATTCTGCTGTATAGAATGGTTTCAAAGGTTCAACTCAAATGAATAAGGGTGAATCTGATATTCCCAAGTCAAATGAGATCAAACATAAGAAACAGAAAAAGAAAGCTAACAAGGCAGGACCCAAGGAAACTTGGGTACCAAAATCAACTTGATTTGATTTTGATGTGTGCAGGGAAACAGAAAGAATCTATGGTACTTGGATAGTGGTTGTTAAAGACACATGACTGGTGATTCTACTCTGCTCACAGAGTTCAAGGAGAGAGCTGGCCCTAGTATTACTTTTGGAGATGACAGCAAGGGTTATACTGTGGGATATGGCTTGATTTCAAAAGACAATGTCATCATTGAGGAAGTTGCCTTAGTGAATGGTCTCAAGCATATTTTGTTGAGTATCAGCCAGCTTTGTGATAAAGGCAATTCAGTAACCTTCAACTCAGAAGCCTGTGTTGTGACTAACAAGAGGAGCAACAAAGAGGTTCTCACTGGTGTGAGAAAAGGAAATGTGTACCTAGCTGACTTCAACTCATCAAATGCAGAATCTGTTACTTGTCTTCTCAGCAAAGCAAGTCAGGATGAAAGTTGGTTATGGCACAAGAAACTATCCCATTTAAACTTCAAAACCATGATTGAACTAGTAAAGAAAGAACTGGTTAGAGGCATTCCTCAAGTGGAGTTTTCTAAGGATGGTTTGTGTGATGCTTGTCTAAAAGGGAAGCAGATCAAAGCATCATTCAGGAAGAAGCTTGACTCAACAATTGAAGAACCTTTGCAACTGCTACACATGGATTTGTGTGGACCAGTCAATGTGTTGTCTATTTTAAGAAAAAGATATTACCTAGTAATTGTAGACAATTTCTCAAAGTTCTCTTGGACATATTTCCTAAAGTCTAAAGATGAGGCTAGTGAAATCATCATCAATCACATAAGGCAAGTCAATAATCATCCTGACTTCAAAGTGAGAAGAATTAGGAGTGACAATGGAATTGAGTTCAAGAATTCTGTCATGAGAGCATTTTGTGAAGAAAATGGAATTTTGTATGAATTTTCAGCAGCAAGAACTCCACAACAGAATGGAGTAGTGGAAAGGAAGAACAGATCACTTATTGAAGCTGCCAGGACAATGCTTGAAGAATCTAAATTGCCAACATATTTCTGGGCTGAAGCTTTAAATACTGCATGCTACACTCAGAATATTTCTCTGATCAATCAAGCAAAATGCATGACTCCCTATCAATTGTTCAAGAACAAGAAGCCAACTCTAAATTTTCTTCATGTCCTTGGCTGTAAGTGTTATAACTTGAAAAAATAAACTGATCAGAATAGATCTAAGAACCAACATTGTTGTGGAATCAATACATGTTGTATTTGATGATAAAAAGATTGAAGGACTGCAAGATGGAGACTATCATTAGAGCCTCAAATTTGAGAATGTGGAGATGGTTAGTGATGACAGTAATGATGAAAGTGATCAAGAAACAGTATCAAAAGATAATGTAGAAAAATCTACTACCAATGAAGCACAAAATTCAATATCTACCGAGTTGCAAAATGCTTCATCCGTCGGGAGACAATCTGCCTTATCCGTCGGAAGGCAACCTGCTTCATCCGTCGGTACTCAAAATTCACCATCCGTCGGGTTATCAAAAGAAGCTGGAAATCAGAATAGATCACCTATAGAAAGTTCCCCTTTCTCAAATCAAAGATCCACTAACTCAGGGGGAGTCTCTAACAATCAAAACTCAATCACACATCAAGACAATAATGAGGCCTCTTCATCTAGAGCTAATCTACTTCAACAAAGAAAATGGACAAAAGATCACCCCTTTGAGCTCATAATTGGTGATGTATCTTCTAGAGTTCAAACAAGGAGAGCAACTCAAGAAGAATGTCTGTACAGCAGCTTTCTTTCTAAGGAAGAACCAAAGAAGGTAGAAGAAGCTTTGTTGGATCCTGATTGGATTTTAGCTATGCAGGAGGAGCTAAACCAATTTGAGAGGAATAATGTATGGAAGCTGGTGCCCAAGCCTAAAGGAAAGAATCCAATAGACACCAAATGGGTATTCAGAAACAAGATGGATGAAAATGGCATAGTAGTCAGGAACAAAGCTAGATTGGTTGCTAAGGGCTATTGTCAACAAGAAGGAATAGATTTTGATGAAACATTTGCTCCTGTTGCAATACTTGAAGCCATCAGAATCTTCTTAACCTATGCAGCCCATGCCAACTTCAAGGTCTATCAAATGGATGTCAAAAGTGCCTTTCTGAATGGAGATTTGGAAGAGGAAGTATATGTCAGTCAACCTCCTTGTTTTGAAGATCCAAATTTTCCAGAACATGTCTATTATCTTTTGAAAGCACTTTATGGACTAAAGCAAGCACCTAGAGCCTGGTATGACACTTTATCAAAGTTCCTTTTGGAAAATCACTTCACAAGAGGTACTGTAGATAAAACTTTATTCTTTAGAAATGTTAATGGATCTAGCATACTTGTTCAAATTTATGTAGATGATATTATTTTTTGGCTCTACAGATGAGAAACTTTGCAAAAAGTTTGCCAAATTGAAGCAAAGTAAGTATGAAATGAGTATGATGGGAGAACTAACTTACTTTCTTGGTTTGCAAGTTAAGCAAGTTAGTGATGGAATATTCATTAGTCAAACTAAATACATTTTTGATCTTTTAAAGAAGTTTGATCTAATGGATTGCAAATCTTCAAAAACTCCCATGGCTACTGCAACTAAGCTTGAATTAAACACTACTAAAATGTATGTGGATATTTCAAGTTATAGGGGCATGGTTGGCTCACTTCTGTACCTAACAGCAAGTAGGCCAGATATAATGTTTGCTACATGTTTGTGTGCTAGATTTCAGGCAGACCCTAGAGAATCTCACTTAGTAGCTATTAAGAGAATTTTCAGATATCTCAAGGGAACACCAAAACTTGGCATTTGGTACCCTAGAGATTCTGGTTTTGATCTAAATGGCTACTCGAATGCAGACTATGCAGGGTGTAGAATTAATAGCAAAAGTATAACAGGAACCTGACAATTTCTAGGAAACAAACTTGTGTCCTAGTTCAGTAAAAAGCAAAATTCAATTTCTACTTCTTCAGCTGAAGCTAAATATATTGCTGCTGGCAGTTGTTGTGCACAGATTTTGTGGATGAAAAATCAATTGCTAGACTATGGTTTGCAAGTTGAAAGGATTCCTATTTTCTGTGATAACACAAGTGCAATTACCATCACTGAAAATCCAGTATAACATTCAAGGACAAAGCACATAGACATCAAGTACCACTTCATAAGGGAACATGTAATGAATGATACTGTGGAACTACATTTTATTCCAAGTGAGAATCAGCTTGCAGATATTTTTACCAAGCCACTGGATGAATCCACCTTCTCAAGGTTGGTAAGTGAGTTAGGTATGCTTAATTATTCTTAAATCCTTATGAGATAATTTGCGAGTTGTAATGCAGCCAGAAATTTAAATTGATTTTTTTAGTCATGGATGAAATTTTGGTTAAGTCAAAATTTACATCTCGACGGATGATCCTTATCCATCGAGTTTGATCATCCGTCAGAATACTATTTGCTAATAAAAATCAATTAGTTTTCTAGAATATTTTATAACTCGACGGATAACAGTTTATCCTCATCCGTCGAATTGTCTTAATCTTAGCCGTTAATTTCCTGAACATTATCCATCGAGTATACTTACAGTTTGTAAGCATAACACGACGGATAATTGATGGAATTTTTACAGTTTATTTTTAAACGGCTATTTTAGACAATTTTAATTGGCTACTTTATTTTACTTTATTATTTTTGGCAGCTATTTTTGAGATAGTATAAAAGCCTATTTCATTTCCATTGCTTTTCTTTTATCATTCTCAAATTATCTGCTCCATTTTATTTCTCTTTCAAAGCACTTACTCTCTCTCTGCAAGCTCTTATTCTCTAACAATGGCGCCTGTTGTCAAGATTATGTCTCAAACTGGGTTCATTTATGAGAAGAATAACTTCACAGCCTTAGTGAACAAGGGGATTCAGCATTCTGGTGACTACCACAAAATGATGGATTTTGTGAAGAACTGCAAGCTTAAGTATGCCATGCTGGAATCACCCACCATCTTTTGTGAAGTTGTTGAAGAGATGTGGACCACTGCTACATACAACTCAACTGATAAGACCATCACACTCACTATCAAAGGTAATGAATTATGTATTAATAGTGATGTTATTAAAGCATGTTTCAAGATTCCTGATAATACTGTGACCTCACCACACACAGACACTGATATAGTTAATATGCTTAATTCCATGAACTATGCTCTTTCTACTTCTAAGTTGAGTGACATTAGGAGATTGGGTCTTAGGAAGGAATGGAGTTTCATGTGTGATATAGTCACCAAGGTCTTTTCTGGTAAAATCAGTAATTTTGATTCTGTTAATATTTCAATGCTTAACATGCTCTACATGCTAATTACAGATAAGTACTTTAATTTTACTGACCTTGTTCTGTTTGAGTTGGGTTTTAAATTAGGAGAGTTAAACAAGAGGGGTAAAAGTGTTTATTATGCTAGATTTCTCATGATGTTAGCTAACCACCTCTCTAAGGAAATTGTGCTTGAGAACCCAAACAACAAATTAAATTGTTGGGTTCAAGAGAGAAGGATTATTGCAAATTTGAACAGGGCAAATCATCACAAGGAGGTGCCACTCTTCTATATCCTTATAATGGAAGCACCTCAAGTAAGTGAGGTAAGTTCATATATCCCTACTATTCCAACCTCACAAAATTCTTTGAAAACTAGTGTAGCAATGGCAACTGTGTCAATGACCCAACAGTTGCCTACCCTAGCTACCAAACCAACAAAAATTTCAAAATCCAAATCAAAGAAAGCCCCCTCTGGTATCTCTCAAAAGATGTCAGTTGCAAAATCCACCAAAACCAAAGAGGGGAGTGTGAAGGTGGGAAAGGTAGGTGAGGGACAGGGTGAACATAAAAGAAACCCTAAGGATAAGGATGGAGAGTTGAGTGGTTCCCAGCCTAGCCACACTGCAGTTTCCCAACAAACTGCAGTGCTTAAAAAGGATAAAAGCTCATTTTTAGTTGCATCCTCCCAAAAGGATGTAACTATTGAACAAAGCTCTCAACCAAGAGCACAGGCCAAGAGGGTAAGGGACACTAGCTCACCTCAAACTTATGCCGGAAAGAAGAAATCCAAAACCCTGGGGGATGCACAGGGTACACACACTGTGCAAACTGGTGCTAAAGACACAGTCACTGCACCTTCACAAATTCAGCTTGATGTGGCTCCAATAAATGTGGAGTCACATCCAAAATCTCTAGTGATAGAAGCACCTCAAACACCAAATTCTCCTACAATTTCTCTGGATGTGGATATGATCAACACATCAATTCCTGATTCCCCTTCTTTAACTTTGTTGGGGAAGCCAAAATCTAATGCAAGTGAGCATCATCTTTTAGATGATTTGTTGGCTCACTTGCCAATTTTTTCAGGAACTATTGAATCATCTGTGCCCAAAATATCATCAATCAGCACAGAGTCCACAATAGTTTCTATTCCAAGTTCATTCATTTCTACTCTCTCGATGGATATTGTTCATCTGTCGAGTAGTGACTGTATCCCGACGGATAAGCTTAACAGCAGTTATCCATCGGATAGCAAAATCACTAACCCGATGACTACTAATCATCCGTCGAGTGTCTCTGCACAGTTTCAAACTTCATTTATTTCTAGTACAGAAGACTTAGTGGTTGTCCAGTCACTCTTAGGATTGAGGAAAGAGAGTGTTATGAGTGAGATTCTGGGTTGCTCCCAGGAAAAAGGAGAGGAAAAGAGTGAAACTATGCAATCCATTTCTTCAGGATTGGCAAAAGAGAGTGAGAGGAGTCCCTCCTTAGATGGTGAAGGTGAGGGTGTGAGGGTGGGGAGCCAGGGTGAGACCCTGATGCAACAAAAGAGAGAACAAGAAAGAAATGCAGCTACAGGAACTATAAGGATGGATGTCATTGCTAGTAAGTTAATGAATGTCCAGGATGTAGACATGGAGGGACTATCTCAGCAACCTCAAGCTGTTATAGATTCCACCTCCCTTGATGCTGAGGCATTTACTCGCCCTGTTCCAGCTTATCAACTTTTAGCTGAACAGGGCAATGACAATACAGAAAGGATGCTCAATCTGGTGCACACCATACAATCTATGCTAAGAGCTAAGGATGCTATCACAGCTTTGCCCTCTACAGCTGGTGAGGTTGATTATGAGACTGGTGGTTCAGCAGATTTCTTTGGAGATGAAGGTGGAGATAGTGAAGAAGAGGCATTGGACATAGGGGGAGAAGTAGGTTCAAGTTCAAGATCAGGAATGCCATCATGGGCATTTTCAAAGCACTGTGATGAGCACTACTTCAAGATAACCTTGATTCAACTAATCAATCAGACAAATACTGCTCTTCAAACCACTACAAATGCCAACACCAAGAAGCTCCTTCATGCACATCTTGCTTCTCTGCAACTACAACAGATTCAAGGCTTCCAATATGCTAGAAATGTTAACACCATCAAGGGTGACATTGATGAGATGAAGAAGGCTATTTCAGACAGAATAGAGTCTAAACTTCCAGAAGCCACAATGCTTGACATCAAGAGGCAGCTCAGAAAAAATTCTGATCTTGCCACCAAGATAGATGCCTTGGACACAAGGATGATATCTATGGAAGCATCTCTAACTGCCATTCATCTGCATCAAGCTCAACAGACAGATTTACTTCAGAAACTGGTGGCTGCTCAAACCTCCTCCTCTACTCAACTTGATGATAACAAAAAGGGGGAGAAAGGACCAAGTGAGGGGGAGAAGCTTCAAATTCAAATCATTAAAGTAATTGTGCCCATAATTACTTTCACCAAACCACCAGTAACAAATAGTATAGATCCGATCAATGCAGTAGCAGCCAATTTAAGAGAATCTGAAAAGGAGCAGTTGAAGCCAATCAATTGGGAGAAAATTGATGAGGACATACAAAGGAAGTTTGGGCTAGTAAAGGAGCCAGTAAAGTCAGCCATTCAGCACTCTGAAGTCAAACAGATCTCTGTGAATGAAATGAGCATGAACTATCTGGAAAGAGGACATCCATCCTGCATCAAATCTCCAAAGGCTGAAATTATTCTGAAGCCAAGGGTGAACTATCTAAAATAATCATTAAAGAACCCTTTGGATACAGTGTATGAGACACCTAAACCTGATGAGAAGAAGCTTCTGTCAAGGTCAATTGCCTTCTACAAGGATCCAACTGATTCAGCTTTAAAGAGAAGAATTGCTAAAGTTTTCAGGAATGGGAAAGAAATTTGTGTGGTGGCTGGACATCCTCAATTTGCTCATGCAAAGAGAGAAGAAAAGGAAATATTGAAGCAGGAAAAGAAGCAAGCTATTCTAAATGCCAAAAAGGCTAAGCAAAAGAAAGAGCAAGCTGCTATCTTGGCCAAGTTACAAGCTGTGAAACCAACACAATAGATTCCTTCTCAGCCATCTGGAATCACTGAATCTCAAGATCCAAAGAAGCAAGTTGAATCAGAACAGAAGAAATCTCCAAGATACAAGAAATTGGCCAAAAGAACCAAAAGGAAACTGGATTTTGTTGATAATGAATTGGAGGATCAGTTTTCCAAGGAATCCACTTCAACTACAACTCAAGCATCAAAACCCACTGTGGTATTTGAAGACATCAAGGTGGTGGATCCTTACAGGAACATTCATGGTGAACCTATTGTGCCTAAGGATGAACCAATAGACTGGGAGAACCTACCAATTCCTGACTTCAATTTGCCAATCCTTAACAAGCCAAAGAGAACAAAGTCAAGAGCAGTCAAGAAAGTGAAGTTGTCACCTCTCAAATCCAAATCTCTAGTCCAAGCTCAATCTAAAGTCAACAAGGGAGATTACATGTACTTGTGTGATATTAAGGAATTCTCTGATCTAAATCTCTACCTGAATGAACTAGAAGAAGTGAGAGGAATTGATGCATACAGAAATCTACCTGAAAGGTTAGTTTTCAAGTACAAGGGAGGAAATGAGATTTAATGGCTACTTCACAGGATCCTTCAAGAAAGCCAAGCTGTACTGATAAAGGTTTATTCATCTTTCAAGAAGAACTTTGGGTTTAATGTGACTGCAAGAAGATTGGTTCTGAAGAAGATTGAAGAACTGGGGAGAATTAGAGCTAAAGATGCACTCCCAAAGACTCTAATTATTCCTTACACAGGGAAACGAGTGCATCTAAGGCCCTACTGGTTGATGGAGTTCATTGATGACAAAGGGGTTAGAAGATTTTTTAGATTAGAAGACCAATTGAGCATCTCTGGCAATGAGACTCTCTTGGAGATGCAAGAAAAGCTAAATCTCTCAGAATCTGATGAACTGGAATTCCACAGACAGCTCCAAAATCAGATAGAAGAAAACAACAGAAAGCATGGAAAGAGATCCAGACCTTCAAGGAACTAGATAAATCTGCTCAGGCTAGAGGAGCACCTTGAAAATGACTGTGAGCTAAACTTTGTACATTCTGTTAATTGAAACACTTTACAGTATTTTCTACTTTCTTTTAAAGTTGTATTTTTAGGGTGTTTTGTTATCATCAAGTTTCTCTTAATTTATGGCTACAATACCAGTAGACATAAATTGGGGGAGATTGTTGTGTATATGTTGTGAACTTGATGATTTCATTAACAAAACACCTTGGTAGATTTTACTTAGTGAAAAATGTAGCACTCGACGGATAAGGATTATAGTCCCGACGGATGACTCAATATAGTCCCGACGGATAATGATTTATTATTCATCGAGTGAGTAGCTTATGTAACAATATGTCTGTAGCACATTTCTGCATACACATTGTTTAGATTCTGTAAGTAGTACTCAAGTCATGTTGACTTTAACTAGATATGCAGAATAGGTTGATTAATTGTACATAGATGATGTCTTGTAATCCTGCATAAATGAAATGAAGTCAAGTGCCAGATTGCTACCCGACGGATGAACAACAATGCCATTCGACGGATGATCAACTATACAACCCGACGGATGATCATGAACTCGAAGGATGATCATGAACCCTACGGATAAAGAATTCAAACATCTGTTGACAGTGACAACACAGTCACATGCGTCGAGTGTATGTAAATGGAATGTGGAAGCCTATTCAACTGGGTTTTAGAGAACAAAGAAGCATTGCCATTTCCATGCTAATATGAAGATATTCAAAGATGCTGGAATGGAGTAATGAAGTAGCATAGTATTAGACTTGATAGTTTTTGTTTTATTATCATGTCTTATTACTTTGTAATCTTGGTGTTATATAAACCAAGAAGTAGCAAATAGAAAAATAACTGAGATTCAAGGAGAGAAACATTTGTAAGCTGAATTCTTAGCATTTCTCTGCATTCTTAGTTGTTCAACACTTGTAAGCAGCTGTGAGCTTTTTGTTACACAGAGTTCTCTCGATATATATTATATATCTCTGGTGGATATATTCAAATCCACCAGAAAGTTTTTAAAGACTTGTGTTTTTAATTAGTTGTGTTTTGATTCATCTAAAGTTATTATTCCGCACTCTCCAAATCAATTCACACTGATATATATATTTAAGTTAGAACAATTTTATTTTAAGAAAAAGTTTCAAGAATTCCATTCAACACCCCTTTTGTAATTCTTGTTGAATTGCTAAGGGACTAACACTTTATGATCAGTGTTTACAGATTGTCTTATCTTCATGTAATCTGTGCTTAAATTGAACTACATTAAATGCTGATTGTTATCTAATGTGGATCTATATACTCTGATACTGATTTGAATGTTCTGTGACTATTCAATCCAATGAGGATTACTGTGCTAGATGCTGACCTAGTAGTCTTTAACATACTAGAAATCCCATGTTTGAATTAGTTGTTTATGTGGAAACTCATTAACACAAGCAAATTCTGATTTTGAGCTTAGTCAAATTTACTTTGTGTATCTTATTACTAAGTCACAAACTAGATTCTTGCTTCTTATCTATCAAATTATGATGTCAGTAAATCTTAAGGATGAGCCTAAATG
Source organism: Apium graveolens (assembly GCF_009905375.1). NCBI lineage: Eukaryota > Viridiplantae > Streptophyta > Magnoliopsida > Apiales > Apiaceae > Apium > Apium graveolens. The sequence goes on from NC_133657.1 coordinate 178,629,299, forward strand.
CTGATAAGCCTCACTTATCTGAAGAAAAGAAAAGAAAAGAAAATTAAAGTCAGGTACTCCTTTGAGATCTAGAGTAAATATGTGGAAGGGAAGAGCCAAGTGCATTGCTAGTATTAAGTAATATGCATTAGAAAAGCAAATAATTCTTTCTTGGTGACTTTTCATATTCTCTGATTACTGGAGAAATACTCTGATAATAGCATAAATTCTGATAAGCACTTGTGACTCACTTACACTGAGAAGCCACTATAAAAAAGAATTTCAAAAGATGCATAAAATGAGCACAAACAGTTCAGATGGACTCATGCACAAATTTATCATATAGTAGACTTCATTATTAATGACAGATTTCAAGCACTTTTCTTAGTTATGCCTTATTTATAAGATGTACTGAAGTATATCAGACTTTAATCTTTATCTGATATTTTGCTAATGCACACACTCTCACTCCATATGAATGATAAAACTTACTGTGGTGATCAAGTTATTTCAGATAAATAGTTAAGTGTCATTTGCATAAATTCTGAGGATAAGTCCTGATGGAAGTTCTGATGATTAAACTCTGAAGAAACAAGTCAGTATTTGTATGAAGAATCACAGTAACAAACATTCACTTTTTGAGTACAGAAGCCATATTCCGATGACTGTTAAAATCTGATAATAGTCAAGTTCTGATATTAAATTCTGATGGAAACTCTAATGCTTACGTGGCATTATTCTTTACTTGACTAATTTATGGTAAATACTGTAACGGTCATATTTAATCAGAATTAGGTGAGATAAAAACAGTCATAATCATTTGGGTTAGTGGTAAACGTGCTTGTCTTGAAAAACTGCATGTGCACAGTAATTGTTACTTATTTCCCGTGCCCATTAACTCCTGCTTTAACTATTGACTGTTCACATATTGCCTAAATTATTACACATCGGTCTAGGGAGACGCTCATTAAGTTAACTCTACACTTCATCATTAATCAGTCCTCTAGTCCCTTGATATTCCATTGGCTATTTAACCGACATTTCATGTCAGATATATCATCTTCTATTCTCACACAAAATCATTCTCTCTCTTTTAATTCTCACCATTTTCTTCCTTCATAAAAATGGTTCTTGTAAACATGTTTATGAACTATAAAAACTTCAACGTCGAGTTCAGTTGTGGTGACTGGGAACAGGAATAGCACGTTACTGCCATTCCTGATGAGATATGGAACTTGGTTCCACAAGAGGTTCGGACAAATCTCTTGTTCTTTGAGATGGACTATCAACTCCATCTTGATCGCTTGGAAGAAGAACGGAGAGAGGCTCTTCTTCAGCAAGAATAGATCATCCATCTTGCAGTGCTAGTTATCAGCAGCAGGAGGATCTAATCGATAGCTTTCCTTCTTAGGCCAAGGCTGTTAATGTTCACCATCTTAGACTAGGATAATCTTGTAATCGTTTGCATGTAATCTAGAAATTTCATAAAATGTACTCTTTTGATATTATAATGAAATTTCTTTTGATTGCAAGATTTAGTCTTTGTTTATCTCGTATTATGTGCATGTAAATGTTCTCATTGAAGCCTGTTAATCTTTACTTCATCTACTTATACTGTATTTCTTGATGAATGTTTTGATTAAAATTGTGGTTACTAATAATTTGTGCTGATTTGATAAATAAATGTTGAATTTGAATCGACATATCCTGAGTTACACTTGAAAAGGTAGAAGCAATCGAGAAAGTTCAAGAGAAGCAACATGCCCAAATCTCTGAGGTTCTGGCAAATCAAGCTTCTCAACAGGCTCAATTGAATGATATTCAATCTTCACTGGAACTTCTTCTCTCACTCCTACTATCAGATGATGCCAAAAAGGGGGAGAAGATAGTTAAGTTCAAATGCTCTAATGATCAAATACTGAAGAAGAAAGATGATGAAGCTGATGACCAGGGAAACCCTAGCAAGGGTAGAGGTCAAGTTCAAAGTAAAGGGCAGAGCAGCAAGGTTTCTTCAAGGAAACTAATTACTGAAGCAAGCAAATCTTCTACTCAAAAGAAGACAAGTTCTGAAGCTGCTCAAACTCAAAATCTGATAGCAAGTACTCAAACTCAAAATCTGATATCAAGTCCTGATGAGCAAAGCCTGATGTTTTGATACAAGGTGGAAGTCAAGATTCTCAAAAGTTCATGCAAACTCTGAAGCTCAAGGGAAAGCAGACTACTGTCTACTATAAAGATTCCAAGATTCAGACACTTGATGAGGAAAATGCTAGAAGATTATTTCTGAAGCATAATCCAGGAATGGATTTAGAAAATCTCAAGAAGGAAGAAGCTAGATTTAAAGCTGAAAAGACAAATCTAAAGCCAAAAGCTTTTGTTGCAAAGAAACCTCCAAGGCCTAAGGTAAAATGCATTGTGATCAAGGAGAAGTCACAAACTGAGGCATCAAAGCCCAAGACTAGATCACAATCTGAGATTGATCCCAAAGACAAAGGGAAAGGAAAAGTTGATGAACCAACCAAGCCACTGGAGATGAAAATTCCTCAAATCCTGATAAAGCCAGTGTGTAAAATGGTTCAAGTTACTGATGATAATCTTGCTGAAGATAAAGATGTTCAAACTCTGAAAAGAAAGAAGATTTCTGAAGAATCAAAGACAACCTCTGACAAGGCTCAAGTTGTTCAAAGTGAAGAAGTGCGATCTATAACAGAAACAACAAATTCTGATTAAGTCATCAAGTCAACCTCTGACAGTGCTCAAGTTGACTTAGACAAGATGGAAGTAGCTGATAAAAAGAAACTTCTGTGGAAAAATGTCAAACCATCATATTCAAAAAAAAGCCAATTGCTGTCTACTTTCATGACTATTGGGTTAAATACTAGAGAACCAAGAGACAGGGCTGGACTAGGTTCTGATGAAGCAAAGATTAAGACAGAAGTTAAAGTTGCTACTAGAGATCCATTTCTATTGACTGACAGACCTCTTGAAGATGTTACACAGAAACATCTTGATAAAAATATCTCTGTTCAAGTGGTACTGGATGTTCATAACAAGCACAATGTCAAGGAAAATCTGATTCTATTTCTTGAAGATGGAAGGACATATCAAATGTCAGAATCAAATGTGTTAAATAAATCATTGAAAGAACTTTAATTCTTTCATTACCTTTTAGAGGTAAAGTCTGATATTACCAGGAGATGGTCAAATTTCATATTGAAGACCATCAGAGATAAAGCAAGAATTTCTGGTTCAAGAGTTACATAATTCATTCCTAATATAGTTGAAGATGATGGAAGTGAGATTCCAATGAAGAAGGATTCTGCTAAGCTTGAAGTGATATTGAAAGAGAAATGTCTGTGCTACAATGAAGATTCTCATCCTAGGGTAATAAGACTGAATGATGGTTTAGATATAAACCATATCTCTGCTTTAAGGACTGCAGTCTATCAGATTGGAAGTCAGAATGAAGAGATGAAGCAAGTCAAGACTATACCCTCTCAAGTCCTGAGAATTAAAGAAGAAAAGCTGATATCAAGCTTTGTCAAGAATTATTATGGATTCAGATTGACTCAGTAAGATTGGTAAAAGCTACAAGGACTGTAAGTTGTAGTTAGTTATCTAGTTAAACTCTTATTTGCATTTGTACTTAAATGTTTTTGACATCATCAAATCTATTAACTTGTATATTTTGCATAATTTACAAGTTGGGGGAGATTGTTAGATATATTTGAGATGTCATGTCTAATATGATTCATATTTAGTTTTCAGATCTTAACAAACAGGACATATCAGGACTTACTGAAATCAGGACTTACTGGAAGTCAGAACTTAAGGTCGTTTCAAAACTTAAGTGCGGGAAGACTGTCATAGAAGGAAGGAAGCTGATTTACAGTAGAAGATCGAGACTAAAACAAAAGAAGATATGCATGGAAAGAGTTAGAAGGCTGGAAGACTTGTAGAAGATATCTGATTGATATATTTTAGAAGACAGAATTATATTCCATATCAATTAGAAGTTATCTTGTAACTGTGTACTATATAAACACAGACTTCAGGTTTACACTATATGTGTTATCATTATCGAGAAGATTATACATTGTAACCTAGCAGCTCTTAGTGATATTTGTTCATCACTGAGAGAGAACAACGGTTCTTATTGTAACAGAGTTTATTCAATATACTTGATCTTTGTTACATACTTGTGTTAAGTCGATTTGATTGTATAAACACTGTATTCAACCCCCTTCTACAGTGTTGTGTGACCTAACATGGTTAAGATTCCTCATCAACATGACTGCAGCTCCTACCTTTAATTTCAAATCATGTTTTGGAATGGAAGGCATATTAATTGAATTGAGATACTCAATTGGGAAAGAAGATTCATAGTCATTATCATCATTTCATGTCTCAGTATTAATAGAATCTTGTTTAAGGTAAGAATGCGTGATACCTGGAATTTGATTTAAAACATGAGAATTTACTTCATCAACAATTGCATTTGTCGGCGTGAGGATGGCTTTTTCCTTGAGATATGATTCAGTAGTGTAGTTTTTCGTAAAATCTGGATAGGTGACATCAACAATATCTTTCACTGTGTTGGTTTTCTTCTCCACCAAATATTTCCTTGGAATGATGATTTCTGGATCCTTATAAATGTTATCTGGATGTATATTCTCCATCTTGTCGTCACCGACATCAAGAACCCATTTTGCAAATTCTGCAATTTTCTAGTTCTCTTCAGCATTCATACCGCATCCTAGACGCATATTCTGGTGGAGCATAAAAACTTTGTAATGGTTCCAGAGGCTTGACTAGTTAAGAGAAGATTGCACAACTTCTGTTCTAGAAGCCTTTGGAATAACAGGCAAGATTTGCCGAAAATCGCCTCCAAAAACAACCGTTATTCCTCCAAATGGAATATTTTTATTTCTAGGATGAACTGATGCCATTATATCTCTAAAGCAGCGATCAACATATTCAAAAGCAAGGCGATGCTGTATTGGAGCTTCGTCCAATATGACCAAACTGGTATTCTTTATTAATTCAGCAATGTCAGATCCGTGCTTAATACCTGCCACAAAGTATCGATCCAATTTTAGCGGGATGTGAAATCGAGAGTGAGATGTTCTACCACCCGGAAGAAGTGTTACAGCTATGTCGGATGATGCTACTGGAAGTACTATTTTGCCTTCACTGCGCAAACGACAGCATAATGTTTTCCATAGAAATGTCATCCACATCCGCCACTGCCATCTACAAAAAAGAGACCTTCTTCTCCTTTATTTACAGCTTCTAATACTGAATTGTACACCTGTAGTTGCTCACTATTTAAACTCTGGAAGTTTTTTGGAATGCTCTTCAAATTGTTGATTCTTGTCATATCTGGTCTCCTCCTCAATTAGCCGGTTAGTCGTATTATGCATGTAGATATCTTCAGTATATGGCATATTTGGAAAATCTTTCAGAGACTTGCCAACACCATTTAACAGCTTTACTACCTCTTTCATGTTATCATGAAATAATCCAGTTAAGATCCTTATGTTGCAGTTAATAATTTTGAAAAAAAACGTGGAGATAAACGATATGTGAATAATTTTATTTAAAATTTACCTGCAAGTGTATAGTTCTCCAAATCAGCGTCAAAAAATTTGAGCTCCACATTACCGGACTTCTTCCGTTTGTTGTACAAAATGTCATTAGACAAAAATTTCCAGTTATCGGTCCACAATTTAAGCGGATCTACGACTGCTACTGGACAGTTGGTCAATATATGAACAAATATTGAACGAAGCTGAAAAGGCATGCCAGATTCCGCATTTTCTCAAAGTGCAGAGTGCCATTGATTGTCATCCTTAAGGAGACCAAGTACCTCACACGCTTCTTTATATGTGTTATATGTTCGACCATTAATAGTTCTCAAATCACGAAAAGAAGTTGTACCTTTATTGCGCCAAAGAAGCATTCTAAAAAAATGTATCTCCTTGTGATGCATGAACTTATGTTAACCTTCCAATGACAATCCTTCTTTCACATTGTTTCCACTTAGACTGCCCAGGTAGCCAAGTAAAACCTCGTGAGAACTCCTGGTAAGTGTAATCCCGAGCACCGGGAATAGTTTTGTTGGCCACAAATCATGCTTCTAACTTACTTTTCCTGTTTGATGCCTTAGTTGCTACTTCTTCCAAACTGTCATTAACATTGAAGGTAATATTTTTGCCTCCTTCTATATGGACAGGCAAACACTCAACGGAAGGATACCGATAATGAATATCATATCCTAATAATCTCCAGGCAGCTTCGGATGCACAAATGTAACGACCATCCAGAAAATGTCTCACCTCATCAATAGTTTTACCCTTTTCTGAATTTGAAGGCAATCTTTTTTTCCTCCATATCATCATTGTTGCTGTGTCATATCCCTTCAAACAATACTTGAATAGATATTTCAAAGAGCGAGAATTGTTGCAGATTTCCAAGTTCATATGACACTGAAAGCGTAGTAACAGATCACGATTATAAGGTACAACAAATTGATTGTCCAGTTGTTGCTTGTTCTTCTCAACAGTCCTATCCATCCTTCTCCTCCGATAAACAGGAAATCCACAGTCATCAAAGAATGTGTGACCATTGTACCTATGTGTAAAGATGGTTTAAACACAAATATAATTAGGTCTCCTTTTACATTTACCATAATGAATATATTTTTTCCAAAAAATCTTGGATAATTCATTGCAAATACATAAAAGTATGTCCTGATGGTCATGTATCATGTAATTTATTTGAATATACCTCTTTGGGAAATGACGACCGCATTTTCCATCCGACATATACGGAGAATACGAAAAATCCTGTCCACATGGCCCATGTATCATGTAATTTTTAACAGCATGGAACCCGGCCGAGTCAGTTTCCTTATGCGGAATTTCAGCACAAACCAAATCATCAATCTGCTCTATCGTATTGGGGCGATAATCAAGATGTAGCCAAATTAACAAATGAGCGTGAGGTAATCCTCTTTTCTGAAACTCAATCACGTACATAACTGTTACAAAAAATTCATAATTTAGTAGAGAATATAGTGTAAAATCAACTATTATAGGTTGTTTTGTAAAAGCGTTAAATTACTCACGTCCGGTGCATTTTCCAAAGTAATTTTGATTTTTTATTAAATCAACCAATTGATCTAGCTTCATTTTAAAAACATGGGCAACCACATCAGGAGCATCTGACATATTAACGCCCGACATATGTTGGATCATACTCTGAATTTCTGGCCATTTAGTGTTGCAGGCCATTGTCAAGAAGAATGATGGATGACCAATACTGCGACATATGGCAGGAGAGTCTTTAAAATACTGGGACATATATCTCCGAGAACCTGTGAATGTAGCAGGTAAAATTACATTCTTTCCTTGGCATGTTGTATCAGAATCACCTTTTCTCAAGGAGTCGCGGATTGAATTGTATAGATCAGATCGAATAGTTTTTTGATTCCTTTTAATCCATTCCAAGCGGTATTGTTCAACTGCGATGAATGCATCAACAATATATTGTTGCCATAAACGACCACTCAAGTGAGGAGTTAAGCCTACAGAATAAAATTTTACAAATAGCATTAATACCATTATACAATCTATATATAGCTGTCATCAATTTACATTCCTATATGATCGAAAAATAAAATTGACAATTTATTTTTTAACATTTTTAATAGTAATGTAGTACCTTCAGTTAGTCTGATCATGAGTTTCTAGACATAATATTCCCGCATTGAAACATAACATCTCTGTTTTGATTCCTCTCCATCATCATCACCTTCAATAATTTTAGGAGGTGGACCACCATTTTTTCCCATTAATGGAATTTTCAAATGGAATCCTTCATCACCATGAGGGAAAAGTAAAGGATACTGTAAAGGCATGAAATGGGCATTGGTCTCGAAAATCCTCTGAAGCTGTTTAGTTTTTGTTTGAACAACAATATCCCGGGTTTCGCATGAATCTTCTAGGTCACCAACAATCAGAGCACCAACCTCGTTAGAAGGTCCAACATTATTAGATCTACCATCCGCTGCTTTACATGAAATTAATTCCAACTCAACTTCCTCGGGTTCATTGTTTTTGAACCGGTCTCTAGCCATACGAAAACTATTAACCAATCGATTATTCTCATCAAGCATCAGAAGAAGACCTTTTACAATGTCTGAATCTGTAGAATCGCTACCAGGAATAGCTCGCTTTATATTTTCTATTTTATTCTCAGTATCATATACGTACAACTGACAAACTTTGGAGGTTCACTAGTAGTTGGGCATATGCTTCCAATCAAATGATAATTGTAACCACAATGCTTGAAAATGTAAGAAGCTCCTCCTCTGTTTATACTATTGTCAATTTTACCTCCAATTGTTGTAAAAGCAAACAGTGAGTTATATATCCGGATCTTTATTTTATAATGTTGAGTTTTCTTTCCACCAGATAACAATTTAGTTAAAAACGGAGGAGTAGGTTTCTCCTGTGGTAACTAGACCTGCCCATTCCGACAACAAACAGAAAAAGTTGGTGACGCATGCTTGTTGGATTTGTTATTCCGTTCATTATTCCACATAATGGCTCTACAGTATGGACAAAGTTTGTCGGGCTTTCCAAGATCCATATATCCTTGCCACAGGTATGTCAAAGATTATTAAAAAACACGATATAAAAGAATCAATATCAATAAATTACAGTCAATGCAGGTCTGAAATCAGTTTACCATCATACCGTTACTGTGAAGATCAAATTCTTCCTCAGAATCATATCCGCCGAATTCCATTGGAATTTCTGATTTTTATTATTGGTAAGGATCAAATATATGAAATTTAATTAAATTGATAACGGTATCAATGCATCACATTTGTTAGTTGTTTACCTTCAGAATGATCCTCAACCTCCACATTATTAAAATACTCAATATAATTGCGATCTTTTAGGTTTTGCTTAATTTTGAAAGGTCTTTTTGATCTTGACACAGATGGACATGTGTTATCTGCATTCCATTTATTTTGACACAATAACATTACGCGTTCATGAGATGATATAACTGGATTTGCATTCCATGTATTATTAAACAAATGTTAACACGTTCATGAGATGATAGACCTGGATTTATAGAAGCTGTAATTGTAGATGCCGGTAGTTGGAAATTAATCTTATCATGTCCTAGCTGTTGTGTGCATTTCAGAACTGGTTTAGCTATATTTGCAGATTTTGGTATATCTGTAATTATTTACGAAAATAGCAATATTCGGAAGTCACTTTATCACAAAACTCCAAAAAAGTAAGGTATTGACTTAATTTTACCTGGATTGTTAGAACGGGTTATTGCAGCAGTTGGAAGTTCCAAATTAATCTTACGTTGTCCCATATGTGTCGTGGATTTTGAAGATGGAACTTGTTCATTCCTAAATTCTGGTATATCTGCAAATTAAAATGGTTAATTCAGATATGATTAAATCTGTGGAAATCTGGTCACGTTAAAACTACAAAAATTTCACAGGATACATTGTTCAACCTTACAAGTTCACGTTCTGTAACCTCCTTGATGAAGGAGTGACTCCACTAAATGATTGACCGACACATGATGATTTTGTTGCATGTTCAGGATGCTTTTAAATAATATCATAATTGAAACATATAGGAAATTAATTAAGTAACTTTTGTAAACACTGACCATCTCCACATGAGGAATTAACTGATTTAAATGCAGCAAAATTTACAGGAGTATATGTGGTATCACTCAATGGTGACGGCGTAAATCTACCTGGACCTGAAACTGTTTGTCATTCAATTTAGCTGGTGTGTCACTATTTACTATAAAAGAAACTATTCTAAAAATGTCAGTTTGCAACATATCCGAATGTAAATAAATACCAGGTTTCGACGTGGGTGGTGTTTGAAAAATATTAGATGAGGGACTGGAAGATCTGCATCGCTCGCTGTCAATTAAGTTACGTTGTGGATTTTGAGGTAAGCCTTCAAATGTACGTGTGACACGCTTTATGTTGGAACCATGTGAGAAATCATTAAAATTCAGTGTTGACAGCGGAACTCGACTCTGTGCTGCAGGAAAAATGCCAAGAATCTTAGCATGTGTACAGGACACATTGAATGAAAATAAACAATTAAAAAAATGATGCTTCAAATACACGTACACTGATTCACTGTTGTTGAAACCTTGATATTATTGTTCAATACCGGTTTTTTAGTAGTATGGGCAGTTGCAAATTTATCAATAGGATTCATGGGTATTCGTTTTGTTCCTGCAACAATTTAAGAATCAAACAGTAATATACACGTAGAACACGATAGGACAAATTTGTTTATGGATGTCTACTGTGCTTCGTTGCATCTGATGTAGTATCGGATCTGCTGTTTTTTACCACTGAAATTTGTTGTTTTGATTTCAAAAGCTGTGTGCCTTTCTGGTTGTTTAGTAATTCATACTCTAAACAAAACGTACATTTAATCACAAATAATAATTTAATAATCTTAAATCTTACAGAAAAAATAGATACAAACACAAACCATGCGTTGGCGTTTTAGTATTGACAACAGATTGCCTTACATTAACGTGGGCATTTTCATTTTCATTTGCGAAAATTGATGAACCTGGTTCACGAAAAAGCAAGGATTTTTGGCAATATTTGAATACAAACATGATTTAATCATGTAAAATTAAACAATAAAAAGGTATGTTACAAACACCTGATTACCATGCTTAGGAATTTCAGTAATATCAGAAGATTAGCTAGTATTTATATGTGCATTTTCATCTGCATAACCTGATGAACCTGGTACATGTTCAAAACAAACAATTATTTGCAATATGACACTCAATAAACTCAACATAGAAAACTTATGCGGCAAAACACAGACAAATTTTGCAAGGCACACATACCGCTCATTAAATGTTCTGCAGAATGAGAACTATATTTCGTAAACAGATTTCGTTTTGAAAGCGAAGATACTTGATTTGTTGTATGTTTCAATCGTCGCTTGTTATCTGGTGTCAAGATTTAGATCAACAAACAAACATGTTCTATACAGATATAATTTATATTTCGTAAACATGAAGAGGATATGTACAATCTAAGATGGATATGCACTGTATAATAAAAACATCAGAATACTCATATTACCAGGTTCCAATGAAGGTGGAGACAGTAGCAAGGCCGTAGGCGGTCGTTTGGAAGCTGTAATTCATGAAAGAAAGGAATGAGAACATGTAATCTACATAGCCGATGAAGGAGGACGAACTGCTTACCTGATTGATTTCCCAGTGTCCGATATTTTGGTTCTTCGTCCAGTGGTTCTTTCATTTTCAATCTTCGGGTTATAGAATGATTTATACGAAAATCATAGAGTCAAACAGAGTGAAGAAGAACTTTGCAATCCTTTGGCAGTCATCAATGATGAATGAAACCAAGAAGGTGAGAAGAGAGTCAATCTGCAAAAATCATGTGCTTGAATTGTGGATCAGTTTTTTTGAAAATTGAAAATTTTGTTATAATGTGTTAAGTATAGATTTAATTTTACCCAAGAATTTGAATATTACCCGTGGATAATCCATAACCCTACCCGTTAACCCATTTTAGATGTTTCATTTACATCCATGCCCTTATTTTTTTAAAAGTTAAGTAGAAGTTTTTAATTTTTTTGGATAGAAAGGTAATTTTATGGAATTTTTCACTAGCAGAAATTAAGAATAGTAGATTTACGAAATGTGTTATATTGTAAATCATGTTAGTGTTAGGCAAAGATCAATACCTTTTTAAAATCTTGAAAATTATATTCTACAAGTTGAACATTGCAAATTATTATATTAAAACATTCACCTGACTTGTTAACATAACTGAATATTGAGAAGCTGGGACACTTATGTCGCTGCCGAGTTCCGTGTTGTATTTTCAGATGCACGAATCATCGTATTAAACACGTGGATTCTTTTATGATACTAATATGAAATTTTATCTTTAAAAATTGTAGTTAAAGTCTATTTTAGTAAATTACACTTACAATATTAAGTATTTATGTCTATTAGTTATTACAAAAGTATTCATTATCCTATTCATTTTTGCATAAACTACAAAATTTTACTTGTATATTTGTGTTTTACATTAATAAATGATGCATTTGATTCATTTTTCAAACAAATTTTAATTTATTAGTAAATTTTATTATGTTTAACATGAAATATATATAAATTTTTTGTTTAATTTTCATGTATCTCCTGTATCCCCATATTTTTATATTTGTCGAGTTCCCCTATCCTCGCACTACACACTCACATTCCCACACCCGTGTTCTTCTTTCCTAGCTGAATGTAAATGATTTTTAACATTCTCAATCAAATAAGATTCATATAACATATTTTGCAAATTGATATGTTTTACGATATTTTGATTGTAGAACACCGAGATATCTGATAAAACAGTAATCTAACTAACTGTAACAGTTAATTATAACTGTTCTCGAAAAAATTCATATTACCCCTCATGGCTCATCAGCACATGCCTGAATTCAGGCAAAAATGCACTAAGAACAACCAAATGAAAAAATGGAGTATCTGGAATAAAAACCTACTTTATTCTCAATAAAATTAACCTCCTTCCATATCAACCGGTGAAAATTACAAATGAGTTGCATAAAAGAAATTCATGCCTTCCACAAATTACCCAGTGCTGAACTAGGTTTGCTTGGTACAGTTCCTATTATATGATTCAGCACCGATTCAAATGATCTTGACGATCGTGGCTACTTTGCCCATCCAAAGATTCCGCAAACCATATGCAGAGACTTTGTCCCCAGGAGGCAGTAAAATTTTGATTTGCAACTCGTGCACTTTCTTTCATGAAAGAGGAATCATATTTCATTGCCAAGTGGAAAGACACCAGGTACACATTGATAGCCTGCACCAGCATGTCAGTCTTTTCCATTCCATCATATATTCATATCTGTCCGGCTTCCACCAAAGTAGATGCATCTTTTGAGGAATTTGGCCATAATGGTGAAAGCGCAACAACCTTTCCGATGATGATGAGTGTTGGAGATATTAATTGCGCTGATGCAATACTGTTGGCAAGATCTTTGATTTCCGCAAATACCTAGACATTTACAAGTTAAGCAAGTAGAATTTCAATAAAATTAGTTTCAGACTTCAATAAAGAGAAAAATTGAAACTTTCAGATAAGCAAAATTCATATTTAACAACATTTGGCGATAAAGTCTGGTGCTTCAAAATCTTGAGAAATTAAGCAGGTCGAAGCACTTACTATGCGCTGTTGAGGTGTTGTCCCACGTTCAACTGCAGCAGCTGGTGTATTATGTGGAAGACCATGATGCATCAACTTCATTACAAGCGAAGGGAGAGTTGATAAGCCCATGTAAACAACCAAGGTTGAATCGGGGTCGGCGGCATTTTCTGCTACAAACAGAGGATCAGTACCTCCTTTCTGGGAATGCCCTGTCAGAAATCTAACGCTGTTTGCAACACCCCTATGAGTCAATGGTATTCCAAGCTCTGCTGCTATTCCAGAGGCTGCAGTTATTCCTGCAAAGAAATGACAAAACTTGAGACCAGTGTCCTCTTTTAAGGTATCACATTCAAGAGAGTAAAAATTCTAAATGCTGTATCATTTCACTTCTTAAAAAAGAATAATAATTCAAGGCAGGATACACACATATATATGACCGTGTGGATGATGCCAGAATTTTTTTCCTGGGGGTGTTAGTGGTAGAAGAACCACTTAAGGGCATTTATCAGCTCCTGGAACAAGACATGAGCACCACTTGTTTTCGAGACTTCATGTAATTTTAATGAAAAGAGAAGAAAGGATTATGTTGATCTGTGGAACTGCTTCGTCATTGGAAAGAAAACCAAGTCTACCAAGGTGTTTAAGGTCAACTATCTCAAATCAACTTATAATGTCTTTGAGCTCGAGAATAAGATACAAATAATTTCTTCATTACCCATTTTAACTTACTGATATATCTTAATGATGTAGAAACACAAGACCGAAGACTTTACTTTACCACAGATAAGTTCTCAGGTGCCTCAGAAAACATTGTTGCCATATTTCTTCCATAGTGGAGGTTATGCAACTTAAGTATATCTTGAAGTTTTAACTTTTAGTTGATCTTTATGTCCAAAACCACTTTGAATTTAAGTTATATCTGAGTGCAATTTATCAATCAAATTTTCATTCAGGAAAGGTGGCAAATTTCGAGAACACGGTTTGCTTTGCAGTTATGATTTAACCCAAAAAGTATATCATCCACCACCTCCAGAATACATATTCGACTATTTTTTTTCTAATTTTGAAGACAATTTGGTTACTTCGGACTTCAAGAAGTAACTGACATCCAATTTCCTGATATGGATATCTTAACTCTAAGGTAGGACATGGTACAGAGTTGGAATGGCATAAAGATTTTCAATAGCATTATAAACTAAAAACACGACAAAGCTCGAAACTTGAAGCAGGTAATCAGAAGGTGTAATGACATTGTACTATTGTACCTGGAATAACTTTTACTTGAATTCCTTGTTGTTGCAAGAAATCCATCTCCTCTCCACCCCTTCCAAAGACCTAAAACCCATAATATACATTAGAACCATGTGTCATGTCTCATGATCTTCCACGACATATTTCACTGAGCAATGACAAACAAGAAAAAGTTAAAACTAAAACCTTACCAGTGGGTCTCCCCCTTTAAGCCTCACTACAGTTGCCCCAGCTTCAGCAAAACATAATAACAACTCATGTATCTCCTCCTGCAGAGAGAAACAATGCAAACAAAAATTTGTCAATTAACCACAGCTTTTCCAAAATCGTAAAAAAAAATAGAAGAAAGTAAAAAATATAACATCTCATTTGTTTGTGCCTCAAAGACATGAAAACAGATTACATGAATCCATTAGTTGTACATAACAAGCTGTTCAACAATATAACAGCATCTATTCCTAAACGATTAACTCACTAGTTTTTCTCATGCAAAAGCCACCATGTGTTAAACTCATCGGGAACCCAAAACATTGTTCTATTTATATGACCAAACCAAAGCAAATACAAACACAGAACCATCAAAGAACCAAACCCACGTGGTCTTATGATAACATCCACAAACAATTCGACTTAAAAAAACAAATTAACACTATCCAAATAAATGAAACAACAATTCAACATTGAAACCTCTCAATAAAAATATAAAACCAATCTGCTAATATCAATGTAAGACAAGAATGAATGCACATCACATTGATACAGAACTTTCTTAAGGATCTCTCACACAAGACAAAGAAATAATCAAAACCCACATTATCCATCGAAAATTTAAACTATTTCAAATAACCAAACACGTAACAAATCAATTACCAAAAAAAGCACAAAAAAACAAACCTGCGTTCGACTATGATAACCAGCAGTCTTGCCAACATAAAGAAGCCTAGCATTCTTCCCCACCAAATCAAGAACATCATTCGAAACCAACCTATCATACAACAAAAGATCAGCACTTTGAATCACTCTCATCGCCTTCATCGTCAACAATTCAGGATCACCAGGCCCTGTCCCAACCAAATAAACATCCCCAACTTTCCTCTCCCCTCTCTCTCCAACCCCATTACTCTCTCGCTTCTCTCTCAACACTTGCAACATTTTCTTGAGCTCAGGGAGCTGAAGGGCAATGTCGTAGTCTCTAATTGAGCTTGAATCAGGTGGGACAGGGAAAGAAGAAGGGGGGTCCAGCTGGTTCTTGAATGCCCAGCTGTCTCTTTGGTATCTAATTGTTGAGTGTTTTTCGGTAAAGGGTGAGTGTGAAGATGAGGTGATGAAATGTAAGCAAGAAGATGAATTCAGGGGTGGAGAAGTGAGTTTGGGGAGATGGGGTTGTGGGAATGATAAAGATGGAGGCTTTAGAAGGGCCATTTTCGGTGGATGTGTGGGAGAGATTTATGGGGTTTGAGTTTTGCCGCAAGGTGCGTGTTTTATATGTTTGTGTAAGGGGGCGAGAGAGAGATGGAGAGAGAGAGATAGGTAGGGAGATATATTTATATATATATATAGAGAGAGAGAGAGAGAGAGAGAGAGAGAGAGAAAACAGGGGAGAGAGCGGGGGGGGGGGGGGGGATTTTAATGGGGGTGTGAGTTTGAAGGAGGGTGTGGGATTTATATGTATGTGTGTGTAGAGAGAGGGAGGAGGAATGTGTGTGGAAAACGGGGAAAGATGAGAGAGTTGGGGAAGTAAAAGTAGGATTTGTTTTGGTGGATTGAGAAGGCAATTGTGTCTGGGGGGGGCTTTTCGGGGGTTGAAGGGGACGCCGCCACTTCCCTTTCGACCCTCCCCTATTTTTTTTGTCTTTTATCGGTTCGTACTTTCTAGTTTGTACTCTATATTTACCTGGCCGTAATTTGAAGTAGACTAAGACAGCTCAATGGGGATTTTTTTAACGATTTTTCCGTTGTGTACTCGTGGACACACGCTAAAAGTTTGATTGATAAGTTGTAAAAAAATTATTGGTAGAGATTTTTGTGTATCCATTATTATTAATGAGCTCTCCATTAATATCTCCATTAATATGTTGTGAATATCTTGTTAAACATTAACTTTTAGCATATGCCCATGGATACATACTAAAAAAATCTTTTTTTAATCATGTGTACAAATGAGTTTTCGCGCACCTTAACTAATTCGCACAATTGCTAATACACTCGTATTCATCAAACATAACAGCTCACTTACTTTCGTGTCTTTCAGTAAATTTTAACTTACGACCTTTTGGATAGTATGCCCCTAAAGTCATAGTATAAATTAATTGGGACACCCGTGAAGGATTCATATTGAAATTTTATTTTTCGAGTTTTGAATATTTTTATCAGAATTATAATTATCAAATTAAAAAATTCATTTTTGAAGCTATATTGGTCAAAAGGAAAGCGGTAAATATTCTATCGAACTTAATCAAATTGTTTCTACTAAATTCGGTATTTACGGTCTGGTCACAGATTTGATTTTTATTTTAAAAAAATACTTTGAATTTAGTTTTAGGGTAACCGAATAAAATTCGATCCGAATACTCGAAACTTAATTCAAACCAAAACAAACTGAAACTCAACAAAACTGAAATATTAAATTTAATATAACTTCTATATTTATATAATACATTTATATAATTGAAAAATATTTATATGATAATTTAATTTAATTGGGCAATTGATTATAAAACTGTTTGTATATATTATAATTAGTTAGATACTTGGTACATGAAATTTAATGATTTAAAATAAAATACACGTAAAATCAGAAAAATAATCAACAAATAACCGACTACAGTAATTAACATCTAAAAAAGGAAATTAGTTTTACTATAATAATTGCTAAATTTAATCACATGTATTTTACTATATTGAAATAATTTCGAAAAAGTTTAATTTTTAGAAAAAAAAATTGTTAAGCCCATTTTTTATAAATATTTATTTTAGTGTTTCCTATATAATTTTCGGGTTTCTGTTCAAACCCTAACCGAGCCAAAAATCGGCGATTCGAGTTTGATTTTTTATTTTTGAATTCCATTTGATTCGGTTCAACTTTAATTTAAAATATTTAGTATAATTTTAATTTTTTTGTCAAATCCGAATTAAACCATTTGGTTACCATCCCTACTGTTAGATATTGAATGCAAAGAAATGTAACATAGATGGGGTGAATGTATTTCTTGAATTATATTTGGCTTTTTAAACTTGAGTGGATTAATGGTGAACAAAGCAGTTTAAGATTGCAGAGATAAAATGCTTGACAATAAAACACACAAGACACAATATCAAAAAATCACTTAATTGTATTAATTAAGTTTGTCTTGCTACAAGTCTGTGTTATTGAATACTCCCTCTGTTTTTTAATATATGACATTTGACTTTCTGGCACACACATTTAGGAGGGTTGACCACATAGCTAGAATTATTATTTTTATGAAATTCCTTGTTTGAATAAAAATATGAGATCAAAACTTTTATTCAGAAAAAAAATTCGAAAAAAATTATTTTAACTATATGGTCAAACCTCCTAAACATGTGTGCCAGAAAGTCAAACGTCATATATTAAAAAATATAGGGAGCAGTAAGAACTCAACTTCTATCTTAAGAGAATACAAGATTTTTAGATATATTTTTGTTACCACTAAATAAGAACCTGTGCATGCTTTATAGGCTAACAACACGGATTTACAAAACTTGCACTAAAATGTACTAAATCAATTTCTAAAGCAACCTTGTCTATTACCTTTTCTAGTGTTGACAAATTTGTGCAGAATCTTGCAGGTCTATGACCATCCTTTGTCCAGTGAATTTTGAACCTTGATCTTGTATTCTTTAAGCGGCTTTTGTAGACTTTCCAATTCAGTGAATGAATTTTTGTTGAAAGGCATATGTCATAGCCTATTTATTTATTCGAGAATTTAACTCAACTCAAATAAGAATGTAACAAGTAAATAGTGGATCTACCGTCAAAGAGATCTCACAAAGTAACATCTGTCAGAGGATTCAGAAACAAGGTTCATCTACAGACTTGAGGAATTAATTCACTGGAAGAAGTTCAAGATATTGATCAAGCCTCAGTGATACAAATCAAGATTGTAGATTTAATCAAGTGACAGAGATCTTGTCAGGGTATCAGAGAATTATAAGGATTTAATCTGAAGAAAATCAAGTTGTCAAAGTCAAGACATGAAGAAACGTCACGAAAGTTAGTCACTCATGAACCAGACAGTACATCGAGTGTCAACATTGAAGTGGTGGAATTGATTCATAATTTTCAGAAGATTTTCAGAAGAATGGTTGCAGTTCAAGAGTAGTATTAATTCTCTATTAATTAATTAAGTCATATAGTTTAATTAAGAAAATAAATTATATCTGCAAAGATTTATTTATTGATTAATTGAATTAATTGATTAATTAATTCTGAATTAATATTAAAAATTTTTAGAATTTTAATTGGATTAAAATCAGCTTTAATTCAGCAAGACAATTGAAATTGAACTAGCATGACAATCTGGATTGTCATACCGATTGTCATGCCAGGCCTTTTTCAATTGTCTCACCTAAAGTTTTACTGGAAGAGATAGTCTTGCTAGTTCAGTTGGATAGTCTTGCTAGTTCAACAGATAGTCTTGCTGAAAGTCATACTAGCTTAAACTGATTGTCATACCGAAAGTTCTACTGGTTCAGGAGATTGTCTTGCTAGTTCAACCGATTGTCATTCCAGTTCAAGTGATTCTGTTGATTGAATTAAAAAGAAAGAAGCATCAGAAGAAACAATCATCAAAAAGAACACAAGTCAACCAAACAAAGAACAAAAAAAAGAAGCAGACAATATTTCATTTTCATCTGCTAAATTCAAGATCACAATTTCTAGTTTCAAGTTAAATCCAAACAACTAGAAATCATTATCTTGTTCTTGTGTAACTATCTAGCTAATCATAATCCCTAGAACTTAATCTCAAATTGTGTTTAGCATTTGATTCTTTTTATTGCAAAAATAGAAAAAGTTCATGTCGAATTTATTCTAGATTTGTGATAATTAATTTGAGATCAATCCCTTGTAATCGATACCGTTGTTGTAACACCTTTCAAGTTTAATAATATTTTTATTTAACTTGAATTTTGTTTCAATTTTTTATTCCGCAACAAATTCAATTATATGGTATAGTTTGTATTCAACCCCCCTTCTACAAACACATTGGGACATAACAATTGGTATCAGAGCCTTCTGATTAACGAACAAATCAAGATCCTAGACTTTTGTGATTTTTCAACTCCTTGAATTTTTATTTATTCAAAAATTCATAATGACTTCACAAAAAGTTGGAACCGTTAAAATTCCACTATTTGATAAAGAAAATTATATCATGTGGAAGAAGAAGATGCTCTTGTTTTTACAAGTTGCAAATCCCAAATATCTGAACTTGTTAAAGAAGGGTCCAAAAACTCCGATGGTTATTGAACCAGAGGTGATAGTAGATGATGTTGTGATTACCAAAGCTAGAACCTATCCAAAAGAGCCTGAGGATTTTTCTCCTGCTGAAAAAGAAGAAGCCTCCTTGGATGCCAGCCTTCAGTTAATTTTAGTTGATTCCCTCGATCCCTTGATGAACAGACATGTGATGAACTGTAAAAATTCTAAACACATATGGGAAACTATTGAGGTTATTAATGAAGGTACAAAGGAAGTTAGGGAGAACAAGATGGAGATCCTAACCTCTGAGTATGAACATTTTAAATCCAATCCAGGAGAAGGAATTACTGAAGTGTTTGAGAGGTACAATGCATTGATCAACAACCTGAACATAAATGGAAAATATTATTCAATCAGGGAGGTCAACAAAAAGTTCTTGTTAACACTTCCAACTCATCTTGAACATAGAATCACTGCCATAAGAGAAGCTAGAGATCTGAGTGAGATTTCTTTGGATAGACTCTATGGTGTGTTAAAAACCTATGAGTTGGAGCAGATTCAGCAGAAGGAAGTCTACGGGAAAGATAGAGTGGTCAGCACATCTACTGCTCTAGTAGCTGAAGGTCAACAACAACAATAACAATCTCAACAGTTAGAAAGAATGGTACATTATTCCAAGGCTGAGGAAAATGTATTAGTAGCAGAATATGATCCTCCTACTACAAATCAATCCAGTGATGATTTTTACTCCTTGGAAGAGCTGGAGCAATTGGAAGATGAGTCAATGGCCCAAATTGTCAAGAGATTCTCCAATGTCAGATTCAAGAGAAATCCCAAGTTCAAGTATAAGTCCAACTACAACAGATTCCAGACAGGTGGATTTTCATCCTCTAACACCAGTAGTGGTTGATACAAAATAGGGATGGTTGATCGGAGCACCATTAGATGCTATAACTGCAATGAGTCGGGACACTTTGCCACAGAATGCAGGAAACCAAAGCAAGTAAGGAAGAACTCTTATGATTCAAATCAAAAGAGTAACTCTGAAAGGGCTTATCTGGAAAAGGGAAGAAGCTGGGATGATACTGATAGTGAAGATGAAGAAGAAGGGAATCTTGCTCTTATGGCTATTGATGGAAAAGCTTCATCGTCAAGAAAAGAGGTAAAATTTACTGATGCTGAATTAGTTTATCATCTAGGAGGTTCCTTAGATTGTGCTCATCGTGATAAAGAACTGTTAAGTCAACAGATCAAAGACCTTGAGAAAGAGGTTAATGAATTAAGACTTGTGCACATTATCAAGACAAGTTAAAAGAACAAGTATCTTTTCTAGAGAATAGAGTTAACTGTTATAGACAACTTGAAACTATTCTCAAAGACAAGATCACCGGTCTTGAGACTAAGGTTAAAGCCTACTTCAATTCTTGTTCGAAGGCTAAAGAGTTCTACAGTAAGCAAGCTGTTAATCAAACATCTGGAATAGGTTATGATTACAATGCTGCTATTGGAGAATTAGGCATAAACTCCCCTCCTCATATCTGTGCTAAAGGTAGGGAGGTACCACATGTGCTTAAGGGTGTTGATAAACCCCTCTATAAAGCATCAATTGCTGAACCATTTGATGCGACCTCCTCTATTATTCAAGAAGAAATACGTGCTGAAGATCATGCTAAGGAGAAGGTTGTTTCCAAGTCAAGTGTGTCGAAAGTTCCAGTCAAAGTTGTGAAAGCAACTGAGACTAACTCAGACACACATGAGTTGGATAACAAAAATGTCATGTCTACCATGCATAAATTGCCTGCTGTTAATCCCTCTCATAAAGCATGTGGTGTTTCTAATTGTATGTCTTGTGCTTTCAATTTGATGTATGCCTATTTTAATTGTAAGCATGTTTCTAGTGATAAGACTACTCCTCGTCAGCATGTGAATAATAGGAAGCATGATAGGTCTAAGACTGCTAGTCCTTCTAAGGCTAGAAAGGAGACATTTGTGCCTAAGCCTAAACAGAAATTTGTTAAGGCTGTTTACAAGGTCAAATGTTCAGTCATTGAGAAAGTTGAGACCATTAAAGTTAAGAATGTTGTTTTGCCTGAAAAAGGACAATTCTACAAGTATGTCGGGCCCAACCAAGTTTGGGTTCCGAAGAAGGTCTAATCCATTTGTAGTGCAGGGCATTAAACAGGTGGAACCGGTAGTGTGGATTCTTGACAGTGGATCATCAAGACATATGACCGGAAATAGAGCCCTGCTATCAAATGTGGTTGAGAAAGCTGGCCCAGTGGTTACCTTTGGAGATAACAGCAAAAGTTTAACTGAGGGATATGGTTGTTTGTAAGCTGGTAATGTTATCATTGAACTCAAACTTCTTTCAACATTAGTGATTTCTTATTTCATGTAAAATCTTTTGATATCACTATTGTACATCATTTCTCTCAAAAGATTAAATGTATAATTTTCATTCATTATAGATCTTAAGTACATTTTATCTCTATAGTGTCATATGTTCTGTGATACCGGTTCAGTCTCCAATGGCTTTCTTTCATTGACAGTCATGAGGTTGAAACCCACAACATCTATCCCAGACTGTAAAGACAAACACAGAAACAGAACCAACCAACACTCTCTTACCACTAAAATGAAGTATGAGTGAGCGTGAGGGAGATAGTGCATTAGTGCACCATATAAGAAAGGTTCTGAAGTCAACCCAGCAGCTCCGTCTCCTACATAAATGAGTAGTATTTAAACCGAGACAACTGCTAGCTCCCATACATCTTCTCAAAAAGATGTAATGGCTAAAAATGCACAAAAACAGTTACTAGATTCATTCTCTCAACAGGGTGCGTCTATTGAAATTTTCCTGTTGGCCAGGGTATCCGATGTAGTGTCACCACCTCAAACACAAACAATTCTTGATGCACAAGGAAATGTCACACACACAAAGGATGAGTTGACGAAAATAAGAGTTTCGACCATTTTAAGGTCAGATTCGATTGTTCAAGGTTCTATAATGGACCAATTGCCTTTACAGGTGTTAGGAGAGGATACTGATCTAAAAGCCATATGTCAGTGGTCAGTGTCTACCTCCCCAGGCTTAAATCCCCTGGATGCATCTGCGGATAGTGAATCTGACATAGGCGCAGATCAGCAACTTGTTGACAATGATTCAGATATTACCTGATGAGTCACAAGGAAATGTCTTCAAAGATATTAGAAGGGAACTTTGATCTTTATGCTAAATTCTTTGGATCATTGTTTACCTTCCCAGAATTCAAATCTAGAACCCTAAAAGGGAAACTAGCAACTTGTAGATTATAACTCAGATTCATCTGACGAGTCTAACGAGGATGGGGATTTGCGAACTCCCATTGCACCACCTGTGACCTCCTTAAGGATGGCTAAGGTGATTTTCCTTGCAGGTACAGCTGAATGTTGGAGCTATGAGAGGAGTGATACACTTGTGAGAATGAGTGTAAACACGAGTGGAGAGAAGATTGAAACACATGTGAGGTACACTAAACAGAATCACACACTCACAGTGAGGAAGAAAGAGAAACTACTTGTTATTTCTTTTCCAACCAAGTGAAATATGAGAACTCCTTCAGACAATGACATACATTCCATCTCTAAGGGGGAGATAAAAGCTTAAGTAATAGTTTGGAGGATTCCTCAACTAAGGGGGAGAAATAGCAGGGAGGAAGAAAAAGATCATACATATGTACACTACACCACACCATTGTTGTTTGTAACTACGGATCCTATTATACGGGAGAGGTGGTAAACACAAGGTGATTTTCTAGTAAGGGAAGAAGTTGTTTTCCAAAAGGGGAGTACCATTGGTTTTTATCTGCGGATCCTATTGTACGGGAGATGTGGTAAACGAAGGTGATCTTCTTTAAGCAGTTGATTCTCATAGGGGGAGAAGCAAGAGAGATATGCGCTTCTCAACAGGAAATGTGGTTGTACAAATGAAGATGAAACTACTTGAAGATATGTTCAGTCTATAGGAACATCTATTTGGAATCTAGATATAATCCAGAACTTTTCTGCTATTTACTTGCATTTCTGTTTATATCTTTTTCTTATCTGTTAATTGAGTTATCCTCTAGGTATTTGTTATTATTGTCTAACAAACAAATAGGGGGAGATTGAAAGGCATATGTCATAGCCTATTTGTTTATTCGAGGATTTAACTCAACTCAAATAAGAATGTAACAAGTAAATAGTGGATCTACCGTCAAAGAGATTTCACAAAGTAACATCTGTCAGAGGATTCAGAAACAAGGTTCATCTACAGACTTGAGGAATTAATTCACTGAAAGAAGTTCAAGATATTGATCAAGCCTCAGTGATACAAATCAAGATTGTGGATTTAATCAAGTGATAGAGATCTTGTCAGGGTATCAGAGAATTACAAGGATTTAATCTGAAGAAAATCAAGTTGTCAAAGTCAAGACATGAAGAAACGTCATGGAAGTTAGTCACTCATGAACCAGACAGTACATCGAGTGTCAAAATTGAAGTGGTGGAATTGATTCATAATTTTCAGAAGATTTTCAGAAGAATGGTTGCAGTTCAAGAGTAGTATTAATTCTCTATTAATTAATTAAGTCATATAGTTTAATTAAGAAAATAAATTATATCTGCAAAGATTAATTTATTGATTAATTGAATTAATTGATTAATTAATTCTGAATTAATATTAAGAATTTTTAGAATTTTAATTGGATTAAAATCAGCTCTAATTCAGCAAGACAATTGAAATTGAACTAGCATGACAATCTGGATTGTCATACCGATTGTCATGCCAGGCCTTTTTCAATTGTCTCACCGAAAATTCTACTGGAAGGAGATAGTCTTGCTAGTTCAGTTTGATAGTCTTGCTAGTTCAACAAATAGTCTTGCCGAAAGTCATACTAGCTTAAACTGATTGTCATATCGAAAGTTCTACTGGTTCAGGAGATTGTCTTGCTAGTTCAACCGATTATCATTCCAGTTCAAGTGATTCTGTTGATTGAATTAAAAAGAAAGAAGCAGCAGAAGAAACAATCATAAAAAAGAACACAAGTCAACCAAACAAAGAACAAAAAAGAAAAGAAGCAGACAATATTTCATTTTCATCTGCTAAATTCAAGATCACAATTTCTAGTTTCCAAGTTGTATCCAAACAACTAGAAATCATTATCTTGTTCTTGTGTAACTATCTAGCGGATCATAATCCCTAGAACTTAATCTCAAATTGCGTTTAGCATTTGATTCTTTTTATTGCAAAAATAGAAAAAGTTCATGTCGAATTTATTCTAGATTTATGATAATTAATTTGAGATTAATCCCTTGTAATCGATACCGTTGTTGTAACACCTTTCAAGTTTAATAATATTTTTATTTAACTTGAATTTTGTTTCAATTTTTTATTCCGCACTAAATTCAATTATACGGTATAGTTTGTATTCAACCCCCCCTTCTACAAACACATTGGGACCTAAAATTTGTTGACTGATTATCTTGAATATTGAACTTGTCTGTATACTGAATTTGAGATAGTATGTCGAGATCTCCTTTTATTCTACAAAGAAGTGACATATCGATAAGTATAATGACTTATCGATATTTTGAGTTTTTTATAGGTATATTTGACTTGTCGAGGTCTCCAGTTCTCTACATGCAGAATGACTTGTCGACATCTCCAGTTCCCTATATAGGCTTTTGATTTGTCGACATCTTGAGTTCTCTACATAAGGAATTTGACTTGCCGATATCTCTGAGATCTCTACATGAGTTATTGACTTGTCGATATCTCCAATTCTTTATATCTTCATTTGACTTGTCGATATCTCTGAGATCTCTACACGCAGAAATGACTTGTCGATATCTCTTGGGACTTCTCTACAAGTCATTTTAGAAATTTCGACTGAATTGTCGATATACATTGATCTATGACTTGTCGATATCTTTACTTAGAATATTTTTTATAAAACAACATTATTCAACTCCAAGCTTCTACATCTTTTCTCTGAGGCACGATCATGACTTGATCTTCTTCCAAAGTTTATTCCTTAGCTTGAAACTGTTAACTGGAAAAATCCCACAGTCTAATCTACTAAACATTTTTATAGACTCAAGGAATACAATTATAGAATACAAATATTGATTATCAAACAACTTAATCTTAGGGCTGTCAATATGACTTAGTCTTATTATTATATAGACATGTCTTGCACAACAATCTCCCCCAATTTGTGAGAAGATTGTTTATAACAAATTCATGCATGATAACAAGACTAACCTCAAGCTAAAAAACTAAATACAATAAAATTGACAGATTGACAAATACATTTTTTATACTTTGAGAATTTTCATCAGCTTACAAATTACAAACATTTGGTGAATTTCTCATAGCCAGTCTCTTTTCTAATGAGGTCTTTAATCTTTACTAGCATTTCAAGTTCTTCAATAATTTATGTCCCTCTTAGAACTTCCACTAGCTTGAGTCATTCCTCCAATGAGTAATCGTTGAGAAGATGAGTTCTAAATTTTGAGACTCTAGCAGCTTTAATGTTTAGAAAATGTTCATCCTTAGAAACTCTACTCAAACCCCTTGCCATTAATTTATTAAATCTCTGTTCAAACATCTCAATTTCCCTTACATATTTTTTCCCTTTCTTCCCTCTCAGCCTTTTCCCTAGCATACCTTATATTCCTTTCTCCTAACATTTCAGCTAGCACAACCTTTTTCATTCTTGTATTTGAGTCATTAGCCTTCATCAAATTAATCACCCTTTTCAATTCCACATTTAAAAAATGTATATATTACTTCTCTATTCAGCAAAATAAAGGAGCCATCCTGATAGTAGATCCTGACTTCTCCCAGGAAAATAACCCAAACTTTGACTATCTCCTCATCTTGTTGTTGGTGATAATCATCATCTGTTATGTTCCTTGATACTGCTAGAAAGTCATCCTGATTGAAATAAATTTAGATAGCACCAACATTAGCTTGAATTTTCTTTGGTTTTCTTCTTGTAGTTTTAAAGTGAGTTTTAGATGGAGGCTTGAATGAAGGTGGTCTTGATAATTTCTTGAATGAGGTTTGGCTAGCTTTGATTGGTATTTTGAGTAGGTTACTTGCAGTTGGCTTGTATAAGTACTTGGGTTTTTTTAGGTTGGATTAATTGAGAGTTTGTTTGGCTAGGTTTAGGAATTTGAGTTTGGTGAGTTTGTGAAATTTGGGTTTCTTGGACATCTTGTTGTTTTGTTACCCTTTCTCTATCATTTCTTCTCCTCTTACCATCATCTCTTCCCTTTTTTTCCTCTTTTTCCTTTTTCTTGCCATCACCCTTGTTGCCGGTTGCTTTGCTAGATTGACTTGGATTTGATCTAGAAGATTTTTGCTCACCTTTCTTCTGTTCATCATCATCTTTAGTATTGATTTGAGTTATAGGCAACATGATTTCAGCATTCTTCAAGTATCTACCCAAAATCCTGATCATCTCTTCATCTTCCATGCTCTTGCTCTTTTTGGTCTTCAAATCAATCTTCAAGGTCATGATCAATCTCAGGTTTCCCATGACATAGTGCTTAGAGATCATGAAATGTTTGCACCTTTTGGTTGATGGACATATATATGCCACTCCTTTATTAGGCTGAAGGTAAGCTTCTGGAAATGCAGCTATTTGACCTTTCTTGAGTTCATTTAGCAAGAGAGTGTCCTCTGAAATCACCCTATTGAATTTGTTGATTAGGATGTCCAACTCGGATGCTCTTCTAGATTGGTAATAATAAAGAGACACCTATATACACCTGTCCACACCTGAGTCATTGATGTTTGCAACAATCCTTTTTTCCCTGAAATTTCCATTTATCACAATCACCACTCTCAGAAAGTTTATGTTCATGTCCAAAGCCTTTTTGTAGGTGAAATAATTATTTTTAAGAGATATCCTGAGAGCTTTAAGGAGTTCATCAAATTCCTTGTCAAGACAAGGTCTTCAGCTGCTTTCAAGAGTCTGACCATTCCAACATTATCCTTCTTTTGAATTTGAGTCTGAGTTGTGGCTTGGCTTGATGATTATAGTTGTAGCTGTGACTTCATCTCCCCCTTGGGCTTGGTAGTAGGCATAGTGATTTAAGGCAGAGTGAGTGCAGTCCTAACTGTTTGTGATGATTCTGGAAGAGATATTTTTATATCTCCCATAATAGCCCCCACAAATACTGAATTTTGCATCTGTAGATGTTTGTGGGGGTCTGCTAGGGACTTTATATGTTGTTACTGACTTTGTACCAATGAGGTCAATTGAGAGACTTGAGCAGAAATAGAGTCATTTGAAGATTGTGGAGTAGAGACTTGAGCTTGTAGGATTTGGATTTGAAGGTTTGTGGATGTAGACAAAGGTTGTGAACTGGAAACAACCAAAGTACCGAAAGAATTCTGCACAACATTCTTGATCTTCTCCATGACTAAAGCTGAAGGTTCAAACCTAGCCTTGTACAGTTGATCCATCTTGATCTTTGAGTCATTGTTCTGAGTTATCTGTTTCTGGATCACTTCATGTAGGTGAAGGGTATCGAATACATAAAACACAACAGAAACGATATAAAATTTAATCAAAATCGAAACCCTACGCATGATCCATGCGAAAATAGAAATTTAATTCGTAGTAAGATTGTTTACCTTAAGAAGCTTTACAAATTAGTTGAATAATGGAGATCCAAAGATTGTTCAATCACCATGCATCCCGCTCTCGCGATCTACGCTCTATCAATATCCACACGAATGCTTGAACTCAAGGATTGGATGTCTACTAGCACAAACTCGTTTTTTCTTGCTCTCTCCATCTTCTCTCTTGGTGGCTAGGGTTTAGTAAAAGTCTTATATTAAAAATCAGCCACAAGAGATATTATATAGAGAGTATAAAAATGAAATATAACTCTTAACTAATTAGGAGTTATTATTAATTTAAAATTCCTATTTGTATAAGAATTAAGTCACACTTAATTATTTAACAATTGAATTTCATAATTAATATTAGTAAATTCGAATATCATTATTTATCTAATTAATTAAGTCATACTTAATTAATATTATAAATAATTCGAATTAATTTAATATAATTTAAATTTAATTTAAATTAAATAATCCTTCAAGCATTTTTTGTGTGTGACCCTATAGGTTATTATTACGTTGGCAACGAATTTTAAATCGTAATCAATGAGCGACATCTAATAATACATTATTGCTACCCAAGTAATAATAAATCAATTGATGATCGATTTAACCATATATTATAGATTAAACTAGAGGCATGTAATGTATCATCCTCATCAATGTTTAATCCAGGTTTCCTTGATCAATAAGTAGACTATCATATCAAATCAACATTTGAGCATGACCACGCATTTCATAGTATAGCTCACAAAAGAGGCCAATAATATCACTCCTAAAATTAGGAGGGTTAAATCATTTCTAGATCATTCATATTTCTCATACGATTCATAATATACCCGAAATACATTTTTATCATTACCCGGTCAAAGGTAACTTTTAATGTAATCAAAGTACATTAATTCTCGTATAAAAATATAATGATTTCAAGTCTAAGGACCATTACATCATTATCAGAGTGAGAATTACTTATGACACAACATACATATAGAATCTCACATTAGGTCTGTCTAGCACCATGTACGTTTATATCTGCCTGTGTTTTTTACTTTAGTATCACTATACCTATGATCAATGAGATGTGATCATCGGTCAACAAACACACAAGTCTTAATGCATTATTATTGTCCTTTAATAATAATATTTGACTAGGGACCTTTAGGAAAATTGATACTATTCTCATAATCTCATTTCTAAGTCATGTACTTAGAGATATAGAATTCATATCATATTCCAAAGGACATTTATTAATCTAACATTTATATCGCATTAAATTAAGAATTAAAAAATTAAAAAAGGAATAATCTATAGAACATAAATATTAATAATCAAAATGTCTTAAACTAAAACATCATAGTGTTGTCTCTAGGGCACAAACACTAACAATCTCCCACTTGCACTAGAGCCAATCACCCATGTATGTAATACTCATGGAACTAGTATGACCATCGTGCTTATGCTGCAACATAGCCTTAGTTAGTGGGTCTGCAACATTATCATTACTGTGCACCTTACATATATATCTCCTTGATCATTAATCTCATTAATAAGGCGATATCGCTTAAGTACATGCCTAAACAATCTCCTTGGTTGTTTCGAAAGCATCAATATACTCGGCTTCCATTATAGAATCATCAATGTTCTTGTTGTGAACTATTCCAGCTAACATCACTTATATTTAGATAAAACACAAAACATACATAAACACATAATCATCCTTGTATGTCCAAAAATTAGGTTCAGAAACTAGCATCAGTGTAACCCTTTACAACTTTTTCCTTATCTTCTCCATACACCAAAAATAAATCTTTAGTCCTCTTTAAGTACTTAAGAATATTCTTGAAAACTATCCAGTGACCCTCACCTGGATTAGACTGGTATCTGCTCATCATGCTCAAAGCATATGAAACATCAGGATAAATACATATCATTGTACATATTATAGATTTAATTGCTGACGCATCTGGAACTTTCTCAAATGAACCTTATGATCTAATGATTTAGGGGGCAATTATCTTTTGAGATCACTATCCCATGAGACATCGAAACATATCCTTTATTTGTCTCTTGCATCATAAAATGATGCAATACTTTATCAATGTATGTACTCCGAATAGGTCGATTAATCTCTTCGATTTATCTCTATAGATCTTGATCCCTAATATATAGGTAGCATCGCCTAAGTCTTTCATCGAGAAACTATTTCTCAATCAAGTCTTAACAGCCTGTAGAGAAGGTATGTCATTCCATATCTGTTATATGTAATCTACATATAATACTAGGAATGTCACATGGCTCCTACTAACCTTATTGCAAACACATGGTTCATCTTCGTTTGAATAAAGCCAAACTTTTTGACCATTTCATTAAAATAAATATTCATTCTCGTTGAGGTTTGCTTCAATATATAAATAGATAGAAGCAACTTACAAACCATCTTAGCAAACTTTGGATCGACAAAACCCTCAGGTTGTATCATATGTACATCATCTTCAAGGCTCCCATATAAGAAAGCGGTTTTGACATCCATTTGCCAAATATCATAGTCAAATTAAGCAACTATTGCTAACAAAATCTCGATGGACTTGACCGTAGTAACTGGTGAAAAAGTCTCATCATAGTCTATACCATGAATTTGTTTGAAACCTTTTGCCACTAGTCGCACCTTATAGGTCTGTACTTTACCATCCATGTCAGTTTTCTTCTTGAAAACCCACTTGCACCCTATAGATTTTACCCCTTCGAGTGGATCAAATAAAGTCAATACTTTATTTTGATAAATGGATTCCACATCATATTTTATGGCCTCCAGCCATCCCTCGGAGTCTGGACTGTTCATAGCATCGTGGTAGGTGAGAGGCTTATCATTATACGTACGCATCACATCACCATCTTGAGTCAAAAGAAATCCATAATTTCTCCCAGACTCATGGTGAATCCTACTAGATCTATAAATAACCTATGTTTTCTGAACATGATTACTTTCAATATTTTGATGTACATTCTGATCTTGTTCCAACTTTAGTTCAATGATATCATGTGGTTCTCGATCTTCACCAAGATGTATTGTCCTCCCACTTATTTTCTTATAAAGTAGTTCTCCCTCAAGAAATACAGTGGTCCGAGCAACAAACACTTTGTTCTTGGAAGGATTATAAACTATACCCCAGTCTCACTTGGGTATCCCAAAAAATAGCAACTATCTAATTTTGGTCCAAGCTTGTCAGAGGCTAAACATTTTACAAACGCTTCACATCCCCAAATTTTCATAAATGACATGCTATGACGTTTATCAGTCCATATCTCATATGGAGTCTTTTGAACTACTTTTGTCGGAACTCGGTTAAGTGAGTATGCAGCCGTTTCTAGAGCATAACCCCAGATGCTGATTGGAAGATCCGCTTGACTCATTATCGATCACACCATGTCCAACAAGGTAAGATTTTTCCTCTTAGAATCTCTATTCCATTGAGGTGTTCCAGAAGGAGTAAGTTGTGATACAATATCACACTCCTTCATGAAACTCTTGAATTTGAGCTTAAGTATTCTCCTCCACAATCTAATCGTAGAACTTTTATACTTTCCCCTATTTGCATTTTTACTTCAGCCTTATATTCTTTGAACATTTCAAAAGAATCATATGTGTTCTTCATAAGATACACATATCCATATCTACTGAAGTCATCAGTAAATGTTATGAAGTAGTGAAAGCCACCCCTTACCATCATACTCATTCGACCACATACAACATTATGTATAAGTCCTAATCGTTCGGTGGCCCTTTCACTTTATCGGGTAAAAGAAGCTTTCGTTATCTTGCCAATGAGAAAATTTTCGCATCTTCCGTATAATTTAAAATTAAACTTATGCAAGTATCCATCTATATGTAACTCAGAAATGTGTTTCTCATTAATATGGCTTAAACGATAATGCTAGAGGTAATGATTTATCTGAGTCATTTCAGAACATGTAAATTGTTAATAATTGTGCAACATTATAAGCCTTATCATTGAAATAGAATAAACAATTGTTGTTTATTTAATTAAAATGAAAAACCTTTCTTGTCCTGACAAGAAATTGAGATAATATCTCCGCTAAAGGCAGACACATATTAACAATTTTACCAAGTTCTCAACTTCACCTTATGGGCAAAATTAGGTATCGAGTTCCTTCAATTATAGAAATAACTTTTGCTCAAATTCTAACCCGATACATGAAGCTTAACCCTTGCTGGTCTTCTTCTTAAAATCTTCTAAACAAGCTCGACAATTTAATTTCAAATCATCCAGTTATTTCCACAGAAGTGACAATCATCTCTTTTAGCAACACCACTATCAGACTTCAAAATCCCATTGAGATTGAACTTTGGTTTGACACCGAATAAGATCAAATCTTTACCTTGCCTGTCCACTTTCCTTCCCATTTGCATTCCATGTGTACACCATCAATATGGACATAATTCATGCCTTTATCGTGTTCTTTTCAGTAGTTCTAAACATGCCTAACAACTCAGTGAGTGTTCAGTCTATCTCATTCCTTTTGTTCTTAACAAACTGAGAATATAAGTTGTTAGGTCCCGAATTATCGTAGAAGGCGGGGTTGAATACGATAATCACTAAATTAAAAATTCTTTCGAATCTTTAGTGGATAAAATATTTAGTGCTCGGTTAGTGGTTTCGTGTTCTTGAGAGGAATAGTGTTTGGAACGATAAAAACAAGGAACACAAGATATTCGGGGAAATATATATTCGTATATAAATCCTCGAGGGTGTTGCTACACTCCGGTAAATAAATTAACCGGCTACAATCTAAGAACAATAAAGTTCCTAGCTACTACAAAGATTTACAAATCAAATCCTATACAATAATATAGCTTTTGTTTGTACTAGGATTTAATTACCGGGTAATGATTATAATGCCCCTAAGAATATACAAGAATTAAATCGGGCATTATAATGTTACTCCGGTGAGAAGTTAAACGGATATTCAAGTAGCATGAACTCCTCTATAAATCTCCGCTGCCATTTTCATTACTCTCTTGGGAGAGAAGATGAACAGAAAATTATTCAGAATGAATGGCTGATTATCTTCTGCTGCAAAGTGTAGACTTTATCAATAAAATATGTGGCTGAGGTTTCTTTGGCGACCAGCTTTCTGTGGCGACAAGGAGATACTTTCTGTGGCGATCAGCATTTGTGGCGATAAGGGGGAGGGATTAATTTGTGTGGCGACAAGGAGTGTACTAGTACAACAAATGTACTTAGTACTTAGTTAAAAAATAAACCAAAACAAACTACACCTTCTATGGCGACCTAATGTCACCCTAGTGTTCTTTTATTATTTTGATTTTCTTTTTTTTTCTTTTTCTTTTTGTTTCTTTTTCTTTTTGTTTTGTTTTCTTTTTGTTTTGTTTTCTTTTTTTTTTGTTTTCTTTTTCCCTTTTTTTGTTTTCTTTTTCTCTTTCCTTTTTTTTCTTTTTCTTTTTAAGTTTAAATTGTAATTAAATTAATTTATAAAATAAACTTTAAATATAACTTATATAAATTAACTAATTTATATTTATAAAATAAACTTATTTAAAATTTAAGATAAATCAATTTAAGTAGAAACTTTGCCATTGGATAGAACTTCACTAGAAACTTTTGCGCAAGATCTTGCCAAGTAGTGATGGACCTAGCTGGTTCAAAATGTAACCAGTTCTTAGCTTTATCCCTCAGAGAGAATGGGAAAAGCCTCAGCTTGATAGCCTCATCAGTCACACCATTATATTTGAAAGTACTACAAATCTTGACAAAAATCCTGATGTGCATGTTGGGGTCTTCAGTCGCAGCACCTCCGAAAGAAACAGAATTCTACACCATCTGAATAGTGTCAGGCTTGATTTCAAAAGTGTTAGCCTGAATAGCCGGATGAAGGATGCTTGACTGAATGTCATCAATTTTAGGCCGAGAAAAGTCCATAAGAGCTGGATCTGCCGGAACTATACGATCACCCATGATTATTGGTTCTTTCTGCTCACTCTCTTTATCCGAATCTTCAAAATCTATCTTCTCCGAAATATCAAGAACTGAGTCTGTCTCCTCAGTCGTATCTAAAGTCCTCTTAAGAGTACGAGAACATGTTTGCATAAACGCTCGCTAAAGTACCTGAAACACAACCGAAAAAAATAAGTAACACGTCTTAATCAATGAGTCCTAATGACCACTGATGGTAAGTACATAAACTAAAAAAATACGTCGAGTCCCCGGCAGCGGTGCCAAAAACTTGTTAGGCACAAAACACGCGCTAATAATTCACGCAAGTATACGCGTTCGCAAGTAATATAGAATAATTTCTAGTTCGTTCCCACAGAGACTCGGACTAATTATGTTCAATTAACACTTACTCACCAATGTATGATTACTTCTCAATGTCAAGAAAATAACACTTAGATTTGATTAACTAATTATTAACTACAATTAACTACGAGAATTAAACACTTAATTGACACTTGAATTAACAATATTAAACACACATGAGATCATAACTTCATTACTACTTCCTTCAATAGTTATCGTTATTACCCTTAGCATGAAACGGTGATGATATTAATCGAACAACACGAAACTGATAAAAGTCAACTTTTGTTGTACCAATACCATTCTACCAAACATCCACAATTAAGATAGAAGTTGAATAGGCATCAATTATGTTGAGACCCTATATGTCTACAGAATTTGACAACATAATGATTTAAGCACAAGTTATTCTTTATGATTACACAGGGCAAGTAAAACGGTTAGAGTTAACCACAAATCATGCATACACATACATGAACCTATGATAGCATGGCAAGTTCTAAACCTCAAGATCCACCGTCGCTTCACAAGAGATTAACACCCTATCTTATATGTTCGCGACGCACATAAGACGAATACGTGCAACCTATGCTAGATATCATACAATCATCACACACTAAGGTATTAAACAACTAACTAAAAAATTCCACAGTAAATCCGTTACGACCCCATGATCACGATTAGCCCATGATAGAACTCATCGTCGCCATGGGTTCATATGAAAACATGATAATAACACACAATATAAACTAATAAAAATACTTATTAAAACCAGAGTACGTCACAAGAGTAATAAGGTTCAAAATAAAGGAAACTAGCATCCACTGATACAACGAATAAAAGAATCACAAGAAAAATGTATGCTTCCTCTTCTTCGTTGTGATATGCTAAAATGGACTTCTTCCTTCTCTCCTTGCTCCTTGATTGATACTACAATTATGTGAAACGTCTCTGAAAACTACTTTGTTGTGCATATGTTGTGTACTTGATGATTTCATAAACAAAACATCTAAGTAGATTTTACTTAGTGAAATTATGTAGCACTCGACGGATAAGAATTATAGTCCCGACGGATAACTCATTATAGTCCCAACGGATGATGACTTATTATCCATCGAGTGAGTAGCTTATGTAATAATGAGTCTGTAGCACAGTTCTGTATACATCTTTGTATAGATTCTGTAGTAGCCTATAGTCATGTTGACTTTAACTAGATATGCAGAATAGGTTGATTAATTATATATAAATGATGTCTTGTAATTCTGCATAAGTGAAATGAAGTCAAGTGTCAAAATAGCTACCGACGGATGATTAACAAAGCCATCGACGGATGATCAAATGACTATCAACGGATGTTTAATATAGCAGTCGACGGATGATCAATGAAGCCATCAACGGATGTTCAGAAAGTCGACGGATGATCATATATCCAACGGATGTTCATAAAGTCCAACGGATGATCATATAAAGAATTCAAACAGCAGTTGAACAGTGAAAGCTGAGCACAGCCATCGAGATGTATACAAAACTACTGTGGAAGCCCATTAACTGGGTAATAAAGGACGAAAAGTAGCAAAGCTTAAGACTGATAGTTTTTATATTTATTCAGTCTTTTTGACTTTGTAATTTTGGTAATATATAAACCAAGAACGTAGCAAATAGAAACATTTTGAGCTGAGAAACACAAACAGAGA
This sequence comes from Apium graveolens, assembly GCF_009905375.1. NCBI lineage: Eukaryota > Viridiplantae > Streptophyta > Magnoliopsida > Apiales > Apiaceae > Apium > Apium graveolens. The sequence continues at coordinate 178,665,957 of NC_133657.1, forward strand.
AATCTTTGTAAGCAGAATCATTAGCATTTCCCTGTATTCTCAGTAGTTCAATTTGTAAGCAGCTGTGAGCATTCTTGCACACAGAGTTCTCTCGGTATATAATATATATCTCTGGTGGAATTGTTTAAATCCACCAGAAAGTTTTTAAAGACTCTTCTTTTTAATTACTTATGTTTTGATTCAATTAAGTTTCTATTCCACATTGTGTTAATCAAAACACTTATATCTACATTCGAGTTGAACATTTTTATTTCAAAAAAAGGTTCAAGAATTCCATTCAACCCACCCTTCTGTAATTCTTGCTATATTGTTAAGGGACTAACAATTGGTATCAGAGCAAGCTCTTAATCTACAAAGAGTTTAAAGATCAAAACAATTCAGCAAGATGAACAAGAAAGACGTTGGAGTCAAGATTCCTTTTCTAGATAAAGATAATTACCATCATTGGAAGGTAAAGATGCATCTTCATATGCTTTCTCAAGATGAGGCCTATGTGGACTGCATAGAAAGAGGCCCTCACGTTCCAATGAGAGCTGCAACAGGAAACGAGCCATCAGTTCCCAAGCCAAGGCACGAATGGTCTGATCCTGACATTGAACAAGTCAGGAAGGATAAAAAGGCCATGAACATTCTGTTCAATGGAGTTGATGCAGACATGTTTGACAACATTATCAACTGCAAAACTGCCAAGGAAGTCTGGGATACTATACAGATAATCTGTGATGGCACTGAGCAAGTTTGAGAAAACAAGATGCAGCTCTTGATTCAGCAATATGAGCATTTTCACAATGAGGAAAGTGAGTCACTCACTGACATTTTTAGTAGATTTCAAAAACTACTAAATGCTCTTAAGTTGCATGGAAGAGTCTTTCATACTAGAGATTCTAATATGAAATTCCTTAGATCTCTTCCAAAGGAATGGAAACCAATGACAGTCTCATTAAGAAACTCACAATATTATAAAGAGTTTACTTTGGAGAGACTGTATGGCATCCTGAAGACCTATGAGCTTGAGATAGAGCAGGATGAAAGGATGGAGAGAGGAAAGAGGAAAGGAGGATCTATTAAACTAGTTGCTGATTTGGAAAAGGAGAAGGAAGTGAAGATGGAAGCTGTTGAGTCAACTTCTAACGTCTGTGAGAACAAGGGCAAGGGGCTTGCAGTAGAAAGTGAAGATTCATTGAGCCAAGATGACATGGAGGACATTGATGAGCACCTAGCATTTCTTTCCAGGAGATTTTCCAAGCTCAAGTTCAACAAGAACTTTGGAGCAGCCAAGCCAAATAGAAACATGGTGGATAAGTCAAAATTCAAATGTTTCAAATGTGGCTTGGCAAGGCATTTTGCAAATGAGTGTAGAAAGTCAGATTCCATTAAGAAAAGGTTTGAGTCTGTGGATTATAAGCAAAAATACTTTGATCTACTCAAACAAAAGGAAAGGGCTTTTATTACACAAGAGAATGACTGGGCATCAGATGGTTTGGATGAAGATGAAGATGTCAGCTATGTCAATCTAGCCCTAATGGCCAAGTCTGATGAAACAGATACAAGTTCCTCAAGCAATCAGGTAATTACTACAAACCTTGCACATTTATCTAAAGCTGAGTGTAATGATGCCATAAATGACAAGTCTACAGAATTATATCATTTGCGTGTTACACTTAAGTCTCTTACTAAAGAAAATGCTAAAATCAAAGAAAATAACTTGTTTTTAAGTGAGAGGAATAATGTGCTTGAGTCTCAGTTTGTTGATTTTGAGAAACTAAGAATTGAGTGTAAGATTGCCAATGAGGAATTAACTAAGTCCTTGAAAAAGGAAGAGATTTTAAAGAAGCAGCTCGAGCGTGAACAAGAGGTGATTAAAGCATGGAAAACATTCAGGGATGTCCATGCTCAAATCACCAAAGTTCAAAGAATTGAGTCTTTTTGTGATGAAGCCTGGAAAAAGAGCAAAGAGAAACTAGAACCTAATTTGGTAGATGGTTTGCTAACAGATGTAGACTCGATGGTTGATGAGGACTATCCGTTGGATAACAAAAAGTGTTATCCGTCGAAAGATGAAAATCCTCATCCGTCGGCTGTGAGCAAGCCCATTAGCAAAGCCAAACTAATCAAGCTGAATGAGAAGTATGGGTCTGTTTCCAAGAACTTTGTTTCAGGAGAGTCAAGTCAAGTTAAGAAAGGGAAAAAGGCTAATGTTGGTCACATGACTGTCAAACAGTTAAGTGACAGACTTGAGAAAATTGAGGTAAAAACAGAGACTAAAAGGAAAAACAATAGGAATAGTAAAGTAGGGATTAACAAACATAATAACTACACACCTGATAAATATGCTCCTAGAAAAATCTGTGTCAAGTGTGGTAGTGTAAATCATTTATCTGTTAATTGCAAATCTTCCATGCCTACTCCCATGCCTGTTAATGCTATGCCTACACAGAACGTGAATGCACAGTTTGCTAATATGCCATTTTCACCTAATCCATATTATGCTGCATTCAGTATGCCTCAAATGCCATTTAGCATGCCTTACTGGAATAACATGTTTACACCAAGCATGCCATTTCCTGTTAGCCATAATATGCATGATAATTCTGTTGCATTGAATGGTTTCAAAGGTCCAACCCAAATGACTAAGGAAGAATCTGAAATTCCTAAGTCAAATGAGATAAGGCCTAAAAAACAGAAGAAGAAAGCTAACAAGGCAGGACCCAAGGAAACTTGGGTACCAAAATCAACTTGATTTGATTTTGATGTGTGCAGGGAAACCGAAGGAATCTTTGGTACTTGGATAGAGGTTGTTCAAGACACATGACTGGTGATTCTACCCTGCTCACAGAGCTTAAGGAAAGAGCTAGCCCAAGTATTACTTTTGGAGATGACAACAAGGGTTATACTGTGGGATATGGCTTGATTTCAAAGGACAATGTCATCATTGAGGAGGTTGCCTTAGTGGATGGTCTCAAACACAATCTGTTGAGTATCAGCCAGCTTTGTGACAAAGGCAATTCAGTAACCTTCAACAAAGAAGCCTGTGTTGTGACTAATAATCAAAGCAACAAAGTGGTTCTCACTGGTGTGAGAAAAGGAAATATGTATCTAGCTGATTTCAACTGATCCAAAGCAAAATCTGTAACTTGCCTTCTCAGTAAAGCAAGTCAGGATGAAAGTTGGCTATGGCACAAGAAGCTATCCCATTTAAACTTCAAGACCATGAATGAGCTGGTAAAGAAAGAACTAGTAAGAGGCATTCCTCTAGTGGAGTTTACAAAGGATGGACTGTGTGATGCCTGCTAAAAAGGGAAGCAGATTAAAGCATCATTCAGGAAGAAACTTGATTCAGCAATTGAAGAGCCTTTGCAACTGCTTCACATGGATTTGTTTGGACCAGTCAATGTATTGTCAATCTCAAGGAAAAGATTTTTCCTAGTAATTGTAGATGATTTCTCAAAGTTCTCTTGGACACATTTTCTAAAGTCTAAAGATGAGGCTAGTGAAATCATCATAAATCACATAAGGCAAGTCAATAATCATCCTGATTTCAAAGTTAGAAGAATCAAGAGTGACAATGGAACTGAGTTCAAGAATTCTGTCATGAGAGCATTTTATGAAGAAAATGGGATTCTGCATGAGTTTTCAGCAGCAAGGACTCCACAACAGAATAGAGTAGTGGAAAGAAAGAACATATCACTTATTGAAGCTGCAAGGACAATGCTTGAAGAATCCAAACTACCAACATATTTCTGGGCTGAAGCTGTAAATACTGCATGCTACACTCGGAACATTTCTCTGATTAATCAAGCAAGATGCATGACTCCCTATCAATTGTTCAAGAACAAGAAGCCAACTCTAAACTTTCTTCATGTCTTTGGCTGCAAATGCTATATCCTGAGAAATCAAACTGATCAAAATGGGAAGTTTGATGCTAAAGCAGATGAAGGAATTTTTGTTGGATATGCTGTTGGTAAAGCATATAGAGTCTACAATCTAAGAACCAACATTGTTGTGGAATCTATACATATTGTGTTTGATGATAAAAAGATTGAAGGACTGAAAGATGGAGATTACCATGAGAGCCTCAAATTCGACAATGTGGAGATGGTTAGTGATGACAGTGATGATGAGAGTGATCAAGAAACAATGTCTAAGGATAATGCAGACAAATCTACCACCAATGAAGCACAAAACTCAACATCCATCGAGTTGCATAATGCTTCATCCATCGGAAGGCAATCTGTGTTATCCGTCGGAAGACAACCTGCCTCATCCATCGGTAATCAAAATTCACCATCCGTCGGGTTATCAAAAGGAGCAGGAGGTCAAGACAGATCACCTATAGAAAATTCCCCTTTCTCAAATCAAAGATCCACAAACTCAGGGGGAGTTTCTAGCAATCAAAACTCAATCACACATAAAGACAACCATGCGGTCTCTTAATCTAGAGCTAATCTACCTCAACAAAGGAAATGGACAAAAGATCACCCCTTTGAGCTTATCATTGGTGATGTTTCTTCTAGAGTTCAAAGAAGAAGAGCAACTCAGGAAGAATGTCTATACAACAGCTTTCTGTCAAAGGAAGAACCAAAGAAGGTAGAAGAAACTTTGTTGGATCCTGATTGGATTTTAGCTATGCAGGATTAGCTAAACCAATTTGAAAGGAATAATGTATGGAAGCTGGTACCTAAGCCTAAAGGAAAGAATCTAATAGACACCAAGTGGGTATTCAGAAATAAGATGGATGAAAATGGCATAGTAATCAGGAATAAAACTAGATTGGTTGCTAAGGGTTATTGTCAACAAGAAGGAATAGATTTTGATGAAACTTTTGCTCCTGTTGCAAGACTTGAAGCCATCAGAATCTTCTTAGCCTATGCAGCCCATGCCAATTTCAAGGTCTATCAAATGGATGTCAAAAGTGCCTTTCTAAATGGAGATTTGGAGGAAGAAGTGTATGTTAGTCAACCTCCTGGTTTTGAAGATCCAAATTTTCCAGAATATGTCTATTATCTTCTGAAAGCACTTTATGGACTGAAGCAAGCACCTAGAGCCGGGTATGACACTTTATCAAAGTTCCTTTTGGAAAATCATTTCACAAGAGGTACTGTAGATAAAACTTTATTTTTCAGAAATGTTAATGGCTCTAGTATACTTGTTCAAATCTATGTAGATGATATTATTTTTGGCTCTACAGATGAGAAACTTTGCAAAAAGTTTGCCAAATTGATGCAAAGTAAGTATGAAATGAGTATGATGGGAGAACTAACTTACTTTCTTGGTTTGCAAGTTAAGCAAGTTAGTGATGGAATATTCATTAGTCAAACTAAATATATTTTTGATCTTTTAAAGAAGTTTGATCTAATGGATTGCACATCTGCAAAAACTCCCATGGCCACTGCAACTAAGCTTGAATTAAATACTACTGAAAAGTCTGTGGATATTTCAAGTTACAGAGGCATGGTTGGCTCACTTCTGTACTTAACAGCTAGTGGGCCAGATATAATGTTTGCTACATGTTTATGTGCTAGATTTCAGGCTGATCCTAGAGAATCTCACTTGATAGCTATTAAGAGAATTTTCAGATATCTCAAGGGAACACCAAAACTTGGCATTTGGTATCCTAGAGATTCTGGTTTTGATCTAACTGGTTATTCAGATGCAGATTATGCAGGTTGTAGAATTGATAGAAAGAGCACAACAGGAACTTGTCAATTTCTAGGAAACAAGCTTGTGTCCTGGTTCAGTAAAAAGCAAAATTCAGTTTCTACTTCAACAGCTGAAGCTGAATATATTGCTGCTGGCAGTTGCTGTGCACAGATTTTATGGATGAAAAATCAATTGCTAGACTATGGTTTGCAAGTTGAGAGGATTCCTATTTTCTGTGATAACACAAGTGCAATTTTCATCACTGAGAATCCAGTGCAACATTCAAGGACAAAGCACATAGACATCAAGTACCATTTCATAAGGGAACATGTGATGAATGGTATTGTGAAATTACATTTTGTTCCTAGTGAAAAGCAACTTGCAGATATCTTTACCAAGCCACTGGAAGAATCCACCTTTTCAAGGTTAGTAAGTGAGTTAGGTATGCTTAATTACTCTTAAATTTATCTGAGTTATTTTGCAAGTTGTAATGTAGCCAGAAATTTAGTTAATTTTTAAGTCTTGGATGAAATTTTGGATAAGTCAAAATTTGCATCTCGACGGATGACCCTTATCCATCGAGTTTAGTCATCCGTCGATATACTACTTGCTAATAAAAGTCAATTATTTTTCTGGAATACTTTATGTCTCGACGGATATCAGTTTATCCTCATCCGTCGAATTGTCTAAATCTCAGCCGTTAATTCCCTGAACATTATCCTTCGAGTATACTTACAGTTTGTAAGCATTACATGTCAGATAATGGGTGGAATTTTTACAGTTTACTTTTAAACGGCTATTTTTAGGCAATTTCTATTGGTTAATTTACGTTTCTTTATTATTTTTATCAGTTATTTTTGAGATAGTATAAAAGCTTATTTCATTCCAATTGTTTTCTTTTATCATTCTCAAATTCAACTGCTTTTATTTCATTCTCTCTCAAGCAAATATTCTATTTCTCTTCAAAGCTTTCATTTTCTAACAATGGCACCTGTAGTAAAGATTATGTCTCAAACTGGGTTCATTTATGAGAAGAACAACTTCACTGCTTTGGTCAATAAGGGTATTCAGCAATCAGAGGACTATCACAAGATGATGGACTTTGTGAATAATTTCAAGCTAAATTACGCCATGTTGGAGTCACCCATAATCTTCTGTGAAGTTGTTGAAGAGATGTGGACCACTGCTATCTACAACTCTGCTGACAAGACCATCACTCTAACCATCAAAGGTAATGAGTTCTGTATCAATAGTGATGTGATAAAAGCATGTTTCAAAATTCCTGATAATAATGTGACTTCACCACACAATGACACTAATATTATCAATATGCTTAATTCCATGCATTATGCACTTCCTACTACTAAACTAAGTGATATTAGGAGATTGGGTCTTAGGAAGGAGTGGGGTTTCTTGTGTGATGTGGTTACTAAAGTTTTCTCTGGAAAAGTCAGTAATTTTGATTCAGTGAATATTTCCATGCTATACATGCTAGTTACAGATAAATTTTATAATTTCAGTGACCTTGTCTTGTTTGAGTTAGGTTTTAAACTAGGTGAGTTAGCTAAAAGAGGAAAGAATGTGTATTATGCTAGATTTTTCATATTATTGGCTAACCATCTATGTCAAGAGATTGTGCTTGAGAACCCAAACAATAAACTGGCTTGTTGGGTTCAAGAGAGAAGACTCATAGCAGATTTGAACAGAGCCAACCATCACAGGGACGTGCCAATGTTCTATTTTCCTGTAATGCAGGCACCTCAGGTAAGTGAGGTAAGTTCATCCATCCCTACAACTATTCCAACCTCCTCTACTTCTTTGACTTCAGGAGTAGCTATGGCAACTGTGCCAATGACCAAACAGTTGCCTACCAAAGCCTCCAAACCCTCTACAATTTCCAAATCTAAATCAAAGAAAACCCCCTCTGGCATCTCTCAAAAGATGCCAGTTGAAAAATCCATAAAAGCAAAAGAGGGGAGTGTGAAGGAGGGAAAGTCAGGTGAGGGAAGGGGTGAACATCAAAGAAACCCCAAGAATAAGGATGGAGAGTTGAGTGAATCCCAGCCTAGCCACACTGCAGTTTCCCAACAAACTGCAGTGCTTAAAAAGGATAAAAGCTCACTTCTAGTTGCATCCTCCCAAAAGGATGCAGTTATTGAACAAAGCTCTCAGCCAAGAGCACAGGCCAAAAGGGTTAGGGACACAAGCTCACCCCAAACTTACATAAGAAAGAAGAAATTTAAAACCTCTGGGGATGCACAGGGCACACACACAATGCAAACTGGTGCTAAAGACACAGTCCCTGCACTCTCTCAAATTCAGTTTGATGTGGCTCCAATAAATGTGGAGTCACAGCCAAAATCTCTAATAATAGAAGCATCTGAAACACCATACTCACCAACAAACTCTTTGGAAGTGGATATGATAAACACTTCAATTCCTGATTCCCCTTCTTTAACTCTGTCGGGGAAGCCAAAATCTAGTGCAAGTGAGCATCAGCTTTTAGATGATTTGTTGGCTCACTTGCCAATTCTTTCAGATACAATTGTGACATCTGTGCCTCAAATATCTTCAATTAACACAGAGTCAACAATTGTTTCTCTTCCCACCTCATTCATTTCTACTCTCTCGATGGATATTGCTCATCCGTCGAGAAGTGATTGTATCCCGATGGATAAGCTTAACAGCAGTTATCCGTCAAATAGCATTACCACTCACTCGATGGATATCACTTATCCGTCGAGTATCTCTGCACAACTTCAAACTTCAATTATTTCAAGTGCAAAAGATTTAGTGGTTGTACAGTCACTCTTAGGACTGAGAGAGGAGAGTGTATTGAGTGAGAGGCTGGGTTGCTCCCAGGCAAAAGGAGAGGAAAAGAGTGAAAATCAGCAATCCATTTATTCAGGATTGGAAAAAGTGAGTGAGAGGAGTCTCACCTTAGTAGGTGAAGGTGAGGGTGTGAGGGTGGGGAGCCAGGGTGAGACCCTGATGCAACAAAAAAGAGATTATGAGAGAAAAGCAGGTACAGAAGTAATAAGGGTGAATATAGCCATTGCTCATGAGTCAATGATTGTGGATGATGCTGAAAAGGAAAGACAATTTCAGCAACATTACAAGGCTGTAATTGATAACATTTCCTTGGATGCTGATACTTTTACTCATCCTGTGTCAGCCTATCAATTGTTGGCTGCTCAGGGCAATGAGGAGGCAGAAAAGACATTAAATTTGGTGCATACTTCAGAATCTCTAAAAAGGGATAAAGCTGCTATCAATTTAATGCCTCCTATAGCTGATGAGCCATCTGAAGAATTTGGAGTAAATTCTAATGATGATGACTCTATTTCATTTGATGGAAGCATGAACTTAGGGGGATATGAAGGCCCAAGTTCTATTCCTGATCTACCTGAATGGGCCTTGACTAAGGAATCCACACCTGGACAATTCAATGTATCCTTGGTCAAACAAATCATGTCTATCCAAAAGGCCATTCAGAAGAGCTCAAATGCTGGTACCAAGGCTGTTGTTCAAGCTCACCTAGTTTATTTACATCTAATGAAGCTACAGCAAGTCAAACAGAATCTGAGTGTTGATGAAATCAAAAAGGATATAGCTGCCTTGAAGACCTACAATTCTGAGAAGCTGGATTCAGTCATGCCATATGGTACCATGCAGGATCTATTACTGAGACTGAGGAGAGAATCAGATTCTGAAAAGAAGTTGGCCAAGCTGGAAGATAGAGTTCAAGTTATTGAGAACTCTGTGGCCATCCTTCTTCAAAATCAACAGTCTCAGACAAATCTTCTCATGCAACTGGCTAAAGCACAAGGCCTAACTCCTCAACTTGATGATAACAAAAAGGGGGAGAGAGAACCAAGTAAGGGGGAGAAAGGACTAAGTGAGGGGGAAAAACTTCAAGTTCAAATCAGCAAAGTAATTGTACCTTTAATTACTGTCTCCAAGCCACCAGTTGTAGATGGTATAGAGCTAATTAAAGCAGCAGCAGCAAACTTAAAAGTTGCTGAGAAAGGAAAGTTGAGTTTGATCAACTGGGAGAAGATTGATGAGGAGATACAGAAAAAGTTTAAACTTGTCAAGGAGCCAGTTAAGTCAGTCATCCATCACTCTCAAGTCAAGCAAATCAGTGTGAATGAGATGAGCATGAATTATCTGGAAAAAGGAAAATCTTCCTGCATCAAATCTCCAAAGTCTAAAATGATTCTTAAACCAAGGGTAAATTATTCAAAATCATCCTTAAAGAACCCCTTGGATACTGTGTTTGAAACACCCAAGCCTGATGAAAAGAAGCTTCTGTCAAGATCAATTGCTTTCTATAAAGATCCAGCTGATTCAGCTTCAAAAAGAAGAATTGCTAAGATATTCAGAAATGGAAAGGAAATTTGTGTGATAGCTGGACATCCTCAATTTGCTCAAGCAAAGAGAGAAGAAAAGGCAAGATTAAAGCAGGAAAAGAAGCAAGCTGCTCTAGATGCAAAGAAGGCTAAACAAAAGAAAGAGCATATTGCTATCTTAGCCAAGCTACAGGTTGTAAGTTCATCTCAAAAAATTCCCTCTCAACCTTCTGAAGCCACTGAATCAAGGAAGCAAATTGAAGAATAGAAGAAATCCCCAAGGAAGAAAGAGTTGGCTAGAAGAACAAAAAGGTAACTGGATATTGTTGACAAAGAATTGGAAGATCAATTTCCTAAGGTACCCACACCAGCTACAACTCAAGCATCAAAGCCCTCTGTGGTATTTGAAGATATAAGGGTGGTGGATCCCTACAGGAATATTCATGGTGAACCTATTGTGCCCAAGGATGAGCCAATAGAGTGGGATAACATACCAATTCCTGACTTCAGTTTATCAATCCTTAGCAAGCCAAAAAGGACAAAGTCAAGGGCAGTCAAGAAAGTGAAGCTGTCACCTCTCAAATCCAAATCAGTAGTTAAAGCTCAATCCAAAGTCAACAGGGGAGACTACTTGTACTTGTGTGACATCAAAGAGTTTTCAGATCTAAATCTTTATCTGGATGAACTAGATGAAGTGAGGGGAATTGATGCTTATAGAAACCTACCTGAAAGGTTAGTGTTCAAGTACAAAGGAGGAAAGGAGATTATGTGGCCACTTCACAGGATTCTTCAAGAGAGCCAAGTTGTACTGATTAAAGTTTATTCATCCTTCAAGAAGAACTTTGGGTTCAATGTCACTGCAAGAAGACTAGTATTGAAGAAGATTGAAGAACTAAGGAGTATTAGAGCTAAAGATGCACTCCCAAAGACTCTAATCATCCCATACACAGGGAGAAGAGTGCATCTAAGGCCCTACTGGCTGATGGAGATCATAGATGACAAAGGTGTGAGAAGATTCTTCAGGTTAGAAGACCAATTGAGTATCTCTAGCAATGAGACTCTCTTGGAAATACAAGAAAAGCTAGATCTCTCAGAATCTGATGAACTGGAATTCCACAGGCAGCTCCAAAATCAGATTGATGAAAACAACAGGAAGCTTGGAAGAAGATCCAGACCTTCAAGAAACTAGAAAAATCTGCTCAGGCTAGAGGAGCATCTTGAAATGACTGTGAGCCAAACTTTGTACATTTTGATTATTTGAAGCACTTTCATTATTATCTACTTGTCTTTAAAGCTGTATGTTTAGGATGTTTTGTTATCATCAAGTATCTCTTAATTTATGCCTACAATTCCAGTAGACATAAATTGGGGGAGATTGTTGTGCATATGTTGTGTACTTGATGATTTCATAAATAAAACATCTAAGTAGATTTTACTTAGTGAAATTATGTAGCACTCGACGGATAAGAATTATAGTCCCAACGGATAACTCATTATAGTCCCGACGGATGATGACTTATTATCCATCGAGTGAGTAGCTTATGTAATAATGAGTCTATAGCACAGTTCTATATACATCTTTTTATATATTCTGTAGTAGCCTATAAGTCATGTTGACTTTAACTAGATATGCAGAATAGGTTGATTAATTATATATAAATGATGTCTTGTAATTCTGCATAAGTGAAATGAAGTCAAGTGCCAAAATAGCTACCGACGGATGATTAACAAAGCCATCGACGGATGATCAAATGACTATCAACGGATGCTTAATATAGCAGTCGACGGATGATCAATGAAGCCATCAACGGATGTTCAGAAAGTCGACGGACGGTCATATATCCAACGGATGTTCATAAAGTCCAATGGATGATCATATAAAGAATTCAAACAGCAGTTGAACAGTGAAAGCTGAGCACAGCCGTCGAGTTGTATACAAAACTACTGTGGAAGCCCATTAACTGGGTAATAAAGGACAAAAAGTAGCAAAGCTTAAGATTGATAGTTTTTATATTTATTCAGTCTTTTTGACTTTGTAATTTTGGTAATATATAAACCAAGAACGTAGCAAATAGAAACATTTTGAGCTGAGAAACACAAACAGAGAAATCTTTGTAAGCAGAATCATTAGCATTTCCTTGTATTCTCAGTAGTTCAATTTGTAAGCAGCTGTGAGCATTTTTGCACACAGAGTTCTCTCGGTATATAATATATATCTATGGTGGAATTGTTTAAATCCACCAGAAAGTTTTTAAAGACTATTATTTTTAATTACTTATGTTTTGATTCAATTAAGTTTCTATTCCGTATTGTGCTAATCAAAACACTTATATCTACATTCGAGTTGAACATTATTATTTCGAGAAAAAGGTTCAAGAATTCCATTCAACCCCCCCCCCTTCTGTAATTCTTGCTATATTGTTAAGGGACTAACATGCTTATATAGAAGCCCCACAAGACTCAGCCATCTCAGAAGTCAGAAGTCCAACAGAATAAGAACTCTAAAAATCAGTATTTAATTTTACGCCCCTGAGCGGCCGCCCAGCAATCCTGAGTGGGCGCCCAGCTTCCTGAGCGGCCGCCCAGCTAGGCTGAGCGGGCGCCCAACTGCTCACTGGAAAATTCTTCAATCAGCTCCCGTTTTCTGCTGCGTTCTGCTCGTAACTTCCCACATTCAATGCCAAGCACTCCCCTAGGCTTATTTCTGATGAAATCTCCCCACAAACGCAAGTTATACCCTGAAATGCACAAACACTAGAAAAAACGCATCAAATACAAAAAATACTTGATTTCAAGACATCAATTCAAGCCATTATATGACGTTCTAAGTGGTATAAAATGCCACTTATCACACCCCCAAACTTAAATCGATGATTGTCCTCAAGCATCAGAGACTCAAAAGCAAAACAAAAACATGCATGAATGCAAACTACATGAAATGCAGTGATCCTCCTCACAATGACTAAGCCAACCAACTCATGACATCTCAACAAATGCAATTAGGTGAATAAAGATCAATCAAATCATGCAAACTAACATACAACCAGAAACGTGGTGTGTGCGGATGCTTAAAAATATGCTTCGAAACTAGACCAATTATCATAACTCGATTATCCTCAAGGCAATCACATGATTATACGAAGAATAGATCTTAGGCACAAAATGACTTATAACACTTCAAGGTCACTGGAGCTTATTACGGAATCATGCTTTTTATTCAACACAACAACAAATGCTTATTTGACCGTGCAATGAGTGAGGTCCACAAAAGACTTATGCAATGGCATCCATTTAGCGAGCGTTATGTTAGTGGATCCCAGACTATAAAAGCCTTAGGTCACTAGGCACAAAGTCCCCTAAGAAATTAATAACTCGAATACCAAAGAGCCCACTCGTGATCAATTGTGCATTAACTCTTTATTTTTTCTCTTCTTTTTTTTTCTTTTCTTTCTTTTTCTATTTCTTTTTCTCTTTTTTTTTCAAAATTTCTGAGCAAGTGCGTTTCGCACCATCCTGCTCAACCCTAGACTACTCGCATAAAAATACGAGCCGGCTACTAGCCATTTGACGCCTAGCCACAATTAGCAATGATTCCAATTTTTACTCCAATTTTTTTCTTTTCATGCCTTTTATCATTAAGAACCTATCATAAATTCTAAGCATAATCAAAAGATTAACCTCAAAAACCATCCAACCATGATAACAATCTAGTCCTTAAGCATACTCTAAGACTTAGTGAAATTACAAGTGTTTCTAGCATGCATGTCAACCTACAAGACTCAACATCACTCTAACGCTGTCACTACACTTGCATCAATATCACGAATCAATCGGTAAAGCAACGCAAAGGGGATCATGGTATATGCATGAGCTAAATGACATGATAAATTAAGCTATAAAAAAACAAAAAAAACTATATATGGCTAAAATATGCAATTTGTGCAACTAAACTATCATGAATATGCAACTACATGATACACTCACAAAAATATTCCTTAACTACCACCCCCAAACCTAAAATCTTCACTGTCCCCAGTGAAGGTAGTAGAAAGGAACACAGGGTATACCTACTCGGAAAAATCATCATCATCACCCTCAGAGGGTAGAGTATCGGGAGGCGGATAAGCAGAGTCCTCACCAAAAATAGGCCACTGGATGTCAGCTCCAAGGCCTCTGAAAGCAGTCCCAAGTGCAAGGGTGAGCTCCTGAGCAAACCTACTCTGCGACTCATACATCGCATCCATCCTCCTCGACAGCCTCCTATACTGGGCATCAGCCATCCCAGCACCCTCCTGAGCTCTAGAAGAGTCTGCCTCATCACGAACCTGACTGGGCCTAGCCATAGTAGCACCAGCTGCTGGACGTCCTCCTGGAAGACGATATCCCAACCCATGCTCCTAGGGCTCTCCACCCGTCCACTCCTGCATCGCATTCAGAGTTGTTGAGTCAATAGGAGCGGCCGGCATCTGCAACTGCTCGTGAGAAGGCCAATGTACTCCCACTGCTCTGCACAGCTTCGTGACAGTAGATGCATAAGGGACGTTCATGTGCTTCGCTCCCCTCAAAAACTTCAAAATCCCTTGGTAGATAAACTCACCAAGGTCCACATAATACTCCGCATTCAAGATCCCATATAACAACCTTGCTCTCTCGACTGTAACCTCATGTGCATGTGAAGTAGGCAAAATATTAGCACAAATAAAGGCATTCCATGCACGGGCATACCTATTCATCGCAATCGCCGAAAAAGAACGATACTCGTTAGATCCAGTCTTGAACCTATATACTGTGCCCGGCTGACAGAGAGTAGCACAAATCAAATCCAAATCAAAGTCCTCGGGAGTCTTCTCATTCCAATTCTCCTTTGTGGGCTTCCGCTGTCGCTCTCCAATCACACGGCGAATCACCTCTGGATGATAATCCACTGTAAGCCCACGAACAACAGTAAATCCATTCTTTTCAGCCTTTGCGTTCACATAAAACTCGCGAACCACGCTCATCGGAACCGCTTCCGGTGACTCACAAAAAGAAATCCACCCATTTTCAGCAATCATCGGCAACAACTCACCATCCCTCCCCGATGGTAAGAATCCCCTCTCCTTCAAAATCGGCTTATCCAGAAGCCTAGTATACTCCTCCTCAGCAGCCCTATCAAATAAACGAGGTCTCTCAGCAGTTCCCCTTGAAGAATCAGCAGTAGGAACGGTGTTGTTGCTATCAATAGTTCGGGATCTCTTAGGTGCCATTAAAACTGAGAAAAAGTGTTTAAGAGTTGTGTTTTGAATATGGGAGAGAGTTTTAAGGTTGAAAGTATATGGGAGTGTATATGGAGGAGTTGTATGTATATATAGGGTAGGGATTAGGGTTAAAATTTGAATAGGAGTGGGGTTTGAGGGAGATAAAATGTGGGTAGTGGAAAAGAAATCGTGGGTTGTGGGTTTATATTTTGATTTTGTGTTTTTCTGATTTTTTTTTGGATTTTTTCTAAGGCAAAATTTTTTTCAGACAGTCGAGACCTGAGTGGGCGCCCAGAGAGTCTCTGGATTTTTTTTTTCTTGCCCAAAATTTTCTGATTTTTTTGTGGTTTTGGATAGGTTACTAACTTCTAAGGGTTCCTATAGTCACAAATCTTGGGTTGCCTCCCAAGAAGCGCTTCTTTTACGTCATTAGCTTGACGTAGAGTACTTCGATCAAGTTGACAATAAAACGACACTAACCACTTCCCGGTTTGCCGTGTCCCCATAGTAATGCTTCAATCGCTGACCATTAACCTTGAATGCTTGGCTCGGATCATTCTCAAAAATCTCCACCGCTCCATGTGGAAACACAGTTTTGACAATAAAAGGTCCAGACCACCTTGATTTTAACTTTCCAGGAAAAAGTCAGAGACGAGAGTTGAATAAAAGAACTTGTTGCCCCGGCACGAATGACTCAGGATATAGCTTCCTGTTGTGCCACCTTTTCACTTTTTCCTTGTACATTTTGTTGTTCTCGTACGCTTGAAGTCGAAATTCATCAAGTTCATTTAACTGAAGCATTCGCTTCTTCCCAGCTGCATCTAGATCAAGGTTCAACTTCTTCAATCCCAATAAGACTTATGCTCAAGCTCCGCAGGTAAATGACATCCCTTCCCGTAGACAAGTTGAAATAGGGACATCCCAAGTGGAGTATTGTATGTTGTTCTGTAAGCCCAAACAGCTTCATCGAGCTTTAAAGACCATTCCTTCATTGACGGACAAACAACTTTCTCTAGAATGCGCTTGATCTCTCTATTAGACACTTCAGCTTGACCATTCGTTTGCGAATGATAGGCAGTAGCAACACGATGATTCACATTGTAGCATTATATCATAGAAGTGAACTTACGGTTGCAGAAATGCAACCCTTCATCACTTATGATTACTCGTGGCATTCCAAACCTTGTGAATATCTTCTTATGGAGAAAACTCAACACTACCTTTGCATCATTCGTCGGTAGAGCCTTGACTTCTACCCATTTTGAAACATAATCGACTACCAGCAAGATGCATTGATTATTGCATGATGAGACAAATGGTGTCATGAAATCGATTCCCCAAACATCAAAGACCTCGACTTTAAGCATCACATTTAACGGCATCTCATCCTTCCTAGTAAGATTCCCCACTCTTTGGCAACGATCACACCTTAAAACAAACTGATGTGCATCCTTAAACAAAGTAGACCAGAAAAAACCTGCTTGCAGAATATGAGCTGCTATCTTTTCACCACCATAATGTCCACCATAAACTGTGGAATGGCAGTCTCGTAATACCCCCTCCGTCTTACAGAATGGGATACATCTCCTGATGATCTGGTTAGCTCCTTGTCTAAATAAATACGGTTCATCCCATATGTACCACTTAACCTCATGCAGAAACTTCTTCTTTTGAGCTGCATTCATATTAGGAGGCATTATATTGCTGACAAGATAGTTCACAATATCTGCGAACCATGGCTCTTTCTCCTGAACTGCGAACAATTGCTCATCCGGAAAAGATTCGTTGATCAATGTTTTATCATGTGAAGTAGAATCGGGATTCTCCAATCTAGAGAGATGGTCAGCTACTTGATTCTCAGTACCTTTTTGATCCTTGATCTCTAACTCAAATTCCTGTAGCAAGAGCACCCAACGAATAAGTCTAGGCTTCGAATCCTTCTTTGAGACTAGATAGCGAATGACAGCATGATCAGTGAATACTGTCACCTTTGTCCCAAGCAGATAAGATCGAAATTTTTCGAAACCAAAGACTATAGCCAAGAGCTCCTTCTCAGTAGTGGTATAGTTCATTTGAGCTCCATTTAGAGTCTTACTAGCATAGTAGACCACATGAAAAATATTATTCTTGCGCTGCCCAAGAACTGCTCCACTGCATAATCACTTGCATCACACATCAACTCAAAAGGTTTTGTCCAATCAGGTGCCGTAATAACTAGTGCAGTTATCAAACTCTTCTTGAGAGTCTCGAATGCCGCCAAGCATTCATCATCAAATTTGAAAGGCACATCTTTCTCGAGCAAGTTACACAACGGTTTAGATATCTTCGAGAAGTCCTTGATAAAACGCCTATAGAAATCCGCATGACCAAGAAAATTACGGATTCCCTTCACAGAAATAGGTGGTGGAAGATTTTCAATGACTCCCACCTTGGCTTTGTCCACCTCAAGAACCTTGCTAGAGACCTTATGCCCAAGAATAATGCCTTCACGCACCATAAAGTGACATTTTTCCCAATTGAGCGTCAAATTAGTTTCCACACACCTTTTGAGCACCGAACGAAGATTATTCAAACATTCATCATACGAATGTCCAAAGACGGAGAAGTCGTCCATGAACACTTCGGCATTGTTTCCAATCATATCAGAGAATATAGCCATCATACATCTCTGAAAAGTGGCAGGTGCATCATATAAGCCAAACGATACTCTGCAAAAAGAAAACGTGCCAAATGGACAAGTGAAAGTAGTCTTTTCTTGATCTTCTGGTGCAATACAAATCTAATTATACCCTGAATAGCCATCCAGAAGATAATAATACTCATGACCGGCCAACCTGTCAAGCATCTGATCAATAAATGGAAAAGGGAAGTGATCCTTTCTCATGGCTTTGTTCAACTTTCTGTAATCCATGCATACCCTCCATCCTGTGACTGTCCGAGTGGGGATGAGCTCGTTCTTCTCATTTGCTACCACAGTTATACCTCCTTTCTTAGGTACACATTGCACGGGGCTCACCCAAGAACTGTCAGAAATAGGATATATGATTCCTGCATCCAGCCACTTCAGAATTTCTTTCTTCACCACTTCTTTCATGATAGGATTAAGTCGTCGCTGTTGCTCAACAGTCGGCTTACTACCTTTCTCTAGCAGAATTTTATGCATGTAGTACGAAGGGCTGATCCCTTTGATATCTGCTATAGTCCATCCGATAGCCGATTTGAATTCTCTCAAGATCCTCAAGAGCTTATCATCCTCACTACCTGAAAGGTCAGATGCAATAATAACAGGTAAAGTAGATGCATCACCTAAAAAAGCATACCTCAAGTGTTCAGGCAATGGTTTAAGCTCCAAAGTAGGTGCTTCCTCAATAGATGGTTTGAGCTTTCCTTCAACATTCTTGAGATCAGTAGTACCAAGAGATTCAAAAGGCATGTCTAGCTTTCGCCTCCAAGGAGAAGCATTTAGATATTGTAGTTGCTCATTACCATCCTCATCGTCACTGTCAAACTCCCCCACTAAGGCTTTCTCTAAGGTGTCAGACATTAGCATATGATCAATTTCTGAGGTTATCGCAGAATCAATCAAATCCACCTTTAAGCACTCCTCGTCTTTTGTAGGGAATTTCATCGCTTTGAATACATTGAATGTCACATCCTGATCCTGCACCCTCATAGTAAGTTCACCTTTCTGCACATCTATCAAAGTACGGCCTGTAGCCAAGAAAGGTCTTCCCAAGATTATGGGAATCTTCTTATCTTCCTCAAAATCCAAAATGACAAAGTCTGCAGGGAAGAAGAGCTTATCCACCTTTACTAACACGTCCTCCACGATGCCTCATGGGTATGTAATAGAACGATCAGCCAATTGTAGAAACATGTAGGTGGGCTTTGGATCAGGCAAAATTCAACATTTTGAAGATAGACAATGGCATCAGATTGATGCTTGCTCCCAAATCGCACAGGCATTTGTCGAAAGACAACTTGCCAATGGTGCAAGGAATGGTGAAGCTACCTGGATCTTTAAGCTTTGGAGGTAGTTTTTGTTGTAGCACAGCACTGCACTCTTCCGTTAGAGCAACGGTTTCAAGGTCATCCAGTTTTACCTTCCTTGAAAGAATACTCTTCATGAATTTTGCATAACTAGGCATTTGCTCTAGAGCCTCAGCGAAAGGCATGTTAATGTGAAGTTTCTTGAACACCTCCAGAAACTTACTGAACTGCTTATCCAGCTTTTGTTGTTGCAATCTCTTAGGAAAAGGTGGTGGAGGATAGAGTATCCCCTGTATTACCTCAGGCAGAGTGTGTTCAACAGTAGTCTTCCTTGGTTCCGCCGCTTTCTCTTTTTGCTTCTCTTCTTCATCAACAACTTCAACTTCTCCGTCTTTCACTTTTTCAGCATCAGTAACTTTTCCAGACCTTAAGGTAATAGCTTTGACTTGCTCTTTAGCTTCCTTCCTGCCTGGCACTTCAGTGTCGCTGGAAAGTGTGCCAGGTTGACGGTTGAGCACTGCATTGGCTATTTGACCAATTTAATTTTCCAAGGTCTTGATAGAAATAGCCTGACTTTTGCACAACAGCTTGAGCTCCTCGAAATCAGCACTAGAAGGTGGAGCAGCACCTCATTGTTGAGGATATGATTGCCTTTGAGCATAATGTTGTGGTTGCTGAAATCCAGGTGGATTAAACTGCTTACTGATAGGCTGTTGATATGGTTGCTGAACAGCATTCTGATTATTGCTCCAGCTGAAATTTGGATGATTTCTGTTGTTAGGATGATAAGTAGCTGGCACAGGCTGCTGCGGTCGCTGATAATTGTTCACATACTGAACAGATTAATTGACAAGAGAACACTAATCCGTAGCATGAGAACCTGTACAAAGCTCACAGACCATATCTATCTGATTGACTCCATAGGTGGCTAAAGAATCGACCTTCAAAGACAGCGCTTGGAGCTGTGCTGCAATAGCTGTAGCTGCATCAACTTCCAGAATATCTGCTACCTTCCCAGGCATCATCCTTTGAGTTGGGCTTTGATGCTCATTTGCAGCCATAGTTTCAATAAGATTATAAGCCTCAGTATAGCTTTTGGCCCACAAGGCGCCTCCAGCTGCTGCATCGAGCATGGGCCGAGATTGGGCCCCCAAACTATTATAGAAACCAGTGATCACCATCCAGTCAGGCATACCATGATGTGGACACTTTCTCAACATCTCCTTGTAGCGCTCCCAAGCTTCGCACATAGATTCTGTTGGTTGCTGCGCAAACTGAGTAAGAGCACTCCTCATAGCTATAGTCTTTGCCATTGGATAGAACTTCACTAGAAACTTGTGCGCAAGATCTTGTTAAGTAGTGATGGAACCAGCTGGTTCATAATGTAACCAGTCCTTAGCTTTATCCCTCAAAGAGAATGGGAAAAGCCTCAGCTTGATAGCCTCATCAGTCACACCATTATATTTGAAAGTACTACAGATATCGACAAAATTCCTGATGTGCATGTTGGGGTCTTCAGTCGCAGCACCTCCGAAAGAAACAAAATTCTGCACCATCTGAATAATGCCCGGCTTGATTTCAAAAGTGTTAGCCTGAATAGACGGATGAAGGATGCTTGACTGAATGTCTTCAATTTTAGGCCGAGAAAAGTCCATAAGAGCTGGATCTTCCGGAACTATACGATCACCCATGATTATTGGTTCTTTCTGCTCACTCTCTTTATCCGAATCTTCAAAATCTATCTTCTCCGAAATATCAAGAACTGAGTCTGTCTCCTCAGCCGTATCTAAAGTCCTCTTAAGAGTACGAGAACATGTTTGCATAAACGCTCGTTAAAGTACCTGAAACACAACCGGAAACAATAAGTAACACGTCTTAATCAATGAGTCCTAATGACCACTGATGGTAAGTACATAAACTAAACAAATACGCCGAGTCCCCGGCATCGGCGCCAAAAACTTGTTAGGCACAAAACACGCACTAATAATTCACGCAAGTATACGCGTTCGCAAGTAATATAGAATAATTTCTAGTACGTTCCCACAGAGACTCAGACTAATTATGTTCAATTAACACTTACTCACCAATGTATGACTACTTCTCAATGTCAAGATAATAACACTTAGATTTGATTAACTAATTATTAACTACAATTAACTATGAGAATTAAACACTTAATTGACACTTGAATTAACAATATTAAACACACATGAAATCATAACTTCATTACTACTTTGTTCAATAGTTATCGTTATTACCCTTAGCATGAAACGGTGATGATATTAATCGAACAACACGAAACTGATAAAAGTCAACTTTCGTTGTACCAATACCATTCTACCAAATATCCACAATTAAGATAGAAGTTGAATAGGCTTCAATTATGTTGAGACCCTATATGTCTACAGAATTTGACAACATAACGATTTAAGCACAAGTTATTATTTATGATTACACAGGGCAAGTAAAACGGTTAGAGTTACCCACAAATCATGCATACACATACATGAACCTATGCTAGCATGGCAAGTTCTAAACCTCAAGATCCACCGTCGCTTCACAAGAGATTAACACCCTATCTTATATGTTCGCGACGCACATAAGACGAATACGCGCAACCTATGCTAGATATCATATAATCATCACACACTAAGATATTAAACAACTAACTAAAGAATTCCATAGTAAATCCGTTACGACCCCATGATCACGATTAGCCCATGATAGAACTCATCGTCACCATGGGTTCATATGAAAACATGATAATAACACACAATATAAACTAATAAAAATACTTATTAAAACCAGAGTACGTCACAAGAGTAATAAGGTTCAAAGTAAAGGAAACTAGCATCCACTGATACAATGAATAAAAGAATCACAAGAAAATGTATGCTTCCTCTTCTTCGTTGCGATGTGCTAAAACGGTCTTCTTCCATCTCTCCTTGCTCCTTGATTGAAACCACAATTATTCGAAACATCTCTGAAAACTACTTATATAGAAGCCCCACAAGACCCAGCCATCTCAAAAGTCAGAAGTCCAACAGAATAAGAACTCTAAAAATCAGTATTTAATTTTACGCCCCTGAGCGGCTGCCCAGCAATCCTGAGCGGGCGCCCAGCTTCTGAGCGGCCGCCCAGCTAGGCTGAGCGGGCGCCCAGCTGCTCACTGGAAAATTCTTCAATCTGCTCCCGTTTTCTACTGCGTTCTGCTCCTAACTTCCCACATTCAATGTCAAGAACTCCCCTAGGCTTATTTCTGATGAAATCTCCCCACAAACGCAAGTTATACCCTGAAATGCACAAACACTAGAAAAAACGCATCAAATACACAAAATACTTGATTTCAAGACATCAATTCAAGCCATTATAGGACGTTCTAAGTGGTATAAAATGCCATTTATCACTTATAAATAATGCTACTGGTTTTCTGGATCAAATACTGTATTTCCAGATTTCTTGAGTAACTGAAATGAAAGATGCTTGTTCCTCTAGCACTGAACTGATCTTCAAGTAGTTTCATCTTTATTTCCTTGGTTCTTCAAATCTCTTCCAGATAATACTTCTTAGTCTTGAAATAATTATCAACAGCTTCTTTTGTACAACCACATTTCCTGTTGAGAAGCGCATATCTCTCTTGCTTCTCCCCTATGAGAATGAACTGCTTAAATAGGATCCGCAGATAAGAACTGATGGTACTCCCCTTTTGGAAAACAGCTTCTCCCCTTATGAAGAATAGTGATGAACCAAACCACTTCTTCTGATTACCAGGAAATCACCTTGTGTTTACCACCTCTCCCGTACAATAGGATTCGTAGTTACAAACAACAATGGTGTGGTGTAGTGTACATGTGCTTTACCTTTTTCCTCCTTCCTGCTATTTCTCCCCCTTAGTTGAGGAATCCTCCAAACTATTATATAAGCTTTTATATCCCCCTTAGAGAAGGAATGTATGCTGTGTCTGAAGAAGTTTTTATATTTCACTTGGTTGGAAAAGAAATAACAAGTCATAGTCTAATCAACCATATCCCTTGAAATTCTGCAAAATGGTTTCACTGTTGATCATCCTGTTCACCAATCTTCCCAACTCCTTATACCTCCCCAATGTGAGATCACCAATTGTTACCAATTGTTAGCTCCCAAAGGTCCCGAAGTATTCTAATCCAATCTGTAAATGTTAGGTTCCCAATAGTTAAGTTCCAATCATATACAGAATCGAGACCCGAAGTATCAAGAACCATGTTTAGGGATAGCGAATGGGATATGTTTTTTGTCTTTCTTCGTCACAGTGAGTGTGTGATTCTGTTTCGTGTGCCTCACAAGTGTTTCACTCTTCTCTCCACTCGTGTTTACACTCATTCTCACAAGTGTATCACTCCTCTCATAGCTCCAAAATCCAGCCGTACCTGCAAGGAAAATCACCTTAGCCATCCTTAAGGAGGTCACAGGTGGTGCAATGGGAGTTCGCAAATCCCCATCCTTGTTAGACTCGTCAGATGAATCTGAGTCATAATCTACAAGTTGTTAGTTTCCCTTTTAGGGTTCCAGATTTGAACTCTGGGAAGGTAAACAGTGATCCAAAGAATATAGCATAAAGATCAAAGTTCCCTTCTAATGTCTGTGAAGACATTTCCTTGTGACTCATAAGGTAATATCTGAATCATTGTCAACAAGTTTCCGATCTGCACCTATGTCAGATCCACTATCCGCAGATACATCCAGGTTTATTAGTCCTGGGGAGGTAGACACTGACCACTGACATATGGCTATTGGATCAGTATCCTCTTCTAACACTTGTAAAGGCAATTGGTCCATTAAAGAACCTTGAACAATCGAATCTGACCGTAAAATGGTCGAAACTCTTATTTCTGTCAACTCATCCTTTGTGTGTGTAACCTTTCCTTGTGCATCAAGAATTGTTTATATTTGAGGTGGTGACACTACATCGGATCCCTGGCTGACAAACGAATTTCAATAGATGCACCCTGTTGAGAGGATGAATCTAGTAACTGTTTTTATGCCTTTTCAGCCATTACATCTTTTTGAGAAGATGTATGGGGGCTAGCAGTTGTCTCGGTTTAAATACTACTCATCTTTGTAGGAGACAGAGCTGCTGGGTTGATTTCAGAACCTTCCTTATGTGGTGCACTAAGGCACTTTCTCCCTCACGCTCATTCATACTTCATTTTAGTGGTAAGAGAGTGTTGGTTGGTTCTGTTTCTGTGTTTGTATTTACAGTCTGGGATAGAAGTTGTGGGTTTTCAACCTCATGACTATCAAATGAAATAAGGCCATTGGAGGTTTAACCTGCATCACAGAATATATGGCAATATAGAGATGAAATGCACTTAAGATCTATAATGAATGAAAATTATGCATTTAATCTTTTGAGAGAAATGATGTACAATAGTGATTTCAAAAGATTTAAATGAAATAAGCAATCACTAAAGTAGAAACAAGTTTGATTTTCTCTTAAAACTGTTCGAGTGCACAAGTTTGTTTTTATGCCTAAAAAGATAAGTGATTTGATAAGACACAGACTGATGACCTAGCAGTATTAAGAAGAGAAAGAAAGATTTTGTCTTTCAATATGAATGAGTTTTTTTAAAAGCATTGATCACTTAGGGTAAAGTCTAAGCAATTCTGATTCACGTCAAAAACTCCATAATCTATCTTTATAAGATTATAATCAACAAAATTGTTTATTGATAAATATCCTTAATAAGACTGACTATGCTGCTGATTTCAAATTGTAGTGAATCTGTTAGATGTAGCAACTCATATAAATCCACTAGAACTTAAAATCTCACAATTATCTGCAACAAAATATTAATAATATATCATTGTCTGATACTTGTCAAGTACTTTAGATACCAATAATTATGTTGCATCATATTTTAAATATTAAAATAAGATATCAATGAATTAAATACCAATTATCTATAAAAAAAATATCAGTATTCAATTTCATATATCATACAATTGTTAACTCCTAACAACTGTAATATCTCAAACAGTGTTGGTTCGATAAATAAAGCAACATTAACCAACATTGTCTTGTTTGCAATCTTAGAAAACCATTCTAAGTTCCATATACTTTGATCCATTGAGTATTGCATCTATTGTCAAAGTGATTAGAAATTTGCAAATAAGTATAAAAATTATTCTAGGTGGACAACATATGGTTACTTCTAATAAAGCAAAATCCTCATTAACCATAGTTGTACTTTAAGAGATATTTTTTACTTTTTATATTAGTATGAGTGACTGAGAATAAGCATTGATTACTTAGAGGAGTTCTAAGTAATGTCACAAATAATAATACTTCACAATTAGTTCATACTTGAACTCTTAACTAAAAATCATTAACTGATATAAGTCAACAATTAGCACACACCTAATCATGCTGCAATCATATTTCTGATTTCAGTGAATTCTTGAGATATAAGCATTGCTAAATTCACTAAAACCAAAATCTCATAATTAACTTATAACACAACTTGTTACAATCAATATACTAGATATCAATTGTTGACAGATTTAGTTATAATCAATCATGCTGCTTATTTATTTTAAGTTAGTTTGAATTATGGAGCAAATAAAATCATTGAATTGCTTCAATTTCCATAATCCAAACTACCCAAAATAAATATTAAATAAATAAATACTAAATATCTATGAGTTAGATATTAGCACTTAAATGTTTTCATAATTATCCTTGAATAATCACCAATAGGATATATGACTTATATACATGGCAATCACTCTCTAGATAATTAAAAATTTTAGAAATACTTTCTAAGCATATAAAATATTGAGAGTTTTATACACATGACTTAGAAAATACTTCAACTTTCAATATCAGTGATTTTAGAAATAAGCATTGATTACTTAGAAAAAATTCTAAATAATATCACTAATACTAAAAGTATCATAATTATTCATACTTGATACAAATAACTATGCTGCATATTATTTTAATATTATTTAAGTTATGAGACTGATATAGAATGGAATTATCTATATTCATAATTTAAATCAAAAAAATAATATTCAAACTTAATGTTATAATACTTAACTACCACAAATGTATCTCACATTGTAATCATGATAATCAAGATATTAGCACTACGTACGATGTACTGGATTACTGATAAATTCACAAGTCCTTTAAATATTGAAGATTTAATACTTGTGAACTTATATTAAGAATTCCTTACAGATGGGATTTCCAACTAATATGCAATGAATGATATCCCACACTTACAAACCAGTCTTGAAAATTAACTTTATCAAGTGATTTAATAAATGTTTCTGTCAGTAACTCTTTAACTAAAAGACATGCTCTCTAAAGAAATGATACCTGGTCTGAAGGTGCCTTGTCATAGAGTGTTCACAGAGTTGTTGGATTTGAGGTTGTTTCTTATCATAACAAGAAATTAATCTTCTTCCACGAAGTTGACGGCTTCCTGAGATGCTTCTCCTGTCACTTAAGTTGACAGCTTCAGAGATGCTTCTCATGTCTTTCTTACAACCTGCATAATCTGTATCTATATAGCCAAACATATTAAGCATAATAACTTTAAGGTACTTTACTCCAAAAGTTGATAGTCCCTTAAGATATCTAATAATCTTGTTAATAGCTATAAGATTGGATTCTCTAAGATCCACTTGGAACCTTGCACTTTGGCATCTTGAGAACATTACATGTTGTCTATTAGCATTTGTGTAAAAGAGTGAGCTTGTCATACCTCTATAACTTGTCATTATACCTGAGTTGCACTGATCAAGCTTTAGAGGTTTCTGTTGGTAATTAGTCTTGGCATGTTCAGAATCTTCTAAATTTTGCATCTTCAAAAGATCCTTAACTTACTTGTATTGCCATCATTCTTTTGGTTTACTTGTGCTCCCAAAAGAATTGAATTGTTCTTTTGGCGTGCTTGAGCTCCTAAAAGAATTATCCTAATGGCTTGCTTGACGTAATTCCAAAAAGAATTGTAACCTTTCCAACATGCTCCTCCATACCTACTCTGCAATTACTTAGCAAATAATCTTGCACGAGTTTTTGTTAGTAGACCAACATATAACATTATCATTATATCAGAGCACATATATAACATTATGTTTGTGCCTAGTGATAAGAGTGTTATTAACATGACGACTCTACTAGTTCACATTAAATTGTAACTTCAGTTAGAGTGTCATACCATGTCCTTGACGATTGCATGAGTAGTATACTAGTTCATACTGTGACGGCCTCAACCCCGGGGTCAGGAGTTGACGTCATCAATAACAATAGTAACCATTAAAATTCAATCCAAATCATTAATAATACATATCTACTACCCCTTTTTACCAAGACCTTTTCCAGGTTTAAGTATGATTTAGGTTGCAACTAATACAAACCAACTTACAACAATCTTTCTGACGCAGCTAACTTAACACAACAACTCAACAGACCCTCTTTGATCCAGCACAACTACCTCAGAGGAGCCTGACACGAAAGGAGCTGGAACTCTGCCCTAACTACCGCGCAAGAATCTCCTAGGCATCTGTAATACATATGTAAAATATTCCGCAAGGGTGAGCAATCAATTGCTCAGCAGTACCACTATATGAATAACAAGTAAAACAGTTTAAAGTAAAGCAGTTATAGGAACAGAGCTGTAATCATGATATCAACATTTTATAATGAAAATCAGAGATAACTGGATATCACTAACTAGCATGCTTCATCAAAACAACATAGCAGTGTGCTGTAAAAATACCAGAGTCTAATTTTAGCATGATAATCACATTTATAAAACTGCTGTATCAACTACTCATGCCCTTACGGAAATCACAAATCCAAATCAGATACGTAGCGGATATGTGAAGACAGCTGATCAGGCTATCAACACCAGACGGCTCCAACTGCCATCCCATTTACCTGTTCCGGAACTCAGAGACTAGCTAGGTCTCTGACCTACTGGACTAATCGGTTATACAGTGCGCGCAACCGAATTAGCCTCTTACTCCACCTCAATAGGCCTACTCTGGCCCCAACGTATCCCATATCTGATCGTTTTATCCAGTTTTCAAAACACTTTTACCTATCTCTTATTAAAATCAATTATGTCACATCACACTATTCAAATCCTCTTTTCATTTTAATCACGTTTAGAGATAGGTGTTTTCAAAAGTTACTTTTCCCCAAAACATAATTTTAAGCAACATTTTCGAGTACAGGGGATACGTAACTTAAAACGTTTCTGTTCCATTACGAGAATAAAACATTTAGCTATTCATACGTACTAAACCATAAAAGAATGGTCAGGGGTACTTGCCTTGTAGAGATTTACGACTAATACTGATCAATTCTGATCCGACTCGGACGCTCAGGTTTTAACGTCTAACCACTAGATCACCTTGGATTCGACTTCAATACTCAGGTTCTTTAATTGAAACACTATTGAGCTCGTTGACTGTCCACTAAGTTATCTTTAGTCCAACGTCCACTTTCAGGTTCCCGACTATAACCTACAGAGTCGAAATACCATACGTTAGACGTCTAGGGATGCTTGACATATCCTCGCTAGCAAACCTACCCATTCGATATCAAATCTCGACTCGTAATTACACATTTTAATACGATACACATAGCAATCAGGGTTCCCATACTTAAAACTCGGCTCGATATTCATTTTCGGAAATTGCATATACTTGTCGTTGTAGGAAACAGGGTTTTCCGTTATAACTTATAAAATATATTCTTACAATACACGGATATGCTTCATAAAAACAAGGTTATTAACCATTTATTACAATATGCAGATAGGCACATATAACATTTATTTATAAGTATATAACTATACACACTCGATGAATATTCCCCGATAATTTACAGGATATGCTCCCCGAATTTTGGGCAGCGTCTCCTTTGTTTATCGGACTACCCGTCGAGCAATAATCGACGTCAAATCAATCACACAACAATGCATAACCAATCAATTCAGTCCAAACTAATCACGCAATCCATATTTCACAATTTCCCAACCACCGATTTGAATCAACTAATTATTATTATTATTCATATTTTATTTTTATTTATTTTAAAATATAGGACTCAGAATAATTCATCACAGTCCACCGTCGGCTCGCCGAGGCTCATCGTCGACGACGATAAAATTTTCGGGGCACCCGATTATTCGGGTTCCAACACAAAAATTTCACCGATAAATTCGATTAAAATCAATCGCATGAAATTATTTATATCACGAATCGTAGTCATAATTCCCTGCAAATAATAAAATAATATGAATTAATTCAGAATACTGAACCAAAACACAACCAACAGAACAGGCTACACACGCACAACGCGCCACAACAAAACCGCAATAAAGCAACCGAGAACACAGGGCAACCAATACGCACAATCACAAAAACTCCGTCCGCCTTGCCGGAAAAGACTGGCGGCAATCGGAGAAATGTAACAACCAGGATACAACTCAGAATCGAAACACAGGCGCGTCACATACATATATACACGCATATACGCATACACATATATATATACGTATCAATCAAACAAGGCAGGACTGAAACAAGGATTCATGGTCGAGAAGACCAGAGCGACTGCCGGAAAACCACTTACCAGAACTGGAGGGAAAGAAATCGGGAGAAGGAAAGAAATTGAAAAAGACACATAGAGAGAAGATCGAGACCGAGAGGAGATGGGGGGTTTACAGGGGGCTGGTTATAATTTGTTTTTGTGTTTTTTTTGTTTTGTTTAGTTTTTTTTTTAATTATCTCCCCCCAATCAACAACAAACACGAAGCAAAAGGATTGTTAGAATTTCAACACCTGTCCTCACTTGACTGAAGGCTTAATTCTGTACCGCATTTCACAATTTGTCGAACCAAATTACGTATTAAAACGAATTCAGAAAATTACGAAAACAGTCTTAAAATGTTACAAATATCCCGAAGTTAATAAGAAATGAATTTCGAAATTTTAAAATAATTTTCGAAACACAATTCATACCCGCTTTTATCAATTAAACGAATCGACGAGCGGGTGAAACTAACTCCGAAAATTCCCAAAATAATTTTAAAATTCTCAGAATAATACGAACTTAATAAAATATAACTTTCATAATTTTTGAAGATTTCCATAATTAAATATGGATTTTACCATTAAACACACTCAGAAAATCATTTAAAAATAAATAATTAACGAAATATTGATTTCTCAATTTTATAAAGTCCTAAAAATAATTATTGAAATTATAAAATTATAAAACCAATTTTAGAGATCATCCAAATATTTATGGAAATAAATCTGCAATTAAATCCACTTTTTAAAGTGGAACAGAACAATACCACTCAATATTTATTACACAAATAATCCTATGCATCCACAGTCACACATAAAAATAATAACATATAATACACTGCTGACACCACTCATACACATATTTTATTTATTAATTATTGAATAATTACATATTTAAATAATAAAATATACGAGTCGCTACATTCTTCCCCCCTTAAAAACATTCTGTCCTCAGAATCTGATCTAACTAAATAAGTGAGGATATTTGTCAAGCATATCTGACTCTAACTTCCAGGTAGACTCTTCTACTCGGGGATTTATTCAAAACATACTCACTATAGACATAAATTCATTCCTAGGGATTCGCTCTTAACGACTCAGAATTTGGATCGATCATCCTATGCAAAACAAATTCGGATAAGAGCCCCTTGACTCTAAATCATCGATTTGGTTTGAATCAAGTACATATCGCCTTAACATTGACACATATAACATATTATATATATATATATATTGCAACTGCAGTG
This sequence comes from Apium graveolens, assembly GCF_009905375.1. Lineage (NCBI taxonomy): Eukaryota > Viridiplantae > Streptophyta > Magnoliopsida > Apiales > Apiaceae > Apium > Apium graveolens. The sequence continues at coordinate 178,697,016 of NC_133657.1, forward strand.
ACAACACCAACTCCTAAACATCTTTACCTATATTTCTTTATACCTCGAACGGTTCAACACATTTAGGACTCTACTCGTCCCTTCTATTTAACCAATTTCTTTCGAGGTGAAACTTTTTCCTGTACCGCAATCCTAATTTTATAGATTCATATTCTTTCGATGCAAAGCCGCTTTCTTTCTTTATCTATCCCGTGTTGTTTCAACCCTCTTCTAAATCAGCAACACTACACTCTTGAGATACTGAATTAGCTCAGAACTTAATATTATCTCTACTCCCACTTTCTCTCAATAGAGTGAGGACTCACGCTTATGTCCGCACAACACTTCGCAAAGTAGTATTCTCTTACTAACAAGGTAACTATTATCATAGAAAACTCAATCCATGGTAGGTGATTATCGCAGTTCACTTTTTTTTAAACCCATCATATATATACTCTCCACATATCTTATATTGTCTGAATCATCTTCTCACTTTGATCCTCTGTCTAAGGATGATAGGTAATACTGATTTTCAATTTAATTTCCAATATCCGGTTGCTTCTTACTCATTTTCTTCAGTGAAGGCTAGGAAATAATCTTATATACTAACTTCTCATCACCTTCAGATACTCAACTTCAATTCCCACAGTTTCCCATTCCTTTACTGATTCCTTAGCAATCTTAACCACATTTAATCATTTTTCTCTGCACGAGGCATAAATTACTACACTAGCTTTGCTTCGATGGTTGTTAGTGAAATACCCAAAATCTTCTATTATTTTCAACCAAAATCCATAATTTAAAACTTAGCGTATAACTTCTTCCCTTCTAATCTTCGTAGGGAAATCCTTGGGTGTTCTACACAGACTTTCTTAATCCTTAGATAGCTGAGGATGTTATCAATAAATACAATTTGCTTATCCAAGTACTCCTTATACACCATGTTCCTTGATTCCTTATAGATAAATGATGCACTTATTACTCCTCATAATATCACCCGAACTTGCAAGGCTTATAACTCATCCTAATCACAGTCTTTGACATGTCCTCAGGCTGTATCATAAGTCAATCCCGTAGAAATCACTCACTCCTTGAATTAGGTCACATAAGTAATCAATTCTTTATAAAGGTTACTTAATTTTATTTTTCATTTTTTTAAACTCCCGATAATCAGTACACAACCTCATAATTCCATCCTTCTTCTCTACAGCATCACTGGTACGCTCACTTTCCTCCTTCTCATAACTTTTACAATTACCAACTAATTATTTCGTTCCACTTGCCTCCAGACACTCTAGGGCATTTATTTATTACTCAACCTTTTCAACTTCTAATAATCAGCACATAATCTTCATACATCCATTCTTCTTTCCTATAAACCACATTGGTATACAACACAGAATACACATTGTCTCATTATTCTTTCATTTCCCAATTCTGAAATTTCCTTAACTAATTATTTGATTCCTACTGGTTCATAAGATCCGGGGTTTTTGACACCAGCCCAACTCTGTACAGTAACCACTGAGAATTTATCTCTTATGTTCCGGGGTAATCCTGATAAGTCATTCGATAAAACCTTTGGAATCTCACTTGTTGTTTGAATTCTTTTCAACTTAGGTACTTTCTTATTATAATCTTTTATATGCGCTAGTCACGCTTTAAATTGCTTCTGCATCCAGAAACTTACCTTACTATTGGCTTCTGCACACTTTATACTTCGCTTTTTCTGAAACCACTCCTTGCCATAATACAGGATAACCAACTCAATCCTAAAATCACATCAAACCCTTCTAGCTCGGAGGGTGTCAGATCAACTGCAACTGCTTCCAACTTCTAAACGCTTGTGACGTAGTATCCTGAATAACCGTTCTATAACTACTTGTAACATGCCCACTCTCTCCATAATGGTAATACATAACTCCTGGATTACCTTCCGATGCATAATGACCCTTATATCCATACTTGAAACAATGTACACTCTTTTTACACGCACAACTGCGTCTCCTGTCACAGGATTTGCAATCCACTGCTCACTTGACTGACTGGGCTGAAGTGGAAGCAACTGAAGTAGCACTAGACCTAGCCTGAAAGAAACTCTGTCTTCGGAATCCCTTACTCCTACTTCAGCTAAACTGATTCTGCAATTCTTGACTAGATTCTTTTTAATCTGCCTTGTTCATAGCACCACCAGACTTCCTTTCCTTATCATTCTCTTCCCTAATAGCCAACTTCTGGTCACCTTCTATTACCAGGGCAGCCTGAACCATATAGGAGTATGTCTTCCGTTGCAATGCCACCACTCCTCTGCGAATTTCAGACGTCAACCCTTGTTGGAACCTCCTTACTTTCTGACTTACACACTCAGGAACTAATCGAGCCAATTCTATAAACTTGGTCTCATATTCCAACACACTGCCTCCACTTTGTTTCAGTTCTAGAAACTCGATTTCCATTTGACTCCGCATACAATCTGGGAAATACCTTTCCAAGAACAACTCAGTAAACCTAGCCCATGAAACATGGCCTTCTCCTTCTAACGCTCTGGTTAACTCCCACCAGTAATTCGCTCCATTTTTCAAAAAATAGCTTACATAATCGGTCTTAATATTATCGCTTACTTGCACAAGGTTGAAAACTTCCTCCATTTCTTTTAACCATGCTCCAGAAGTTACTGGATTAGGTTCACTTTCAAACTCAGGGGGTTTAACACTCTGGAAAGATTTAAAATTAACATTTTAGTCCACTCTTTGCTGCTGCTGAACTTGTTGGATTAACTATTGCTGTTGTTCTTGCTGCTGGCGCAATAAATCCATAATTTCATTTATAACTGGACCCACAACAACACTACTACTATTTTCTTTAGACTGGGTAACTGGCTTGGGTAGTATTTTTTTGAAATATAAATGAGTTTATTCAAAACATAACAAAAATATTTGACAGAAAATATCACCGTTTAAACGGTGCACCCGTATCAGGAAAACGCTGCCCAATCACAGTACCCACGTCTTTCATATTGGGGTCCATTTACAAAAGAAATCTAGTTTAACAGCACTAGCAATCATAGCAACAATGACAGTAGCAGAATCAACAACAGTTAGGAAAACCAAAATACAGGGAACTAACACCATAGCATGACTCCTCAATACAACAATAACTGACCAACTCCCCGTCACTACTCTATTATCACATTAACACTTATCTGACACACTACGAGACTTATCTGGCTATATTAACCGCCAATTACATCGATTAAGCTAGTAAATCAGGTCAATTTAAGGAACGCTAAACTCTTCCAGGAACCCTAGTCCAAATTTCAATCAACCTTTTCTCCAGGGATGATTTCCTTATCACCCTCAAGTGATTCATCAATCACTGAATTACCTTTCCCGAGGCTATAACTTCATCCTAAGATCCTGAACTCTCACGGTTACCATTACTCTTAAATGACACCCTGATATAAAGCTTTCCTTCTTCCTGACAATTACTCTGACTTGCTTCCAATAACGAGGACCATCCAATCGCAGAAATTCAATATCATAGGGTATTAAAGGAAATTTCAAACTCAAGGGAATCAAATATGAAGAAACTGTGAAGAAGATGTAGGTATGACTGAGAGCAACCATACAAGTACATAAGATGGCCAGTCTTAGTACCGCATAGCTCACAACACATACTTCGGTGGCGTCCCACCAGACCCTTTTGCCACACAGACAAATGGTCAACTCATATGCATTGTTTGCCCCAATCATCCGATAGAATTTTCGAGAAAAGAAACAATATTTAATAAGAAAATTCATAAATAAGAAAGGGTGAATCTGATTTGTAATGAGATCAACAGAACCCTAAGTAGCTTACTTCAGGTTCACAAATTTCTCACATGAAAGATAAGCAACTTATGGAATAGGAAACAGTTACTCTGGAAATAAAATACATTTCAAGGAAGAAGTATAAGGGTTCAAAGACACAATCTCCCGTTCTGATCCACATTCATTCTAACACTTGGCTATTATAGTGGCCACTGACTATTATCATGCTATCCGAACTCACCAAGGTCACACAATCGGGCCAATAACATTCCTTGACATAGAAAAGGCGATATCTAGAAATAACATTGGCGTCTTCTCAGCTGACACAACAAGAGCCCGCTCAATGCTAAATCCTCGTAATCAGACTCGTTTTCTCGAGGGAAAACTAGAAATCTCTACCGAACGTTACTAATAATACACATACAAAGGAGACGTACTCCAGGTTAGGGCAGTTCCAGTCAATCCTCAACAAACGTCAAGGTTACACCTTATAAACCCTTGACTAAACTCATAGACTCGCTCCTCTGATTGAGTTGCTGACTTACTTCTATATATAAACCTTCTTGCACTCTTTTGACTCCATTCTTAACCTAAATCAGGGACTCAAACCTGTAGCTCTGATACCAACTGTGACGGCCTCAACCCCGGGGTTAGGAGTTGACGTCATCAATAACAATAGTAACCATCAAAATTCAATCCAAATCATTAATAATACATATCTATTACCCCTCTTTACCAAGACCTTTTCCAGGTTTAAGTATGATTTAGGTTGCAACTAATACAAACCAACTTACAACAATCTTTCTGACGCAGCTAACTTAACACAGCAACTCAACAGACCCTCTTTGGTCCAGCACAACTACCTCAGAGGAGCCTGACATGAAAGGAGCTGGAACTCTGCCCTGACTACCGCGCAAGAATCTCCTAGGCATCTGCAATACATATGTAAAATATTCCACAAGGGTGAGCAATCAATTGCTCAGTAGTACCACTATATGAATAACAAGTAAAACAGTTTAAAGTAAAGCAGTTATAGGAACAGAGCCGTAATCATGATATCAACATTTTATAATGAAAATCAGAGATAACTGGATATCACTAACTAGCATGCTTCATCAAAACAACATAGCAGTGTACTGTAAAAATACCAGAGTCCAATTTTAGCATGCTAATCACATTTATAAAACTGTTGTATCAACTACTCATGCCCTTACGGGAATCATAAATCCAAATCAGATACGTAGCGGATATGTGAAGACAGCTGATCAGGCTATCAAAACCAGACGGTCCAACTGCCATCCCATTTACCTGTTCCGGAACTCAGAGACTAGCTAGGTCTCTGACCTGCTGGACTAATCGGTTATACAGTGTGTGCAACCGAATTAGCCTCTTACGCCACCTCAATAGGCCTACTCTGGCCCCAACGTATCCCATATCTGATCGTTTTATCCAGTTTTCAAAACACTTTTACCTATCTCTTATTAAAATCAATTCTGTCACAGCGCACTATTCAAATCCTCTTTTCATTTTAATCATGTTTAGAGCTAGGTGTTTTCAGAAGTTACTTTTCCCCAAAACATAATTTTAAGCAACATTTTCAAGTACAGGGGATACGTAACTTAAAACGTTTCTGTTCCATTACAAGAATAAAATATTTAGCTATTCATACATACTGAACCATAAAAGAATGGTCAGGGGTACTTGCCTTGCAGAGCTTTACGACTAATACTGATCAATTCTGATCCGACTCGGACGCTCAGGCTTTATCGTCTAAACACTAGATCACCTTGGATTCGACTTCAATACTCAGGTTCTTCGGTTGAAACCCTATTGAGTACGTTGACTGTCCACTAAGTTATCTTTTGTCCAACGTCCACTTTCAGGTTCCCGACTATAACCTACAGAGTCGAAATACCCTACGTTAGACGTCTAGGGATGCTTGACATATCCTCTCTAGCAAACCTACCCCTTCGATATCAAATCCCGACTCGTAATTACACATTTTAATACAATACACATAGCAATCAGGGTTCCCATACTTAAAACTCGGCTCGATATTCATTTTCGGAAATTGCATATACTTGTCATTGTAGGAAACAGGGTTGTCCGTTATAACTTATAAAATATATTCTTACAATATGCAGATATGCTTCGTAAAAACAAGGTTATTAACCATTTATTACAATATGCAGATAGGCACATATAACATTTATTTATAAGTATATAACTATACACACTCGACGAATATTCCCCGATAATTTACAGGATATGCTCCCCGAAATTTGGGTAGCGTCTCCTTTGTTTATCAGACTACCCGTCGAGCAATAATCGACGTCAAATCAATCACACAACAATGCACAACCAATCAATTCAGTCCAAACCAATCACGCAATCCACATTTCACAATTTCCCAACCACCGATTTGAATCAACTAATTATTATTATTATTCATATTTTATTTTTATTTATTTTAAAATATTAGGACTCAGAATAATTCATCACAGTCCATCATCGGCTCGCCGAGGCTCATCGCCGACCGCGGCAAAATTTTCGGGGCACCCGATTATTTGGGTTCCAACATAAAAATTTCATCGATAAATTCGATTAAAATCAATCGCACAAAATTATTTATATCACGAATCGTAGTCATAGTTCCCTGCAAATAATAAAATAATATGAATTAATTCAGATTACTGAACCAAAACACAACCAACAGAACAGGCTACACACGCACAACGCGCCACAACAAAACCGCAATAAAGCAACCGAGAACACAGGGCAACCAATACGCACAATCACAAAAACTCCGGCCGCCTTGCCGGAAAAGACTGGCGGCAATCGGAGAAATGTAACAACCAGGATACAACTCAGAATCGAAACACGGGTGCGTCACATACATATATACACGCATATACGCATACACACATATATATATATACGTATCAATCAAACAAGGCAGGACTGAAACAAGGATTCATGGCCTAAAAGACCAAAGCGACTGCCAGAAAACCACTTACCAGAACTGGAGGGAAAGAAATCGGGAGAAGGAAAGAAATTGAAAGAGACACATAGAGATAAGATCGAGACCGAGAGGAGATGGGGGGGTTTACAGGGGGCTGGTTATAATTTGTTTTTGTGTTTGTTTTGTTTTTTTTAATTATCTCCCCCCAATCAACAGCAAACACGAAGCAAAAGAATTGTTAGAATTTCAACACATGTCCTCACTTGACTGAAGGCTTAATTCTGTACCGCATTTCACAATTTATCGAACCAAATTACGTATTAAAACGAATTCAGAAAATTACGAAAACTGTCTTAAAATGTTACAAATATCCCGAAGTTAATAAAAACATGAATTTTGAAATTTTAAAATAATTTTTGAAACACAATTCATACCCGCTTTTATCAATTAAACGAATCAACGCGCGGGTGAAACTAACTCTAAAAATTCCCAAAATAATTTTAAAATTCTCATAATAATACGAACTTAATAAAATATAAGTTTCATAATTTTGAAGATTTCCATAATTAAATATGGATTTTACCATTAAACACACTCAGAAAATCATTTAAAAATAAATAATTAACAAAATATTGATTTCTCAATTTTATAAAGTCCTAAAAATAATTATTGAAATTATAAAATTATAAAACCAATTTTAGAGATCATCCAAATATTTATGGAAATAAATCTGCAATTAAATCCACTTTTTAAAGTGAAACAGAACACTACCACTCAATATTTATTACACAAATAATTATATGCATCCACAGTCACACACAAAAATAATAACACACAATACACTGCTGACACCACCCATACACATATTTTATTATTTAATTATAGAATAATTACACATTTAAATAATAAAATATACGAGTCGCTACACATACCAACCTGAAGTGAGATTGTGAAGAAGATATATGCATAGTCCAATAGATCTGCAACTGCAAAGTCCATGAACTGTGGTGCATTGACTTCCTCTTTGACTCACCAACCAGGAGTGCACTTGTACACACTTACCAGAGTCCAATTCCAGGTAGAATGTGCATCAGGTGCTTGATATGTCATAATGTCCTCAAGTCTCGTCACTGGTGCTATCTGTCAGATACTGCTTCCTGATAATAACCTAGCATCCAGTTTGGACTTGTCCCTCGTAACAATGTCCTTGTCATCCAGTTTGACTTCTGGTTATCCTTGTACCAATTACAAAGTTGTCATTTGGTTTGGATACCAGCTTCCCTACAATCTGCTTGCTGACTGATTAAGTTCATCTTGTTTTGTAATCACCCAATCAATTCAGATCTATCAGAGCTTCTGTAACTTTCTTAGTTTCTTCTTCAGATAGAAAACTAGAGAGATACTCATTTATACTCAGTAGCCCTGCTAATCATTACTCCACCATCTGGATCACTTAGAACTAGACTCTGGGAATAATATTGACATCAAACCCTTTGTCTTAGCAGATATGTTCTTGTAGTGTCCTCTGATTTTCAATATGGTGTTGTGTCTGATTAGTTGATCCTTCTATTGCTCCCCCTAAGCTGTTGCTGGGATTTCCTGAAAATCTTTACCCTTGCTGATTGGCTTTATTGAAATAATGAGTTGTATTATACACTGCCATTCCACTGCTTGGATATGAATCATCAATACCATTAATTTCTCCTTTAACAGCTTGGAACATGGAGTTATTGAACTGTGCACTTAGACTTTCAACCATCTTTAGTTGATCAACCATAAATGCCCTGTAGGTTGTAGACTCCACTGAGTAGCCATGGAAAATATCCTATCTAGTCTTAGCTGTAAATGCCAAGATCCTTGTAGAACATTCTCCTCAAACACTTTCAGGTTATCCAGTGTTTGCTTCTATTGGCCATTAACTCATTAGTGGTCTTCATGTATACATCCAGATCAAGGCTTGATCTTACTTGTTGCAAACTGTTTTGACTTCTTCGGTCCTTTGGTATTTAGAAAGTCTTGATTAGCTTGATATTTCTCTTGTAGCTTTAATCAAGTTATGGTTCTTCCCTTGTACCACTCCATTCTGACACGGAGCTCTCGGTGTTGAATATATCTCAAAATATTCTTGATGTTACAGATAGTAATAAGAACTGCTTCTTGAATTCAGTCCCTTTATCTGACCACAAGATCATTTCTTTTACAGTTGCTTCCAGCTTGATCTCCTGATATGATCAATCACCATCTGTGATGTCTTGTCTTGAGAACGCATGAACAACAACTTTGTGTTAAGAGTAGTTATCAATCACCACTATGGTATATCTTTACTTTGAGGTGATGTTGTCTTTGACTTCTCTTCCTGACATGCCTCACACTTTTCATCCTTCTAAATTTGAGATGAGGCAATCCTCTCATTAATCCCTTTTTACAAAAGAGTTCCTTGTGTTGATGTTCAAGGGTGAGAGTTTTTAACTTACTCTTAATCAGAGCAAGCTTCTCAATTTTCCTGCTTTAGATGAGATACTAATCTTTCATTGAATTGACATTTTGTCCATTGATGTTGAACTGTCTGATAAGAGGATTTGTGCCTTAATTCTCCAGCAAGGAAGTTGCTTCAATTGTTATCAGTGACTCCAATGATTGGTTGTTATCAGTGATACCAATTGTTCAATTCATGATGACATCCCTTTTCTGCATAGCTTATCCCGTAATGAAAACCTTTATTGTCATCTCCAAAAATTATTGACGGAATAGCTTATGTCAATCACATTTGATTGTGAGGCTCTTTCTTTGATCATATGCCTTGAGTATGAGTTACCAAGAATACATATGAATCAATTGACATGTTATGTCCTGCACTCACAAATGGATTAACAGTTCTTGGTACCCAACTTATCAGTTTGGGTCCAGATGGATTAGAGATATTATTATAAATAAAGATAACAACAGATGCAACCTTATCATTCTAAATCTTATCTTTGACTGACCATTTTCTCCATTTTAATACCCTTGACAGATTTGTCTCTAGGCTAGGGGAAAATGGTTCCAACCTTACATAAGAAGGACTAGCAGTCTTTGCCCTATTGTAATTCTAAATATGCTTTTTCTACAATTAATGCAAGTACTAAGAGATGCATTCATGGCATTGAAATAGGCAAGCATTGAATTAAGAATACATGACATTCATTCGAAAACATTACGCATAAGAATTAAGCAAGATAGGCATGATATGGAACAAACAGAATTAACAAATAAATCACTAATTCTATCTAGTCCAATCCTGTTGATGTATCTCATCTAGCTATCTCAATCCAAATATAAACTAATACATTTTAACAAACAATTCAGATTAAATGAATAAATCACATTGTAATAGGATACAGAGAGTAAGCATTAACAAAGGTCTTATATGCTGGAAAAACATATACCTCACTAAAGCAATTAATCATGTTTAACATATATTCAAACACATATTTAAGATCATCTAAAGTAACATGCACAAGTTAAACATTAATCCTAGTTACCAGAAAATAATCTAGTGAACTAGTTCAGCATTATCTATGTGTGATGCTATCATGCTTGTGCGAGTGTTAAACATTTAAACATTAAGATCTTATCATGCATTGAATATTGAGAACAAGATATTGCAGTGGTTCAAGAAATTGAAACCTGAGATATGTGAGTTGGACCATCTTCAGAGATTGCTATGAAAGCAAGATATTCATGATTCTCGTCCTCTGATCCATCCCAACTCTTTTCTGTGCACTATAAGTTTTGACTGGTTGCTTCCCTAAGAAAACATTCCACCTTTGTCTCAACTCTTCAACTGAATCCCTACTCATCCTTGTTTGTCAAGCTTCATGTTCTGTTGTAGCAAAACCCTTGATAGTTACTAGACACATATTGCTTGGCAAACTTGTAGCTATCAAATCTTGTTTATGTCCCAACCTCAGTCTATAACCACCTCTTGAAATGAATTTGTAAGAGCATCTGCTTCAGAATAGATAGGCTTGATCCTTGGATATAGCTTATGTACTCTTTGTGATTATGATATGACCAAGCTTCCCTGACAAGTGAAACACTGCCCTGATGTCCAGTCCCTCAAGTACTTCTACCTGAGCTTCTTCTGAATCAACTAATAGTAACTCCTATATTCTGTCCCGAGGTTCCAATTTTACTGCATGTAAGTGAGATATTTGTTTGTCCCCACTATTCTCTCTGACCTCCACAATTCCCGTAGAAATTTCATTCATTCCCTACGTCTGAAAACCCAATGGTATCCTATGGAGTAAGCCTTCGAGGAAGTTCCACAACTTTCGTTTGTAGGTCTTGAAATCATTTTCATCGGAGTAAGAAAACCATTATCTTCAATTTCCGTATTCGGGAATTTTCCGTCTGAATAACACATGGTCTTCGTTTTCTTCAAAAGATTAAAATTCACTTTAAAAACCCGGAGGAATCCTGAGTCTACCAATACTTTTTAAGTACCCTTAATTTAATATTTAAGAAAAATTTAAATTTCCAATATTTTTAATTTTCATTGTAAATAAATTAATCAAAAATAAATATTTACATAAAATCTAATTTTCAAGAATTTCGAATTTTCTTAAAAATTAAATAAAACGTAAATTATTATCTAAGAAAAATTTAAATTTAAGAATTTTAAATTTTATCGAAAAAATAAATAAATAAATAAAATAAGGACAAAAAAAAATATTTAGAACTTCCATGGCAAATACTTTCCATCCCTGTATTAGTCTGTGGCGACACCTGGAGATACGACTGCGCCGTCTTTGCCTTCAAACAACAGCAGACAGGTAGCTGTGGCGACAACTTGGGTTGCGACATACTGTGGCTGGACGACACAAGCCTCGCGTGCAGCTCTCACGCGTGCGAAAGCTGTGTGGCGATCAGTTGTACTTTGCGCGAGTAGTCAAAAGGCGCGTAATAGCCAGGCGAGTTCAGTACCAAAGCAGCTGCCCTTTCTTTTTAATTGGCAACCAAAATTCTTGTACTTATTTTATTAATAACATGTACATGTTTTGTGAGAAAGGAAATGGCAGCTGTGTACAGAAACTAGAACCGAGACCAAAGCAGAATGGCAGATAATTAAACACGAAACTGGCAGCTAAAATACACCAAAAAAAATTAAGTTAAAATTTTTATTTAAAAGTAGTAAATTAATTTAGTTAAATTTATAAAATAAATTTATTTAAATTAAGTTCATAATAAACTTATTTAAATTAAATTTATAAAATAAATTTGCTAAATAAGATTTACAAAATAAACTTATGTAAATGCAAATTAATAAAATAAATTATTTTTAAGGATCCTGATTTGTGTATCAATCAGTCGGCTCTGATACCAATTGTTAGGTCTCGAATTATCGTAGAAGGGGGGTTGAATACGATAATCACTAAATTAAAAATTCTTTCAAATCTTTAGCGGATAAAATATTTAGTGTTCGGTTAGTGGTTTCGTGTTCTTGAGAGGAATAGTGGTTGGAACGATAAAAACAAGGAACACAAGATATTCGAGGAAATATATATTCGTATATAAATCCTCGAGGGTGTTGCTACACTCCGGTAAATAAATTAACTGGCTACAATCTAAGAACAAAAAAGTTCATAGCTACTATAAAAATTTACAAATCAAATCCTATACAATAATCTAACTTTTGTTTGTACTAGGATTTAATTACCGGGTAACGATTATAATGCCCTAAGAATATACAAGAATTAAATCGGGCATTATAACGTTACTCCGGTGAGAAGTTAAATGGATATTCAAGTAGCTTGAACTGCTCTGTAAATCTCCGCTGCCATTTTCATTACTCTCTTGGGAGAGAAGATGAACATAAATTTATTCAGAACGAATGGCTGATTATCTTCTGCTGCAAAGTGTAGACTTTATCACTAAAATGTGTGGCTGAGGTTTCTTTGGCGACCAGCTTTCTGTGACGACAAGGAGATACTTATGGTGGCGATCAGCATGTGTGGCGACAAGGGGGAGGGGTTAATTTGTGTGGCGACAGGGAGTGTACTAGTACAGCAAATGTACTTAGTACTTAGTTAATAAAACAAACCAAAACAAACTACACCTTCTATGGCGACCTAATGTCACCCTGGTGTTCTTATATTATTTTGATTTTCTTTTTTTTCTTTTTCTTTTTGTTTCTTTTTCTTTTTGTTTTGTTTTCTCTTTTTCTTTTGTTTTCTTTTTCCCTTTTTTTGTTTTCTTTTTCTTTTTCTCTTTCCTTTTTTTCTTTTTCTTTTCAAGTTTAAATTGTAATTAAATTAATTTATAAAATAAACTTTAAATATAACTTATATAAATAAACTTATTTAGATTTATAAAATAAACTTATTTAAAGTTTATAAGATAAATCAATTTAAGTTTATTAAATGATTTATATTAAAGTCCATTAAATAATTTATTTAATTTAACAATTAAACTTTGAGCTTCGCCAATCCCCTGAGTTGTTGAGCTGTATTCCCTGCGCACCTCTTCTTGTACTTTAACAGATAAACGTTCAATCCAAGTACGTTCCTCAACTTAACAATCCTTCTATAAATAATACCCAGATTCCTTTCACGAGCTGTTGACGCCTGGTGCAACTAGTCTGGTTCACAAACGACTAACCCCGATTCAGGTCTTCGTATTATAGCCTTGATTACAATGTTAAGCTTGCCTCAACTTTATTGCTTCAGACACTGACTGTCAGTAAACAACTGTACTTTCACAAAAATCCTTTCTGTTACTTTAGACAATGTCTTCATTAACCTTTGTCTATACCTTGTCTTCAATTCTTCAAATTTCTATGCTTCGAACACTGTCTATCTTCAATCATTGCCAATACACTTAAATCTTCCGGTGGCACTTGTATACTGAATCTTCAACATTTCTGAAACCCTGAAAGTCTTTAACCTTTGTTCTTCACTGAGGCATGATCATATTAATGAACTTCTTTCAGTGACCTGTAGACAGACTTCAGGCTTTCTTCTAATCTTCTGATTCTTTGTATTTGCCTTGTCTTCATTCACCTGATTTCTTGTGTAGACGTAGTATTATTAACCTGTCATGTTCTAGTGTTGTTAACGTGTTGAGTTATCACATAACTGTTCATACAGCTACGCAGTCTCACCAATATAAGTTGTTCAAAGATTTAATATCTGCAAAGATATTGAATTTTGCATTTATAGATATTTGTCGGGGTCTGCTAAGATACTGAATTTTGATCCTGATGTGTACCTACCGCATGATCTATGCAAAAAACAGATATTTAATTCGTAGATCGGATTGTTTACCTTAAGAAGCTTTACAAATTGGTTGAATAATGGAGATCCAAAGATTGTTCAATCACCACGCATCTCGCTTTCGCGATCTACGCTCTATCAGTTCCACACGAATGCTTGAACTCAAGAATTGGATGTGTACTAGCACAAACTCCTTTCTTCTTACTTTCTCCATCTTCTCTCTTGGTGTCTAGGGTTTTAGTAAAAGTTTTATCTTAAAAATCAGTCACAAGAGATATTATATAGAGAGTAAAAAACAAATTATAACTCTTAACTAATTAGGAGTTATTATTAATTCAAATTCCTATTTGTTTAATAATTAAGTCACACTTAATTATTTAACAACATAATTTCATAATTAATATTAGTAAATTCGAATATCATTATTTATCTAATTAATTAAGTCATACTTAATTAATATTACAAATAATTTTAATTAGTTTAAATCTAATTTAAATTGAATAATCCTTTAAACATTTTTTGTGTGTGACCCTATAGGTTATTATTACGCTGGCAACGAATTTTAAATCTAATTTTAAATCGTAAACAATGAGCGACATCTAGTAATACATCATTTCTACCCAAGTAATAATAATTCAATCGGTGGTCGATTTAACCTTTCATAAATAATGTACAATGTAATATAATCCTTTTAACCACATATTATAGATTAAACTAAAGGCATGTAATGTGTCATCCTTATCAATATTTAATCCAGGTTTCCTTGATCAATGAGTAGACTATCATATCAAATTAACATTTGAGCATGGCCACGCATTTCATAGTCTAGCACACACAAGAGGCCAATAATATCACTCCTAAAATTGGGAGGGTTAAATCATTTCTAGATCATTCATATTTCTCATACGATTCATAATATACCAGAAATACACTTTTATTATTACCCGGTCAAAGGTAACTTTTAATGTAATCAAGGTACATTAATTCTCGTATAAAAATATATTGATTTCAAGTCTAAGGACCATTACATCATTATCAGAGTGAGAATTACTTATGACACAACATACATGTAGAATCTCATATTAGGTCTGTCCAGCACCATGTACATTTACATTTGCCTGTGTTTTTTACTTTAGTATCACAATACCTATGATCAATGAGATGTGATCATCGGTCAATAAACACACCAGTCTTAATGCATTATTATTGTCCCTTAATAATAATACTTGACTAGGGACCTTTAGGAATATTGATACTATTCTCATAATCTCATTTCTAAGTCACATACTGAGAGATATAGAATTCATATCATATTCCAAGTACATTTATAAATTTAACATTTATATTGTAGTAAATTAAGAATTAATAAATTATAAAGGAATAATCGATAGAACATAAATATTAATAATCCAAATGTCTTAAACTAAAACAGCATAGTGTTGTATCTAGGGCACAAACACTAACAGTAGGGCTAAGAAAGACTCTCTCAACTTGGCTATATTTTCTTCAACTAAAGTGAGAGAAAGAGCTTGAAGTTTTTCAGAAAACTTGTTGAACTTGGATTTTATTTCTGTAAATATGGGCATCAGTTCATCAATCATGTCATTGATCAGTTTCTTCACAACAAATTGATGTTTTTCCAGGGTACGTTCCATGGCTCTTCCAATGTGATAAAAGGCCTTTGATTGTGCTTTATACACATTTGTCATCGCATCATAGACCTCTTCGGGAGTGAGGACCTTAGCATTGCTTCCCAAAATTGTCACATATTTTTCTGTAAACTTTGTTAAGGCCTTCTCTATTGTTATTGTGTAGTCCTTAAAAAGCCATGCATCCACATTATCATCTGCTTCATCTGTAATATTCTCTTGTTGCTCCTCAACATCCTCCTTGTATGAAAGTAGAATAGTTTGATAGTCTTGGTTTGACATATCAGTAGTTAGGAGTTGTTGGTGATATTGGCTAGGCCTGCAAGTTGGTCAACCAAAAGATCATTTACAATAGTGGGTTGTGATTGAACATCTTGCAGCCATTGAGATATGAGGTGTGAGGGTTGATGAGTAGTGATTGAAGTAGAAGGTTGGTCTGTTGTGTTTGATGTGTTTGGGATGGGGGTAGTAACTGGACCTGTGACATGAGTCACAATTAAACTCATAACTTGAGCTGTGGTTGTGATAGTGTATTGTTCACCACTAGTGGGAACCTCATTTGAATTGGAGGGGATTTGACCGGGTTACTATCATGTACCATGACCTCAAACCCTTATTCCTCTTGCAAGAAATTGGCACTTGAATGTGTTATACTTGCCTCCTTAATGACTGGATCATTGAAAATTGGACTCCTAACTTCAATTGACAAGGTAATTCCTGCCAGAGTTGTGAGGGGAGTTGTTCCTGCTTGAGAAACCTCCAATTGAATTGGTGAGGATTTGAGTAGCTCCCCCTCAAGAGGACCACCCTCAAACCTAGCAGTCTTTGAAGACTGTGGTGCACATGAAGGTGCTAGAGTAACATTTACATGGTCTTCAGTAAAACTGATGAAACTCTTGTGTTTATGATGGTGCCATCAAGGTCTATCTTAGCATGTAGTCTCTCACCATCTAAATGATGTGTCTGAGTAGTGATCATAGTTTTTTGAATTGTATCACTTGATTTTGGCAAGGCTTGAGAAGTAGATTCAAGCCTTTCATTAAAAAAAGAAGAAATATGAGAAATTAGATTTGAAATTTCAGAGTTAATTTTTGGCAACTCCCCTGAATGGATGAGGGAGTTTCAAGAGATGTGCTCTCATGATGTGTGCCATCCAAATTGCTTCTATCAACCTCTTGAGAGTGCTTAAGAGGTGGTGCAGACTCTTTACAGGATGCAGTTGGGAGACTGCTTTGTTCAATAGTGATACCTTATTGAGAAGGTGCCTCTAGAGTCAATTCAAACCCCTTTGTTACAACTGCATCTTTTTTAGAAGATGCAGAGGCGGCTATTTGAGTGGTCAACTCAACCTTCCTAGAATTCTTTAACTTTCTTACCAGGTTAGAGTCAATAACTGTTTGGTCCTCACCACTCTCAGAAATAGTAACTAATGATATTTATTTTCTCTTCTTTTTACCAACTCCAACCTGTTGGGAGGCTGAAGTAGTTGGTTCCCTAGCTTCTGGTGGTTTTGAAGGAAGGATCTCAGTTTGGGAAGGCTCATGTTGGTTATCCTGTTTTGTACAGTTACATGTACAGGAACCACGACTGAACTAGAACCTGCATTAGACCTCATGTTAGGCATAGGATAAGGGTAGATCCTAAATCTCTCCAATATAAAGTTAGTGACATTTAGGGCTACCTTCACCTGATTCTTTGTAATGAGTGACCTAAATAAGATTTTGGACACCTGTTTACAATTGCCTATTTTACTTCTATCAATTTCATCAATCATAAGAATGTCTACAACTTTATAATTTAAAGTAGATATTATGAATCTAGGGAAGAAAATTTCCTTACCTCTACTTATCAGTGGCATTGTGAGCTTGGTGCTGAGTTCTTCCAGGATCAATAGGCCAACATTGATGGGCTTGTTGTAGGCCACGGAGAACACCAACTTCTGTACAACACTGGATATGTTGTCATACCCAGTCCTCCTGCATGTGAAGTCTCTCATAATAGAATCAAATAGAATGGACCATTCCCTCCTTAGATGCTTCTTGTTTAGACTGGAAAGATTGATCTTCTCACTATAGTTTATGAAATCCATAAACTCAGCTAGCTCTTGTGTTGTAGGTACCTCCACCATGCCATCTGTAGGAATGCCCAAAGCTTTGTTGACATCATTGGCATCAAACTCCACATGTCTTTCCTGAATTGAGCAATTCACAACCAAGGAAACCGCCTGGTTTTCATGCACAACTATATTCACCACAGCTGAGTTCCAAAATTCATTGAGCATGTCCATGTAGAGAATAAAGTTAGCATTTAAAGCTCCTGTATGATAAGATTCAGAAAGAAACTTGACAAAGCATTTGAAATTGTCAGGAGCCTGATTTGCATCTGTAAAAGCCAAGTAGTTGGTACCATTCTTTGGAATAACAGCTCTAACATTGTTTGCAGCTATTATGAGTGTTTGAGTTTGAATGGGTAAGAGATTTGGGAGAGAAAGAGTTTGATACGAGAGAGAACGGTGAATATTTGCAAAAGCTAGGTCAATTGAGATCTCGATAGCATAAAGAGGGGTTATGTCGAGATGTCTGGGTATTTATAGGCTAGAGATGTGATATATCGAGAAGTGGGAATAAACGGTTGATATTTGCTTATCAAGAAGTCACGTGAATTTGAAAACTCATGTCGAGATGTCACTATCCTAACTCTTATCGAGAACTAGATAGTGACTAATCAAGAAATAAAATAAATACCCAGTTTGTTATTCCCAAGGAACTAACAATGAGATTTACAGAAGGGGGTTGAATGTAAATCTCAAAACTTTTTCAAGTTTTGAGCAGTTTCAAAAGCTAAGTGTTATGATGAACAAATGTGTGTGAATTGCTTTGAGCAGGTGCAGACAGATGTATATTCAAGACACAAGTGTAAAGAACACAAAGGCTTTAAAAACTTTTCTGGTGGATTTGTTGTTCCACCAGAGATGTGTATTTCAGAAAATCTGTGATACAAAGAATTGATCACATCTGCTTCCTAGTACAAACTAGATGATTTTCTCTCTATATTTTTCTAAACAGCTCTGGAAAATTCACATCTAATTACTAGCTGCAACTTGGTTTATATATCACCAAGTTTAAAAGTGAAGACAAAGATAAAATACAATTATAAAATAGTTATTCACATGTTTCTTCTTCATTTCTCTATCCAATGCAATCTAAGATAATCTGTGAATCTTTGAATACATCCTTGTTTGCACCAGAATGGAAATGCTGCTTTTTCCTGATTCCTCCAAGAGGCTACCACATTCCAATTGTCTCTGTCAACCCATGTGCCTCTGTCAGCTTATGAATTGTCACTATCAACTGCTATTGAACTGAGCATCCGTTGAAGCTTTCATCCGTTGATGGCTTTATCCGTTGATGCTTTAGCAGTTGAAGCTTTATCCGTTGATGCACTCATCCGTTGATGGATGTTATCCGTTGAAGCTTTAGAGACATCCGTTGAAGCTTTGTTTCTCATCCGTTGAAGGCCTTTAATCTATCAGTTGATACTACTTCATTTACACAAAATTACAAGGCATGAAATATTTATAATTAGCCCTCCTATTTGCATATCCACTAGTAGTCAACATGACTTATAATTTCCCACAACTTCTAAGAATTATAACTTAAATACAGAGACTGAAATGTGCTACAATACTAAACTTATTTCTAAGTAAAGCTACTCCATCAACGGATAGCCAAGATGGTCTTATCCGTTGAGGCTACAAATACTAGATTTCTACTTAAGTATTTTGTTTAACTTATCATCAAACTAATACATATATTCCTAACACAGTTGTCCTAATTGGACTGATATTCCAATTTACATTGAATTAATCAATATAAAATTAGAATAATTTTATATCAAAAGTATTTTAATAAAATAATTTATTAAAATAAATTATTTCAGTTCTGAGTTATCGAGAAGTCTAAAAATTTATACTTGTAAAAAACTCCATGTATAAACATATATCAAGATCTCTACAACACTTGTCGAGAAGTCATAATGAGGCTTGTCGATAAGTCCTTCGAGAAGTCATGAAATAGACTTATCGAGCACGCTATCGAGAAGTCTCAAAATGACTTGTCGAGAAGTCATTTAGATTTATCGAGAACTCAGTTCTCTATATACTTTTGTTCTCTTTCAGTTATGCCTTATATTAATTTCACATATTTAAATTGTAAATTAACAGCTGAACAGTTTTTCTCAGAATTTGAAAAATTCCAAGTTGAATTTTAAGTTTTGAAAAATAATTATACAGAGAATTCTGAAATATTTATAAATCATATTCTAGTTAATTTTCAATTAAATCAAATTAATTTTGATTTATCAAAAATTAATCTGCTACAACACAATAGCCGAGTTCTTGCCTTTAGGATGAAGAATTTAGCATACCAATTTTACCTACAAGTCTACTGAAAGTTGCTTCATCCAAAGGTTTAGTAAAAATATCAGCTAATTGTTTTTCTGTTGAAACAAAAATAAGCTCAATGGTACCCTTTGCAACATGTTCTCTAATAAAATGGTGTCTTACATCAATGTGCTTAGTTCTAGAATGATTAACTGGATTAGCAAGAATAGATATGGAACTAGTATTATCACACATAATTGGAATTTTGTGTAACACTGGGCCATAATCCATTAATTGATTTCAAATCCAAAGCACTTGAGCACAACAACTTCCAACAGCTATATATTCAGCCTCGGCTGTGGAAGTTGACACGGGTTATTTCTTACTATACCATGATACAAGTCTTTGACCAAAACAAATTGACAGCTTCCACTTGTACTCTTCCTGTCTACCCTGCATCCAGCAAAATCTGCATCTGTGTATCCAACAGCTTCCAATCCAGTTCCCTTATGATACCACAATCTCAAGTTTGGTGTCCCCTTCAATTATCTGAAAATCCTCTTGATAGCCATCAAATATGATTCTTTGGGATTTGCTTGAAATCTAGCACACATACATGTTACAAAGATGATGCCTGGTCTACTAACAGTTAAGTACAATAAAGATTCAATCATTCCTTTATAACCTGAAATGTCTACACCTTTTTCTTTCTTATCTTCATCCAACTTAGTAGCTGTAGACATAAGTGTTGATGCAGGTGAGCATTCAATCATTCCAAATTTCTTCAATAAATCTTTGACATACTTAGTTTGACTGATAAAAATTCCATCACTTATTTGGCTAATTTGGAGGTCAAGGAAGTAACTTAATTCTCCCATCATGCTCATCTCATACTCACTCTGCATGAGTTCAGGATATCTTTGACATAGCTTTTCATTTGTCGAACAAAAAATGATATCATCCACATAGATTTGAACTAGGATATATCACCACCATGCTGCTTGTAGAATATAATTTCATCAATTGTAACTCTTGTAAATCCACGTTTGAGTAAGAATTCTGACAGTTATCCAATTAGGATCAAGTAGAGCTTCCTCAGTTTTCTTAGGCTCAATTTGTGAAAGAAAGCATGCATGCAAGCATTCATTCCTAGTTGCACCCCTAGTCCTCACTCCAGCATTTGGATCACCAATTATTGCATCTCTTGTGTGACTTCTATCCCATTTTCTAGTATGATCTTGTTGAATAGATTTGCCTGCATTTTCTTCATTATTGGCATGACTTATAGAAATTTCATCTATTTCTCCCCCTAAGTTTGTGCCATCAAATTCAGGTGAGCTTCTACTTTGAGAAGAATCCTCATTTCCATGGTTCACTGGATCATTTGCTTCCTCCTCCATCCTGTTGACTGTGTTGATCTCAGCAACATTTTCAGAATTATTGTCAATGTTGAGATAAAATTTAGGGCTTCAGCTTCATTTTCATCAAGGCATTCCAAGCCTGGACATTTTTCATCATTAAAGGTCAAATTAGTGCTTTCCATAATTTTCTTTTGCTCAAGCACATAAACTCCGTAGACAGTCCTTTCTAATGAATATCCCAGAAAAATAGCTTCAAAAACTTTAGTGACAAATTTTTCAACATATTTAGAGTTGTCTTTGAGCACAAAACATTTGCTTCCAAACACATGCAGATGTTTCACAGTAGGCTTTCTTTCTGATAAAATTGAGTAAGGTGTAGATATTTGTTTTGAGTATAGCATGCAGTGTTGACAGCTTCTTCCCAAAAACTAGTTGGAAAATTGGCATCTTGCAGCATTGTTCTTACAGCTTTAACTAGAGTTATATTTTTTCTTTCAACCACAACATTTTGCAGGGGTGTTCTTGCAGTTGAGAACTCTTGAACAATGTACTCGTCTTTTCAGAATTCACTTAAATCTGCATTCCTGAATTCTGTGTCATTATCACTTCTCAATATTTTAACACACTTTTGATCTTCAGTCCGCATCTTTATTTTCTTTATGTGTTCAATAATGATGTGTGGAGTTTCATCTTTTGAATGCATAAATTTCACCCAAATGTATCTTGAGTAGTCATCCACCATCACCAGTGCATATTTATTTCTTGAAATAGACAAAACATTAACTGGTCCAAACAGGTACATGTGAATAAGCTCCAATGATGCATTTATTGAATTTACAGTCTTGCTCTTATGACTAGACCTCTTCATTTTGCCTTTCTGACAAGCCTCACAAACTTCATCTTGAGCAATTGTCAGATTTGGCATGTCTCTCACTAATTCCTTTTTCACCAAGGTATTAATTACTTTGTAATTCAGATGAGAGAGTTTCTTATGTCACAACTTGCTTTGCTCAATGGATGCCTTGGTGTAGAAGCAAAAATTCCATCCTTGTTTGCTGAATTTAGATATGCAACAAACATGCTCCCTTTTCTTGCTCCTTTCAAAGCAACTTCACCAGTTTTCTTGCTAGTGATTGAGCAGTCTTCTTTGTCAAATATCACCTTGAACCCTTTGTCTGTAAATTGGCTGACACTTAGAAGATTTACTTCAAGACCAGTAACCAGTGCTACATCTTCAATGACAATATTCCCAGAAATTAACTTGGCATATCCCATTGTGAATCCTTTGTTGTTGTCTTCAAAAGACACCAATGGGCCAACCATCTTCTCAAATTGTGATAGTAGGGCTTTATCACTTGTCATATGCCTGCAATATCCACTGTCAATGATCCGTATGACTTTATTCTTTTCCCCTGCACACAATGAGAATTAAGTGTGTTTAGCTACCCAGGCAGTGTTGGATACTTTATTTCTTTTCACAGAAGTTGCAGAAATAGAGTTTGAGCTTTCAAAAAGAACATCATTCATTGTTTGATTAGCATTATCCTTTTTAACTGAAGATCCAAGATTTACTTTCTTGAGATCTTTTCTTAATTTATGACAGCTTGTCATAACCTTCATATTATAAGAAATGCAATCAAACTTGTCACAGTATGAATAGGGATCTTCAGCCAATGCCTCATTACGTTTGCATGCTACCACTTTTGGCTCACTAACAACCTTTCTACAAAGATGAGTTAGGTGATTTGTTGAACCACACTTTTGACATTGCTTATTTGGAGCATCTGCAACATAGGAATAATAGTTGCTCTTTTTTACACCTATTTTTCCATTTATATTCTTTTTCTTTTCCCCAGCATTCTCATTTTTGACTTCCATGGTTCATGTCTTTGCAGTTTGATTTACTATGGGCTTCTTTTTATTTTCAGCAGTAGAAGTGGTTTCTGCATTGTTCTTCTCAATATCTTCATCTGCAAATTTCTTGCTTGATGATCAACTCAACTTCACTGAAATCAACCTCACAACCTTTGAATAGAGGTGCATTAACTTTATTTAGCATCACAGGAACATCATGGTTCACTGTTTCTTTTCCCTTGATAGCTTCACCTTTCTTGTGAGAATTCAATGCCTCATGGTCCAAGCCAATAGCTATTTTAGCACATGGTTTGTTTTTCTCATGATATTGTCCAACCAACTGAGATGTATTTTTCTATAATTTGAGCTTCAAAACATTATTCTCCAATCTTTCTCTCAACACTGCTTCCACTTCACTAGCACACTTTAGCTTGTTCTTAAAATATTCATTTTCATGTTTGACTGTCTCAAGACCAACAAGCTGCAGCTCCAATTCCTATTTCTCTATCTCAAGATTCTCATTAATTTTTGATAGTCTACTCACTTCCTCAGTAGCTGCCATCATGCTTGTATGGATATGAAACATATCTACACTCATCTTTTCAACAGTTTCTTTATATTGACTTACATTTAAATTAATTGTGGTTAGAGTTGGTACCTCTGATTTAGATGCAGATGATTCTCCTTTCTTTAGAGCCATGAGAGCATAATTCTCAGATTCTTCATTATCATCATCTTCATGTGTATCATCCCAACTCTTGCCTTCTGCAATATAAGTATTTCCCTGTTGCTTTCTCAAGAGAGCTTCATACTTTGCTTCCAATTTCAAATAAGCTTTATTTTTTTTCAACTTCTTTGGCCTTCTACATTCAGTAGCAAAGTGACCTAACTCATCATAATTGTAATATCTTATCTTTGATTTGTCAACAAAGCCCGTTCTGTAGCCTCCTTTGCTATCTGAGTTGAACTGTATTTTTCCTTTCCAATTGTTGTTTTTGTTGGATGTCTGGCCCTTGCCCTTAAAAAACTTTGGCTTCTTAACCCTTATGTTAGAGAATTTTCTTGCAAGGTAAGCCATTGACTGGTCCATCTCATCCAATTTATCAAGGGTGTAGAATTCATTCTCCTCTATTTTCAGTATGACTTTCTTCTGCCCAATAGTTTGAACAACTGGAGTTTGAGCTTCTAGTTCATCATCAAATGACTTACAGTCATTGGCAACTAAGGCACTAGTTCTATCAACAACATGTCCTTGATCAGCTCTCAATGACTTTCTTTGTAATATTTCCATCTCATAAGTCTTCAAGATTCCATACAAGACTTCCAGTGTCATTCTTTTTAAGTCTTTTCCTTCTCTAATAGTAGATATTTTTTGTTCCAAAAGGTCAGGAAGAGTGAGAAATAATTTTAGGTTGGCCTTTTCAGCTTCATAGTATTTGTCATGAAGCTGCAAGTCATTTATCAGCATATTGAATCTTTCAAAAACATCAGTTTTACTTTCCTTAGGTCTATCCATAAAACCCTCATACTGTGACACCAAGATCCTCATTTGGTTATATCTAACTTCTTTTGTTCCCTAAACAGTATCTCAATTTTCTCCCAAATCTGTTTAGCAGAATCAAAGTTGATAATGTTGTTATACATTACATTATCAAAAGACTCAATTAATATGAGTTGTAAACTGCTAGCTAGTGTAACCTTTTCCTTTTCAGGCTATGTGTAGGTTAAGGGGGGCTTTGGGTGTATAATGTGTTGATATGACCATGTCTCCATTTGTATCTGAAAGCGGCCGGGAATGAGTACCTATCCCTTACGGGAATCGAACCCGTGTCTTCGACATGAAAAGACGATGTCCTAACCACTGGACGAAAGGGACCAAAAAGCCATTCTCTCAGCTCCGAGAATAGAAGTGGTTCGTTTTGTTTCTATACGCAATTAAAGATTTCGTTTGTGTTCATGTTGGCGATTTCTGATGTGAATTCGGCGGGTCATCACCCCTTCCTACGGGTTTCCCCACCGACCCAGTGACATACCAACCACGCCCCCTCTCTTTCTCCGATCATAAAGCCCGCGGATCCTTTTTTTCATCCCCCCTGAATAATTAAGGCCCCGCTCTTTCTAATAAAAAACAGGGGGGGCGAAGCGCCCGTTTGAAGTGGCGAAGGCCTATGCTACAGTAATCAGAAACTCTTTTCATAGGGATGAACGGTCTATTATTGAGAATCTGAATGTACATAAGGTTGGCCATCCTAATGAACAATATCATTTTCTTTTTCCATATTGTGTAATTGATCTTGTCAAAAGCTGGTATCTTGATGCTTTTCAATTTCTGAGCACTCATTCTTCCAAGATATTTATATATTTACTTTCAGATATTACTATGATACCACTTGTTAGATATTGAATGCAAAGAAATGTAACACAAGGGGGTGAATGTGTTTCTTGAATTATATTTGGCCTTTTAAACTTGAGTGGAATAATGGTGAACAAAGCAGTTAAAAATTGTAGAGAGAAAATGCTTGACAGTAAAACACACAAGACACAATATCAAAAACTCACTTAATTATATTAATTAAGTTTGCCTTGTTACAAATCCGTGTTCTTGAATAGTAAGAACTCAACTTATATCTTAAGAGAATACAATATTTTTAGATCTGTTTTTGTTACCTCTAAACTAAGGACCCGTGCATGCTTTATAGACTAGCAATATGGGTTTACAAAACTTGCCCTAAAATGTACTAAACCAATTTTTTAAAACAACATTGTTTATTTCCTTATCTGGTGTTAGCAAATCTGTGCAGAATCTTGCAGGTCTGTGACCATCCTTTGTCCAGAAAATCTAGGTCTTTGATCTTGTATTCTTCAAACTGCTTTTGTAGACTTTTCAATTCAGTGAATGAATTGTTTGTTGACTGATAATCTTGAATCTTGAACTTGTATGTATTCTGAATTTGAGATAGTGTGTCGAGATCTTCTTTTGTTTTGTAGAGAAGTGACATATCGATAAGTATAATGACTTATCGATATCTTGAGTTCTTTATAGGTATATTTGACTTGTCGAGGTCTCCAGTTCTCTACATGCAGAATGACTTGTCGACATCTCCAGTTCTCTATATAGGTTTTTGACTTGTCGACATCTTGAGTTCTCTACATGAGAAATTTGACTTATCGATATCTCTGAAATCTCTACATGAGGTATTGACTTGTCGATATCTCCAGTTCTCTATATCTTCATTTGACTTGTCGATATCTCTGAGATCTCTACACGCGAAAATGACTTGTCGATATCTCTTGGGACTTCTCTACAAGTCATTTTGGACTTCTCGACTGACTTCTTGATATACCTTGATCTGTGACTTGTCAATATCTTGACCTAGAATATTTTTCATAGAACAACATTATTTAACTCCAAACTTCTACATCTCTTCTCTGAGACATGATCATGACTTGATTTTTTTTCAGAGTTTATTCATTAGCTTGAAACTGTTCACAAAAAAATTCCCCCGTCTAATCTACTAAACATTTTTACAAACTAAAGAAATACAACTACAGAATACAAATATTGATTATCAAGCAACTTAATCTTAGTATTGTCAATATGACTTAGTCTTGTTATTATATAGGCATGTCTTTCACAATACTACCGATCAATTTCAAGTTTAAACCTAAAAATCGAGCTATAGCATTTGGTGCTCGAATTAGGAGAAATGCCTTGAAATTGTAAAATAAACAACTCAAAAGATTTTTTAATAAGATTCATTACATTTCATAGAAATTTATATTGTTAATTTTGAACTGAGAAACCAATCTAGGCATGTAATATCTTGTACAAATTCGAGTCATAAAAATTTGGATTAATTCAATTTTTACTTCAAGTTCAAATATTTGCCCGAACTCGAGTTATACATCAAGTATCAAGCTCAAATTGGTCTCATCACATTTGGATCAATTCAATTTTTTTTTTCAAGTTCAAATGGTTTCTCGAATTCGGGCTTATAATTAAATTCGAGAACTCGAGAGCTTATAATCAGATTCGAGTGAAATTATTTAATTTTTATGGAGTACGGTTTAAGTCTATGGTTAAAAAACAAATTATTTCAAAGAAAAATGGAAAGAATTTTTTTTCTAAAACTCAATTTTTAAGTCTATATTGCAATGGACGTTGTACTAAGACCATCTTTAACTCAAATTTACATACGTACTTTTAGACCATTTGGGTTTAAAACTCTTATTCAACACGATTCTAAAAATTACATCATTTTGATGTTATAGTCAGACTAAATTTTTAGATTTTTTTTATATCCTGATATTATTCTTGTACTTCTTTATTTGAACAAATATATTTTTTTTATATCCGGGTTAAACAAATCTAAATATATTATCTAAAATATTAGAATACATGACTATTCATTTGGTTATTGTAGCATTCATAAAAAAATATAGAAAACTTCTTAATTTTTTTTTAATTCTCGAGTATATGTTTAGGGATATATGTTTAATATTTATTATAATTTTAGTAATTTAAATGATAACTGTTGAGATTTGTAACTTAAGTGATATATGATCCTAAATTAGTGACTGTTTTAATATTTAACCCAAATTTTATTATTTTTAACTTTATTTTTTTATTTTAATAATATAATAATTTATCTAATATATGAATGATGTAAAATTTAGTATAAATAAATAGGAGTTAAATTTAAAAATAACATAATTTTCATTCTATCTTGATATAAAAATTACACCAAAATAGTGTTAGGAGTGGAATTGCTCTCAAACCCAAGTTCAAGTAAACCCAATTTACTTGTTGGCTCATACGTGAATAAGCCCAATTATTCTTGAAACGAGCACCATATCTTGATATCTCACATACGCCATTTTATTTGTATCAGCAAAAAGGGGAATTTAAAACCAGTGTTCAGTGCAGAGAAAAGCCCTAGAAAATCGAAGATGCCATTGAAAGTGTTGGAAGCTACAATGTCAACATTTAATGGGGTGTTTGACAAGTTCAAATTAGAAGCCCCTAAAAACAAAGCTAATTTCATCCTTTTCTTGGCTGACATCGACCCTGCTACTTCTCAAAGCTGGTGCCCTGGTAACTACCCTCGCCACTATTTAAATCTCTTTTCAATATAGTAAGACACACTCACTCAACCGCCTTGTTTTCGACGAGGTTCAAACTCTCGACATCCCGTAAAGAAAGCGAGAGAGTTACAGGCTCGAACCAAGAAGTCTGTAACTATTTGTCACTATACATATATGCCCTTTTATTTCCACTTTTAAATGTTTTATATACTTTATGCTGAACTAACTACAGATTGATTAATTGGTGAAGCTTATAATTGATTAGTGATTAGTTTAGAATTGATTTCGATATTTAATTGGTGAAAATATTTTGACTAGATTACATTTTGTTTTAAGCAATTGAGTATTGAGCCTCCCTTTTGTAAGTTTAAACACTGCATTGTAAGGAGATGCTGAAGCATTGCTGAATATGTTTTTATGATTTCTCTTGTGCTTGCATTTTTTTGGACATGGTTTGGCATTTGATGAGTTTATGCAATTAGCATACAGGGATCATGCACATTTTTAATTGAGTGTACTCTCTAATTAGCAAATCGACCGAATTGCTAAAGAAGCACACCCATTTCCCATATGTTGTGCCTTTTCAGTTTTCTAAACTGCCTTTCTCTGTTTGTATATATGTGCGTGTCTTGCCTTGTTACTTTGCTGTTTTTAGACTGCGTGAGAGCTGAACCTGTAATCTACAAGAAGTTGGAAGCAAGTTCCGATGATGTTGCACTTCTGAAAGCTTATGTTGGTGATAGGCCCACATGGAGAAACTCTCAGCATCCTCTAAGGATTGACTCACAGTTTAAGCTGAAAGGCGTTCCTACATTAATCCTTTGGGAGAACGATGAGATCAAAGGTCGCCTTGAAGACCATGAGGCTCATGTTGAACGTAAGATTGATGCCCTCCTATCCAAGAATTAAGTGATATAGATTGCTTAGGAAACAACAATAATAAGGATTCGTTATAATTATAGTTCGAGACTATGCAACACTAGAACAAAGCTGATTGTCTCAGTGGGATAAAAACTTTGAACTTGTGAAATCCTTTACTATGGCGTGATTCCCATCTCTGATGGATAGCAGCAAATAAAATATTATAAACTTTTATCATGTTCTCTTTTATTTCACTATGGTTTTTATAATTGATGGTTTTTTTTTTGGGAAATACTTGTTTTTCCGTGGCGGGGTGCTCTGCTTCATTTCAAGCGAAAATTGCTGAAACTGAATGGGATGTTAATAGTTTTTTCAAGGTAGTTTCATTTGAGTAAGAGTAGTTCATCCGTGTCATTGTGCAAGTTAAGATGAAAAATCTCATTTCTAGACATGGAATGCCTTGACAATTTGACATTCTGAAATGTGAAATGATGGATTGGTATCATTAGTATACGACTCTGTTCAAAGGAGAAGTACCGTTTGCTATGATATTTGTAAAGAAAGCTAATTGTTGGTTGAGTACCATGTACACTGAATGTGGGGCAAAGCTTACACAGAGAGCTCTTAAGTCATAAGTAAGGTACTAGAATAAATTTCATAAAGTAACACTAAATGTGTTACGGAGTGCTATGATCGCCATATGGCATGAATGAGCTTGTACGTTGGTGAATTAAAACTATAAGGATCATAGCCAAGTATAGAACATTATAACCTTGATAAATGAATTTTTGATAAAAGAATAACCTCGTCAAATAAGTATTTTTTTAAGTCTGTACAAGTCCTATGTAAATGTATGCAAGTGATCAGATGGAAAACAAAAGGTTTAATTAGGCAGAAGTTAAAGGAAGTCGGAAAAATCAATGTTTATGTTCACACTTTATAAATTGCACACTGTTTCTACATACATACAAACACCTCTGTATATTATAACTATGAAAGATCTGGAACTTTAGAATCAGTTCTTCAATTTACTGCAAGGTAGGTCAGAGTATCATGCCAAAAGGCGTTCACTGTTGACTACAGAATTTGTACAAACAGAAAGCTTTCGATCAGTAAATATTTTTAACATAATTATAAGAGGTGCATGGTTCTGTAGCACACTCTACAGCCAATGGAATAGGTGAAGATATTCTATAGATCACATGTCAAATCCACTAGTTTTACATGGAATGTGCAATCTGAGACAGCTATGTGGGCTACAAAAAGTCTACAATGCAGATCAGCAACTAACTTTTGCAAGGAGATAGATTCCTGGTTGGATGCCACCATTTCCTAAAAAAAAGGAAAATAAATTATTATATGAGGCGTGTATAAACGTATAAAGAATTTTTTTTAAAGAAAAATCAGTTGTGAGAAATGGGTAGAAGCATTACCTAAGCAATTCCAACACCTCAGTCAAATGTCATTCTATTTTAAGATGATGAACAACAACTATATTTGTTCCCTCCCGATAATGGCTCAGCACTGGGTACAACTATATTGCTTCCCTTGAGAAGTGATGTATTCCCACCAGAGTCTGCTTCATTCGCAACAAGGGCCTTTTTACTGACAGTTTGGTATATCTCTGTGAGGACTGTATTAAAAGCTGTTTCGACATTGGTTGCTTCGAGGGCAGATGTTTCCATGAAGTACAAATTTTCCCTTTCAGAAAATTCCTTGGCATCTTCACTAGTAACATTTCGAAGGTGTCCTAGGTCACTTTTGTTCCCCACCAACATGATTACGATATTCTTGTCAGCATGGCCTCGCAATTCATCTAACCACCTAGCCACATGATCAAATGTTGGACGTTTGGTTATGTCGTACACCAGCATTGCCCCAACTGCACCTCGGTAATATGCACTGGTGACAGCCCGATATCTGAGATCACCAAGAATCGGTCAATGGTCAGGACAGGAAAAACTTTTTCCGAAAAAGGTATTCGAGCAGAAGCAGCAAAGTAAAGCTGCAATTAAATTTGTAGAACTCACAGTTCCCAGACATTTATGGCACAATATAATTACTCACTCTTTATTTTATACACATTCTGAAAAAAAACGTTAATGACCGAAGGTTGGAAACAAATCCAATCATCTATTGAAATGAGATTTTTTTTTAAAAAGGAAACAAATTTATTATCTAGCCAATCCAAATTGACAGTCACTTAAACCACGCAACACTGCAACCCAACCTCTCGGAAACAACGAAAAAAGAATGAACTATGTTGAAATATTTAATAACTTCCCCTATATTTTTAAACAGTTTCATTTGAAATTGCATTCTCATTTTACAGATCTGGCCGTTTTATTATGGGAAACAAGAAGATTTAAACTAAAATCTGGAGCTACAGGAATATGATTAATAAGTTAATTTACAGATTTCATAACAAAAGAAAGCCAAGAAAGTTACACCTAAATGATCAAAGCGATTCAGAGAGGTATTTTAGTTTGGTCTGGGCCTTATCAAAATCCAGCATACTGAATCATAACTACTAAATTGAATCATAACTTTAGCTCTGAAACTTTAAGTTCAAATTGTTCAAGAGCTATTGGGAAACTACTAAATAAATCTTCAATTCAAAGACGGGGTGTGATCATCATCAAATCCGGTTTCAACTTTGAACAGCCCCAAAATGGACCATAAAGGCTCGACTTGAATTTTTGTTGAAAAACTCTAGAATTTGATTTTGTATTTTATTTAAATCAATGGTGTACTACTATATAAATAGAGCAGAAATTCATAGGGATAAACACTCATAAAATAAGAAATAAAGAAACACTTAATATTTCTGATTGCTAGAATTTTCCCGTTCAATTAAAGTAAAGTTTACATTTAATTATTAATTCTTTAATTTTATTATTGCTTTATATTCAGAAATCCAATTAGTTTATAAAATTCCCAGCTACACACTTAGTTGATTCGATTCGAAAATCAGTAGTATATGGTAATGCTTGTGTTTGTGGAATCACCTAAGTTACCGAGCCTACTGTACACAGTTCAAAGACCAATAAGAACCTTTACTCCATAGGCAAGCAACAACCTTGTAAACAATGATGTAAGAAGCACAAGAATGAGGTTTGGACGTGTGGTATGTCCTCAATGCAAGTTAAATATATCTTAAAAGTTAAAACGCAACTACTGTGGTTATTACGGTGTCTGAAATATATTTGCCATATTAATGAGATGTACTTGGAGGACACATTGTTACATCATCTTAAGGTCTGATTGTAGTGCGACGCCAAAAACGTTACCTGCATTCCTAAATATAACAATCCTACACACTAAACGGTAACATCGAAAATGTAGTCACACAAACAATAAAATTGTAAAAAAAATCATTAAGTAAAAACACTCTGTATTCGTATCTGTGTCTGAAATTCTATATCCTAAAATCTTCCTACTATGAGAAAAACTTAAACCAAAAAATACAAAAAAAAACACTTCAAACAATCACAGTTTCACACAAATTCATTCCAATTATCATCAGAAAAGTATATAAATAATCCAATTAATAAGGAGCATCGTCGAAAACAAGTCACACACACTAGAACTTGAGTATATATACACAAATTACACTAAAACTAATCCTATAGTTTCATACAAATTCACTCCAAATATCATCACAAATATAAACAAACAATCAATTCATCGGAGCATCGACATTTCTCGAAAACAAATAAACTCACTCACACACACATGAATGCTACCTTTCCTGACCAGCAGTATCCCAAATTTGAGCCTTAATAGTTTTCTGATCAATCACAAGCGTTCGCGTCTGAAACTCCACACCGATCGTCGCTTTCGAATCCAAACTAAACTGATTCTTCGAGAAACGAGCCAGTAATTGCGATTTACCAACGGCAGAGTCGCCGATTAGCACGATTTTGAAGACGTAATCGATCTTCTGGTTGAAATCGCCGTGAAAATTCGACATTCTGAAATATTTAATTACCCGATCGATTATAGATCGGGTCGGAATGTAACAGAAAAGAGAGAGATGCTTGAATTTGTTTGTATGTGATGTGTGGAGTATGTGTGTGTAATGTGTGTAAATTAGTGGAGAGTGTTTTGGTGTGAAAGTGGGGCAAAAGTTGTTAAGTTGTTTATCGAAATGATAATGGTAAAGAAATCGAGGGCAAGGTGTCAGAGACAATAAACTCTTGATCATTTCAGTTATTTAAAAAATTATTTGACGGTATTTAATTAATGATATATATGAAAATGATGATTCACTCACAGGTTGTTAAATAATAATATTTTCAGGTTCAACATAAATAAGATAATACATTTCTTATCTAATAATTTTGGTAAATTAAATATTTATTTATCGAGTGTTAACTGTACTTGAGCTTCTCCCACCAATAATTAAGTATACAAATCATTTTTGCTGCATAACAAACTAATCCAAATATGGTAATAAATGTCAATTATGCCTTGTATTACGGATTCCAAACGTACATTTCGGGTTTAAACCTAGCACCCAGAGCATTGCATTATAAGTTCTTAACCTACACAAGAAAAGCCAGTTATTATTCTGAGACAAGATAATACAAACTACATGCTAGGTGCAAAAAGTGGGAACGTTGATGACTCTAACATTGCAAAACAAGTGGTTGCACCAGTAGATAAGTTCCGATATGGCAAAATATATTTACTCTCCATCTGGTTTGGGCTTTTGATTTTCAACTGCACTTGCTTTATATTTGCGCTATATTCTATGATTGAACAATTACACAAAGTGTACATGTGGATCATCATCATACCCTGCTATTTGATATTTTGGGCTGTACCAGTATATTTGTTGGCTATAGCCGCAATCCGTGAAACAAGGAAGTACATGGAAGCTACACGGTTGATCCAAAAAGCAAAGGACTTGTATGATGACTTGACAAACAAGCGTACAGGTCTACCGGTTATAAACAATGGCGAGAAGATAACAGCAAAGGACTTGTATGATGCAATAAACAAGAGTTCAGATCTACCAGTTTCAAACAGGGATGAGAAGATGATGGCAAAGGACTTGTATGATGCGACAAACAAGAGTTCAGATCTACGGGTTATAAAGGAGGACCGGAAGATATCAGTGGTTGTTGGACGATGTAATTCTTAGAAACAACTCTCTTTACTTTAATTTTAATGAGATTCGTGGATGAGAGATTAAATAGACTTTGGATGTGTATCTTTACCCTAGCCATTTTTATCCTGTATTTATTGATTTGGATAGATCTGGTAATCAAGCTTGCAGAAATTATGACATTCATATTAAAAAAAAAAGAGTTGTTGCGAGTACTGAGGTTCATAGCTGCGTAAGATCAGAGATGCAGTAGGTCATTGAAGTTCAAGTACACAGTAAAATATGAAAATGACTTGCTGCTTTAAGTATGTAAAACAGGTTTGTTCCCAGGCTATGCGCTCTTATTTTTATAAGAATCAATCTAGCTATTACAATGAACAACTTTAACATTTAAACTAACAGTTTAAGCCATCTGGTTCTATTTTTACACTCCATATTCTTCCAAATTCTAATAAGCTATGAATGACGAGAGGTGCTGCTTTACTTCCTTTGACTCGGACACGTACACTTGGCTCGAGTCTCGTTCAGAGTCTGAGCAAGAAATGAATAATTAGTTGTTTAACAAAACTTGTAGGTGTTTTATGAATGAGATAGAACTTT
Organism: Apium graveolens; assembly: GCF_009905375.1. NCBI lineage: Eukaryota > Viridiplantae > Streptophyta > Magnoliopsida > Apiales > Apiaceae > Apium > Apium graveolens. Next base: position 178,731,923 of record NC_133657.1, read on the forward strand.
CAGATTTACCTGCACTTCTTTTTGGAGGTCCTTGATGCAGACAACAGCCACGTCCAACATATCAGCTGTATTTGCTTGCTGTTGACAAGAATAATGTGACTAGTCAACTTCATAAATCTTAGAAGAAAATTTTGTAGTGCATCATTTGTAATTACCTTGTCCATGTTTGGGAAAAGATCTTGGAGCTTTTTCATTCGTGCACTTATCCGTGTTCGTCTCACCTGCAAACCATAAGCCAAACTTTATATTAAGAGTATCAAGTTGTAGAGGTCACAGTATACCTGGATATTAAGATATTACAAGAACATCCATGAACATTTTGAATCGAAGCCTTAAAAAAGGGTTACTTGAACTTTACCCTCTCTGCAATGCTTCGTGGGTGAGTGGCAAAGCCTCTTTTGGCCCGGATCTTACAAGGGGTGGAGTCTTGTTGAAAATTCATAAAGTTCTCCATTGTTGCCATTTCAGCAAAAGTATTTGGCAAACTCAGTTGGTGAACTAAACCAGAAGTGTAATGCTTGGAATCATCATTCTGATAAGCCTAAAATTAAATGTGAATAAAATCACGGTCTTCATAGAACTTTGCTCTTAATCAATAATCATGTTGTTAATTAGTACCTGGGTATCCAGTTCATTCAAATTAGATAACATCTTCACTTCACCATCTCTGTTTCTCTTTAAGCTGTTGCAGGTAGAATCATTGAGAAAGTTGGGGACGCAAGGCCTATTAGAAATTCCACCATCCTGTCGGTTGCCCAAGTACCCATCACTACTTTTAATGTTCTCGTTTAACGTTTCAGCAATTTGAGGCATAAACCTTGAGTGAGAGGAGAGTCCAGATGAGATGTCAATATAATTACCCAACCTACTGGATGTGGAATTTAATTCTGTAATGGTCTTACTACCAGATCTAAAATTTCCAACATCGTTCGTCTCAGTGAATCCTGATATCAAGCATTAAATACTTATCAGCCTACGTGGAGTCATTGTAATACATACAATACCTGAATTAAGTTGCAACCGAGTACAATTCAAACGGACACTGAGAACAGCATACAGACAACAAAAGATACAACTACACTCATCAAAGATATCTAAGTATCAGCAAAACTCGAAACCTGAATTTTCAACTCACTCCAAGTTCAAAACAGAAAATTAGTAATCTGTTTTTTTTTATCCACAAAGAAACCATGAATTGCAATCCCTATCAGAACAATCTATGTGGCACTTTCTGTTTTCATAGTCTGCTTTTGTTAACAATAAAGCATGACATATTCTGTATAGCTAAAACAACCAATTGTGAAATAGAAACTCAGTGTCCAGTTGCCGAAAAGAAACAGAACATATACTTAAAAGTAGTAACAGAATTGTTAGGTACAACAGAGCAGAAAAACAAACCATATCAAATGACTAAAAAAAGCCATATAATTTATATTCTCAAATAATTAAACAATTTAAGACTATAAAAGGTCAAAATAATTTAAATAAACAAAAAAATTACAGATGAAGTTTGTTCAATTTCCCACTTGTTAGTACTATAGAAGGCAAAAAAACAACAATCTGAACAAAACCATAACACGCAGATACGAGTTTTCTAAATTAAACCACCACTGATAGATGCATATTTAGAAATAACAGTAGCAATTTGAGATTTACCAATTTCATTAGCTAAATATGAGAAAAATCCAGCAGGAGAACTGCTCTGTCGAATCAAATTCGAGCAATTTGCACTACTAATATTCTTCTTAATTTTTGCTTCATTCATATTGTTCCTTAACATATTCCCTGTGCCACTAGTAACCACATCACCATCTGCCTCATAAACCAAATCAGCAGAATTATTCCTTGCTACTTCCTCCTTGCTTCCTTTGATGTCAGCATCACCGAAACCAAATCTCGCGTTAAAATCCATCTCCTCGATATTCAAAGTGTTCTTGTCCAAGTACTCAGCACCACCAAATCCACCAACAGTTTCAGTACAATGATTATCCAAGAAAGACGTCGTACTTGGACCGGACTGATACCCTGTCAAGTCACAGCTCTGCAGTTCCAGTTTCGAGTCTTTCGACAGTTCCTTAAATTCCGTGGTCTCGTAATCATTGCCTCTGCAATTGTTTTGCATGATAACTTTAGTTTTTGTGAAGTCTGGTGCTGTTGCATACCTGAAATTCGATGAGAACAAAAGACTATCCATTTCTCTAGCGTTATACATGATCAAATTGTAGAAATATGTAATGTGTTTGTACAAAATTTAGATATTGAGATGAGATGTTTAAAAATGAGATTGTTTGTATGTTAAGAAAGTAACTGGTACAAGCAGGGGATTTGAGCAATGTAGTTTTCGATAGTTGAAGTTTGTGATGGGGGATAATTACGATACTGCCATTTTATAACGTTAACACGTCAGACCTAATCTAAATGTGGGGACCGACGGAGGTTGATTCTGAGTGGGGCACTAAATTTGAGGCTAAGGATCATTATTCAAAACTTTTTTTTTTTTTTTTTGTGGTTGCAATTTAACACTCAATTGGGGTTACTTGGACCGATGCTTCCTTCGTTTTTCGATAAAAATGGGCTTATAGTGCTAAAGAGACATTTTTGCTGGGCTACTTGTTGAAGGTTTAAATGTGCTAGCAATTTTTAAGACGGTCTCAAAATAGAAATAAATTTATTATACTAATAATATGTACTTTCATATTTGTTTTTTAATTATATTTTTATATGAATAATTTGGTAATTCAAGTGATAAATATTGATGTAAATTTTGATAAGAAATGTGTTAAAAATATAATTGAAAAAGAAATAATAATATATTAGTATGAAAAATATTAAGGGTATTCACAAAATAATTACAAAATGTTAAATTTTTATTTGCTAATGACAATGATACGTTCACACAAATAACTCCATTTAAATTATTTCATATTGTCAGCTCAATTCATTTTTCCATACTATCATATTCATTCATTTGATAACAATTTTTAGTACCCATAAATATTGTTTTTAAATTTTTATTTAGTTATAAAATAGTACCATATCACGATATAAAATATGTGCAACACTTGGGTACAACCATTACAATATTAAAATATCAATATACATTTATAACTTTTTTTTAAAATAAATCTAAATTCTATACTTTTAATTTAAAAATTAGTATATAATTTCCATTTTCAATTCACTTAAGTAATTAATGAGTCATTTACAATATTTAGAAATAACATTTTTATGGTATTCACGTAACACACAATAAATATAAAATATAAAAAAATTAACTTATTTTGATTGAGTTTTACCGTGCCCCTGCATTACAAAGAGAAAACAATTTAAAAATGTGAAAAATTAAACAATGACATTGAATACTAATAAATATCCTACATTTAAGACAAAACAAAATCCAGTAAATTCAGTTATAAAATCAGTAAACCGGATTTCTTAAAATCCAAAAAAACACCCTAAATAGAATGCACGCATTTTCATTCGTCACAATTTCCAAATAAAGATAAGAAAACAGAGGAAATTGAGTTAAGAAAATGGAGGCCTCAGTGAGTCTTAAAACCCTAACTTTAGATTTCATTACTAAAAAACCCAACAATTTAACACCCTTTTCATCAATGTTTCGCCCATTTTATTTAACCACCAACAAATTATTCAACCCTTCTTCACTTTCTGCCCGTTGCTGCTCTTGTAATTTCTCACAAACCCCTTTTCGATTATTTTGTTTAGCTTCTTTCTTGTTTTTTTTATGTATTTATTTATATGTGTTTTGTAAGTTTTCAGCTGAAATTGCGGGAGGTAATTGTTTGCCAAATGGAGCTGGTGAAGCAGTGAAACAAGGGTCGGTTGAAAAGATTCTTCAGGTTGTTTTAGTTTCTCCGCAGGTACTCAATTTGACCCTCTTCCATGTTTCGAATGAAATTGAATTTTTGAATATATAATGTAACTGCATAAATGTACCTATAAGTAAGGCTCTATCGTGTTCTGGATAAACGGATAACTTGTACAGCAAAATTGGAGGTGTATTCGAGCTGCTTAAGTGGCAGTAGTAGTTTTTTAAGTATTTGATATATGATAATATCATTTATTAATAATGAAAACTTGGTTATGGAAATGTAGCTGATTGTTAAATTGGGTCTTTTTGTTGAGATGCCAATTCCAGTCCATCTTATTTATCCACCAGAGCTTATCTTTCCTATCGTTTTTATTCAATAATTACATCGTTTCTAAATTTGTCCTTCATCAAATGGCATCTGAGCCGAAATCCTGAAAAATCACAGATATATTCGTTCTGAAAGTTCGTGAAAGTGAATTGCCTGTTAATCCACCAAAAACCACCATCGTTACTGTATTACAACATGTTATATTTTGACTTCATTTTGTCAAATACATAAATTATATATTATATATTTGATAGATATGAATAATCAAATCACATTGATTGTGAATGTTGTGTACTTATGGGTGTAGGTTACGTATATGCACATTATGACATTGGTTTCTATTTAATTAGGCGGTTACTTTTTACTTTTTAGGAATGGAGGGGTGTAAGAAAGCCTGTACATGGTGATCTCTTCCAAAGTATGAAGTATTGTACATATAGAAAACTTGTTCAATACTCACCCGAAACTCCTCAATTTTTTCTAAACAATTAATTTCTAAAAATGGTATCAAAGCACTTGGCAATTTCGATCTACACGCGGTTTTCTCTCTTCAGTTTGGCCTGGTTTCTGTCTTGGCGTGTTCACATGCGTTCTTTTCTTGTATCTGCTGGTTAGGTTGTCTCTTGTCTTGTTATATTTTTTTCTCACAATCATTTAGTCAATAACCCACCTATATAAATTGGTCTCATTATTTAGTTTAATCAGTACATGTACATAATTTATATTTACTGTTTGCACTCTGTATATGTGATTTTCCCACATGCCTTCATGCATGCCTAATCTAATACTATCACGTCTTTGTTAGCTTATCGGTAGGGAAATGGCATTGCTAGCTTTTCCATAGATATGAAGCCAAAACATTCCTACACACTAAACGATAACATCAAAAATGAAGTCACACAAACAATAAAATTGGAAAAAATCATTTTTAAATTTTTAAGTAACGACACTACGTAATCGTATCCGTGTCTGAAATTCTCTCTCCTAGAATCTTCCTACTACGAACAACACTTATACCAATAAATACATAAGAATTACACTACAAACAATCACAGTTTTACACAAATTCATTCCGATTATTATCAGAAAAGTATATCAATAATCCAAATTAATAAGGAGCATCGGTTACTAGTCGAAAAAAAAGTCGCACGCACCAGAACTTGAATATATATATACACATAAACAAAAGTTTGAAAAAATGTACAACAATAAATTTAACATGTAACCAATAAATTAAATTGTCATAAAATATGTTAATAATAACCAGATTCAAATTGAAGGAAAAAATATGAAGTCTTTGGAATAAAATAGAGATAGAGAATCAACTAAAAGTCCCATAAACTAGGCCAGGACTTCTTAATAGTTGATAACTTGACAAAAACTAAAAATCATCAATATAAACTAAAAATCATCATCATCAGGCTCTTCACCTTCCTAAAGATTTTCGAAATCTTCATCTTCACTGTCATGGTCAAGAGTTTTACCCCCCTTGTCAAATTCAATTTCATCTTCATTGTCTTCATTTTCATCCATTAAACGCCTTTTAGATGATAAATTTCAATGTTTTTTCCCATTTTGTTGCCACGGGTTGTATTTGACCTATACTAGGAAGCATCGACACTGATACGGCGACACGAGACACCGGACACGGGGATTCGTCGATTATCATAGTGTCATGGATACGGGACACGGCAAAAAAAAGTAATAAAAATATAAAAAATATAAGATTTGTATATGTAAAATATTGAACAACTGCATTCATAATAAAAATAGAGTTTCTTTCATAATAAGTGATAAACTACTGTAAGATCTATTTTATATTTTTATTCAGATATATTCAAATGATCATCTTGTGTAAAAAGAACAGAACAACTTTCCTTCAAACAAGAGAAATTTGTATAGATATATGTGATACATATATATATATATATATAGATGTATGTCTATGTTTGATTGTAAATATATAGGCACATGTATTTTATCAGATGAATGATGAAGAGGGATGTTATAAAAAATAGAGAGACGTGAAATTAGGGTAATATAAGATGGTTTGGGCTATTTTAAAATGATTTTGAGCTTTTTCTATATGGGCCGAGTCGGTGGGCTGTGTCGGTCATGTGTCGGTCCCCTTTTTCTGTCGACACGCCACATGGCGTGTCAGACACGTACAGTGCCGAGTCGCCGTGTCGGCCGTGTCCGACACTCATAGGGAAGCCTTTTTGAAGTTTCGGTGCTTCCGAGGGCCTATACTAATGATAATATACATATATAATAAGTACATTATACTTAAATAATAAATATGTAAATTAATTACTCCCTCCGTCCATTGAGTAGTATACATAGGGAGAGTGGCACTGAAGAAAAAGTGTAATTTAGTGGTAAAATGTAAGGAAAGTGGGTAAAGTGGTGGGACCAATTACTATTTAATGTATGAAGTGAGTATAGTGGAATAAAGTAGTGGATGTAAGTGAATGTAGTTATTTTTTATATTATAAAACTGTAATGGATTTTTTTATTACTCAAACGATTGACACCAGCTAGCAACCAAGACACCAGCTAACAACAAAGATGATACTGATTTTATAAATGAAAGAAGAACTTTGTTTGATTATAGGATAAAACGAGCACAAAATGATTAACTGGACTTTCGAGATGCCAGCCTCTCCCAACCCTTAATTTCAGATACAAGATAATCGATACCTCTTTTCCTCTTGCTCTCTACCCTAATACAACTAGCTATTAGTTAAATGACTCTTTTTTCCTTGAGCCTGCTACGTCTATAGACCTTAGTTACTGGGCTTTGGGGCTGGTGTATGACACTACCGCCCCCTGCAAGTGTCACCTTGTCCTCAAGGTGGAAAGAAGGAACGCTCTGGTTAGTCAGTGTGACATCCTCCTTTGTCGCCTCAAATGCTGGTAATCCTTTTCATTGAATTAAAACTTCCTCTCGAATGGAGTTCCCAATCTGCACTTTTCTAACACCCAGCACAAATTCAGGTTCAGCTTCTAATTCCAGCAGATGTGAGTTGTGCTGGAATTGGAATCTGAGCAGAGGCAGGATCTGTTCCCATACACCTTTTGAGCCGGGAAACATGAAACACCGGATGAATCTCACTTGTAGTTGCTTTGAGGAGAAGAAGAAGACTTGTTCTGTAACAACCTTGATGATGGGGATCATATTCCTTTGCAACGCCATGATTAAGAAACAAGCCCATGTCGTTGTCAAGAACTGAAGTGATATGATGCGCAATGGTGACAAGAGTATAATCAGAAAAGTGATTCCTGAGAGTTTGCTGAATGAGATTATTAGTGTCTGTGTTAGTTGAACCGGTTGCTTCTTCAAATACCAACACCTTAGTCTTCTTGAGTAGAACTCTCCCGAGACAAATAAGTTGTCCCTGACCCGTGGTCCAGTTCTCCCTATTCTCATGAACATTAGAATCCAAATCTCTATCCATCTTCCTGTCCTCGTCTCCAAGTTGACATTTTTCTAAAATATCCCATATTTGTGCATCGACGCACTGCTCAAGCGGGTCTAAATTGCTTCGTATAGTTCTTTCAAACATGGTTGGATCCTGAGGCATAATACTAAGCCTTGACCTCAAGTTTTGGGGTCTAATGGATGAAATATCAATGCCATCAATGATAATACAACCAGCTGTAGGTTCAACTACCCAGAAAAGTGCTTGTATTAGAAGTGATTTCCCACCTCCTGGTTCTTTCAACAATTTCAATTTTCATTTCTGCCGGAAAAGTGCATGTTACGCCATGTAGAATAAGGGGTAAATGTGGAGCATAGCGAACCTGCAAATTATGATTATCAATTTCTCCTCTTAATGGCCAAGAACTATCTGGTCTATTTTCATGTATGATAAGGGGCGCTTCACTAGGAATGGTCATGTATTGAAAAATTCTCTCTAATGATTTCATTTTGGTTTCCAAAAGGTATAAACACCATATGTTACAGCCAACCTTGCATGCAGGATTGATGCTATCTCTAAAATACATTGAGAAAACCAAAAGGAAGGTAAATGTAACACCAGAGAATGCATCCAACCGCATCACTAGCCATTTCATTGTAGCAGCAACTTGGAACTCAGGGCGAGAATACACATCCACTATTTTCATATATGTTGGCTGAAATCTTGAGTATTGGTCAAAACACCTAATAGTTGTTATTCCCGAAATCATTTCGGAAAAATATTGAATAACTAGAGTTTCCCATAATACCCGACTTAACTGTGATAATTCTCTTGTAGCAGGCATATAATATTGCTTGTCCTCAAGGTGAAAGTATGGGAATCGTGCCGCAATAGACATGGTGTCCTCCCAGGTTGCCTCGAAAAGTGGTAGTCCCTTCCACTTAATTAACACCTCAACAACATTCTGTGAGCCTTGTTGCCGCTGTCTAATATCTATGCGCACTTCTGGCTCAGCCACTAATTCCAATTCTGCAGTAAACTGACCTGGAATTGTTGGACTTGTTGGTAAAGGCCCAGTAACTCGTTTGAGCTGAGATATGTGGAAAACATGATGGAATTTACTTATCTCAGGAAGCTTTAATCTATACACAATCTGCCCATGCGTTCCAACACTTCAAAAGCGCCATAAAACTTCACAGCTAATTTCTCATAAGGTCGCCGAACCAATGTTTGTTGGTGATCCAACACTGCATCCCGTTTCAGCAAGGTAGCTTACTACTTTTAATGGATTTTGTTATTTCTCAAACGATTGACACCAGCTAGCAACCAAGACACCAGCTAACAACAAAGATGATACTGATTTTATAAATGAAAGAACATTGTTTGAGTATAGGATAAAACGAGTACAAAATGATTAACTGGACTTCCGAGATGCCAGCCTCTCCCAACCCTTAATTTCAGATACAAGATAATCGGTACCTCTTTCCCTCTTCCCCTCTACCCTAATACAACCAGCTATTAGTTAAATGACTCTTTTGTCCTTGGGCCTGCTACGTCTATAGACCTTAGTTACTGGGCTTTGGGCCTGGTGTATGACAAAAACTTTACTATTTTGGAATGTATAGAATTGAGATGGACGTCCCAAAAGGAAACTGTATGGAAATGAATTAATTATTAGATTCTTTTTATCATTTTTTTTGCTAATTAATTACACACGCACACGCAGAGAGTCGAACTCCTGACCTCCCGCAAGGGGGTACAAGAGCTCAACATTTTTTTTATCATTTTACCTAGAATTATAAGGAGGCTCTGCTGCTCCAGAAAGGAGATAATCCACCACAGATCTCGTTCAGTTGCTTGAGTGTATGTCTTTTCTAGGTCTATCGTTTGTATGATGTGTGTCGGTCTCTTTTAGGTTTTTTATGACCCTTTTCTTTAAAAAAAACCCGGTCAATGGCCCAGTCAATAGATCAGTCAACAGCGAAGTCAACAAAATTTTAAAACACGTTTTTTGCACTTCTTGCAACTTGCATCTCGTTTAAACGCAAGAAGCACACAAAATTGCGCGCTTCAGTAAAGTTGCATTGCATAATTGAATCGAAGCGCTTCAGCCTCGCATCGGATCGCATCTCGCATATGCGCGCTTTTAACAACACTGCTTCAACTACTTTTGATCGAATACTTATATTATTGTTGTGCTACTTAAATCGTGCTACATTTTTTGTATAATTATGCAAGTACACTATATAAGCTGTGAAATAATATGAGTGTATATTTTGTGCTAATTTGTACATTTGATCATGATGAGAATCTTGTAACTATTTTTGATCCCATAATTTTATTATTTGAATGCTATTGAAAATATGCTACCTTCTTTTAATTTTAGTGTTGGTACACTATTTTTGTTTACTGTAAAAGTGATGGGAAGAAATCTAAAATAACTTTATTTTGGCTTGGGCCGTAAACAACCTAAATTTGTATTGTGCTCGGCAGATTCCTGGAAACACTGGATGCATCGCCAGGACTTGTGCGGCATCAGCTGTTGGGCTACACCTGGTTGAGGTACACACTATCTGTTTTCTTTTGATAAGAAACTGTTTATTATGTGCAACTATAGAATGAAACAATTAACATTTTTAATTTCAGTGTGGCTTCAATTATATTTGGAAAAAGGGTTAAAATGTTTCTGTCTTTCGAAAAGAAAATTCATTATGTTTTCCTCTATTGCTTAGCTTGCATTGTTAACTATGATTTCCTATATTATTTCTTGTTTAGCCTTTAGGGTTTCAAGTGGACGACACAAAACTAAAACGTGCTGGATTGGATTATTGGCCGTATCCTTCGTATTGGTTTTTAAGATATTATCTTTTTTGTTTGGTTCCCATCTCTGTCTGTTTTCATCCATATCTTACATGTCCTTGAATTTATCTTGCTAATGACTAAGAACTATGCTATTGAGCTTTCATGTATAATAGTCAGCTCTCTAAATAGATTTTTCTTCTTGGATAGTCTGCTGAGTGGTGCATTAACTATGTCTCAACGTATAATATGTAATTGGCCTGTTTTGCTGATTTGAAACTGCCAACTTTTGTTTCTTAATCTTTCACCTCGTTTTCTGGTTCAAATCATGAAGCTCTGTGATCGTGTTAATAATTTTCCTCATTTTCTTTCAGTTCCAGTTCCTTTTATCCTGTTATCTTTGATTGATTAAGTCTTCTTCACTGCTATAAAACCATACCGGGTCAACTCTTAACTGTTTATATTAGGTCAACTCTTATCTGTTCATATTAGATATGTTGTCGTAAAAGTGCATAGCTCCTGGGAAGAATTTCGAGAATATTTTAGACAACAGGTAGTTACTTCTTCAAGGGATGTGTTTTAGTTTTTTGCTTTCTTTCTTACTTAAGGTGTATCTACTTTTACATTGTACAGAAAGGAGAAAAACGACTGCTTGCGTTTACAAAGAGAGGAACAAGCATACATTCAGTAAGTTGCCTATTTATTTTATATTAGAAGCATATATATAACATCCTTTGTTACATTCTCTTTGGTCTCTTGCTACGTTGTTGACACGTACTTCTTTCAGACTATAAATATGGCAGACTTGTAGTTGTTAATCTGGTCAGCTCAAGTTGACTTGTACTACATAGAGCGAACGTTAAGGATGTGTTTAGAAAGTTAAAGCTGTCTATAAGAGGTGCAATATAAATGTTTCTCTAGTAGTAGAAAGTAAAGAACAGAGTACTCTTTTATAGTGGTCATGTATTACGTTGTTGACACGTACTTCTTTCAGACTATAAATATGGCAGACTTGTAGTTGTTAATCTGGTCAGCTCAAGTTGACTTGTACTACATAGAGCGAACGTTAAGGATGTGTTTAGAAAGTTAAAGCTGTCTATAAGAGGTGCAATATAAATGTTTCTCTAGTAGTAGAAAGTAAAGAACAGAGTACTCTTTTATAGTGGTCATGTATTATGTGGCTACTTGAACTAATGAGCCTTGTCTTGGTGGTGATGTTTATTTGTCACTTTGTCAGGTCAATTTCCTTGCTCACTTTATTTTTTACCCCTCTACATTTTCATCAAATAAATTCATGCTATACGGTGTTAGGATGCCTTCCTATTAATCGTTTAGTGAAAATCATCAATGGACTCTTTAGAGTATTCCTTAGTGAAGACGTTTTAGAAAATTCTGGTTATATTTATGGTGTGTGCAAGAAGAGTACGGGTATCACTTTTTATGGGGCTTGTTGAGATTTTGCACTTTTGGTGTTCTGGCAGTCGCTTTTACAGTTGGCAGAACATCTATTTATCTTTAGGCATCATCCATGGGGGTTTTGCGAAATTTGAATGTCATAATGTTTCTTTCAACCCTTTCTGGTAATAAGACTGTTTGATACACAGAGGACTTGGGACTAGGTGATACGGTAACTCGGTTAAGTACTAGGTCTCAATTGCTGTTTCAAACTAGGAAGCTCTTTAGTGCAAACAAAATGTGACCTATGTAATTGCATAATGGCTAAAATTTGCAGCCTCTGTTCTAAAATGCATCTGAACAATAAATGGGCTAAATCCTACAAGGTCAATTAAGGAAAAAGTGTAACAGTTGGCACCTGTTATTCAAATAATACTTGTGTTCAGAAAACCCCAATTAATTCATCATTTGAATCGTTAGACAAAACTCAATTAATACAATTATACAAGTGTTCAGACTAACCCAATAAATTCATCATTTGAATCGTAAAGGAAATAAAAATAACACTGCAGTATCATTCACAATGATGCAGGACTTCTCATACAGAAGAGGTGACTGGCTTGTATTTGGGGCAGAAACTTTTGGACTCCCAGCTGAAGCCTTGCTTGATTGTAAAAATGAACCACTTGGTGGTGGCACAATCCGTATTCCAATGGTAGATACTTATGTTAGATGCCTTAATTTGTCAGTAAGTGTTGGGATTTCTTTGTATGAAGCATGCCGACAACTTAACTATGAGCAGCTGCAAAGTCCAACAGAACCTTATATTGATAACCAGAAATCATTTGTAAGTGAAGATGTGTTTGCCTAAATTACTTGTACGTATGTGAATGGATACCTCAGACATATGAACCCCAAATTAGGTTTATTAGCTATACTTTTGACTTATGGCATGATACTGATGCATATTTGTTGCTTGGATGATAAATCTAAGAGATAGTTTTATCACCCTTTGATTCTTAATTCAATTACTAGACCTGGACCTTTGACACTGGATACCTCAAGGTTTGACTTAATCAGGAAAAGTAGTTACCATAGAAGTGATTTGTTGTTGCTATTACTAGTAGCCATTTCACGGACTTTGTTATCTTGATAGGTACTTGGGTTGGAAATATTCAGGGAACAACTTTGATAGGTTTTCAATAACCATGGTCCAGTCTTCTGTATTCAAGGGCCAACTTAATGTCAGACTGTGTACTATTATATTGAAGTACAATGTTTACATGTAAATTAGAGATTCCACGCTATAGACCTATAATATATTCTGCCATTCGTATACTTATGATGCTAAAGATCTAAAATTTGAGATTCATTCACCTAAACCCTTACAGCCTAAATAGGTTCTATAAATATTGTTTCACTTGGATACCGAATGCAAAGCATATCATTGCAAAAACTGTAAGTCCCAGAACCTGAGAAAGAGCCTATTCGAACTTGTACCTTAATTAGAAAAGATTACTTTGTTAGGGTAAGTAATTTTAATTATTTTACTAGTTTTTTAAATCTTCAAACCAGAAAGGGGTATATCTTATTATCTTGTCTTGGCTGTTGATATGAGTTGTTGAGGAAATTAGAAAACGGTCCTGTATTTAACTTTACCTAGAAGACAATAGCAGACACTGAAAACAGGCAGAGATCTAGTACTAATACACAATGCCAAGTATTTACTTCATTTTCATTTGTTTTGTGTGTGACTTTAAGGACATAAATGCATGAAGCTGCTGATGAGCTGGGAGTGTCTGTATTTCGTAACCTATAATAATGAATATCAATGAGGTTTAATTGCTGCAAATATAATCCAATATACTCCTGTAATTGCCCGACCAATACAGTTCAAATTTATTATGACAATCAATAATGCAATAAGTGATTGGGTGCGCAACATGGGTGGTCATTTTAAATAACATTCTCTTCATTTGTAACTACGAATCAAACTAGCAATTACGAGTACTTCTTCATTTTGTAGTTAGAGAGGTTTAAAAGATAGCCAGCCAGGGATGAGGGTAACTGGGTCTGGGGGTACCTGCTACCATTTGTGTCATCATGATATGCATATTTCGTACGCGTATTTTATCAATCTTACGACATATTTACCATTTTATTTAATGTTGTGGTACTGTTCTTGACTTGTAGGTAGGAAATTAATCTAATCCATCATGTTGTATACCTCTTATCTCCCGTAATAGAGCAGTTTACCTTAGTTCACGTGGTTTGCAGACTATTGCGTGGTTTACAATCGGCTGCGGGTTACCTATGATAAAAAATAAAATAAATTATAAAAAGTGATGAAAAAACCCTACTTATCTTTTGAACTGTATCATTCCTACGTAGTATGACGAACGGTGGAGTGGTTGAGATATTTGAAGGCCCTGATTTCAGCATACGCCCCCACTCCCCACATAACCTGGACACAAACAAATGTTACAGATCAATGATCCAAAAGTGTAGGCAAAACTATAGATTGTCGGTCGAATTCATGGGAGGATAGTTAACTCGAATGCAATGTGTGCATTGTGGATCTCGTTTAATTGTGTTTTTGAATTTTTTGTGATGTCTAAGAATTTTCTCAGGCACGTCCTATCTTTGTGGGTATTGTAACCGAAGAATATGCTATCTTGATCATCATGACATAATTAATCTTTACTCATAAGTTCCGGTTAAAATCAAGTAGAAGTAACTTCTCCGGCAAATTATAGGCTTACATGAAAAAAAAATCGAAGGTTTTTAGTCAAAACGTTTTTCTCCGTCTTTGTTACAGGATTGTGAATTTGATTAGTGTGTCAGCTATAACAAAATACTCATATTGATAACATCAATATATGCTTCTCCTCGATCGGTTTTGCTTTTGCGAGGAAGATCTTCAGTGATCACTCGTGGGAAAGTCTCATGTGATAAAAACAATGGGCTCAGGCATCAGCCATGACATGTATCTTGTTTTACACTAAGCTGGGTTTTTGTTTTACACTAAGCTGGGTTTCACGGAAATAGCCTTCGGAATAGGGGCATGTGTAGATTTTACCTTACTCAGGCCCTAAGCGGGATATACCGAGTATGTTTGGTTTTGTTTAGTTTGTTACGTGTTCGTTGCTTCTTACCTGCGTGTTATTTCTCGAATTGTTTTACGCGGCCTGTGCTTAGTTTTTTGTGTTTTTAACGTATTGTGATACTCCATATTCGGAAAAAAGGAACTAGGGCCATACCAGTCTGTGGAAGAGCACAAGACACAATGGAGCAGCACATCACATGCTTCCCTTACCTCCATATTTAATACCCTTACTTGCCACTTTGTTCCCCACCTTCCTCAGTAAATAACTCCCTTCTCTCCCAGCCCTATTTCTTTCCCATTCCCTTCCCCATTTAACTACATTCATCACCATCAGACTCTTCACTCACTAACACTCCCAAAGACTCAAATTATCTGTACATACAAGCATTTTATAGATGTCGGTGATCAGACTGCCTGCGGTAGTTCTACTCTCCATCTTAGTCCAACTAGTACTCGCTAATGCCTGCTCGCCAGCTGATCGGTCAGCTCTACTGTCTTTCAAAGCTGCATTAACAGAGCCTTACCTAGGCATTTTCAGCTCATGGACCGGAGACAACTGTTGTAACCAATGGTACGGTATTGGTTGTGATCCTACAACTAACCGTGTTACTGACATTTCTCTACGCGGTGAGTCTGAAGATCCTATCTTCGAAAAAGCAGGTCGATCAGGGTACATGACTGGTACAATTTCCAAGTCTATTTGCTCACTCGACCAGCTTACCACACTTGTTATTGCAGACTGGAAAGCGATCTCTGGAGACATTCCAGCTTGTCTTACTTCCCTACCTAAACTCCGTATTCTCGATCTTATTGGAAACAAACTCTCTGGTGAAATTCCAGTTGATATCGGTAACTTGAACAGGCTCAAGGTTCTTAATCTAGCGGACAATGCGATTTCAGGCTGCATTCCAGGGTCTATTGTTAACTTGGCTAGTCTTATGCATCTCGATCTTAGTAGTAATCAACTCTCCGGTGAGCTTCCAGCTGATATCGGAAATCTCAAAATGATGAGTCGAGCTTTGCTCAGTAAGAACCAACTTACTGGTTCGATTCCGTGTTCAGTTGCTAACATTCGTCGGCTTGCGGATTTAGATCTGTCAATGAATCGGATATCTGGTTCGATCCCAGCACAACTCGGTTCAATGCCGGTACTTTCTACTCTTTATTTGGACAGTAATCAGATTACGGGTGAAATTCCATCGGGTATATTGAGCAATACGGGTATAAATATCGTTAACTTGAGCCACAATGGGCTATCAGGATATCTCCCTGATGTCTTTCACTCGAAAACTTATTTTGCGGCTATTGATCTATCGTATAATAATTTAAGAGGATCTATTCCTAAATCGTTATCAAAGGCTATGTATGTTGGACACTTGGATCTAAGTCATAATCATCTTTGTGGCGTTATCCCGAATGGTATACCGTTTGATCATCTTGATGCATCGTCGTTTGCGGATAATGATTGTAGGATTTGAAAATTATCGGAAAATGAAGGTGTTTTTTTTTACTATTGGGTTAAAAATCCAGGGTTTATTTGTAATTGTGAACTGTAAGTTTCGCTGCTCAATTATAAAATTTTCATTATGCTTTTTTTTTGTTGTTGATGATGTGTTTGTTGAATATGGAGTATTTGTATGTAAGGTTTGCAAGTGAAAGGGGAACAAACTAAAAGGTAGATATATAGATGCATTTTATTATACATTGCAGAAATCAATAAAGGAGATGCAATTTCTATATTAGTTCTTGATGCAGTTGATTGTGGTGTTGCTTTTAAAAAGTTAAAAGAATCATAGTAGATAAATAGATCACAGATTTCTACCTTTTGTGGTTGCAAGTTGCAAGCCTGACTAAAGAGTGGGGTTTTCTGTATGTGCCACTGATGGAAGTACCCTCCATTATCTACTGTCATGGGCCAATGCAATAATTCATGCTTTTATTTACCGGTAATCCGCGGTTTGAATGTACAAAATAACTAGAGTATTTTAGAGTTACAATTCCGCAATGTTATGGGCCGGGCAATGATTCATACTTTTAGTGGTGATCCGCGGTTTGAATGCACAAAATAACTCAGAGTATTTTAGAGTTATGATTCCGCAATGTTATGGGCCAAGGCAATGATTCATACTTTTAGTGGTGATCCGCGGTTTGAATGCACCGAATAACTCGAATTTTTTAGAGTTCTGAATTTTCCATGGGTTGTGTG
Source organism: Apium graveolens (assembly GCF_009905375.1). Lineage (NCBI taxonomy): Eukaryota > Viridiplantae > Streptophyta > Magnoliopsida > Apiales > Apiaceae > Apium > Apium graveolens. The sequence continues at coordinate 178,749,011 of NC_133657.1, forward strand.
TGATAATGTGATGGCATAATTTGGCCAGATCTTCTTTTTTATGAAGTTAGTAGCATCCAATATTAGTAACATTACTAGTACTATATTGTTGGTCCATTATAATCCTGCTACTTGTGAGAATGAAAGCATTAAAGAAAAAGAGATGAGGAATAGTATTGTTGGTAGCTGAAGGAGATCCAGGACATAGATCAAGTCCCTCCCTGCAGGCAGAACAATGCATGTTCCCATGTGATCCTCTCTGCCTTTTTATTTATCTACTTGTACTTTTCTAACTGTTTTCGCGTTATATTATTGCCTCCCACATGTAGTAAAAAAAATTTGCCTGGTAAAATTGTAGAAATTTGGAATATGGTTACCAAATTGGAAGTCCAACAATATTGAACATTTATGCAAAGAATAAGAAAAATATAACCATGACTTTGCGATTTGCCAAAAAATAAGAGCTCAATCACTGTACTAACTCTTTGTTGGCATATTTGAACGGATCTTCCCTCGAAGCTTGTTACCTGTCAATCCGTTCTGCAAAGTCGATTAAGTGTAACATTGAGAGTTACAGTACGCATAATTCATCCTCGAATGACCATTCGGAACCACCTATGCATTCCCCAGAACTCTCAGATGGAGATGGAACCTGTACACAGATTGTCTCTTGTCCACACAACATACTGTACGTATCACAAGGAGTGAAAGAAAACAGAACAACTGAACGCCTCATCATTTGCCTAGTAAATCAATATCTTCATTGGCATTTGGCACATATCCGTGTGTCCATGTGTTCACCCTTCTTCATCCTAAACAAATGCACTATTGTTTCTGGAACATCATTGTAGATCAAATCATTTTGGAAATTTAATTCCTTCGGCTACTTTCGTCACTGGGAAGTCAAATTGTAGTTGTTTAGTACTCTCTCCGTCCCAATTTATCACCGTAAATGGTTAAATTAACTCAATTTTGACCGTAAATAAAATTTATTTTTTCATTATTTTCAAAAACTGAAAAATACATATTAAAATATATTAAACATCATTTCTTATGATATAACTAGCTCTATAACCCGTGCAATGCACGAACATGCTCTATATTGTGTTAATTCAATTTTATTTTATAATTACAATCGCTAATAGTATATTTATGTTATTTTCCGATGGATGAATGATATATATATTTGTGTATGTGAGCATGAGTATATGTGGTATGGATTACAATGTTGTTGCGATTATTTGTTTTAATTACAATTATTGAAAATATATACATGTCGTTGCCCGATGGATTGAATAGGTATTTGTTTGAATATTTATGAGTTAATTCTTGTATGTAGTGATATTTGGGTTGAACGTATTCTTGAAAATTTGATTGAAATAATATAGGTCAGAAGTGGTATTTCTTGTTGTCCACTGTTAATGGCGATCCACGTGGGTTGTTTAAAAATATCTGTGGTATTTCTTGTTGTCCACTGCTAAAGGTGATCCATGAGGGTTGCTGTAAAGGAGTTTGTGCTTATTTGAGAATATTGCAAAATATAGTAGTTTGTACATTTATAATTTTATTTTTGATTGTTATTTGAATATTTATTCTTGACCTCAATAACTTTTCACATCTCTCATTTAATATTAACAAATACATACTTCTGAACTTGTTAGACTTCTTCTGGTTTCATTTGATACAAAAACATTACTAAGATTATTTGTTTCAGTCGTTGTCGTTCTTTCAAGTTGTGACGTGTAAGATTGCAACTAAACATCAATATAAACCAACACGATCATATGTTTAATGAAGGCTATAAGCCAAAAATTATATGTGTGTCTATATTCATTTTCTACCATACATTTCAAACAAAATAATACATGAGAAATAGAATGGTATATAACTCACTTTGGACGATTAAAGAGAATAATAACAAGATATCTTGGAGTTCGATTACTTATACGTAACATAATCTTTATCCAGTGTGATGCACGGACATTCTCTAAATATGTATAAAATATTGATTTGTACATATATATATATATGAATGTTCCTTAATCTTTGTCTAAATTCGAATTTATTTGTACCATAAAAATAAAATAGTTTAAAGTGACAATATTATATATAATTGATCTAATTAGATGCATAAATAGTTCAATGCACATATGTATGCTCGATACGTAGTTTTTTTAGTTGACATATAACTCATATGTTATTAATTATCAAATTTATAATATAAATACGTGAATTATAAATGTATATATTTAGAATTTTAAATTTCACCGAAATATCAAAAAGTACTTAATTTGAATTAGGTTTATGTTTGATATGTTTCTCACGTATAAGTATTGGATGATATATTATTATGAATAATATTATTGACAAAATATATGTATATATGAACTTATTAACCAAACATAAATCCAAGTCAAAATAAGTAGTTTTTGATATATATTTCAGTGATATTTAAAAATATAAATATTAATGGTGCATTAATTGAAAGAATAAATCTGAAATAAATATCATTAAATTATGAACGGACATGAAAATATGTATAATTCGTTGATTTTTTTAGATTATTTTATGTGTTTATATTATAATTGCGTTTAGATTATTTTTTGTGTAAAAAATGTGATTGATGAGTAAAAATTAGTAGTCCGACCGAGTATTAAATTCGAGTATTCGCTTTTAAAATGTTATTCTGGTTCGAATAAGTACATATACATGTGTGTGTGTATATATATGTGTATATCTATGTATCTATGTATATATGAATATGTAAATGTGTATACTAATCATGTAAAATTAATAAATTTTAACAAATGATTAATTAGTTAAATAAATTTTACATTTACGTTAATATATAAGTACACAATGGTGAAGCATATTAATGACGCGTCAATTAAAATATATTAATTATGAGCAACAAATTTTATATATGTATTAATAGTCAACTAATAAATATTAATTGTGAGAATAAGTGTAAAATAAATATTATATAGATATTAAGTAGGGGCATAATAGTCATATAAATTAATTTACTCAACAAACTCGCTTGTTGTATTATATATATATAGTAGTTAATAGATTAATTAGCTAAGTATGTTTTAATAAAAATTAGTTATTAATGCGTAGAGAATTAAATATCTTATAATAATGGAGGTATTATTCCGAAATAAATAGGATGGTGTTAAAATGTCTTTTTACATCTTAGGGGGCATAACAGTCATTTTACTTGATTAAATTGTCTCATTGAAACCCCCACTTGCTCTATTTTTTTTTTTGAAATAAGTGTAATTCATTAAGCCATCAAACTTTCAGATAATATTGTCTCCAACAAATAAATCGGAGGAGACGAGATTACAACAAGACTATGTAAGTCACAAGGTATTCTAGCTATGCTATGAGCAACCTTGTTCGTTTGTTTCCGAAAAAAACTAACTGACAAACGTGCACTACTTCTAAGAATTCTATGGCCATAACTTATAAGATGTCCAATCTCTAGCAAGTTCTGAATGCCCTGATTTATTGCTCGCACACTGATCAACGAATCACTCTCTATCACCACCGGTCCTGTCGCTACTTCTTGTGCCCAGCCTAAAGCTTCGATGACACCTATTAATTCAGCTTCCCAGACCGAGACCTTCCCTCCAATTCGCTTTACTTTTCCTCTTAGATAACTTCCTCGATAGTCTCTGAGAACCATGTCAACTATAAAGGAATCTTGCCCTTCGAACACTGATGCATCCACGTTGATCTTCAAACACCCATCTTCTGGAGGTATCCACTTATTATCACTTCTTAGTTGTTCACCTTCCTGACTAGTCGCAGCAACATGACGCCTGTTTATCACTTACCAGTCCAGAATCTGTTTCCCACTCCAAGACATTGCTACTGCTGGTGTCATGTTCTTCTCTTCAAAAATACGTTTGTTTCTCGCAAACCACACCCCCCAGAGCACTTTTGATATCTTGATCAGAACTTCAGTAGGCTCTTTAGCTATGGTCTGCAACAACCATTCATGACTATACTCCATATCCCATTCTGCAGAATCAATACCATTCAGCTGCCAACACTCTTTAGCAAACTTGCACTCGAAAACATGTGTCTCAGATGCTCAATGTCTCCCACACATCCTGAGCAAGTCATTGGGACTATAATACCTTTACTTCTCAATCTCATTATGACTGGTAGAGTATTTTTGCAGTATCTCCGCAGAAAAACTCTCATCTTATGAGGCATGTCCAGGTTCCACAATCTCCCCCAACCTTTTGACTGTTGCACGCCTTCGTTAACTCGTTGATTTCGACACCATTGATGATACCCTGATCTCACCGTGTACTTTCCATCCTTTGAATGGATCCAGGCAACCCTGTCTCTAGTACTCACTGGTGGGATTCGAATATGCAAAATGGCCTCTGCATCTTCCTCGTTAAAATGAAGTCTTATTCTGTCTGCATCACATACTCTCCTATTTTCAAGAAACAAAATCACAGACTCTCCACCGTAGCCCTTGACTAGATGTTTGTTCTTTGTTTATGTAAAAGTCCTCCTTCATTTTTAACCATCTGTCAAACGCCACATTGATTGACTCTCCATCACCCACAACCCATCTCAATCCTTTCTTCATTTCTTCTTTTGCCTCCCACAACCCTGACCAAGTATAACTGACTCCACCTGATCTTTTAGCTTCCAAGAAATGGCTATTCAGATAGTATTTTGCCTTCAGTAACCTTGACAGTAATGCATTAGGATCATTCACTAGCTTCCAACATTGTTTTCCCAGAATTGCTATGTTGAAACCTTTAATGTCTCTGAAGCCTAGACCCCCTTCTCCTTTCGACATACACATTTTTTCCCACCCTATCCACCTTAGACCTTTGCTGGTTGATGACTGGTTTTTCCAGAAAATGTCATTCATAATCCTTTGAATTTCCTGACATAGTGATTTCAGAATCAAAAAGCAGGACATTGCATATGCAGGTATTGACTGAACCACATTTTTTAACATCACTAATTTTCCAGCTCGAGAAAGCATCCTTGAACTCCAACCTTTAATTTTCTGAATAACCTTCTCCTTTAAATATTTAAAAACGTTTTTCTTCGATCTACCAACTAGTGACAGAAGCCCAAGATATTTACTTTCACCTATATCCTTATGAACACCAAGTGACTGTTTGATCTCTCCTTGTTTGTCCCTCCTTACATTCGAACTGAAAAAGATTGCCGATTTCTGGTAATTGACTGCTTGACCTGATACTGTCTCGTAATCATTCAAAATCCCTTTAACTGTTAAAGCTTCAGCTGTGTTTGCTTTAAAAAACAAGAAACTGTCGTCAGCAAATAATAAGTGAGTTATTGAGGGAGCTAAGTCACATATACGGCAACCATGCATTCTACCACTATCAGCAGCTTCTTTTAATGCCAAAGACAATCCTTCTACACATATCAGAAAAATGTATGGTGACAGGGGATCCCCTGGCGAAACCCACGAGATAGAATTATAGGTTCTATCATAGAACCCTGAAACAATATAGAGTATGACACAGTTGTAACAGACATCATAACCCACTTGATCCCACTTCTCCGAGAAGCCCATTACCTGCATTTTGTATCTAAGGTAATCCCAGCTCACCCTGTCATAAATGTTTTTGAGCGTGAAGCAATACTGTTTAATGTTTTTTTGGGTATTATTATTATTATTATTATTAATATTATTATTATTTTAAATCTACATTTTTCTTGAACTACAATTTTGTTAGATTTTTGAAAAATAAAATTGTTTATACTATTTTTTGTGGACTACAATTTTTTATTTTGAGAATTTATTTTTTCGTGTTTTGTAATTTTATGGACTATTAATTTTGCGTTTTACAAATTTTTGTACACCCTATACTACTTTTATGTTCAACACGTTGTTGTATAATGTTGAAAAGGATTTGTATTAGGTAATTTCTTTATTGTCATGTTGTTCATTTTTATTTATTGCGGTGTTTCTTCTAACTTGGTTTTTTAATTTTTTTTAAACTTGAGTACAACATGAAGGAAAAATAGAAATTTTAATCAAGAAAAAGTATGTAAAATACAAAGACAACATAGTAAGGAAAATAAATCTGAGGAGAAAAGAAAAACAAAAATAACCTGACAGTTATTTTAATTAGATACATGACAAGATATGTTAGGCTGGTAACATTTAATCCAAGGCTAGTTATTTTTTTTAGATATAACAAATATTTACTTAATTATCTATTAAAAAAGGTTACCGGATGATACTCTCTCATTGTATAATTTGATTTTCAGCATAAGAAAAAGGATAAATGTTGAATAATCTGGAAATTTGAATTACAGATTAGTTTATATCAGGAAATAATTATAAAATTTATTTATACCAATAATAAATTGGGCGACAGTTGTATATTTTTAAAAAGTTGTATAATAATAAAAATTTAAAAATTGTATACCTTTTTATGGAAACATGATAATTGGACGAAAGTTTAATAATAAATTTTGTAGTTATATATTTTGTTAAATTCTGAAAGTAATATAAATAGCACAAAGATAATTGAACATTAGCAATTCCAAATGAGGTTGAGTTATATCAAATAAATTAAATTTAATTGTTCAGGCCTACTCTGTATTAATAAAATTATTATACATCACGAGTTCATTCGCCCTTAATATAAAAACTATATCAATTTCACAAATTATATAAAATTTATTAAGAAAAACTTTTATTAACTTCATGTAATTTATTTAACAAACTTTAACTTCGGGCCTGCTTGGCTACTAGCTTCTTATTGGCTTATAAGCTCGTGACAACTTATTGATGACTGTTTGTCGACCCAACTTATAACTTGAATTCAAACTTATAAGCTGATAAGTGGAAAGTTGGCAGTGACATACTTTTTTCCAACTTATTTTCATTTTTTCACTTTTTTCTAAAGTTTTGATTTTAAAATATAATTTTTTAAATATTTTCTAATTTAAGATTCATGAACTAAAATAATTGTATTTAATAATTATTTATTTTAATTCATTTAAGTAAAAAAACTTCTGACTTATAAGTAAATTTATCCAAACACTTATAGAACTTATAAATATTTATCAACTTATCACTTATTTCACACTTAAGTCATAAATTACTTATTTTAAGATTTCCCAAACGGGCATTTCATGTAATTTTTTGTAACTTATTGTTCTAATTTCTAAAAACTCTTACAGTTTCGAAGGGTGTGTGAATTTGGGGGTTTCAGCATCCGTTCGCTGCCTTTGTTTCAATACCTTTTTCAAAAATATTAGGGCACACATACTTCACTTCACTTCATACCTGGTCGATCTGTATCATCAATCAATCATGGTAAATCTCTCTCCCTCTCTCTCTCTCCCTCCCTCCCTCCCTCCCTCTCTCTCCCTCTCTCTCTCTCTCTCTCTCTCCCTCTCTCTCTCCCTCGCGCTCTCTCTCTCTCTCTCTCCCTCCCTCCCTCCCTCCCTCCCTCAATCCAAACATCTTAACATATCATAATTTGTATGTAATTTGTGTGTATATATGTGTGTTTTTCAGTCAGGTAGAAAAGAAACAGTTTTGGATTTAGCCAAGTTTGTTGACAAGGGTGTTCAAGTCAAGCTTACTGGTGGTAGACAAGGTTCTCTACTCTACTTCACTCTTTATATATGTACATAAATATTTAATTGTTGTAGCACTACTCTTATGACGCTATGTTTGTTTTGAAAACACATATTTTGATTGCGAGATTTAGGACTCCAGACTCCTTTTGCTTACTTTAGAAGAAAATTTCGTAAATTCTATGGTTATGGACAGTAGCTTAATTGAAATTTAGAATAATCGGATTTTCGGGATTAAGTGAGTTGTTCCCTAGTTGCTTTAACTGTTTGTTAAATATTTTCAAGCTTTGTTCGCTAAGTGCTTATCTATTTTATTTACGAACATATTGTTTATCTTGATTGCAAATTCGTGAGCAGCTCATTTGCTATGTGCGCGTGGGAATTGAAATAATGCAAGTTAAATTTTTTAATACATTGACGAGTTTAAACATTTGAAAATCGTGACATGTGTTTAAGCTCTGAATCTGTTTGTAGTTAAATTTTCTAATAATTAGTTTTATGCAAGTGACACTAAAGTGAAACAACATACATAAATTTAGTCGAGGAGACATGTCTATATATAGTCGAGAATAGAGTGATAACATTCTGAGTAGGAATGACTAGAAAATAAAAATACACACATGGCATAACTGCAAGAGTTTGTGAATCTTGTTTATTTTTATTTTTATAAAACAATTGAAGGGGTATGTTGAAAAATGAGTCCACATTGATAGGCTACAGGTTTAATTTTTGTGATGGCACCGTGATATTTCAATTACTGAAAAATTACACCCATCACCATGAAGGAAAAAGACAGATCGACCATATGTTCACTTAATATTAAGTAGATGCATATGAGCAATTCGAGTTCAAAATTGTTTAATACATGGGGAATTCAAAATTGTTTAATACATGGGCTACCTTCCCGACATGTTGTATATGCATGTAAATGGTTGCTTCAGGGCTTAGGGCTGGCAGAAACAGGTTACGGGTTTGGTTATGACAATTTAAATATTATATGGGTGAAAATCATTAACACAAACAACTTGTTTGACCTGTGCGTGGGACTACCTAACCTCTCTGACTCTTAATTTAACACTACATGAACTCGGAACTCTTTCAGTTCCCTTAGTTGATCTGCCTTTTTCTCATCCATTACAACCTTGCGACTCGTGTACCATGTTCAAGATCTTTAGCTCCAGTAAGAGGTTCTTAAAAATATGTTATGGTGTCATTAGAGCCATGGCTTCGGTAAGGGTAGGCATAAATTAAGTTCAACACTAGTATTGATGCAGAACTATTAAGTTTAATGCTACCAATATTTTGTATGCAACACACATGTATATGGCTACTGTTACTGATCCTATATTTCTATATTCTCTCTTGTCCCTGTGAGTTCTTAACATATGTGTTTTGCACGGAGACCAAGAAACTGATTTAAAAAATATTAAAGCAAATGGACGACTGTTATGCAGTGGTAGAATTGTGTTTTAAAGTACAGCACTACTGTGTTATAATAGTAAACATTTGAAAAGTCAAATGAATTGGAATTTTAAATTACCAAAATTATACTATTTCTAGAAATGTTAAGAAATGTAAGGGACATCCCAATAAGGAATATGTTAAGAAATGGTTGGGACGGGGGGAGTAATATATACTGCACATAATGATGTGTCTCAAAACTACAGATTATGTAACTATAAGAGCATGTTTAATTCTAGTACTAAAATACGTAAAGCTATTGCTATATTATGAAACCAAAAAGTGATTATTGATGTTAAAATAGAATTTATAGTTTAATGGATAGTTTAAAAATGGTACCAAGTAAGTCTAAATCTAGTTATATTTCAACTACCTAAACTTTGAATGGACAAATACTTGGTAAGTATTGCTTTATTTATTTATTTGTCTCTATTTTATCACTTGCATGAATATGTGGCAATGATAGCAACATCTTGGTTCTAAAGCAACATCTACACATTTTTTTTAATTTTAGAACCAAGTTTAGTATTGCATTGGAGATGTGTAACTGATTCGTTTGCGAAACTTGGTCCCTTGTTACTGCGATTTGCTTTATAAAAAGAAGATATCAATGAACTTCTATGAAATGGTTTCACGGGATATTGATTATATATTTAATTTTTTTTATTTTGAGAAGTGCAATTGCATTCACTTTTCCTAATGATAACCCCCTTTACTTTATTTTTCTTACAGTGACAGGAACACTTAAAGGATATGATCAATTATTGAACCTCGTGTTGGATGAAGCTGTAGAGTATCTTAGAGGTAAAAAGTTAATGCAGTAATTTTTCATGCAAATGTATGTGCATTTTGTTAGTCAAATCTACAATTCTACATGCGAATCTGGGAACTCTGGACAATAAAAATGATGTTTTTCTTAAATATGGTTCCCCATTTTAATAGAAATTATCCATACTCAAAAGCAGTTGAAACTATTTCCTTTTCTTTGGTACGGTGAACAGTTTGTTTTTAATCTTAAAATAACTATCTTATTTGCGAAATTATTTTTCTTAAAAAATATTATGGGAAACTAGAAACAGGTTAAATCTGCGAAACTCATTGCAGTTTAAAATTTCAAACTCATTGCCCTTCATACCCGCAACTTCTTCCATAGTAGAGCATGAGAGGTCATAAAATTCGGATCTCCATTTTCTACTATGTGAAGCAATTAGTTACTGTTTTGTAGTACAGAACAGTAACTAATGGTGCTCTCTATGTATCAGGGTTGCTCTCTCCATGATACTCCAGAATAATGATAATTTATTTAGTGGCATTAATTGTGTCATTTGGGGAACTTGTTTCTTAATCATTATGTATCATTGTATATTCCAGATAGTATTTGTATAAGTTGATTACATGTCTAACTAATTTTTTGAGATAATCACATTCTATTCATGTGCTTCAGATGCAGATGATCCACTGAAAACAACTGATCAGACCAGGCGCCTAGGCTTGATTGTATGTTTTTCTCACTGTATTAATATAAATACATCATATATGTTTGTACTCTTTATCATTAAGTGCTTGAGTACCATGCTTTCGTGGTTTGAAATATAATGTTAAATTATTCTTGTGCGTGTTCAACAGTAAGTAGTCTATATTGTATCCGGGTAGTGTAATTTGCTGACTGTTAGATTTTTACCAGGAGCACAGAAAAGTGAGGTTTCTTTTTGTAGTTTTTTAATATACTTTAAACTCCTAACAAAGTGCATAGTTTGTTACAAGGGTTTGGTAATTCTAATGCTTATAGTAAGTAGTGGATATTTGTAGTCGCATCAAAATAAATTAAATTGTTTTTGCAGAAGACTAAAGACTTGCTACTGAACGGTAAAACATAGTTGTCAGCTTTTTCCCATGGTTTCTGAAATGTTGCCACACTTACTAGATTGAACGTAAATCATATGCAATTGTGGGATATGTTCCAGCTATGAACATAAATGGTTTCTAAAATTGTGGGATACTTCAGTTTTCATACTATGGTCTCTTGACTGTAAAAACATGATTATCTTTCTATCTTCTTTCAAAATAGACGGCCAAAATGAAATTGAGGAGCATGTTCTTTGGGCTTTGGAATGTTTGTTATAATTTATATATATGTAATAGCCTATTAGCCTGCAATTAAATGCAAGCTAAACTTTAAGAACATTGTGTAGAAAGTTTATTTTCTGAGAAAAATTCCCTGCTGCAGGTTTGCAGAGGAACAGCGGTGATGCTGGTTTCTCCTACTGATGGGACCGACGAGATTGCAAACCCCTTTGTCCAGCTAGATGGAGCATAAATTTTAATTAGCCCGTGACCTGAGTTCTCCTCTGTTCTTAATCCCTAGTCAGTCGAAGCTTATATATCTATCTTTACAATTAAATGATTGATTCTGCTTGCTGTGAACTCTTGAAACCCTTGTTTATGATTCTATTAGAAAAATGTATGTATTCAAGTTGATATTCCTGCATTTCAGTAGACTCGGTTAATCCAGTCACATGTGGGATATGCATTGAAATCATGGTTACCTTTATAGAATTGCCGCACCCAGATTCTATAGGCCTTTGTACTGTGTGATTGGTTCTAGTTGGCACTCGCTATATTCTTAGAAGTAAGAGTACCTCGTTAACCGGGGAAAGGTTGATATACTACATGGTACATGCTGCTTGTGATTCTGCAAATAGAGTATAGCTGTTGAGCCAAGTTGGAATAATCCTGATGCTTCTCAAACATTTGTAATCTAAACAGACAGAATCAATTTACTTTTATACATTATCTTTAGTATCACGAAAAAAAGATGCATGCTTTATGGAACTTATAAAATTGCTGAGTTACTAACACATTGGTCCTTTAGGACTTTGTTTGTCTGCAAGGAACATCTTCGTTTTGGAAATTATTTAACATAATCTAAGTTTGTTCAAACCGGCACATAAAACTCCTATTTTTTTGTCATACCTCCGTGTTTGTCCCTCCTACATTTTGGCCATCTTTCTAGATTTTTTTTATTGTTTTTTTTGGCAAACAAAATTCAATGCATTGATCATAAAACTGGAAAACAGCCGTAATAAACTTCCGAACTAACACCATAAAATAAATGGACTAAACAAAAAGTTGGATAGTTTGAACTCCTAACAAAATGCATAGTTTTTTTTGACGAACAATATATTTTATTAAGGAAAAAATTCACTTCTCAATACGTTCTTGACTCCAATAGGAACAGACATCCTATCGAAAACTCGATCTGGAAAAGAATACGACATGCGAGCTAACTGGTGTGCTGCCATATTAGCAGATCGTTTAACAAAAAACAGTGACACTGTGTTCAAACTCTCCAACATATTTCTACAACTATGGATAACATTGCCAAAAGGTGACCTCATTGACACCTTGCTTCTGATTGCTTGGATGGTTGTGAGACAATCTGACTCCACCACCACCTTACTCCATCCTCTATCCTGTATCCAACTAAGAGCCTCCTTTATTGCAAGTGCTTCAGCCATATGAGCAGAAACCATGCCAAAGCTACACTTTGATTTCGCTGTTAAGAGCTCACCCTTGTCGTCCCTCGCTATCAGTCCTAAACCATAAGCATTATACTCAGAGAAAGTTGCTGCGTCTACCGATATCTTCATAAAATCAGTCTGTGGTGCTACCCATCCTTCCAATCCATCTCCCTTAACAAAGGAAGGATAACGGGATTGTGCTGTAGTCTTTTGGGCCATTCTCCATTGTAGAAGATATTGTTTGGCATTCGCTATTACTATATTCAACCGAGTATATTTCTTGTTCCAAATAAGCTCATTTCTAGCTCTCCATAACGACCAACAAACTGTCACAACTTCAGCTCTTTTCTCAGCATCACACATTTCCAAAACTTTTTCCCACCATTGAAAGAAAGAGCTGTCTTCATTACACTGCACCTGTGGAATAATTAGTTGCCAACATTGATTTGCAAACCCGCATTTCCACAATATATGCTCCACCGTTTCCTCCCCCAGCCTGCACACCTGACACAATGAGTCCGCATTGACGTTCTTTTGCCTTAACATTACCATTGTAGGCAGACAATTCGACAGAGCTCTCCATATGAGGTTTAGAACCTTTGACGGGGCTTTGATCCTCCAAGTCTTTCGCCAAGTGCTTATTTGATCTTCTTGACGCCATAAATTCTTTTGCTCCTGCAGCATTCTGTAAGCACTACGCACTGTATAATGACCCGATGTCTCTTTACCCCAGTAAATTTCATCCTCATTTGTGTTAGCACTCAAAGCTATACGCCTAATACACTGTTGGTCACGTGTATTGAACATATCCCTTAGGATTTCCTCATCCCAACCCCTGTAGTCCATAGCCATTAGAGCACTGACTATCCTGTTTTCCAGCCCCTGAGAACTCGAAGTAACAAAGGGATTATTGTCGTCCAGTAACCACGGTTGTCCGATGATGTTTACTGAGTTGCCTGATCCAATTTTCCACCTCATTCCAGCCAAAATTACGTGTTTTGCTTCCCAGATGCTACTAATTCTGCTTCCAGGAAATTACATTCTGGAAAATGTCGTGCCTTAAAAACTTTGCTCACCAAACTGTTTTGGTTTGTAATAAACCGCCATCCCTGCTTCCCAAGCATAGAAATGTTAAAATCTCTAAAGTCCCTGAAACCCATTCCCCCTCGAGACTTATGTAAACTTAAACGCTCCCAGCTCATCCAATGGATACTCCTACTATCACTCTTCTTCGTGTTCCACCAGAACCTCGCAATGCTTCTTTCAAAGTCCTTTATAATTTCTAGAGGAAACAAGAAAACGCTCATCGCGTACGTTGGTAACGACTGAATTACTGCCTTCACTAGCACTTCTTTCCCTCCCTTAGAAATGACTTTGCCATCCCAGCTTGATGTTTTTCTCCTCACTTGATCCTTTAAATAGCCTAAAGTCGCTGTCTTACTTCTCTGCATCATATTTGGCAGTCCCAGATACTTGCAGTTCTCTCCCGCTTCCTCCATTTGAAACATATGACATACGTGTTGTCTCCTTTCTGTATCTGTGTTCGTACTAAAGAAAATCGAAGATTTTGATCTGTTAACCTTTTGGCCTGAAGCCCCTTCGAATTTTGCAAGAACATCCATCATCTGTTGAGCTTCACAATCACCCACCTTACAATATAGATAAGAATCATCCGCAAATAACATATGAGTAATACTTGGCGCCTGCTTGCACACTTTAACCCCCTGAATCAGTTTCCTTCTTTCAAATTGGTGAAGCATTGCTGAGAGTCCTTCTGCGCACAGTATGAATAAATAAGGAGAAAGTGAATCACCTTGGCGAAGCCCGCGAGTTGGCACAATGGGACCAACTTCTCTTCGAGCATGGACTATAGTGTATGAGACTGTTGTGACACTTTGTAATATCAGCTGAACCCACCATTCGTCGAAACCCATCTTGATGAGAATAGCTTTAAGGTAGCCCCATTCAATCCGATCGTAGGCCTTGCTCATATCCAATTTTAACGCTATATAAGCCTCCCTCCCCCTTCGTTTCCTCTTTAGCATGTGCATCACTTCATATGCTATCATTACATTATCCAAAATAAGACGGCCAAACATAAATGCACTTTGATTTTCAGAGATTACCTGATCAAGAACCTCTTTGAGTCTATTTGCGATCACCTTTGTAACAACCATAACTAAAATATTACACAACGAGATTGGTCTTAAGTCACCAACCATTTCTGGGCATTTCTTCTTAGGGATCAGAACAACGTTTGTCCTATTCAACTCCTCCAAAATCGAACCACTGTTGAAAAAATTATTTACCAAAGTCACTACATCACGACTCACAATATGCCAATATTTCTGATAAAAACCCGGAGTCATTCCGTCTGGACTAGGTGCCTTATCCGGGTTCATTTGAAAAAGCGCCTGTTTCACCTCCTCCCCCGTAACAGATTGCAATAACATGTCATTTTGAGCCCTCGTAACAGTTGTAGGAATGTAGCTAATTACCTCCTGCCAATCCACCTCTGAGGCTGTGAACAGATTGGAGAAATGATTAGATATCAGCTCTGCAAGTCCACTATCCCATTCCAGCCATTGACCATCTTCATTTTTGAGCTTATTAATGTGATTATTTCTCCTTCTGGTAGAGGCAAAATTATGAAAATACTTGCTATTATGGTCTCCCGCTTGCAACCACAATTGCTTGGATCGCTGCCTCCAGAAAATTTCTCTTTGATGCAGAATTTTTGTAAGCTCCGATTTGGCTTCTCTAAACCTTTTCATGGACATATCATCTCCCCCCCTCTAAACTGTTTCATCTCTGCCTTACACGCCTTGATCCTTTCACTAAAATTTCCAGTTATTTCCTTCCCCCATACTACTAAGTTCTGACTGCACGTTTTAATTTTCTGCAAAATGTTATTATCCACCTCCCCTGACCAGCCATCTCTAACAATTACCTCGCACATTGGCTCAGACATCCATGCATTTTCGAATTTAAACCAGAACTGAGTATTCAGACTTGGACTAACTTGTGAAATTAACAAAATGAGACTATGATCACTCGAGGAGCCTTCCAAGTTATACAGCTTTGCCATAGGAAACATACTTAGCCAGTCCGAGTTTGTCATTGCCCTGTCTAAACGAACTTCCATCATGCTATCAGTGTCCCTTCCGCGTTCCCATGTGTATTGATGACCCACTAAATCCATATCAATGAGACCTGCATCTTGTAATGCTTCATTGAACCCCTCTATTAAGTTGTTAGGATACTGAGAACCTCCCACTTTATCACTAACATTCACCACATTATTAACATCCCCTATAACACACCAAGGTAAATTTGAGTCCCTGGCTAGATTTCGAATTAAGTCCCAGGTTCTTCTCCTTAACGCTCTGTTGGGCTCACCATAAAGACCAGTTAAACGCCATGCCTCTCCATTCTCCATGTTTACTTTCACATCTATATGACTCTGAGAGAAACCCAGTAACTCCACTTGATCACTTTCTTTCCACAGTAAAGCTAAACCCCCGCTTCTACCTATGGGTTCAACCACAAACAAGCCTTGATACCCTAACTTCAGCTGTACCCACTCCATTTTTGATTTCTTAGCTATCGTTTCACACAAGAATATAACCATGGGCTTTTCTTGACGAACTACGTCCGATAGGAACTGAATATTCCAAGGGAGGCCCAACCCTCGGCAGTTCCAGCTTAAAGTATTCATAATGATGGGTGGGACTGCATAGCAGTGCCCGCCATAATCAAGTTTTTTGGAATCAAACTCGTTAAATTATCCTCCTCTGTCATGTCCGTGTCTGTGTTATTTTCATCACCCAGCCCATCTTCTTTGGGGTCCTCAAGTCTACGTCTTTTCGGAATTATGATAGTAAGCCCATCAGTACTAGGCCCATTTGTTTCTACTTCAGTATAATCCTTTTCCCGCCTATCATTCAAAAGTTCCAAATTTTTTGGCTCCCTCAACGTAATCACTTGTAACTGATTTTCTCCACTATTCTTGCCCATCAGTTCTTGAAAGGCATATGTCATAGCCTACTCGTTTATTCGAGTATTTAACTCAACTCAAATAAGAATGTAATAAGTAAATAGTGGATCAAGCATCAGAGAGATCTCACAAAGTAACATCTGTCAAAGAATAAAGAAACATTGTTCATCTGCAGTCTTGAAGATTCACTGGAAGAAGTTCAAGAAGTTGATCATGCCTCAGTGATATAAATCAAGATCGTGGAATTAATCAAGTGACAGAGATCTCGTCAAGGTATCATTTATTACAAGGATTCAATCAGAACAACAAAGTCAAGACATGAAGAAACGTCACGAAAGTTAGTCACTCATGAACCAGACAGTACATCGAGTGTCAGCATTGAAGTGACGGAATTGATTCATAAGTCTCGAAGATTGTCTGAAGAATGGATGCTGCTCAGGGTTAGTATTAATTCTCTATTAATTAATTAAGTCATATAATTTAATTAAGAAAATAAATTAACTCTGCAAGGATTAATTTATTGATTAATTGAATTAAATTGATTAATTAATTTAGAATTAATAATGAGGATTTTCAGAATATTAATTGATTAAAATCTGTGATAATTCTAAAAAGACAACTGATTGTACTAGTATGACAATCGGTATGACAATTGATAGTCATACCGAATGTCTTACTAATTCAGTTAATTGTTTTGATAGAATTTTTACTTAGATTAAATTCAATTATGTATTCAGAAAAACAATTTCATTTGAACTAATATGACAATCGGTATGACAATCAATAGTCATACCGAAAGTCTTGCTAGTTCATTTTAATTGTCTTCCTAGCTCTATTAGATTGTCTCACCGAAAGTCATTCAAGCTCAAATGGATTGTCACACCAGTTCTCAACAACTTCGGCTGTGATTGTTTAAAAGAAGCAGAAGACACTATCTCATATTAATATTGATCAAATACAGAGCAGCAAGACACAGAACAAGAAAAAGCAGAGAACAAAAGAAAATTAAGACACAGAACAAGAAAAAGCAGAGAACAAAAGAAAAATATTTCATCTTCCATCTGCTTATTCAAGATCAAATATTCTAGCTTGTTAATGTTAAATCCAAACCACTAGAATTACTTATCTTGTTCTTGTATATCAATCTAGCGGATTAAAATCCCTAGAGCTTAATCTCAAATCGCTTTTAGCATTTGATCTTTTAATTACAAAAATAGAAAAAGTTCATGTCGAATTTATTCTAAATTTGTAATAATTGATTTGAGATTAAACCCTTGTAATCGATACCGTAGCTGTAACACCTTTCAAGTTTAATAAAAGTTTTATTTAACTTGAAGTTTGTTTCACAATTTTATTCCGCATTTTATTCGAAGAAACGGTATTGTTTGCATTCAACCCCCCTTCTACAAACAAATTGGGACCTAACAATTGGTATCCGAGCCTTCTGATTAACGTACAAATCTAGATCCTAGACTTTTGTGTTTCTTTCACTTCTTGAATTTTTATTCACTCAAAAATTCATAATGACTACACAAAAAGTTGGAACCGTTAAAATTCCACTTTTCGATAAAGAAAATTATGTGATGTGGAAGAAGAAGATGCTACTGTTTTTACAGGTTGCTAATCCCAAATATTTGCAAGTGTTGAAGAAGGGTCCAAAAATACCTATGGTTATTGAACCAGAGGTAATAGAGAATGATGTGGTGATCACCAAAGCGAGAACTTATGTGAAGGATCCTGAGGACTTCTCTCCTGCTGAAATAGAAGAATCTTCCCTGGATGCTAGCCTTCAATTAATCTTAGTAGATTCCCTTAATCCCCTAATGAATAGACATGTGATGAATTGTAAAGATTCCAAACATATCTGGGAAACTATTGAGATTATTAATGAAGGCACAGAGGAAGTTAGGGAGAACAAACTAGAAATCCTAACCTCTGAGTATGAATACTTTAAATCCAATCCAGGAGAAGGAATCACTGAAGTGTTTGAGAGGTACAATGCATTGATCAATAACCTGAATATTAATGGTAAATACTATTCCATCAGGGAGGTCAACAAAAAGTTCCTTTTGACACTGCCAACTCATCTCGAACATAGAATCACTGCCATAAGAGAAGCAAGAGATCTGAGTGAGATTTCTTTGGAAAGGCTCTATGGTGTGTTAAAGACTTATGAGTTGGAGCAGATTCAGCAGAAGGAGGTTTACGGGAAAGGAAGGGTGGTCAGCACGTCTACTGCTCTGGTAGCTGATGAACAACAACAACAACAACCACTATATCAACAACAATCTCAACAGTCAGACAGAATGGTACAGTCTTCCAAGGTTGAAGACAATGTTATAGTAGCAGAATTTGATTCTCCTACTACCAATCAATCAGGAGATGATTATTATTCCTTGGAAGAACTGGAGCAATTGGAGGATGAGTCAATGGCCCTGATTGTCAAGAGATTCTCAAATGTCAGATTCAAAAGGAATCCCAAGTTCAAGTACAAGTCCAACTACAACAGATTCCAGAAAGGTGGATCTTCATCCTCTAACACCAGCAGTGGTGGGTATAAAACAGGGATGGTTGATCGAAGCACCATCCGATGCTTCAACTGTAATGAGTTGGGACACTTTGCCACAGAATGCAGAAAGCCAAAACAGGCAAGGAAGAACTCTTATGATTCTAATCAGAAGAGTAAATCTGAAAGGGCGTACCTGGCAAAGGGAAGAAGTTGGGATGATACTGACAGTGAAGATGAAGAAGTTGGGAATCTTGCTCTCATGGCTAGTGATGCAAGCACCTCATCGTCAAGAAAAGAGGTAAAACTTTCTGATGCTGAAATGGTTTATCATCTAAGAGGTAACTTAGATTGTGCTCGTCGTGATAATGAATTGTTAAATCAACAAATCAAAGACCTTGAGAAAGAGGTCAATGAATTAAGACTTGTGCACATTAATCAAGATAAACTTAAAGACCAAGTATCTTTTCTAGAGAATAGAGTTGACTGTTATAGACAACTCGAAACTATTCTCAAAGACAAGATCACTGGTCTTGAGGCTAAGGTTAAAGCTTACTTTAATTCTTGTTCGAAGTCCAAAGAGTTTTACAATAAGCAAGCTGTTAATCAAACACATGGAATAGGTTATGATTACAATGCTGCTATTGGAAAATTAGGCATAAACTCCCCTCCTCATGTATGTGCTAAAGGCAGGGAAGTACCACATGTGCTTAAGGGTGTTGATGAACCCCTCTATAAGGAATCAATTGCTGAACCATTTGATGAGACCTCTTTTATTATTCAAGAAGAAATTCGTGCTGAAGATAATGCTAATGGGAAAACTGTCTCCAAGTCAAGTGTGTCAAAAGTTCCAGTCAAGGTTGTGAAAGCAACTGAGACTAACTCAGACACACATGAGTTGGATAGCACAAATGCCATGTCTACCATGCATAAGTTGCCTATTGTTAATCCTTCTCATAAAGCATGTGGTGTTCCTGATTGTATGTCTTGTGCTTTTAATCTGTTGTTTGCTTATTTTAATGGTAAGCATGCTTCTAATGATAAGACTACTCCTCGTCAGCATGTGAATAATAGAAAGCATGATAGGTCTAAGACTGCTAGTCCTCCTAAAGTTAGAAAGGAGACATTTGTGCCTAAGCCTAAACATAAATCTGATAAGGCTGTTTTAAAGGTCAAATGTTCAGTCATTGAGAATGTTGAGAATAGTGAAATTAAGAATGTTGTTTTGCCTGATAAAGGCCAATTTTACAAGTATGCCGGACCCAGCCAAGCTTGGGTTCCGAAGAAGTTCTAATCCATTTGTATTGCAGGGCATTAAACAGGTACAACCGGTAGTGTGGATTCTTGACAGTGGATCGTCAAGACATATGACCGGAGATAGAGCCCTGCTATCAAATGTGGTTGAGAAAGCTGGCCCAGTGGTTACCTTTGGAGATAACAGCAAAGGTTTAACGGAGGGATATGGCTGTTTGCAAGCTGGAAATGTTATCATTGAAAATGTATATCTTGTGTAAGGACTTGAACACAATCTGCTTAGCATTAGTCAGTTCTGTGACAACGGCTACAATGTTTTATTCGACAAGCTGAAGTGTCAGATTCTGCACAAGAAAAGTGAAAAACCCTCTTTAATGGGAATACGGAAAGGAAATCTGTTCGTAGCTGACATGAACTCTGGAAGCAATCTTGAAGTCAATTGTTTCTATGCAAAAGCATCGTCAAATGAGAGTTGGCTATGGCACAAGAGACTTTCCCATCTCAATTTCAAGACAATGAATTCTCTTGTCAAAAGAGAACTGGTAAGAGGTCTGCCTCAGCTGGAATTCTCTCCAGAAGGACTATGTGAGGCTTGCCAGAAAGGAAAGTCAAAGAAAGCAAGTCACAAAGGCACTGACACATCTTCCATAACTGGTGTTCTGCAATTATTGCACATGGATTTATTTGGACCAGTTAATATCCTTTCTATGTCAAAGAAGTGTTACTGTCTTGTGATAGTTGATGACTATTCCAAGTATACGTGGGTTTTATTTCTTCACTCTAAGGATGAAACACCACAAGTTGTGATTGATCATATCAAGATGATTGAGTTAGATTCTAACGTCCCTGTTAGAGCAATAAGGTCAGATAATGGAACAGAATTCAAGAATGCACTTCTAAATGGATTCTGTACAGACAAAGGGATTACCAGACAATTTTCAGCTCCTAGAACCCCTCAGCAAAATGGAGTGGTAGAAAGGAAGAATCGTACATTGATTGAAGCTGCAAGAACGATGTTAAATGAATCAGGTCTTCCAATGTACTTTTGGGCTGAAGCTGTCAATACTGCATGTTATACTCAGAATCGAACTCTAATCAACAAAGACTTCATGAAAACTCCTTATGAGATTTTGAATGAACAGAAACCTTCTATGAAATACTTTCATGTATTTGGTGCCAGATGCTTCGTGCTCAAGGATGGAGATGATCGTCGTGGTAAGTTCGAGGCAAAGGCATATGAGGGTATTTTTGTTGGATATGGAAGAAGATCATATAGAGTGTATATCATTGATCAACACAAAGTAACTGAAAGTGTCAATGTTACTTTTGATGACACTAAACTCCCTAGTATCCAAACTGAAGATCCTTCTGAGAAACTGAAGTTTGATGATATGTCAGATTCAGAGTCAGAACATGGTCAAGAACCTGAGGTTGTTGCTGTTGAAGAACCTGTTAATCCTGATATTACTCAAGGTAATAGTGATGGAAACTCTGGAAACAATGGAGATACCACTGCTACTGACGGAGAATCTTCAAGTCAACATGGCAACAACTCAGGGGGAGATGCTGAAGGATCATCTAGAAGGACACAACATCACAATGAGTTTCAAGGCGAATCATCAAGATCAAATCTTCCAAGACAGACAGTCTGGAATAAAGCTCACCCTTTTGAGTTGATTATTGGTGATCCAGATGTTGGAGTCAGAACTAGACGTGCTACTCAAAATGAGTGTCTGTACTCAGGATTTCTTTCTGAGATGGAACCTAAGAAAATTGAAGAAGCACTAACTGATCCAGATTGGGTGATTGCTATGCAAGATGAACTCAATCAGTTTGAAAGTCAACAAGTCTGGAAACTGGTACCTAGGCCTGTACACAAGAAAGCTGTTGGTACAAGGTGGGTATTCAGGAATAAACTAGATGAAGATGGTGTGGTTACAAGAAACAAGGCAAGACTGGTAGCTAAAGGGTATTCTCAAGCTGAAGGTATTGATTATGATGAAACCTATGCTCCAGTGGCTAGACTTGAGGCCATCAGGATATTTCTGGCATTCGCAGCATTTTCAAACTTTAAAGTTTATCAAATGGATGTCAAGAGCGCCTTTCTGAATGGAAAGTTGGATGAAGAGGTATATGTAGAGCAACCTCCTGGTTTTGAAGATCCAGATCATATGGATTTTGTCTTCTTTCTTTTCAAGGCTATCTATGGGCTAAAACAGTCACCAAGAAAATGGTATGACACTCTCTCTGAATTTCTTATTGAAAATAGCTTTATTAGAGGTGTCATAGACAAAACTCTCTTTTCTAAGAAACATAAGAATGATACTATATTAGTCCAAGTCTATGTGGATGATATAATATTTGGGTCTACTAATGATAATCTCTGTAAGAGATTTGCTAAGTTAATGCACAGCAAGTTTGAAATGAGCATGATGGGAGAGCTGAAGTTCTTTCTTGGATTACAACTAAATCAAAGGTTAGATGGAACATTTATTTGTCAATCCAAGTATCTCAAGGAACTCCTCAAAAAGTACAATCTAGAGGATTCTGCATCAGCAAGAACTCCATCAACTACAGCTGTCAAGCTTGGACCATGTGAAAACTCCATTAAGGTAGATGTCACAAGCTACAGAGGTATGATTGGCTCGTTACTCTATCTTACTGCAAGTAGACCAGATATTATGTATGCTACATGTTTATGTGCAAGGTTCCAAGCGGATCCTAGAGATATTCATCTCGTTGCTGTTAAACGAATCTTAAGATATCTTAAGGGAACACCAAATCTAGGTATTTGGTACCCTAAAGAATCTGGTTTTAACCTTGTTGGATATACAGATTCAGATTACGCAGGAAGTGTTGTTGATAGGAAAAGCACCTCAGGAAGTTGTCAATTCCTAGGAAGCAGGCTAGTCTCATGGTACAGCAAGAAACAGCAAACAGTTTCCAACTCAACGGCCGAGGCTGAATATATTGCTGCTGGAAGCTGCTGTGCTCAGATCTTGTGGATTAGGAATCAACTACGAGACTATGGCTCTGTATTGAACAAGATTCCTATTTTATGTGACAATACAAGTGCAATAGCCATCACCAACAACCCTGTGCAGCACTCGAGGACAAAGCACATTGACATCAGGTATCATTTTATTAGAGAGCACGTCATGAATGGTACTGTTGAACTATTTTTTGTTCCAACAGAAGAACAAATAGCAGATATTTTCACTAAACCACTTGACGAATCCACATTTACCAGATTAGTTGGTAAATTGGGCATGTTAAATAGTTTTAGTGATTAATTTAATTAATATCTGGAATCTGTTCTTGAATGAATTTACAAATAAATTTTTCATAAATGAAAAATTCATTTGCAAATTTATTTTATCAGTTTATCATATTTCTTGCTTATTTCTATGTAATATATATTATCTTATCTATGTTATTTACTCTACTTGTTAATTTAAAATATCTCAGAATATTTTATTTCCTCTAAAAATATTTTTCTATGAATTTTATTTGCTAAAATTCAACAGAAATCTATTTTTGGAATAAAAATAATTAATTCTGATATATTATCTTTGTTTCTGTAAAAATTATAAGTTTTTATTTCAGTTTTACTGTTTTGAAATGAAGGTTCAGTACTTAATTAGATGTCTGTACATATTCATTTTATTTTAATACTGCAAAGACTATCGGCAAGACAATTAAAATTGTCTTGCTGAAAATCATTTCAGTATAAATGAAAATATAAATCCGTTATGTCTATTTCATGCCAGTAATAAAATTAATATCAGAATTATTTTGTACTGGTATGACAATCGGTATGACTATCAGATTGTCATACCAGTTATATTTTTAATACTTATTTTATTTGTTTCATTTCCTTCTTTTTGCCTGGTATGACAATCGGTATGACAATCCCGGATTGTCATACCAGCTGTTATATAAAGGCATGTGCTGTGTTTTGTTTTGAATCATTTTCAACATAGCAGTTCATTTCAAAGAATTTCTAACAGTTTTCTCTCCTCTTTTACTCTCTTCTCTCTCCTCGAACAAGATCAAAACCAAACCAAAAATCTGAGTCATTTCTTTGCTCGAGTTTTTACTCAGCACACTTAATCATCACTTTGTGATATATACATACAAGTATATACATAAAGAAGTGCTGCTGAAATTTTCTTAAAAAAAAAATATATAAAAAATTATTATAAAAAACGCAAAAATCAAATTAAAATCAAGTTGCCCCTTCAAATTCCATTTTAATTTTAATTTCTTACTTGTGTCTTTTGGTGTATCAAAATTGTGCTTGTGAGTTAAGAATTTTAACGAGATACATTTCGGTCTAAATTTTTCGATTATAATTAATTTAATTCGAATTATTAAATTAATTTAATTAATTCGAATTTTCTTAATATTATTCTTAAAATTCTGAAAAGCTTGTGTCTTATTATTTTTCTTTAAAAAAATGGCTCTCAATTTCCAAATTGTCGCACATAATCAAGTTGGTTATTTTAATCCGGAAAAATGTGATGTTGAAATATTTAAGCCGTGGATTAGATTTTTAAATGATCATTCGATTGTTAGCTCTGCTATTAAATCAAATGTGATTTTAAACGTCGATCTTCTTAGACTGATTTGCACAACTTCTACTGTGGCCGATGATTCAAAATCTTTTTCATTCACCATCGCAAACACACAGTATGTAGTTGATGAAACAGTCGTCAATCGTGCTTTAAATTTTCCACTAGACAATTTCTGTAATTTACCCTCTGAAAATGATATCACAAATTTTTTCAATGCCATTCACTATCAGGGGGTGATCAATTTAACCAAACTTTCTAAATCAAATTTGGTGTCTGAATGGGATATATTCTTCGATACACTTTCCAAAGTGTTTGCCAACTGCACAAAATCTAATTTTCATAACATTACTTCCACCCTGCAGTATATTGGTCTTGCGGTTGTTTTCAATCAAAGGATCAATTTTGGCAAACTACTTTTTCCCATTCTCCTGAGACGTCTAACTTCTGCTTTACGTGATCATTCGACAAATCGTAGGGTATCATGTTACTATGCTCGTTTTCTTATGCTCATAGCAGATCATCTACTCACCCCTGAACACAAATCACTTTTTGCTAACTCTGCTGTAACTGAACCCCCACCAGTTAGCAAAAAGATTTACACTCGCCAAGACACAACCTTCAAATTTATGCAAGTACCAGTACTTGTATCTGCTTTCATGGCCAATTATATTCCATTACCTATTTTTAATCTACCCGGCCATGAACAGCAACCTCAACCTCCAGTGGTACAAGCCACCCAGACTCTTCCATTACAGGTAGTAATTCCTCTCTCTCACTCTCTTCCTACTTCTGTTAACAGACCCTCAGTGGTTGATAGGGCTGATCATGAAGTTGTAGAACCACAGCTTCAATCCCAGGTCATAGAGCCAAACACAGAGTCTCATTCTATCTCACCCTCTCCCCCACTGTCAAAAATGTTACCCAGAAGATTATTAGGAAGTAGTAAAATGTCAAATTTGAGTGAACCCTCAGCTCTGCCTCCTCCTAAGAAAAGAAAAACCTATTCTGAGGCATCTGAAAGCCCATCCTTGTCCTCCCAACAGGACATGGACTTTGAAATGGCCAATGAACAGTTACTAGAGGCATCCTCTCAACAGGATGCATCTATTGAAATTCACCATCGGGCCATGGCATCCTGTACTGAGTCAAGCACAATTCCATTACTCACAATGGAACCATACACTTCCCCAGATAATACTCAGGACACCCAGCGAGGAGTGCACGTCGAGTCGGTTACAGTGCCTGCCATAGTTACGGCAGAAGAGCATTCACATGCTTCAGAGGGAAAATATGACTCTCCGCCATCTTTAATAGAGTCATTTTCTCCCCTCCCAGATCAAACACCTCTGGCTCCCTTATGGGATTCTCCACTCGCAGATTTATCTGGAGAAAGTGGAGGGCAACTCGGTCAATCTATCCCTGAAGCAATTCAGACATCTATTCCAAAAGATTTGATAGCATTGACTGAGGATCGGGACTCGCGAATTCCCATTGCACCACCACTGACCTCTCTTGAAGAGGCTAGGGTGATTTTTTATGCAGGTACACAAGAACAGCAATTGGAAGACTCCTCACGAGCAATCATATTGAGAGAAACACATGCACGTGAGATGAGTGAACCAAATACGAGTGAACTTCAGGTGAGAGCACACACAGACACTGATACTGTCAACCTGTTAGCTCAGATTGCTGCCCTGAAAGAAGAACTTGCCAAAAGTCAAGCTGAAGCTCAAGCATTCAAAGCACAAGTGGTTGAACGGTCTTCTTCTTCCACCTCTGTCGACAATCAGCTTGCAATCATAAGGAATGACATCTCAGATTTAAAGACTACTGTAATACCAAAGCTAAATTCTATTCAGGACACTCCAAACTTATCAGCTGATGACATATCCAACTTCTGCTCCCTACATACAAGAATGACTTCTCTTGAAGACCTCGTTGAGATGAATCATTCACTAGACAACTCAAGATTTCTAAAGATAGAGACGGGCATGGAACATCTGAATGAAGGCATGAAGCACTTATATTACATGATCAAGAATTCTCATTGCCCTAATGAAGAACAAAGAGCTTATTTTGAAGGACCGTCTGGTGGAGGATCAGGCTCTGGAAGTGGTGGAGGTTTCAAAGGAAAGTCTGTAGAGGATCCCTCAACTAAGGGGGAGAAGAAAGGAGGGAGTAGTTCCAAAGGGAAAGAAAAAGATACTTCTGCTGGAGATAAAGGAAAGGCTGATGATGCCTACTACAGTGGAGAACAGGATGACTTCGATATTTTTGACATTCCCACTGAACCAGCTCAGGAAGATAAAGATGGGTTATTTGAAGCTGAAGAAGAAAGTGATTTTGAAGATTGGGAAGAAGAAGATACAGTGGATCCTAGGTTTGAGAAAGAATTTCAGAAAGAAAAGTCAGAGATGCAAAGAAAAGAAGCTGAACTTAAGAAGGTCTCACAGATCATTGACAGGAGAAAAGACATACAAAGAACAGAAACTCTTCAAAAGCAACGTCTTCATGACATTAAAGCTCAAGAAAGGAGAAGAGATGTCAGACTGAAGATTGGTGGAAAGTGGGATGAAGCTAGGAGAGTACTCGATATGCCTCAGCTATGCACTAACAATGATAGGCAGTTCTTACATCTTCTGGACAAGCTGGAAATCTCAAATCCTAACAATGACATGTACATGAATGCTATCAAGACTGAAGTCTCAAGGATCACAGCTGCTTTTGATAGATCCCTAAATGAGATGAGCATTTTTGTATATTGTCAGAGTGAAGGATCATTCAAGGTGTCACTTCATCTATTCGAGAATCGTTCGTTGTCAGAGATTTAGGTTCTTTTAAACAAAGTGAAAAGAAGCTCAGAGTTGAATGAAGTTCTTCGGGAAAGACTTGAAGAGTTTGCCAGCAGGGCTAGTCCTCAAGTGGTCAACAATCCTCATCAAGTGAGATTCTTTAAGTCTGATTGTCTTCAAATCTGTCAGCTAGATGTACAATCTCTTAAAGACTACTCAGCTAAGCATCTGGTCTGGATGGAACATCATTTGAGAACAGCTGGATATTCATCCATGTTGAAGACTCAAGCTGCTGACTTGATTCAAGCTTATTGTGAGAAGAATGTTAAAAGGTACAATCAACTCAAGAATAAGTTGAAGACAGTTGGAGTTCAACCAGTCAGACCTGCAAGCTTCACTTCAGAAAAGGATCGTGTTTTTGACAAGGAATTGCTTCAAGATTTAGAAGAAGGTGAAGTCAGAAGAGAAGACAACTAAAGTCAATTAGCTCAAAACTCAATGTAATATGATTAGAGCGTTATGAATCAAGATAGTCTAATGTAGTTATATGTTCAGGCTAGAGGAACATCTATCTTGTATTCACTTGTAAATTTCATTTGGAATCTGGAAAATGTTAAATATAATCCAGAACTTTTCTGCTATTTACTTTACATTACTGTTCATATCTTTTTCTTATTTGTTAGTTGAGTTATCCTCTAGGTATTTGTTGTTATTGTCTAACAAGCAAATAGGGGGAGATTGAAAGGCATATGTCATAGCCTACTCGTTTATTCGAGTATTTAACTCAACTCAAATAAGAATGTAATAAGTAAATAGTGGATCAAGCATCAGAGAGATCTCACAAAGTAACATCTGTCAAAGAATAAAGAAACATTGTTCATCTGCAGTCTTGAAGATTCACTGGAAGAAGTTCAAGAAGTTGATCATGCCTCAGTGATATAAATCAAGATCGTGGAATTAATCAAGTGACAGAGATCTCGTCAAGGTATCATTTATTACAAGGATTCAATCAGAACAACAAAGTCAAGACATGAAGAAACGTCACGAAAGTTAGTCACTCATGAACCAGACAGTACATCGAGTGTCAGCATTGAAGTGACGGAATTGATTCATAAGTCTCGAAGATTGTCTGAAGAATGGATGCTGCTCAGGGTTAGTATTAATTCTCTATTAATTAATTAAGTCATATAATTTAATTAAGAAAATAAATTAACTCTGCAAGGATTAATTTATTGATTAATTGAATTAAATTGATTAATTAATTTAGAATTAATAATGAGGATTTTCAGAATATTAATTGATTAAAATCTGTGATAATTCTAAAAAGACAACTGATTGTACTAGTATGACAATCGGTATGACAATTGATAGTCATACCGAATGTCTTACTAATTCAGTTAATTGTTTTGATAGAATTTTTACTTAGATTAAATTCAATTATGTATTCAGAAAAACAATTTCATTTGAACTAATATGACAATCGGTATGACAATCAATAGTCATACCGAAAGTCTTGCTAGTTCATTTTAATTGTCTTCCTAGCTCTATTAGATTGTCTCACCGAAAGTCATTCAAGCTCAAATGGATTGTCACACCAGTTCTCAACAACTTCGGCTGTGATTGTTTAAAAGAAGCAGAAGACACTATCTCATATTAATATTGATCAAATACAGAGCAGCAAGACACAGAACAAGAAAAAGCAGAGAACAAAAGAAAAATATTTCATCTTCCATCTGCTTATTCAAGATCAAATATTCTAGCTTGTTAATGTTAAATCCAAACCACTAGAATTACTTATCTTGTTCTTGTATATCAATCTAGCGGATTAAAATCCCTAGAGCTTAATCTCAAATCGCTTTTAGCATTTGATCTTTTAATTACAAAAATAGAAAAAGTTCATGTCGAATTTATTCTAAATTTGTAATAATTGATTTGAGATTAAACCCTTGTAATCGATACCGTAGTTGTAACACCTTTCAAGTTTAATAAAAGTTTTATTTAACTTGAAGTTTGTTTCACAATTTTATTCCGCATTTTATTCGAAGAAACGGTATTGTTTGCATTCAACCCCCCTTCTACAAACAAATTGGGACCTAACAGTTCTGGTTCTCCTGATTTCCTGGGATCACGCTCATCACTTGCAAAAATTCCGCTCCTACCTTCTCTGCGCTCCTCCAGTCTCCCTTCATTCTTTCCTTCCTCATGCAACTTTACCGGGGCCAATACTTCCCCCTCTAAACCACGTAACCATTGATTGCTTTTACTTGTAGCTTGATTCCTTAATGGTGCACAGAGAGATCCATCATACTTACGCACCGCCTGTTCTTGATGGTTGTCAAACAATTCTTCGCAGAACTTCTCTGTATGACCTATCTTTCCACAATAAAAACAGAAGGATGGGAGACGTTCATATTTAAATTTAATCCACAGCCATTCCCCTCCTGGTTTCTTAATGTGCATTTGACTCTTCAAAGAACGATGGATATCAACAACTACTCTGATCCTTAGATAGTTTCTGAACATCCCTTTAAAATTCCTTGGGTCTGACTCCAAGAACTTCCCTACGAAATTTCCTATCGATTTTAGAACAACCTCTGATTTAAAACCCACCGGGACATCATATACCTGAACCCACATGTACAACTCCGATAACTTGATATCCTTCAACTGTTCATCCACATTGAACTTTTTTAGTAGAAGAACCTGTTGATTAAAAGTCCATGGCCCATCCTCTAAAACTCTTTGCATATCTCGATCATGAAAGAATTTAAACAAAAACATATTTGTTTGATCAGTTTCCTCCATAAAAACACCCTTAACAGGTCTCCAGATTGATGATAGAGTGTCTTGCATTGCCAAGAAGTTCACCTTTCTGTTTGTTACAAAACATCCCACCAAACACCTTTCCAGCCCTGCCCCTATATCATTTTCAGGGATACCCTCTAAGACTAAACCATCCTCTTCATCACCATTCAACGACAGATTAACATATGCCTCCTCCAGATCCTTACCCCTTTGTGCACTCGCCATACCTAGCCGAAAGAATCAAACGTAGACGTAATGAAACGATGAAAACTTTTTTTTTTAAAAAAAAACTCACCAAAAGATGAGACAGTCAAAACTCACCCAAAGATGAGACCGTTAATAATGTGCATATCTTAATTACCTGTATTGTAACAAAATGCATAGTTTGTTACAAGGGATTGGTAATTCTAATGCTTATATTAAGTAGCGGATATTTGTAGTCGCATCAAAATAAATTAAATTGTTTTTGCAGAAGACCAAGACTTTATGTTATTTTCTTGATTATTTATATTTTTTTCTATAATGATTTGTGCCATTAGTAGTATAGGTAAACAATTTGTTTTTAAAAAAGACAAATAAATTCTTACCGATATAAACCCATTTCTTACCGAGTATACCATTATAAAAATCTAGTAATTCCTACCATTTTGAAGCCATTTCCTACCACCTTCATATGACAGTAGGAAAAATATAGTAAAAAATATGTTTCCCGCATAATTTAAAGAAAATCTCACGTGGCAGTGTATGAGTCCCACTCTACATGGATGCTGACTGGGCATCTAACGTGGATGGGTCCCACTCCACGTTGGCCTGTGAGTCATTGCCACGTGGCTGTCCAAGTAAGCACGCATGGCCTAAGTTGACCATGGGAATATTAATTTTCCACCAATGACATTTCCAACTTAGAAATTTCCTATCATTCTTAATCGGTGGAAAATGAGTCATTTTTTTATCGAGTTAGGGTCATTTCCTACCGATTCAGTGGTAGTAAAAACTTTTCTTTCTTGTAATGTAATGTACTTCTAATATAGAACCACTTTAAACCTTTTCATTAAATTTTAATGATTTTTTAAATAAAAATGGTGTAATTTCATTTTTTAACTTGGTAATTTAAATTTATAATTATATATGATGGAAAATGAAATAAATTATATATATTATATTATTTAAAAAATGGTTATCAACGAAATTCTATATAACAATATAAGAGAGTTATCCATGAATTGATACCCTAGATATGTCCGGTTGGATGACAGTAAAATGAAAATTTCCTTTTTATTTAACCATCATTAATTTTTATGACTTTTTTCATAATTAATAAGAATTTGTTGGTTTATTAAGCGAAAAAAAACAGTTGAATGGTTATTTTACAAAAACATGACAAGTTCGTTACCTTTTTGGCTAATAGCTCATAAAATTAAATACACCACTATTAGTAAAGTTTTATTTGTAGTGAAAAATACTTTGCCCTATTCCGTTTACACTTTGGAGTCCATCGAGCCCATCAAACAAGCCAATATAAAAGGATAACGTAAAAGAAAGATCAAAGCAATATCATGGCCGCGGTGAAACGTAAAAGAGAGACGAGAAGGAGCTGCCTGAACAAGTGTTGGAATAATCTTAAATTTAGTTATTAATTATTTATTTATTTAATTATTAGATATTTAGCAATAGATTAATTATTAGAGAAGAATATTATTTTAGAATTGTTTAGTAGTGGGGTAGTGGAGTTATGGAGTAAATTATGGACATGTAATTTTCCCATTAATTAGTAGTGGTTAGTTTTAGTAATACTTAGTTTTAATATGTTTGTAAAGCCTATATAATGGCTAGTTTACCTTGAATTTTAGAAGAAGAATAAAAGCAAGAAATATAGCAGTACAAGTTCTCTTCAAAAATGTAGGTGTCTTCTTTTTTCTCTAAGTTTTTCAACATGGCATCAGAGCTATATGTTATAAGGCTTGTGAGACTCTTATAAAAATACATACATTTATATATATATATATATATATATTAAGTATTTATCTGAGATTTCAAATGGTATTAAAAATTTCTCCATATATATTTAGTGAAATATCAAGATGAAATGGTACGTGGAAAAGGAAAGAGAAGCAAGAATAAAAATGAAGGAGGAACATGAGCGGGGGAAATAATGAGAAAGATATCATGGCTCAAGAGGCCATGAAAGAAATTTTATTTTAGAGTTGTGGAGAGAATGTGCTCCAAAGTGTTTTTGGAGAGAAAGTGCTCCAAAGTGTTTTTGATGAGATAGTGCATCAAAATTGATGGTGGTGAGAAGTGCATTACAGGCGAAGAGAAAGTGCTTCGTAAATTTAAGATTATGGGGGTGAATGTTGGAATAATCTTAAATTTAGTTATTAATTATTTATTTATTTAATTATTAGATATTTAGCAATAGATTAATTATTAGAGAAAAATATTATTTTAGAATTGTTTAGTAGTGGGGTAGTGGAGTTATGGAGTAAATTATGGACATGTAATTTACCCATTAATTAGTAGTGGTTAGTTTTAGTAATACTTAGTTTTAATATGTTTGTAAAGCCTATATAATGGCTAGTTTACCTTGAGTTTTAGGAGAGGAAAAGAAAACAAGAAATATAGCAGTACATGTAGGTGTCTTTTTTCTCTAAGTTTTTCAACAACAAGTACTTCGATACGAGATATTTACGCGACTCCCAGTCAAGTCATTGGTACGCTGCAGATTTGTTTGTAAATCTTGGCTCTCAATCTTATCCGATCCTAAATTCGCATCAGAACACTACAATAGCTGCAGCATGCAAAACCCTAGCGACTATGACTACCTCGTAGCTCATAAACACAGTACTGGACTCGTTATTGTCTCCCGAAGCAGAGAAACATGTGTACTCCGTCCAGTTAATAACAATTTGATGGATTTGATTGGTTCTATAAATGGCCTACCTTGTCTCGGTCATCAAGACAAGTTGTGGTTATGGAATCCCGCTATTCATCAATCGAAGGAACTCGCGCTATGGTCTCGTACCTGTTGGGATAAATATGGATTTGGTTTTGATCCTGTAAGCAATGATTACAAGGTGGTAGTATTAGTATACCAAGAGTCGGATCGTCAAATGAGCTCTGCTTTTGTTTACTCCTCCAATTCTGAAACATGGACCCGTCTACATGTTCCTAAGTATGTTTATCCTTGTGACGATGTTTCTCTTGCTCTCACAGAACCGTTCTGTCCAAGTAGTATTGTCAAGGATTGTCCTTAGTGGACATCGTTATTCTCACATTTGTCGGTAACCTTGACTACCCTCAAGTTTGAAACCAGAACGAATGAATTCAAATATTTGCCGGATTTTGAGTGTAGCATTGGGAAGAGTACTATACTAGTGGATATGATGGATTGTCCTAGTTTAATGAAATATGAAAACTGCTATCAAACTATTAATAGGACAAAATTGCACTATTCATACCTCAGTTATTTTGTTTTTGCAGTTTAGTGGCTCAAACAAAAAATATGCCAATTGCTTGGCTAAAAAAATCTTTTTAAACCAATTAAAGGCCTCATGGCAACTTCCGTCTTATTAAACTAACGCCGTTTGGGTTACTTTTAGAAAGTACAGTCTGGAAAAGGGTGTTTAAGTAAACTGTCTTCTATTACAATATCTTTTTATCATTTTTCTTCCTTCATCCTCAATTCCCTCCAAAATTATAATCGTACTGTACAACCCTACCAAAATTCAAGTGAGGAGTAAGATCAATGGCTTGGTATCGAAGGCTGAAGGAAGATGCAGATGCTTATAAACCCAGAGAAAGCCCCGTTTATATAGGTACATCTTTGCCTAAACTTGTATTTACATTGCTCTGTTTAATTTTGGGGATAATGTGAAAGATGTTGTTATTGTTTACATGCATGTTAATTTATAGTATTTTCCTTTCAATCGAACTGCTTATGTTAAGTCTAAATAATATTTTGTTACTTGAAAGTTAGGGTGTTTACAATTAGGTTTAAAATCCATTTGTTGATTGGAATGATGTTGCTTTATTTCTGCTCTGTACTTGCAATTTACTTTAATGTTAAATTTAGAGGAATTTTGATAAAATTGCAGATGTCGATTATTTTACAATTAAATTGGTACATGGTGGAGAGATGCAGTATAATCCTAAGAATTATGTAAATGGGCGTGTGGATTATATTGACCACTGTAATGCTGATCAAATGAGTCTTATAGAATTAACTTCCATGCTGAAAGAAGTAGATGAGTTTGGAGGATTTCATACCTTTTGGTATAGGTTGCCCAATACTGCAATGGAGTCAGGGTGTTTTCAGTTGGAGAGTGATGATGATGTAGTGGTCATGTGTGAACTGCTAGTAAATAGGAGTCTTGAATTAGATAGGTATATAGAGGTTTTTACAAAAGTCATTCCCCCTATTTCTACCTCTTAAATTGAAAAAAACATAGAGGTTCAGACTGATGAAAACATAGGAATGTTTGATGTACCCATATTTGATGAAAACTACTATAAGGAATATGAGGGTGATGGTGATGGGAGTGATGTTAGTGAAGAGAGCTTCCACTCTGACCATTCAAATAAGGATGAGAGTGATGATGACCTATTGTTTGATACAAACATTGATGAGGATGAGAATAGTACAAGGAGATTTGATGTTGATACTGAGATGGGGAATGAGAGTGATCATTCCAGTATATATGCTGGTTCTGATGAGGAGAGAATGACAGCCAACAGCACGGATGAGGATGAAACTAACTATCATGTTTTTAATGAGGATGCAGATATGATCAATCCTGTCTTCCAACTGGGAATGTGTTTCAGAAGTTCAAGAATTTTTAGAGATGCAGTTAAAAAACAGGCAATTCTTGATAGGAGGCCCATAATGAACTGCAGAAATTTTGGCAAGAAGGTACAATATGTGTGTGAGCCTCCATGCCAATGGAAGATATATGCATCTCCACTGCATAAAGGCTCTGCAACTTATCAAATAAAGACTTATGTGAGGAAGCACAGTTGTATGCCAACCTTCTATCAGAAGCAAATAAACTCCAGATGGCTAGCTGATTACTATGAAACAGAGATTAGAATGAATCCTAGTTGGCCAATTAGTGCATTTCATAAAAAAATTATGAATGATTTGAAGTGTCATGTAAGTAAACATGCAGTTTACAGAGCAAAGGTGAGGGCTTTGAAGAAGATAAATGGCACACATGAAGAGCAGTATGCAGACCTTTGGAAGTATGGTCATGAATTGAAAAAGGTCTTCCTGAGAGCACTGTTAAGATTTTAATAGAAAACCCTGAACCTGATGAAATTAGTGGAAGATTCTTAAGGTTTTACTTGTGTTTAGGACCACTAAAAAAGGCTTTCAAAAACCACTGCAGAAAAATTGTTGGACTTGATGGATGCCACCTGAAAGGACCCTTTGGTGGCATTCTTTTGTCAGCTGTTGGTGTGGATCCAAATGATGGTATGTATCCAGTTGCATGGGCAATTGTTGAGAGTGAGACATCTGATTCATGGACTTGGTTCCTACAGTTTTTATGCCAGGACCTGCAAATTCTTGTGGATAAGGAATGGACTTTTATATCTGATAGACAAAAGGTATAATGTACTACATTATTGCATGATTGTTTTATTATTGCACTATTTCCTACATTCATGACTGTTTTATATGCATTTTTTGTAGGGCTTAATAAATGCATTAGAAGCCATTGTGCCTCAAGCAGAGCACAGGTTTTGTGTAATGCACTTATTCCAGAACATGCATAAGGAGTATAAAGGCCTTGCTTTGAGGCATTTACTATGGAAAGCTGCTAGGGCCACTACCATGTGGGAGTTCAACCTGCACATGAACCAAATGAAGGAGGTAGTCATCTAATTTGTTATAATTGGGAGTTGTA
This sequence comes from Apium graveolens, assembly GCF_009905375.1. Classification (NCBI taxonomy): domain Eukaryota; kingdom Viridiplantae; phylum Streptophyta; class Magnoliopsida; order Apiales; family Apiaceae; genus Apium; species Apium graveolens. The sequence continues at coordinate 178,785,414 of NC_133657.1, forward strand.
TTTCCATTTATAATTGTATGAACCAATTGTATGTGCAGCTGTCACCTAATTGCTATGATTGGCTTATGCAAAAACCAAGGGAGCAGTGGTCTAGGTCAGCATTTAGGACCACATCCCACAGTGATATGTTTGTTAACAATCACTGTGAGGTATTCAATAGTAGTTTAAGCAAGCTGAGGGACCTCCCAATCATTACTCTATTTAGAGAGTTGCATAAAGCCATTATGAAGAGGATCCAGATTAGGAGAGACAAAGTGGCAAATGCAAATGTTATAATTTGCCCAAGTGCTCAGAAGAAATTGACAAAGTATGTTCCAAAAGTTGCCCTAATGTCAATGTCCATAATGCATGTTGTTTATGTCTTCATTTTAACTTGTGAAAATTATATACAGGTCTATTCATTATGCTGGAAATTGTGTGGTGACATGGTCTGGAGGTTCTGCATACAGTGTTACTTGCACTGATGGGGGGCATGAGTTGGTGGTGGATTTGGTGAAGAGGACCTGTTCCTGCAGGAAGTGGGATCTCACAGGCCTTCCTTGCTATCATGCATGTGCATGTATAGCACTAAGGAATGAGCCTTGGGAGAATTATATTCATGACTGTTACAAGAAGGATACCTATCTTCAGCTATATGGCAACACTTTAGAACCAATTGTTGGTCCTGAATTCTGGGAAGAAACCCCAGAACCAAAGCCACTGCCTCCGGCTGTTAAGATACCTACAGGAAGACCCAAAAAGAAAAGGAACAAAAAGAATGATGTTCCTGCAGACACTACAAAGCTGAAGAGGACTAATACCAAAGTGCATTGCACATACTGTAAGGCTGCTGGTCATAATCAGAGAAGTTGTACAGCCAAGGTATGATGCATAAATCCAAAGTTGGTTATAATCAAACATTTTGTGTTGTTAGGTCATGTATTTATGGTATGTGGTATTGTTGCAGAAATCCGATGAGGCAACAACGGCTGCAGCAGAAGGGAGAGACATTCCAGTTGGAAAATCCAAAGTCAAGTGCAAGAATTGCAGCAAGGAAGGCCATAATTCAAGGACATGCAAAGTCAAGAAAACTCCACCTAACCGGTCTAGGCCAGAAACAAATGAGAGTGCCTCAACAAGTCAAGCTGCTCAACAAGATCCAAATGATGGGCAAGTTACTCAACAAGATCCAACAGATGGGGATGCTCAGAGGCCAAAGAGGAAGAGAGTCTCTCAGAAGACAGATGCTGGTGCAAAGTGTTAGGGCGAAATCACGCACTAATATTCACGCAAGTATACGCGTTCGCAAGTAATATAGAATACTTTCTAGTTCGTTCCCTCAGAGACTCAGACTAAGTTATTGTCTAATTAAACTCACTCACCAATGTATGATTACTTCTCAATGTTAAGATAACACTTAAAATTGTTGATTAAATATTAATTATAATTAACTACTTAATTAACCACTTAACTAACACTTCAATTTATCAATAATAAAACACTCATGAGATCACAACTTCATTATTACTTCCTTCTATAGCCATTGTTATTACCTTTAGCATGTGACAGTGATGATATTAATCGAATAACACGAAACTGATAAAAGCCAACTTTCATTGTACTAATACCATTCTACCAAGCATCCACAATTAAGATAGAAGTTGAATAGTCATCAATTATGTTGAGTTCCTATATGTCTACAGAAATTGACAACACAACGATTTAAGCACAAGTTATTCCTTTTGATTACATAAGGCAAATAAAACTGTTAGAGTTACCCACTAATCATGCACAACGTACATGAACCTATGCTAGCATGGCAAGTTCTAAATCTCAAGATCCACCGTCGCTTCACAAAAGATTAACACCCTATCTTATATGTTCACGACGCACATAAGACGAATACGCACAACCAATACTAGATATCATGCAATCATCACACACTAAAGTATTAAACAATTAACTAAAGAATTTCATAATAAATCCGTTGCAACCCCATGATCACGATTAGCCCATAATAGAACTTATCGCCATCATGGGTTCATATGAAATCATGATAAACGACACAAGAAAATAATAACTAAACTAATTATATTAAAACAGAGTACGTCACAAGAGTAAATAAGTCAAAGCAAGAAAACTAGCATCCAACGTTACAACGAAACAAGAATCACAAGAATATATGCTTCCTCTTCGTTGCGGTGTGCTAAATCGGTCTTCTTCCTTATCTCCTTCGCTTCTTGCGCAAAACACAATCTAAAACATAATCTCTTTCATCTCCTCTATGAAAACGTCTCAAATCTACTTATATAATAGTCCCATAAAACTCAGATTACATAGAAGTTGGAAGCCAAACAGAAGTAGAAGTCTAAAATAATTCAGCTTTTTCCCCGACCCTGCGCGGCCGCTCAGCATTTCTGCGCGGGCGCGCAAGGCTGCTGCGCGGCCGCTCAGCATTGCTGCGCGGGCGCGCAGGACCCTACTGGAAAAATTCCAGGTTTGCTCCATTTCTTCGCCGTAATCTGCCCGTTCTTTTCCTCTCGCAATGGTGAACACATGCCAAGGCTTATTCTTGATGATTCCTCCTCCGAAATGTAATAATACCCTGAAATGCATAAACACTAGAAAAACGCATCAAATACACAAAATACTTTATTTCAAGACACCAATTTAAGCCATTTTAAGACGTTCTAAGTGGTATAAAATGCCACTTATCACACCCCCAAACTTAAATCGATGCTTGTCCTCAAGCGTCACAGACTCAAAACAACTAAAAATATGCATGAATGCAATCTATATGAAAATGCAACGATCCCCCTTACTACAATTAACCAACCAAATTGTCACGTCTCAACGAATGCAGTTAGACACTAAAGATCAATAAACTCATGCAAACGGACATACAGCCAGAAACGTGGTGTGTGCAAATGCTTAACAGATATGCTTCGGAACTAGACCAATTACTATGACTAGACTATCCTCAAGGCAATCCTACGATTATACAAAGAATAAAAATTCTAGGCACAAAGTGATATACAACACTACAAGAACTTTGGAGCTTACTACGGAATCGTGCTTTTTATTTACAACTCAAATGCTTATTTGACAGTGCAATGAGTGAGGTCCACAAAAGACTTATACAATGGTATCCATGTAACAAGCGTTAGGTTAGCAGATCCCAGACTCTAAAAGCCTTAGGTCACTAGGCACAAAGTCCCCTAAGAACTTAATAACTCGAATACCAAAGAACCCACTCTTAATCAATTATGCATTTTTTTTTTCTCTGAACAAGTGCGTTTCGCTCCATCTTGCTCAACCCTAGACTACTCGCATAACATGCGAGCCGGCTACTAGCCATTTGACGCCTAGCCACAACTAGCAACAAATTCCATTTTTACTCCATTTTTTTTTCTTTTTCATGCCTTTACCACTAAGAACCTATTATCAAATTCTAAGCATAATAAATAGATTATCCTCGAAAATAATCAGATCATAACAACAATCTAGCCCTTAAGCATTCTCTAAGACTTAGTGAAAATACAAGTGCTTCTAGCATGCATATCAACCTACACAACTTAATAACACTTTAATGCTATCACTACACTCGCATCAATATCACAATTCAGTCGATAAATCATTGCAAAAGGGATCATGGTATATGCATGAGCTATATGATATGACAAACAAATAAAGCTATATAAAAAAAACTATATGGCAAAAATTATGCAACTATATGAACTAACTATCATGAATATGCAGCTATATGACACACACAAAATATTCCTTAACTACCACCCCCAAACTTAAAATCTTCACTGTCCCCAGTGAAGGTAGTAGAAAGGAACACAGGGTATACCTACTCGGAGTCATCATCATCATCACCCTCAGTGGGTGGAGTATCAGGCGGCGGGTATGCAGAGTCCTCACCAAAAACTGGCCACTGGATATCAGCTCCAAGGCCTCGAAAAGCAGTCCCTAACGCAAGGGTGAGCTCCTGAGCAAACCTGCTATGCGTCTCATACATGGCATCCATCCGCCGTGAAAGCCTCCTATACTGGGCATCACCCATCCCAGCACCCTCCTGAGCTCTCGAAGAACCAGCCTCACCACGCCCTGGCCTAGCCATAGTAGCACCTCGTGCTGGACGCCCTCCTGAAAGTCGATAACCCAGCCCATGCTCCTCAGGCTCACCACCGGTCCACTCCTGCATCCCATTCAGAGTGCCAGAATCTATCGGAGCTGCTGGCAACTGCAACTGCTCATGAGTCGGCCAGTTCACTCCTACTGCTCGGCATAGCTTCGTAACCGTGGATGCATAAGGGATGTTCATATGCTTTGCTCCCCTCAAAAACTTCAGAATTCCTTGGTAGATAAACTCACCAAGGTCCACATAGTATTCCTCATTCAGAATTCCCCATAACAACTGTGCTCTCTCAACTGTGACCTCGTGTGCATGTGAAGAAGGCAAAATATTAGCACATATAAATGCATTCCATGCACGGGCATACCTGTTCATGGCGATCGCCGGAAAGTGACGATACTCATTATTGGCTGGACTGCGGTTCCAAACTGTGCCCGGTCGACAGAGAGTCGCACAAATAAAATCCAAGTCAAAATCCTCAGCAGTCTTTTCATTCCAGTTCTCCTCCTCGGGCTTCCTCTCTCGCTGTCCAATCACACGGCGAATCGCCGCAGGATGATAATCAACCGTCAGCCCACGAACTACAGAAAACCCATTCTTTTCAGCCTTCGCGTTCACGTAGAACTCGCGAACAACACTCATCGGTACTGCTTCGGGTGACTCACAAAAAGCTATCTACCCCTTCTCTGCAATCATGGGCAACAACTCACCATCCCTCCCTGATGGTAAAAACCCCCTCTCCTTCAGAATCGGCTTCCCCAACAGCCTAGTGTACTCCTCCTCCGCAGCTCTGTCAGTTAACCGAGGCCTTGCAGCAGTACCCCTTGATGAATCAGCAGTAGGAACTGTGCTGCTACTGTCAATAGTGCGTGCTCTCTTGGGTGCCATTGATTTGTGAATAAAAGTGTGTAAGAACTGATTTTTGATGTTTATGAGAGGGTTTAAGTGTAGGAAGTTTGTGGGAGATATGTAGGATAGGTGTATGTATATATAGTGTGTGGAGTAGGTTAAATTAGATTAGGAGTGGGGTTGAGGGATAAAATCATGGGGTAATGGGAAAAGAATTCGTGGGTTTATGGGCTGTGATGGGTTTTTGTGTTTTTGTTTTTTGTTTTGTTTTGTTTTTTTTTTTCTGAACTGTAAAAAAAATTTTCTGGAACTCGACCCCTGCGCGGCCGCTCAGCATTTCTGCGCGGGCGCGCAGCAAGCTGCGCGGCCGCTCAGCATAGCTGCGCGGGCGCGCAAAGGGTCTCTGGAAAAAAAAAATTCAGCCCTTTTTTTCTGATTTTTTTGTGTTTTTGGATAGGTTATTAACTTCTAAGGGATCCTGTAACAACAATTCATGGGTTGCCTCCCACGCAGCGCTTTCTTTTTCGTCATTAGCTTGACGTTCCGTACCTTTCTCAAGTAGTCAACAAAATGGCACTAACCACCTCTCGGTTTGCCATGTCCCCATAATAATGCTTCAACCGCTGACCGTTAACCTTGAATGCTTGGTCCGAATCATTCTCAAAAATTTCCACCGCTCCATGTGGAAACACAGTTTTGACAATAAAAGGTCCAGACCACCTTGATTTCAACTTCCCAGGAAAAAGTCGGAGCCGAGAGTTGAATAACAGAACTTGTTGCCCTGGCACAAATAACTTAGGATGTAGCTTCCTATCGTGCCACCTCTTCACCTTTTCCTTATACATTTTGTTATTCTCGTACGCTTGAAGTCGAAATTCATCAAGTTCATTAAGCTGAAGCATTCTTTTCTTACCAGCTGCATCTAAATCCAGGTTCAATTTCTTCAATGCCCAGTAGGCCTTATGCTCAAGCTCCGCCGGTAGATGACATCCCTTACCGTACACCAACTGAAACGGTGACATCCCAAGTGGAGTTTTGTATGCTGTTCTGTAAGCCCAAACAGCTTCATCGAGCTTTAAAGACCAATCCTTCCTTGACGGACAAACAACCTTCTCTAGAATGCGCTTTATCTCTCTGTTAGACACTTCCGCTTGACCATTTGTTTGCGGATGATAGGCAGTAGCTACTCGATGATTCACATTATAACGCTGCATCATAGAAGTGAACTTACGGTTGCAAAAATGCGATCCTTCATCACTTATGATTACCCGAGGCGTTCCAAACCTTGTGAAGATTTGCTTATGAAGAAAATTTAGTACTACCTTTGCATCATTTGTTGGTAAAGCTTTAACTTCGACCCATTTTGATACATAATCGACTGCCAGCAAGATGTACTAATTATTGCAAGATGAGATAAAAGGCCCCATGAAATCTATTCCCCATACATCAAAGACCTCGACTTCAAGCATCACATTTAATGGCATCTCATCCTTCCTTGACAATTTTCCCACTCTTTGGCAACGATCACACCTTAAAACAAACTGATGAGCATCCTTGAACAAAGTAGGCCAGAAAAAACCTGCTTGCAGAATACGAGCTGCCGTCTTCTCACCTCCATAGTGTCCACCATAAACCGTGGAATGGCAGTCTCGTAATATCCCCTTCGTCTCACAGAACGGGATACATCTCCTGATGATCTGATCAGCTCCCTGTCTAAACAAATATGGTTCATCCCATATATACCACTTCACCTCATGCAGAAACTTCTTCTTTTGAGCGGATGTCAAATTAAGCGGCATTATATTGCTGACAAGATAGTTTACAATATCTGCAAACCATGGTTCTTCCTCCTGAATTGCAAACAACTGCTCATCCGGAAAAGATTCATTGATTAACGTCCTATCTTGTGAAGTAGAATCGGGATTCTCCAACCTAGAGAGATGGTCAGCTACTTGATTCTCGGTACCTTTTCTATCTTTGATCTCTAACTCAAATTCCTGAAGTAAAAGCACCCAACGAATGAGTCTCGGCTTCGAATCCTTCTTAGAAACCAGATAGCGAATAGCTGCATGATCAGTGAATACTGTTACTTTCGTACCAAACAGATAAGATCGAAATTTCTCAAAGCCAAAGACTATATCCAAAAGCTCTTTCTCAGTAGTGGTGTAGTTCAATTGGGCCCCATTTAAAGTCTTACTCGCATAGTAGACCACATGGAAGAGATTTTTCTTGCGCTGTCCCAGAACTGCACCTACCGTATAGTCACTCGCATCACACATCATCTCAAACGGTTCTGTCCAATCTGGTGCTGTAATAACTGGTGCCGTGATCAAACTCTCCTTGAGAGTCTCGAATGCTGCCAAACATTCATCATCAAATTTGAAAGGCACATCTTTCTCAAGTAAATTGCACAACGACTTAGATATCTTTGAAAAGTCCTTGATGAATCGCCGATAAAAACCCGCATGACCGAGAAAACTACGGATTCCTTTCACCGAATTAGGTGGGGGAAGATTTTCAATGACTCCCACCTTGGCCTTGTCCACCTCCAGACCTTTGCTAGAGATCTTATGCCCAAGGATAATGCCTTCACGCACCATAAAATGACATTTCTCCCAATTAAGCACCAAATTAGTTTCCACGCATCTTTTGAGTACGGCGCGCAGATTATTCAAACATTCATCATATGAGTGTCCAAAGACGGAGAAGTCATCCATGAACACTTCGACGTTATTTCCAATCATGTCAGAGAATATAGCCATCATACATCTCTGAAAGGTGGCCGGGGCGCCACATAACCCAAACGAAACTCTACGAAAAGCAAATGTGCCAAATGGACAAGTGAAGGTAGTCTTTTCCTGATCCTCTGGTGCAATACAAATCTGATTATACCCGGAATAACCATCCAGAAGACAAAAATACTCATGTCCCGCCAATCTGTCAAGCATTTGATCAATGAATGGGAGAGGGAAGTGATCCTTCCTTGTGGCTTTGTTCAATTTTCTATAATCCATGCATACTCTCCATCCTGTAACTGTTCGAGTAGGGATGAGCTCATTCTTTTCATTTGCGACCACAGTGATACCTCATTTCTTAGGTACACATTGCACGGGGCTCACCCACGAGCTGTCAGAAATAGGATAAATGATGCCTGCATCTAGCCATTTCAGAATTTCTTTCTTCACCACCTCCTTCATGATCGGGTTCAGTCTTCGCTGCTGTTCCACATTTGGCTTACTACCTTCCTCTAACAGAATTTTATGCATACAATATGAAGGACTTATCCCCTTGATGTCTGCTATGGTCCATCCTATAGCCGATTTGAATTCTCTCAAAATCCTTAAGAGCTTGTCTTCCTCACTACCTGAAAGGTCAGCTGAAATAATAACAGGTAACGTAGATGAATCACCTAAAAAAGCATACCTCAAGTGTTCAGGTAATGGTTTGAGCTCCAAGGTAGGTGCTTCCTCTATTGATGGTTTGAGCTTCCCTTCAGCATTCTTAAGGTCAAAAGTACCAAGAGATTCAAATGGTATGTTGAGCTTTCGCTTCCATGGAGAAGCGTTCAGATATTGTAATTGCTCGTTGCTATCTTCATCATCGCTGTCAAAATCCCCCACTAAGGCCTTTTCCAATGCATCAGACATTAGCATGTGATCGAGTTCCGAAGTAACTGCGGAATCAATCACATCCACTTTTAAACACTCCTCATCTTCTGTAGGGAATTTCATTGCCTTGAATACGTTGAAGGTCACATCCTGATCTTGGACCCGCATAGTAAGTTCCCCTTTTTGCACATCTATCAAGGTACGGCCAGTAGCCAAGAAAGGCCTCCCCAAGATTATGGGAATCTTCTTATCTTCCTCAAAATCCAGAATAATAAAATCTACAGGAAAGAAGATCTTATCCACCTTGACAAGCACATCCTCAACTATGCCCCTTGGGTAAGTAATGGAACGGTCCGCCAATTGTAGCGACATGTATGTGGGTTTTGGATCAGGCAGATCCAGCTTTTTAAAGATCGACAAGGGCATCAGATTAATGCTTGCTCCCAAATCACAAAGGCACTTGTCAAAAGTTAGATTGCCAATGGTGCAAGGAATGGTGAAGCTTCCTGGATCTTTCAGTTTTGGTGGTAACTTTTGCTGCAGAACAGCGCTGCATTCTTCCGTGAGAGCAACGGTTTCAAGGTCATCCAGTTTCACCTTCCTTGAAAGAATAGTCTTCATAAACTTCGCATAACTAGGCATTTGTTCCAGAGCCTCAGCGAAAGGTATATTGATGTGAAGTTTCTTGAACACCTCCAGAAACTTCCCGAACTGTCTATCCAGCTTTTATTGCTGCAATCTCTTAGGAAAAGGTGGTGGAGGATAGAGCTGTTTCTCCCCTGTATTAGCCTCAGGCAGAGTGTGTTCAACAGTAGTCTTCCTTGGTTCCGCCACTTTCTCCTTTTGCTTAGATTTTTCATTTCTAACTTCAGCTTCGACTTCTTTTGCCTTTTCAGCATCAGCTACTTTTCCAGACCTTAAGGTAATAGCTTTGACTTGCTCTTTAGCTTCCTTCCTGCCTAGTACTTCCGTGTCACTGGGAAGAGTGCCAGGTTGACGATTGAGCACTGCATTGGCTAATTGACCGATTTGATTTTCCAAGGTCTTGATAGAAACCGCCTGACTCTTGCACAACAGCTTAAGTTCCTCAAAATCAGCACTAGTAGGTGCAGCTGCACTTCCCAGTTGAGGATATGATTGCCTTGTAGCATACTGCTGTGGTTGCTGGAATCCAGGTGGGTTAAACTGTTTACTCACTCCTTGCTGATATGGTGGCTGAATAGCATTCTGATTATTCCCCCAGCTGAAATTTGGATGATTTCTGTTGTTAGGATGATAGGTTGCTGGCACAGGCTGTTGTTGTCACTGATAATTATTCACATACTGAACAGATTCGTTGACAAGAGAATACTGATCCGTAGCATGAGAACCTGCACAAAGCTCACAAACCATAGCTATTTGATTAACTCCATACGTAGCCAAAGAATCAACCTTCATTGATAGCGCTTGGAGCTGGGCTGCAATAGCGGTGGCTGCATCAACTTCCAGAATACCTGCTACCTTGCCTGACGTCATCCTCTGAGTTGGGTTTTGATGCTCATTTGCAGCCATCGTCTCGATAAGATTATACGCCTCAGTATAGCTTTTAGCCCATAAGGCGCCTCCAGCTGCTGCATCGAGCATGGGCCGAGATTGGGCCCCCAAACCATTATAAAAACCAGTGATTACCATCCAATTCGGCATTCCATGATGTGGACATTTTCTCAACATTTCCTTGTAGCGTTCCCAAGCCTCGCACATAGATTCTGTAGGTTGCTGCGCAAACTGAGTAAGAGCACTCCTCATAGCAGCAGTCTTTGCCATTGGATAAAACTTTACCAGAAACTTTTGCGCAAGATCTTGCCACGTAGTGATGGACCCAGCTGGTTCAGAATGTAACCAGTCTTTAGCCTTATCCCTCAGTGAGAATGGGAAAAGCCTCAACTTGATAGCCTCATCAGTCACACCATTATACTTAAAAGTGCTGCAGATCTCGACAAAATTCCTTATGTGCATGTTGGGGTCTTCAGTTGCCGCTCCTCCAAAAGAAACAGAATTCTGCACCATCTGAATAGTGCCCGGCTTGATTTCAAAGGTGTTAGCTTGAATAGCCGGATGAAGGATGCTTGACTGAATGTCATCAATTTTAGGCCGAGAAAAATCCATAAGAGCTGGATCAGCTTGAACAATACGATCTCCCATGTTTACTGGTTCTTTCTGCTCAGTTCCTGAATCCGAATCCTCAAAATCTAACTTCTCCGGAGTATCAAGAACTTCGTCTTTCTCCTCAGCTGTATCTAAGGTCCTCTTGCGAGCACGAGAACGAGTTTGCATAAACGCTTGCTAAAGTACCTGAAACACAACCGAAAAGAGTAATTAACTACTACGTCCTAATCACTGAGTCCTAATGACCAATGATGGTAAGTACATAAACTAAACAAATACGCCGAGTCCCCGGCAGCGGCGCCAAAAACTTGTTAGGGCGAAATCACGCACTAATATTCACGCAAGTATACGCGTTCGCAAGTAATATAGAATACTTTCTAGTTCGTTCCCTCAGAGACTCAGACTAAGTTATTGTCTAATTAAACTCACTCACCAATGTATGATTACTTCTTAATGTTAAGATAACACTTAAAATTGTTGATTAAATATTAACTATAATTAACTACTTAATTAACCACTTAACTAACACTTCAATTTATCAATAATAAAACACTCATGAGATCACAACTTCATTATTACTTCCTTCTATAGCCATTGTTATTACCTTTAGCATGTGACAGTGATGATATTAATCGAATAACACGAAACTGATAAAAGCCAACTTTCATTGTACTAATACCATTCTACCAAGCATCCACAATTAAGATAGAAGTTGAATAGTCATCAATTATGTTGAGTTCCTATATGTCTACAGAAATTGACAACACAACGATTTAAGCACAAGTTATTCCTTTTGATTACATAAGGCAAATAAAACTGTTAGAGTTACCCACTAATCATGCACAACGTACATGAACCTATGCTAGCATGGCAAGTTCTAAATCTCAAGATCCACCGTCGCTTCACAAAAGATTAACACCCTATCTTATATGTTCGCGACGCACATAAGACGAATATGCACAACCAATACTAGATATCATGCAATCATCACACACTAAAGTATTAAACAATTAACTAAAGAATTTCATAATAAATCCGTTGCAACCCCATGATCACGATTAGCCCATAATAGAACTTATCGCCATCATGGGTTCATATGAAATCATGATAAACGACACAAGAAAATAATAACTAAACTAATTATATTAAAACAGAGTACGTCACAAGAGTAAATAAGTCAAAGCAAGAAAACTAGCATCCAACGTTACAACGAAACAAGAATCACAAGAATATATGCTTCCTCTTCGTTGCGGTGTGCTAAATCGGTCTTCTTCCATATCTCCTTCGCTTCTTGCGCAAAACACAATCTAAAACATAATCTCTTTCATCTCCTCTATGAAAACGTCTCAAATCTACTTATATAATAGTCCCATAAAACTCAGATTACATAGAAGTTGGAAGCCAAACAGAAGTAGAAGTCTAAAATAATTCAGCTTTTTCCCCGACCCTGCGCGGCCGCTCAGCATTTCTGCGCGGGCGCGCAAGGCTGCTGCGCGGCCGCTCAGCATTGCTGCGCGGGCGCGCAGGACCCTACTGGAAAAATTCCAGGTTTGCTCCATTTCTTCGCCGTAATCTGCCCGTTCTTTTCCTCTCGCAATGGTGAACACATGCCAAGGCTTATTCTTGATGATTCCTCCTCCGAAATGCAACTAATACCCTGAAATGCATAAACACTAGAAAAACGCATCAAATACACAAAATACTTGATTTCAAGACACCAATTTAAGCCATTTTAAGACGTTCTAAGTGGTATAAAATGCCACTTATCACAAAGTGACATTGCTTAAACCTAAGAATGTACTATATGGTTCAACTGTTTGAGAATGTACTCATGGGTTCTTTTGTTAAACTTAAGATTGATGCATTTGGATTTTATATCAATTACTTTATGTAGTGGCTGCTACTTATGTTAAAACTATGAAGTATTTATCTAAGAATATTTGTGGTTCAAGTTCTTTTTTTATTTCGTTGTCCATTTCTGTACTTATGAGATATAGATCATGAGATATAGATGATTAAAAACCAGCAGTTATATAGATGATTGGCAAGGGTTGCATTTCATTAAAACCAAAAGTACACAATACAAAAGGGACACATTGCAAACTACATTCTAACTACCAAATACACAACCACAAACAGCACATTTACACCACATTTAAAGCAACCCAAAACATCATCTTCATTCATACATCATCTTCATTCAGCAACCTTTCCATTGGAGCTAAACCATGTGTGAAAGACATACAACAACAACAAAATACACAAACACTTCCACTTCCAAATTTCACACTTTGCATTCTTCAATTCCTCAGTGTAAACATTTCAAGCAGCCACAAACTCTAGGATATGATCATCTTCTCTCCTTCCTATGTGATTTTTCAACCCGTTAATCACCGCTATGCTGCGTGCATCAAACTCTGGCTCAGCCCAACGGAAGAAGTTGCAGCCACCAGTAGCACAAGTGAGGAACTTACGGCCCGGATTATAATCAGTCCACGAGGTCTTCTGCACAGCCCAATTGTTACAAAGGCATTGCTGATTCATATTAAAAACAGAGATGTATTGAACTGTAAGTAAAGAAAAAGTGCATAGGTCATAAGGAAGAAGGGGGTGGGTGTGTGGTTCAGTAAATAAAGGAAAATAGAGATGTTAGAATAATGTAAGGACATAAATACCCCCACGGCGTTAACTCCGTTTGAGTCCTGTACTCACGAGCCCTTTAATTGGTTTAAAAAGATTTTTTTAGCCAAGCAATTGGCATGTTTTTTGTTTGAGCCACTAAACTGCAAACACAAAATAACTGAGGTATGAATAGTGCAATTTTGTCCTATTAATAGTGTTGATATATATTCATTGGAGGAGGGAAGCGGTGTTTGGAGTAAGATGTACAATGTGGGGCCAATATCAAGTTATAGTGAAAATAAATGTATTATACAGGGTTTTAAGTACGGTGGTGAAATTGTTTTTCATAAAGATGGAATATTTACCTACTACGATCAAGAGACGGATACAATCAGCCATACTCCCGGTGGATATTCTGTTTTCTTAGGAAGCTGCTTTAGATATACACCAAGTATGTTTTTTCTTGAGGGGATGAAAATAGACACACCCCTGCAGGTCCACACTCCAGACGCAGTTGGCACTTGGTACTAATTCAATATACATGTTTAGTGTTATAAAAGAATTGGAGTACAAGAACATTTACGGAAGTTGAGAGAATGAAAAGTTACATTTTGAATTTTTTGGTTAAAATGCAATTATATTTTGTGATTAACTCTTATTTTAACATCAAAAAAAATATTTTATTATCATATTATATGAGGGACTGAATACTTATTCATTTAGTGTTAGACTTGCTCTTATAATATAAATCAAATTTTTATTAGTTTTTTAAAACAAAAGTTTAACTCAAATTCATAACTTAAAAAGTAGAACTTACTTTTAACAACAAAAAATTGTTCACTATTTGGAGGCATGTGTTTCCACAATTTTAGTTGATTTAACGAAAAAACATGAATATAGGGCTACATATGACATTTTTCTTTTTGAAATCAAGCATACTTGCATTAAATCAAATCATAGGCGATATATCCGAAAGAAATGCAAGTGCAACATTGTTCCATTCTCGAGAATTTGACATAAAATGAGTAGCTCTAGCTAACGAATGAGATATTATATTCGCATATCGATGCCCAAATTAAACTATTATTTTATTAAAGTGCTTAGGCAATTTAACGAGTAAAGTGCACTTTATGTATTTACATTTTGGGTGTCAAACCACTTGCAATACTAACTTTCACTATCTCTCACTTGAAATACCGCAATAATTAAATTTTTTATAGTTTGCGTGATTCCGTTAACTTCCACTAACTCCGTCTCTTTTTGCAGGGGTATGATTGTCATATCCTTATTATAACGGCTACATCAGTTATATATACACGTCTTTTGCCCCAATTACATGTATATACCAAATTCTAAACCCTAATTAGAAAGTGAGCATCATAATGGCCTCCTCCAATGTTGTTGCTGGTGAAGACTTGCTCGATGTCATGTGTGATTGTTACCGAGTGAGTGTTGTGAAGACTCGTTGGTTTGGAGAAAATGCGGGAAGGAGGTTCAGAGAATGTGGAGATGAGAATTGCGGGTATCACAAGTGGATGGACCCACCACTTAGTGTTCGAGCAGTAGAGGTGATTGAAGAGCTGCAACAAAGAAATGTTGATGCGATCGACAAGCTCAGGCGGAGGATGGATCGAATGGTTGCAAGGCACCAAGCTCAGTTGGATAAGCTGAAGAGGAAGGAAGAATTTACAGTCATTGCAATGTTTGTCCTTTTCTCTCTCATGATGAACATGGTGCTTCAGTCAGTGGGACAAGTCAGTGTGGACGAGGAAGGTTACGACTCAATCGACGAGTAGAGGAGTAGACCTATGTTTAGTTTGCTTAAGTGTTTTAGTTTGATTTTCTATGCAATCAGTTTGTTTTGTACTATGATCATTGTTATTGTGAACAAATCTAAGTGAAAGAATGTAGTGGTGGTTGTGTTTCCTGAAAAATCTTGTGTATTGTTCATTTCATTTCACTAGCCATATACCAGTATGAGCAATAAGAAGTCACTACAGTAATGGTATACAAAATCAAATGCATAAGTAATCAAGTTCTCACGAACACAAATATGATGCAAAATAGATAAAAGAGTACTCTAGATAAAATTGCCTTGATAAATACGAAACCATTGCCTTGACATAACCATTGGCTTGTGTCATTACATGATGTAATATCAACTGTCTTAACACATACCAATTACATCCAAAAGTAAGGCATAAATAGTCATCAGATTACATCCAAAAGTAAGGCATAAATAGTCCAAGAGCATAAAAAAACCACAGACAAACTTTCATAGTAATGAAGTCATGACAAATCTAAATCTTCCAAACTGGATTGTCCTTAAGTTTGGACTGCATTTCTCTTCTCCTGGCCTGAATATTTTCATAGGTAGTGGTTGTGACATTGTTCCTGGTGCTCACTGTCTTGGGCTGAATTCCAAGAGGAGTGTTTGTTGACTTTTGTTGATATTTATTTGTCTTGAATACACCATATTGGGTACCCTCACAGGATTCACCACCAACTTCTGGAATTGATTTGTCAAGAATTGGATCTTGCACATGAGGAACATTTGTTTGTGTTTCAGGTGCCTTCTTCTTTGGGGTGTACTTCTGCCTTACTCTCACTATCTTCTTGGTGATGTCCTTCTTCCTTGCACCTCATGAACTGATCTGTCAGTCTGAGTCACATTTCTAGCTTCATGAGAAATAGGATTCTACACAAGAGGAATATCAGTTTGTCCAGTTGTGGGTGCCTCTGGTGCCTTCTTCTTTGGGATGTACTTCTTCCTTGTCTTATCTGTCTTTTCACATCCATTTGCAATGTCTGAAGCCTAACACACATCAATAAACAGTCATTAGCACTACATGTGTGTGTTTACCAAATTATTGACAAAAAGGTTTGGTATTTACCTTTGCTGGACAGGTTCTTGTATTATGTCCATACTCAGTGCAATAGGTACACTTAACAGTTGTATTTTGCCTTTTCAACCTAGTTGCATCAACACCAACCACATCATTTTTCTTGCTCCTTTTCTTTTTAGGCCTACCTATTTGAGGCTTGACCTCTGGTGGAAGAGGTTTAGGATATGGGGTCTCTGTCCATTCTTCTTCACCACAGATAGGCTCAACAATGTATTTGTAGCATTCCAAGAAGAGATCTTTAGTAAAACATTGATGAATAAATGCTTCATAACCTTTTTTACTCCATGCTATGCATGCATAAGCGTGATAACATGGGATACCTGATAATTCCCATTTCTTGCAAGCACATTTATGTCCCTCCAAGTCAACCACCTGACAATTCCCATTTCTTGCAAACACTTTGTAAAGGCCATAAACCCCTAGAAATATATGTCTTTGGTAACTTATATGACAAGGTGTGTGCTCCTAATACACCACAATCCCTTAACATATTTCCTAACTCTATAAGGATCATGGTGTCACTATCACACATGTCAACAAAATCAATTTCTCCACCTACATATCTCACAGGGTTCTCTTCAAACTTTCCACCATAATGTAGTTTAATACTAAATAGTCCTGGATACTCTGCAAAGAAAATGAAGAAATAATTGCATACAAATTCATACTCTATATACTTAAAACAGTGCAAACCCTAATAGTACAGAACAAAACCTAAAATACAAAAAACAATCATTTTCGACTATTTGTACACTCCTGATGAAACACAAGGGACCACCATAAACATATTTTTATCACTTTCTAGTATAAAAATGAAAAGGACCACATGAATACAGCTCGAAGCACATGCAATACTTTAAACAGACAAAAAGATTCAAAACAAAACTATAAATTCATATTCTAACAAAATAAAACCCTAATTGAACATATATGTACAAGAATACAAAAAGCCCCTTTTCAATTAGGACCCTAGTTCTCAATTAGAGCATTAACCTCCGTAATCGGGACCTTCATGAGGCTGGTAAGCATGTCTGTCTTTCCTATCTCTGATGAACCACGCCATTGTAGCAGCAACAACGATCTTCTAGCGGGAAAAAAGTTTTGCTTTCTTCTCTAAAAGGCGGAAGACATAGATGGAAACTTCTTTCTTTCAGTAAAGTGGCAGAAGAATACGACTGTCGCGTTGTAATAAGGATATGACAATCATACCCCTGCAAAAAGAGACGGAGTTAGTCGAAGTTAACAGAATCACGTAAACTGTAAAAATTTTATTACTACTGTATTTTAAGTGAGAGATAGTGAAAGTTAGTATTGCAAGTTGTCTGACACCCAAAATGTAAGTACATAAAGTGCACTTTACTCCAATTTAACACATTTAAAGAATGAAAATAAGACTTTCCTCCATTTTCATTATATGCATCTGCAAGAAGTTTAGAGTCCGTCTTCCGTCTTTTATACACACCTCGCATATCCATGTCTCTTCGTCCAAAAAATAGCTTCTTTGAGATTCATGGCTTCCGCTTCTCTGGACTGTATCACTCCAACATGTTTGCACATAGCTCGCATAAATCTGCCCATATCATCTCAAACTACACTCCCAACACCAATAGCATTAACCTCAGTATATATAGCAGCATCGATATTTACTTTTACCCGGCCCATTTGTGGTAGTTATCACTGTCTACTACTTGAATTCACCAATAGCCTATGATGTGCACCGTCCAATTGAGGCTCCATATGACATTATACGAAGGTCAATTGTGAGTGATGCTGCAGGTTGAATTTGATTAAATTATTAAAAAAATTAATTCAAAGATTTTTAAACGATCTGAAAAACAAAGCAACTTTTTGTTTAGTGCATTTATTTGTTTCCCAATCAGGTTATAGTGTTAGTTCGGAAGTTTATAACATAAAGCCTTTTTTTTCCAGGAACATCACAAGGTTTATCATTCCTGAACACCTGGATACAAGACATCCATCACAAAATTAACATTCATTCCCCAACCATACCAACCTTATCTCTCAATTACATACCATTAACTGAATTTTTCACCATCACCATCAGAAAATGCAACCCAAACACAAGGTCCAAGTTTAATAAAGACAAGCAAATTGTTCTAAAGTTTCGATAAAAACCATAAAGATCATAAGATTGTCATGCGTAAAAGGCTATAAAAGCATAAATTCGATCATTAAAGACATTACTAATCACCGCCGACATGATCATTCTTGTCAGAGCCCTCACATTTATTCTGGTCAACAACTTCATTGCTCTGTTCTCTATCTTTATCAGCTTCAGTATTGATGTCCTCTCTAGCATTCTCTTCACCATTGCACTTGATAACGCAATTCTCCTAATAAGTTTCATCTGTGTAGTCCTCCGCTGCATCCAAGTTAGCCTAGCTATCTTCTTCCTCATCCGCTGCATCCAAGGTAGCCTAGCTATCTTCTTCCTCATCAATAACCTATAATTCAATAAGAAGAGCACATACAATTGACGATGGATAAATAAATAAATGCTGAAATTAAAAAGATCATAAAAATAAGTATTAGAGAAAAAGGCAAAGTTAACATTCAAAATAGTCCAACGGATAAATTACACCAGCATTTCAGATTTAGGCTCTTCAAAAAAAATTATATTTTTCATGTAATAATATACACTTCTCAGATTATTGCTACCTGCTTGTTTCAAAAATTCGAGTTAACTAATTATGACCCAACTAACTTGACTCGTAACACTATAAATATTGTAAAAAAGAATGACTTTGAAATAAGGCCAATGTTAACATGCAACTTTTCTATATATGTCTAGTTGTATTAACAAGTCATTTTTATAATAATGGAGATCAGACTTTTCATTTTAATTAATCGAAATCTATTTTATCATAAGGTAGCTAGCCATTGATTCTATCGAGATAGTAGGATAGGACAAACTTAAATATTTTTGTATATAACCGGGGTTATAAAATACTCTTATGGGATAGTTCGAGAATTGAATCCGAAAAAATAACATTCAAAATAGTCGAGCATATAAATTAGACCAGCATTTTAGTTATAAGCACTTCAAAAATTTGTTTTACCTGTTTTTACTTTTCAAACAAGTAGGTCACAATATCTTTGACCAGATGCACAATTTCCTGCGATATTAGTTGTGAAAACTAAATTCTTCCAGTTGAATTTTCAAGAGTCATTGCCGCCTCGGCTAGGTTCTCTATTTGTTCATCATTCAACTCTCTATGATAAGCATCTGGATTATTCTTCAAAGAGTGAAGAACTCCGGACACCACCTTCGAGAACTTAACATTAGGGACGTTACGTGTACTAGAACTAGAGGAACCCTGCTAAAATAACAGGAAATGGATAAAATATGTTTCAGTCGATATTATAAAGAATATTAAAGAACATGAACACTTAAACTTACATCTGATCGATATCTACAATATTACAACAAAAATATAACATTACACATAATATTTTATTACTTTTAAAATAACCACCTTCGTAAACTCTTTAACAATATACCCTCTTACCATAACATCTAACATAAACATATCCAACAATAATTTCAAGTATACATATTTCTTTACTTTTCCTACTATAAACATTTCAAGAACAAAACTTTCTTTTATTCAACATTCCAAAAATACACATTTTAATATCTTACATAACAAACAATAAATAACCAATGATTTAAATAAATTATAAAATATTTGAACTTACATTGAATATCTTCTTCACCTTCTTCTTCTCAACTTCTTCTCTCCACCAAGCAAAAAGAAGAAAGAAAAGGTAAAATATGTAGATAAGATTTAACTTTTTAGTACAGCTCTTTTTCTACTGCTAGTTGGTAGAAAATGCCCTCAATAGGATTTCCTACTTCTAGTTGGTAGGAAATTCCCCACAATAAATCAGCTAATCATATATCAACACATACTTCGATCATAATTGAGACGATAAATCATTTTCTATCGATATCGGTAGGAAATTTTTGGCGGTTTCCTGATTAGTTTATTTTTCAAATATATATATATATACACCTGTCCCGACGATCACACACATTGGTTCTCATTCAATGTGTTCTCATTCTGCTCTAATTATTTCATTTTTTTTAATTTATTACAGCAGTGAATGATAATTTAATATCAGCTTTGGGAAGCCATCAAACATGTAGGTTCTGCAGGGACAAGGTTCATCAAAATCTGGCTTACCTAATTATAATTACAAAGCTTCAACACTGCTGAATTCATGGTTCAAAAGTAGATATATTATTCGACTGTTGTGGTCATTGTTATTGTCTTAGAACAAGACTCGCTACTCAGCTTACACCCGGACTATTAAACCTAATAAACTAACTTCTTGAGAATAATATCACTTGCGTGTATACACAGCTTATATAGGCTGTTACGCTAGTTCTATTTCTTATTCTAACAAAATAGACACCATAAAATTTAAAACCCTCTGTAAGTTAATCTAGTGTAAGGCTTGAAACTTAAAAGATTATAATCATGTTCCATGTAACATAGGGACCTTATGTAATAGAAGTGTTAGCATTTCAATCGAAAACTTTTAGTATATATAAAATGTCATTTGTGATTTTGCATGTCCGAGTGAAAGTAAAGCTGCTAAACTAGGACTAAGTTGGGCATTCATGTTTTGTCAAACATATGTACTCTATCTAAAGACAACCATTAGTAACATGATAGAATGAACTGGTGGTGAACATTAAAGATTGAAAAACTGTTAGAAAAATTAAATTTTAGATCATAAGTTTTATTATATTCTTGATGTTAATTCCAAAATCTAATGATTGAAAGTTGTTCCTTGATATGAGAACTTAAACTTTCATGTATGGGTTTAAGATTTTTCTTAATGAAATCCATAGAGAAATTGAGTTAAAGTGGGGGACCTGAAAGAGTTATGAGATTTGTTTAATAATTAATTTAAATTAATTATTGATTTGAATATGGTTTTAACTGAAAAAATAAGTTTATCGATATGTGGGCTAGACTCGACTAGGCTTGTATGGGTTGAGCTCGTCAACTCTGATTTAATTAAACTTATTTGAATATATATATATATATATATATATATATATATATATATATATATTTATATTATGTAACAACTGAGAATTTAATATATATATATATATTATGTAATGGATGGGAATTAAATATATATATTCTGTAACGGCTGAGAATTTAATATATATTATATAATGTAACGGCCGAGAATTAAATATTATATTCTGTAACGGCTGAGTTAGTACAATATTTAAGTCTGTCGGTTACACTTTCATTTCTTGTACTATAAATATCGAAAGAAAACAGAAGGTGTAAAGACAGAGAAAACACATCTCAAAAACTCTTGATTTTCTCTCTTCTTCCTCTCTACTTTCTTTGCTCTCACAAACATAATTAGTGATTTTTCGACGAGTGAGGTACCAGTCGTAGTTGAGCTTTAGAGGTGCCGTGAACTCAAAGCTTGGAGCTGTTTTATCCTGGAGGAGTTGTTGCAAGCATCCCAACACATCAGCTGGGGCAATTATCTTTTCAAAAGCAGTCAGGATTTCGAGCAAGACCTGGCGACTCAGCTGTTAATCTATTTTGTTTGTTCCTGTTGATGACTTCAGCTTTTCTATTTCTTAATAACTCTGCTAAAGCTATGGTGTCTGGTACAAATTCTGAACTTTCTTTGTTCTTACAGTTAGTGTTATGCAGGCTTTTTACCTTCATGTTTTATTTTCGTTAATTATTGTCTTGGGCTTGGCTTGTTAAGTATATTGTATAACTGCCTCTATGTTGCTGTAATAGTTAATATTTCCAATATTCTTACATTTTTCCACAAGCCGTTGTATAACTGCCTCTATGGTTATATATTATTTAGCATAATGGTTAACGGAATTGAGGTTCCCGTTGGTGGTAGTTCTGGTGAATCTGCCGGGGTCAATGATTTGATCACTTACAGTTTTCCACAAGCCGTTGAATTGACTGGCTTTCCAGAGAAATTCAATGGTGGCATCGGCTTTTCTCGCTGGCAGAAAAGGATGAAATTGTGGTTGATTATAAAGGGTTTGTGGCCAGTTGTGGAGTATGAGAAACCAGTTATGGATCAAAAAGGCTGACACGGTTAAGGCTTTTGCAAAGTGGGCTGAGAAGGATGGGGTGGTTAGGGCGGCCATTTTGGCTGCTCTAACGAACACCTTATTTGATGTTTATTCTTCTGATGCCTACTCCAACAAACCCTTATGGGAGAAGCTGGACCAGACACACAATACTGACTCACAAGGTATGGAAAAGTATTGTGGCTAGGTTCCTTGAATTCAAGCTGGTGGATAATAAGTCCATGACTGAGCAAGTGCATGAGTTCGAGATGATAGTGCATGCTTTGAAGGAGTCCGGAATGGACCTTTCTAAAAAGTTCAAGGTTATGAGTGTTATTGAAAAGCTTCCAAAGTCTTGGGAGGAGTTCTCTCTCTCCATGAAAAGACAGAAATGAGAGATCACCTGGACCAACCTTATGCTGGATATCTCAGTTCAAGAACAACACAAGTCCAAACAGGGACATGTGATGCCAACTGAACATGGTAGCTCAAAGGTAAATATAGCAGCTGTAAGATAGAAAAGGAAGGCTGTTGCTAAGAAAGTTAGTGGTAATAAACCTAAGAGTGACAAGGATAAAGCCAAGAAACCAAAGGCAAACAAACCGTGTTAGTCTTGTGGGCAGTTTGGGCACTGGAGTAAGGACTGCCCTACAAAGAAAGTGAAGAAAACCGAGGTGGTAGCGCAAGCGAATGCTGTGCTTGGAACCGCAAGTGGGCCCGTAGTGAACATGGTTGTTGGTGAGGCTACGGCTTCTGAAACCAACGTTGAACGGTATGTATCCTACAAGCTTGTAATATTTTCTACCTATCTGTCAAATGAATGGTTGATAGATACTGGAGCTAATATACATATTTGTGGTGATATTAGTTTATTTGTATCTTATCAACAGAGTCATAGCTTGACTGTGAAGATGGGGAATGCTAGTGCTGCTCAAGTACATGGAGTAGGAAACGTGGATTTGAAATTCCCTTCAGGACGTATTCTATCTCTGACTAGAGTGCATCATGTTCCCGACATGTGTAGAAATATAATAAGTTGAAGCTGTTTAGTGTCTAATGGTTTTGAAATCTCTTTCAAATGTAATAAAGTAGTTCTTATTCATACTGGTACATTTTTTGGCATGGGTTACTTGTCAAGTGGTTTATTTGTTATTAATGCTGCACCCGTTTTGGGGACTTTGAATAATGATATTATTTCTTTTATTAACTGTGTTGAATCCTCAAATTTATGGCATGCTAGACTAGGTCACTTAAACTTTGGTGCTCCTAAGAATTTGATGAACTTAGAGTTGATTCCAAAACATACCCTAGAAAAAAATTCTAAATGTCAAGTATGTATGTCTGCTAAACAAATAAGGAAACCTTTTCATAATATTGTTAGGGATTCAGACTTGTTAGATTTAGTACATACTGATATTTGTGAATTTGGTAGTGTGTTGACCAAGGACCAGTTTAGATACTTCATTACTTTTATAGATGATAGTAGTAGATATTGGTATGTTTATTTACTTAGACATAAGGATGAAGCACTTAATAAATTCATTATATATAAAACTGAAATAGAAAAACAAACTAGTATGGTACTTAAACGGTTGAGATCTGACAAAGGTTGTGAGTATATGAGTAACGCTTTTAATGAATTTGTGCAAATAATTATATAGTTCATGAAGTTACTCCACCATACACACTTGAGTCTAATGGGGTTGTTGAACGAAAGAACAGAACATTTAAAGATATGATTAATAGTATGCTTATTAACTATGGGTTGCCTAAATACATGTGGGGATAGGCTCTAAATATGGCATGACATATTTTGAATAGAGTACCTCCGAAATACATGGATAAGACACCTTTGGAGTTATGGAAAGGCAGGATGACTAGTCTTAAGTATCTTCATGTGTGGGGGTGACTTGCTAAGGTGCTTGTTCCTGAACACAAGAGAAAGAAACTAGGTCCAAAAACTGTTGATTGTATCTTTCTGGGCTATCTTGAAACCACTACAGCTATGAGATTTTTAGTAATAAAATCTGACATAGATGATATAGTGGCAAACACGATAGTTGAATTTCGAGATGCTACATTCTTTGAGGATATCTACCCTATAAAGACTGGAATTCCCGAAAAGACTTCTGAGGAAGATCATACTCACACATCGAATTGTATTCCTGATCATGTAAAAAAGATGACAAATGTGTGGGCGGAACCTAGTAGTAGCTCTACTCCTAAGGAAGTAGAGGAACCAATGAGAAGTAAGCGTGCAAAGGTAGTTAAGGAATTTGGAGGTGATTTTATCACTTACAATGTCGAGGACGAACCTTTAACTTTCTGAAAGGCTATGGATTTTTCGGAGTCTAGCATTGGAAGGGCGCTGTGAAGAGTGAAATTAACTCTATTGTTTCTAATGGAACATGGGAGTTGGTTGATCTCCCTCATGGGTGTTCTACTATCGGGTGCAAGTGGGTCTCTAAAAGATAGTTGAACCCTGACGGCTAAATAGATAAGTACAAATCTAGACCGGTACCTAAGGGTTTCAAGCAAAAGAAATGAATTGACTACTTTGATACATACTCTCCGGTTGCAAGGATGGTAACAATCTGAATGCTTATAGCATTGGCTTCCGTCCATGGTAAGTTGATCAAGTATGTAAGTTGATCAAGTCCGTCTATGGACCATCCTGAGGGATTTATTGCATCTGGCAATGAAAGGAAAGTATGTAAGTTGATCAAGTCCATCTATGGATTGAAACAAGCTCCCAGGGATTGGCATAAAAAGTTTGATGAAACTGTATTGCCTTTCAATTATATGATTATTGAAAGTGACAAGTGTGTCTACACCAAAGTTAAAGGTAGTGAGTGTATTATCTTGTGCCTATATGTGGATGGCATATTATTGTTTGGAACCAATATTGATATTATTAACGAGACAAAAGCTTTCTTGAAAAGGCACTTTGAAATGAAGGATATGGGTGAGGCTAATGTGATTCTTGGAATCAAACTGATTCAGTCAGCTGAAGGAATGACCTTGACTAAATCTCATTATATAGAGAAATCTATACTTGAGAAATATGGTTATTCACAGTGTAGAATCGCTAGTACACCCTATGATCCTAAAGTTTCCCTTTCCAAGAATACTTCAGGAGTACCTGTGTCTTAGTTAAGGTACTCTCAAATTATTGGGAGCATGCAGTATTTTACTAACTGTACTAGACTAGATATTTCATATTCTGTGTCTAAGTTGACTAGATATACAAGCTGTCCAAACAGAACTCATTGGGCTGCTCTTGATAGAGTACTTAGATATCTAAAAGGCACAATATACCTTAGTTTACACTATAAAAGATTTTCTGGTGTACTTGAGGGGTACAATGATGCAAGTTGGATAGCTAAGAAGTCTGATTCCAATGGAGTGATTGGATATGTGTTCACCTTGGCAGGTGGAGCAATATCCTGGAAGTCAAGCAGACAAACTATAGTGACTCGGTCTACATTTGAGGCTGAGTTGTGTGCACTTGATGCCACGGGGACAGAGGCTGAATAGTTACACGAACTTATGTATGTGATACCTATAGTAAGCAGACCGCTTCCTGCTATTACTATTCATTATGATAGTTGAACAACTATTGACAAAATTAGTAGTAAAAAGTATAATGCTAAAACAAAGAGACACATCCAAGTTAGACTCAAGTCTATAAGAGGTTTAGTGTCTGATAAGATTATAGCTATAGAGTTCATAGGAACTCGGAATAATATAGCTGATCCTTTGAGTAAAGGACTGGAACCTGCAGTCGTCTTCAAGTCAAGGTTGGGGATGAGACTGTCAACCCATTATAATTCATCAACAGTAGCAACCCAATACACATGAGAGGAGATCCCTCAAAGTGTATTCAATGTGGTAATAACAAGCTGTAAGGGTGAATTGGTAGTACCTTTTCTACATAAATGATACTTTTGTATCTGAGTCTATCCCCTTAAAACCTAGAAGGTACTGACACTGCTCGAAAAGTAAGAGTTTTATAACTCTGAATGGGATCAAGTCATTCGACGAGATATGAGATGTATATCTCTGGAGATGCCCCGCTAAGCGAATGTAATTGTGTGGTCGCAATTAGAGGAAAATGGTTATTCCTTGAAGCATTCGACGAACATGATCGAGATAAGACCATTAATATCTCAAAGCCGTAGATTGGCACCATAGTCGTTGACTTGTCGTCGTCTATGGAACATGGTTACACTAAACGGATTAAGATTCAAGGTGAAACATTCCATCTGAATCCGGTAGCCATCGAAGTAGAGAACTTAGGAGGGTTCAAACCCGAAAGGGTACCGACTCTGAAAAAACAAGTCATGATGAAAAACCTGAACGTATTTTTGTATGAATTTGTGGGGAATTGTTAGAAAAATGGAATTTTAGATCATAAGTTTTATTATATTCTTGACGTTAATTCCAAAATCTAATGATTGAAAGTTGTTCCTTGATATGGGAACTTAAACTTTCATGTATGGGTTTAAGATTTTTCTTGATGAAATCCATAGAGAAATTGAGTTAAAGCGGGGAACCTGAAAGAGTTATGAGATTCATTTAATAATTAATTTTAAATTAATTATTGATTTTAATATTGCTTTAACTGGAAAAATAAGTTTATCGATATGTGGGCTAGACTTGATTGGGCTTGTATGGGCTGAGTTAGTCAACTCTGATTTAATTAAACTTATTTGAATATATATATATATATATATTTATATATAATGTAACAACTGAGAATTTAATATATATATATATTATATAATGGTTGCGAATTAAATAAATATATATATATATATTCTGTAACGGCTGAGAATTATATATATATATTCTGTAACGGCTGGGAATTTAATATATATATATATATTATGCAACGGATGAGAATTAAATATTATATTCTGTAACGTCTGAGTTAATATAATATTTAAGTCTGTCGGTTACAATTTCATTTCTTGTACTATAAATACCGAAAGAAAAAAAAGGTGTAAAGACAGAGAAAACACATCTCAAAAACTCTCTATTTTCTCTCTTCTTCCTCTCTACTTTCTCTGCTCTCACAAACACCGTTAGTGATTTTCCGGCGAGTGACGTACCAGTCATAGTTGAGCTTTGGAGGTGCTGTGAACTCAAAGTTCGGAGCTGTTTTATCCTGGAGGATTTGTTGCAAGCATCCCAACACATCAGGTGGGGCAATTATCTCTTCAAGAGCAGTCATGACTTCGAGCAAGACCCGGTGACTCAACTGTTAATCTATTTTGTTTGTTCCTGTTGATGGCTTCATCTTTTCTGTTTCTTAATAACTCTGCTAAATCGATGGTGTCTGGTACAAATTCTGAACTTTCTTTGTTCTTACAGTTACTGATATCCATGCTTTTTACCTTAATGTTTTGTTTCGTTAATTATTGTATAGGTCTTAACTTGTTAAGTATGTTATATAATTGCCTCTATGTTGCTGTAATAGTTAATATTTCCAACAAAAACAAGGATGAAAAACATGAAAATTTGGGAGAGCCTAGTGAGATCAATAACTTTTTAGAAAGTCCGTGAATCCATTTGTCCATGGCCAAAATAAAGCTAACATTTTGGAGAATAGAATGCATAAATGGGTAGATATAATATTAGTATATGTATTAATGTTCACAAGAGGGATAAAGGGTATGTGAATTCTTAGTACTTGCATAATGTGTTCTGCTTTTGTAATAGAATGCTGTAAAACATATATATACCAAGTTACAGCTGGTGAAGAATAACAAACTATTTACAAGAATAACAAACCATTTATAGTACTTCTTATATATAATTCCGAATTGGGAAGAAGAAAAAAATAAAATCGATATAGAAAAATAAACGTATAAGAAACTAACAAACAGTTGGTAAGCAGGATAGAATGAAACCTGAGTACGAAACAGAGAGAGGTGAATTTCAAAGCCTGGCTACCAAATCAGGTGTAAACCCAGAGGCATGTCCAACTCCATTCCTTTAAGAAAAATCAAACTAGGCATATATCTACAGCAATTTAAGACACATAAATCTTCTCTGCGGGGAAGAGGGCTGATTGTACCTGTTTTGTGATCGTATTAGGAATAAATTCCATTTTTATACAAAATAATCTCACCACCGTACTTCAAACCCTCTGACATCTTTCAAATAAATCTACATCTAGCTCCGATACTATACATCTTAGTCCAAACACCATTTTCCTCCTCATCCAAAAAATATACATCTGCACTGATATCTTGGAAGTCTTGAAAGTCTTGTTCATAATCCATTAGAGTAGGACGATCGGCCATATTAACTAATACAGTATTTTCTCCACTTTTACACTGAAATTCAGGCAACAACTTGAATTCGTTACTTGTGGTTTCAAACTTCAGGACATAAAAAGCTACGAACTCATCTGACCAATGTTTATAACATGATGCTAAAGAACAAACTGATAATTCTGAAATAGATATTCATAATTTAAATATATGTGAAGTTCTTTATTTGGAAGCTCCATCTACATCAAAGACACCAGCTCTGGAGATAAATTCTGCTGATCAGAATTTAGATGATGTTATTCCTGAATCTCCAGTTGCTTCACACACTGTTGAGCTATCAGAACAGAATGAGTCTTCCTCAAGTTCTGATGACAGTGTTTCTGTTGAGACTCCAGTACCTACTCTGGGCAAGGAAGAATTGGTGAAGAAATTTGTTGAAAGGGAAGCACCTATTCCTTGGGAGGATACTCACAGAGGTGTTGAGTGGACCAAGAAGTGGAATGAATCAGATTTTATTCCATGTTCTAAAGTTCTGATAGAGCATATTGCAAAAGCTGATGAGTTGCTCACAAATGATGATTTCAAGACACAACTCAAGATCACAGCTCTGTCTACAAAACATCTTCAAGGTCTACATACTGCTACTCATGAAAAGGTTGATACACTCAGAGAACAAGCTGATAAGCTCGATCAAGTGCTCAAGCTTGACAAAAATAGGTATATCAGACCTATTTCTGAAAAAGTTGCAGCCATTGAGAAAACTCAAGAGAAGCAACAGGCCCAAATTGTTGAGGTTCTGGTTAATCAAGCTTCTCAGAAAGCTCAATTGGATGAAATCCAATTTTCAGTTGAACTTATTCTTTCTCTCTTACTTCTTGATGATGTCAAAAAGAGGGAGAAGGTAGTTAAGTCCAAATGCTCACCAACTCAAGAACTGAAGAAAAAGGATGATAAAGGTGATGACCAGGGAAACTCTGAAAAGAGCAGAGGTCAAAGAAAAGTTCAAGGAAAATCTTCTATTCAGAACAAATCAAGTTCTGATGCTGTGAATGCTCAAAGACTGAAGTCAAGTGGTGATAAGCAAAGTCTGATGTCAAATTCTGATATTCTGATTCAGTCAGGATCTGAAGACTCTCAGAAGTTCTTGCAAACTCCGAAGTTAACGGGGAAGCAGACTACTGTTTATTACAAAGATCCTAAAATCCAGACACTTGATGAGGAGATAGCAAGAAGATTATTTCTGAAACACAATCCAGGAATGGATTTAGAAATTCTCAAGGAGGAAGAAGCTAGATTTGCTGCTGAGAAGACAAATCCTAAGTCTAAAGCTTCTGATGCAAAGAAACCTCCAAGGCCAAAGGAAAAGGGCATTGTGATCAAGGAAAAGTCAAATTCTGAAACTTCAAAGTTCAAGACTAGATCACAGACTGAGAGTAATCCCAAAGACAAAGGGAAAGGAAAAATTGATGAACCAACCAAGTCACTGGACTTGAAAACTTCTCAAGATCTGATAAAACCAGTGTGTAAAATGGTTCAAGTATCTGATGATAATCTTGTTAAAGATGAAACTGTTCAAATTCTGAAAAGAAGAAAGAGAAGTGAAGATTCTAAAACAACCTCTGTCACTGCTCAAGTTGTTGTTCAGAATAAAGGACAGGAAGGTACAGAAGAAACAACAAATTCTGGTCAAGCTATCAAGACATCAACTGATGACAATGCTCAAGTTGATTTGAATAAATTGACAATTGCTGATAAGAAGAAGCTGTTATGGAAGAAAGCTACTCCAGTTGAACCAAAATCCAATCTCATGATTAATCAACTTGCTACATTTGGGTTAAAAGCCAAGCAACCTATAGATAGAGCTGGATTAGGTTCTGACGAAGAGAAGATTCAAACAGGATTAGAGGTTACTCTAAGAGATCCTTTCATATTGACAGACAAACCATATGAACAAATCAAACAAAGGCACCTTGACAAGGTGTTGTCTGCTCAAGTTGTGATAGATGCTCATGATAAGGAGAATCTGAAAGAGAAATTAATCTTATTTCTCAATGATGGAAGGACTTATAGATTAGCTGATTTTGATGTATTAAAGAAGTCTATCAGAGAACTTCAACAGATTTATTATCTTCTGGAAGTAAAATCTGATCTTACAAGAAGATGGTCAGAATATATTTTGAAGGCTATAAGAGATTTATTCAGAATCTCTGGTACAAAGACTTCTCATTATAGTCCAATGATTACTGAAGGTGATGGAAGATAAATTCCTATGTTGAAGAATTCTGCTAAGGTGGAAGTTATTCTGAAAGGAAGATGCTTATGTTATAATGAAAACTCTTCACATCCTAAGGTTATCAGACTTGGTAATGGACTTGAAAGAACATCCATTCAAGCTCTCAGAACAACCATTTATCAAATTGGTGATAGTAATGAAGAAGAACTGATGCAGGTCAAAGCACAGTTAGCTGAAGTTCTGAAGAAAGCTGGAGATAATCTGATAAATGATTTTGTTAAGAATCATTATGGATTTAGATTGATTCAGTGATGTTGGTAAAGCTGGATATTTTGTAAGTTATAATTTATAGTCTTATTAAACTCTTATTGCATTTGAACTTAAGTGTTTTTGACATCATCAAATCTATTAACTTGTATATTCTTGCACAATTACAAGTTGGAGGAGATTGTTGAATATATTTGAGATGTCATGTCTAATATGTTTCATGTTTAGTTTTCAGATCTTAACTAACAGGAAATATCAGTACTTACTGGAATCAGGACTTATTGGAAGTCAGGACTTAAGGATATCAGGACTTAGATTATCAGAAGATAATATCAGAAGATGGATATCAGAACTTAAGTACTGGAGGACTAACAGTTAAGGAAGGAAGCTGAATCACAGGAAAAAGGATCGAGACTAATACAAGAAGAAGATATGCATGGAAAGAGTTCGAGGACTAAAAGAATTATATAAGATATCTGGTTGATATATTCTAGGAGACAAAATTATATTCCATATCAACTAGAAGTTATATTGTAACTGTGTGTCTATATAAACACAGACATAGGTTTACTCTATAAGAGTTACGATCATTGAGAAGATCATATATTGTAACCTAGTAGCTCTTGTGATATTTGTTCATCACTGAGAGAGAACAGTTCCATTATAACAGAGTTTGTTATATCGAATACATCTGTTTTCTGTTACTTGTGCTTTAAATTGATTTAATTATATTCTACACTGTATTCAACCCCCTTCTACAGTGTTGTGTGACCTAACACTCATCTTCATCATCAATGTCATCCCAACGTTTGCATTCAGTAATGTAAGCCTTTCCTTGCTGTTTCTTCAAGAGAGCTTCATACTTTGCCTCCAATTCCAAATAGGCTTTCTCCTTCTTCACCTTCTTAGGCTTCCTGCACTTGGTAGCAAAGTGACCCAACTCATCACAGTTGAAGCACCTTATCTTTAATCTTTCAACGGATCCATTCTTGTAACCACCTTTGCTAGTTGAGTTATACTGAGCTTTTGGTTTCTAATTGTTGTTGTTGGAAGACTTTCCCTTGTTCCCGAAGAATCTTGGCTTTTTAACTCTAATGTTAGAGAATTTTCTAGCCAGGTAAGCCATAGATTGATCCATTTCATCTAACTCATCGAGGGTATAAAACTCATCTTCCTCTAACTCCAAAATAACTTACTTCTGAGGTCCTTTGTTCTTTTGATCCAAAACATGAATAACTGGAACTTGAGCATTTTGTTCATCTTCACTTGCTTCACTGTCATTTACAACTAAGGCATTAGAATCATCAACCACATGTCCTTAGTTTGCCTTTAATGACTTTCTTTACAACATTTCAATCTCATAAGTTTTCAAGATCCCATATAAAACTTCCAGCGTTATTCTGCTCAAGTCTCTTCCTTCTCTAATAGCTGATATTTTCTGTTCAAGGTGGTCAGGAAGAGCTAGCAAGAATTTTAGCTTAACTTCCTCAACTTCATAATACTTATCATGAAGCTTCAAGTCATTCATTAATTTGTTAAACCTTTTAAAAACTTCATTAATTCCTTCTTTAGGCTTTTCCATGAAACCCTCATACTGAGACACCAGTATTCTCCTTTGATTTGATCTAACTTCCTCTGTAACCTCACACAAAATCTCAATCTTCTCCCAAATCTGTTTGGCTGTATCATATTGGAAATATTATCAGAGTTAGTTGCATGCCACTATCCAAGAAGACTTTTTCCTTTTCAGTTTCAGTATATTTTGAAGGGTCTTTAGGGGCATAATGAACGGAATGACCATATCTCCATCAGTAGATTCATCAATCATTTTTATGGGAGTAAAAGGGCCATTCTTGAGAATCTGGATATATAATGGGTGGGCCATTCTTATGAACAACATCATCTTCTTTTTCCAAAGTGTAAAGTTGATTTTATCAAAGGCTGGTATCTTGATACTGCTTATCTTTTGTGCACTTAAACTTCTAAGATCTTAATCTATTTACTTTCAAATTTTTCTTTGATACCACTTTTTAGATATTGAGTACAACACAGGGGGTGAATGTGTTTCTTTGATTTTTAGCCTTTTTAAAGTTTGGATATTGTGTGAACAAAGTAGTTTGTAATTTACAGAGATATTGTGTTAACAGATTTAAAATAACAAGCACAATATTTCAAAACTCACTTAATTTGTATTAATTAAGTTTGTCTTGTTACAAATTTTGTGTTCTTAAAAAAAATAAGAACTCAGCTTCTTCCTTGAGAGAATACAAGAAAATGTGAATCTATTTGTTACTACTAAACTAAGGACCAGTGCATGCTTTATACACTAGCAGCACAGGTTTACAAAACTTGCACTAAAATGTACTAAACTCTTTTCTAAAGCAACCTTTTTCTATTTCCAATTCTAGCTTAGCAAATATGTGCAGAATCTTGCACGTCTGTGACCATCCTTTGTCCAGTTAATCTTGGCCCTTGATCTCTTCAGCTACTTTGTAGACTTTTCAATCTAGTGGATAGAGCGTTTGTTGACTGATATCTTGAATCGTGAATTTGTTTGCATTCAGTATTTGAAAGACATATCGAGATCTCCGTTTGTTCTATAAAAAAGTGACATCTCGATAAGTATACTGATTTATTGAGATCTCTGAGTTCTCTATAGGTATATTTGACTTGTCGAGGTCTTTTGATCTTTTCAAAATAAATTACTTGTCGATATGTTTGAGAACTCTACATGTAGAATTGACTTATCGATATCTCAGAGATATCTATATACATTTTGAATTGACTTGTCGATATCTTCAATCTTCACATCTAATTTAACTTGTCGATATCTCTGAGTTCTCTATATGCAGAAATGACTTGTCGATATCTCCAATCTTCATATCTTCATTTGACTTGTAGATTTCGCTGAGACTTCTCTATAAGCCATTTTAGACTTCTCGATAAGTTATTCTGGACTTTTCGAAAGACTTCTCTATATTGCTTGATATGTGACTTGTCGGTATCTTAACTTAGAACATTTTTCATAAAACAGTTTTATTCAACTCCAAGCTTCTTCACTTTTCTCTAAGGCATGATCATTGTTTGATCTTCTTCCAAAGTTTATTCCTTAACTTGAATCTGTTCACAAAAAAATACTCCAGTCTAATCTTCTAACCTTTTTACAGACTCAAGAAATACAATATAAAATACAAAGTTGATTATCAAATAACTAAATATTAGGGTTGTCAATATGGCTTAACCTTGTTATTATCTAGGCATGTCTTGCCCAACATGATGAAAGTTACTCATAAGATTTTTACCTCAATTAATTTTATATATATTTCAAGTTAAAATATCTCATCTCTAAAATGATCCTATAAAATATCTTAAGTCTAGAAAAATCTACTAAAATGTCTTCTTAGAAAATATTTAATTATAGATTATTCTTTGACAAATATCTAATCACAGTATCTCAATCTAGAAACATCTTAACAAATATACATTTTAAAAACCTATTATAAATTAAATTTGGAAAAAAATCTAATTTTTTTAATACTAATTAATTTAAATAAAAATATAAATATCTCAATTTTTATGAATTAAACTAATAATAAATACAAATTAGTTAAATATGTATAAAGACATTATTTAGGTTTATTGAATTTAATGGAAATGAAAATAGTACCTAGAATAATATTCTAAAATGGATAAATATATATTCTTATATAATTATTTAACTTTCACTCCAGCAAAAATGAAAGTTAATATAGTAATCTTATGAAGTTATACACGAGAGAAATACGAGCGTAATAATACGAGAATTTTTTTATTAGAGATATTTACTCATATATTTTATGGTTGTTACATTTATTTTAAAATTAAAATATCACTAACTTATATACATATATATTTAAAATTATTATCAAATCATATCATTAAAAATTTCTAATAAATAAATTTAAAAAATTAAAATTTTCCCTTCAAATTAAATTTTAAGAAAATATACAATAGTAAAAACAATCCGTGTATCGGGCGGGTTTATAATAACCGGAATGTGATATATTTGGTTAAACGGTTATCCCTTTATTTTGGTTATTAAAAATTAAAATTAATTATGTTATAGATTTCTACTAAACTACTAAAATGCTAATATATAAGAAAAAGTCTCATTATCCTCCTAAACTACAACCACATCTTATGCTGTTAAACTACAAATGCAGATTTTTCATAATTTTTTTATTATTATTTTTAATAATAATTCTATAATTATTATATATTTATATAATTTTAAAGTTAATATTATTATATAATTGGATAAATAAAATTTTAAAATTATTTTGATAGCAAGGGAAACCGTGAATCGCACGTCGTTTAAGTTAGCTTAACCGTGCTTGCCCATAACTTGTATAAATTCAAGTTCTCTCGATTTTTCATTTTTAAATATTTTATAATTAGCGAAATGGGTACTGAATTATAATAACCGAATTTTGTATAATTTAGTTCAATAGTTATTCCATTGTTTTGATTATTAAAAATAAAAATTAATAGTGTTATATATGTCTACTAAACTACTAAAATGCTAAACTAATAGAAACAGTGTTCTTATTCATAAATAAACTATGAATCTTGTTAAACTACAAATACAGATTATTCATAATTATTTTATTATTTTTTATTAAAAAATTATTATTATTATATATTTATATAACTATATTAAAGTTAAAATTATCATATGATTAAATAAATAAAATTTTAAAATTATTTAAATATTAACATATTTAAGCTAGTAACACTTTGACCCATTTGATTTTTTTTTACCATGCCCAACGCTGTTGATCGGCGAACACTCTGACTATTCCGGTGAACTCTTACCCTACTCAAGTATAAATTTATTACTGTTTATTCATATTTTTGTAACTATGTGTGTATATAAATTCATTCATTTATATCATTACACTCTTAAACCTCAAATTCTGAAGCGTTATAATAGAAACAAATTAAAATCTGATTATTTTTCATGATTATTAGTAATCTAATATCATAATTATCATTATTTTGCTGATTCTGGAATTTATTGATCTTATTTTCATGATTGTTTCCTTTTGCATGTATATAATTTAATGAATTTTTAATTATGTGTTTGTGTATGTGTATCTTGTGTTCTTTGTTGTTTGTGTGATGAGCTTGTTTATGTATATGTCCATGATTTTAGAGGCGTTGATACATTAACAAGTTGTGTTATTTGTTTGATCTTCGATGACATATTTAAACTAAGCCTTTGGAAATTATGAAATCAAAATTTTGTCTATTAGTTAAGCTTTGGAAACCTGTTTTATTAATTGATTCTCGGAAGTTTGGAGAAAGATGCAATCAATAGAAGTTTCATACTCCTTTGTCATCGAGAGGAGGAAGGTGAAATTCCTTTTCCTAACTGTACGGACTAGGAAATCCGATCTATTGATAGGAAGAATGCTTGGTTTAAAATTCACTTATTAGGCTTCCTGAGGGCCAAGATATTGGATGTAGGCGTAATATATTGGACTTTGACGCCTTCAACTACTATGAACGCTCCCGATCGATTAATGGGATGCGTCTATTTATTTATCTCTCAGTTCAATATGATAGTAGGTCTATGATCTGCTTTATTTGTCATATATTTATCGTATTTAATTATGATTGTGTTGTATCTTGATTATGCTACAATTATTTTTGTCACTTATGGTAGAGGCCTTTGTTATAAGTTTCAAGATGAGTTAAAGAGGTGGACATTTTGATGTCTCCATTTATTATTTTGGTAAGAAATGGACTCTGTTTGGGGATCTCATCAAAATAAGGTTAGTGTATATATTAATATATTTGTGAAGAACCGTGACAAATGTTTTTTCATAAAGGTGAATCTGGTAATGTGAATCGGAAGGCAACTTCTGAATCCATGAATCCATTTTAACTAAATTAGCATGTGGACTATAATATTTATTGAATACGTTCTCTTAGCTTCATCTGATTTGTCGAATGGGGATTTTGAAAAGCAAAATAGACATTGTACAACATAATATTTATGGTTGCTGCAAAGGGTGAAGAATTGGAAATATTTGATTCGGAAGCAACACGATTAATAAGTTGCATGGCTTATAATTTAGTTTAGGCCTCATGTCGTTTAAGGAACCTATTAAGGTTTAGTAACATCTTTACTGGTTAGTTTGGTATAGTATAGCCTCTCATATTGTTTGGATGAAATCCAAATCTCAAGCCAAGTTATGTGATTTTATTTTTCCATCATAAGATGTTCAAATCAACCCCAATAAATTTATAAGTTCGTACAGTTCCTTATTTGACGACTTACCATTCATTGGAGTTTCCTTATTTAATACCAAAATCACATAGCTCATATAATTTGTTGTGCAGTGCATGAGATGTTCAAAATCACATATGGCTCGCTGATTAGTATGGGCTTGTTGTATATAAAGATATTAAGAGGTGGGTTTATTATGTAATCATGTACGGTCCATATAATCGTGGGCCAAAATTTAGTTTTCTATCTCACATGTTAAGGGTGAGGAATGGCCCATTTCGGTAGGACTAGATAGGGATTCCTCATTTATCCCCGCCGCATTATAAAACCTAGAAGTGTGGCATAGTTGCAGAATCCTATCAACGCTAAATCTCTAGATCAAATTGAAGTATTTGGCTTGCGAGGTATATATCCAGACCCATTTGTCGGATTAGGAAGATGAATTTACTTGATAAAGTAACACAGAGTTTTGAAGGAAAGGACGAAAATGAGGCGACAATTTATCGGAAGCGAAAATCATTAATTTCGGGGGAAGAAGTTACCCCCAAAGGAAAGGAGGAGAATGAAAGAACAATGTCTCGGAAGCAAAAAACTTTAATTCAAGGGCAAGAAGTCTCCCCCAACGAAAAGGCAGAGAATGAAACGGCAATGTCTCAAAAGCAAAAAGCTTTAAATTTTGGGGAAAAAGTTACCGCCAGCAGAAATGAGGAGAATGAGACAACGATCTTTCAGAAGCAAAAAGCTTTTATTGTGGGAGAAAAAGTTACCCCCAACCCAAAAAATGCGACTGAGACTCCAAGAAGTTGTTTAACTTCTATAATTCCAGAAAATATTATGCTTATTTATTTGAAAAGAAGTTCAGTTCAATATCTTCTGAAGGATCTGGAAACATTTGAATGCAATATTTTAGGAAGCTACGTGAGGATTCAGTCTGACCCAAATGATCACTCCCAGAAAAACACCCACCAGCTTGTGCAAGTTGCAGGTATTTTTTGTTACTCGTTAAATGTATTTCTGTATTTTCCAAGTAGTGATTCTATATGTATTGTTTAATTATACATTCCAGTATCTTCTCACTTGCATTAGAATTAGATGTTTAATAGGCTACAATATTTACATGGTTCGTAAGGGACAACTACTGAGGAATAGCAACACAAATAATGTTATCGTTCACTTTAAGTCCTAATGTTTAATGTTTGGATTTAGATGTTTCTTCCCCCAGTATTTGGTATATGTTACAAATATAATTAACTAGGATAATGGGTAAGAAAAAATTGGAAAATCTAGGGTGATTCTGCTAATATATGTTTTCAAAAGGATTAGGTTTTTGTTTGGTATTTTATTGAGCCATTATATAATCATGCAAGTGCTTTTTAGTTTTTCCGGGTCAATACAATGTCATCATACATTCGCAACCATACTGTGTAAGTTAAAACAAGAATTTTTGGGATTAGAGAAAAAAATATTTCCTCCTTTCAGCTGATATTTCAAGGTAGTCTTATTTATAGTCTTTGATTACAATTTTTTATCTTTAATTCATATCTCCTACTTCATCAACCATTACAGGCCTTCGTTGCCAATTATATCGACTTCTATTGTGTTTGAGCCTTCTTTGCCACTATATATAGTATTTCCCATTTTGAAATCCTAGAATTTACATATATATATATAATTCAGTTACATCACGTACAACTCTCCAATTCGGGGAAGAATTTCATATCAAGCCCCTATTGACATGTTGAATATTTAAGAAACATAAAGGTCAAGCAACATATAGGTTGATGGAAAAAAAGCACAAACAATTTTTGAGTTATTTTGATTTGGATTAAGAAACTCAACCATCTAAAAATAAGCGGGATCAATAAAAGGATATTAATGTTAGTACCATATGATTAGTCGATTTAATATTCATGTCTTAAATTACAAAACTTGATAACTCAAGATTTAGAACAACATATATTTTAAAAGCTTTTGATGTTGGATACTATTTGGATTAATGTAAAATCACACAATAAAATAAGTTAATTCTTACCGAGTGCGCGTGAATTTGTTGTAGAACCTGGGGCAAGAACTTGGTCATTATCTACCCTTTCAGGCTAAATGTGCTGAGGGTGTACAATCCTAAATTTTTATTTAAAATTCTATCATGCCTTTTTCTAATGATCAAGTTCAATAAAATAGGTTAAGCTTCATGTCTAGATAGTTGACTCATCTTTTTTGAGTAAGCTTCATTCTCTTCTAGACATTTTCGTATCCAGCCCCTTAAAATGAA
The DNA here is from genome assembly GCF_009905375.1 of Apium graveolens. NCBI lineage: Eukaryota > Viridiplantae > Streptophyta > Magnoliopsida > Apiales > Apiaceae > Apium > Apium graveolens. The sequence goes on from NC_133657.1 coordinate 178,825,094, forward strand.
TAACAAAAGTAACAAAGGAGAAGGCTCTTTTCGTCACCACATATCTCAAATGTCTTGGTCCCATCCAAGTCTTCGCCCGCTTCTTCAATGCCTTTCTCTCTCTATCAGAAAACCCTTGTGCTTTTTCTTTTATCTTAATAAAGTCCTCGTTAAACTGTAGCTTGCTATTTTTTTCATCCTCCAGCCAGTATGACTAAGAAACTAGATAACTAGATTCAGTTAAAGTATTTCTTCCTTCTTGTTGTATTCTTTTAATCAATTGAATTTAATTTTTTCTTTTAAATTCTTTAAATCATGTATATATATCTTGTATATTTTATCTTATATTGGATTTCTAGGTGTCAAGAAATGTGATGATCTCGGGGAAGAATTCATTCTTCAAGTATTAGTATTACCATTCATCAAAGAAGTTCACATCTCAATGCTATCAGATGAATTTTTCAAAAAGGTTTGGTATTTTCTTCATGTTTTACATCAAAGTTTCAGATATTTTTTAACATAATATTATTAGTCGTCATTAATTTGATTTTATTTTCGATCAAATAAGTTATACACAACATAAATAACCAAATATAATTATTTTAAAAAAATTGCCAACAAAATTGGGACTTTATTGAAAAGGCTTCATGTTTAATTAACGGGTATTGCAATTAGTAGAGTGAAAGGAGTAGGATAATTAAATGCTCATTTCCTCATTAATGCAACCTTTTTTATTGAAATATGTCATTGCTAGTGTGCGATACAAAAATTATAACCTAATTTATAAAAAGTCAAGTGCATGATACAACATCCTTATATGATCACCCAAGTTCGATAAATTTTCTATTCATTTGAAATTTGTGTATTGACCACACAATGGTGATTGGCTACGAATATGTTTATATTCATATGTTAGAACTATTTGAGAGAACTAGGCCTAAACAAAATGTGATGGATATATTAATTAGAGAACATATTCGAATAGCTTGGCTAAAATAGGTGTTGTGTCTATATATATGTATGTATGTGTAGGCCATTTCTCCATTGATCCATGAAGAACACTCCTATATAAAGAACAATAAAAAATATTATAGAATCCCGCATAATTTGCATTCAGATTCTAACCTTTACTTCAAAAAAGTTTTTTATGAATAATAGTAAAATCTAACAAAAAATAGGATAAATGTAAATTGCATTTAATTTTATCAGTACAAAGAAATATATAAGATTCTATACTGGATTACATTTTACATTTGATTTTAACATTTTGATGAGATTCTAAGTAAGATTCAAATATTAAACTTAATTGTTGTTCAATATTGTGATTCTAATATTTACAAATGAATTTTAATTGATGTTCAATTTTGTGATTCTAATATTTACTTTTCATTGGAACCTTGTATTTTTTTATTGCAGGAAGAATGTAGGGATTTGCGTCAAAAAATATTAGTCGGTGCTGCTTATAGGCCTACTGTTGTAAGTTTGTTCTTTTTCTTCTTTTATGTGAGTGCTTTTTAAAGATTATGAATTACATGTGTAGCCCATGTTTTCTTACTCAACAGTTTGATGAGGAGGAATATGTTATAGCAGGATCAAAATATGTAGGGAATAATTTAAGTTACATATTTACATAAAGACTTCTAGTATCTTGTAAATAATTTGTGCCCCGATATTCATGCTTCAATTGATCCTTTTCATGCTGTCCAGGCTAAAAATAGATGCATATATATATGGGTTAATGTCAATTGTCAATATCATAAAAACCAACCAATTAATTTAACGTTGCTCATATTTTACGACCTAGACACTAGTTAAATACCAACTTCTTTTCAACTTTATTAACAGATGGAGGTTCAAAACAAGGCCCAAATGCTGCATAAAGTTATAACCGAGCAGGTATGAATTCTTCTGCTTTCATAAAAGGACTTCAAATTTAAGTCTTAAATATACAATGTCATTTAATTTTTCTTCTTTTTATGTAAAATAATAGAGCTTAGCCGTTCAAATTCTGGAATATGGGAAAACATTTTATTTTGCTTTTAAATGGTAGCAGATAAGAAGTTGAATGGAGTATTTTGTTCATAGTTCTTGAGATATACCTTTTTCAGGAGTAGTGAATATGTGTCAGTAGCAGCAGCATAGTAGTATCTGTGTAGTACTGTTGTTGTGGTGTGCTTAACATAAGTCTACAAGTCTAGTAGTAAGAGTCAAGTGGTAAGGTGATTTGGACATTAATAGTCTGTTAGCATGTTGTAATGTGCTGGTCTATATAAACCAGGTCACTACTTTATTTTCTATATGTTGAATATATGAGAAAAGGCACTTGCCACTAATCTCTCTCTCTTCTCTTTCTCTCTCCCGTAACTAACTTCTCTCTCTAAAACTCTATCTTCTTCCCTAAGTTTTTATCTCTCTTCTCTCTTATCTCTATGATCTCTGCCTAATCTCTCTATATCTATTACATTTCTTTCCTATCTACCTGGTCTATTAGTTGTGTTAACAAAAAATACCAAAAATAGCAACAAACTAGGTTAGGAACTCATCAATTCCTAATAAATTGGTATCAGAGCACTTGATCAACCATTGTTTCATTAATATTGTGCTAGTACAAGCGAGTTGTGCGGCTGAAGAAGATCGGTAATCGCATCATTTGATTAAAGGTTATGGCTAAAGTAGTTCAGTTACTCTATGTTGTTAGCTATGACAGATTTGGAGGTTTTGAAGTGAAGTTGAGTTTATTAAGTTTGTTTAATATAGTAGTAGTTATTTACTGCTCCATTATAAGAAAATCATGAACGAATTAGTTAGTTACTATATGAATTAGTAGTTGTGGTGCCTAGATTTCACTTTTAACTAGAAGTAGATAAGGTGTTTAATTTTGTGCCTATGTAGTGAATCTGGAAAATTAAGTAGCAGGTAAATAGTAAAACTCAGATGAGTATGAAGACTGAGGAAGAGGCTGGGTTTGATGAACTTTATAATAAAGTTCAACAACAGTTTCTGAGCTATAAGGAAAAATCTGATAAGAGATTTTAAGAGATAGAAGACTCCATTAAAGTAGCTTCTCAGTACATGAAGATATTACCCAAGAGAATTCAGAAGAAGAGAGCACTTAAGTTGGCTAAGTTAGCTACTAAAACAAAGAAAGAGAATGCACAGAAGGCACAGGAGAAACCTCTGCATCACCTCAAACTTAGTTTTCCAAAGTATACAGAAGGAATGTGAGCTAAAGAATGGATACAAGACTATGAACAATACTTCACAGTCTTTAACATTGAAGATAAGGTGAAGAGGGTTGTTATTGCTGGTACGCACATGGAGGGAATGGCTAGAAAGTTCCAGGTTGTGATTACTAGCAAATCAAACATGGAATGGACTGAATTTTGTCAGCAATTCTTTGCTAAATTTGAGGAATGGAAACAAGAACTTCTCTATGAGAATTTCAAACAACTCCAGCAGACTAACGCTGTTGACCTTTATCTGGCTCAGTTTGAGAAATATCAGGAACAGATGAAACAAAGGATGCCTTTGATGAGAGAAGCATATTTTGTGGAGTGTTTCATTGGAGGATTGAAGGAAGAAATCATGGAAACTTTGAAGTTACTCAATCCAGTAACTGTCATGCAAGCTTATAAGCTAGCTAAATAAAAAGTGTTGCAATAAAAAGGAACAGTGCCCAAGAAAGCAAAAGAAAGACATGAAAGTTCAGTTAGTGTAGTTGATCAGTCTGTTATGGAAAAATTTGCTAATCTGCAAAGCACTTCCGAGAGAGTAAATATCTCTACTAAAATAGTTAAGCTGACACCTGGAAGGTTAGAGAAGAGGCTTAAGGAAGGCTTATGTCTTTACTGTCAGGACAAGGAAGGGTAAACCATCAATGTGCTCAACCTTGCAACTTTGTGATAAGGCAAGATGAGGGTGACGGAAATAAATAGGGGTTCCAGCAAAAAATAGTCACTAACCTTGTAGAGAATGAGGATACTTTACCCCTGGAATTAATGGAAGTATCAGTTCATGCTATAGAAGGAGTGCATAACAACAAGAAAATCACATTGACAGGAAGGAGAAGTAAGCATCAATTTGTAATACTAATTGATGGAGGAAATACTCATAGTTTCTTAGATGAGCAAACTGCAAGTAGATTGAAATGTGAGCTGATGAGGACACAGCCAATGAAGATACAAGTTGCCAATAGCAATCATCTGGAAAGCAACTATAAATGTAAAGATTTCAAGTGGAAAATTGGGGAGTGTGAGTTCCAAGATTTAGTTAGGACATTACCAATGGGGGGATATGATTTGGTTTTGGGTGTTGATTGGTTGGGAGCTCTAGGCTTAGTTACTTTTGACTACAAGAAACTGACTCTTCAGTTTCAACAGAATAAAAAATTAGTAGTCCTGCAGGGTAATACTCAGGCTAGCCAACCTAGAATTCAGCAGGAAAAAGCTTTTGTTAGGAGCTGCCAGAGGCAGGGCCATGGGTTTATCTATTTGGTTAATGAAGTTGATCAAAATTCAGAGAAAATTAGTTCAGAAGATGGAACTGAATTGCACAACCAAGAATCAAGATATCTACAACAACTGTTGCAAGATTATGGAGATGTCTTTAAGACTCCAGAAGGACTGCCTCCACACAGAGATATTGATCATAGTATAGAGTTAAAGGAAGGAGCTCAACCATTTTCTATAAGGCCTTACAGAAATTCATTTGAGCAGAATAATAAAATTGAGAAGTTAGTTGCAGAGATGTTAAAATTCGGTATCATTAGACATATTAGTTGACCATTTGCTTCTTCAATTCTGTTGGTGAAGAAAAAAGATGGCACATGGAGGTTTTGCATTGATTACAGGAAACTGAATTCTTTAACTATTTAGAATAAGTTTCCTATACCGTTAATTGATGAGTTGTTAGATGAGTTGCATAGGATGAAGTACTTTACAAAATTGGACTTAAGAATAGGATATCACCAGGTGAGAATGAAGTCAATGGATATAAGAAAGACAACTTTTAGGACTTAACTTGGTCATTATGAGTTTACTATGATGCATTTTGGCCTCACAAATGCCCCAGCAACCTTTCAGAACTTGATGAATCAAGTTTTTACACCTTCTTGAGAAAGTTTACCTTGGTATTTTTTGATGATATCTTGGTTATTCAAAGTCAGCAGAAGCACATTTACAACACCTAGAGGAGGACTTTAAGGTCATGAGGACACATCAACTCTATGCTAAGAAAATCCAAATGTGAGATCATGAAGGAGCAAGTAGCTTATTTGGGACATATCATCAGTCAACAAGGAGTAGCAGTTGACAGTAGCAAACTGGAAGATATGATGGCTTGGCCAGTACCTGAAAACATAAAAGCTTTGAGGGGATTTCTTGGTTTGAGTGGCTATTACAGGAAATTTGTGAAAGGGTATGGAACTATATCCAAACCTTTAACTAACTTGCTTGAAAGAGATAGTTTTATGTGAAATGAAGAAGCTGACAAGGCTTTTAAGGAGCTGAAAGAAGCAATGACTAGTACTCCTATTCCACGGCTGCCAGACATTACAAATGAGTTTATTGTAGAGACTGATGTAACACCCCCGGATCCGGGGTCGGGGATCCGGGTCGTCACGGTCTTTCTTTCCACAATATCACTTCACTTAATTAATAATAAGTAACCTTATGCTGTGACCCCACACTAACACACACCACAACCCGTTATAGTCTCAGAGATGAAATTTAAATAAGTACAAGTCTTTGAATCCACAATTTAAAATTATTACAACCCAAAATGATTACTTGATAATTTACAGTTAATTGCCATTATCTGCCACAAGTTATAATTATACATAATTGATTCTCAAAAGTAGATGGTTTGATCTACAATAGATCTACCTCTGCAGCTATAGCAGCTACAACATCAACGGGAAGACGCGGGACGCTTCCCACGCGCTTGCGCTGGGTCTGCTGGAGTCTGGCCATCTTTCCTAACTGTTGTTGTGTGATGAAGAAATAAAGCAAGGGTGAGCAGCAAGCCCACCAAAATAATATGTATAATGATTAATAGTATATGAGCCTTCTCATAGTACTCATGAAAGTCTTGGTCAAAAGAAATGAACCAAGTTTGATATCTTAATGCGATGAAGTCGCAAAATATTCAGTATATATACATATATACTTTTCAAAATATTGGAATTCTTCTTCCATGCATAATATACACAAAATTCCAGTGTATAACTGTATAAAAATATCGTTGCAAGGTGATCTAATATATCTAACCTTGTCTCAACGTTTTTCTGAAAATCTTTGTCATTCATAAGACAATTATTAACTAGATATAAGTTTAAAAGATGAAGTTATAAGGTACTCCAATATACTTATATCTTTTCCAAATACTACTTGAACTACCACCGTGTAAGTTATAATCAGTTTCAAAAGTTCATCACATAGATGAGACTACAAGACAAGATTTGAATAGATTCAATCTTTGAAATATTATTGAATGAAATAAAGTTACGAGATACTTTATTTAGTCCCGATATATATATATCCACATATATATATCTCTTAAACATTTCCTGGAACCTCTGTTATGTAAAGTATGAACAGAGTTTGAAACATCCAATGAATTTTGGAAAGGAAAAGAATTTTGGCATAAACCCGATATCTCGCTGATCAGGCAAAGATACCAATAAGTAACCTTTTCTACTGTAGATGGATGAATTCCTCACCGGTCATCACCCTGGCCGCATTAGGACCTCGCGCTAGACCGTACCCCGGCCCCTCACGCGTTGATGGACTGCCACCCAACCACTTACACAATAATAGACCGTACCCCGGCCTGTCGCTTATGCCGACTCAATGAGATGGGCTTACTTCCCGAACGTTGGGCAAGTAATCAATTCATTTACCAAATCTGCAACCTCGTTGCGAATATAAAATACACCACAGAGCCGGATTCCCCAGGTTTTGAGCGGGTATTTAAATCCCCTTTAAAAAGGAAGATCTTAAATATAAAAATGAGTTTTGGGATCCGCTCTGACTTTTAAAAATCATTTTGAAGACTCGAAAACACTTTAAAGAGTGTTTGGAGTAAGGCTGATTTAATGAAGTAAATCAGTCCCCAGAATATTTAGAAAATGACCGAATATTATTATTTAAATAATATTCCCATAAAGAATAGTCTTTTATAAAAATAATTGAAGTAGAAGTTTTAAAACTTATACTTGAAACGAGTATTAAATAACCAAAGATATACTTATATGAAAGTATTATCTTTATTTGAATAATCGAAAATAAGTTTGATTATTAACACCTTATTCTTTAATAAAATAAAGAATATATTTCAGCAAATAATCGGAGTCATAGATCCTCAAATGAATATTCAAATAATATTCATTAATTAATATAAACTGAGTCATAAGCCCTCGAATGAATATTCAAATAATATTCAGATAAATAAATAAAAGGAGTCATACGCCTTCGAATAATATTCAAAATAATATTCATTAATAAAGTAAAAGGAGTCATAAGTCCTTGAATGAATATTCAAAATAATATTTAATAATAAAATAAAGTTAAAGTTATCGAATAAACCTTATTCGATTAATAGTTTTAAAAACTATATCCATATATATATATATATATATAAATAAATATATATATATAATATACTCGGGAACATCGACTCCCGGTTTAGAAATATGTTCACCTTTTATCCCCTATACTAAGGGTATACGCAACTACTTGCTTATTTCTAGCATAGCTATTATGCAACTATAAGCATTGAAATCAACAGATAGATAACCAGATTACGAAACAGACATGCATATATACCATATTAGCATGCTCCAATATATCGCAAAATTTGCTAATAACAATCATGCAATATCACAAGATAATGCATATACATATATTTACATCACAGCAACAGTATAACGGGTAGAAAACTTGCCTGAGCGACTGGGGGTTACGAATGGCTCGGGACGAGTCTGGTAACCTATAAACAACAAGTAAGTTGGAATTAAACCAAAATCACTTGTAAATCTATACTTTAACTAACTTAGACTCTAACGCTTGTTTTGCGCTCACTGATTTGCTTAAGTCACTCGGGTACCCTCGGCTCCACCATTTTTAATAATTTAACCTTTACGAGTTTTAAAGCGATTCCTTCGCGAGTGTCTTACCAACTGCCTAACACACTCACCATAAATGTTTCATACATTAATTAACCCTTTTTGGTCTTTAACCTATGTTTCAAAGTAAGGCGAGGGAAAAAGTTTCGTTCGCGAAACGCCGTTACTTGAAACGGTCGTTTCTCCTAAACCGTGCATCGGAATCGAACGAACTACATATCAAAACGAAGCTCGTAACCTGAGCTATCTAAACATGGCAGTGGTCATAATCTAGCAGGGGGTTCTCGGGTCCTAATGCTATGCACAAAAACAGTCCAAGGAAAATCGGACGTTACGACGGCTATGTTTACGCGATTTCCAATTTTTAAACCATCCACAATCAACCCAAACCATCCTCAAATCCAACACACAACAAACATCCATCCTTATCACATCATAACAACCCCAACCAATTCAATTAAATCATTCATACATGTGCTTAAACCTAACTTTAATCATACTTAAGCTCCTTTAAATCAAAACCACAAAATTACCATTCCATTACACTACCATTCCAAATCCCAAACTCTAAATCATAACAACAACTACAATAACATCCTACTCATCAAAATCACCTTATAATATATATGAACCTAGGGTTTGGAAATGGTATACCTTCCTTGAAGTGGTGGGTGGAGCTAGGAAGCCTTAAGAAGCTTTGAGAAGTCTTAAGAATGCTTGGATCTTCAAGATAAACAAGAAAAACTTCAAGTTAAAAACTTGAAAACACTATTCATAGTCTTCTTCTTTGATTAAATGAAGAAGATTGAGAAGGAATTAATGGCTTAAACTCATGATATAGTCCTAACTAAGCATGAAGATGATTAGGGAATTAACTCACCAATTTAGGAAGCTTTGATCTTTGATTTTGAATTTCTCCTCCATTTGCAATAGTAAAAGCCGAGAGCATGATGAACCATGCCTTGGTTTCTTTTTGATTTTGATGAAAATGATTTTGCTTGGCTTGGTTGGCTTGATTTTTGTGTTGTTTTTGGTTAATGACTTAATTAACCTTGATTTTGTGTGGTTATAATTCAACCACACTTCCTTCTTGTGTCACCTTGCACATGTCATTATGCTCCCACTTGTCCACACCTTGTGGTTTGATGATGTCACAATCCCTGGCTTCTTGTACAAGCTTGTCTCTTGGTCACTTATTTGTTTTACGGTTCGCTTATCTTTCGTTCTCGTTTATCGTTTGAGGGATCATATCCGGGATCTTATTACTTAGGTTCCCTTAACCTTTCTCAATATATTGTATTCCTTTTATGATCCTCTCTTATAATCCTTTAATTTAAATCCTTTTTATCCTGTTACCTTATACTCAATTCTCTCTGTATCTTGTGGATTTCCGGGAAAAATCAAAGTGTTCGGAATTGGATTCTGACGATCTTTACATACACTTATATACCACATAGAGTACTAATAATATCCCATAAGATCAATAACAGAACCCCTACATAGCGTGGCATGAAAAGTTTTCTCGTTCAGCAAAAACACTATTCATAAGGGTTTCAAAATTTCTCAAAAATTGGGGTTATTACAACTGATGCCTCCAATACTGGAATTGGGGTTGTGTTAACTCAAGATGGACATCCTGTGGCTTACTTCAGCAAAACTTTAGGACCAAAAGGTCAAGCCATGTCCACTTATGAAAAAAATTGATGGCTATAGTCTCAGTAGTGAAGAAGTGGGCTTCTTATCTGATATGAGGACATGGATGCATTCAAGGGGGAAGGGATGTCAGGAGTAGTGAATATGTGTTATTAGTAGCAACATAGTAGTATGTGTGTAGTACTGTTGTTGTGGTGTGCTTAGTATAAGTCTATAAGTCCAGTAGTAAGAGTCAAGTGGTAAGGGTAATTTGGACATTAGTAGTCTGTTAGCAGGTTGTAATATGTTGGTCTATATAAACCAGGTCACTACTCTATTTTCTGTATGTTGAATATATGAGAAAAGGCACTTGACACCAATCTCTCTCTCTTCTCTTTCTCTCTCCTGTAACTAACTTCTCTCTCTAAAACTCTATCTTATTCCCTAAGTTTCTATCTCTCTTCTCTCTGATCTCTCTCTGATCTTTTTGATCTCTGCCTAATCTTTCTTTATCTGCTACATTTCTTTCCTATCTACCTATTCTATTACTCGTGTTAACATAAAATATCAAAAATAGCAATAAACTAGGTCGGGAACTCATCGATTCCTGACAACCTTGCACAAGCAACTGTATCATAGACATCTGTGTTTCTGTTATGTATATTAAGGAACTGAATTTTTAAGGTTGGACACGTTTGTTTCATTGGCTTCAATATGGATTAGAACTATGATACTTTTAATTTCTTGATCCCACATTTTTTTTATAAAATTGGCAAAAGAAATAATCGTAGGATTGAGGATAAATAAAATGAACTAGAGGGAATTAAATAATAATTTGTTGGAACAAGTATTATGGGAGATTTAAGTTATTTAAACAAAAATACCCTTACATGTTTAACTTAACTTACACTTGTTTTGTTCAAGAAGTGATAGGGAATAAATAAATCCTGATTACGTAGTTAATGTTGTATTAATTACACATGATTTGGGATGCAAGGCCCAATAAGAAGATGTATGATATTCAGACCAAAAAGGTTAACACATTGATCAGGCCTGATGGACCAGATCAGGTCTGATTGAACAAAGAAGGCCCAAAACCCTGAATATTAATTAATTTCATAATTAATTAATAAGAGAGAAAAACAACTATTAAGATAAGTCCTATTGGGGATATAAATCTTTGTAGATTGGCCTCCAAGGAACCTCATGGGATAAGGAATCAGCTTCCTACTTCCTAGGACTCCAAAGTCCATTCTAATTCAGAGACCTGACCACCAAGTCTCCTAACCCAAGTCCAATTCAAGGACTCCCAAAATCTATATAAGGGGTTTCACCCTATAAATCAGAACTACATTTTTTGACTTGATCCTTGGCAATCAGCAAGGTATATAGGCATCTTGTTAAGGCAGATTGAGTCATGAAACACAAGAGCAGTCAAATCGAGCCTCTAAGCTCACGTTCCTTAGTAATAAATACAACAATCATATACCTCAGTTTTTAATCCATAACATTTGGCGCCGTCTGTGGGAAAGCACAACAACAACTATGGCGAGAACACGGAGAACAATTAGAGCTCTTGAGGAAGAAACACCATCGGGGACAACCTAAGTGATTTCGTCAACCGTGGAGATACCTCCTCATTCAACTTATGCAGCCACCCAAGGAGAAGTCTGGATAGGGGTAACTCAACCTCGGCCACAAGGGACGATTCCCTCGGCTATTCAAGGTACGAATCCCCAAGTTCTTGCACCTGTGAATTCACGACCCATCGGGTACGAGTATTCAACTGTTGTGACTACTAACCCCCTTATGGGATGCCTCTTTACCCCGAGGTTGGAGGAAGTGGACATGCTGGACGGAGTGAAGCACGAGGGCGATCGCCCCCCCTACATGCGAGGTTTGGCTCCTATCCTTGATAATCAGGAATTTTCTGGTCCTTACACTGAGAGAGACTCCGAATCTTCGGATGATGAAGTAGCCCCAAGAAGGAGACGTGCTTACAAAGAGCCAATGGCTGATGGTAGCCAACGTCCTAGAAGCACCCAAGGGACGAATCCCCAAGAAGTGCAGGAAAGGATCAAGGCTCACGAGGCTGAGATTCAAAGGCTGAGGCGCGACTTGGAGGCACACCAGACCACTAGGCCCCCACAACCTCCTAGGGGGAGAAATCCTCCTTCTATCATAGACCTGGATGGTCCAATACAGAGAAGGGTTGTTGTCCCAAGGGTTGATCCAAGCAATCTTCTTCCCCTTGGAGATCCCGATGATCCTAGGGTGGAGAAATAATGAATGCCCATATCTCAAGGAAGTTCAAGATGCCAACCATCAAAGCTTATGATGGTACGGGAGATCCCGCTAATCATGTTAGGACATTCTCTAATGCACTGCTGTTGCAGCCCGTGAATGATGCTATTAAGTGTCGGGTCTTTCCTCAAACCCTGTCGGGTATGACTCAAAGGTGGTATAGTCGTTTGCCCCAAACTCTATTGGGTCGTTCAGAGAATTAAGTCAGGTTTTTATTAAACAGTTCATCAGTGGGAGAGCGCATGAGAAAAGTTCAGCATCCCTCATGAGAATTGTGCAGGGAGCGAAGGAATCCTTAAGAGACTACTTGAATCATTTTACGGAGGAAGCTTTAAAAGTCCCGGACCTTGATGACAAGGTCGCAATGATAGCACTGCAACAAGGAACTAGGGATGAGTTTTTCAAGATGTCCTTGGCCAAACGCCCCCCTGAAAGCATGTTGCAGCTCCAGGATAGGGCAGGGAAGTACATCAAGGTGGAAGAGAGCATGAGGAAGACCGTAGTGAATAATGAGCCCACTGGAGGCAAGAAGCGGAAAACTGACCTGGAATATATCGCTAAGGACAAGTATCCTAGAACCGAGCAAAACCCTGATTAACCCCCAAGAAGGGAGGACCTGGGCAAAAGTTCACTGAATACGCTAAGTTGAATGCTCCTAGAAGTCAGATGTTGATGGAAATTGAGAAAGATCGAGATATCCGTTGGCCTAAGCCCTTGAAGGCTGATCCTGCCAAGCTAGATAAGAGCAAGTATTGCAGATTTCACAAAGATGTTGGTCACGACACCGATGAGTGTAGACAACTGAAAGATGAAATTGAGTTCCTTATTAGAAAAGGGTGATTGAACAAGTACACTGGAGATGGAGGGGATAGGAATAATACTGGTAGGAAGAACTTTGAAGATCGTAGGAGGGACCAAGACGATCAGGGGCAGAATCCTCAGCCTAGAGGACCGGTTATAAATGCAATTTTTAGAGGGCCGCGACCTCGAGGGCCTGTGATAAACACAATCTTTGGAGGACCAACTGCTGCTGGATTATCCAGGAACTCCAGGAAAGCATATACTAGAGAGGTTATGCATATTGTTGGAGAAGCCCCAAAGAGGGCCAGGACAGAAGTAACATTGGCTTTTGATGATTCTGACCTAGAAGGTGTGAAATTTCATCATGACGATCTGCTGGTCATAACACCGATAATAGGAAATAGCCCGGTCAAGAGAGTCCTAGTGGATAATGGTGCTTCGGTGGATATCTTGCTCCATGACACATTTTTAAGGATGGGTTATAATGATTCTCAACTAACCCCGACCGATATGCCGATATATGGATTTGCGGGAGTAGAGTGCCCCGTGAAAGGGATAATCAAGTTGCGAACCACCATAGGTCAGGAACCAAGGCAAGCAATATATATGTTGGACTTTGTGGTGATAAAGGCTAGTTCAACTTATAATGCTATCATGGGGAGAACGGGGATACATGTTTTCAAGGCAGTCCCTTATTCCTACCATTCAGTTATGAAGTTTCCCACCCGGAATGGGATTGGAGAAGAGAGAGGAGATCAAAAAATGGCTAGAAGTTGTTATGTAGCCTCTTTGAGGGCAGATGGAGTTGGGGGGAAAGTTCTGCCTATTGAAGATCTGGATATCCGAGAAAATGATGAGAAAAGAGGAAAACCAGCAGAAGACTTGGTTTCAATTCCTTTAGCCCCCGAAGATCCTGAGAAGGTGACTTTTATTGGAGCCACGCTCAAGGAGCCCCTTAGAGGGAAGTTGGTGAAATTTTTGCAAGAAAATAGTGACGTATTTGCATGGTCAGCAGCTGATATACCAGGCATAGACCCGGAGCTGATTACTCACAAGCTGAATGTGAACCCAAATCGGAAGACGGTAAAGCAAAAGAAAAGAAGTTTTGCTCCAGAGAGGCAGGAAGCTATAAAAAAGGAAGTAGAGAAGCTCTTAGAAGCTGGTTTCATTGAGGAGATTCAATTTCCGGAATGGTTAGCAAACCCTGTAATGATGAAGAAGGCCAATGAAAAATGGAGGATGTGTGTAGACTTCACTGATCTAAATGATGCATGCCCAAAGACTGTTTCCCGTTGCCAAGAATAGATACTTTGATAGATGCCACTGCTGGGCATAAGATGCTGAGTTTCATGGATGGATTTAGTGGATATAATCAGATCAAGATGCATAAGGACGACATTCCAAAGGTATCATTCATCACTGACTTTGGTGTTTATTGTTATCTTGTTATGGCATTTGGTCTCAAGAATGCAGGAGCCACCTATCAAAGTTGGTAAATAAAATTTTTAAGGATCTTATTGGCAAGACTATGGAAGTCTATGTTGATGACATGTTAGTCAAGAGTCTAGTAAAGACTGATCATATAACCCATTTGAGGGAAGCTTTCGAGGTCCTGAGGCACCACAAGATGATGTTAAATCCTACGAAGTGTGCTTTCGGAGTAGGATCTGGAAAATTTTTGGGATTGATGGTCTCCAAGAGAGGGATCGAGGCCAATCCCGATAAAATAAAAGCAATCCTGGACATGGAGCCCCCAAAAACTATCAAAGGTGTTCAAAAACTCACTGGAAGGGTTGCTGCATTAGGACGATTCATCTCGAAATCTGATTATGTAGTTAATGTTGTATTAATTACACATGATTTGGGCTGCAAGGCCCAATAAGAAGATGTACGATATTCAGACCAAAAAGGTTAACACATTGATCGGGCCTGATGGACCAGATCAGGCCTGATGGAACAAAGAAGGCCCAAAATCCTGAATATTAATTAATTTCGTAATTAATTAAAAAGGGAGAAAAATAGCTATTAAGATAAGTCCTATTGGGGTTATAAATCTTTGTAGATTGGCCTCCAAGGAACCTCATGGGATAAGGAATCAGCTTCCTACTTCCTAGGACTCCAAAGTCCATTCTAATTCAGAGACTTGACCACCAATTCTCCTAACCCAAGTCCAATTCAAGGACTCCCAACATCTATATAAGGGGCCTCACCCCACAAATCAGAACTACGTTTTTTGATTTGATCCTTGACAATCAGCAAGGTACGTAGGCATATTAAGGCAGATTGAGTCACGAAACACAAGAGCGGTCAAATCGAGTCTCGAAACTCACGTTCCTTAGTAATAAATACAGCAATCATATACCTCAGTTTTTAATCCATAACAAGAAAGATATAATTATCCTTTCATAAATAGTCTTTTAAATATCCCGTACAAAACAAACATGGAATTGTTATATATAAAAGATCTAAAACCAAGGAATGTAATGCAGGAATTTTATCCTTGGACTATGATCCTTCTAAACAAACATAGCTTGTGTGTATTAGATTAATTGGATAATCTTTTTTTCCTTGTGTACTACTAAAAATGTACACAAATGCATATTACTACATATGTGCATGGGTGTGTGGGTGGGTATGGGATTGTGCCTGTGTTGGTGTGAATGGGTGGGGGTGTCTGCCTTTGCGGGTGTGTTTTTGAGGAGGGGGGGCACTTGTGATGCACCCGGGACAGGTTTGTTTCTTGTAATATTGATATTGGTTGATGAGTCCCATTGTGTACTGCAATATAATCCGTAATGTCAAATCTCGCGGAACTAAATTCTTTGTGGTATTTATTATGCTTGAAGCTGTAAAAGTTGAGAATTGGGTTTTTAAGGATCATCAGCTTAAATAACTACGTACACCTTAATATCGCGTAACAAATCAGCTGTTCTCTTGTCTCGTTCATTTTTATACGATGTCTCATTCAATTTTATAAATTTCAAATGTTACCAAAAATAATAAAAGTTTAATAATATAAAAATCAACTAGATCTACTACTTTCTCATACGACTACACTCATTTTATATATTAAATATGAAAGAATGCTAGGTACCCTAAATTATTTTCCCAAAACGATGATGTGTCAATGTATAGATAGTAACATTCTTTAATAATCATATGGGACTATGTGTGCATAAATATGAGCCCGAAATCAAAATTTACCGGGTGTCATAACATATCATTTGGGAAAAATATTTGGGGAACCTAACATTAATATTAATTGGTTCCCCCATTTTACACAGCTATTATAATTTTTTCATTAAATGACACTTTTTCTTTATATCTCATTCATCCCTTTACCAAAAGTAATATTTTTTAATATGTATCTTTTCCTTCGTGCCCAAATCATTTGTATACAAATAGCAATGGCCGGGAAGGAGGGAGTATTGTTTCTTGTCCGAGAACAGCAGAAACCTTCCTGTGTAAAAAGGTCTCTGTTGTGACTCAATTTTGAAATATTAAACTTATTAAGTTATGCTGCAAATGAATGTCATATGAATTTTCTCTTATAATATTTATATAAAAAACTAACCGGTGTTTGACAAAAAAGTATTTCTGCGGTTCTTCGTTGGAATCTCTAAAATCAAGTTTGAAATTGGTACAGTGGCTTGCGAAAGAACTCTCTTGGATGCAGAGCCTCATTGTACTAGGCCTCAGTCATCGTAATAATATGAATGGATGGATTGCTACTGACAACAGATGGCGAAAAGAATATCCTACTAGCACATTTTAGTGAATATTATCTTGGAATATTGTGTGGTTGCCTTAAGGTCATCTGTTATGATCTCTTTAATCTTTATTAAAGTCTCCTGATACCTGTGACAAAGAAGTACTTGTCAGGGATTATATATTATGCATCATGGATATAATTATCTTTCTTCTAGTCCTTTCTTTTATCTGTTATCTCGTTTGTATAGTGTGTTGTGTTACCTAGGCTAGACGTGAAAAGAACATAGTGAACAAGTCTTTGAACATCTGTGAATCCTTAACGTCACAATGGTATACGCTAATCGAGTACCTGAAAACAGAAGCACCGTTGCAGAAACCAGCTGAACTGGAAAAAATACCGCTCACTATTCCAAATGTAATCACAGAAGATCTGAACAGCGATCTTTCCTGTTTCCCAAAATTTTCTCTTCTGGGGACTTCAGCAGGTATGCATTTCCACTCTAAATCAAATAAAGCTGCACATCTTCAAAAGTATTTCATATCTTAGCTTTTTATTAGTAATACTTTCGTTGGTTTGTATAAATTACAATATATTATTTGTTTTAACAATCTAGTAAATTACATAAAAAAAACTTTTGATTTCTGTTTCTCACTATCCAATATTAGGCACTGGTCATTAACCGTCTTTGTTTGTCTTGAGCCAACTTGATTCCTATATATGTTTTAAATAATAAGACCCTTAAAAACATTTTAAATATATTATTAGATCTATTTTGGGCCTAAATAATAAGAATTAAGTAATAAAGCTAGAGTACGTATCCAAGTATTATAATTGGAATAGGTTTGTGAATAGTTAGGCTCGTTATGTGTTCGAATTAGAATAGGTTTGTAATATATTGATACTTATTGCAATAAGTTTTAAATAATAATATCCATATAAAAAGTTAAATGTGTTTTAATTAAATAGGTTTGTAAGATGGTTAGGCCCACATTTGTTTTAATTTGAATATGTCTGTAAAATAGTTAGACTTGTAGCAATAAGTTTTAAATATTAATACCTTTCAAATATTAAAATAATTAGGCCCTAAATATATTTAAATATATATTGGGCCCAAATAATAAAAATTAAGTAATAAAGCCCGAGTTACATACCGACCGTGTATTTTAATTCAATAGTTCCGTAAAATAGTTAGGTTACTATGTGTTTTAATTAAAATAAGTTTTTAAAATAGAGAGGCCCGTAACAATAATTTTAAAATAATAATATTTCGAAGAAAAATTTAAAATTAGTAGGCACTACATATGTGTTTATATTCTATTTTGGGTACAAATAATAAAAATTAAGCAAAAAATCTCGAGTGCCGTATCGACCGCCTACAAAACTTTTAATGAGATAGCATCGAAAGATTATATTTTAATTAGAATAGGTTTGTGAAATAATTAGATCATTATGTGTTTATTATTAGAATAGGTTTGTAAAATAATGAGAACCGTAACAATAAATTTTGAATATATCTTTAAAAAAAAAGATTAGCACTAAATATATGGTTGTATACTTATATTCTATTTTGAGCTCAAATAATAAAAATTAAGTAATTAAGCCAGAGTACTCTTATGTGTCTTAATTAGAGTAAGTTTGTAAGAAGTGTGACACGTTAAAAAAATAGAAATAATTAGGCATTAAGTATGTGTTAATATTCTATGTTGAGCCTAGATGAGGTGAAGCAAGCCCGAGTGCCTATACAGGGAGATCAAATAAAAAATTCTTAATATAAAAACTGAAAACTAATCTTAACTCTTAGATCAATATAATCTAATGGTCTCTACATGCACCATACATAATTAAAATACACTCTCCCGCACAGAATCTCAGTTAATCTCCTCCGTTTTTAAATTGACTTTTCCCAATCGGTGACCTTTTTTAAAAATATGATTTCACAGTATTTTTCTTCATCTCACAATGATCAATTTGCATATCAAATGTGCTATATTTCGGCACGATTTGAAATTTTTCTATTTTAGTTTCTAATTTTCATTATATGGAGGTTTGTAGTGGAGTAAAACCTGTATAGGCCAGTGGTCAAATGACAAAATTTTTTAAATTAGAAACTAAAAAATAATCTAAGTGCCTACATTAATCTAATCAAATGGGCCACCTATACCCACCACACGGGATTAAAATACACCCTCCTTTTATAATTTGATTTTTTCCGTGAACTTTTTTTTAAAATATCTGATTTTACTGCCAACAATTAATTTACATACTATATTTCAACGTGATTTGAAAAAATATATATTTTTAGTGTCTAGTTTTTATTATAAGTTAGTTTCCATTATACAAGGATATATATATAGAGAGTGAAGTACTTTGTTTTGTCTTACTGCCACTTATCCTGTTTAGAAAGCGAACACTTACTATAGTTTTGTAATATAGTGTAGTTCTTTATTTGCCAATGAATAAACTACATTTTAGCATCTGCAGGTGTTGATAAAGAAGGTGAACCTCCATTTGTTAAGGAAGTAAATGGTTAGAATATCTTTTACTTCTCTATTTTCTTTCAGTAATTCTTAATGATTTACTTTTATCTGTACAAGCTGTCAGAGAACCAGAATATATATACTAACTGAAATTTCCCTTCCACATATGGGCAGTATCACAAGTATGTCATAAAAAATCTGCACATTGGATCTAACATAAACCTACGCAAGTATGGTGGATCCTAAGTGCTAATTAGTATTCTGGTTGATTTTTGCTAGAAAATATAATGTGCTACGCATGTGTTTATTTGTTATATGGTTTTTTTTAAACTGATTATACTTGAGGGGAAGGGGGGTTGAGTACATGGATGCAAATATGTCTTTTTTTTTGGATTTTTCTTGAATTGAGGAACGGAATGTAAATAAACAAAAGCAAAAAGATGGCTCTCAAACTGTTTGTATTATATATTTGATGAATAATACAAACTCTATCAAAGGTGTACAAGTACCTTGCCAGTTGCTCAATTTAACACTTTCTCTTTTGTAAAAACCTATTTCTTAGTAGAGAAAAATTCCCCTAAATATGTACTTAAGAGACTTATCCGAGTACATAGTGTATTTAATGACATATTTGTAATTTTTTAAATAAATTCTGTAATTACACTAAAAAACTCTTTGCACACCTAAGTTACGTGAGTACGTACTTAGGAACATCAAGCTCTTCTTAGTATTACAAACTCGAACAATAATAAAATGACAATGAGAAAGTATTTTATACAATTTCTATCAACTATAACAGAAAGTAATAAATCAATCCATGTAGTAAAGGACAATCCATGTTTTCCAGTTGATAGTTTCCTCCTCTGCTTGATTCTTTTCTTCATTATGCACACCTTTCCGTTTTTCCTCAGTCTCGATGCTATTTAATAGCACTTTCCAGATTCTGTAGATCTTCACTTCTCAAGTTTTAATATATTCAGGGTCTAGCATAGTCTCTGAAAGATGGCTGACTCTAATATTCTCTAGTATCTGATTTCCTAGCCTCTGAACTTCATCTGTGGTCTCTGAAAATCTTCAATCTACAAAATAATTCTAAGTAGTATGTTTTTTATACATGATCAAGGTCGAAACAGAAAGCACACTTTTATTCTATTCTATACTATAAATCATCAACTGATAAATTAATTCCTAACAATGTGTTTAGCAACCCGTGTAACAGATTAACATTATATTACACGTTTCTCTACTGGATTTTGCATAAGGGTGGGTTTTTGGTAACTTAGTACAGTTGAGGGGGAGAATTTACTTGGGGGGTATTTATAACAGTCTCAAGCTTCAAGATACACATAAATCCATATTATTCTAGAACTAACTTATTAATAGCCAAAATGAACTATAAAATAGTTTCATACTTCCTCTTAACCAGTCAGCGGTCAGGCTTTAGATATATTGAACATGGCCGACTGCAGAGCAGAAGCTGCTGTAGACAAGCGAAAGTATATACTGATTGTTAGTACAGGTTATTTCTGCTAAGTTGAAATCGAATTATACAAAAATTTACTTTTGTCTTGTTTTCACAGGTGTGCTTGGTATCGCTAAGTTTGACAAGTTTGACTTGAATCTACCTCCAGTAAATACAAATACTGCAGAGAGGACTGAAAACCGTAATTTGGAAGATTTCGAAGTGATTGAAATCAGCAGCGACGACGATGTGTAGCAAGGTTTGAAAGTCTGGAAGCACGGTTTGCACACATGTTTCGCAGTTAGGCAAGGCTAAGCATTTACTTTTCCATCACAACTATTTCATTTGATTCAGAGTAGACTTGAATTCAGATGTTCCGAATTCATCTTTTTTTTTAAAAAAAAAGATCTGTCACTATAGAATTTGACTATTCTACAAGTTTCATACAAGGATCAAAAGTGAATTTGATGATTTTTTTTATAGACTTTCAGTGTTTTTTAGCAATGCAATACATTTCATAATTTTATGTATGAATATAAAGTAAGCATACATCTAAACATATAAAGTTGTCATATTCTGACAATCTTAGCAGCTTTAACAACAGGATTCTCTCTAGTGATTGCTTCTCTACCAGCTGCTTTATAATCATAACTACACTCATGCCTATCAGAATACCGGTGTTCAGAACACAAAAGCTTTCCACACCGGCACTGAAACCCTGTCAATCCAACCTTTCTCCTACAACCTGAGCACCGATTCACCTCTCGTTTCACCACCGCGATCATTTCCTTTTCATTTTCCTTCTTAACCTCAAAAAGATCAGACTTAAACACCGCCTGCAAGGCGTTGATCGATACCGGACTACCAGTTTTTTCGGATAATTTAGCTCCAGTAACGCAGCAGTTAATACAGGGAGTTAAATTTGTTTCAGGTACGGCTTTAAATTCCGTTTCTTCGTTGTGCGACATTTTTCGCAAGAAAAGGATAGGGAACTGTTGTTGATGATGAATGGTTTGAGTGTAAATTTGGATGAGAAATGAAGAGAAATGATTTGATATTTGTTATATGGTGAATTGGTGATTTGTGGGGAGATTTATATACGAGCAGAAAGTTTTGTGGCGCGTATGAAACTGCGTAAGAGTCAAGTTGACTGGATTTTCCAGGGAGAGACGAAAATGTGCTGGGTTTTGGACTCGTTTTTGACTGACGTGGACAATGACGATATGTTGTAGTGGTCCAGAAACATTTGCAATTGAATAAATGTGTTGAAAAATTAGAGATGTACAC
Source organism: Apium graveolens (assembly GCF_009905375.1). Taxonomy (NCBI): domain Eukaryota; kingdom Viridiplantae; phylum Streptophyta; class Magnoliopsida; order Apiales; family Apiaceae; genus Apium; species Apium graveolens. The sequence goes on from NC_133657.1 coordinate 178,846,870, forward strand.
TACAATCTTACCACTGAGAAGTGTTATTTATTCAACACGGATATTGATTTTTAAATTATTAATTATCGAAATTTTTAGCATAACTAAATAACACCTCGGTTATTTCGATAAAAAAGAATATCCCCAGGAAGTAATATAAAATAAAAATCTCCAACCATAATAGTTAAAATGGTTAGCAAAATCAGGAATATCTATTAGGAATTGACGTGTCAGGTTGTACTCGGAGTTGTATTTGAGGTTATAAGATTTTCTCATAAAATAGTAGGGGTATTTTTATAAATAAGGGGAATTGACTTAAAATTACAAAATTACCCATTTAAAATTGTACTCAAAATCCTTCTAAACTTAGGCTAGATACCTAAGAGCAAGTGCACCGCGCGCTGCCCAACTCGCTAGGTGGAAGAGAGAGAGACAAGCTGGGCAACTACACACACGTCGGAGAGGAAAGAAAAACTTGGGCATGCCCAAGCTAGAAAGAAAAATTTGGGCATGCCCAAGCTAGAGACTCCACCTACTCTGCCAATTTTCAGCAGCTTTTTGTTATTTTATTAATTTTTTACAAATCATGTACTTCAACCAACGGTTATGTTACCGTTCTGAAAAAAAAACAGTGAACGTTATATATTAAACGTTCAGATTTTCTCCTATAAATATAAAATTTTCACACATAAAATTTTCACACTTCTCTTTTTATTTTCCTAAAAATTTATTTCTAGAGAAAAATGAATCCCCATCAATATCCATCTTCAAATCCTCAAAACACAAACCCGAATTCTCAATCTTCGAACATCCAATTTCCGAATCCTTATTTTTCGTTTGCCCAAAATACAAATATCGATAATTCTCAATTTTCCAACCCACAAAATCCGTGTTATAATCCTCAAATGCTAAATTCTCAATTCCCGTTTCCTAATCCTTTTTACCCCTATGCTCAAAATTCACAATTTTTCATACGGTTCAAATTTTTCACATCCAAATTTAGGAAATCAACAAACCGCAACCAATAATCAAAATTCTCCATACTCACAAAATTCTTTTTTTGATACTACGAATATTATTTATCTAAACGATGACGTCAATGAGTTGGATGACCCACGAGGAGGTGCAACCCAGTGGACTTGGACTGAAGATAAACTCTTAATTAGCGCATGGTTGAATGTGTCGATTGATCCCTTGATTGGGGCAGATAAAAAAGGTGAAGTATTTTGGGATCGAATTCGTAATTATTGTGAAGAAAGTAATCCCGGTCTTATCAAAAGAGGGGTAATAGCTATCAAAAAAAGTGGCAACGAATAAATGAAGGGGCTCAGCAATATGGAGCGTGTTATGAGGAAGTTGTCCGAAAAATAGGGAGTGGTACAAATTTGGAAAACAAAATTGCGGCAGCTCATGATTTTCATAAAAATAAATACAATAAGAAGTCTAATTTTGAAAAGCATTGGAATGATCTAAAGAGACATCCTAAGTGGAGACAACCTAAAAAGACAAGCATTGGAACAAATAGTGGAAGTGCAAAGAAAACTAAATTAAGTGATTCTAGGAACTACTCATCATCGATGAATGAAACACCAACAGATGAGAATGTTGTTGAATCACCCGTTCGTCCTAATGGTACAAAAGCAGCTAAGAGGAAGGGGAAAGGAAAGGCAGAGTTTAATAATCTTAAGAAAAAATAGTATGAAGAAATAAAAGCTAGTACATGCAGGAGATTAGATCTAATGGCAGAGTTCAATGAGCTTAAGAAAAAAGGGGAGGCTGGGAAAGAGAATGAATCAGATATGCAACTTCTTATGCTTGATACTAGTATAATGAATAAGGCTCAACGAGATATTCATGCCAAAATGATTGAGGAAGTCAAACAAGGCACGGTTGGAACTAGCCATTGGAAACTGGTTGCTTGTTTATTTTTATTTGGAATTAGTTGTTGGAAGCTAGTTGTATGTTTGATTCTGTTTGGAATAAGTTCTTGGAAGCTAGTTTTTGTTTGTTTCTATTTGGAAGTAGCCGTTGGAATTTAGTTATTGTTTATTTTCAGTTGAAACTAGTCGTTGCCTTTTATTCCTTTTATCTCCTATATAACATGTTTGTTATTTGTGATAGTCTGTAACTCATTTTCTTCATTCACAATACAATCAAAATATATACTATGGATGAGAGCTCTGATGTGTCTAAAGAATTTATTGAAGAGTTTTTCTTTGATAATTCACTGGAGGATCGTCGCCTCGAGCTATTCAGCCAAATATACGGAGAAGGCTCGTCAACCACGACTAAACGAGTGATAGGCAGAGATCGTGAAGCGGGTCATGAACGTTTGGAGAGAGCATTTTTCTCAAAATCCAATATACCCTCTAGATACATTCCGACGATGGTTTCGAATGGGAAGACACGTGTTCCTTCGAATTGTGGATGCTCTTTCAAATTTTGATCCATTTTTTCAGCAGAGGGTTGATGCATTAGGAAGAAAGGGCCTATCACCTTTACAAACTAAAAATTATATAAAATTGATTAAATAATAATTAAACAGGACCTACTAAAAGTTGGACTTGGGCTTTGCATTGGAGCTAGTTGACCACTTAACTTACCAAGCCCATGTTTTGCTTACTTGGCTTCAAAAAGGAGGAAATGGCAGTGGACTTGGGCTTGTCCACTACACTTGCTCTGAGGACAACCTCGGGTCCAGTTTTCTCTATCTAATATCTAAAATTTTATTGAACCAGCATGCACTCCACTCCGGTTAGAGCCGGCCAAATATGCGGGTTCGAACCGCTCATTCGGGACCGGCTCGTACGGAACCCGGAAAAAATTCAGCACCAAACGGGCCGGTTCAAAACCGCCCAACCCGCTAAATTAGATGAACCGAGTACGAATTCAATTTTAAGAACCCGGAACCGCACAAGCCCGCACGAGCCCGCACGAACCAAGCCCGCATGAGCTGCACGTTCTATGCAATACGAACAGCCCGCACGAGCCCGCGGGTGTGCCTCACGTGCCAACGGATTCCGGTTGTTTCTGCCATGCTTTATGGGTTTTGTTTCTGCTATGCTTTCTGGGTTTTGTTACTTTCTGGTGCTCTGTACTTGCAGTTGCAACGTTAACATCCAAGTTAACGTTACACTCCTCCAACGACACTATAACCAAAGCTGGAGGGCACCCATCCTTCATTTAAAATCGCAGGAGGTGAAGAAGATGAAGAGGAAGACGCGTATTCATTACAAAATTCTGGTTGTATCATCTGATTTGTGAGGCTATTTGGAGGCTATTTTACATAAGTAATGGATTGTAGTTGAGTAAGGAGATCTAATGGTTGTGTATCATTGGTATAGTTGCTAATGTTGTTGCTCAAGAAGCTTTCGGGGCATTTTGTTGAGGTGTAATTTGAGAATTGAACTGGTGAATATTGTTCTTGCTTTTGGATGAACGAGTTGTTAGAGAAATGATTTAATGTTCAGCTGACATGTGATGTGATAGAGAGAGAAATAATTACTAATATAATATTTGAATGATTGTTGAAGACTTAAGTTGGACAAAGAAAACGAGTTGAACAACCATTCAACCCGCACAACCCGCGAGCCCGCGTGCCTTCAACCCGTCAACCCGTGAATCGCCCGGCACGCACACGAGTTCAGTGCCGAACCCAAGTTACCTTCTGTAAGTTCAAGCACAGCCCGGCCCGATTCGCTCGATTCAAGTGCCGGTTCAGTGTTTGTTCTTTCCGGTTACAGCCCGTTAACAACCCGGCCCGGACTGCACGACCCGCACGGATGGCCACCTCTAACTCCGGTGGTATTAGCTATAATCATTAGCTATATTCAAAAATAATTTTTTATTCCTATTTTTCATATTTATATGTATGTATATAGAAATTTTAAATAATAAAATAATTTTAGTTAATACTTAATTTAATACATTAAAAAATATATAATTGCAATTTAATAATTATTACAACTGAAAATATAATAACATATAAATATAACAAAAATATAATTAATAAAAATGTACTAATATAAATTGTATTATATTTTTATACATATATATATATACATATATATATATATTGTATGTTAAAAATAATTAATAAAGTTTGTTAATAAGAGAACAGTATTTTCAAACTTAATATTATATAAATTAAAAATATAATATATAAAATAATATTTTTAATATTTGTGTATTAAATATTATATAAATATATGTATGTATTAATGTGTAGATTTAGGTTTAAATGGATTAAATTTGACGTGGATGATTTATCTAATGCATACGGACTCAATAGATATAGAAGACCAGATACAGGATATCTAAAGTTTTTGCTATGTCGGAGAGCTTATTTTTTTAAGTGACCCTTCTATGATTAAAGATGCTCTTCTAAGTGAGAAAAATGTAGTAAATTTATTTTAGATGAGTAAACTTATCTAACCTTAGAAGGAAAAGAGTTAAATAATAAATTACTTAATTTCTTAACTCACAAAGTAGATAGAAATATGGTTGTCAAACGGATAATTCGAATACGGATCTGTATATATCCGTATCCGGATCCGAATCCTAAAATCTATATTTGTATCCATATCCGAATCCAGAAATATTTAAAGAATAATATCTGAATTCGGATTCGATGGATACTATCCGGATACGGATAATATCCGGATCTGAATCCGATTTTCAATCAGATTTTTTATTTTATATTAAAAATTGAAAAAAAAAGTAAAAAAATATAGTAAAAGTTAAAAATTCATTTTAAAAAATTAAAATAAGAGATAAAATGATTTAATCATATTTAATTTAAAAAAAATAATTTTATTTATCTTTTCAGTATAATTGTTATCTTTAAATTGTTGAACTCAAATAATTTTTTTCTATATGTCAATGAAATTTTATAAACATAATATTTAATATATATATACACGTATAAACACACTATTAATTTAATATAATATATTTTAAATTATTGAAATATTTAAATATAAAATAGATTTATTCGGATTCAGATATTATTGGATACAAATATACCTATATACATATCTGTATTTGCAATCATCAGATTCGAATACGGATAATATCCGCTTTATTTAGGATACGAATAATATTCGCTTTATTTCAGATACGAATGCGGATTTTTTGGACGAATATCGGATTTTTTGAATTTTTTTGACAACCCTATATAGAAAGAAGAAACTCCATTATAGTGAATTCTTACATTCGTCAACTCATGGACTCGCCAAAAATATTAAGAATAGTAAAGAAACTCTTATATATTTGACACCATTTGTACGAGTATAATTTAAAATCGAGTGCTTTAAATACCAATGTTTACTTTTTACTATATGGTGTTATATTAGAGCGGTTTGGATTAACCACGTTAATGCAGTGCATTATAATAAAGACGATGTGCATCATCATATTCTGGTTAACACTAATAAAATGAATTTTTAGTATAAAAATATATTTCTGGTACAAAAAATTATTAAAAATTTATTCACATTCTTGTTAATAGGTTTGAAATATTATCTATATATTCTTAAAACCTACTAGCAAAGAATTCCAAGTTGGATATCCATGTTACCATATTTACATCAACCCGTGGACTCTGGATCACTATCCATGACCCATCTATATACATCTCCCATACAAATTTAAAAAACCCGTACCTATGCCCGTTTTGCTACTGGATTATTCAAGGGATCACGGTTTTTACCCACTTTCACACATAACAACGCACCCAACAGTTTTTCAAACATGCATAATTTTAGGAGGATTTCAAGTTTTACTCATCAAATCAGTTCAATTTTCAAAACCTCACGACCCATTCTTAGTATTCTGCATCATTCTTCTACAGATGACCAAAAGATCATGGACGGCGGAGGTAATTATCGTTCATCTCTTTTATGTTAATGGACAATGATTCAAAAAGTATAAATTATTCATGGTGTTCTTTGTTACATAGGTCGGAAAATATTTCGTCTCCGGTCTCGCCTTCATCTTTGCCAACTGATAAGTTTAATTATACTATTTCCCGTGTCATTGGCTTCTTTTTTCAATTCTTCATAATCTGTATTAAATTTTGTAGTCCAAAAGATGAATAATGTAGTACAATTAATATGTATTAATTTGTATGTCATAATCTGTATTAAATCTGCGTAATACTCCCACAATTGTTCTAACTCGGTTCCTCTTTTTTCTTTTGCAGGTTATAGGTCTGTCATATACACATTGAATAACTTATTCCATGACTAATATTCTTGACTGTTTTTTTTAAATCAATACAATGTATTTCTTGATTTTTTTCGGTTTTAAATACATGTATGCATGTATGTATTTTCAATTTCCAAATCCTCGGAATTTTTATAGGTAATCACCATCTTGCATTCTTCAACAACAAGCCAAAAAATCATGGATGGCGGAGGTATTTACCGTTCTTCTCTATGTTCATGGTTTATTATTCAAAAATATTACATTAAAGATAGTTTTGAGTTTTACGCAGGTCGAAATAGTTCCTCTTAGCCCGATCTCGCCTTCTTCTTTGACAATGGTTTGTTTAATCAGCTTACTTTCCGGATATTAATCTGTTGATGATGTTAACTTGGAGAACCTCGATTCTAATTTGACAAAGCCAAGTATTAAATTTGAAACCAGATATAGTCATTATTAATAGTTTTAATTTTTACTTCTTTACGTGTATATTTTTATTTTGGCATTTTCATATACGTTTATAGGTGTGTCTAGAGTGTTCTTCTCACCAAACGTGTCACTTGATAGTATTAATACAAAAACGACTTCATCGATTCATGGACACCGGGTTCCACTGAGTACGATTATGATTGAAATATGATCTTCATCTATATATTTTGACCTAAACTTGGACACCGATTTTTTCTCTATTCTTGATTTTAATTTTATTCTGTATAGTAACCAGCGATAAACGTTACTAGTCTCAAATTAACAATAAAAAATCAGTTGACTCACTCAAATCTCCTTCTTTCCAATTATCGGCGTTAACAATTAAAAGGTCTGTTCAGAATGAAAAAACAGGTAATTCAGGTATCTCGGTTTAACTATTGGCCTGTATTTCAGTTCATTTACTTTCAATTTTCATTAACTTTTGATATTCATTCAACATTATGTATTACACATCCATGTTACCAAATTCAGCACAAGCAAACAAAAATACCTTCTTCAAACTGCCTTCATCAAAAATTTCAAGACATATTGAACCCAATAAGGTAGATGGCTCAGGTATGTATTCTAAGATCCGGCGACCAAGAAAGCTATCAGTCCACGTTTACCACTGTATTTGTTCATGACTCTAATTAATTTTCCTTTATGCATTTTGAATGTACCAAAAGATAAAAAAAGAGTTCCACTCGCTCCGTTGTCGCCTTCCTTTTTGCATACAAGTATTGTGAATTTGCAATCCTAAGTCATAATTTATATTACATGATTTCAAAATTGTTATAAATCTCTGTTTCTAGGAGTAACGCGACGTCATTTACCCTCTGTCCAAGAAAGCATGAGTGATAGCAATTCCAAAGCAATTGGAACCAGTCAGTTTGAATCTCAAACCAAATCAACAATTACAACAGATGAAGTTTCTCAAGGTACATGATACAATAAGTCCCAGACCAAATATTCCTGAATTATGAGTGTAAATTGTATTTTGTAGATAATTAAATCAATACATGTATTCTATGTCTAAATTATAGAATACAATTGTTTTAACTTTTTTACCTCTTAGGAATTCCGTTACAAACTCCTATAACAAGAATATTAAGCAACAGAAGTGGTATCACCGATTTATGACCATTATTTTAGTTACCAGCCTTTAGAGTGTCACTAATTACAAACCTTTCACCTGTAAGTTCACCGTATAATTCATGTACCACGCAGACGAAAAACATACAACTGAGTTCAAAACAGAAATCAGCTGCCACTAACACCAAAAGTTTTCATGGAACTTCTGTAACCAATACTTATACAAGTGAAAGATCTGATGATGTTACTGTTTTGGTTCCTGAGTTAGAGCAGCTTGGTATAAAAAGACCAGGTCAATAATCTACTTTTTTCTTTTTGGAAGGAGATCTACTTTAGAAGTAAAACTTTTTTTTATACAATCTGATTAAATTCTTTTTTAATTTTGAAGTTTGGTTTCCATCGGAATTCGGTGAGTTTTGATGCTTCGAACAACCAACATAATTTATAATTAAAATAAGGTATTGGTCAATGTTAAATTTCAGGTTCTGGTGTCAAAAATCTTATATCTTCGTTCAATGCTATGGATGATTCAATAAGAACGAAGAAGAAAGTCCGAGGTAAGTTTAATAAATCCAAGTCTCAGCTACTATTATTTTGTCATTGGAAACAATTCTAAATATTGCTCATTCACGTATAGGACCTAACAAAAAAATAAGGCATTACACTATCATGGTGTCGAAGGCAACTGTAGTACACAAGCAGCTGATTCACGAGGAAAATTTACAGAACCAATTCCAGAAACTGCAGAACCTGATTTAGGTTAGTAAATATTTTTTTTACTAAATCAGGTTTTAAGTATTTACTAAGTTATTAAGATATTTTTTTAAATATCTTAATGCAGATGCTCAGACATGCACTGAGAATCAACATTATAACGGTATAATTCTCACATTTCCGAAAGTAAAAAAATAATATTCTTTTTTGAGTCTTTGAATGTAAGTGACTTTGTCTTTCTTCAGAACTGTACTTTGAAAGTAACAATAATGACGCGGGCAACACATGTATAATCACTTGCAACTAATCTGACACACCGTTTCTTTTTCATTTATTTTTATCACTAGTATATAATTTGAGACTACAGTGACGTTACACTATATGCGGAAATAAGGGGACAGTACGTGCATGATGATGAGAATGACACCAAGGCAACCAAACCAAGTCTAATATTGATATATTTGGATGATCAAATTTAATTACTGATTGATTATGTAAACTCTATATTATTTTATTATTTTATCATGCACTGCAGATCTGTGGGAAGGTTATATGGATCTTGGAAAACCTGACAAAATATGCTCAAAATGTAAAGCTGTCATGTGAAATGAGGAACGCAATAATAAATCGGTCAAAAACAGTCCACCAACCTTTTCAATTTGTTGTCGAGACAGACAGGTTGTACTGGAGCTTGAGAAGCAACCTCCTCCTTTTTTGGCTTCTTTACTATCCGGACGTGAAAAGAGTTTCCATTTCCATAAGAATATAAGACCTTATAATTCAATATTTCAATTCACCCCCATCGGTGGTAAAATTGATCACATGATCAATAATGGTAGAGGTCTGTACTGTTTTATATTGAATGGTCGAAATCATCACCTTCTAGGTACGTTGAAGCCAAAAGAAGGAGAAACTCCCAAATTTTGCCAGCTATATATATGATACAGAAAACGAGATGCAGAATCTCATGAAATTTGCTCTTTTTGATTTGTGTGTTCTGGATGATTTGGTTTTATCTTATCCTGAAGATAGAAGTCCTCTGTACTCTATAGGTTAATCTCTCATTATTTGTTTTTTACAAATTTATGCAATTAGCTACTGATCACCATCTTTTTAATATTAACTCACTTGCTCTTTAGATGTCATTGGTAAGGTTCAAAAACTTGATGAACCAATATTTGTTTAGACAATATAGAGTCAGAAACAACTACTTTGACTAACAATTACAAATGGAAGGCAGTGTTCTGTTAAGTCAATCTTGAACAATTGTATACTCTATTTTTTTATAATATGTGCCTTCAAATTTAGTCAAAGTAAGTATATGGACGGGTGTGCCGTCAAAGTAAGTATATGGGATGATCATGTTAGAGGTTTTGATGGTTTATTTCAAGTTGGGTTGGAAAGAGAAGTCATAATCATCATGTCAAGCGTTAGAATTTGTAGATTTAGAAGTATGTTACTTTTTAATAGATGCACGACTGCGATCATATTCATTTTACACTCTTTGCTCAACAAGTGCATTATTGGTGACGTAATTTGTTCTCTTTTTGAATAAAGCACTCACGGAGATTTCAACCATGGCCTTTTCCAAGATATACATTAATCTTGAAGATGAGAATGTGCACATGTTTAGATAGAGGTAATAATTTTATCCTTTAACAAATCTTAAAATTTCACCTGTAATCAAATGCCTAATACATAAAACATTGATAATAATACATTTTCATATTTCATATTTTAGAAATTGAAGGGAACGAGGTTGCTGATGTTGAGCTCGATATTGATGAAGTGGCTGTCGTATAAGCTATTTATTAGATTTGTTCATTTTTATCAATTGCGTGGTTGAACTTTACTTACACTATTTTTTTCTATTTAATTTCATTAATCTATATGATTTGGAGTTGTGACTATCAGTGCTTTTTTACGGTATCCGTTTGCTATTTTAAGCAAGCTCTTTTGTAATTTGAATATTTTTTTTAAGTACTCGACCGAATAATACTTATGGAATTCCGACATTTATATTGGATAATATATAATGTTTAATTCATTAGAAAAATTAGATAATTGAACTACAGTAAACTTTTAATCATAAAACATCGAATTATTTTAGATTCTTATTAAAAAATATTTTATTGTAATATTGTCGTTCCATAATTTAAAAATATTATTTAAATTATGTGTCGTCAAAGTAAGTATAAACTATGTTTTGGCATATTGCATATCATTTTTGTTATTATTGAACAATTTTTATAGCGAATTCCAAAAAATAAATCTTTAAAAACATACACTACTTTCAGGAATTGTATTCATTCTGGACATATATATTGTTAGGTATGAATACAACATAGAGGGGGGGTGAATGTGTTTTGACTTAAATGTTTGATTTCGATCGACTTTGGCTTTAGCAGTTGGTTGTTAACAATGATTTAGTAGAGTAGATGTTAAACATAAATAACTGTGCAAATATGTAAAACAAAGATCTTCAAAACTCAATTAATTTTATATTAAAAATCAAGCAGTGTTTTGCTACAAAATCTATAAGTTCTTGTTTTCGAACTTAGCTTCTTTCTTGAGAGAGAACTTTCAATTTTCTATCTTGATTGTTTGTTCTATTCTTAACTAGAGGACCAGTGTTAACTTTATAACTCAGTTAACTTCTGGTTTACACAGTGGATAATAAACATGCTATTAGCTTTTCTAAACTGTCATTTGTCATTTCTATTTATAGAAAATCAAATCTTCCATTTCTGGCTTAGCATATCTTTAGCATTCCGTGATTACTTTAATCTCCTCTGTCAGTTAATCTTTGCCATTGATCTTGCACATCTCTCAAGCTGCTTTTTGTAGACTTGTCAATCCAGCTATGTGAATTGTTTGTTGATTTGCAACCTTGGATATTGAACTGTTCTGCAATTCTGTACTTAGAGAAATTTCTTCACTTCGAGATCTCCAATTAAGCTGTAGAGAACTCGACATCTCGATAGGCATGTTGGCTTGTCGATATCTCTGAAACATCATTGTTGACTTGACTTATCGACAACTCTGAGTTCTCTAGTGAATTTTGGTTTATCGATAACTCAGAGTTCTCTAATGGACTTTGGCTTATCGATAACTCAGAGATCTCTAATGAATGTACACTTGTCGATATCTCTAAGTTCTCGAATGGGTATCTGACTTATCGATATCTCCAATAGCATTTCCTGAGTTCTCGATAGGTCTTTCTGAGTTCTCGAATGACTTCTCTATAACACTAATTATGTGACTTGTAGAGATCTTGACTTAAAATATTTTACACCAAACAGATTTATTCAACTCCAAGCTTCTTCATAATTCTTCTGAGGCATGATCTTCTTGATCTTCTTCCAGATAGAATTCTTAGGCTTGACACTGTTTAGAGAAAAATGCTCCAGTCTGCTCCATTTACATTTTACAGATATTAAGTGTTACAAGTATGAATTATAGATTAAGGTTACAATACAACTAATCTTAGGGTTGCCAGTATGACTTAGTCTTGTTAAGATATAGGCATGTCTTGCACAACAATCTCCCCCAATTTGTGAGAAGATTGCTTATCACAAATTCATGCCTGTTAACAAGACTAACCCCAAGTTAAAGAATGAAAATAAAATGATACAAAAGTTGATACAACACTTGTGCATTAAACATTTGACAGCTTACAATGATTAAGTAAAGACTGAGCTTTTTTATTCTTTCTCAAATATGTTCTTAATCTGCACAAGTATTTCTAATTCTTCTAGGATGGGGTTGTCAGTTAGAGCCTCTATTAGTTTCAGCAAATCTGGCTTAGGATAACTAGCTAACATCCCTATCCTGTATCTTGACAAAGAGCCAACTTTTACATTCATAAATCTTCCATCCTTTGAGATTCTGCTCTTTCCTGCTGCCTTCAACTCTTTTAATCTTCTGATATACTCATCAATGTCATGCTCATACTTTCTCCTCCTTTCAGCTAGCAACTCTTTATGCTTATCTCTCATCTCCTCTCTGTTAACCACAAACACTGCCAATAATGTTCTCCATGCCTTAGTGGTTGAATCTTTACCATTCATCAAACTTATCACCCTTTTCAGTTCAACAATTGAGAGATAATCCTTTAGTCTATCTCCAAGCTTTTCAAAGAACCCATCACTGTAGTAGATTCTGACTTCTCTAATGTTAACAACCCAAATTCTGACAATTCTTTCAGCTAGCTGTTGGAAGCAGTCTTCATCTGAATCCACAACATTTAGAGGTTGAAAATCATCTTGATCATATCTGTTCCAGATGGACTTTTCACCAAATCCATGATAATTGAGAAATTCAGCTGTCAGTTGTCTTCTTATTTGTCTTCTTTATTTTCTGAGTCTTTTCTTGACCTTGGCTTCCTTTGGACCAACTCCAACTATTTTGAAGTGTGTTTTATGGGGTGGCTTGAATGAAGGTATAGTATTGAGTCTTTTCAGAGAAGTATGGTTGTGAGTGATTTGAGTTTTGAAGAGAGAGTTTGCTGTGAGCTTGTAGAAATATTTAGGCTTTTAGGTTTGAGGTTGAGCAGTTTTTGATGAGATTGAATGTGAAGGTTTAGCAATTGGTATTTGGATATTTAGGGTTTGAAGAGGTTGTGAGGTATCATTATTTTGTCTTTGTCTCCTTCCACCCCTCCTTTGAGTCTCAGATCCACTTTTCTTCTCCTTCTCTTTCTCACTATCACCTTTTCCACCAATTGCCTTGCTAGATTGACTTGAGTTTGAGCCAGAAGGATTTTGACCATCTTTCTTCTGCTCATCATCACCCAAGTCATCTATGTTGATTTGAGTTTTAGGAAAATTGGCTTCAGGGTTATCAATGTATCTCCTCAGAATCTTGATCATAGCTTCATCTTCACCAGTCTTCAATTTCTTACTTTTTAGCTCAGACTCAAGCACCATTATCAGTCTTCTGTTGGCGATGACACAGTTTTTAGGTACTTGGAATGTTTCAGTTGCTTGGTTATAGAGCAAATTTGTTTTTCTAAAACTTTTGGGTTTTTGGGTTCGAATGAAAATAGGGTCTATAATAGTATATTTATAGGCAAAATTTTCAGCTGAAATTTTCCCATAAATAATATTATTATTATCCCATTTATTATTCTCATTAATAATTAAAACACCTTGTAATTATTAATCCTTTTTCTAAACACTTTAGAAATAATTCTCTCTCTTGATTTAATTTCCAAAATTTAAATCCTTTAATTAATAATATTAAGAACTTTTCTTAATTAATTTATAATCAATTAAATCTCATTTAATCAATTATTAAATTTGCCAATTAATTATTTATTTCATAAATAAATAATTATCAGCCATTATTAATTAATTCCTCCACCATTAAATCATTCTCCTTTTATGGTGTGACCCTGTAGGTTCAATATTAAGCCGGTAGTAGAAATAAATAATAATAAAACTATTTTATCATTATTTATATAAATTCTCTAATTTATTAAATATAATTAATTAATTAATCACATTTATTCTACATCGTGAGGGATACTTCTCAGCATATCGCGACTATCCGGATAATATGAATTCACTGCTTAGAATACCAAGAACCTAGTCAGTGAATAGTTACCGTACAATAAACTCCTTCTACCCTACAATGTCCCGATTAAATACAAGGCATGGATCTCGTGTCAAGCCTATCTAATTCAATCACTTGCTTACCATTTACTATGCTTAGTTCTATGCAAATTAGAAACTCCTTTCTAATTTCATTCACTCCGGCCAGAGATTCCTGAACTAGCATAAGTGGATCAGCCTTGAACATTCGCTTCCTTCACTGGAAGGGGTAGATCCTTTATTGATCATACACTATCTTTGTGTACAAATTCCTATACCCAGTAGAGCCCTAATAATTGTCCCTGGAGACTAAGAACTAAACCAAAGCATAGTTCAGTGTACACAAGATGACTATGATGACCTCAAGTCTAAGGATACTTGTACAACTATCACTATGTGAACAACTGCTGACACGTGAGTGAACTCCATCAGTTGTTCAGCTGTGCGAGTCATGTTCAGTGAACTTATTCTATAATAAGCACCTACATACTAGCTATAGTGTCACCACACAAATGTCTATGGGAACAGACATCCTTCATAATGAAGCAAATATAGTATGTACCGATCTTTGCGGATTATTAATTACCAGTTAGTAATCCTACGACCAGGAACTATTTAAGTTTAGAGTTATCATCTTTTAGGTCTCACTATTATGATCTCATCATAATCCATAAAAAGCTTTACTCTAAACTATGGTATATCTTATTTAAACACTTAAATAGATAAAGCCCGTAATAAAAACAAAACAAGTCTTTTATTAATATTAATGGAATCAAAACAGATTACATTAAAGGTTATTCCTAAATCCTAATACCTGATTGGACTTAGGACATATTCCTTTCAATCTCCCACTTGTACTAAAGCCAATCACTCTGGTATCTAATACCCATCTTGTCTTTATGACGATTAAAGTGACTTTCATAAAGTAGCTTTGTGAGTGGCTCTGCTATGTTGTTATGTGTGTCAACTCTAATTCAATACAATACAAGAAATGTTACCGCGCTCCCACTAACCCTTTTGTAGACAGATGGTTCATCTACGTTTTTCATAAAATCAAACTCTTTGATTGTCTCATCAAAACGGATATTCCATCTACGAGAAGCTTGTTTAAACCACATATGGTTCGCAGTAGCTTACACACTAGGTTTTCATTTCTTTTGGAAAGAAAACCATCTGGCAATTTGCAAGATCTCATAGTCGTAGTAAGCAGCAATCGCAAGCAAAATCCGAACTGATTATAACAGGGCTACAGGTAAAAGGTTTCATCAAAGTCAATCCATTGTCTTTGTTTGAATTCTTTTGCCACAAGCCTGGCCTTAAAGGTCTCCACCTGGCCATCTGCTCTAATCATTCTTTTATATCCCATATACATAGATTTCATTCCGGATTTCATGGCACTATGCCATTTCTCTGAGTCAACACTACTCATAGCCTCATTATAGGTTACAGGGTCGTCATCATCATTGATCGACAACTCATTGTCATTCTCAATGACAAGGCCATAATACCTCTCAGGTTGGCGAGACACTCTCCCTGATCTATGAATGGGCTGTTCCACAAAAGGTTGTTCAGTCAGAACAAGTGTTTCCACTCGATCTGTAGTAGTTTGTGCTTCTTGAACTTCATCAAGTTCAATTTTGCTCCCACTGTTTCCTTCAAGGATAAACTCCTTTTCCAAGAAGGTAGCATATCTGGAGATAAACACCCGATGATCGGTGTAAAAGTAATACCCTAAAGTCTCTTTAGGATATCCCACAAAACTACATTTTACGGATCGATATTCCAGCTTATCTGGGTCAACTTACTTGACATAAGCTGGACATCCCCAAATCTTAACGTGTTTAAGACTCGGTTTCCTTTCTTTCGATATCTCATACGAAGTTTGAGGAACAGATTTTGGAAGGCACCTTATTCAGTAAATATGCTGAGGTTTCCAATGCATAACCCCATAGGGATACTGGAAGATTTGCATAGCTCATCATGGACCGAACTATGTCTAACAAAGTTCGATTTCTCCTTTCAGATACCAATCTGGAGGCGTCCACTGGGAGACTATACCATTTACTTTGAGATAATCTAGAAACACTCTATTAAAGTATTCACCACCTCGATCTAATCGAAGAATTATAATACTATGTTTGGTTTGTTTCTCCACTTCATACTTATACTCTTTGAACTTTTCAAAGGCTTCAGACTTGTGTTTCATCAAACACATATCCGAATCTAGATCTATTATCCATGAAAGTAATGAAGTATGAAAATCCACCCATGGCTTGCTTAGACATTGGTCCACATACATCTGTGTGTACCATTCCTAGCAAATTTGCAGTCCTTTTTCCATGTCTACTAAATGGAGACTGCAGTGCCACTATGAAGTGATATTTTCATCATCCCTTTTCTTTTATTAGTTTGTTCAATCTGAAGTAAATTATGTCACATATATATAGACCATTATTTAAAGCACCACGTCCATAAAGAATATTATCTCTAAGAATAGAACATTCAGTATTCTCAATAATAAATGAAAATCCAGCTAAGTCTAACATGTGAATAATATTCCTCACAATCGAGGGAACAAAATAACAATTATTTAAAACAATAGTCTTGCCCGTAGGCATATGTAAATGAAATGATTCTACATCTTCAGCTGCAACTCTTGCTCCATTTCCCATCAGTAGAAGCACCTCCTCTTCCTCAAGAGTCCTACTTCTCCTTGGTCCCTGCAACAAATTGCAGATTTGAGAACCACATGCGGTATCTAATACCCAAGTAGAAATTTGATTTAATGACATATTCACTTCTATCATGAACATACCTGAATCAGAAGCGGTAGTCTCACTACCCTTCTTCTTCTTCAATTCTGCAAGGTAAACCGTGCAGTTCCTCTTCCAGTGCCCCACCTTGTTACAGTGAAAGCAAACAACTTTGCTCTTGGGGTCTTCAGCTTTTGGTGGAACCGGCTTTTCTTCACCTACTTTCTTCTTCTTGGAAGAGTTCCTCTTCCTTTTCTTAGGATTGGAACCTTCACCAATTAGAAGAACAGAACTCTTCTTAGGGGGAAAATTCGATTCCGCAGTCTTCAATATGTTGTGGAGTTCAGGCAGGCTGACATCCAACTTATTCATGTGAAAGTTCACAACAAACTGCGAGAACGAACTCGGAAGCGATTGCAAGACCAAGTCTTAGCTCAGCTCCCCATCCATGGCAAAACCAAGTTGTCCAAGACGTTCAATCAAATTGATCATCTTAAGTACATGGTCATTCACAGATGATCCCTCAGACATCCTACAACCGAACAACTCCTTCGATATCTCATATCGAGCTGTCCTCCCCGCCACATCATACAACTCTTGTAGATGCATGAGGATAGTGTGAGCATCCA
Source organism: Apium graveolens (assembly GCF_009905375.1). Classification (NCBI taxonomy): domain Eukaryota; kingdom Viridiplantae; phylum Streptophyta; class Magnoliopsida; order Apiales; family Apiaceae; genus Apium; species Apium graveolens. The sequence continues at coordinate 178,864,303 of NC_133657.1, forward strand.
TATGCTCATGTTGCTTCTGTAGCTCAATGTTCATGGAAGCTAGCATGATGTATTGAGCAACATTTGCATCATCTATCCACTTACGATACACAACATGTTCATCATTATGTGCATCACTAGCAGGTTCCTCAGGCTTAGGTGAGTCAATCACGTATTCCAGCTTCTCAATCCTGAGAACAATTCTCAAGTTTCGAAGCCAGTCAGCATAATTAGGACCAGTCAACTTGTGAGCATCTAGTATGCTCCTGAGTGATAGTGCAGAAGACATAATGTATATTGTAAATCTGTAAATGATAAACACATAATAACACTAAGCAAATATTCGATTTCATTTCAAAACACTATATGAATCGGGTCTTTATTCATAAGTGGCTCCCACTAGTTTATCTAATTTATTCAACCCCCTACGTGAAAAATTAAGCATTCATAATGCTAGTGGGAATAGGGATCCTACATTCCATTACACAACCCCGGCTGTGGCACGAAACGCCATGTAATGTTCAATAGGCAGACAACTCTTGTCAATTACATCTAATGTTATTCCCTAATCAAACTTTAGCCTCTTGAATAATTAAGTCACGGTTGTGGCACGACAAACTCAATATTCTAAGTCAAGTCTAACCCAATATTCCGTACAATTGAATCAGTCCCCAAAGGCCCACGGCTGTGGCACGTAACGACCTTTAGATTCTTATTCAATGTACACATCTCTATGTAATAGACAAGTATTTCTTATTTCGAAATCAAAGCCCTCGGCTGTGGCACAAAACGACAATGATTCAAAAATAAGAACTACTTTTCTATCATGTTGGAAGGCTATGACCGACACAAGCCCGTTGTGTCATTGGCCAATTACTACTTGATATTATTTAATTTTAGAGGGATTATATTACGTTACAATCATCCTACATTCCATTACACAACCCCGGCTGTGGCACGAAACGCCATGTAATGTTCAATAGGCAGACAACTCTTGTCAATTACATCTAATGTTATTCCCTAAGCAAACTTTAGCCTCTTGAATAATTGAGTCACGACTGTGGCACGACAAACTTAATATTCTAAGTCAAGTCTAACCAACATTCCGTACAATTGAATCAGTCCCCAAAGGCCCACGGCTGTGGCACGTAACGACCTTTAGATTCTTATTCAATATACACATCTCTATGTAATAGACAAGTATTTCTTATTTCGAAATCAAAGCCCTCGGCTATGGCACAAAACGACAATGATTCAAAAATAAGAACTACTTTTCTATCATGTTGGAAGGCTATGACCGACACAAGCCCGTTGTGTCATTGGCCAATTACTACTTGATATTATTTAATTTTAGAGGGATTATATTACGTTACAATCATAATCATATTATAAAGAAATTCTTCCTTTTAAATTAAATATTTCAAATCAATAATCAATAATCAGATGATTCCCAGATCGGGTGGAGCATTGTCAAGAGGCGTCACTTAATAACCCTTTCTTACAGATAGAAATCTGTTGTTGACAGAATCATCCTTTCTCTCATATTGAAAATTCATATTCAATTACGTGTTTCATAAACACAAGAATCTCATGATTGTATTCATAATATTGTTATTAAGGTTATGAAACAATTTCACTATATTAGGTTGTCTAACAAACGCCTTATGTTCATTCAAGTTCACCTAAATCTATCATCGCATGATAAACTAAGCATATATCACATATATCAACATGAATAAACATCAATGTAGGCATGTTACATCATCTAGCATATTGGTCTAAGCATTATACATCTCTATGTATCACATGAAGCATTTAAAAGCAGTTAAAATTGTTAAAAACAGCTTTAAAGCACTTCCGGAAATATAAACAGTTCAAAACTTTTATATAAACTAAAATTGATCACTCCATTAGATCCGTCTCGGAAAAACGAATCCAACGGTATATTGCACGCCCAAAACGGAGTTACGAAACTCCCAGAAAATCAAATTTAATGTGGACAGTTGGGCTGTAACGCATTACAGGAACGCGTTACAAGCCCTGTAACGCATTCCGGTGATGCGTTACAACCCTTTTAACCAATTAAAAGGTGTAACGCATTCCGTGAATGCGCCACAGGGTGTAACGCATTACCGGAATGCACGACACCCCCTCTTCTGCGTGCCCTGCACGCGCCTGTTGACAGTTGCCGCCGCCTGACATCTGTGTACTTCTTTTCCGTGCAGCCGTACCTTTTGTGTTTCTTGCTTTGCTTCCCGTGCAATCAGACAGACAAGCATCAGAACAGATATATATATATACATACTTACGATATCATATATATATACTTATTTAATTACGAATTTAATTACAAGAACTTCAAAAATTCATAATAAAAAATCTATACATCATAAAATTATGAAAAAAATACTCAGACGATCTACAACACTTTTAGAACCCAGATAAACATTCAAAATTATTCTGAGAAACGATTTCTCATCAGACAAAATTAATCTATGATATAACTTGTAAAAATCATAATTAATTCATACAAGCACATAAATTTCTGAAATTTTTACCACAGATCTGTATGTATACAACCTATGCTCTGATACCAATGTTGGATTTTAATCGCAGCGGAGACATGGTAAAACACTTTTACAAACATAAAATCCAAATAAAAGCATATAAATCGTGGTAAAAAACGTAGGGATCGATTACTAACCTTTAATATGCGATCCAAAAGCAACGATCGGAGATCCTTAGCAGCTGCTCCTCAAACGTGAAGCACTCCACCGGTATCCACCAAGAAAATGACGTTAAGGAGGAGGAGGAGGTGGAGAGAATTTGTTTTTCTAAAACTTTTGGGTTTTTGGGTTCGAATGAAAATAGGGTCTATAATAGTATATTTATAGGCAAAATTTTCAGCTGAAATTTTCCCATAAATAATATTATTATTATCCCATTTATTATTCTCATTAATAATTAAAACACCTTTTAATTATTAATCCTTTTTCTAAACACTTTAGAAATAATTCTCTCTCTTGATTTAATTTCCAAAAATTAAATCCTTTAATTAATAATATTAAGAACTTTTCTTAATTAATTTATAATCAATTAAATCTCATTTAATCAATTATTAAATTTGCCAATTAATTATTTATTTCATAAATAAATAATTATCAGTCATTATTAATTAATTCCTCCACCATTAAATCATTCTCCTTTTATGGTGTGACCCTATAGGTTCAATATTAAGCCGGTAGTAGAAATAAATAATAATAAAACTATTTTATCATTATTTATATAAATTCTCTAATTTATTAAATATGATTAATTAATTAATCACATTTATTCTACATCGTGAGGGATACTTCTCAGCATATCGCGACTATCCGGATAATATGAATTCACTGCTTAGAATATCAAGAAACTATTCAGTGAATAGTTACTGTACAATAAACTCCTTCTACCCTACAATGTCCCGATTAAATATAAGGCATGGATCTCGTGTCAAGCCTATTTAATTCAATCACTTGCTTACCATTTACTATGCTTAGTTATATGCAAATTAGAAACTCCTTTCTAATTTCATTCACTCCGGCCAGAGATTCCTGAACTAGCATAAGTGGATCAGCCTTGAACATTCGCTTCCTTCACTGGAAGGGGTAGATCCTTTATTGATCATACACTATCTTCGTGTACGAATTCCTATACCCAGTAGAGCCCTAATAATTGTCCCTGGAGACTAAGAACTAAACCAAAGCATAGTTCAGTGTACACAAGATGACTATGATGACCTCAAGTCTAAGGATACTTGTACAACTATCACTATGTGAACAACTGCTGACACGTGAGTGAACTCCATCAGTTGTTCAGCTGTGCGAGTCATGTTCAGTGAACTTATTCTATAATAAGTACCTACATACTAGCTATAGTGTCACCACACAAATGTCTATGAGAATAGACATCCTTCATAATGAAGCAAGCATAGTATGTACCGATCTTTGCGGATTATTAATTACCAGTTAGTAATCCTACGACCAGGAACTATTTAAGTTTAAAGTTATCATCTTTTAGGTCTCACTATTATGATCTCATCATAATCCATAAAAAGCTTTACTCTAAACTATGGTATATCTTATTTAAACACTTAAATAGATAAAGCCCGTAATAAAAACAAAACAAGTCTTTTATTAATATCAATGGAATCAAAACAGATTACATAAAAGGTTATTCCTAAATCCTAATACCTGATTGGACTTAGGACATATTCCTTTCATAGTGCACCCCTTTGCTTGGATGTAGGTAGGCTTTTGGGAATGCAGCTTCTTGATCCTTGTTCAAATCTGCTAGTAGCATTTTCTCTTCATTGTTGATTATCCTGACTTTGTTAATCAGAATGTCTACTTCAGATGCTCTTCTGGAAATTAGATAATTGAAGTTGACTTGCATACATCTGTCTACACCAGAATCATTAAGATTGATCACTATCCTTTTCTCCAAAAACTGGTCCTTGAATGGGATCTGCAGTACCCTGATATAATTGATAGTCTTTTCCAAGGTCTTTCTGTAAGTGAAAAAATTGTTGTTGAGAGAGTTCCTTAATCAAGTGAGCAGGTTGTCAAACTCTTGTGTCAATCCTGGACCTTGAGCAGCCATAAGGAGCCTCTCTTGTTCTAGCCCTTGTTCTTGACTTTTGAGTGTTGATTGTGCTAGCCTTGCATCTATTTCCCCCTTAGTCTTGGTGACACCCATGAGTAGGGGAGTAGGAATCTCAGGTCTTACAGCTTCAGGCAATGCTGGCAGTGGTATGTTGAGTTTTCCCATAATGGCTCCCAAAGCAAATGTATTCTGCATTTGTAGATGCTTATGGGACTCCACTAGGGCCTGAATATCATGCTGTTGACTCTCAACCAATGTAGTTAGAGCTCTGACTTGTGAAGATAAATCTGAGTTGGAAGCTTGAAGTTAAGAAATTTGATCTTGAAGTTCTCTTATTTGAGGAGTAGAGGTTTTGGTGGAAAAGGACTCAAAGTGTTCATCGACAGCTTTTCTGACACCTTCCATGAGAAGAAATGAAGGCTCATACCTAGGAGAATGAATTTGATCTATCTTGACCTTGGTATCATTTGAATTTGTGATATGAGCTTGAACGTGATCAAACAGGGCCTTGAAAGAGCTCTTCATTTTTGACACTTCCTTCTCTATGGAGGCCAGATTCATCCTTGACATTTGCTCAGAGAAAGACTTGAATTGATTTTTGATGTCCTTTTGAGAAGGCACAATGTCATCCATCTTTTCCTTGATCAACCTCCTGACTTTATCTTCATGTCCAGTCAGTTTTACTTCAAGGGCCTTTCCAAAGATATGGAAAGCCTTGAGTTGAGCTTTATGCACATCTATAATGGCATCATAGACTTCAGGAGGAGTGAAAGTTTTAGCATTGCTTCCCAAGATAGTTATGTATTCTCTCCTGAATCTTGCCAAAACTTCATCCATTTCTGCCACATGGTCACCAGACAACCAGGCATCTACATTTCACTCTTCTTCAGCCTCTTCTACTATCTTCTCCTTCTTTTGTTCAACCTCTTCATTGAAGCATAGCAATATAGCTTGATAGTCCTGGTTCCCCATGTCTGAAGTGAGTAATTGTTGAGAAAGATTGGCCAAGCCTGAGATTTGATCTACCAACATATCATCAACTATAGAAGGCTGAGCTTCCATATCTTGTAGCCATTGAGCCATGACATGTGGTTGGCTGGATTGAGATGTGGATGGCTGCTGAGAAATATCCAAAGAACCACCTGTGACTGAAGTCATAGTTTGACTCACAGATAAATCTGTGGTTTTGACAGTTTGTTGTTCACCACATGTAGTGGGAACCTCCATTGGAATTGGAGAGGATTTGATTGGAATACTATCATGTACACCAGCCTCAAACCTTTGTGCACCTTGCAGGGCACTGTCACATAAATGTGATGAACTTGCCTCTCCCATAACAGGGTCATTGGCAATTGTACTCCTAGCTTCAACTGTCAAGGCAATTTCAGCTAGGGTTTTGAGGGGAGTTGTTCCTTCTAGAGGAACCTCCAATTGAATTGGAGAGGATTTAGATAGCTCTCCCTCAAGTGTACTACCCTCAAACCTATTCATCTGTGAAGATGATTGTGCACATGAAGGTGCAAGAGTGACCATGGGGTCTTCAGTAAAAACTGACGAAACCCCCATGTTTGTAATGATGTCATCAAGGTCTACCCCAGCTAGTAGCCTCTCACCATCTAGATGTTGGTTCTGGGTGGTGAGCACAGTTTCATGAACCATGTCACTTGAGTGTTGGTGCACTTGAGAATCAGATTCAAGTGCTCTATATGATGAAGAAATTTGAGAGATTAGAGAAGTTTGCTCAGTTGTGAGTGTTGACAGCTCCCCTTGAATGGATGAGGGAGCTTCAAGTGATGTTCCCTCACTGTGTGTGCCATCCTTATTTCTTCTACCATACACTCTATGTGTAGATTGTGCTGAGTCAGTACATGATGTATTGGGGTGAATGCTCTTTTCAATAGATACACTTGGTTGAGAGGATGCATCTAGTGACTGTTTACTCCCCATTTGTTCAACTGTGCCCTTTTGGGAGGACACAGAGGTGTTTTGAGTGGTCAACTCAGGTAACTTACTCTTCTTTGGTTTCTTGACCAAGGGTGACTCTGGTTCAGTTTGAATTATTTCACTCTCATTTACAACAGTAAGGGTTGATTCCTTTCTCTTCTTTTTACTCACTTCAGTCTTTTGAGAAACTAAAGTGGTTGGTTTGCTAACATCTAGTGATTTAGAAGAGGAAGCTACAGCTTTGGAAGGTCCCTGTGGGTGTGTCTGTGTTTGTGCTTCCACATGCTCAGGAACCATAGCTGAACTAGCAAAATTAGGAGTCCTCATGTCTGGTAAGGATAAGTCCTGAATCTTTCCAACATAAATGGAGTGATTCTAAGACTTACACTCACCTTATTCTTTGAAGTAAGTGAGCCAAATATTATTTTGGACACTTGCTTACAATTGCCAATTCTACTACTATCAATACCAGCTAACAAATGTATGTCATTTACCTTATGAGCTAAAGTAGACAAAATAAACCTTGGCAAAAAGATTTCTTTACCTCTATTCTTCAAAGGCATAGTAAGTCTGGTAGCCAGCTCCTCCATAATTAGAGCCCCAACATTCAGATGCCTGTTGTGAGCTATTGAGAACACCAGCTTCTGCACCACACTTGAGATGTTGTCAAAGCCAGTTTTTCTGCAAGTGAAAGCCCTCACTACAGAATCAAACACAAAGGACCATTCCTTCCTAAGGTTTGTCCTGTTCAGGCTTGCCAAGTTGATTGAGCCACTGTAGTTGATGAAGTCCATGAATTCACTCAGCTCATCTGCAGTTGGCATCTCTCCATAATTCTCAGTTGGCAATCCCATGGCTGTATTCACATCAACAGCTGAAAACTCAATTTCCTGGCCTCCAATTGTGCATGTGACCACCATAGAAGTGACATTCTCTAGAACAACTGTCCTAGTTATAGCTGATGTCCAAAATTCATGAAGAACGTCCAAATACAGCACAGGACTTGCAGTTAAAGCACCTGCAATATAGGATTCAGAAAGAAACTTCAAAAACCCCTTAAAACTATCAGGGGCTTGGTTAACATCAAGAAAAGAAATAAAGTTTGTTCCCTTCTCTGGAATGATAGCTCTAACAGTGTTTTGTGCCATTTTAGTGTTTAGAAGTAGTGGGTAAGAAAAAGTTTTGAGAAAGGAGCAAAAACCAGGGAGAAATCGCCTTTTGTCTGAAAGCTAGGTCACTTGAGATCTCGAGAAAGTGTAAGTACAGTGTATGTATCGAGAAGTCTGGGTATTTATAGAAAAAGTAAAATACTTATCGAGAAGTCAAATAAACGTTTGATATTAAACTTATCGAGAAGTAATTTTGAATATAAAAAAGGTACATTCGAGAAGTCAAATGACTTATCGAGAACTCTGATAAATGCCCAGTTTGTCCAAAAAGGACTGAAATAATTCTAATTTATTTGAATTGAATCAAATTAAAATCAAAATAAGTTTTCCAAAAGCATTTGACTAAAATAATTCATTGAATTAAATTATTTTAGTGCTGAGTTATTGATAAGTCTCAAAATATCCTTGTCGAGAACTCTGTGAATTAACACTATTAGAGAACTCTACATGATATTATCGATAAGTCATAATAGAGCTTATCGAGAAGTCATTCGATAAAGTCTGTAAATAGACTTGTCGAGGACTCACTCGAGAACTCTAAAATGACTTATCGATAAGTCATTTTGACTTATCGAGAACTCAGTTCTCTATACCTTTGAGTGCTGTAATTCTGCCTTGTGTTAATTTTACACATTTAAGATGTGAATTAACAACTGAGCAGTTTACTTAGAATTTTAAAATATTTTAAGTTAATTTTTGAATTTTAAGAAAAATAAATATACAGAGATTCTGAAATATTTATAATTCATATTTCAGTTAATTTCCAATTAAATCAAACTAGGTTGAAGAATCTGCTGCAACACATTAGCTGAGTTCTTTGCCTTAGGATGAAGAATTGAGCATTCCAATTTCACTCACAAGTCTAGTGAAGGTTGCTTCATCCAAAGGTTTAGTAAAAATGTTAGCTAATTGTTTTTTCTGTTGGAACAAAAATGAGCTCAATGGTACCATTTGTAGCATGTTCCCTGATAAAATGTACCTAACATCAATATGCTTTGTTCTAGAATGATTAACTGGATTAGCTACTATAGATATGGTACTAGTATTGTCACACATAATGGGAATTTTGTGTAACACTAGACCATAGTCCATTAGCTGATTTCTAATCCAAAGCACCTGAGCACAACAACTTCCAGCAGCTATATATTCAGCTTCAGCTGTGGAAGTTGACACAGATTGTTGTTTCTTACTATACCAGGATACAAGTCTTTGACCAATAAATTGACAGCTTCCACTAGTACTTTTCCTATCAACCCTGCATCCAGCAAAGTCTGCATCTGTGTATCCAACAGCTTCAAAACCAGTTCCCTTAGGATACCATAATCCCAAGTTTGAAGTTCCCTTTAAGTATCTGAAAATCCTTTTTACAACCATCAAATGTGATTCCTTTGGATTGGCTTGAAATCTGGCACATAGACAAGTAGCAAATATGATGTATGGTCTACTAGCAGTCAAATAAAGCAATGATCCAATCATCCCTCTGTAGCTTGAAATATCCACACTCTTGCCTTTCTTGTCTTCATCGAACTTGGTTACAGTAGACATAGGTGTAGATGCAGGTGAGCTATCCACCATACCATTTTTTTTAATAAGTCATTCACATATTTGGTTTGGCTGATGAAAATACCATCACTTCTTTGACTAACTTGAAGGCCAAGGAAGTAACTCAATTCTCCCATCATACTCATTTCATACTCACTCTACATTAGCCTAGAGAATCTTTGACACAGCTTTTCATTTGTAGATCTAAAGATGATATCATCCACATAGATTTGAACTAGGATCATATCTTCACCATGCTTCTTGTAGAAGAGAGTCTTATCAATAGTACTTTTGGTAAAACCATGTTTGAGTAGAAATTCTGACAGTGTGTCATACCAGGCTCTAGGTGCCTGTTTCAATCTATGTAGAGCCTTGAGTAATTTGTAAACAAAGTTAGGGAATTCTGGATCTTCAAAGTCAGGTGGCTGTTGCACATTAACTTCTTCTTCAAGTTCACCATTAAGAAAAGCACTCTTGACATCCATTTGATACACCTTGAAATTTGAGTGTGCAGCAAATGCCAGAAAAATTCTTATTGCTTCTAGTCTTATAATAGGAGCAAAAGTCTCATCATAGTCAATTCCCTCTTCTTGTGAGTAGCCTTTAGTAACCAGCCTTGCTTTGTTTCTAGTAACAATTCCATTTTTATCCATTTTGTTCCTGTACACCCACTTAGTTCCAATTATGCTTCTATTCTTTGGTGCAGGAACTAATTTCCAGACTTTATTTTTCTCGAACTGATTCAGCTCCTCCTGCATAGCACATATCCAATCAGGATCCAATAGGGCTTCTTCAGTTTTCTTGGGCTCTACTTGAGATAGAAAACATGCATGTAGGCATTCATTAGCAGTTGCACTCCTAGTTCTCACACCAGCTGAGGGATCAGCAATAATAGCTTCTACTGTATGACTCTTATCCCACTTTCTAGTATGTGTCTGTTGACTAGTGCCTTCATCATTTTCTTCAGTATTACCATGACTGTCATTTCCATTCTCTTCTTCTCCCCTTGAGTTTGTGCCATCAAATTCAGGTGTCTGAAGAGAGCTTTCATTCCCATGATTTTGTTCAGAGGTCTCTTCATTTGTCACTTGTTGTGCCACAACTTGATCTTCCTCATCAGAATCACTATCAATGGTTAGATTTTCAAATGCAAGGGTTTCAGCATCATTTACATCATGGCATTCCAAGCCTGGACACTTGTCATCATCAAAAGTCACATCTGTGCTTTCCATAATTTTCTTTTGATCAATCACATAAACTTTTTAGGCTGTTCTTTCCAATGAATATCCCAGAAAAATTGCTTCAAAAACTTTAGAGTCAAATTTTCTTACATATTCAGAGTTATCTTTTAGAATATAACACTTGCTTCCAAACATATGTAGATGCTTCACTGTAGGCTTCCTGTTAGACATGATTGAGTAGGGTGATTTTCCATGAGCTTTGTTGATGAGATATCTGTTTTGAGTGTAGCATGCAGTATTAACAGCCTCTTCCCAAAAACTAGTTGGCAATTGAGCATCTTGTAGCAAAGTTCTAGCAGCTTCAACCAATGTTCTATTTTTCCTCTCAACTACTCCATTTTGTTGAGGTGTTCTAGCTGCTAAAAATTCTTGAACAATGCCTTTGCTTTTGCAGAATTCACTTAATGTTGAGATCTGAATTATGTTCCATTATCACTTCTCAATATTTTCACACTAACTTTTCCTTCAGCTTGCTTCTCAATTTTCTTGATGTGCTCAATTATAATGTTTGGAGTTTCATCTTTAGAGTACATAAACTCAACCCAAGTGTATCTTGAAAAATCATCAACCATGACAAGGGCATATTTGTTCCTTGAAATGGACAAGACATTTACTGGCCCAAACAAGTCCATGTGAATAAGTTGCAGAGGTGCACTTATGGAATTTACAATTTTTGACTTGTGACTAGATCTTTTCATCTTTCCTTTCTGACAAGCTTCACAAACTTCCAGTTGAGCAAATTCCAGACTAGGCATGTCTCTCACAAGCTCCTTCTTGACTAAGGTGTTGATTGCTTTGAAATTCAAGTGAGATAGCTTCTTATGCCATAATTTGCTTTGCTCTTCTGATGCCTTGGTGTAGAAACAACACACTTCATCCTTATTTGTTGAGTCTAAGTCTGCAACAAACAAGCTTCCCTTTCTTACTCCTTTAAGAGCAATTTCACCAGTCTTTTTGCTAATAAAAGCACAATCTTCTTTGTTAAAAACAACTTCAAAACCTCTGTCTGCAAATTGACTAACACTTAGGAGATTTACTTCTAATCCATCAACTAGTGCTACATCTTCAATGACAACATTTTCAGAAATAATCTTGCCATATCCCATTGTGAATCCTTTGCTGTTGTCTCCAAAGGTCACCAAAAGGCCAGCCATCTCCTCAAATTGTGATAGCAGGGCCTTATCACCTGTCATATGCCCGGAACATCCACTATCAATGATCCCCATGACCTTCTTTCCTTTTCCCTGCACACAATGAGGATTAATTGTGTTTAGTTACCCAAGCTGTGTTGGGCACTTTCTTCTTGTTAACTGATTTTACAGAGGTAGAATGAGAATTTTCAGATAAAATGGAATTCATAGACTGTTGAGCATTTTCCCTTTTAGATATAGAACCAACTTTTGATTCTATGACATCAATTCTCAATTTGTGGCAACTCTTCATCACTTTCATGTTGCAGGGAATGCAATCAAACTTGTCACAGAATGAATAGGGATCATTAGCCTTAGCTTCATTGTACTTACAGACTCCTTCAGGTGGATTGCTAACAATCTTTTTACAAAGATGAGTTAGGTGATTCATTGATTCACAATTCTCACACCTCTTTCTAGGAGCATTTGCAACATAAGCAAAATTATTGCTTTTGTTTATCCCAATCTTTCCATTTATATTCTTCTTTTTCTTTTTGACCTGTTCAACTTTAATCTCCTTCACAGACTCCTTAGTTTCTTGATTGGCTTTTGGTGTTTCAACAGAGATGGAAGACTGAGTTGTCTCATCATTTTTCTTTTCCTTGTCCTCATTAGCTATCTCCTGTTTGATGATCAACTCTTCTTCACTGAAGTTCACTTCACATGCCTTGAACAAAGGTGATTCAACTTTCTTCAGAATAATTGGAACATCCTCAGTTTCAGTTGATTTTCCTTTGTCACTGATAGACTTCTTTTTATTGTTCAAACCCTCATAATCAAGACCAATGGCGATATTTGCACATGGCTTGTTCTTTTCATGATATTGGCCAATCAAATCAGAGGAAGTTTTGAAGGATTTTAGCTTTACTTCATTCTTTTCCAGCTTTTCTCTCAATACTGCTTCAATTTCACTTGCACACTTTAATTTGTTCTTTAAGTATGAATTTTCTTGCTTAGCAGTATCAAGCTCAACCAGCAACAATTCAGTCTCTTATTTTTCACTCTTAAGTTTTTCATAAATCTTTTTCAATCTTCTAACTTCCTCATTTACAGCAACCATGCTTGTTTGAATGTGGAACATTTTTGTGCTCATCTTTTCAACAGTTTCCTTATATTGACTCACATTTAAGTCAATTGTGGTAAGAGTTGGTACCTGTGATTTAGATGATAAAGAGTCTCCTTGCTCCAAGGCCATGAGTGCATAGTTTCCAACTTCTTCATCTTCATCATTATCTGAATCATCCCAGCTTTTACCCTCAGTAATATAAGCTTTCCCTTGTTGCTTCTTTAGAAGAGCATCATACTTTGCTTCCAATTCAAGATAGGCTTTGTCTTTCTTTGTCTTCTTGGGTTTCCTACATTCTGTAGCAAAATGGCCCAGCTCATCACAATTAAAGCACCTTATGTTTGATCTATCAACAGATCCAGTTCTGTAGCCATTTTTGCTATCAGGAGTGTACTTCCCTTTTCCTTTCCAGCTGCTGTCTTTGTTAAAGGACTGTCCTTTGCTCTTGAAAAATCTTGGTTTCTTCACTCTAATGTTAGAGAATTTTCTAGCCAAGTAAGCCATTGATTTATCTAGCTCATCAAGCTCATCAAGAGTGTAGAACTCATCTTCTTCATCCAATTCCAGTATGACTTGCTCTTTAGTGTCATTGGCTCTTTTCTCACTTGTAGAAACTTCTGGAGTTTGAGATCTTTGCTCATCATTGGAGGTCTGGCCATCATTCACAATTAGTGCACTTGAGCCGTCCAGTACATATCCTTGACCATCCCTTAATGATTTCTTTTGAATCATTTCAAGTTCATAAGTTTTCAGAACCCCATAAAGCACTTCCAGTGTGATTCTACTCAAATCCCTTCCTTCTCTGATTGCAGAGATCTTTTGTTCCAAATGGTCAGGGAGAGTAAGCAAGAACTTCAAATTCACTTCTTCAACATCATAAAATTTATCATGAAGCTGCAAGTCATTTATCAGCTTATTAAACCTTTCAAACACATCAGTAATACCCTCCTTTGGTTTAGCCATAAAACCCTCATACTGAGAAATCAATATCCTTCTTTAATTTGACCTAACCTCCTCAGTTCCTTCACAAAGTATTTCAATCTTTTCCCAGATCTGTTTAGCAGTGTCACAGTTGACAATGTTATTATACATTACATTGTCAAGTGACTCAATTAGTATCAGTTGCAAAGCACTGTCTAGGGAAACTTTCTCTCATTCAGGTTCAGTATACTCAGAGGGATCCTTGGGAGCATAATGAGCTGGAATAACCATATCTCCATCTGTGGTTTCCTCAACTCTAACCACAGGAATGAAGGGCCCATTCTTGAGGACACCAATGTAAAGGTGATTGGCCATTCTTATAAACAGCAAAATTTTCTTTTTCCATAAAGTATAGTTGGCCTTATCAAAGGGAGGAATCTTGATACTGCTGATTTTCTGTGTATTCATTTTTCCAAGATCTAATCTGTTTACTTTCAGATTTTGCTCTAATACCACTTGTTAGGTATGAATACAACACAGAGGGGGGTGAATGTGTTTTGACTTAAATGTTTGATTTCGATCGACTTTGGCTTTAGCAATTGGTTGTTAACAATGATTTAGTAGAGTAGATGTTAAACATAAATAACTGTGCAAATATGTAAAACAAAGATCTTCAAAACTCACTTAATTTTATATTAAAAATCAAGCAGTGTTTTGCTATAAAATCTATAAGTTCTTGTTTTGGAACTTAGCTTCTTTCTTGAGAGAGAACTTTCAATTTTCTATCTTGATTGTTTGTTCTATTCTTAACTAGAGGACCAGTGTTAACTTTATAACTCAGTTAACTTCTGGGTTACACAGTGGATAATAAACATGCTATTAGCTTTTCTAAACTGTCACTTGTCATTTCTATTTATAGAAAATCAAATCTTCCATTTCTGGCTTAGCATATCTTTAGCATCCCGTGATTACTTTAATCTCCTCTGTCAGTTAATCTTTGCCATTGATCTTGCACATCTCTCAAGCTGCTTTTTGTAGACTTGTCAATCCAGCTATGTGAATTGTTTGTTGATTTGCAACCTTGGATATTGAACTGTTCTGCAATTCTGTACTTAGAGAAATTTCTTCACTTCGAGATCTCCAATTAAGCTGTAGAGAACTCGACATCTCGATAGGCATATTGGCTTGTCGATATCTCTGAAACATCATTGTTGACTTGACTTATCGACAACTCTGAGTTCTCTAGTGAATTTTGGTTTATCGATAACTCAGAGTTCTCTAATGGACTTTGGTTTATCGATAACTCAGAGATCTCTAATGAATGTACACTTGTCGATATCTCTGAGTTCTCGAATGGGTATCTGACTTATCAATATCTCCAATAGCATTTCCTGAGTTCTCGATAGACAATTCATGAGTTCTCGATAGGTCTTTCTGAGTTCTCGAATGACTTCTCTATAACACTAATTCTGTGACTTGTAGAGATCTTGACTTAGAATGTTTTACACCAAACAGATTTATTCAACTCCAAGCTTCTTCATAATTCTTCTGAGGCATGATCTTCTTGATCTTCTTCCAGATAGAATTCTTAGGCTTGACACTGTTTAGAGAAAAATGCTCCAGTCTGCTCCATTTACATTTTACAGACATTAAGTGTTACAAGTATGAATTACAGATTAAGGTTACAATACAACTAATCTTAGGGTTGTCAGTATGACTTAGTCTTGTTATGATACAGGCATGTATTGCACAACAATCTCCCCCAATTTGTGAGAAGATTTCTTATCATAAATTTATGCCTGTTAACAAGACTAACCCCAAGTTAAAGAATGAAAATAAAATGATACAAAAGTTGAAACAACACTTGTGCATTGAACATTTGACAGCTTACAATGATTAAGTAAAGACTGAGCTTTTTGATTCTTTCTCAAATATGTTCTTAATCTGCACAAGTATTTCTAATTCTTCTAGGATGGGGGTGTCAGTTAGAGCCTCTATTAGTTTCAGCAAATCTGGCTTAGGATAACTAGCTAACATCCATATCCTGTATCTTTACAAAGAGCCAACTTTTATATTCAGAAATCTTCCATCCTTTGAGATTCTGCTCTTGCCTGCTGCCTTCAACTCTTCTGATCTTTTGATATACTCATCAATATCATGCTCATACTTTCTCCTCCTTTCAGCTAGCAACTCTTTATGCTTATCTCTCATCTCCTCTCTGTTAACCACAAACACTGCCAATAATGTTCTCCATGCCTTAGTGGTTGAATCTTTACCATTCATCAAACTTATCACCCTTTTCAGTTCAACAATTGAGAGATAATCCTTTAGTCTATCTCCAAGCTTTTCAAAGGACCCATCACTGTAGTAGATTCTGACTTCTCTAATGTTAACAACCCAAATTCTGACAATTCTTTCAGCTAGCTGTTGGAAGCAGTCTTCATATGAATCCACAACATTTAGAGGTTGGAAATCATCTTGATCATATCTGTTCCAGATGGACTTTTCACCAAATCCATGATCATTGAGAAATTCAGCTGTCAGTTGTCTTCTTCTTTGTCTTCTTTGTCTTCTTTGTCTTCTGAGTCTTTTCTTGACCTTGGCTTCCTTTGGACCAACTCCATCTGTTTTGAAGTGTGTTTTATGGGGTGGCTTGAATGAAGGTATAGTTTTGAGTCTTTTCAGAGAAGTATGGCTGTGAGTGATTTGAGTTTTGAGGAGAGAGTTTACTGTGAGCTTGTAGAAATATTTAGGCTTAGAGGTTTGAGGTTGAGCAGTTTTTGATGAGATTGAATGTGAAGGTTTAGCAATTGGTATTTAGATATTTAGGGTTTGAAGAGGTTGTGAGGTATCATTATTTTGTCTTTGTCTCCTTCCACCCCTCCTTTGAGTCTCAGATCCACTTTTCTTCTCCTTCTCTTTCTCACAATCACCTTTTCCACCAATTGCCTTGCTAGATTGACTTGAGTTTGAGCCAGAAGGATTTTGACCATCTTTCTTCTGCTCATCATCACCCAAGTCATCTATGTTGATTTGAGTTTTAGGAAAATTGGCTTCAGGGTTATCAATGTATCTCCTCAGAATCTTGATCATAGCTTCATCTTCACCAGTCTTCAATTTCTTACTTTTTAGCTCAGACTCAAGCACCATTATCAGTCTTCTGTTGGCGATGACATAGTTTTTAGGTACTTGGAAATATTTCAGTTGCTTGGTTATAGAGCAAATATAGTGTGTTGGATTTTAATCACAGCGGAGGCATGGTAAAACACTTTTACAAACATAAAATCCAAATAAAAGCATATAAATCGTGGTAAAAAACGTAGGGATCGATTACTAACCTTTAATATGCGATCCAAAAGCAACGATCGGAGATCCTTAGCAGCTGCTCCTCAAACGTGAAGCACTCCACCGGTATCCACCAAGAAAACGACGTTAAGGAGGAGGAGGAGGTGGAGAGAATTTGTTTTTCTAAAACTTTTGGATTTTTGGGTTCGAATGAAAATAGGGTCTATAATAGTATATTTATAGGCAAAATTTTCAGCTGAAATTTTCCCATAAATAATATTATTATTATTATCTCAATTATTATTTTCATTAATAATTAAAACACATTTTAATTATTAATCCTTTTTCAAAACACTTTAGAAATAATTCTCTCTCTTGATTTAATTTCCAAAAATTAAATCCTTTAATTAATAATATTAAGAACTTTTCTTAATTAATTTATAATCAATTAAATCTCATTTAATCAATTATTAAATTTGCCAATTAATTATTTATTTCATAAATAAATAATTATCAGCCATTATTAATTAATTCCTCCACCATTAAATCATTCTCCTTTTATGGTGTGACCCTGTAGGTTCAATATTAAGCCGGTAGTAGAAATAAATAATAATAAAACTATTTTATCATTATTTATATAAATTCTCTAATTTATTAAATATGATTAATTAATTAATCATATTTATTCTACATCGTGAGGGATACTTCTCAGCATATCGCGACTATCCGGATAATATGAATTCACTGCTTAGAATACCAAGAACCTATTCAGTGAATAGTTACTGTACAATAAACTCCTTCTACCCTACAATGTCCCGATTAAATACAAGGCATGGATCTCGTGTCAAGCCTATCTAATTCAATCACTTGCTTACCATTTACTATGCTTAGTTCTATGCAAATTAGAAACTCCTTTCTAATTTCATTCACTCTGGCCAGAGATTCCTGAACTAGCATAAGTGGATCAGCCTTGAACATTCGCTTCCTTCACTGGAAGGGGTAGATCCTTTATTGATCATACACTATCTTCGTGTACAAATTCATATACCCAGTAGAGCCCTAATAATTGTCCCTGGAGACTAAGAACTAAACCAAAGCATAGTTCAGTGTACACAAGATGACTATGATGACCTCAAGTCTAAGGATACTTGTACAACTATCACTATGTGAACAACTGCTGACACGTGAGTGAACTCCATCAGTTGTTCAGCTGTGCGAGTCATGTTCAGTGAACTTATTCTATAATAAGCACCTACATACTAGCTATAGTGTCACCACACAAATGTCTATGAGAACAGACATCCTTCATAATGAAGCAAGCATAGTATGTATCGATCTTTGCGGATTATTAATTACCAGTTAGTAATCCTACGACCAGGAACTATTTAAGTTTATAGTTATCATCTTTTAGGTCTCACTATTATGATCTCATCATAATCCATAAAAAGCTTTACTCTAAACTATGGTATATCTTATTTAAACACTTAAATAGATAAAGCCTGTAATAAAAAGAAAACAAGTCTTTTATTAATATCAATGGAATCAAAACAGATTACATAAAAGGTTATTCCTAAATCCTAATACCTGATTGGACTTAGGACATATTCCTTTCAATCTCCCACTTGTACTAAAGCCAATCACTCTGGTATCTAATACCCATCTTGTCTTTATGACGATCAAAGTGACTTTCATAAAGTAGCTTTGTGAGTGGGTCTGCTATGTTGTTATGTGTATCAACTCTAATTCAACTGTCAAGGCAATTTCGGCTAGGGTTTTGAGGGGAGTTGTTCCTTCTAGAGGAACCTCCAATTGAATTGGAGAGGATTTAGATAGCTCTCCCTCAAGAGTACTACCCTCAAACCTATTCATCTGTGAAGATGATTATGCACATGAAGGTGCAAGAGTAACCATGGGGTCTTCAGTAAAAACTGATGAAACTTCCATGTTTGTGATGGTGTCATCAAGTTCTACCCCAGCTAGTAGCCTCTCACCATCTAGATGTTGGTTCTGGGTGGTGAGCACAGTTTCATGAACCATGTCACTTGAGTGTTGGTGCACTTGAGAATCAGATTCAAGTGCTCTATATGATGAAGAAATTTGAGAGATTAGAGAAGTTTGCTTAGTTGTGAGTGTTGGCAGCTCCCCCTGAATGGATGAGGGAGCTTCAAGTGATGTTCCCTCAGTGTGTGTGCCATCCTTATTTCTTCTACCATACACTCTATGTGCAGGTTGTGCTGACTCAATACAGGATGCATTGGGGTGAATGCTCTTTTCAATAGATACACCCTGTTGAGAGGATGCATCTAGTGACTGTTTACTCCCCATTTGTTCAACTGTGCCCTTTTGGGAGGACACAGAGGTGTTTTGAGTGGTCAACTCAGGTAACTTACTCTTCTTTGGTTTCTTGACCAAGGGTGACTCTGGTTCAGTTTGAATTATTTCACTCTCATTTACAACAGCAAGGGTTGATTCCCTTCTCTTCTTTTTACTCACTTCAGTCTTTTGAGAAACTAAAGTGGTTGGTTTGCTAACATCTAGTGATTTAGAAGAGGAAGCTACAGCTTTGGAAGGTCCTTGTGGGTGTGTCTGTGTTTGTGCTTCCACAGGATCAGGAACCATAGCTGAACTAGCAAAATTAGGAGTCCTCATGTCTGGCATAGGGTAAGGATAAGTCCTGAATTTTTTCAACATAAATGGAGTGATTCTAAGACTTACACTCACCTTATTCTTTGAAGTAAGTGAGCCAAATATTATTTTGGATGCTTGCTTATAATTGCCAATTCTACTACTATCAATACCAACTAACAAATGTATGTCATTTACCTTATGAGCTAAAGTAGACATAATAAACCTTGGAAAAAAGATTTATTTACCTCTATTCTTCAAAGGCATAGTAAGTTTGGTAGCCAGCTCCTCCATAATTAGAGCCCCAACATTCAGATGCCTGTTATGAGCTATTGAGAACACCAGCTTCTGCACCACACTTGAGATGTTGTCAAATCCAGTTTTTCTGCAAGTGAAAGCCCTCACTACAGAATCAAACACAAAGGACCATTCCTTCCTAAGGTTTGTCCTGTTCAGGCTTTCCAAGTTGATTGAGCCACTGTAGTTGATGAAGTCCATGAATTCACTCAGCTCATCTGCAGTTGGCATCTCTCCATAATTCTCAGTTGGCAATCCCAGGGCTGTATTTACATCAGCAGCTGAAAACTCAATTTCCTGGCCTCCAATTGTGCATGTGACCACCATAGAAGTGACATTCTCTAGAACAACTGTCCTAGTTATAGCTGATGTCCAATATTCATGAAGAACATCCAAATACAGCACATGACTTGCAGTTAAAGCACCTGCAATATAGGATTCATAAAGAAATTTCACAAACCCCTTGAAACTATCAGGGGCTTGGTTAGTATCAAGAAAAGCAATAAAGTTTGTTCCCTTCTCTGGAATGATAGCTCTAACAGTGTTTTGTGCCATTTTAGTGTTTAGAAGTAGTGGGTAAGAAAAAGTTTTGAGAAAGGAGCAAAAACCAGAGAGAAATCACCTTTTGTCTGAAAGCTAGGTCACTTGAGATCTCGAGAAAGTGAAAGTACAGTGTATGTATCGAGAAGTTTGGGTATTTATAGAAAAAGTAAAATACTTATCGAGAAGTCAAATAAACGTTTGATATTAAACTTATCGAGAAGTAATTTTGAATATAAAAAAGGTACATTCGAGAAGTCAAATGACTTATCGAGAACTCTGATAAATGCCCATTTTGTCCAAAAAGGACTGAAATAATTCTAATTTATTTGAATTGAATCAAATTAAAATCAGAATAAATTTTCCAAAAGCATTTGACTAAAATAATTCATTGAATTAAATAATTTTAGTTCTGAGTTATTGATAAGTCTCAAAATATCCTTGTCGAGAACTCTGTGAATTAACACTATTAGAGAACTCTACATGGTCTTATCGATAAGTCATAATAGAGCTTATCGAGAAGTCATTCGAGGAGTCTGTAAATAGACTTGTCGAGGACTCACTCGAGAACTCTAAAATGACTTGTCGATAAGTCATTTTGACTTATCGAGAATTCAGTTCTCTATACCTTTGAGTGCTGTAATTCTGCCTTGTGTTAATTTTACACATTTAAGATGTAAATTAACAACTGAGCAGTTTACTTAGAATTTTAAAATATTCTAAGTTAATTTTTGAATTTTTAAGAAAAATAAATATACAGAGATTCTGAAATATTTATAATTCATATTTCAGTTAATTTCCAATTAAATCAAACTAGGTTGATTTATTAGAAATTAATCTGCTGCAACACATTAGCTGAGTTCTTTGCCTTAGGATGAAGAATTGAGCATTCCAATTTCACTCACAAGTCTAGTGAAGGTTGCTTCATCCAAAGGTTTAGTAAAAATGTCAGCTAATTGTTTTTCTGTTGGAACAAAAATGAGCTCAATGGTACCATTTGTAGCATGTTCCCTGATAAAATGGTACCTAACATCAATGTGCTTTGTTCTAGAATGATTAACTGGATTAGCTACTATAGATATGGCACTAGTATTGTCACACATAATGGGAATTTTGTGTAACACTAGACCATAGTCCATTAGCTTATTTCTAATCCAAAGCACCTGAGCACAACAACTTCCAGCAGCTATATATTCAGCTTCAGCTGTGAAAGTTGACACATATTGTTGTTTCTTACTATACCAGGATACAAGTCTTTGACCAAGAAATTGACAGCTTCCACTAGTACTTTTCCTATCAACCCTGCATCCAGCAAAGTCTGCATCTGTGTATCCAACAGCTTCAAAACAAGTTCCCTTAGGATACCATAATCCCAAGTTTGGAGTTCCCTTTAAGTATCTGAAAATCCTTTTTACAGCCATCAAATGTGATTCCTTTTTGGCTTGAAATCTGGCACATAGATAAGTAGCAAACATGATGTCTGGTCTACTAGCAGTCAAATAAAGCAATGATCCAATCATCCCTCTGTAGCTTGAAATATCCACACTCTTGCCTTTCTTGTCTTCATCCAACTTACATAGGTGTAGATGCAGGTGAGCTATCCACCATACCAAATTTTTTTAATAAGTCATTCACATATTTGGTTTGGCTGATGAAAATACCATCACTTCTTTGACTAACTTGAAGGCCAAGGAAGTAACTCAATTCTCCCATCATGCTCATTTCATACTCACTCTGCATTAGCCTAGAGAATCTTTGACACAGCTTTTCATTTGTAGATCCAAAGATGATATCATCCACATAGATTTGAACTAGGATCATATCTTCACCATGCTTCTTGTAGAAGAGAGTCTTATCAATAGTACCTCTGGTAAAACCATGTTTGAGTAGAAATTCTGACAGTGTGTCATACCAGGCTCTAGGTGCCTATTTCAATCCATATAGAGCCTTGTGTAATTTGTAAACAAAGTTAGGGAATTCTGGATCTTCAAAGCCAGGTGGCTGTGGCACATAAACTTCTTCTTTTAGTTCACCATTAAGAAAAGCACTCTTGACATCCATTTGATACACCTTGAAATTTGAGTGTGCAGTAAATGCCAAAAAAATTCTTATTGCTTCTAGTCTTGCAACAGGAGCAAAAGTCTCATCATAGTCAATTCCCTCTTCTTGTGAGTAGCCTTTAGCAACCAGCCTTGCTTTGTTTCTAGTAACAATTCAATTTTCATCCATTTTGTTCCTGTACACCCACTTAGTTCCAATTATGCTTCTATTCTTTGGTGCAGGAACTAATTTCCAGACTTTGTTTTTCTCAAACTGATTCAGCTCCTCCTGCATAGCACATATCCAATCAGGATCCAATAGGGCTTCTTCAATTTTCTTGGGCTCTACTTGAGATAGAAAACATGCATGTAGGCATTCATTAGCAGTTGCACTCCTAGTTCTCACACCAGCTGAGGGATCACCAATAATAGCTTCTACTGTAAGACTCCTATCCCACTTTCTAGTGTGTGTCTGTTGACTAGTGCCTTCATCATTTTCTTCAGTATTACCATAACAATTACATCATTTTCAATGTTATTTCTCATTACGTCAACTTCAGGCATCTCAGTTTTGCTTGAGTATTCATATCCTGATTAACATGAGGATATTAGAATTATATTAATTTTGACATGGATCACAAATAAGTTCTAAACTTGACTAATGTTCACACCTGATGCAGCAAGGAAATTTTCAGCTTTTGTAGATTCAATTGTTAGAAAATCTGATACCCAATCTTCTAATGTCCTATATAATTTTGTTTTGAATAAAAATCTTATAATCAGAAGTACTATCAATCTATATATATTTATAATGTATGATTCTAGCTACATATATTAAATGTGTAATCATATTGTTGCTAAATTACCTCCATCAGCAAAATTCCCAGCAAAAAATTCATCGTTTTCTTTAAGCATTCCTTCAGATTCATTATCATTATCAACCTCTTCTTCTGTGAATAGAACAGAAAAAATAGTGATGTTAACAAATTAAATAGCTTATAATATAACTTAACTTCCTTATATTGCAATTCAAACTATATAGATTATATCAGATTATAATACCACATTGTTTTCAATTCAGACTCTAGACCCAATTATTGCATCTTTCGGCAACACCACCACTAAAATAACGATGCACATAATCAGCCTCTTTTCCATCTTCCTGAAAAATTCTTGCATAAATGGTATTACTATCATTAAGGGTAAAAATTATTGTTTCATTATATATCACTTTGTAAGCTTCAACATTTCATCGATATTGCTAATATAACCACCAGTAACATTATAAGAAACAACCCAGCGTCTTTTTATAACTTCTATTTTATGCACAAGATTTAGCTTTCCACCAGTAACATTATAAGAAACAGGCCATCGTCTTCCTATAACTTCTATTGTATGCACAAGATTTAGCTTTCCACCATAAACATCATTGATCATTTTAGGAACAATCTGTTCTCACCAAAAGAAATACTATTATTTTATACATTTAAATCATAAATGGTTAAGAATAAAACAACACTTAGTAGGCATACTTATCATTAAATAAAAACATGTACCATCATTTTCTGATCCAGTAAAGATTCAGACACAATTTTGTAGAAAGATCTTTCAAACTCACCATTATCTACGGAAAGATAATGTAGAATTAATATATTTAAACAAATTAAGTATTATTATGGCAATAATTAAAACTTTCTTATGATAGTTATTAACCTGGACGTGAATCACTTATGTAATTATTGGCCTTAAAAATGCATATATTTACATAGTTAGGGCCATGTACACCAGCTGGGAACATTACAAGTGTATCCCAGACTACAAGCTCTGTTTTTCTGTAAAATTATACCATCTATTACCAAACATATATCCTTCCCCTTCCCATTTGATATCAATCTTCCAGTTTTTTGAAGGAAACATCAGAATAACACATGTTCAATCAACCCATTTTCTGTATAGACCTTCCAAATCTCTACTCAATCACTGTATTAGAAACATACATGTCAATTTTACAATCTACCAGTTTTTTTGAAGACAACTAAAAAGTATATACCAATTTCTACATAGAACTAAAAACCAGTACATACCAGTTTTTATAGAGAAGAATCTATAAAAGACAACTAAAAAATACATACCAATTTTTTAATTTCAGGATTGACGTCAAAACTTGACAGTTTAATAGAGTAATTCTCACGGATGTTCCTAAATGCGTTAAATCCCCATAATCCAATAGTTTTCTCAAACTCTAATGATGATCCATTAATCAAATATAGATCTGTTTTCCATTTTTATTATCTTCCTTGATGATAATATCTTTTAGATCGGAGTTTGGAATTCATCATATAACTTAAGAATTTGCTATTTGTCATCTATAATTTCAATGTACTTATCAAATAAGTTGTTTATATTGATCTAATAAACTAAAAGAATACTGATATTGTGAAAAAATTGAAGTCATGTAAACAACTCATAAATTAATCAATCGGAATTACCTCCATGAACTTGCTTCGTTGCCGTACTGAGTTGTAGATTGATCCGGTATGAAAGTTCTTTAAAAGTACCAAATTAAGGAAGCCGACGGTTAGGTTTTTAAGCTCGTATGGTATATTTTTATATGAGCTTAAATAATATAATAAAGATTTATTATGATTCACTTATATAACATTATATAAATATAATAGTTTATTTAAATCACGTTTTTAATAATTTAGAATAAAATGCATATTTTTATTTTTCAAATACTTTTATATAATAGAGATTGAGTCTTTTCACTATATATAAAGTACTAACCGACTAAAATACATAATTTTAATTTTCAAAGACTTATATATAATTGAGACTGAGTCTTTTTACTATATATTTAAAATGTTAAATTTCATTTTTTTCATCAAAAGGTAAACACTATTTTTTATCCTCGTCGAAATTTATTAACTATACAAGTTCAATTAACCATATTAGTCATCAGTTTTGAAATACAGATAAATGTATGTTGAACGACCCGACTCTGTTCATTACTTAACTGTAACTGTTTACCTTTATAACATAATTACAACTACGTTACGATTCGTGAAAATTATATAATATAAGTGCAAGGACACGACTCATGTTTTGAACCCGTAAGATGATTATATGTGAAAGCGATCTGACAAAAAAATACAAAATGATACGAAATTATGTTCTATATTTAAATAATTTATTCCGTGTGCGAAGCACGAGCAATATTTCTAGTGATTCAAAAATATTTAATTGTACTTTTTTTACACTTTAAATGAAATATCATAAATTATTGTTGTGTTAAAAAGTTCACTTACGATATTAAATTTATTGTTTTGTTATAACTTATGTACTATCGTCAATTTTTTTTGACCTTATTAGTATATAATTTAAGTTTTAGAGGCTGTATAAAATTACTTTACCCATCGGGCGACTAGGATTTGAAGCTCGACCTCCCATCTTTTTCTTTGTTTTTTTTTCAAATTAGACGTAAGGCTTTTATCCGATTTTCAGCGGAGTGAAGCTCAAATTCCTTTATTTTCTTTCATTTTTTTGTAATTTTCTTTAAATAATTTTTTTTTAAGTATTTGTCTCACTCTCTCTTTTTAAATTGTTTGTTTTGTCTCTCCTTTCGGGTGTTTTTTTATATTTTTGTGAAATTATATTTGTGTTTATTTGGTGTTACATCTGTTTAAAATGGTTTTATTTATATTTTTGGGAATCTGCAAAACCCGCATCAAATCTGGGATGGTGATGATTATTGTAAGAACTCGCCTTTTATAATCAAAAATTGTTCATTCTTTGTGAATTATCCTTTTGGCATGTATATAACTGGTATTCGACATATAAATAGCTAGGTTGCAGCTCCTCTAATGTTAGTTTATGCGATTGAGGTTTCTGAACACTAGGCCCATGATGATTGTTATGTGATAAGGTTGACTGTGATGTTGATGCTTTCTGGGATCTTGGTGCTGTTTGGATCGTTTGGGATGTATTTGATTTCCTTTTTCGTTTTAATTTTTTTAAAAATTATGTGTGTTAAATGATCAGAAAATAAATCAACTAATTATTTTAGTATGTTATTTATTTTCCATTCTGATTGTATCGACAATTGGGAGTTTGTCCCGACTATATTATGTTCTGTTTAGTGAAAACTATTTTTTGTTTGTAAAAAAGGTTTTGGAGACTAAGTCTTTCGTGTCCACTTTTTTTACTAATTAATTACACGTACAAATACCATACGTCGAACTCTTAAACTCTCATAAGAGGGATAAAAATTCAACTAGTACACCCACCCTTTTTCAGCAAGTCAGGTTATATAACAAAAAACAAATGAGACTTGGTTGGATGAAATTACACTCCCGAAGTTAAAAAAAATGATGACAGAGCACAAATTATGACATAAAAAATAAATTTAATATCGTAACTCGTAAGTGTATATTTTTAACAACATATTTCAAGTGACATATCTTATAAAATGTAGGTGCATAAAATTCACTTTACTCATGCGATTGTAATCTGACGGAATCTAATAGTGTAATGAAAATTTAAAATAAAACATATATTTATGGTCATGTGCTCGATTTTGAATTATATTATTGCAAGTTGTATTCATAATTAGGGTAAGTATATACAATTACTTTAATTTATTTTTTAAATCACTTTAATACATGCTTTTAATCTGGCATGGTTAGCCGAACAAGGCTGGAGACTTATTATTAACTAGCTTTATAGCCCGTGCGAGGCATGGACATTTTCTAAACTCACATGTTAATTAACAATGTACATATTATATAAATGAAATATACATTATGTTGTAAGATGCATTTTTTTTCTATTTTATGTCGGAAAATTAATATATAATATTCGTAAAAGTTGTACTTGTTTTATATTTTTAACACTATTGCTGACTTGTCGTCATTGAGTACTTGAAAAAATCAAGTTGACCGATTGCTTTATAACTCGTGTAATGCACGGGCATGCTCTCGATTGCGCGTTTTTAATTGTAGTTGTTAACAGTGTATTCGTGTTGTTTTCAGGTGAATTGATGAAATTAACCTATTTATATGAGTAGTTTTTGACTTTCTGGGGTGTGTTTATATCGATGCAAAATAAGTTTTTCGACATTTAATATTAAGGTAAAACAATAGAGAAATGTAGTGGTGTTCTATGCCCGAAATATGAATAAATAATTTTTTAAATACCTAATCTATTTGAATACTAAAAGTGCGATAAATGAGGTCCGTGATTGTGGATCTTGACTGAAAGTATGTGTTATTAGACTAATGATCCCATCCACTCGAAGTATATGTAATATTAATGATCCTCGAGTTTTTTCAACCATTTTTTTATATGCATGAAAGTTCAATATTTGTTATATATTAATACAGTTAAAAAAATTATGCATTATATCGTCTATACCTTTAAAATTTCAATATAATCATTGTTTATGTATAGTTTTAGCTATTTTATGAAAATTATGCTTTTTTATAATAGTTCCCACATTGTTAGAATAAAAAATAATTTTTACTATTTGTGCTTCGATCTTCGTACACTAATATTATTTTTCTCCTTAATAATGTATTTAATTTATTCATATGGTTATAAATTGTTATTATTAAATAATCAAGTAGTAATAAATATACGTAATAATGAGACATAATACTTAATACATACATATTAAGTTAGAGGTAATTAATGCATGCATATTAAATTAAAATAATTATTAACATACAATTATGAGGGGCAATTCAGTAATTTTAATATGATTAAATTGTCTCATACAACCCCCTATTTGCTCTATTATTTATATAATAGATAATAGATTCATCATAAGACTTCTTATTATTAATTCATCATTTTTTGGGTGGGTGTTTTAAAGAGTATTTAACTTCTAGTTGGGAGTTCTCTAATCGCTGATAAAGTGGCATAAGCATTATGACTTTAGAGCGCTTTGTTGAAAGGAATATGTGTATTACTTAAATGTATTCGCTGACAATTGGGAGCATAAATTTTTGAGGGGAATCATTGAATTTTGAGTTCTTCAAAAAAAATCATGGAGCAAGATGTTCGTTTGTTATATCTTTTTCAATTTCTGATTTTATTTCTACAGAAAAGAAAACATTTAAATGCTTCGAGACTTGTTGTACCGGAGGTTGTGGCTCAATATTTGACATCCTGCTTAATCGTATATATGAATGACAGATTGGTTAGGCATTATACTTCAAATGGATCTTATATAGTTAAATATGGCTATCGTGTTGCTCTGAATTTGGACCAACCTTTTGATTTTAAAAAATCTTCATCTTTTTCGAAGCCTACTAAATCATTTTGAAATCTTATATAGTCTCTAAGAGCGCAGTTTAGAATAAAAGATTTTATGTGGAGGTTTTGTGCCTTTGTACAAAGAAAAATTTATGCGAAAAGAACTGCTATGCGTCATCTAATTATTTAATTTGTCATTATGACTTTGAATATTTAAAATACATGCTTTTTGAGTGTGACTGGACGAGAGTAGTATGAATTTTTACTCTTACCTTTATTCTTCTTCTGCTTAATACGCCCACTATATTATAATGTGTAAACTCTCTTATTGTTGTTATTACCTCTAAACAAGATAATTTGTATTTTTTATCCGGATCTTCCTTATTCGCCTGGTCAATTTGGATAGTAAGAAACAAATTTATTTTTTAACAGAATTTAATTTGCCTACTTTCAGTTATTAGATTAGTCTCTGAAACTCAATCTGAATATTATCATTGTTGAATTTCTCTTGTTGGGAGTCTCCAAGCCCTGTCATCACTTCTCCATTGCAGTGCCCCCCCCCCCCTCGCGCGCATTATCGGCGTGGCTCCGCAACTATTAGTGTTGTGGGAAGAAATTCTGATGAAGGTGATAGGCCTTAAATCAACTGTAGAGAGGGCTGAATATAGTTAAACAATCAAATCGAAATAAAGAACTCAACGGATAAGAACAGTTTTTATATTACTGAATAAAAACTAATTACAATACTCTCTCAAAGGATGAACATATATCCTTGAGAGCTGCTAGGTTATGTGTATGATATATCAATATATGATACATATATGTTAACATAACATGTGCTTATATACTGTATAGTTACACAATCAATCTATGATATGTCACAAGTGAATAAAGAATTTTAATATATATCCAACTATTGATTGCTACAATAATTAAAGTAATATACCGACATATCTCTGCAAATTTATCTTCCTGTGATATCTCCTGATTTTCAGCTTGACAAATACTGATATGAACAAATGCTGATGACAAGTACTGATTAGCAGATACTTATGACAAATGCTGATGACGTCATCTTTGTTAAACTCTGATATCAAGTACTAATGGCAAATTGTGATAGTTATATACTGATATCATCAATTTCATCTAAAAATCTCCCCCAACTTGTGCATTAAGTAATTTATGTACAAGTTCTTAATTGATGATGTCAAAAATATCTAAATGTAGAAAAAAACATATGTACAATCATATTATCAGTGTATCATACTTTATCTTCAATCTTCAACTTTGGCAAAACCATTAGCATCATCAAAAAATTTCTTGAGTAGATTTTCTTCAAAAACATTTAAATACATTTTCATTATATGTTTGATATCCTTCAACTCTTCAGTAGATTCAGCATTTTGATAGATAGCTCCTCCGAGGTCATGAATGTTGGATCTGCCTAAAGCGAAGTCATCTAGCTTCGGAAAACCCAACTTTCTTACCATTTGGATTAAAAGTAAGAACTTTTATCCCAATAGATGTAATTAATCTAGCTCCTCCTATAGGCATATCAACAGTGTGACCATTTTCGTCAAGGTATTTTTGGAATATATTTTAGTTTGATGAGCATTCCTTTCTGCTTCCTGGATACCAAGTCTTTCAAATAAGCAGACCACCTAGCAGTTGTAGAGTTGATTACCTTAAGTAAAGTTGAGATATATTCCAACTCATGCCGTGGTTTGTCTTTCAACTATTCCTGTAAAATCTTCAACCTTTTACCTGACCCAAGAAAATACAACATCTTTTTACTTGGCTTATTTGTGTCATACAAATCAAGCACAATTTGAACTGATATAATCTTTTGTAGATCTTCAAGCTTCACATTTTCGCCTATTTCTGTCAGATTCCCTTGCTCCCTTAGAATTAAAGCATTTCCTTTGTAATTATCAGCATTTGGAAGACCCAAACCACCTCTTCTGCCAGCCATTCTAGATTGTGAATTACCACCGTAGATTTTGTTAATGATCTCAGAAGAATCTCTCTTTGGTGCTGATGTCTTACTTCCCCACAATAGCTTTTTCTTCTCTTCAAAAGTAAGTTCTGTCTTATCAGCTTTTGAGCCTTCTGAATCAGAGTTTGAGTCTCCTTCAAGAATGGTGTGATCAACTTTTAGCCTTTCGTGGTGAGTTCTAATATAAATTATATTAGTTTTCAATGTATATATCAATATACATAAACAATTAATATTAATAAAATTTCAGAATACTTCAACAAATGAAAACTAAATAAATTAATAAACTCTATACTATACTGTAATAATCGGAATGAGTTATAATTTGTTTCAACGGTTATCCCCTAATGTTAGTTATTAAAAAATATATAAATAGTATTATATATCCGCTAAACTAATAAATTGTTAAACTACTAGACATTGTTTACTTATCCTACTAAATTACGACACAGCTTATTCGATTATTTTTATTATAAATCTTTATAATTACTATATATTTATATAAATAGATAAAAATTATAATATGATGGGTTAAATAAATTTTTAAATATTAACGGGAACCCGTGAATCTATACTATACTATAATAACTGGAATTGAGTATAATTGTTTTGGTTGGTTTGATTATCCTCATTTATGATTGTCGAATCTTTTTAATCAAGTTATCAAAACCGTTAGATCTAAATACTAAAATAATATATACTACTCAAGTTTTTAGGTTCGAATCTCGTCAATAACAAATAATTATATTATTATTTTACATTACTCAAACTCCGAGGTTCGAACCCCGCCAACATCAAATATTTTTATTATTATTTATATATTATTCAAGTTCAGATTCGAATCAACAACAAATATTAATGTTATTATTTATGAATATACTAACGAGGTTAATCGTCCGAATCTCATCAATTATATATACTATTTGATATTAACTAGTAACTACAAGAAATTTATTATAATTTTAATAATATAAAACTTTTAATGCATTATAAATAAATTGCCCAATTGGGGGTAGTCACAAGAGTAGATAAAATACATACAGTACATACATAAACCGAGCCCTAGGGTTGCTTGAACATTTAACATTCCACCTGGGGTAAGTCTAAATGGAAACGTAACGCTCCCCTGATATCATCCATCATCGAAATCAAATTCATCATCTTAATTTTAAAATAATTTTACAAAATCTAACATCGAATATAATCGAGATGGATGAGAGCGATGATTTAACGTTCCGTGTTAATTTCGGCGGCGATGGAGTCGCCAAGTTACGAGATCGAGTCAAGGATAAACTCAAGGAGTTCATGGGCGATTACACTGACGATACTCTCGTTGTATGTCGATTTTTCAATTACTGCCTTTTTTAATCACTCTTTTTGTATATAATCAGTTATATATTCATCGCAATTGAAATACGTTGTTTTAATTTATGTGTTTTTGTTTGTAGTGGTTAAGTGCATTGTTCCCGGTGTTATATAGATTCTGTTGATACTTATTGATATATTTATTAGAAACCGGAATAGGCTTGGTTCGGTTCGATAGTTTGAGCTCGATTCTGCTTGATCGCTCGAGTTTTTTGGTTGGAATGGACTTATAATTTATACTAGTTTGTTTCCAGTGTTTGTGGTGAATACATTACTTGAGATATTTATTTGAAATTAGGGCTGTTTAAGGAATGGAATAGACTCGGATTGATAATTTGAGCTCGGATTGATAATTTGAGCTCGGATTGACTGGATTTTGCTTGGACGCTCGGATAAAAAGTTGAGTTGAGCTTTTTAGTTGGAATAGACTTCAAGTTTATACTAATTTTGTTGTGAGTTTGTGTATGGATGCCTGGGAGATATCTATGAACAATGAACAGAATTAGTTGGATAGTTCTATTTGAACTTTACGTTACATTCAATTAATCTCGGTTTTTGTGACTAAAAGTTTTAGTGGAATACGTTTATAGTGCAATTTATATTTTTCTATTTGGTGAATGGAAATACATAGAGCTCTGGGGTTGGGGGAGGTGAGAATTGAACTCTGGACCTCAACTCACACTTGGAGCAATGGAGCACCGTTTATAGTGGTGTAATCAAACAGTGCCGAAGTTTTGTTGCCTATAGGGGTGTAATCAAGCCGAGCTAAAGGCCTATTAACATCTTAGCCTATTGTATTGGTGGTCCCTGACAACTTCTTTAGATGCTTTGATAAGATGCAGGATATAGTAGAGAATTTTTCTAGAACTTGTGATTTGCATGTACATTCTATGTTGTTGTACGGTTTTGTAAATATCACCTGACAACACCTTCCATTTATGTCTCAATACTTTAGAGTAAAGTTTACTACTCGCCTGGGATGTTCGAAGAGTTTGCGTTTTTAGATTGCTTATAATCGTGTGCAGTTAGAGTAATGAGGAAGTAGTTGGGCATTTATTACCAATTTTGTTATGTTGGCTAGAAATATTCTGCTATATTGCTTTTATTAATTGTGGGTTTTTGTTTTGCAGGAATATGTTATTGTGTTGCTTAAAAATGGTAGGCGCAAAGTAGAAGCAAAGAATGAGTTGAATGTATTTTTGGGTGATGATAGTGACTCTTTTGTTTCCTGGTAATCAAACTATTCCTTAATGTGATAATGTAGTTACAAAACTAATAATCATATAATTTAAAAAATAAATAAATTACCATATGTTCACCACTCATGATGCAGGTTGTGGGATCATTTAGAAAAACATATAGATCTTTATGTGCAACCCAAAGAAGCTTTGCTGAATGAGGTTGTTAAAACAAAATCCACAATTAAAGAGCAGGCTCAAAATCTCGACAGTCACCAGATGGTCACTGAACCTGAAACAAGAAACCCAAATGAATTATCAAGAAATAGACATGGCAAGGGGTGGAAAAGCTTGGTAAAGGATGCAGTCGAGACCCCTCCACTTCGTAGTGTGGTTACTGCAAATATTCACGTCGATGAAGATGCTCACATGGAAAATAATCATCTTAAACGATCATCCCCTCCAAGGCCAATAGTACAAAGGAAAAGGCGACACCCTGATGAAATGCTCCATGTAAAGGTTTATTTTAACTTCTTATGTTTTTTTGGCCTTATACAGTTCTATTTTTTTTATTGCTTTGCTTATATGGTTTGTACTTCTGCTTCTTGAAGTCAATTTTTTTTTGTTTAGGAGATGATAAATGAAGAAACTGTTTTACGCAGTAATATTACATATGTAGCCTAATCTAAAAGGTTTTGGATCCATATATTAGAGAACTAGAATGTGGGTTGTCGATGTGAAGTTCTGGTTTATTATTTTTTTAATTAAGGGATCTGGGTTAATGATATCCAGTATAGTTATTTTGCTTGTAACACTAAATGATTGTTTCTTTTAATTGGTTTAAAGGCTTTGCGGACTTTCTTACAGGCTACAAATGTCCGTGAAACCACAAATCATGCAAATATAACGTAAACATCTGAAATTTTTAGGACTTCAATTACAAAATGCTTAGTGCCTTAAGGAAAAAATGATCGATTGATTGCTATCTTTGGAAAAGCCTACAGAAGTGAAATTGCAAACTTGTGAATATATATGTCATTGCTCCATGAAGAACCCTATTATATAAAGAACAATAAAGCTTAACGTAAAATCTTAAATAGAATTGCATTTAGATTTTAAATTTCACAGCAAAAAGTTTTTTTTTTAAATAGAATATATCAAATATTTGGATATTAAATAAAATGATTACATATAATTTTATTGTTAAAAAAATATGTACAGGATTCTCTACTTGATTCTATGTTATATTTAATTTTTAAGATGAGATTATGTTAGATTCGATATGTTAAGCTTAATTGTTGTTAAATTTTGTGATTTTAATTTTAACAGATCAATTTTTATGAAAAATATAGTATTATGATGGTGCTCTTCCATGTCCATGTAAAGGGGTTCTTTATGGAGGTGACACCCTATATATATATACAGTTATACACACACAGACACATAGTTATATACTTAAATACTCGTATACTAGTAAGTGAGATGCTGACTCCTAAAGTTATGGCTCAAGTATGTCATATGATAATCATTGTAACTTTCTGAATTCATGTATCTCATGTGCTTGACATTGGGCTCTGGCACAATGAACCTATGTTTCTGATAGGCAAGTGCATCACTTAATAGCTTTTGAATTTCTCTTGAGAGAACTCATAGTTGATTAGATAATTTTAGATTATTTCTCTTGTATTATTTTAATGGTTTCATAATATCTGAAGCTTTTTAAATCAGAATGCACCTGTGTTCTACTACAATTATAGCAAGGGCTAGGGAAAGTGCCAAGCATATCAAATGACACAGTTAGCATTTGAATCCTCTTAGCAAGGAAGCATGACAGAAAACATTGTAATGTTCATATGCGATTTATTTGCTTGTCATTCTTGTTGGTGGCATTAATTTAATTGATGCGATTTGGGTGGCAATTTTTTCCTGTTTTTTTGCCCGCTCCCAAATTCTTGAACCAAGACACTGGCTCACATTTGATATTTAATTGCATGTCTGGAATATATAACAGTTGCAAAAGACAATTACAAGTTATTCATTGTTACCGTGAACATGATTACATGCAATTATGAACTTGACATCAGGAAACTTTCTCACACAAAAGTTATTATTAAAAAAAATAACATGAAGTCAGCGATTGTTTGTGTTCTACCATGTGGTTGATTCCATGTTACAACATAGTACTGAGGTATACAACAGTCAACTTCTGAATAGAATATGGTATATGAATTTATGATTGTGACCTGTGAGCATAGGTAATTCTTAATGCAGACAAAAGTAATGACTTAAATGGGATGACAGAATTTTCTTAGTGTGTTTTCAGTGCGGTTGATGGATGTAGACATGATTAGATGCACTTATTGATTAGATGCACTGATTGACCTTTGAATTATGGTGGTACATCTATCATAGTAAAACTTCATAAATCGCTGAGAATCATTTCTAGTTGAGTATTAGTATGGAATCTATAATAGTGTCTTTGTATCTCTTTTATGTAAGGAATCTGCTAAACTTACACATTTACTTGGCACAGAAAGATGATGTCTCTAAAACATTGATCAATGCCCCTCGGAGGCTGTTGCAATCTGCAGTGAGAGATGCTCTTGGCTCCCCCAGGTCAGCTAGATTGAGTAAAGAACCCTCATTTAAGCGTCTTCGATCTGTTGTTTCTACTTCTGTTGAGGATTCATCACTTGAAGATCATACTCATAGCATCCAGTCTGTTGCAAGAGTGCCTGATGCCACCATGGCAGTTGCTATCAAAGCTGTAGCTGAAGCTGCTAAAGATGTAGTCAAAGTCAGGTCCTCGGGAAATGTATTTGATCGTCTAGGTCGTGCTATAGATGTTTTAGACACCAGTTCCCATATGACAGAGTCCAGAGAAGTTCTTGTTGAAGCTGTTGAAGAATATGGAGGTTATGACCATTTTTCGGAGGAAAAACATTCAACTCATCTTCCACGCAGCGACTTTGATGAACGTTATTCGAAGAAGAGGGCAGTGTTGGAAAGTTACCCCCGAAATGCTTCTGGTTTTGTGTCTGATGATGAACTATATGAGGGTGGCCGACTTATTAACCACAATGGTACAGATATTTCTCACTCTGGCACATCTTTTGGGTACAAGGATGATGATTCATTGATGGTTCAGTATAGTGTAGCTAGTAAGGCTGATCAAAGCACCTTTAATTTACGGAAGGATCAGTATCAGTCTATTGCTGATAATAATTCTACAGTAAATATATCTGTGAACGTAAATACCTGGAAACCACCTCAGTATAAGGGGACATCATCTGTAAGTAGCAGAAAAATTGTTCAAAGGAGTGATGCAAGAGCAGAAAAATTAAATTCTCAGCCGATAAAGGAGAACAAAAATCCTATTGCAGCCGGAAATGGAAATGTAAGGACTTTTCTATTAATGCTTCTAATTGCTCTGTTTCTAGTTGCTCACTGCAGCTCCTAGCTTTCCCGAAGTTATTTGTCTAGTGTTTAGCTTTAAGGTTGAGACTTGAGAAGCTGAAACTAAGCTCTTAAGGGAGTATTTGTTTCATGGTTAATGAGCCTGTTTAATGGGAATCGGGAACCTTAAACTCGTGCGATAGTGTTTGGATTAACAATTTAGTTGTTAGGTGGGTAAATTAAACCCATCGTACCTCTTTTGATTCCACTTCATTCCTATCGACTTGCATTCCCGTTCCTCATTCCCATTCCATTCCCGTCACGCATCCCAACGCCCCTAACTATGGCAGTGTGTGAAAATAATATTTGTTTGATGCAGATACTGGGACAGATGTAGTCGAGATACTTCATTAATTTTTATTCAAAAAGAGGAAGGTGTGTGCATGACTGAATGCTGTCTTCCATTCTAAGATGGATATTAGTTTTAATCTATGTGCTTTCCTATAAGATAGAAAAGCATGTTTTCCAAGAAGTCCTAGTTTTAGTTGCTTAATGGCATCATTTTTTTCATAACTTTATCAGGCTCCTCATACTTCAATCCTGTTAATTCGAACAAATATAACACTGAGTTTTATGAAAAAGTATAGTTCTGAATGTATTGTCGCGAATAGTTTAAATATAATAGTTTGAATATATATATATATATATATATATAGTTACCATTGCGATTTTGCCCTTAATCCATTAACCCTACTTTATGTACAACGTACACTTGAGCTGGCAGAAACTGTAGCAATTTTAACTAGTAGGGCAATTTTAACTACCACTATTATACTAGTTTTGAAAGAGCACAATCAGAATCAGATGCTAAGAAGCTCAAGTCGAAAACTTTAGTAGCTGTGACAAGTAGGGCTTATCTGTGTCTGTGTACCAAGTTTGCATCCGCACACATTAATTTCACTTTACTCTTTTTGATTGTTCTCTGCAGAAAATACTTACTGCTGATGGTCAGAGGGAATCTCAAAAGGAACTTTCAGCCACTACTGGTGAGTAATCCACTTTTGGATTAGGGCTTCAAGATTCATTGTTTTATCTTATTATATATAACTGCAACAAAAGGAACATTTCAGTTTTGTATATGGAAGTGATTTTAAAAATAAAATATATATTTTTAATGGGCGGGCGCCGGGCACAAATTACAGATTTTGGCAGTCATCTTGCGCTTCATGTACAGAGATGGTATGATATAAAAGTTGGTCTATTAACAGTCAAAGTTTTCTGTGGTTTTTACCCGTTTTTCAAGTTCTAATAAAGTTATAGAGACACCGATAGTCTCAAATTGTAGAGCTTGTGGGTTAGTAGACTGTGTAAAAATTCAATATTGGCTGTATAAGCGAGTGAATGGTCTTTACGATGGCGGTGTTTAAGTTTTTGTTATTATCCTCTTATAATAGGCAGAAAGTAGGTGCATTTGTCTCTTATATGAGGATTATAATGAAACTGAAACACCCCCAGTATTTGCACTAAAAGCTGCCTATTAGGTTAAATATCTAGCATCTAGAACTAGCAGTGCTCAACTAAGATTAGAGAAAGATGGATCAAAATAGTCCCATTAGGTGTGTTGGGGTCCTGTCTAGAAGAGTGATTCTGCAGCAAGTAAAAGGAACACCAGGTTTGCAACAAGTCATTAAGCACATTTGTCATATAATGAATCGATTCAGAGAAAATTAATGAACAGTGATAAATAAATATGGCCTAGAGATTAATTAGTAATTTGTATAAAGGTAAGTTGCCTCTTTAGATATTTGGTGTAATAATAAAGAAATTATTAGGGACATCTAATTCTTCTATATATTCATGGGCTTAAAACAGAATTTTGGCATTAGTAACTACTGATAGCATGTAAGCTTGATTTCAGAATTAGTAAATTCTTTTGACATGCATAAACATGCAAGCTCTGATCCTGTTAAGGTTTCCTTGGTATGAATATGGTTCTAATATATAGCTTCTTGACAGTTTGATCATCTCTATTGTTCCCCTTCTGGTTCAGTTTGTTAGTTGACACATTTAATAATTTCTAAACATTTCATTTTATCTTAAGATTATTCGAATGGTTTTGTGCAGGTTCATATGCTGCTGGTCTTCCCACTGAAGATGCAGATTTACGGACGATATTCATTAGCAATGTAGTGACTTCTTTTTGCGATCTTTAATTGTGCTTTAATATATAATTCACCATTTATTCTGACTCAGTTGCCTATTTATTTAGGTTCATTTTGCTGCTACCAAGGATAGTCTTTCTCGACACTGCAACAAGTTTGGGGATGTTATAAAAGTAATTATTGTAACAGATGCAGCGACCGGCCAACCAAAAGGGTGAGTTTTTATTTCCATTGAATAACTGTGTATTTTTACAAGTTTCTTGCATTCTGGAGTTTGGATGCATATAGAAGTTCATACTAAATTGTTTTGCTCGACCAGGTCAGCTTATGTAGAATTTGCAAGTAGAGAAGCGGCAGAACATGCATTGTCACTTAGTGGCACCTCCTTCATGTCACGTATTGTCAAGGTACGTAAAAATGATGTTTGTATTGCAATTATAAGAGCCAAGCTATCGTTTATAATCATATGATAGAGCTTTCAAGTAAATTATACGGTGGCGATGCATAATGGTTAATGACATTATAAACAGATGGGTAGGCCTCTTTTGGTTCAGCAATGATTTACCAAGAAAAATTGGATAGTTTAGGAACCTAGTGCACATTTGTATATCCTGGGGTTATAACCATAATTGTGTTTGAGTAATCATTGGCTTTAATAAAAGTTTTAAGATAGAAAATCTATATGATATATTCTTGTTTGATCTTTCAAAATCAAATGCAAGTTTATAAGGTTTTGTTAAAATATCTTATAAATATTGGGCAGTCTTTTAAATTTTGAAAGAGTTACTGATACTACTGTACAACTGTGTTATTTGGGGGCAGAATTGAATCGTGAATTCTAGTAAGCTAATGAGAATCTATTTTTTATCTGAGCCGACTGATTTCTATATGGTAACAGTGGTGATTAGTACTCATAGAATCACTCGCAGTACTAGATTGGCATTTATAATTTTCTGTCTGGATTACCAAGTGGGTTTGTCATTTCCAGGTTGTAATGAAAAGCGCTGCTCCACCAGAACCTGCACCTGTTATAACATGGCCTCGAATTTCTCGAGGTTCCATGTTCGCTGCATCAAGGTTTGGTAGAGTTCCCTTTCCAAGAGGAATCCCTAGTTCGTTCCGGCCCCGTCTCCCAATAAAAGCTGGTGCACGGAGTTTCCAATGGAAGCGGGGTGACCAAATGGCATCTGATGCACCCAGTGTTTCTGACATCAGTGTTCCATCATTCAATGCCCCGAGAAGTTTAACTTATATCCGAACAGAAGCCAAGGCAAATGCAAACTCGAGCACTGTCTAAATCATCGCATATTCTCATTGACAGTATGTGGGAAAAGAAATGCCAACTTTCAACCTATGTAGAGATCATTGGGTAACTCGTAAAGGACCTCCTTCATTGGTTAGGACCTCTACTTTAAGAAGATGGGTAATGTGGATGTAGGAATTTTATAGCATTTGCTGCTCTGTCTTCCATTTCCTCCAATGGGTTGAAGCATATAAAGAGAGGCAAGGTGGGTAGTCTAGATGACTTCTTATGTGCTAAATGGAGAACTCAAGGTTAATGACCTAAATATTTTGAGCGGAGCTTGCTTTCACGATTATATTAATTCAATTATGTTTACCTTGGTTTTAAGATGGACAATCTTAGCTGGCTTATGGATTTTATTATATGACGTTGATAAGTTCTTTTTGGATTCTTATGGAGATTTTTATCCTCTACTAAAATAATACACGGCTGCTATTTATTCTGTATATGCGGAGCTCTTTTTGTGTGAAATAGACTACTAGACTAGTTATGGCATGTAGGTTTTTTTTTTCCTTTGAAGCTTCAATAGGAATGTATATGTAGAAGGCGTGTGACACAATTTGGTTATGGACACGGATTTGAGGCTATAAAGTTTATTTTTTTGGCACAACTGTTTAAACTCTTCCAAAAATGGCATATAACGCCATTACTTTTGGGATTCTGCCCAAGACACCCATAAGAAGTGGCGTTCCGGGGCATTTTCCTTTTTTATATTATTTTTTTTCTTTCCTCCCCGTGCCTTTGTCTATTGTTTTCCAAGGTTTCTCTGGAGCTCATGTTTTGAGCTATAGTATTATACTTTAAAAAATTATTTTGGTTTAATTTTTTTTTAGTTACTGATGTAAACCTATTTTTAGTGTATATTTTTTATTTTAATCAAAAAATTATAAATATATGACTTTTGTAATTTTAAAAAGGGTGTCATGCGAGTCGAGTGTGTATTTGTTACGTGAGGGCATGTTTTGGAACATACATATTTAATTCTCAAAATATTATTTTGGTTTAATTCTTTTTTTGTTGAATATTGATGTAAACCTATTTGTAGTATGTATTATTATTTTAATTTTAATTTTTTTTGTATGGTTTTAGTTCCTTGGAAAAAGGTATTATGGGAAATATATTTTTTCTTGACGAGACCTTATAATCATGAATTTTAGCATTGTAGTTCAACATAATATATAAAAATGTTACTTGTTTGATGTAGAGGTACATTTTGTGTGCATTGAGCATTTAAAACAAAATTAGTTTCAAAAACTGCCAATTTATAAAAGGGTGGCCACTGCTAGCAGAATGCAACAAAATAAATGAGTTGTTCAGGTGGAAGGACACATGAAAAATAGTAATGACTAATCAAATCATATAAATGACATACAACGAAAAAGATAAGTCTTTCATAAAAGTTTTTACTGTTTTCAAATAAAATGAAATAAAGTCATTGCAGACAATGAAGATTGCCGCCTTCTTCTTTCTTCTCCCTCTTCTTTCTCTCTTTCTTCCTTATCTGCACTTTCTTTATTTCTTATTTCTTTCCTTCTCTTTTCTTCCTTACATTGGTTTTTATTATCTTAGTTTTTATTATTCATATATAATATTACTTTAAACTAATATTATATATTTCATAAAACTTTAAAATCCCATAAATAAAACTAATTATTTCATAAATTTAATTCATAAATTTGTATTTATATTATTACTATTTTCCTTAGTACTAATATATTATATTACCAAAATAATATATTTTTATTTTAATTTATCAGAACTTAAAATAAATTCCATAAATTCATAAATTTTATAATATATTATATAATTTTACAAATTTAATTCATAAATTGCTTTTGTATTTCATTAAACTTTAAATTCCATAAATTGAAATAATTATTTTTGTAATTTTTATGGATTGGATTTTAATAATGCTGCATTTTTGGTTGAAAATTTCGAGAACCTTATCTTCTGACGAAAAAGTAGATTTCTTTTTGAAGGTAATCTTATCTGAAATCTTAACTAGATAGTATCAGATTTCTCTTTGCAGGAATTATTGACACAATCAGTAATTCACAATAATACCCGTCTTCTATTTATACATGTCCTCATGCACTGCATATGTTCAACACATACTTATGTCCAAATTTTCTAAAAGTTTAGCGAATACTTGTTGAGACCTCCTAGATATATAAGTGTATGTCGTCCTTACAATTATGTGTGTGTTTAAAGGCACACACACATACACACACACACATTCTTCACTTCTGTTGCTTAATTATTAATATTTTATGTAAAGCATATAAATGGAAGGGCACGTGAATGCCTAATGTTTTTGCGGTGGAGTGGTTATTTGAGAAGGTAGTAATATCAACTACTCTATAGATCCAAAAAAAATGATGTTTATTAGGTTGGGTACCACTTTTGATGAGCTTAAACGTCTTGTGTACAATTTAATAAATATTAGTTCGTATCAATGGAATTTGAAATTGAGTTTGAAATATCCTTACCATGGTCAATACGACCTAGTTGAAGGTTTTTATCAAATGGATATATTATGTGATGATGATGTTACACGCATGTTAAATGTCCCTGCCATGTTACTGAACGTTCAAGGAGATGTTTCTTTGTTCATCAAAACAGAGGAAATTGCTGTTGATGACCCATACTCATTCGAACTTAATTCAGGGTCACAACCGACACAAATAACATACGGCAGTAATTCCAACCCAAGGTGGTCAGATCTAGTTTTTCAAGGTGGAAGATATGGAGGGGCAATATTCAACATGATGGAGAGTATGGTGGGGGGACTAGTCAATATGGTTGAGGGTATGGAGGGGGACTAGTCAATATGGTGGAGGGTATGGTGGGGGGACTAGTCAATATGTGGAGGGTATGGTGGGGGGATTAGTCAATATGGTGGAAGGTATGGTGGGGAGACTAGTCAATATGGTGGAGGGTATGAAAGGGGGACTAGTCAATATGGTGGAGGGTATGGAAGGGGGAGTAGTCATTGTGGTGTGGGGTATGAAAGGGGGACTAGTCAACATGTTGGAGGGTATAGAGGGGGGACTAGTCAGCATGGTGGAGGGTTTGGAGGGGAGAGTACTCAATATGGTGGAGGGTATGAAGTGGGAGTAGTTATGAAATTGATGAAGGTAATGGTGGAGGTAATGTAGATATGCCATTTTCATAACCAAAGAATATGGTGGGAAGAGGTTCAGGTAAGTGGTTAGCACTCGTGGCAGATGAAGCTTTATCCAATTTATCTAGTGAGGAGAATTTTCACCTTCATGATGATGATGAAGAAGAATCTTTAGGCAGCGATAGAAGTGAATGGTATTTAGAGAGCAACGAAGAAATTTCCAGCATATTTCCAGTAGTTGGGGAAGAGCATCATGTTCCAAGGGTTCTATGGTTTCGCATAGAGAAATATATTCCCCAAATAATGGATAACCCTAATGATCTGTTTGTTGATGAATACCTCGATCAGGGGGAACTGAGTGAAGAAATGTGATATCGTGACAAACCCACCCTCATGTTGGCAGTGAAGCGTGCTCATATTTTCACTGATCGTACATATAAAACGACAAAGAGTAAAAAAGAACAACTCATTGTACAGTGCCAGACGGAGGGCTGTAACTGGAGGATGAGAGCTGCTTTCATGCATGATTGTGGGTACTGGAGGATAAATGTGAATAGAGAGGAACACAAATGCATGGTTGATCAGCCGTTGCAAGATCACAAGAAGTTATCTGCAAGGATAATTTCGCGGATTGTGAAACCACTTGTAAGCAATTTCACATACATAGCTATTCAACTTCCCTACATATTTGGTGCAGAAATATTTTGACATTTACTGTGATATATGAAACATGTAATAGATACACCAGAAATCCCCATTAAAACCATTATCCCGCTTATCCACAACGAGCACAACCATATAGTGGGGTACAAGAAAGCGTGGAGAGGCAAGCAAATAGCCATTGAGAAAGTCTATGACAATAGGGCCACAACATACCAAGCTCTGCCAATATTTTTTGTAGACATCATGAAGCCAAATCCTGGAACCATTGCTGAGATCGATATCGTGCCTCATGCTGAGGAACGGGGCACGTCCGTATGCAAGCGAATCTTTTGGTGTTTGAAGGCAATGATGGACGGGTGGCAACATGCACGTCTGGTGATTTCAATAGATGGAACTTTCTTGAAGGAAAGATATAGGGGAAGCTTCTTATTACAATGGGTGTAGATTCGAACAACCACCCTTTTCCTCTTTGCTATGGCTTGGTTGATGAGGAGACGTACGAGAACTGGTCTTGGTTTTTATAACGTATTCGGAGACATGTTTATCACCAAAAGGCCGGCGTGTGCATTATCTCCGATCGTGCAACCAGTATTATCTCTACAATACGAGACCCTCAAAATGGATTTGCTGAGCCATTAGGAATCCATAGGTTCTGTCTACTCCATGTCAGAATAACTTTTGTTATCATCACCCTGTAGTGAACTAAAGAAATTGACGTGGAAAGATGGAACAACCATGCAAGT
This sequence comes from Apium graveolens, assembly GCF_009905375.1. Classification (NCBI taxonomy): domain Eukaryota; kingdom Viridiplantae; phylum Streptophyta; class Magnoliopsida; order Apiales; family Apiaceae; genus Apium; species Apium graveolens. The sequence goes on from NC_133657.1 coordinate 178,908,970, forward strand.
CTCGAAATATGACGCATACATGGCAAGGATTGGTGAAATCTCCCCCCCGCGCCCTGGACTATCTTGCCATAAAACCCGTGACGAGGTGGGCACTTTCCTACGACACTGGTGTTCGCTATGGTCAAACATCCACAAACATGCTTGAGAGTTTCAACGGTAACATAAGAAGGGCTCGTTTCCTTCTGGTTACAGCAATGATGGAGTACCTCTTCTACAAGACGGTCATAATTATTGACATACATCAAAATATAGTGGATGATGGTATGCAACAGGGTCAATAGTTATGTGCGCGTTCAGCCGCCATGTTAGCAAAAATTCAAAAAAAGGCAACAGGACATACAGTTATTACTTTTCACCGTGTACGTGGGATACTGAAAATACTTATACATCAGTACACAAATGCTAAGGGAAGGGTAAAGGGAGGTAAAACCCAGATCGTCAACCTCAATGACCATAAGTGCACGTGTGGAAAATGGGCGACCCATCATATGATGTGCTCTCACGCAATGGCTGGTTGTATAAGACATGGATTGAGTTGAGATCATTTCATTAAAAATTTTCATAAGAACTAGACAATGGAGAACTTGTATCAGCCAATGATTTATCCGTCGCAACCAACTGAATACTGGAACTACGAATTACCCCTACCTTGGCAGGTCTATGGAAAGTTAGTGGCAGATGAGTCATTGAAAAAACATAAGAAAAAATGTGGAGATAAGGGCCAATCGGTGTGGATCCGAACGAAGATTGATGGTCCGAGGTCAGGAAAGAAATGTAGTGTATGCAACCAAGAAGGTCACACCAAGCGTAGCAAGAAATGACCAGGGAGCCCACACTTAACAACATGAACTTTTAGTTGCTCATTTCTTGTCTTACTTTTCACCAATTATCTTTCACTTTACATGTTGTAGTACAATTGTCATTTGTATTATCTAAGTATTCTATCATGCTATTTCGAACATTACATGCAAAATTTTTTTTATTGTGTTGTACATTCGAGCTTACAAATATAGAACTACTATCAATTGTATCTCATTCTAATCAAACATTTCAATTAGGCCTTCACATTCTTACTAAAATTATACAACAAACATCACAAGATTACTTAAAAATCTGCAAGGTTAACAACATATTGATCCTCATCACTTCCTGCACTCTTCACAACTTCACCCTCTTTTTCATTCTCATCTTCTCCAACTTCACGTCAGGCCTCATGATCTTCAACATACCATGAATTTTCACTATTTTCTCTTTCAGTCAGTTTGATTTCCATTTTGTCTTTTTTTTATACACTTCATCGATCTGATGGATGCGTTCATCCTCCGTGCGAGACCGATCATCATAAGCCTTTAGAATATTTTCTTTATCAGCTTTTATCACGCCAAAAATATTTTGATTCACCTTCTTCTTCATCTTTCTGGCGCTCTCAGCTTCTTTCATTTCCTTTCCGCGACCGATACATTCTGCGATGCCGAGCTGACGCCAAATGGACTCAGATGTGCTAGAAGATGCCCTTTTTTACCCTTATCTATTTTATGATTTTCAATTGCAAGTAAGGAGACATTTATAGGGCATGCTAACAATTATGTGATAATAGATTCGTATACTACTTCATAATAAATTTATCTGAGTAGTCAAATCATTCTGAACTTTATTATAATAATTTCAAAATCTCAAAATAATAGAGTACGATATCAAAATATAATATATATTGTATAAAAAACGATAAACGCATTGCATTATTTATCATATTCTGAACCTCACTTCATTATCTATCATATTCTGAACCTCACTTCATATGTTTATTACTCATCATCGGAAAAGTAGCAATTAGAAACATAGTCGGGACTCGTAGCGAAATGATGATACATTCTTGCGCTGTGATGGTCGCCATCTTCAGCAAACTCCCTATATTTTGCTTGTAGATCCATCCAGTTTAAACGTATTCTCATTCGATTCTCTTCCTCTCTTGCACGGAATAAAGCTAGTTCCAGTTGTTGAGGGGTGTCTCGCTGCATGTGTATGTCGCGTTGTTTAGTTATTCACACTCCATGCTCTTGACATTGGGCTACACATCTTTGCAAACACCTTACACGCCATTCCCACTCCCTATGCATCGTGATTACTGAACCTCTTGAGTAACGTAAATTCGGATCCATTGAATACCTAAAATCGTCATCACAAAATCATTTCCGACCAGTAGCTCGAATAATATCACCAGGAGTGTAACTCATTTCTCTTCAATTAATATACAACATCAACTTCCAAATAACATTCTATTTTGGTTAATAAACAAAGATGAAAGACCACTTTTATCTTATCTATTTTTAGTATAAAGTAATTATTGCATTGTCAAATTAAAAACTATTGTACCTCATAAATGAAGTACACATGCCTGTAATATTCACGTGCTACTTAATTTTCATACTGCTTTGAAACACATATAATTGATTTGTCAAATTATACAGTTTATACAACTTTTACTGCATTTGACAAGACTACTCATTTACTTTGTTGCATTCTGCATGTGGCTACCTAGCAGTGGCATGCCCTTAAAAATTTGCATTTGTAAAGTGACATTTATACATGTAACTTTATTTAATTTTTTCTGTAAAAAGTGAAAACTTTTATCAAAGAGTTATCTGCATTTGCAAAGTGACATGTATACATGTCATTATTATTTTTCGTGTCTCCTTCCACTTGAACCTTTTTAGTGTTTCACTAGTCATTTTCGTGTCTCAAAATTATTGAAAATGTTTGCATGTGCCTTATACAGTGTATTCACGAGATACCTTACTCATTTAATGATAAGAGTCTATAAATTAAAACCTACACGACCATAAGTCATATTGCATTTTTTTGCAATTGCATAAGTTACAAACCATTTATACTATATTTCAATGGATTCAGTACATTACATATCACTAAGAAACCTTCGGCCTGTAAGTCAAATTCAGCGGAGAATCAAAGTTCAAGTATCACGAAATGATGACTATAATAATAACAACATAGCGTATCGAGGTTTGCAGATGATACTTGTTGATGAATATGTAAGATGCTTTAACAACTTAATCTTGTCAATCACCAAATTCATTTATATGGTTCTCATAAATCTATTTATGGGTCCGTACAACGCAACTGTATGCATGTATGGATACCGTTTGGGGAGGTAGGTCGTTTTCATGGTCGAATTGTCGAATGTCAAACTTATGATATTTCAAATTTTCTTGTGACACCCTACGAGGGCAATTATAAATGTGTTGAAGGGGACATGCACAATCTCATTTGTTATTTAACTCAAATTACTGAAGTTCCCGATACTTATGAAGATGTATTTGACTTTGTTGATCTTTCAACAATTGATGAGGTTTACTTACAAAATGATCACTGTGTTGGTAATCATTATACTCCATTTTCATTGAACCTTTTCGTATTACATTTCGTTATATATTAACATTTTCCTCTTTTCTGGGTTGTAGATGTGGTTGGATTAATTATTGACCGAGGAAATGTACAACAAGTTACAAATGCAAGAAATGTACATCAAAGGTCTTTAAAAATGGTTATTGGTGATGAAATGTAAGAAAAACAAGTTAAATCCATCTTGGTGCAAAGATTTTTCAAAATATGTATTCCGTTTCCTCAAAATTGCTACTATATTGAAATAACAAAGTTAAAGTTGTCTTTTCGGAAGCAAATGCTTTACCAGTTAATAGGAAGTTGAACTTCGCTGCTCTGCAACGTCTACACCCATATACCATTACCATTTCTAGATGCAAAATAAACCTTAATACTGATACAGGCGGGACCTGGATGACCGATGCACCTTCAACCAGGTTTTACGTTAATCGTTAGAGTGCGGAAGACAGTGAGTTACACTGCAAATTTAGGGTTAAAAATACACCTCTTGTGTGGACACGAAGTATTGGTGACCCATGATCATGGTGATGTTGAACCTCGATCGCAACATGTTGACGAGAATCATTATATTCTGATTTGACGGCATGCAAATTTAAATTTCGTACTCTATATCGGGATTATATTTCCATTTCATTTTTTTTGTATATATGCATTCTACATCTATATTAGTTGTATATTTCTTTATCGTAATGTTATTATCATTAATAGTTGCGTGCTAATTTCAATTTTGTGTCAAATTACTGTTTTGTATTAGTTCTTTCCTAGTTTATCATGAATTTATCCTACCATTTTTGGGTAGTCAAAACTCATAAATTTTTAAATTTATTTATTTTTAAAAATATAAAGTAATCAAAGTACTACTACACGAAAAGAAGTTTTTACAAAATAAAAATAAAAATTGTAACTACATTTGAAAAACCCGTGAAATTGTGTCTTCGTTAGTAAAAATCCGCACTCGACTCGCAAGACACCATTTTTGAAGTTACGAAAGTCATATATATACAATGTTTTGATTAAAATAAAAAATACATACAAAAAATAGCTTTATATCACTATCCAACAAAAAAAAATTAGACCAAAATAGTTTTTCTTTAATTCAATATAATAGTTTAAAATATGCACTTCACCATAATTTTTTACCTCGTAAAAACTGCACATGGCACAAACGGAGGGGGAGGAAAGAAAAATAAGGAAAATGCCCCAAAACGCCACTTCTTGTGGGTATCTGTGGCAGAACCCAAAAAATAGTGGCCTTTCTGTGCCATTTTTGGAAGAGTTTGCACTGCTGTACCAAAAAAATAAACTTTATATTCAAACGTGCCAAAAATGTCTGGGAGCCCGAATTTCAACTTTTCAGTTCTATTTGTGAGACATTCCGAAAGACTGCCTTCTAATATTCGCATAATTATGATGTGCTGGCCCTTCTATGTGTTTTAGGCTTTTGATTGGATTAGCACCTTTTTATAAGTATGAACCACTTCGATTGTCTGGGTTCTAATACACCGTAATAATGCTGCAAGATCCAATTGATAAAAGGGTGTTGAATAATACAGATGTGTTATAAACCTTTGTTATAAACCTTGACTGCAAATATGAGTTATGTTTAATGTAGAGGAAGTATAGGAGAATAGAAGATGGAGAGAAAGTTGTGTTTTATTTCATTAGCTAAATGAGCTATTTATAGTAGTTGGTTTACAAGACTTACTAAGTAAGCTATTCAAATCTTCTTTATTAAGTATTACAAAACTTCCTCAATAAGATTTACAAGTCTTCTTCGATAAGCTTTACAAGTCTTCCTCGATAAGCTTTACAAGTCTTCCTCAGTAAGATTTGAGAGACTTCCTCGATACGCTTTGACAATCACTTTATTTTTATTCAAATATTTTAACACTCCCCCTTAATTGTCAAATGCGAGTTATTACAAAGATTGACTGCCTCGTTAAAACCTTGCAAGGAAAAACCCAGTGGGATAAAAACCTTGACGAAGGAAAAAGAGTACAGCCTCCTCCTGAATAAAATGTCTCACATTTTGATGTAGCAAACTTTTTAACCTCCGCATACCCATATTATTTCTCAGCTTCTCAAATATTGATGTAGGTAGTGAATTTGTAAGTATATCCGCCAGATTATCGCATGAGCGAACTTGTTGAACATCAATATCACCATTTTCTTGAAGTTCATAAGTATAGAAGAATTTTGGCAATATGTGTTTTGTTCGATCCCCTTTAATATATCCTTCCTCAAGTAGTTTAATGCAGGCCGAGTTATCCTCGAATAAAACTGTAGGACTGTCTGAAATATTTGATAATCCACATAATTCTCGAATATGTTGAATGACCGACCTTAGCCAAATACATTCTTTGCTTGCTTCATGAATTGCTAGTAACTCTGCGTGGTTTGATGAAGTTGCAGCCATAGTCTGTTTTGTAGACTTCCAAGAGATAGCAGTATCACAATATGTAAATAGGTAACTTGTTTGTGATCGCCCAAAATGAGGATCTGACATGTATCCAGCATCTGCATATCCAACTAGCCGTGATCTTGAATTGTTTGGGAAGAATAGTCCAAGATCGATTGTCCCTCGAAGATATTTGAATATATGTTTTATTCCATCCCAATGCCTTTTAGTAGGTTCAGAACTAAATCTTGCCAACAGGTTCACTGCAAATGCAATTTCAGGCCGTGTGTTGTTTGCAAGATACATGAGAGTGCCAATTGCACTGAGATATGGAACTTCAGGTCCAAGAGTCTCTTCATCTTGTTTTCTAGGACGGAAAGGATCCTTTTCAACCTCAAGTGATCGAAAAACCATTTATGTGGTTAGTGGATGAGCTTTGTCCATGTAGAACCGATCAATAATTTTTTCAGTGTAGTTTGATTGATGAACAAATATTTCTGAAGATAAGTGCTCCACCTGTATACCTAAACAAAATCTTGTCCTTCCAAGATCTTTCATTTCAAACTCATTTTTCAAATAGTTAGCAACATTAGTAATATCTTCAGTAGTACCGATAATATTCAAATCATCCACATATACAGCAATAATAACAAAACCAATTGATGATCGTTTAATAAAAATGCAAGGACACACTTGATTATTAACATATCCATCATTCAATAAGTATTCACTAAGCCTGTTGTACCACATACGACCAGATTGTTTCAAACCATACAATGATCGTTGTAATTTAACGGAATATAAATGTTGAGGCTTAGTGTCCTCAATATTTAACCCTTCAGGAATTTTCATATAAATATCACTATCAAGTGATCCATATAGGTATGCTGTCACAACGTCCATCAAACGTGTTTCCATTTTTTCCATACAAGCCATACCCATTAGAAAATGAAAAGTAACTCTATCCATCACAGGAGAGTATGTTTCCTGGCAATCAAAACCAGGTCTTTGAGAGAATCTCTGGGCTACTAGCCGGGCCTTATATCTCACAATTTCATTTCTATCATTTCGTTTTCGTACAAACACCCATATATTCCCGACAGGGACTACACCAACTGGTGTTCGGAATGCAGGTCCAGATACATTTCTCTTGCGCAAGGATTACAATTCTTCTTGAATCGCAATTTTCCATTTTGGCCAATCATCTCGGTGTCGACACTCTTCCACACTTTGTGGTTCAGGATCGGAGTTCATAATAATATCAGATGCCACAGAAAAAGCATATACATCATCAACCTCAATACTCCCACGATACAGTAATTTCGCGTTATGGACATAATTCATTGAGATCTCATAATTTTCAGGTACATTTGCTTCTGTGGAAGCATTTGCCACTTCTGGGGCAACATTCTCTTCTGGAGGCAATCCCACGTCTGAGAGTTTTGTTACAGCCACTTCAGGGGCTTGAACCTCTTCAGAAGGAAATACCACTTCTGGGGTATTTTCTGAAAATTTTGCCACTTTTGGGGCAATTCCAATCAATTTCCGTTTTCGTGGTACAATATCTTTTGCACCAATAGGTCTACCATGCTTCTGGCGTGGCTTTGAATCACCAATCAATTCTTCAGGAATTGATTTCTTAGTAGGAATTTCAACTCGTGCCGGAGCATTAACAACAGGTATATGTGACCTTATAATATGTCTAGAGTCACTAAAGGCATCCGACATTTGATTAACAATATTTTGCATATGAATAATTCTTTGAACTTCAGATTTACATTGATTAGTACGTGAATTAATAGAATTTAATCCTGATGCATTCCATGATATTTCGGAATTTAATTTATGCAAATCATTATCTCCACCTAATTTAGGGAACATGGATTCATCAAAATGACAATCAGCATAGCGAGCAGTAAAAACATCACCAGTTAATGGTTCCAGATATCTTATAATAGATGGGGAATCAAAACCAACATACATTCCAATTCTTCTTTGAGGTCCCATTTTATTTCTTTGTGGTGGTGATATAGGAACATACACAGCACAACCAAATACTTTTAAATAGGATATATTAGGTACTTGACCAAGAACTAATTCTTAAGGGGATTGTTTGTGGTAAGCAGAAGGCCTTATTCTAATTTTGCAGCATGAAGTATTGCATGACCCCAAACAGATATAGGTAACTTTGCCCTTAGGAGTAAGGGACGGGCAATAAGTTGAAGTCTTTTAATTAAGAATTCTGCTAGACCATTTTATGTATGTACGTGAGCCGCCGGGTGTTCGAATGAGATTCCTACTGACATGCAATATTCATTAAAAGTTGCAGATGTAAATTCAGCAGCATTATCTAGTCGGATTAATTTAATGGGATGGTCAGGAAATTGAGCTCGGAGTTTAATTATTTGGGCAAGTAATTTGGCAAAGGCTGTATTTCGGGTTGTAAGTAGATATACATGAGACCATCGAGTTGACGCATCAATTAAAACCATAAAGTACCTAAATGGGCCAGAAGATGGATGAATAGGACCACAAATGTCACCTTGAATTCTTTCTAAGAATTTCGAGGACTCGGTTTGAAGCTTAACTGGGGATGGTCGGACAATCAGTTTTCCTAAGGAACATGCTAAACAATGAAGTTCATCTTGGGATATTTTCTTTTGAGTTTTAAGAGGATGTCCCACATAATTTTCAATGATACGACGCATCATAGATACTCCTGGATGACCGAGTCTTTCGTGCCAAAAGGAAAGTAGTTTTGGGTCTATGACTTTGGGGATGTTGACACTATGAGATTCAAGAACTCGTATACTCGTAACATATAATCCTGAAGAAACCGAGTGGAATTTTTCTAGGACCCTTTTATTGTCAACGGTGTTTGAGGTGATGAGAAGGAATTCTTTTTCATTCTCATTAGTAGTTTCAACGTGAAACCCGTTAAGACGGATATCTTTAAAACTCAGTAGGTTTCTAGTTGACTTGCTAGAGTATAGAGCCTCTTGTATGTGTATGTGTGTCTTATTTGGTAGAAGAAAGCTAGCTTTTCCAAAACCTTCTATTATATTTGATGTACCCGATACCGTCCAGACATATGAGTTGGTTTTAGTCAATTGTGAGAAGTATTTCTGACTCTGTTAAATAGTGTGTGTGGTTGCGCAGTCAACAATGCATATATCTTCCATCTCTATACATATATAAATGAAAAATATCTTTATTAAATACACATCGAGTACATAGAACAACAACATGAAATAAGTACATAAAATGAGTACATAAGTAAAACATAAAGAAAATAAGTAAAGCAGGACAATATATATGAAGTCTAGTCGCTTAAACCATAATAAAGATTAGCACCAGTGTCTATTTCATTTGAGGCCTTATTGACTGGTTCATTAACTAGATTATAATTAGCGAAGTTGGTTTCTACTCTCTTTCCATTATTCCTTTTGGATGACTCGTAGAGATCAACAAGATGTTTGGGTGTGCGACAAGTACGTTTCCAGTGCCCCTCAGATCCGCACCTATGACAGATGCCTCGGTTCTCTCCTTCTTGGGGTGCCTTTCTTTTATTTGGCACTTCACGTTGCCATTTCTGGTGGCCAGAGTTGTAACCATCACGTTGCCACTTCAGGTGGCCAGAATGATACTGATTGTGAAACTGACCATGAAAATTTCCACGTCCACGGTTTCGTCCATAACCCCGTCCTCCTCCATGCCCTTACCCACGTTCATTCTTCAAAAATGACGTGTTATGTACTTCAGGTAACTGGGCAGAGCCTGTGTGACGTATCTGATGATTTTTCAGTAGCAACTCATTATTCTTTTCAGCCACAAGAAGGAGAGATATCAGCTCGCCATATTTCTGAAAATTACGCTCCCTATATTGTTGAGCCAGGATCATAGTGTTGGGGTGAAAGGTTGAGAGGGTCTTTTCAATCATTTCTGCATCAATAATATTTTCACCACATAAAATTAATTTTGAGCTTATCTTGAAAAGAGCATAATTATATTCAGCTACATATTTGAAATCTTGTAATCTCAAATTAATCCAGTCATATCGGGCAGATGGCAATTGAACAAGTTTCTGGTGATCAAATCTATCTTTGAGATTATTCCAAAGGGTGAGTGGATTTTTGATAGTGAGGTATTCAGATTTTAGATCTTCGTGGATGTGATGCCTAAGAAAGATAATCGCTTTTGCATTTTGTTCAACAGTAGGGATTTTTTCCGGGTCAATAGTATCTTTTAGGCCATTAGCACTAAGGTGTAATTCCGCATCAAGGACCTATGCCAAATAATTATTCCCCGAAACATCCAAGGCAACAAACTCTAATTTTGCAAGATTCGTCATTCTAAATAGATTTTAAATAAGATATAATATGTCACATAATATTTGAACAAGCAAGTTGAAATAATAACTTTATACAAAAGTTACGACGGCATAGCCGGCCATAAAACTTTTGATTATTACTTGACGGCAGCGCCATCTTTATAGTAGTATTACTTGACGGCAGAGCCATTATTATATTAGGGTTAAATATCAAAGTGGTCATTCAACTGAATACCATATATCAGTTTTATCATTAAACTTAACGGGGTATCATTTGAATCACTAAAATTATAATAAATATCAAATGAATACCTCAAAATAGGTGCTTGGGAATTAAAAATTATTTTATGGAATTTTATACATGTTTCTTGAATCCTATTACAATCAAATGAAAAGTTATGAATTCATATTATTTTAGATGATTTAGTGAGATTTTTAAAAATTTATCTACTAATTATTTTTATTTAAATCAAAAAATATAACTATAAAATTAAAAATAAATAGTAGATCAATTTTTAAAAATCTCACTATATTATCAAAAATACTAGAATTCATATATTTTCATTTGGTTATAATAGAATTCAAGAAAAATGTATAGAACTCTATAAAAATAATTTTTAATTCTCGAGCACCTATATTGAGGTATCCGTTCGATATTTATTATGACTTTAGTGATTCAAATGATACCCCGATAAATTTGATGATCAAACTGATATATGACCTTCAGTTGAGTGACCAATTTGATATTTAACCCTATTATATTATTATTTGACGGCATAACCATCTTTATAAATTTCAATCAGTAACATAAATATGTAATAATATTTAGAAGAAAATGAGGAAAAGAAAATGTACCTCTTTTATGAAATAGTTTTAGTTGATAGGGACTCGTGGGTCAGAATAAGTCGTAGCTCTTTCGAGAATAAAGCTTCAGTTGGCAGAGACTCGTGCTGATAACGTGTTATAAACCTTTGTTATAAACCTTGACTGAAAATATGAATTATGTTTAATGTAGAGGAAGTATATGGGAATAGAAGATGGAGAGAAAGTTGTGTTTTATTTCATTAGCTAAATGAACTATTTATAGTAGTTGGTTTACAAGGCTTACTAAGTAAGCTATTCAAATCTTCTTCATTAAGTATTACAAGTCTTCTTCGATAAGTTTTACAAGTCTTCCTCGATAAACTTTACAAGTCTTCCTCGGTAAGATTTAAGAGACTTTGACAATCACTTTATTTTTATTCAAATATTTTAACAAGATAGAAAATAAAACGAGATCAAACGAGGTTTTTAAAATGTCATATGAAGTCTAATGGAAACCCCATTATAAAAAAGTGGAAAAGAGTTATTAGATAAACTTAGAATCAGTTGGAATCACGAAACACCACCACCTGAACTTAAACCCCAATTACTGTAACTGCAGTTGTTTATGCGCTTGAATAAAAAGAAACAGTTGGTAGCTTATCATATATACGAGGTCATATTTGTGTAACATTTAAAAAATTGTTACTACCAAACCCCAACTAAAAGCAGGCAGGGGGGGGGGGGGATGGAGGGTTGGATGCCGCTGTTTGAGATATTGATGAATTCGGCGTACCCAGAAGCCCAAGCATCTGTATGGCTTAAACAACATTCTTACAACCCACCCTCTTCTTCTTCTTCTTCTTCTTCTTCTTCTTCTGCTTATTCTTCTTCTATCACCACAACCACAACTTCCTTTCTTTCACTCCTTACCAAACCCACTTACACCACCCTTCTCCATTCGGATGGTTCATCTCAGTCTCCTCACACTACAAGGTAATTCAACGAGGTCTCGCGTCGCAGCTTCTTGCCCGTTCGCCTCGAATGTTTTGATATTTATATATATATATATAACCCAGCTGCTTTTTCTATTTTAATTACCTCTTAACTTGTTGTTTAATAATGAATAGGACGAGGAGGAGGTTTATGTGGATTCAGACTTTGCCAAATCTGCTTCAGGCTCGTCTTCTGTCTTTTCTTGCTTTTGATTACACGACCTTTTCTGCACCGGAATTGTATAAACTTGCTAACAATTTGTTAACCTCTGATGATGATCACCAACTTCATTTTTGGGTCAAAACTGCTGCACGCCAACTGCTCGACCTTGTGTCGGGCTCAAATTATGATTGGGTTTCTGGTTTTAGTTTAGATTCTGAGCCCCACAACGTTCCCGAGGACTTCCAGCTTTTGCCTGATTGGCTTAAGCAGCCTGTTGTTGACGGTGATTCGCGTCTCGTTTTGCCCTGGCTTCCTCTCTTATCTCATGAATTTAATACAGGAATGCCAGTTGACGCATTTGGGATTTTATATGATGATGATTCCTTGAACAAAGTTCAACAGATTGAAGATGAGGAGGATTTTGATACAGTTGATTTTCTTCGTATGAATAATGATCGTGTAAATCCCGATATTGAAAAGATGGCAGCTATATTGAAGTCCAAGGTATTAAATTCTGAATGTACATCACAAGTTGTCGAATTGGCTGATGAAATTCAAAATCTTTGTGATGGACGGGATGTCAATTCTTTGGCTGTTTTAAGTTTAGTGGAGCCTTGGCAAGCAGATGCTGAAACAGCTTCGCTTCTACTTTCCCATTTTTTAAATCAAAGTAGCAAAAACCTTAGTTGGCCAAGCCTTGTTCTATGCTCCATAGTTCTTCCCAAGCTGTTAGTACTCGAGGAACCAGCTTCACGTATGCTACTTACTTCAACAATAGAATATTGCAAGATGCATCAGAGATCATCTGTATATGCACTTTTGTATCCGTTGATTCTACGGAAGAATGGTATAAACAACCCCATTAGTGACGTGGTTGCAAGAGTGGTAAAGGAATGCTTGCACCCAGCTCATGTTTCATCCTTCTGTCAGAAGTTGCTTTGTGGAGAAGACAATGCTAGGAAATTCGTCTGCCTTCCTTGCCATCAATATCTTATATCTGATGAACTGGTATGGAATGAACCATTGTTTAGCCTCTTTCAAATTATCTTGAATCGTAATGTTCTCTTAACTGAAGATGTAGTTGCTCGACTAGTTTATCATATCGGCGAATTGGCTATTAGGTTTAGAAATTCATTGATATTCGGGAATTTTTTGTTATGTTTAGTCAATAGATGTAGCCGCCCATTATTAAGGTCTCATAAGCTTTCGTTGATTAGAGCAGTTGAACAAACTAATACAATTGTATCGAAATCGTTAATGTCAAAGTTGAGTATCTTGTGACTATATATGCACCTTTGCAACTTTTGTAATGTTGACATTCTTTCTCTTGAGAACAATGATTTTATTAATTTGTTCCTTAGAAGCCTATATTATTTGACGTAAGCTGGGATTTGCATTCTTCAAATTATATCAGTCACTACTTGAACAAGATTCCCGTAAAGAAAATTGATTTACCTCGCAAGTTCCAATTTTAGATGTTATAATTTTTCTTGTTGGAGCCCATATTAGTGTTTATTTTTTTTAGGATTACATTTTTGTCGAGTGATCATTTGGTTGAGAGTTTAAATTAGTTCCAAAATTAGTATGTTATTTTACTTCATAGTACTCATTAGTGATAGAAATCAGCAGTTTCCGATATGTCAATGTTTAGCAGGCCTAAAATAACGTATCAAAAGAGGACGCACATGTAAATAGAAAACAATTGAACTTGTAGTTGTATGTTATACCAGAGCCCAGAGGGTATTGTGGTAGTTGTTGAAAATGCCATTTTCATTTGCAAATACAGCGAAGGTGTGACTGCCTTGATCTTGTGGTTGTTGGTGAAAATGCCATATCTTTTTGCAAATATAGTGAAGGTGTGACTGCTCTGACCTTTGTTTAGTAAATATCCGTGGTCAAGGATTGTGCTTAGAGCCATAAACGAACCAAGCTGTTCACGAACAAGTTCATACTGTTGCATATGATTATTTTCCTCGATTCCTTCCAGCCCATCTGTTTGCATATTCATGGCCAAAAATTATTTGTTTTGATGTTAGATAGGTTCATGTTGCCCGGAAGATGTCATAAGAACACGTGAGTGCTGCTGCTGCCTACCGAAAATTCTGATGCGCGGCCACAGACGCAAACACACAAAAAGCGCAGATTAAATATGTGGAAAATTATAATATGAGTGTGCATATATAATTGGGGGTTACGAGTTTACCAGGGAGAAGCTGCTGCTCGATTAGGCATGGAGAAGCTGCTGCTCGATCAGGCATCTTAAGAGTTTTAAGATGTTTTAAAACTATTTACTTGGCAAGAAAAATGACATGCTACAAATTAGTTACGTGTGTAACTCAAAAGCTTGAGCTGCAATCAAAACAATTTTTTTCTTTTCAAATTCGAATTGGTCATTTCTTATTGTTTTTACCAAAAAATGCGAGGTTAAATGTTAAGGTTATGATTGCGGATATGAACGTAAACAAGAACAAAATAAATATGTTTGGCACGAGAGATTGGTGACGCGGAAAACCCCAAGAATGGGAAAAAATCGCGGGTGTGATTGTGTACCCAACCTAAAACGTAATTCACTAAATGTATGATAGGAACTATAAGAGTTTCATCTAACAAGAGTGAACAAATACAAGTATCATCACTAGTATTTTTACATCTGGTTGTATGTCTTGGTTTTTCGGGTATATTGTTTATGTTTTATGGTTTTCATCCTTGACGAACTCGAGCTGCGTTTTATGGTTTTCATCCTTGACGAACTCGAGCTGTTATAGGACTTTGAATCTAGTTGCTGTGTTTGTGTGTTGTTCGAGTTGCATTTCTCCTTCCTCCACATTAGCTTTTTCTTTTAGGTTGTTCCTCTTTTTTCTCCTACTCTCCACTTATCTCTCTATTTTGAATTGTGAGTGAAGATCGTGTTGCTTGTTCAACAATAATCCCTAAAAATCCAGTGTTTAACAGAACAAGTCATACTCTTATTAGTTGATCTTCATGTCGACTTCCTGCAAGACGTCGGCTCATCCTTCCTGTCCCGACTTGCTTGCAGTGTTGTCCGCTCCTTGATCATGTCTTGACATCAACGAAAATGTAGGCTTAACAATAGCCCCAGATTTTGTTAATTAAATAAATTAATTAACAAAATCTACAACTAAATCTTTTAATGTGTATTTGTGCTATGCAGTGTATATAGCGTGTGATAATGATGTTAGGTCACACAACACTGTAGAAGGGGGTTGAATACAGTGTTTACACAATCCAATTGATTTAACACAAGTATGTAACAAAAATCAAGTATATTGAATAAACTCTATTACAATAAGAACTGTTGTTCTCTCTCAGTGATGAACAAATATCACTAAGAGCTGCTAGTTTACAATGTATAATCTTCGCGATAATGATAACACATATAGTGTAAACCCTAAGTCTGTGTTTATATAATACACAGTTACAAGATAAATTCTAATTGATATGGAATACAATTCTATCTCCTAAAATATATCAATCAGATATCTTATACAAGTCTTCCAGTCTTCTAACTCTTTCCATGCATATCTTTATTTGTTTTAGTTTCGATCTTCTTTCCTGTAAATCAGTTTCCTTCCTTAACTGTAAGTCTTCCTGCACTCAAGTTTTAATATGACCTTAGGTCCTGACTTCCAGTAAGTCCTGATTTTAGTAAGTCCTGATATGTCCTGTTTGTTAAGATCTGAAAATTAAACATGAATCATACTAGACATGACATCTCAAATATATCTAACAATCTCCCCCAACTTGTAAATTAAGCAAAATATACAAGTTAATAGATTTGATGATGTCAAAAACATTTAAGTATAAATGCAAATAAGAGTTTAACTAGATAACTAACTACAACTTACAGTCCTTGTAGCTTTTACCAATCTCACTGAGTCAATCCGAATCCATAATGATTCTTGACAAAGCTTGATATCAGCTTTTCTTCTTTAATCCTCAGGATTTGAGAGAGTGTAGTCTTGACTTGCTTCATCTCTTCATTCTGACTTCCAATCTGGTAGATTGCAGTCCTTAAAGCAGTAATATGGTTTCTTTCTAAACCATCATTCAGTCTTATTACTCTAGGATGAGAAGAATCTTCATTGTAGCACAAATATTTCTCATTCAGTAACACTTCAAGCTTAGCAGAATCCTTCTTCATTGGAATTTCACTTCCATCATCTTCAACAATATTAGGAATGAATTCTGTAACCCTTGAACCAGAAATTCTTACTTTATCTCTGATGGTCTTCAATATGAAATTTGACCATCTCCTGGTTGTTGGATTTTAATCACAGCGGAAGCATGGTAAAACACTTTTACACATATAAAATCCATATAAAAGCATATAAATCGTGATTAAAACATATGAATCGATTACTAACCTTTAATAGCGATCCAAAAGCAACGATCGGAGATCCTTAGCAGCTGCTCCTCAAATGTGAAGCACTCCACCGGTATCCACCAAGAAAACGATGCTAAGGAGGAGGAGGAGGTGGAGAGAATTAGGTTTTTCTAAAAATTTTGGGTTAGAATAAAAATAGGGTTTATAATATTATATTTATAGGCAAAATTTTCAGCTGAAATTTTCCCATAAAATATTATTATTAACCCATTATTATTCACATTAATAATTAAAACATCTTTTAATTATTAATCCTTTTTCTAAACACTTTAGAAATAATTCTCTCTCTTGATTTAATTTCCAAAAATTAAATTCTTAATTAATAATATTAAGAACTTTTCTTAATTAATTTATAATCAATTAAATCTCATTTAATCAATTATTAAATTTGCCAATTAATTATTTATTTCATAAATAAATAATTATTAGCCATTATTAATTAATTCCTCCACCATTAAATCATTCTCTTTTATGGCGTGACCCTGTAGATTCAATATTAAGCCGGTAGTAGAAATAAATAATAATAAAACTATTTTATCATTATTTATATAAATTCTCTAATTTATTAAATATGATTAATTAATTAATCATATTTATTCTACATCATGAGGGATACTTCTCAGCATATCGCGACTATCCGGATAATACGAATTCACTGCTTAGAATACCAAGAACCTATTCAGTGAATATTTACCGTACAATTAACTCTTTCTACCCTACAATGTCCCGATTAAATACAAGGCATGGAACTTGTGTCAAGCCTATCTAATTTAATCATTTGCTTTCCCATTTACTATGCTCAGTTCTATGTAAATTAGAAACTCCTTTCTAATTTCATTCACCCTGGCCAGAGATTCCTGAACTAGCATAAGTAAATCAGCCTTGAACATTCTCTTCCTTCACTAGAAGGGGTAGATCCTTTATTGATCATTCACTATCTTCGTGTACAAATTCCTATACCCAGTAGAGCCCTAATAATTGTCCCTGGAGACTAAGAACTAAACCAAAACATAGTTCAGTGTACACAAGATGACTATGATGACCTCAAGTCTAAGGATACTTGTACAACTATCACTATGTGAACAACTGCTGACACGTGAGTGAACTCCATCAGTTGTTCAGCTGTGCGAGTCATGTTCAGTGAACTTATTCTATAATAAGCACCTACATACTAGCTATAGTGTCACCACACAAATATCTATGAGAACAGTCATCCTTCATAATCAAGCAAGCATAGTATGTACCGATCTTTGCGGATTATTAATTACCAGTTAGTAATCCTATGACCAGGAACTATTTAAGTTTAGAGTTATCATCTTTTAGGTCTCACTATTATGATCTCATCATAATCCATAAAAAGCTTTACTCTAAACTATGGTATATCTTATTTAAACACTTAAATAGATAGAGCCCGTAATAAAAAACAAAACAAGTCTTTTATTAATATCAATGAAATCAAAACAAATTACATAAAAAGTTATACCTAAATCCTTATACATGATTGGACTTAGGACATATCTCTTTCAATCTCCCACTTATACTAAAGCCAATCACTCTGGTATCTAATACCCATCCTGTCTTTATGACGATCAAAGTGACTGTGAGAAAGTGGCTTTGTGAGTGGGTCTGCTACGTTGTTATGTGTGTCAACTCTCTCGACGTTGACATCTGCTCTTTCAACAACCTCCCTAATCAGATAAAAGCGCCGCAGGACATGTTTGGAATTTTTATGAGACCTAGGTTCCTTGGCTTGTGCTATTGCTGCGTTGTTATCACAATACAACACAATAGGCTCTTCAACGCTAGGAACAACTCCCAACTCAGAAACAAATTTCCTCATCCAAACAACTTCTTTTGCAGCCTCACTTGCAGCTATATATTCTGCTTCCGCTGTGGAGTCAGCCGTTGTCGACTGTTTGGAACTCTTCCAACTTATCGCACCACCATTTAGAGTAAACACGTACCCTGACATGGATTTGCTATCACTCTCTGATTGAAAACTAGAGTCAGTATAACCCTCTATTTTCAACTCAGATTCACCACCAAAAACAAGAAAAATGTCCTGAGTCCTTCGCAAGTACTTAAGGATGTTTTTCACTGCTTTTCAGTGGTCTTCACCTGGATTGGACTGATATCTGCTCGTCACACTAATTGAATAAGCAACATCAGGCCTTGTACACAACATCGCGTACATGATAGATCCTATTGCTGAAGCATAAGGAATCTTACTCATACGCTCTCTTTCCTCAGGTGTCTTAGGAGACATTTTTTCGGAAAGGGACCTCCATGACTCATCGGTATGAGACCTCTTTTGGAGTTTTTCATGCTAAACCTTTTAAGCACTTTCTGGATGTATGTACCCTGGGTAAGACCTATCATTCTTCTAGATCTATCTCTATAGATCTTCATACCGAGAATGTAGGATGCTTCTCCCAAGTCCTTCATGGTGAAGTTCTTTGATAGCCATACTTTGACTGATTGCAGTATCGGTATATCATTTCCTATAAGAAGTATGTCATCCACATACAATACAACAAATGTTACCGCGCTCCCACTAACCTTCTTGTAGACACATGGTTCATCTATGTTTTTGATAAAATCAAACTCTTTGATTGTCTCATCAAAACAGGTGTTCCATCTACGAGAAGCTTGCCTTAAACCATATATGGTTCGCAGCAGCTTACACACTAGGTGTTCATTTCCCTTGGAAAGAAAACCTTCTGGCTGTGTCATATACACTTCCTCCTCAAGTTCCCCATTGAGGAAGGCCGTTTTCACGTCCATTTGCCAGATCTCATAGTCGTAGTAAGCAGCAATCACAAGCAAAATCCGAATTGATTTTAACAGGGCTACAGGCGAATAGGTTTCATCAAAGTCAATCCCTTGTCTTTGATTAAATCCTTTTGCCACTAGCCTAGCCTTATAGGTCTCCACCTGGCCATCTGCTCCAATATTTCTCTTATATACCCACCTGCACCCAATAGGCTTAACACCTTCAGGCGCTTCAATCAGAGTCCATACTTGGTTGGTATACATAGATTCCATTTCGGATTTCATGGCACTTTGCCATTTCTCTGAGTCAACACTACTCATAGCCTCATTATAGGTCTTAGGGTCGTCTTCATCAATGATTGACAACTCATTGTCATTCTCAATGACAAGGCCATAATACTTCTCAGGTTGGCGAGACACTCTCTCTGACTTGCGAACGGGCTGTTCCACAGAAGGTTGTTTAGTCTGAACAGGTGTTTCCACTTGATCCGTAGTAGTTTGTGCTTCTTGAACTTCATCAAGTTCAATTTTGCTCCCACTGTTTCCTTCAAGGATAAACTCCTTTTCCAAGAAGGTAGCATGTCTGGAGATAAACACCCGATGATCGGTGTAAAAGTAATACCCTAAAGTCTCTTTAGGATATCCCACAAAACTACATTTTACGGATCGAGATTCCAGCTTATCTGGGTCAACTTTCTTGACATAAGCTGGACATCCCCAAATCTTAACATGTTTAAGACTCGGTTTCCTTTCTTTCCATATCTCATATGGAGTTTGAGGAACAGATTTGGAAGGCACCTTATTCAGTAAATATGCTGAGGTTTCGAATGCGTAACCCCATAGGAATACTGGAAGATTCGCATAGCTCATCATGGACCGAACCATGTCTAACAAAGTTTGATTTCTCCTTTCAGATACCCCATTCAACTGTGGAGTATATGGAGGAGTCCACTGGGAGACTATACCATTTTCTTTGAGATAATCTAGAAATTCTCCATTCAAGTATTCACCACCTCGATCTGATCGAAGAGTTATAATACTATTTTTGGTTTGTTTCTCCACTTCATGTTTATATTCCTTGAACTTTTCAAAGGCTTCAGACTTGTGTTTCATCAAATACACATATCCGAATCTAGATCTATCATCTATGAAAGTAATGAAGTACGAAAATCCACCCATGGCTTGCGTAGACATTGGTCCACATACATCTGTGTGTACCAATCCTAGTAAATCTGCAGCGCTCTCTCCATGTCCACTAAATGGAGATTTGGTCATTTTACCCAATAGACAAGACTCGCATGTAGGATATGATTCAAAATCAAAAGGGTCTAGTAACCCTTCCTTATGCAATGTCCGCAGTCTATTTTCACTAATATGACCTAGCCTACAGTGCCATAAATAGGTCAGATTTTCATCATCTCGTTTTCTTTTATTAGTTTGTTCAATCTGAAGTAAATCATGCTCTACGTCACATACATACAGACCATTATTTAAAATTCCACGTCCATAAAGAACATTATCTCTAAGGATAGAACATTCATTATTCTTAATAATAAATGAAAAACCATCCAAATCCAACATAGGGATAGAAACAATATTCCTCATAATAGAGGGAACGTAATAACAATTATTCAAAATAATAGTCTTGCCCGTAGGCATATGTAAACTAAATGATCCTACAGATATGGCCGCAACCCTTGCTCCATTGCCCATACGTAGAATCACCTCATCTTTTTCAAGATTCCTACTTCCCTTTAGTCCTCGCAACGAATTGCAAATATGAGAACCACAGGCGGTATCTAATACCCAAGTAGAAATTTGACCTAGTGACATATTAACTTCGATCATGAACATGCCTGAATCAGAAGCGGTAGTCTTACTACCCTTCCTCTTCTTCAATTCTGCAAGGTAAACCTTGCAGTTTCTCTTCCAGTGCCCTAACTTGTTACAGTGAAAGCATATAGCTAAATTAGGATCAGTCAACTTGTGAGCATCTAGTATGCTCCTGAGTGATAGTGCAGAAGACATAATATAGTAAATCTGTAAATGATAAACACATAACAACACTTAGCAAATATTCAATTTCATTTCAAAACACTATATAAATCGGGTCTTTATTCATAAGTGGCTCCCACTAGTTTATCTAATTTATTCAACCCCCTACGTGAAAAATTAAGCATTCATAATGCTAGTGGGAATATGGACCCTACATTCCATTACACAACCCCGGCTGTATCACGAACCGCCATGTAATGTTCAATATGAAGACAACTCTTGTCAATTACATCTTATGTTATTCCCTAATCAAAATTTAGCCTCTTGAATAATTGAGTCACGGCTGTGGCACGACAAACTCAATATTCTAAGTCAAGTCTAACCCAACATTTCGTACAATTGAATGAGTCTCCAATGGCCCACGGCTGTGGCACATACCGACCTTTAGATTCTAATTCAATGTACACATCTCTATGTAATAGACAAGTATTTCTTATTTCGAAATCAAAGCCCTCGGCTATAGCACGAACCGACAATGATTCAAAAATAAGAACTACTTTCTATCATGTTGGAAGGCTATGATCGACACAAGCCCGTTATGTCATTGGCCAATTACTACTTGATATTATTTAATTTTAGAGGGATTATATTACGTTACAATCATAATCATATTATAAAGAGATTCTTCCTTTTAAATTAAATATTTCAAATCAATAATCAATAATCAAATGATTCCCAGATCGGGTGGAGCATTGTCAAGAGGCGTCACTTAATAACCCTTTCTTACAGATAGAAATCTGTTGTTGACAGAATCATCCTTTCTCTCATATTGAAAATTCATATTCAATTAGGTGTTTCATAAATACAAGAATCTCATGATTGTATTCATAATATTATTATTAAGGTTATGAAATAATTTCACTATACTAGATTGTCTAACAAACGCCTTATATTCATTTAAGTTCACCTAAATCTATCATCGCATGATAAACTAAGCATATATCACATATATAAACATGAATAAACGTCAAGGTAGGCATGTTACATCATCTAGCATATTGGTCTAAGCATTATAAATCTCTATGTATCACATGAAGCATTTAAAAGCTATTAAAACAGTCAAAAATAGCTTTAAAACACTTCTGTTAGCTATAAATAGTTCGAAACAATTTCATAAAATATCATATAATATACCATTAGAAGTGTCTCAAAAAGACGAATCCAACGGCACCAAAAACGCCTAATTCTGAGTTCCCACGCGCCCTCACGCGCCCCGGGAAGGTAACCCATGCGCCGTTACGCGCCCAAAACCCTACACTGACGTCAGCATGACGTCATCTGATGACGTCAGCATGACATCAGCACTGCTTGACCTGCGCGTGTCTGACACGCGCCGCGCGTGGCCCACCAGCGCGTGAGCCCCACGCGCGCTTGGCAGACGCGCGGTCCTCCCCTCTTCTGTGAGTCGCCGCCGCCTTTACATGCACGGAAAACCGTGCTGCTGTCTCTGTCTTTGTCTTCTTTTCGTGCCATCAGCATAAACATTCAACAGATGTATATATATACATACTAACAATTTATATATATATATATGATTATTTAATTACGAATTTAATTACAACAACTTCAAAAATTCATAATAAATAATCTATACATCATAAAATTATAAGAAAAATACCCAGACGATCTACAACACTTGTAGAACCCAGATCAACATTCAAAATTATTATGAGAAACGATTTTTCATCAGTCATAATTAATCCATAATATAACTTGTAAAAATCATAATTAATTCATACAAGCACATAAAATTCTGAAATTTTTACCACAGATCTATATGCATACAACCTATGCTCTGATACCATTGTTGGATTTTAATTACAGTGGAAGCATGGTAAAACACTTTTACACATATAAAATCCATATAAAAGCATATAAATCGTGATTAAAACATATGAATCGATTACTAACCTTTAATAGCGATCCAAAAGCAACGATCGGAGATCCTTAGCAGCTGCTTCTCAAATGTGAAGCACTCCACCGGTATCCACCAAGAAAACGATGCTAAGGAGGAGGAGGAGGTGGAGAGAATTAGGTTTTTCTAAAAATTTTGGGTTAGAATAAAAATAGGGTTTATAATAGTATATTTATAGGCAAAATTTTCAGCTGAAATTTTCCCATAAAATATTATTATTAACCCTTTATTATTCATATTAATAATTAAAACATCTTTTAATTATTAATCCTTTTTCTAAACACTTTAGAAATAATTCTCTCTCTTGATTTAATTTTTAAAAATTAAATTCTTAATTTATAATATTAAGAACTTTTCTTAATTAATTTATAATCAATTAAATCTCATTTAATCAATTATTAAATTTGCCAATTAATTATTTATTTCATAAATAAATAATTATTAGCCATTATTAATTAATTCCTCCACCATTAAATCATTCTCTTTTATGGTGTGACCCTGTAGGTTCAATATTAAGCCGGTAGTAGAAATAAATAATAATAAAACTATTTTATCATTATTTATATAAATTCTCTAATTTATTAAATATGATTAATTAATTAATCATATTTATTCTACATCGTGAGGGATACTTCTCAGCATATCGCGACTATCCGGATAATACGAATTCACTGCTTAGAATACCAAGAACCTATTCAGTGAATAGTTACCGTACAATTAACTCCTTCTACCCTGCAATATCCCGATTAAATACAAGACATGGAACTTGTGTCAAGCCTATCTAATTTAATCATTTGCTTTCCCATTTACTATGCTCAGTTCTATGTAAATTAGAAACTCCTTTCTAATTTCATTCACTCTGGCCAGAGATTCCTGCTGACACGTGAGTGAACTCCATCAGTTGTTCAGCTGTGCGAGTCATGTTCAGTGAACTTATTCTATAATAAGCACCTACATACTAGCTATAGTGTCACCACACAAATATCTATGAGAACAGACATCCTTCATAATGAAGCAAGCATAGTATGTACCGATCTTTGCGGATTATTAATTACCAGTTAGTAATCCTATGACCAGGAACTATTTAAGTTTAGAGTTATCATCTTTTAGGTCTCACTATTATGATCTCATCATAATCCATAAAAAGCTTTACTCTAAACTATGGTATATCTTATTTAAACACTTAAATAGATAGAGCCCGTAATAAAAAACAAAACAAGTCTTTTATTAATATCAATGAAATCAAAACAGATTACATAAAAAGTTATTCCTAAATCCTCATACATGATTGGACTTAGGACATATCTCTTTCACTGATAATATTAGACTTTACCTTTAAAAGGTAATGAAAGAATTGAAGTTCTTTTAGTGATTTGTTTAGCACATCTGATTCTGACATCTGATATGTCCTTCCATCTTAAGAAATAGAATCAGATTTTCCTTGACATTGTGCTTGTCATGAGCATCCAGTACCACTTGAACAGAGATAACCTTATCAAGGTGTTTCTATGTAACATCTTCAAGAGGTCTGTCAGTCAATAGAATGGATCTCTAGTAGCAACTTCAACTCCTGTTTTGATCTTAGCTTCATCAGAACCTAGCCCAGCCCTGTCTCTTGGTTCTCTAGCATTTAACCCAATAGTCATGAAAGTAGACAGTAATTGGCTTTTATTTGGATATAATGGTTTGACATTTTTCCGCAGAAGTTTCTTTTTATCAGCTACTTCTATCTTGTCTAAATCAACTTGAGCACTGTCAGAGGTTGATATCTTGATAATTTTATCAGAACTTACTGAATCTGTTGTAGCTTGCAGTTCTTCACTCTGAACAACTTGAGCCTTGTCAGAGGTTGTTTTGGATTCTTCAGTAATCTTCCTTCTTTTCAGAGTTTGAACATCTTTATCTTCAGCAAGAGTATCATCAGTAACTTGAACCATTTTGCACACTGGTTTCATCAGAATTTGAGGAATTTTCATCTCCAGTGGCTTGATTGGTTCATCAACTTTTCTCTTCCCTTTGTCTTTGGGATGAATCTCAATCTGTGATCTAGTCTTGGGCTTTGATGCCTCAGTATTTGGCTTCTCCTTGATCACAATGCCTTTTTCCTTAGGCCTTGGAGGTTTCTTTGCAACAGAAACTTTTGGCTTTAAATTTTTCTTTTCAGCTTTAAATCTAGCTTCCTCCTCCTTGATATTTTCTAATTCCATTCCTGGATTATGCTTCAGAAACAATCTTCTAGCAATTTCCTCATCAAGTGTCTGAATCTTGGGATCCCTGTAGTAGACAGTAGTCTGCTTTCCCTTGAGCTTCAGAGTTTGCATGAACTTTTGAGAATCTTGACTTCCACCTTGTATCAGAACATCAGGCTTTGTCATCAGACTTTACTCATCAGAACTTGATATCAGATTTTGATTATCAGCATTTGCTATCAGATTTTGAGTTTGAGCAGCTTCAGAACTTGTCTTCTTTTGAATAGAAGATCTTCTTGCATCAGTAGTTAGTTTCCTAGAAGAAACCTTGATATTTTGCTCTTTACCTTGAACTTGACCTCCACCCTTGTTAGGATTTCCATGGTCATCAGCTTCATCATCTTTCTTTTTCAGTACTTGATCATTAGAGCATTTGGACTTAACTATCTTCTCCCCCTTTTTGGCATCATCTGATAGTAGGAGTGAGAGAAGAAGTTCCATTGAAGATTGAATATCATTCAATTGAGCCTGTTGAGAAGCTTGATTAGCCAGGACCTCAGAGATTTGGTCCTGTTGCTTCTCTTGAGCTTTCTCAATTGCTTCTAATTTCTCAAGTATAGGTTTGATAATCCTTGTCTTGTCAAGCTTAATCTGCATATCTAGATTATTAGCTGATTCTTGTAGTTTATCAACCTTTTCTTGAGTTTCAGATTGTAGACCTTGAAGGCTTTTGGTAGTTAGAGCTGTGATTTTAAGTTGAGTCTTAAAATCAGAACTAGTCATCAGCTCATCAACCTTAACAATGTGCTCTGTCAGAACTTTAGAGCTTGGAATGAAATCAAAATCATTCCACTTCTTGGTCCACTCTACTCCTCTATGAGTTTCATCCTAAGGTACAGGAGCATCCCGTTCAACAAATTTCTTGACCAATGCTTCCTTTCCAAGTACAGGACCTAAAGTATGTACTAAAACACTGTCTCCAGAGCTTGAAGAAGACTCATTATCCTCTGATAACACAACAGTGTGTGAGGCTATTGGAGTTTCTGATTCAACTTCATCTAAATTCTGATCTTCAGGTTCTTGATCCATAATTGATGTAGATGGTATCTCAACATTAGCATTTAAGATTGGAGAATTATCAGTAGATGGCTGAGCTGCTGTTGGAGCTTCCAAATAAAGAATAGTAGGAATGTGTAGCCTATTGATGTTAATTTCAGGACTTAAGCCTGAATCTTCAACTGTTGTTTCTCTGACTGGAGAGACAGTAAGAGTGACCACTGTATCATTAGCAGTGTCTTTGGCTTTAACTGGAGGTGGCAGAGATTCAATCACAATTGGATTTGAGATCAGAGAATCCTGATCCCCTTCCTCAGCTTCTTCAATAGTATCTTCTGATGGAGGCTTAGCCATGTGCCTTTTAGCTCTCATTTTCTTTAATCTCCTTGCTAGTGAAGGAGTTGCTTTATCATCAGTACTTACTGTTCTTTTCTTCTTCAAAGTATCAGAACTTTGAGCTTCATCATTTACCTGATGGTTTGACCCTTCAGCTTCTATATCTTTCAAAACCTCAGTTTCAGCTTCAATTGTCACAGGTTCTGATGCATGAACCTATGCTTCCTCCTCATTATCAGTTTCATCCCTGAGAATCATCTTCCTTCTCTTTTGTGGAGGTTGAGTGATAGGGATAAATAAATCCTGATTGTATAATTAAATTACATTAATTGTACAAGGTATGGGCTGCTAGGCCCAATAATAAGATGTATGACATTCAGACCAGAAAGGTTAACATATCGATCAGCGATCAGGCCTGATGGACCAGATCAGGCCTGATGAAACAAAGAAGGCCCAAAAACCCTGATTATTTATTAAATTCATAATTAATAAATAAGGGAGAAAAATAGTTATTAAGATAAGTCCTAGTGAGGATATAAATCCTTGTAGATTGGCCTCCAAGGAACCTCATGGGATAAGGAATCAGCTTCCTACTCCCTAGGACTCCTAAGTCTATCCTAATTCAGAGACTTGACCACCAAGTCTCCTATACCAAGTCCAATTCAAGGACTCCCAACATCTATATAAGGGGTCTCACCCCACAGATCAGAACTACATTTTTTGACTTGATCCTTGGCAATCAGCAAGGTACGTAGGCATCTTGTTTAGGCAGATTGAGTCACGAAACACAAGAGCAGTCAAATCGAGCCTCGAAGCTCACGTTCCTTATTATTAGATACAGAAATTATATATATTAGTTTTAATCCATAACATTGAGGAACAGATTTTGCCCTTTTTGGCCTGGAGGATGAAGGTCTGATGGTATGTGCTGATGGTTGTTGTTGTTGTTGTTGGGATTGAGCTGATGGTTGGAAGTAAGTTCTGATGGTAGGTTGAGTTGATTGAGGTTGAGAGGTGGTTGGTTGTGTCGTTGTTGTAGGTGCTGATGGAGGTTGAGTTGGTTGGACATCATGAAATTTAGTAGTGTATGTGGCTGGGTCAGAGTTTACCAGAAATTGTTTGACAGATGTAGGAATTTGGAGGGGTCTCAAAATAGCTTTCTTATTATACAAAACAAGTCACTTACTTAAGAAAGTTCAACAACTAAATCTCAAATAAACAATCTTGAAAAAGAGAATGAGCTACTACAAACCAATGAGCTTAAATAAACAAATTTAGAACTAGAAGTTCAACGGTTAAAAAAAGAAAAATATATCTCAAAAGGATCAAGAAATAATTCTTAACAACAAGATTGATGCCTTAAACAAAGATAAAGAAAATATTGAAATTGTTATTCAAAGATTAATAAAAGGCAATAACATATTAAATAAACTGGTACATTCTAAAAATTCCTTTAACCATGAAGGTTTAGGATATGATAAGAATGTTCAACCAAAGAAAGTTGTTCAACACCATGAACAAACTAAAAATGATTCTCATAAATCACCTTCATTTACATGTTCTTTTTGCAATAAACACGGACATACCGTTTCATATTGTAAATTTAGAAGTGGTGAATTTAAAGGAAAGCATATATGGGTTCAAAAAGGATATACGTCATCCAAAAATGTTGAAAAGAATGTATTCCATTCTAAGGTAGCTAATAACAATCAAAGGCAACCTAGATCTCAATTCTTTCAACCACTTATTAGGTTTGAAGATAATAAAATAAAATATTATGGCATCTTTCCAAGAAATAATGTTTATTATCCAAATGATAGAAGCATGATATATCAACATGGAAACTCTAAAAATTATACTAGTACTAGAAGATCATAATCAAATACCACATATCCACGTGAACACTTTATGATATTAGGAATGATGCATCTAGAAATCTCTATGTGAATAACAATACTTATCCAATGCCTAGATTTTTCCATATAAATTCAAATGTTACTAATGATGTACTAACCCCAGGACCCTCAGGACAAAAGGGTACTTTTAGGGCGTTAACACGCGCTAATAATACACACAAGTATACGCGTTCGAAAGTAATATATAATTAATTCTAGTTCATTCCCATATAGACTCTTTCAAGTTAACTTCAATCTATGCACTTATGCAACAATGGTATGGTTATTATTCAATGCTAAGATGATAACAAGTTGAGATTGTTTATAACTACGAGATTTTACTAACTAATATTAACTAAGAGATTAAAAGGTTGATTTACTTATATAACACAAACATGATATTCTAACTTCATTAAATACTTCATTCAAAGTCATTGTTCTTAACCTTAGCATGTGATGGTGATGACAACTAATCAGATAACACGAAACTAGTAAATGCCAACTTTCTTTGTACGAATACCCTACTACCAGAAATCCACAAAAGAGATAGAAGCTGAATAGACACCAATTATGTTGAGACCCTATATGTCTATAGAATTTGACAATATAAAGGTTTATTACGCAAGTTATCTATCGTGATTACATAGGGCAAGTAAGATGGTTAAAATTATCTACGAATCATGCATAATAAATACATGAACCTATGCTAGCATGGCAAGTTCTATACCTTTATATTCAATTTTGCTTCTATAGAGATTAACACGCTATCTTATATGATAGCTACACACATAAGATGAATAAGCACAACCAATACTAGGATATCAATCAATCACCACACACCAAGATATTGAAAAAATTAACTATAGAAATCCATAGGTAAACCCGTTAGAATCCCACGATAACGATTAGTTCATAACCGAACTCATCATCACCATGGGTTCCAATGAAAATATGATAATGAACAATATAAGAGTACTAGGGTTCAAAGACAAATCAAAAACAAGCATCCAAGTATCAACTATATTAAGGAAAACAAAAGTTGTAACACCCCCAAATCCGGGGTCGGGGATTCGGGTTGTCACGAGTTCCATTTCCCTTAATAACACCCAATCTTAATAAACAATCAACTACTCTGTACTGTGACCCCACAATAAACACACACACCACAAGTTATAGTCTCAGAGATGAATATCCAAAAAAATAACACGAGTCATTTTATTCCAAAATTATATGCCAATACACCTTAAAAGGGTTTCTGAATAAATTTACATTTCTTTGCCATTATTACAATTGATAAAGATACATAAGTCTGGTACATCAAAAGTTGAAAGCCTAGCCTATTGGTATTCCTACCTCAGCTACAGCGACATCAACGCCTATAGGAAACTGCGGAACGTTTCCTATCCGCTCGCGAATTGGGAGCTTGGTCCTGTTCATCTTGTCTATCTGATGTTGTGTGATGAAAGAAGAAAGCAAGGGTGAGCAACAAGCCCACCAAAATAATATGTATAATAATTAACAATCTATGAGCATTCTCATAGTACTCATGAAAGTCTTGGTCAAGAAGAAATGAACCAAGCTGATATCTTAACGCGACCAAGTCGCAAAATATTCAGTATATATACATATACTTTTCATAATCTTTGAAATCCTCTGTAATGTATAATATACACAGAGTTCCAGTTTATAACTGTATAAAAATATATCGTTGTAAGGTGATCTCATATATCTAACCTTGTCTCAACATTTTTCTGAAAATCTTTGACATGCACAAGATAATCATTTACTAGATATAAGTTTAAAAGATGAAGTTACAAGATACTCCAATATACTTATATCTTTTCCGAATACTACTTGTACTACCGCCGTTCAAGTTATAAATAGTTCATCCCAAAGATTAAGCTACAAGACAAAACTTGTATAGAATCAATCTTTAAAATATCATCAAAATAAAATGAAGATATGAGATACTTCATTTGATGTAAACATCATTTTGAAAACTCGACCCTGCCAACACTCAACATTCGCCCAACCGTAGCCTTTCTATCGAAGTGCTCTGGGTAGTGTTACAGAAATATCCAATTGCATGATGAACTCATTACGGGAGTTTTTCCGCGCCAGGAAGACCACTTACGATGATCAGTCGTAGTAGTGCAACCCCACCATTTTCTACATGTAGAGGAGAACCTGTCGGATTTACTTGTCAACCGAACACTGGACTCCTAAGGAATTGACCGTCTTAGCGGAACTTCCAGGCCATTTGGGCCAATATAATTAGGCTGGGCCGGCGCCACTCGACCACTTACGCCACTCCTAGTTCAGATGAAATCCATGACTCTGAAACGTAAAGCTCATCCCCACTTTCCCCAAGTAGAAACTTGTTGATACGGCTCCACCAAGAAGCCGTATCTAGTTGGAAAGGAAAACTCACCGATATTTCCCAGGCGATGCATGTTAATGGATTAACTTGTTCCAAGAATTTTACTTCCCGAGTGTTGGGTAAGTAATCAAACATTCTTTTATCAGAGTAGCAACCTTGTTGCGAATATAAAATACACCACAGAGCCGGATCCCTCAGGTTTTGAGCGAGTATTTAAATCCCCTTTGAAAGGAAGATCTTAAATATAAAAATGAGTTTTGGGATCCGCTCTAACTTTTAAAATCCTTTTAAAGACTCGCAAAACATTTTTAAGAATGTTTGGAGTGATGCTGATTTAATAAAATAAATCAGTCCCAATATATTAGGAAATATCTGAATATTATTATTTAAATAATATTCCCATAAAGAATAATCTATATAAAAATAATTGAAGTAGAAGTTTTAAAACTTATACTTGCAATGAATATTAAATAACCAAAGATATACTTATACGAAAGTACTATCTTTATTTGAATAATCAAAAGTGAGTTTGATCATCGACACATTATTCCTTAATAAAATAAAAAATAATAATTAGTAAATAATCGGAGTCATAAATCCTCGAATGAATATTCAAAATAATATTCATTAATAAAATAAACGGGGTCATAAGCCCTCGAATGAATATTCAAAATAATATTCAATAATAAAATAAACGGGGTCATAAGCCCTCGAATGAATATTCAAAATAATATTCATTAATAAAATAAAGTTATCGAATAAACTTATTTGATTCATAGTTTTTAAAAACTATTCATATATATATATATAAATATATATATATATATAATATATATATATATATATATATATATATATTATACTCGGGAGCATCGACTCCCGGTTTTAGAAAATGTTCACCTTTGGGTCCCCTATACTAAGGGTATATGCAAATTACCGCTTATCTCTAGCATAGGTATTATCAACTGAATCAACAGATATATGTATCAAGAATACGAAACATGCATGCATATATACCATATCACATGCTACAATATATCGTAAGAATTTTCTAATTAACCATTATGCATCTATCACAAGATAATGCATATACAAATGTATACATCACAACAACAGTATAACGGGTAGAAAACTTGCCTGAGTGCTCCCGGATAGACTTAAGCTTAGAGTGGGTCCGATAACCTATGAAAAACAACATAAGTTGGAATTAGACCCCAGTCGCTTAAGAAACTAGACTTTAACCAATTGAACCCTAACGTTTGCTTATGGTCACTCCTACGCTTAACGAATCACCTAAGTCGTTCGAGTACCCTCGGCTCCACCATTTTTAATAAATTAACCATTAAGAGTTTTATGGCGATTCTTTCGCGAGTTCCTTAACAACTGCCTAATCCACTTAACATAATTGTTTCATACCCCAATTAGTCATTTAAGGTCTTTAACCAATGTTTCAAAGTAAGGCGAGGGGTAATGGTTCGTTCGCGAAATGCCGTTACTTAAAATGGTCGTTTCTCCTAAACCGTACATCGGATTCAAACGAACCACATATCAAAACGAAGCTCGTAACATGAACTATCTAAACATGGCAATGCTCAAAACCTAACAGTGAGTTCAAGGGTTGTGATGTTAAGAACAAAAACAGTCTACGGTAAATCAGGCATTACGACGGCTATGTTTACGCGATTACCCAAATTTATACCACTCCAAATCAACCACAAATGAACCAAAAATCAACCATACACCCAAACTCCATCCATACCATACTACAACAACCCTCACATCTTAATATTTCTAATTTATTCAACTTCCCAATCATGAACTAAAAGCTTACTTAAGTTCTTTAACTATAAACAAGATTTCAACATCTAAATCACTACAACTCCAACCCAAACTCTAAACATACAAGCATCAAGCTTCTCTTTTACCATAACAATCAAAACCATCCTAATATTCAAAGTAAGGTTAGGGTTTGGAGATGTTATACCTTCCTTGAAGTGATTAGAGTAGCTAGGGAGCCTTAAGAAGCCTTGAGATAGCTTAGGAATGCTTGGATCATAAAGGAAAAACAAAGAAAACCAAGTTAGAAATCTTGAAAACACTATTCACTATCTTCTTCATTGATTTATTGGAAGAGATTCATGAAGAATTGGAGGCTCAAACTTCTAGGATAGCCATAACTAATCATAAGGGACCTTGGATAATTACCTTGTGATTTAACAATGGTTGGATCTTGATTTTTGAAAATTTCTTCTCTTGAAATAAGAAAAAGCCGAGAGCTTTTCTTTGAAGAAAAGGGAAGAGCTTTTGTGTTTTTGTGATTTGTTTTGATTTGCCTTGGCCGGTTGATTTTTGTTTTGTTTTAATCATTTTTAACCATGAAAAATTGTGTGGTTATAAATCAACCACACTTCCTTCCCTTATGTCATGCTTTGGTCATCATATGATGTCACCCTCCACACTTGTCCTCTTCTTGTTGGTTTGATGACATCATCATCCTTAACCTCCTTGATTAACTCCTAATTGCTTGCCTAATGACCGCTGATCTGTTATACGGTTCGCTTAACTTTCGTTCTCGTTTATCGTTTGAGGGATCATACCCAGGATCTTATTACTTGGGTTCCCTTAACCTTTCTCAATACATTGCATTCCTTTTATCATCCTCTCTTAAAATCCTTGAATTTAAATCCCTTTTATCCTGTTACCTTATACTCAATTCTTTCGGTATCTAGTGGATTTTCGGGAAAAATCAAAGTGTTCGAATTTGGATTCTGACGATCTTTACATACAATTATTTATCATATAGAGTACTAATACAATCTCAGAATAACAATAAAAGAACCCCTACATAGTGTGGTATGAAAAGTTTTCTTATTCAGCAATATCAGTAAAAACACTATTCATAAGGGTTGCAAAAAAGTTTGAAATTTTGGGGTTATTACAAAAGTCTTCTTCTACGTAGCCGTCTCGTGCTCTCAAGGTCTTCTTATTGCTCTCCTCGGTCTTCTTGTTGTAAAAAATGTCTTATTATAGGTATATATAGGCTTCAGGATCAGCCGTGCTTCAAATCTCTCAAAAATCAAGTCAAAACAGGATTCTGCTGATCATGACCCACACGACCGCTCCGCCTTGCGCGCAGACGCGTGCTATTTTTGTCCTCCTGGAACGGCCGCTCCGCATTCCAGCGCAGGCGCGCCGTGCTACTATTCTTCCAGCGCGGCCGCCCCGCTTCCCAGTGCGGGCACACCGTGTTTTTAGATTTTTGCTCCAATTTCTTGTTTTTGATGCAAGTTGAGTTCCATCTGTCAGAATTTGACCATCCAATAGTCCATGCGAAGCTCTCGAGATGCTCTTCAACATGAGAAGGGTCGTGGAATCCGATTCTGACCTCCTTGCAATATATTACCTTGAAAAGCTACGATAGCTGGCCTGACAATGCTAGATTAAATGTTATTGATCGTGGGTTGAGAAAAATCTATCAACGCTTTCGTTGGTGCTGCTGGATCTCCGATTGTAATGAGTACCTGAAATGCAACAAGTAAACCGTGAAAGTAAAAGAGTACGAGTCAGTGAACTTTAACGACCACTGATGACAAACACATAAACTAAAAATTAACACCGAGTCCCCGGCAGCGGCGCCAAAAACTTGTTAGGGCGTTAACACGCGCTAATTATACACGCAAGTATACGCATTCACAAGTAATATAGAATTAATTATAGTTCATTCCTAAAGAGACTCTTTCAAGTTAATTTCAATCTATGGACTTATACAACAATGGTATGGTTATTATTCAATGCTAAGATGATAACAAGTTGAGATTGTTTATAACTACGAGATTATACTAACTAATATTAACTAAGAGATTAAAAGGTTGATTTACTTATATAACACAAACATGCGATTCTAACTTCATTAAATACTTTATTCAAAGTCATTGTTCTTAATCTTAGCATGTGATGGTGACGACAACTAATTAGATAACACGAAACTAGTAAATGCCAACTTTCGTTGTACGAATACCCTACTACCAGACATCAACAAAAGAGATAGAAGCTGAATAGACACCAATTATGTTGAGACCCTATATGTCTAGAGAATTTGACAACATAAAGGTTTATTGTGCAAGTTATCTATCGTGATTACATAGGGCAAGTAAGATGGTTAAAATTATCTACGAATCATGCATAATAAATACATGAACCTATGCTAGCATGGCAAGTTCTATACCTTTATATTCACTTTTGCTTCTATAGAGATTAACACGCTATCTTATATGTTAGCTACACACATAAGACAAATAAGCACAACCAATACTAGGATATCAATCAATCACCACACACCAAGATATTGAAAAAATTAACTATAGAAATCCATAGGTAAATCCGTTAGAACCCCACGATAACGATTAGTTCATAACCGAACTCATCATCACCATGGGTTCCAATGAAAATATGATAATGAACAATATAAGAGTACTAGGGTTCAAAGACAAATTGAAAACAAGCATCCAAGTATCAACTATATTAAGGAAAATAAAAGTCTTCTTCTACGTAGCCATCTCGTGCTCTCTAGGTCTTCTTATTGCTCTCCTTGGTCTTCTTGTTGTAAAAAATGTCTTATTATAGGTATATATAGGCTTCAGGATCAGCAGGGCTTCAAATCTCTCAAAAATCAAGTCAAAACAGGATTCTGCTGATCATGACCCACGCGGCCGCTCTGCCTTGCGCGCGGACGCGCGCTATTTTTGTCCTCCTGGCACGGACGCTCCGCATTCCAGCGCAGGCGCGCCGTGCTACTGTTCTTCCAGTGCGGCCGCCCCGCTTCCCAGTGCGGGCACGCCGCGCTTCTAGATTTTTGCTCCAATTTCTTATTTTTGATGCAAGTTGAGTTCCGTCTGTCAGAATTTGACGATCCAATAGTCCATGCGAAGCTCTCGAGATGCTCTTCAACATGAGAAGGGTCGTGGCATCCGATTCTGACCTCCTTGCAATATATTACCTTGAAAAATGCAATTAATCATCCAACTAATGCCTGTAATGTACAAACACAAAAACACATCAAAAATACCAACAACTTGAGTCGAAAACACCAACTTAAACATGCAATGAAGCGTTCCAAGTAGATACAAAATTCACTTATAACACCCCCAAACTTGAATCGATGTTTGTCCTCAAGCATAAACA
Organism: Apium graveolens; assembly: GCF_009905375.1. Classification (NCBI taxonomy): domain Eukaryota; kingdom Viridiplantae; phylum Streptophyta; class Magnoliopsida; order Apiales; family Apiaceae; genus Apium; species Apium graveolens. The sequence goes on from NC_133657.1 coordinate 178,945,261, forward strand.
GACTCAAAAATTATAAAACAAGCCCAATGCATGAATGCAACTACGTGAATGCAATTAAATGATAATGCAATCGATCCCCTCAGAATAACCATAACCACCCAACAAGGGAATGCCTCTAAGAATGCATAACTCAAAACAAAGTTCGAATAAATCTCACAAATCAACTCAGAACACCGAATGTGCGTGTGTTGAATGCTTAACAAAAATACTCTCGATACTAGATCAATAAGCATAACTTATCTTTCAACAAAATAATCACAAGTTTATAACTAGAATAGATGTTAAATACATAATGACTCAGAACACCTCCTTTCTACTAGAGTTATACAAGGATTCACGCTATTATTGAACACATAATAACATGCTTATTTGACCGTGCAATGAGTGAGGTCCCAAAAGACTTCTGCAATAATACCCATGTAGCTAGTGTTAGGTTAGCGGATCCCAGACTGTCAAAGCCTTAGGTCACTAGGAACAAAGTTCCCTAAAACTTAATAACTCGAGTATTAAAGAGCTCACTCTTGATCAATTATGCATTAACACATACTTTTTTTTCTTTTCTTTTTTTTCAATGATTTCTGAATGAGTGTGTTCGCTCCATCTCATTCAACCCTAGACTACTCATAAAAGTATGAGCCGACTACTAGTCATTTGACGCCTAGCCTTACAACAACTAGCAATGAAATCCAAGTTTTTCTCTAGATTAAAAATTCAGTGTTCGTTTTGTCATTACGAGAATAGCAAAAATTCTAAATATAACCAAGTGATTAAATTCAACAAATAAACAAGTATGATCATGATCTAGCTCAAAAGGAAACCTATAAGACTTGTGAAATTTTTGTCTGGCATGCAAATCAATTCATTAGGACTTAAACATTCCTCTATTCGTCATCACTTCACTCACATCAATATCAACTTATCAATCAGAAATATCTCAACCTAAGGGATCATGTTATATGCATGTAAATGCAACTACATGGACTCACATACAAACATGAACAAAAATGTCCTATATGAAAAATCATGCAAAAATATGAATGAAATACAACTAAACATGCAACATGAATATATTTGAATCAATATTGACACACACAAACTAATCCTTACATTATCACCCCCAAACTTAAAATTTTCAGTGTCCTCATTAAAGGTAAGAATAAGTATTTCAGGCATACCTAGTTGTCAGGAGTATCACCCTCTTCGGGTGGAGGATCAGGTGTCCAATCAACCTCGACATCAGTGTCTCGGAAAATAGTACCACAAGCGTGTGTCAAATCTTCAGCAAAATGTTGGTGGATGTCATGCATGGCCTCAATACACCGAATCAACCTTCTATATTGCGCATCACCAAGACCAAACCTATCAACTGCCTGTGGTACACGAGAGGGACCCTCTGGAAGTGGTTTGAGCCCAAGTGTGGGAGCTTCTTCAATAGAATGCTCGAGACGCTCCTGAGAAATTTTCAGCTCTGCTAACCCAAGAGAATCGAATGGCATATCCAACTTCCTCTTCCACGGAGGTGCATTCAAAACCTGCAGTTGCTCTGCTCCTTCTTCATCTTTAATAACTGATTCCCCTATTAAAGATCTCTCTAAGGTATCTAACTTTGATAATTTCTCAAGCTCCGAATTCACGTCAAAGTCGACCCGCTCTACTTTAAAGCACTGCTCTTTATCCGTTGATAACTTTATTGCCTTGAACATATTAAAAGTGACCTTCTGATCTTGAACCTTCATCATAAGCTCTCCTTTTTGCACATCGATCATAGTTCAGCCTGTAGCCAAGAATGGTCTTCCCATGATAATGGGAATCTTCTTATCCTCCTCAAAGTCTAGAATGACGAAATCAGCAGAGAAGATGAGCTTATCCACCTTAACTAAGATATCCTCCACTACTCCTCGCGTATAAGTGATGGAACGATCATCCAACTGCAAAGATATGTTCACAGGTTTTGGATCAGGTAGTCCAAATTTTTTGAAAACTAACAAGGGCATCATATTGATGCTAGCTCCCAAATCATATAAACACTTGTCGAATGACAAGTTTCCAATGGTGCAAGGAATAGTGAAGCTTCCAGGATCTTTAAGCTTCGGAGGCAACTCCTGTTGCAGCACAACACTGCATTCCTCCGTTAGAGCAACGGTCTCTAAGTCATTGAGCTTCACTTTATGAGAGAGAATACCTTTCATAAACTTCGCATAGCTAGGAATCTGTTCAAGAGCTTCAGTGAAAGGTATTTTTATATGAAGTTTCTTGAACACCTCCCGAAACTTCACAAACCGCTTATCCAACTTTTGCTTTTGTAGCCTCTTAGGAAAATGAGGTGGATGATAGACTTGTTTCTCCCCTGTATTACCATCAGGAGGAGTGTGTTCCACAGTTTTCTTCCTTGATTCCACTTTTGCTCCCTTCTGTACCACTTTTTCAGCTACAATCTCATCTTTTGGATTTTGGAAAAGGTGCAAACACGCCTGTATTCTGAACAGAACTTTGAGAATCTTCGTCTTGCTGAAATTGGGGGTTTGCGACCTTTCCGGACCTCAAGGTGATGGTGTTCACCCGTTCGTTAACTTCCCTCTTGCCTGGATTGACTTTTGTATCACTAGGAAGCATTCCTGGTGGTCGATTCAACAAAGCATTGACAATCTACCCAATTTGATTCTCCAGAGTCTTGACAGAAACCGCTTGGCTCTTGCTCATGAGCCTCAACTCCTCTAATTCAGATTTTTCATTAGATTGACTTGTACTTTCATATGGTAGTTGCTGAAGTTGGAGTTGTTATCTTGGTGCATATTGCGGTTGTTGAAAACCAGGAGGGTTGAATTGCGTTGCTGCATACTACTGGTAAGGCTATTGTACCGCATTCTGATTGTTGCTCCAGCTGAAGTTAAAATAATTCCAGTTGTCAGGATGATAAGTGTCTGGAACTGGTTGTTGCAATCTCTGAAAGTTGCTCACAAACTGAGCTGATTCATAAGATATAGCATAATTCTCTGTCGCATGTGCACCTGCACTCAGCTCACAAACACTGGCTATTTGATTAACTCCATAGTTGGCTAGAGAATCGATCTTCATAGACAACGCCTTTAGTTGAGCAGTGATAGCCATAGCTGTATCCACTTCAAGAAATCATGCTACCTTGCCCTGTGGAAATCTCTGGGTTGGATACTGATATTCATTAGCATCCATCAGTTCAATTAGCTCATAAGCTTCCTTATAGCTCTTTGCCCATAATGCTCCACCCGATGCTGCATCAAGCATGGGTCTTGAATGTGCTCCCAAACCATTGTAAAAATAATTGATGATCATCCAATCAGGCATGCCATGATGAGGACACTTCCTAAGCATCTCCTTGTAGCGCTCCCAAGATTCACATAGAGTTTCTCCCGATTGCTACGCGAATTGAGTAAGAGCATTCCTGAGTGCAGCCATCTTCGCCATAGGGAAGAATTTAGTAAGAAACTTCTGAGCAAGATCCTCCCAAGTAGTGATAGAAACTGCTGGTAGAGAGTGTAACCAATTCTTAGCCTTGTCCCTCAGAGAGAATGGGAACAGTCTCAGTTTTATCGCATCCTTAGACACACCATTGAACCTGAAGGTGTAGCAGATCTCTATGAAATCTATGATGTGCATATTTGGATCTTCCGTTGGAGCACCCCCAAACTGGACTGAATTCCGTACCATCGGAATTATGCCAGGCTTGATCTCAAAAGTATTAGCTACGATAGCTGGCCTGACAATGCTAGATTAAATGTTATTGATCGTGGGTTGAGAAAAATCTAGCAACGCTTTCGTTGGTGCTGCTGGATCTCCGATTGTAATGAGTACCTGAAATGCAACAAGTAAACCGTGAAAGTAAAAGAGTACGAGTCAGTGAACTTTAACGACCACTGATGACAAACACATAAACTAAAAATTAACACCGAGTCCCCGGCAGCGGCGCCAAAAACTTGTTAGGGCGTTAACACGCGCTAATTATACACGCAAGTTTACGCATTCGCAAGTAATATAGAATTAATTATAGTTCGTTCCCAAAGAGACTCTTTCAAGTTAATTTCAATCTATGGACTTATACAACAATGGTATGGTTATTATTCAATGCTAAGATGATAACAAGTTGAGATTGTTTATAACTACGAGATTATACTAACTAATATTAACTAAGAGATTAAAAGGTTGATTTACTTATATAACTCAAACATGCGATTCTAACTTCATTAAATACTTTATTCAAAGTCATTGTTCTTAATCTTAGCATGTGATGGTGACGACAACTAATTAGATAACACGAAACTAGCAAATGCCAACTTTCGTTGTATGAATACCCTACTACCAGACATCCACAAAAGAGATAGAAGCTGAATAGACACCAATTATGTTGAGACCCTATATGTCTATAGAATTTGACAACATAAAGGTTTATTGCGCAAGTTATATATCGTGATTACATAGGGCAAGTAAGATGGTTAAAATTACCTATGAATCATGCATAATAAATACATGAACCTATGCTAGCATGGCAAGTTCTAAATCTCTATATTCACTTTTGCTTCAATAGAGATTTACACGCTATCTTATATGTCAGCTACGCACATAAGACGAATAAGCACAACCAATACTAGGATATCAATCAATCACCACACACCAAGATATTGAACAAATTAACTATAGAAATCCATAGGTAAATCCGTTAGAATCCCACGATAACGACTAGTTCATAACCGAACTCATCGTCACCATGGGTTCCAATAAAAACATGATAATAAACAATTTAAGAGTACTAGGGTTCAAAGACAAATCGAAAACAAGCATCCAAGTATCAACTATATTATATAAACATTACATAAAATAAAAGTCTTCTTCTTCGTAGCCGTCTCATACTCTCTAGGTCTTCTTATTGCTCTCCCTGGTCTTCTTGTTGTCAAAAACGTCTTATTATAGGTATATATAGGCTTCAGGATCAGCAGGGCTTCAAATCTCTCAAAAATCAAGTCAAAACAAGATTCTGCTGATCATGACCCACGCGACCACTCCGCCTTGCGCGCGGGTGCGCGCTGTTTCTGTCCTCCTGGCGCGGCCACCCCACATTCCAGTGCGGGCGCGTCGTGCTACTGTTCTTCCAGCACGGCCGCCCCGCTTCCCAGCGCAGGCATGCCGTGCTTCTTGATTTTTGCTCAAATTTCTTATTTTTGATGCAAGTTGAGTTACGTTTGTCAGAATTTGACGATCCAATAGTCCACGTGAAGCTCTCGAGATGCTCTTCAACATGAGAAGGGTCGTGGCATCTGATTATGACCTCCTTGCAACATATTACCTTGAAAAGCTCAATTAATCTTCCAACTAATGCCTGTAATGCACAAACACAAAAACACATAAAAATACCAACAACTTGAGTCCAAAACACCAACTTAAGCCTGTAATGAAGCGTTCCAAGTAGATACAAAATCCACTGATCAGGTACCTATGTATTTAATTGATCTATTTTGTAGGTATTCTTTATTGCTAAACAAGACTTGTGGTAACTTGATAGTGGATGTTCAAGACATATGACCAGTAATAAGTCATTCTTGAACAATATTAAAAAGGTCACTGCTGGAAGTGTCACATTCGGAGATAGAAGTAAAGGTACGAGCACTTCAAGATATCCGACGTACAACTAGTCACAAGACTAAAGTACAACCTTCTCTCGATAAGTCAACTTTGTGATAATGGAAATAAGGTAAATTTCTACCCCACTCATTGTTCTATTCCTAACAAAGATGGAAAATTAGTCCTTACTTGTCCTCGAGACAAAAATGTCTACATATATGACATGAGTAAGTATGTTAATATATGCCTAATCACTACTATAGATGACTCTTGGTTGTGGCATCGAAGATTAGGACACGCAAAGATGAAGTTGATTAAAATATATCAACTAAAGAATGTACGAAGAATACTAAAATTAAATTATAAAAAAGATCACATATGCGAAGCTTGTGAAATTGGCAAAAAAATATGAGCCTCTCAAAAGCAAAATTTATGGTATCTACCTCACGACCTCTTGAGCTTTTATACATGGATCTTATCGGTCCAGTCCTAGTACAAAGTCTCGGAGAATGTTCATATACTTTGGTAGTTGTTGATGACTATTCACGATTTACTTGGACAAAATTCTTCAAAGCCAAAAGTGATGCTTTTGAATCTTTTTCTTATCTATGCAAAAGAATTCAAAACCAACAAAATAATACTATAGTCTACATAAGAACTGATCATGATAAAGAATTTGAAAATTCAAAATTTTCAAGTTTTTGTGAAACTAATGGTATCACTCATAACTTTTTTGCTCCTTATACTCCTCAATCTAACGGAGTAGTTGAAAGAAAGAACAGAACATTACAAGAAATGGCATATACAATGATAAATGAATATCACCGTCCTAAATACTTTTGGGCCGAAGCAATGTCAACTACATGCCATATACTAAATAGAGTAATATTAAGACCTATAATACAAAAGACTCCATATGAGATTTACTTTGGTAAAACTCTTAAAGTTAATTACTTCATAGTAGTTGGAAGTAAATGCTATATCTTAAACTCCAAAGATTACTTTACAAAATTTGATCCAAAATCAAATGAAGTTATATTCCTTGGATATTCAACAAATAGCAAATCTTATAGAGTATTTAATTTAAATTCTCTAGTGGTGGAAGAATCAATGAACATAGCTTTTGATGAATCAAAACCATCACCTAAATACAAAGATATTGTAGACAAAGAAGATGTCATACAAGACAGTATTGAGAATATTATTCGATAATTCAAAAATGTGGAAATTGGCTTATCATCTCCAACAAATCCATTAGAATGGTTAGAAACAGATATTGAACTACCTAAAGATGTTCCAAACATTAGAAGTCATCCTTTGGACAATATTCTAGGAGACTTAAGTAAAGAAGTTCAAACACGATCACAAGTTCAAAATGTTGTGAATCACCATAATTTTCTATCACAAATAGAACCTAAGACCGCTAAAGAAGCTTTGTTAAACGAAGATTGGATCTCTGCAATGTAAGAAGAATTAACCCTATTATCTCGTAGCAAAGTTTGGGAAATTGTTCCAAAACCCAGAGATACTTCCATAATTGGAACTAAATGGGTATTTAGAAATAAGTTAGATGAGAATGGAACTGTTGCTTAAAATAAAGCTAGACTGGTTGCACAAGGCTAGACTCAAATAGAATGTATAGACTTTGATGAAACATATGCACCTGTAGCACGAACTGAATCAATTCGAATGCTATTAGCTTTTGCATGTCATATAAGGATTTTAAAGTATATCAAATGGATATAAAATTTGCATTCTTAAACAGGATACTAGAAGAAGAAGTATATGTTAAACAACCTCCCGGCTTTGAAGATGCATCACATCCAGAGTATGTATATAAATTACACAAAGCTCTATACAGATTAAAACAAGCCCCAAGAGCCTGGTATGAAAGGTTGAGCAAATTCCTATTAGAAAATTACTTTAAAATAGGAACTGCCGATAAAACCTTATTCACAAGATAAGAAACAAATGATATCTTGCTTGTACAAATATACGTAGATGACATCATATTTGGTTCAACATATGATGTACTATGTAAAGAATTCTCTGACTATATGAGCAAAGAATTTGAGATGAATATGATGGGTGAATTAAATTTCTTTTTGGGATTGCAAATAAGACAATCTGACGAGGGCATTCATATTTCACAATCAAAATATTATAATAAAATTCTAAAGAAATTTGAAATGGAAAATTGCAAACCAATTTCCATACCTATGTCAACATCCGACAAACTAACGGAGGATCCTAAAGGATTTTCCGTTGACACTAATAAATATCGAGTCATGATTGGTAGCTTATTATATATTACCGCAAGTCGACCCGATATTCAATACAGTATTTGTAAATGTGCTAGATTTCAAGTAGCACCAAAAGAATCTCATTTATCCACAGTAAAAAGGATATTGAGATATTGTAAAGGTACCACAAATATTGGTCTTTGGTATCCTAAAGGAGTACCATTTGACTTAACTTGTTATTCTGATTCAGACTATGATGGACATTTAGTCGACAGTTAAAGTACAAGTGGTACGTGCCAGTTCCAAGGTGGATGTTTAGTTTCATGGTTTTCAAAGAAACAAATTTCCGTATCTATATCCACCACTGAAGCTGAATATATAACCGCCGCCAAATGTTGTGCACAAATACCGTGGATGAAACAAACACTGACAGACTATAACACAAAATTTGATGTAATCTCCATATTATGTGATAATACGAGTGATGATTTAAGTAAAAATCCCGTGCTGTACTCTAGATCTAAACACATAGATGTGAGACATCATTTTTTACGTGATCATGTCAACAAAGGCGATATTAAAATGACTCACATTGAAACTCAGTATAACATCACAGACATCTTCACAAAACCATTAAATTCCGAAAGATTCACTAAACTCCGTTTGGATTTAGGAATGTTGGATTATTCGAAATAAATAATATGTTCTCTAAATATATTATTTATATTTTATGTAAATATTTATAGATTTATTTTAAATACAAATCTTTTCTACTATCTGTTAATTCTCTCAATAATTCAGATTTATCAATATTAGTTATTGATTGGATTTTGAGAAATTAAATGGACTAACTGATTTGAAAAGAAATTTATTTTAAATAGATTAAATATTATTACACATAAAAATGTCAAAATTATTCTCTCTATATATGTATGTGTGTATATATATATATTCAAAAATACATTCTAATTATTTTCTTTAAAAATAAAAATTGTTTTTTTTATATATTGCCAAAAGGCCCAACCAAATCTAGTCTTAAATAGGCCCAATACATAAAAATTAATTAATTGCTTAATTCATTTAAATATCAAATATTAGCCTATTTTATTTAAAATATAAAGGCCCAAAAGCAATTTAAACTATCAATTGATTAATTGGGCTATATATATATATATATAAGCAAAATATTGCAAAAAAAATATTGCAAAACATATTATTTTGCGAATCATGCTCTACAAAGATCCTTATTTTTTTTAAAATCTTGAATATCATATATGTACCGCATGTAAAACATTACAAAAATATTTTATTCTGCAAAACATGTTAAGTTTGCAGAACATACAAATTTTACTTATTAAACTTAAATGATCTTCAACAATTTTAATGAATTAGTGATACTTGTAAAACATACTTTATAAAATAATATATTTTAAAGTGTTTGGTTTGGAGAACATATGTGGTCTCCAAGGTCTCCGATGAAAAAGTGGTCTCCATAGAACTTTCCTCACATATATATATATATATACTCAACCCAAAAATATGTTAAGTTCAAAGTTTATTTACATTATTTAATCTGAGCCATTGATTATAGGCTAGATCTAATCCTGGTTGTCCATACACATTAATATAGATTCACGATTAGGGCACTGTTCATTCAGTACCCCTCTCGCCTCTTTGCCTCTCGTCTTTGTCTCTCTGAAACTCGTCGTCGTTCTTAGTTTTCCGACGAGTTCATCAATTTTCTTCAAAACAAACAGATGCTATATATGTATTTCTAAACGATATAATCACTAATTGATTAAATCACAGATTAGGATTGGTTAAATCAAAATGATTTTGATTAATTGACTCAAGTTCAAATCAATTGAACTCGGGTTTAAATCGAAAGCAACATGCACACACTTGTAAATATACACATGTTTAATTCTACTAAAATCATTGTATTTCAAACCCTAATTCGAAGTTTTAAGTGTTTTGTGCAGGAATAACAAAGAACAAGTAGGGGAAATTAATAAATCGAGAAGAGGAACACGACTTGAAGCTTAAAATGGCGCGACTCAGTCGATGTAACTCGGATAACTCACTGAGTTGACTCGGACGAGCCACCGAGTTGACTCTGCTGAGGTTCTTGACTTGGGATCAAACGAGTCAAGACAGGTAGGTTCTCATGAATGCTTCCATGTCATGGGCTAAGGTAAGTTTTTTCGTCTTGGTTAATTGTCTCAATTGAGATATATAAATTATTTCTTATTTGATGTTTGAAATTTGAGTGCATGCGTGTATCGATTATTTGATTCACTAAGTAAGATAAATTAATTCGATTTCTTTGTTACTAATATGTGGACTGTTGAAAAATTGGAATTTAGCTTGACACACATTCATCAGTTAAACATTTAAATATGTAATCTCAGTCTGGTTCATTTATGGGTTCGAATAAAGACAAGATATGAATCAGATTATTATTTTTTATAAAATCAATTATGGTTGGTTGGTATTTGATTAGTGGATTCTTAACACTGTGTAATAATAATGTATTAATTAACTTGTGGTGTGAACTTGAAGTCAAATTATTGGCTGTCTATTTTGGATATTATTAACAAATCATTTGTGGTTGGTTGATCAGTTGCTTAGTAACCCTGTGAAATAATAATATTATAAGTAAAACACATTATGTGGTGTATTAATCAAATTGTGGTTAAATCATATTATTGGCTGGTTGGATAAAGTTTATTAATCAAGTGTGAATTTGTGATTATATGGTAGTTGATCAGTTACACAGTGGAATGGTAATTGACTTAAAGTGAAAACAGTTATGTGCAGTACTGATTGGAAATGTGGTATACACTTGGGGTTCTTATTGTATGTTATTAGTATAATCAAAATCTTTGTTTACTTGATATTCATTGATTAATGCATCTAATATATAGTTTAAAATCACAATCACACACAATGCCCTAACACTAAGACCTGGCTGGGAATCCTTAAAGAATCCCAGTATTTGGATCACTGGTGAAACGACCACAGTAGCTATTAAGATCATCCTTGCAATTTAAATTTGTGAACAATCTTTGTATGTGTGTAGATGGCTTAACAATTGACTTGGTTGCTGGTGTTTGTGATCGTAAGAAAAAGTGAGTGGAAATTAAATGAGCTAAAGGGTCCAAAACTAGTCAAATCAATCATGAACATTTGAGTCTTGGGTATTAATTCACAATTTTACAAGATAATCGCACCTTCTTAAATGAACCTTTGCCTTATTTTATAATATCCTTCCACATTAACACTCTTTTTTCTTATAAAAGGAATATAATATGCACTGGTGTTTCTCTCTTGCTTGCTTCATTAATGAATCTGCACAAGTCTGTGAGTTTTATTTTTGAACTCTCTGCACAGTCTCTACATATACATAAGGCCTGAACACACACTTGCATTAGTTCTACGACCCAAGTAACTAAAAGGACTCTAAAGTTCAGTTAGAATTGAATACACCTGGATAGAGTCAAAATAACTTGAACTAAAACTGGAATTATGTGGTTAAATGGTAAAAGTCAGTCTATGTGTTGTGTGAACTATATTTACTTAATACTTGAGTAATATTTGACATTATAATATGAGCACAACCATCTCTACATTGCATTTAAGGATATCACTATGCCCTTGACAGCCCTGCATCATATGTATTTACTATATTCTTACTTATAAGTAATACATTATTTATTCCTTGTTACTATACCACAACAGGAGTTCCTTGAACTCTTTAAAAGGCCACTACCATGCATGCATTATTACACACACATACACAAACACAAAATGCACTTTCACTAACTCTTTTTCATCTGTCTCTTGCATGGATCCTAGACACTCTCACTTTTATACAAGGAGAGCTCCGATGCTTCTCCCTTCCACTGACACCATTGATGGGAGATCACTGTCTAAATCTCCACATCAGTCACATAAAGTACTTTTTCCGAACTACCACCATCACTATCCTCACCATAAAAAGCAAAAATACAACAACATCACACATCAAGCACCTCTATATCACAGTACACATGAAAACTCACCAAGAGTTAGAAACCCTAACTCAAATCAAGTCATTAATGCCACTCCTTTAAACCTTGCATCACCATCACTGCCATACACACACTTAACACCACCCACACCTATATTGGTCAAACTGACCAATTCTGGTAAGCTCAATAGAATGTCGAAGAACATTCAAACTGGAATGATGATTCAAGTTGAGCAAATGGGTGAAATTTTTAAGATAATCATGGTTGCTAAATGGGATAACTTTGTTTTCTATATAGGTAGGAACTATCATATGCATCTCATAAGTGAATTCTATGTGAACATGAAAGTATGTCAAAGTGAAGATGGTGTCTATTATGTTGAGTCTTATGTGCAAGGAATTAATTTGAAAGTTGATAGTAACTCTATTCATAAGGCTATGAGGTTAGGAAGCAGTACTTTGCAAAAACATTGTATCAATATCTTTGAAAAGTTTACTTTTGATCAAAAGGACTTTGAGTTGTATGTTGGCCTCTTCTGTTATGATGTACCTTTGGGTCTCTGTGAGTCTAACTGGGGTATTCACTTCAAACACTTCAGACACACTTATCAAAAACTAGTTGTCATTCTTAGGGCAAACATTCTCTCTAAACCAAAATAAGATAGGGTTTTTGATTTTGTTGATCTTAAGGTAATGTTTCAACTAGTAACTAATAAGTTTGAGTTTAACTTGAGTTATGTCAGAATTGTAAACACGATAAATGGGTTTTATGCAGAATTTATGCCATATGCCTTGTTTATAACCTCCTTGTTTGATATTAACCAAGTTAAACTAACTAAAACCTTTTTTCAACAAATTGAATACTTTAATGTTGAAACTCTTTACCAAGATAAGGTCCTCTTGAGTGTGTGTAAGCCCCAACCTGTGAATCATATTAAAATGCCTAAAATTGTTAATCTTGAGAAAACCAACAATGAGATTAAAGTGCTAAAAGTTGAAATATACAGTCCTAAAGAAATTAATCTTAAGTTGGTCAATAGGATTAATTACTTAGAAGAAAAGATTCTTAGGAAAAAGGCTTTACTTGAGGATTTTGAAGCAACCTCAAGAAGGCATGTAAGTGAGGAGGCAGTTAAGCCTGTGAGTGTTGGTAAAAAGAATGATGAGTTTGTTGGTGTTGGTGAGAAGGGAGATGAGTTTGCTGGTTCGACTGATATTACTGTGTTTACTGATTTATGTGCTACTGATGGAAATCTTGGTTTTATTGATGTTAACAAATCTCCTGTTAAGGCGTAATCTGTTAAGTGCTTACATGGATGCAGCAGTTCTGATTGTGTGTCTATGTTACTTGCTTTTGCTGTTTGCTGGGCAAGTAGTGTCTGTACTTTACTTTTTCTGCTTCTGGTTTATGCTTGCTGGGAAAATGTTAGTGTTCAAGAATGTTTCTTTATGATAGGAGAAATTCTCTTTTGAAAGCTCCAGTGTACTAGTGTAATCTTGATATTCAAAGCTGTTATTTCTTCTACATTCTTTAGTCAAGGATGATTGCCATTAAATTCATGATATTTCGGTTCTGATTTCTAAAAACTAATGAATTAATGAATGATCAACATAGCCTTGGTACTAAAAAATTGCTCAAATTGCTTATCCAATTATACAGAATCAATTTAGGTCATTTCAGTTGAACAAGAATTAAAAAGTTTCAAAAAAAATTCTTCTAAACTCAATCTGCTAAAAATGGCATATTAGTTAATGTGACTCATATTCTTTGATTAAAAATGGCATATTCTTTCTGATAACAGATTGGTATCTAGTTGGTTGCTAGTATAAGCATGTAGTTCAAATTTAATATCGTAATTCTGAACTTTAGGCTTTCTTGCAACTTAGTTAAAATATCTCTCACATTTTAATCACTATAGTTTTAATATTCATTTTTCTGTATTAGTTTTTGAACTTACATAGAAATGTCATTCCTTTTGCAAGTATCTGTATATGCATAAATTGACAGGTTTGCTGCTTCAAACAATGCATAAATGGCTGTTGATTACTATTACATTTTGGTGACTCAAATGTCTTTAGTCTTAAGTTCCAAATTTTGATAAATTTTTTATATCTGTTAGATAAATTATGGTATTAAGTTATCGCAGTTAGCATTTGTTAGATATCAAAATATATATCATACAATTATAGTTTACCTACAGCTCTTAGAACTTGTAAAAAGAAGGTACAATGATTTGATAAATATAGTGTTGTAAAAAGAAGGTACAATTAATATATTATATTAATGATTCTCGATTATTCAGGATTAATGTGATAAAATTGAAAAGAAAATTGGATCACATATGCATTAAAAGAAGCTTTAAAACCAAAATGCAGATAAATATACACAAACTCAAAAATGTTTATCAAGAGTTTTTTGACTCAAAAATATCACGGTTTGTTTCTCTTCTGTATTAAAAACCGAGATCTTCATTTGAATAACATGTGGGCAGATTGTTTATAAACATGGATCAATCAAGTAAATCAAATAAGCTATGATATTGTTATAACAATTTACAATTAATCAAAACTGAGAAATCAACTATACTTCTACATTACTATCAACAGTTTTGGTCATAGCAAGTCTTTTTGATTGAAATTATTAAAACTAGCATATACGATTTCTTTCAGATTCATACAAATGATCGAACAAGATCAAATTAAATTCAGTTTACAAATGAGCATACTCTCATTAATATTTGAAAATAATCTGAGATAATATAAACCAAAGTACATGCTTTAAATCAAACAAACATGAGTAAATAAGTGCAACAAAAATTCTATTAAAGGGAAGAGTTTTTTTCAAAGGGGAAGAAGAAGTTAGAAAAATAGTGACATCTTAAAATCAAATTTATCACTTCTTCCCATCTTCACTAAAAGGAAAAGTTTCTTGTTAAAAAGGGTTATAATACATTAATGGGAAGCCCTTTATAAACACTCTTGAATATACTTTTTGATATTATACCAAATAAAAGGGGAAGAAGAAATTAGACCCCCCAGTTTTAAAATTTAAAATATTCTTGCTAAATGACATGAATTGTACATCAAAATATACTTATCTAATAAAACTGTTCAGTTTTGCAAGAATTAAATTCAAAGGATATACAACGGGTTCTCTCCTTTAATATTTTTGTGTGAAAAATATTTTTCAAAATACATGCATACATTTAGAGGAAGCACACACTTAGGAAATTTTAAATTTTATGTTTTATTTGGCAAATACCAAAAATGGGGAGATTGAAAGGACATCTTCGATTAATTATTTATTTTAGTATTTGCATAATTTAACATAAAATTTAAAACACGTATATTCTCTCCAAATAGGCATGAATTTAATTGACATAATCAAAAGTGAAAAGACATTTCTAGCAAATATTTAAAAAATGTTTTTCAACATGTATTTATATTTTAATATAAATACAAGAGATATTCCAATTTGCTGAAAATAAAAATATATATTTTTAAAGGAATATACTCCAGAGCAATGAGATCGTAAAAGAATTATCGGAATATGATCTTTCTTAGGCTCTCTTGCAATATTAATAAGGCAACAAGTTTGAAAAAGGAATATCAGAACTTGGATATTCTTTAGAAGACTCGTGCTAAATTTATTTCAAAAACAGATGTTTTAAAGGAATAAAATATATATCTTTCACTCCATAAATATTTATAAATTCAAAGATATATTTTTACACTCTTAGAAATTAATATTCGATAAATGAATATTAATATCTCATTTTATCCCCCTCCTCATATTTTTCAAAGTAATTTTCTCTCGTATCTCAAATATATTATTTATCGGAGAAAAAACTTTTAAATACTTAAAAATATTTCCCACACTCTCAAAATATTTTATATTTATTAAAATATATTCTAAGTATTTATTATACCAACAAAGTCTATCTGCTTTCATAAAAGATCGTTAATATTTTAAATAAAACCAAACCCTTATTTAATCGATTTAAATCCAAATAAAATAATTCCACTTGCTAGAAAATCTTGAAACTTAGGATTTGTCACTTCAATGGTATTTTATATGCATGGTTAAAGTTTCGTAATTTTCGAGAAACTTGGTTCGGGTGTGATTTTCTAGGAGTTGACCAAGACTTTGACCGAGCGTTTGACCAAGCTACCTTTGACCAAAATTGACCAAAACTTGCAGATCATCATTATATGATAATTGGTAATTATAATATTTTTGGTTGTATTTATTAAAGGGTTTTCAAAGTCGTTATAAGTAATGGTGCTAATTACTCAATTAAATAAGTAATTAATGTTTAATTGAAAAAGCTAAAATCCATTATTATATAATTAATAGTTTCTGAGATTTTTCTTATTTGTCCTATATGCAAGTTGCGAACAAACACACCTTATCCTCCACCTCATCAATCAACACCACTCTCTTCATCCACCATTCATTTTAACTCAATCTCAACCACTCCCTTCACCTAACTCCTTCTATAAATAAACACCCACCCCGCACCATTTTGAACACAAGCTAAGAGCTAATTAATTGCTGGAAATTTTCAAGAAGTATTTTTCTACACACTCTCTAAAATCCAAACCCAAATACTTCATCTCAAAAACCTTCTCTCTTACAAATATATATCATATATTCAAGATTTTTGATCTTCAAGCTTAGTTCCACCAACCAAGCTCTATCGTCCCAAGCAAAGCTCATTCATACTACGTTCTTGCCTCCCGAAGGGCTGCCCAAGTTCTACCAACAGACCAAAATCCGGCCGAACCTCCGGCAAATGTTTTCGGCGAACTTTTCTGTTCATCTCTTAAAAGTGGTAAACCTCTTAGCTTTTGTCCGAGTCTTAACCTACCCCACTTAATATTCATATAAGAAGCTTAGTAACACCTTCTCTTCATCTCTACAAGCTCTTATATAGAATAACTTAAAGAAAAACAAATTCGTACAATGATTGTTTTTTTACAAATTATACATTTCTAGTACGAAGTGATAATTTCATACAACGCTTGGTTTACATTCCTAACTAGAACCTTTAGTGTTTCATGGGAATTAAATTACAAAGCTAGCATTTTATTCTTTAAACTTAAACACACTTATTTTGGCCATATATTGATATATTTGTTATAATTGTTTAACATGACTTAAGCAACTTCCCTTACTAGCACCTTTAGTATTTCGTGGGAAAAACTTAAGGCTTATATTATATATATTTATATATACATATTTATTATATTTATTTAAAAGATTTAAGCGAATTCCCTTACCAACACCTATAACATCCCTGTTAGGTCACACAATATTATAGAAGGGGGTTGAATATAGTGTTTATACAATCAAATCGATTTTAAACACAAGTATGTAACAATAATCAAATATATTCAATATAATAAACTTTGTTACAATAGAACAGTTGTTCTCTCTCAGTGATGAAAATTATCACTAAGAGCTGCTAGGTTAGAATGTATAATCTTCCTCGTGAATGATAACACATATAGTATAAACCCTAAGCCGTGTTTATATAGTACACGGTTACAAGATATCTTCTAATTGATATGGAATATAATTCTGTCTCCTAAAATATATCAATCAGATATTATCTTCTACAAGTCTTCTAGTCTTCTAACTTTTCATGCATATCTTCTATTGTTTTAGTCACGATCCTTTCCTGTAAATCAGCTGCTTTCCTTATCTGAAGTACCCGCACTTAAGTCCTGATATAAAGCCTGACGGCCTTAAGTTCTGATATAATTTCTGACTTCAGTAAGTTATGATTTCCAGTAAGTCCTGATATTAAGTTCTGAAACTAAACACAACAGATTAGACATGACATCTCAAATATATCTAACAATCTCCCCCAACTTGTAAATTATGAAAAATATACAAGTTAATAGATTTGATGATATCAAAAACATTTAAGTACAAATGCAATGAGAGTTTAAATAGACAACTAACTACAACTTACAATCTTTATAGCTTTTACCAATTTACTGAGTCAATCTGAATCCAAAGTGATTCTTGACAAAGTTGATATCAGCTTCTCTTCTGCATTCCTCAGGACTTGAGCTAATGTAGCTTTGACTTACTTCATCTCTTCATCTTGACTCCTAATCTGATAGATTGCAGTCCTTAGTGCTGAGATATGATTTCTTTCTAAACTATCACCAAGTCTGATTACTCTTGGATGAGATGAATCTTCATTATAGCACATACATTTCTGTTTCAAAATAACTTCAAGTTTAGCAGAATTCTTCTTCATTGGAATTTCACTTCCATTATCTTCAACTATATTTGGAATGAATTCTGTAACCCTTGGACCAGAAATTCTTGCTTTATCCTTTATGGTATTCATGATGAAATTTGACCATCTCCTAGTAATCTCAAACTTTATCTCCAATAGATAATGAAAGAATTGAAGTTCTTTCAGAGATTTGTTCAGCACATCTGATTCTGACATTATGTATGTTCTTCCATCTTCAAGAAATAAAATCAGTTTTTCTTTGACATTACTTTTATCATGAGCATCCAATACCACTTGAACAGATATAACCTTATCAAGGTGTTTCTGTGTAACTTCTTCAAGAGGTTTGTCAGACAATGAGAATGGATCTCTTGTAAGTACTTCAACTCCTATCTTGATCTTGGCTTCTTCATAACCTAATCCGGCTCTATCTCTTACTTCTCTGGCTTTCAATCCAACAATCATGAAATCAGATATTAATTGGCTTTTCTTAGGATTTGATGGATTAACATTCTTCCATTTAAGTTTTCTCTTATCAGTAACTGTTAATTTGTTCAAATCAACTTGAGCACTGTTAGAGGTTGATGTCTTGATGACTTGATCATAACTTACTATTTCTTCTGTAGCTTGCTGTTCTTCACTCTGAACAACTTGAGCCATGTCAGAGGTTGTCTTAGATTCTTCAGTTATGTTAGGTCGCACACACTGTAGAAGGGGGTTGAATACAGTGTTTACTATAATCAAATTGAATATAAGAACTCAAGTAAAAGAACACAGATTTTATTCAACACAATAAACTCTGTTGCAAAGAACTGTTCTCTCTCAGTGATGAACAAATTATCACGAGAGCTGATAGGGTTACAATGAATAATAATCTCGATTTAGATAACACATATAGTGTAAACCCTATGTCTGTGTTTATATACTACACAGTTACAAGATAAGTTCTAATTGATATCGAATATGATTCTGCTTCCTAATATATATCAATCAGTTCTCTTTTCTTCAAGTATTCTATTCTTCATAGAATTCTTCTCCATGCATATCTCTTTTTATGCTTGTTTTGATCTTCTTTCCTTTCAATCAGCCGCCTTCATTATCTAAAAGTCTCCTTAAGTCCTGATATTATCTCCTGATAAATATCTCCTGATAACTTATGTGGCGCCCTCCAAACCCGGGTCTGAAATTTGGGGTCCACAACACATACACAATATATAAACCTGTATAAGAGATATTATTTATAATGACCCTGCTTCACAAAACCACGGATCGCAACAGGTTAAAGTATGAAAACAAGCCACAACCTTAACTTTTATTACAACGTACCAAATTCCCCTTTAATTTAACTTACAACTGATAATAAAAGTTTTTTTTTTACAATTTGACTATCTCTCTACCGCATGAAGCTTTTGCTAGCTCGATCCAACTCAACTGGAACCCTAGCCCGCACTTTGGACTGAGGAACTTCACTATCATCCATATCCTTTTCAACTGTAACATATATAAAAAGTTTCGCAAGAGTGAGCTAACTAGCTCAGCAAGTCATGATAACGATAACTGAGGTTAAATAATGATCAAATGAGATGATTCAAAGGAATCAAGTTTCTTTTTAACTAATCATTAGAATTGGATATTCCTTTTAAGTTTTAAAAACCAAGGTTAGGCTGCTGATCAGTCATTCACTAACCCCGAGCAAGCACACATCACTGCTCTAATTACTGGATCTAAGGCACACATTGGCCTAACTTGACCATTGGTATGGTCTGACCACGAATCTGGTCCACATATATAAAAAATATCCAATCCTAAAGCAGTTCAATATGATAAACAATATAATGCAATAAAACCAGATCATAATCAATGATGGTTAAACACTTGAATAAAAACGTAAGGAAACTCATAGATATCTCAAGGGTATATCAGGGTATGTATAAGAAACGGTTTTCAGTTTGTACAAGGGTCATGTATTAGACCAGTAATGATTTTTCAAGATATGCTTCTTTGATGTTATAAAGAATGATTGGAGTATAAAAGTTTCTATGTTTTCAAACCATTCTCTTCCAGTGTTTGGTGTTTGTTAGTTATACCTTTGAAGAGTAGTATTATATTTATATGGTTTGGTGTTTGAGGATCAACAAAGGACGGATTATAAAGAATAAAGCTTATGGCTTAAGATCAAGAAAATCAGGGTTCAAGGTTAAATGGTTTAAAGCTCTTGCAATACAAAACAAGAGTTATTTTGAATAATAGCGATATGTTATAAAATAGTTCAAAAACATTGGTAGTATATATCTTGAAGAAAAGTTCAGAAATACTTGCCTTACAAGGCTTTACAACTATTACTGATCAACTCTGAGCCGATTCTGCTGCTCAGGTTCTAACGTCCAACCACTAAATCCCATTGGATTCGACTTCGACACTCAGGTCTTTCTGTTGAAACTCTACTGAGCTCGTCGACTGGCCACTAGGTTATCTTTAGTCCATTGTCCACTTTCAGGTTCCCGGCTATAACCTACAGGGTCGAAATATTCTACGTTAGACGTCTAGGTATGCTTGACATATCCTTGATACTAATTCTTACCCAACGATATTCAAACCCGACTCGTAATTATTCATATTAGAATTGCACAGTCAACAATTAGGGTTCACATTCTCGAAATCGATCCAGTGTTCGTTTTTAGAAAATACGTATACTCGTTATTTTTCAAAATTAGGGTTACTATGTTTTGGAAAAAAATATATAACACAATATACAATCAGGTTTCTGTATAAAACATACATATATGTATTTATTTATACTCGCTCGACGTTCCGATAATCTTCGGATACGCTCCCATATTTACGTAATTCAGTTTCCGAAAATCGGGCAGCGTTTCCTTTGTTTATCGGACTACCCATCGAAACATCAATCGACGTCAAACCACAAAGTTCACAACATTAATAACTACAATAATTCACCACTCCATTCTAAAATTCCCAATCACCGATACAATTCAATAATCACTACTAATTCAACCATCCCGATTCAACATTTACTAATTAACTAATTAAATCCAGAATAAAAAACACAACACGAATTTTATTTGTTAAAAATATTAGGACTCAGAATTATATCATCATCGTCCACCGTCAGCTCGCCGGGCTCATTGCCGACGGTGGTAAAATTTGCGGGTACCCGATTCATTCGGGCTTCCAACGTTAAATTTTACCGATTACAATTCCGAATAATTACGACTTCATAATTCAAATAATCATCACAATATTCATTCAAATTTTCCAAAATAACTCGAATAACTAATATGATAATAATCGAATTAATTTTAACCAAAATACCACAATCAGAAAGAATGAGGAACCACAGGACCATTACCACTCACGCACACGCGCATATAACAGTACAACACACAATCGGAAACAGGAAGGACACGGCCGGAAAGTAACAAAAATCCAGGCGGCACAACTAGATAACAGGGAATACAGGAGACAACCGCACACACATCAACACTCTCTCAAACACGCACTGCACAATCGCACATAATCTCATAACCCCGTCACCGTCACCTCACCGGAGAGCCGGTGGCAATAGTAGGCCGGAGAAGAAGGCGGCAACCCGTCTACCAGAGCACAACGAACTGTTGAACAAGTGTGGAAAGAAAGCAGAAGAAAATACGGGAGAGAGAGAGATTTATGAGAGATTGAGGAAATAAGGGAAAAATGGAGACTTGTATATAATCTGCTGGCTGCCTAATTTCACACCACGTGTCCAATTAAATGGACACGTGTCTCTTTTTCTGACTCGTGTTCGCAATATAACGAACCATCACACAAATAAAATAATCCTGAAAATTCCAAATTTATTTTTAAAATATCACAAATAATTCAAAGTTACTAAAAACAAATTTTTCATAATTTCTAAAGTATTTTTTGAAACGCAACTCGGACCCATATTTCACAATTAATGAACCGAGTTGCACTTAAAACAATTTCAGAAAATTACGAAAATGGTCTTAAAATATTACAAATATCCCGAAGTTTACAAAATTATTAATTTCCTAATTTTAAAATAATTTCTGAAACGCGGTTTATACCCGCTTTTAGCGCTTAAACGAATCGACGCGCGGGTGAAATTAACTTCGAAAATTTCCAAAATAATTTTAAAATTCTCAAAATAATATAAACTTAATAAAATATAAGTTTCATGATTTTTGAAGATTTCCATAATTAAATATGGATTTTACCATTAAATACACTCAGAAAATCATTTATAAACAAATAATTAATGAAATATTGATTTCGCAATTTTATAAAATCCTAAAAATAATTATTGTAATTATAAAATCATAAAAACAATTTTAAAGACACTTCAAATATTTATACAAATAAATTTACATTAAATCCACTTTAAAAGTAAAACAATTCAATACAATTCCTTAGTAAATCACGCGAACTACCTGATACATCATAAATCACACCTAGATAAAAAAAATCAAATAACACATACCGGTCAAAACTAATACACATATTTTATTTAATAATTTCCAAAATAATCACATAATTAAATAATTCAAAAATACATGGGTCGTTATATCTTTCCCCCCTTAAAAGGATTCTGTCATCAGAATCTGGTCTAACTAAACGAGTAAGGATATTTGTCAAGCATATCTGACTCTAGTTCCCAAGTAGACTCTTCTACTCGAGGGTTTCAAACGTACTTACTCTGGATATACTCTCATTTCCAAGAATTCGCCTTTAACGATCAAGAATGTGGATCGATCACTATATGCAGGATAAACTTAGACAAGAGCCCATTGGCTCCTAACCGATCATTTAATTCAAATCCGATACTTATCATTTTTAACTTTAACAAGTCAAACACACTATGTGTACACACTGTTGTGACGGTAATATCAACTCATGAACAACTTTGTCTGTAATTATCAATATCTCGAATGGTTCACTACTTTTAGGACTTAGCTTGTCCCTTCTATTCAACTTATCCAATCTCTTTCAAGATGACACTTTTACTAACACTACTGGTCCTATTTCTATACTCATACTTTCTCTCAATATAATTTCACCTTCTTTCTTTATCTACTCCGAGCTGCTTCAATCAATATTACTATGCTCTTGGTGTGCCGATTTAACTTAAAATTTGACAACTTTCTTTCTCCCACTTTATTTTAATAGAAATGGGAACTTACACTTGCGTTCACATGAAGTTTGGTAAAGTGGCATTCCAAAGCTGACATCGTTGATAAATGATCATTCCGGTGTTTCCTTAAAATTCAACTTCTTAACATACTTTATAGTTCCTAAATCGCTTTTATCATTCTGACCCTTTGTTTAAGGATAATAGGCGGTGCTCGTTTTTAACTTAGTTTCTAAACGTTTAAGCATCTCTTATTCTTTTTCATCAGTTAAGGCTGAAAAGTAGTTTCATATATTCACGTATTATCACCTTTAAGTATTTAAACTCCAGATTCCACTCTTTCCAATTCGTCTATTAGCTCCTCGGTGGTCTTAATTAAATCCAATCTTCTCTGTCGGCATAATGCATCTGTTACCATATAGTTTTATTTAGGTAGTTGTTAATGGATTAATTCAGAATCTTTTGTTAATCCTAGTCAAAATTTCATTCTTGAAGATTTAACGTATAGTTGCTTTCCTTCTGATCCTTAGAGAAAAATCCTTGGGCATTTCATGCAGACTCTCTTATTCCTTGAGTAGCTGAGGATGTTATCAATAAATACAGTTTGCTTATCCAAGTACTTTTTATACCCCATGTTCCTTAATTCCTTGTAGTCACCTAATACACTTATCATTTCACATAATATCATCAGAGCTTGCAACGCTCTGAACTCACTTTGATCGTAATCTCTGATATTTTCTCAGGTCGGATCTTAAGTTAATTCTCTATACATAACACACTTCTTGAATTAGGTCTCATAAGTAATCAATTCCTTATAGGGTCTCACTTCTTCTTATTCATTATTTTGTTAAACTCCCAATAATCAATACATACTCTTATAATTCCAAGAACATCACTGGTACCCTTCACAATTCACTTCTTGTAACACCACTCCCTGGGTCTGCCTTATCCACCAGGCTTCCAATACTTCACCTTAATTCTTTGACCTATCCAACACTTCCTAATCCATTTTGAAATTTCCTCCTTATACCTGGTTATCACTATTATTTTTTTTTTAAATTTCCGTACATCTTGGCATCTCTTCAATAGATTAAATACTTTATATTGTAAATTCCCTGTGGGATCTCATTTCTTAATTCTTCTACTTGTAGCATCCAAATGCTGGAAGAAAACCTGGGGATATCGTGATCATTCTCCTGGGCGCATAAAATTCATGTTACTAGCTACTAACATTGTAATCCATTATCTTCTCTTGACATCTTATCTTTCCCTTTATAACTTCAAATGAAAGGTTATACTATCCATCTTTGTTCCTTTTGGATTATGAACTTTAGCTTCCAATTCCAACTTCCATAGTTCTATAATTAATTCCTCTGATGCAGTCTCTTTATTCTTCTCTCCTTTTTTTTTTCTTATCGCTTGCCACTATATTGGCTTTCCCTCATGAATACATACTTCAAACTCTTATGGTCCATATAGATCTTACATCTTTCTCCATACTTATCATGTTTTTTCCCAATCTTTTAAAATAAATATTGGTGCTGTTAGTCCCAGTTATGATTAGGATACTTCTGCTCATAAGGTTTCGGTTGTCTGGATGCATATGCAATAACTTTATTATTTTGCGTCAACACACACCCTATTCCCTTACGAGAAGTATCACTATAAACTACCAAATATCCCTGATACTTTCAAAGTGATAAAATAGGTGTTGTAACCATTCTTTCATTTAACTCCGCAAAACTTTCTTCACCCTTCTCCATTTCATATAACCTTCTTGCTTTTCCTGGTTAGCTTCATCCAAAATATTGCAACTTTCAAGAAATCTTGCACAAATTTCCGATGGTAACTGGCCCATGATAAAACTTCTTACTTTTGTTGGTGCTTCTGGTCTTTTTTCATTCATACTATCTTTAAATTTTTTTCTGCTGAATCCCCTTTTTGTCTCCTCCTTACTGACTGTCTATACTAAGAATTATACTTCCTGCCATTAAAGTTTTCACTTGGTAAACTTTTTATACCGCTTCTTTCTTCTTTGATTCCTCAGCTATCATTATATAGGTTGCATGGTTCTTCTTAAGTAACACAAGTACATCTTATCCAGATTCCTCCTTCAAGATTCTACTCATCAAATTTAAATATCACTGGTATATCAGTTCATCCAACTAACATTTCTAGAATTTTATAACAATAGTACTGAGTTCTGAAAATTATCTTTGATATGTTCATAAGTTCAATCTTCATTTGGTAATATACTCAGTCTTAAATCAATCTTATAAAAATACCTTGCTTCGTTCATTTAATTAAACAAATCATTGGTTCGAGGTAACATATATCTGCTCTTGAGAGTAAACTTGTTGAGCTTTCGCTAACACATAATCTCACACTTCCATCTTTCTTATTAACACATCATGTCGGTGCACTTTAGGGGGTACGCTATGTCCCGTAGTTTTTTCTTCTAATTATCTCCTACGTTTGCTCTGGTAACTCCTTTATTTTATCTGGTGCCATTCTGTGCAGGGCTTTGGACACTGGCTTCATTTCAGGTGCTAAATCAATCATAAACGCATTTTCTTTATCTAAAGAAAATATTGATAACTCGTCTGGAAACATATCTTGAGACTGTAAAATCTCCAAGTTCAGTTTACTCCTGACTTTTATTTATAATCGCCATAGCACTTATATTTTGGTCACTGTAATCTTAAATCATTCTTAACAAGTTCTTTACTTTCCTTTGTCCTTTAAACTTCTTCATGTTCTCGTTTGGCGTCTTCAGAACTATCTTCCATCACGACGGTCTACCTGGGCATCACACTTGAATAGTTAATCCACTCCTTAGAATAATATCAAGTCCTCTTATCTTAAATGATATCAATTCTTCACAACTTATTGCCAGAAATATTGATTCCGCCATTGGTACTTACTGATTCAATAACTGGACGTTCTTGACTTGCTAGTCCTTTAGTCATAAACTTATTGATTCGACAGGATAATTCATCTTATCAACAAAACCTTGAGAGATATATGGTTAAGTTGCTCCCACATCTTTCAATACTTTTATGCATAAGGTATCCACAATAATCTTCCATGTCATCATATCCATATTCTAAGTAACATATTTCTCAGGAAAATTGCAATTTCTCGTTCTCGGAGACGTATTCCTTATTGAAGTAGATTCCCTTGACTCTTAATACATCCCTGGCTAGGGCCAATAATTTGCAATTCTCACCATATGCCCTTGTTTCCTTTCCATGCGTGAGAAGTAGATGGAACTTTGCTCGCTTGGTCCATAATTCGTTGATTTCTGTTTGAAAAACTTTTACAAGGGACGACAGTGCAACGAAGCAACTAGAAGGATTCACAATTCAACAAAATTTAGAGTTGGAAAGAAAGAAGAAACAAGGATTTGAATATGAATGAGACAACCACATTGGTACTTAAGATGGCCAGTCTTTCATACCATTTGGCATACAGCACATGATTGGGTGGCGTCCCACCCGACTCTTCGTCATTCCGACAAAGTGTCTCACCATAACACTGTTTGTCCCAATCAGAAAGCAAAACTTGAGGAAAACAATTAAATTTGAAAGGAATGCAATATCCTCCTTTTCGATATCAACGCAAAGAGTTTATTTAAGAAAAGAAGTTCATACATTTTTAGGAATTAAATAGGAATATATGTTGTAATATTGAAGGCAAGAACGATATCATTGGTCACCATTCATATTTCATTTGTATTTATCTTTCGAACTCGTTCGATCATATCCCAATTGCGTCATATAACAACTTTAGAAAGTCCGCTGAAATGTCTTCACAAACCAAGCATTATAGTGAATTCTTACTTGCTAAGTTTTGCATCTTCAACATCGCACTTACACGTATAATACCTTAACAATTCGATCATAATGGCATTCTTATCTGATAACTTCGGGCTTCCTCTTTCAATTTAGAATAACCACGAACCATTCAATATAACGATCCTTTTGTTAATAATATTCTTCTTTTAGAGAGGTCTAGAAATCTTTCCAATCTTCTTCGATCACGCTCCGGCTTCTGTCAAATCAATAAATTCTTCGAACTCTGATAGTCCTAGTAATTGAATGTATAGTTATTTCGTATGCTGTTTCTGTTGTAAATTTTATCAAATAATATATGCATCTTATTGTTAGGAATCATCAACTCCTTCATAATCGCGGGTTACTTTATCCTCTGAACTAACAACACTAAGTCTGGAACAGCATCCTTCTAGGTAATCCGGGTCTTTTAACAAACAAGAAACTCAAGTAATAACTTGACAACCAAGGTTTAAAACTTATTTTATTCAAAAAGGCTTTTAGAAATTTTGGGAGGAAAAATCTTTTTCGAAAACTTGTTAAGAATTTTGAAAATTTTGAAAATCACACCTCCGGTTGTCCTTACTGTATGAGTTGGTTGTTGTCCTTCTTATGACCAGATACCAAGTTAAAGAAATGATCACTCAAAGGTCCATTCACTTCCATTTATCTCTCTCCTTCATTGGGTCTATTACTTTCCTTAATTACTGAAAACTTCCGCCGTCATTGCACGTCATCTTATTCGTAGCTTCACATTAAGGCTCCCATACTAGTAGTACTCCCGTTAACCACTTTGCAATCATTAAGTGGAACAGACTATCCAATAGTCAACAAGTCACCTAATGTCACATCATCTTGTTAAAATATATATCACATCATTACAACACCATTTTCTAATTTCAAGAAATCTTCAGATCCCTAATCTCCTCTAATTCTCTCTTCAACACTTATCTACTCCATTCCATAAGCTAGTCATGAGTGGCCTAATTACTAATAGCTTCTTGTAACCTGATAACAGCCATCCTCCAGAACACTTGAATCTTCTTTCTAAACTCCTTCTCACCTTAATTTGTATCTCAATACTCACCATTTACTACCGCTCCCGAATCCATCCTCATAAATACCATTGTTTCCTAGAACAGATTTTAAACTGGGATATAGAACAGAGTGTAGGGTAAATTGAAAGGACACACTCACAGCCGATGTCTAGTAAAACAAGAATAAACAGATGGATGTTTCTTAAATAGGTCGTCTCATTTCAAGAGATAATAGAATAGCGTTAAATAACTTGGAGAGGCACAACTGTCATAATAAAAGGTGATACTATTAATACTGATGGAGGAACAAGGCGCAAATCGAATCTGAGAGAAGATGACGATCCTTAAACGGAAAGCTCTAAACGATCAATTGATGCAGGGAAATCAAGATCTGCCATTGCCGTTGCCTGGATATCAAGTCGCTAGTTAAGAACCCCAAATCGCAACACGAACCGTGCCGGAGACCTACTATACAGTCGCACTCAACCTCACGATGACCTATCTTTCTATTTCCTATTCCTATTCCTAACCCTCTACCCAATCCCGACAATCTAGGCTTATTTCAGTGACTTATAACCTATAGCTCTGATACCAACCTGTGGCGCCGTCCAAACCCGGGTCTGAAATTTGGGGTCCACAACACATACACAATATATAAACCTGTATAAGAGATATTATTTATAATGACCCTGCTTCACAAAACCATGGATCGCAACAGGTTAAAGTATGAAAACAAGCCACAACCTTAACTTTTATTATAACGTACCAAATTCCCCTTTAATTTAACTTACAACTGATAATAAAAGTTTTTTTTTTTACAATTTGACTATCTCTCTACCGCATGAAGCTTCTGCTAGCTCGATCCAACTCAACTGGAACCCTAGCCCGCACTTTGGACTGAGGAACTTCACTATCATCCATATCCTTTTCAACTGTAACATATATAAAAAGATTCGCAAGAGTGAGCTAGCTAGCTGAGCAAGTCATGATAATGATAAATGACGTTAAACAATGATCAAATGAGATGATTCAAAGGAATCAAGTTTCTTTTTAACTAATCATTAGAATTGGATATTCCTTTTAAGTTTTAAAAACCAAGGTTAGGCTGCTGATCAGTCACGCACTAACCCCGAGCAAGCACACAGCACTGCTCTAATTACTGGATCCAAGGCACACATTGGCCTAACTTGACCATTGGTATGGTCTGATCACGAACCTGGTCCACATATATAAAAACTATCCAATCCTAAAGCAGTTCAATATGATAAACAATATAATTCAATAAAACCAGATCATAATTAATGATGGTTAAACACTTGAATAAAAATGTAAGGAAACTCATGGATATCTCAAGGGTATATCATGGTATGTATAAGAAACGGTTTTCAGTTTGTACAAGGGTCAGGTATTAGACCAGTAATGATTTTTCAAGATATGCTTCTTTGATGTTATAAAGAATAATTGGAGTATAAAAGTTTCTGTGTTTTCAAACCATTCTCTTCCAGTGTTTGGTGTTTGTTAGTTATACCTTTAAAGAGTAGTATTATATTTGTATGGTTTGGTGTTTGAGGATCAACAAAGGACGGATTATAAAGAATAAAGCTTATGGATTAAGATCAAGAAAATTAGGGTTCAAGGTTAAATGGTTTAAAGCTCTTGCAATACAAAACAAGAGTTATTTTGAATAATAGCGACATGTTATAAAATAGTTCAAAAACATTGGTAATATATATCTTGAAGAAAAGTTCAGAAATACTTGCCTTACAAGGCTTTACAACTATTACTGATCAACTCTGAGCTGATTCTGCTGCTCAGGCTCTAACGTCCAATCACTAGATCCCATTGGATTCGACTTCGACACTCAGGTCTTTCTGTTGAAACTCTACTGAGCTCGTCGACTGACCACTAGGTTATCTTTAGTCCATCGTCCACTTTCAGGTTCCCGGCTATAACCTACAAGGTCGAAATACTCTACGTTAGACGTCTAGGTATGCTTGACATATCCTCGATACTAATTCTTACCCAACGATATTCAAACCCGACTCGTAATTATTCATATTAGAATAGCACAGTCAACAATTAGGATTCACATTCTCGAAATCAATCCAGTGTTCGTTTGTAGAAAATACGTATACTCGTCATTTTTCAAAATTAGGGTTACTGTGTTTTGGAAAAAAATATACAACACAATATACAATCAGGTTTCTGTATAAAACATACATATATGTATTTACTTATACTCGCTCGACGTTCCGATAATCTTCGGATACGCTCCCGTATTTACGTAATTCAGTTTCCGAAAATCGGGCAGCGTCTCCTTTGTTTATCGGACTACCCGTTGAAACATCAATCGACGTCAAACCACAAAGTTCACAACATTAACAACTACAATAATTCACCACTCCATTCTAAAATTCCCAATCACCGATACAATTCAATAATCACTACAAACTCAACCATCCCGATTCATCATTTACTAATTAACTAATTCAATCCAGAATAAAAAACACAACACGAATTTTATTTGTTAAAAATATTAGGACTCAGAATTATATCATCACCGTCCACCGTCAGCTCGCCGGGCTCATTGCCGACGACGGTAAAATTTGTGGGTACCCGATTCATTCGGGCTTCCAACGTTAAATTCTACCGATTAAAATTCCGAATAATTATGACTTCATAATTCAATAATCATCACAATATTCATTCGAATTTTCTAAAATAACTCGAATAACTAATATGATAATAATAGAATTAATTTTAACCAAAATACCACAATCAGAAAGAATGAGGAACCACAGGACCATTACCACACGCGCACACGCGCATATAACAGTACAACACATAATCGGAAACAGGAAGGACACGGCCGGAAAGTAACATAAATCCAGGCGGAACAGCTAGATAACAGGGAATACAGGAGACAACCGCACACCCATCAACACTCTCTCAAACACGCACTGCACAATCGCACATAATCTCATAACCCCGTCACCGTCACCTCACCGGAGAGCCGGTGGCAACAGTAGGCCGGAGAAGAAGGCGGCAACCTGCCTACTAGAGCACAACGAACTGCTGAACAAGTGTGGAAAGAAAGCAGAAGAAAATACGGGAGAGAGAGAGATTTATGAGAGATTGAGGAAAGAAGGGAAAAATGGAGACTTGTATATAATCTGCTGGCTGCCTAATTTCACACCACGTGTCCAATTAAATGGACACGTGTCCCTTTTTCTGACCCGTGTTCGCAATATAACGAACCATCACACAAATAAAATAATCCTGCAAATTCCAAATTGATTTTTAAAATATCACAAATAATTCAAAGTTACTAAAAACAAATTTTTCATAATTTCTAAAGTATTTTTTGAAACGCAACTCGTACCCATATTTCACAATTAATGAACCGAGCTGCACTTAAAACAATTTCAGAAAATTACGAAAATGGTCTTAAAATATTACAAATATCCCGAAGTTTACAAAAATATAAATTTCGTAATTTTAAAATAATTTCTGAAATACGGGTTATACCCGCTTTTAGCGCTTAAACGAATCGACGCGCGGGTGAAACTAACCTCGAAAATTCCCAAAATAATTTTAAAATTCTCAAAATAATATGAACCTAATAAAATATAAGTTTCATGATTTTTGAAGATTTCCATAATTAAATATGGATTTTACCATTAAACACACTCAGAAAATCATTTATAAACAAATAATTAATAAAATATTGATTTCTCAATTTTATAAAATCCTAAAAATAATTATTGTAATTATAAAATCATAAAAACAATTTTAGAGACACTTCAAATATTTATACAAATAAATTTACATTAAATCCATTTTAAAAGTAAAAACAATTCAATACAATTCCTTAGTAAATCACGCGAACTACCCGATACATCTTAAATCACACCTAGATAAAAAAAATCAAATAACACATACCGATCAAAACCAATACACATATTTTATTTAATAATTTCCATAATAATCACATATTTAAATAATTGAAAAATACATGGGTCGTTATAACTTAAGTTCTAACAACTTAAGTTTTGATATCTTAAGTCCTGACTTCAGTATAAGTACTGATTTCCAGTTAAGTCCTGATTTGTCCTGTTAAGTAAGATCTGAAAACTAAACACAAATCATATTAGACATGACATCACAAATATATCTAACAATCTCCACCAACTTGTAAATTAGCATAATATACAAGTTTAACAGATATTTGATGATGTCAAAAAACATTAAGTACAAATGCATGGACATTTGACTAGATAACTACAACTTACAGTCCTTGTAGCTTTACCATCCTTAAAGTTTTATATCAGCTTCAGTCTGTATATCCTTCAGAATTTAAGCAGTTGTAGATCTTTGACTTGGCTTCAATTTCTGATCTCTTTGATGTTAGGAGTTGTTCTGAGATAGTTCTTCAACAGACATCTCTCAGCATATTCAAGTTCATTGACCATCCTCCTTTTAGCATTTTTCAGTTCAACTGTATCTTTACCAGTTTGAAAGATAGCAGCCCTGAGATCATTTATTTTAGCTTTTCTTATATCCTGATCCAGTCTGATGATATAGGCTTTATCAGACTCTAGATTGAATTCAAGTCCCTTAATACCAGAAAATGTAGTAATGATTTTAGCAGTATTAGGCTTCATTTCAACAATATCTCCACTGTGAGATCTGTACTTAGGACAATATGGGCTGTTAGAGGTTGTTTGAATATCCTTTTCTTCAAAATCAAACTAGCATCTTCATCAGATTTTGTCTCCAGATCCATGATTGGCATATATACCTTTACAGGTTCATCAATTTTTGCTTTGCCCTTGGATCTAGGATCTACTTCCACTTGTGATTTGGCTTTGGTTGCCTCAGAAATTGACTTTTCTTTTATCACAATGCCCTTAGGCTTAGGTGGCTTCTTTTCCATGACTTGAGCTTTAGACTTTGACTTGACATTTTCTGCTTTAAGTCTGACTTCTTCTTCCTTCAGACTTTCAATATTCATGCCTGGATTGTCTTTTAGGAATAGCCTTTTGGAAATCTCTTCATCAAGTTCCAGATGTTCACTAAAACTTATCCTTTTACCAATATCAGAACTTATTCTTCTCCCAGTATCAGAACTTATTCTTTGACTTGTAGTTCCAGCTTTGCTTGATGAAAAACCTTTGCCTTGACCATGACCTCTACCCGTTCTAGAGTTTCCCTGGTCATCATTTCCATCATCCTTACCCTTCAGTACTTGACTAGATTTGCATTTGGACTTAATCACTTTCTCCCCCTTTTTGGCATCAGCAGGTAGAAGAAGAGAGACAAGCAATTCCACTGATGATTGGATCTCATTGAGTTGAGTTTACTGAGAAGCTTGATTCTTTAGAATTTCAGAAATCTGATCTTGTTGCTTCTCCTGAATCTTTTCAATATACCCAATTCGGTCAAAGGCTGGATTAAAAAATCTGTTCTTTTCCAATTTGATATTCATATCTTGCTGGATCAATGATTCTTGAATTTTGTTCACCTTGTCATGAGTTATTGAGTGTTGACCTTGAAGGTGCCTAGTACTCATTGCAATAACTCTCAGCTGTGCCTTGAAATCATCATTTATCAGCATTTCATCAGCCTTCGCCAGGTGCTCAGCAAGAATATTTTCAGTAGGAACAAAACTAACTGTGTTCCATTCCTTAGTCCACTCCTTTCCTCTAGGAGTTTCACTCCAAAGTACTGGTGCATCCTCTCTAACAAACTTCTTGATCAAATCAGCTTTATTAACTGTTTGTTGAGGTGCATGTCCTGAAGGACCAGCTGCATCAGCATCTAGATTAGTAGCAGCTTCACCAGTAGATTCAGTATTATCAGCATCAGAACTTACAGAGCCTGCAGTATCAACATCCTCTGATAAAATTACAGTATGTGAGGCTATATAGGCTTCAACATCATTCTCTAAATTCTGATCTGCAACTAAGTTCTGATCAACATCCAAATTTTGAAGCCCACATAAAATCTGATTTTCATCATCCAGATTCAGAATTGGTGTTGTTGGAATATCTTCATTAAAATCAACATCTAGAATTGGTGTTGTTGGTGGAGTGAGTTGAGTTGGTGGAGCTTCCAAGTACAAAACCTCAGGCACAACCAAGTTATGGATGTCTATTTCAGCACTTGTACCAGGGTCTTCAGCATGTACTGGATCAATTATAGGAGACACATGAGGTGTAGGCACTTGCTCTGAAATATCCTCTTGCTCTTGAATATGAGACTTTTGAGCTTGAGTAAAGTCCGATTCAGCTGTGGGAAGTAATTCAATTATTATAGGTTCTGTTCGGATCAGAGATTCTTGACCCCCTTCCTTAGCTGCTTCTTCCAGAACTTCTTCAGAGTGGGATGATTCACTTACAGCCCTCCTGGCTCTTTGTTTTTTAAGTCTCTTTGCTGAAGTTGAGACTTTGGGAGCTTCATCATCAGAATTTAGCTTTCTAAGCCTTTTGAGGGGCCTAGAACTCCCAGTTTCAGTATCTTTTTGAGAAGAGATCTTCTCAGCTTCTATAACAACAGGTTCTGATATTGGAACCTATTCCTCATTATCTGACTCATCTCTCAGAACAATTCTCCTTCTCTTCTGTTGAGACTGAGGTACTATCTTAGTCCTCTTGGGTTTTGAAGATGAAGGCTTCACTGGATGTGCTGAAGGTTGAGGCTAAGATGACTATGTTGGTTTGTAATATGTCCTGATGGAGGGTTGAGTTGATTGAGGTTGAGAAGTTTGAGGTGTTTGTGTAGTTTTGATAGGTACGGATGAAGATTGGGTTGGTTTTGATGAGTTGGTGGGTTGGACATCAGGATAAACAGATGTATATGCTTGTGGATCAGCATTTACCAAGATCTGTTTTACTGACTGAGGAATCTGTAAGGGTCTCAGCACTTGTTTCTTATTGTCAGCATTTAACAAATCATTAAAAGCCCTTTTTGCAAGCTTAAAGGGTGGAATTAAATTACTGTCTAGTTGGGGTTCATCAGCACAACAAAAAGTATATATAAGCTGACAGAATCTAGCAAAGTATACTACATTCCTATCCTCTGTCATCCTATCCCTTATGAAACCTAGCACAACACTTGCAAAATCAAAATGAGTTTGATGAATAAGGGCATACCCGATTTGCTGACTCATGATCAGAATAGCATCAAAGTTGGAGCATTTATTGGCGAATGCCTTTGTGATACAATCAAAGAAAAAACTCCATTCCTTTCTGATATTTGATCTTTTCAGATGACCCAGCTTTCCCAAACTTTTCTCATAGCCCAGACTGGCCATAAGATGCTGTAAAATAGGATCCTTCACTGTTGAGAATGTACAACCTTCAGGTAAGTGCAGAGCTTTACGAACTGCTCCAGGAGTAACAACATGCTCAACATCTCCTGATGTGAAAATAATGCTTGGAGTAGCACCACCATCATCAAAAAGCCCAGTTCGCCAAAATATCAGCACTGCTTGAAATAGTTTGAGGTTGGGTCAAAGCATACCCAATCTCACTATTTGCTAATAAATCTTGCACAAAGTGCAGATCTGATGAAGCCTTAGCCTTGTTCAGGATTGCAGCATAGTTATTTGGTACAAACTTGGCTCCATCAATAACTAAATCCTTGGGCGCCATCAGAAATAAGTGAGAAATAATATTGCCTGAAAGGTGTTTGATGAAATTTCTGTATAGAAACCGTCAGAAAATGTGAGAGAGAATAAGAAAAGAGAGAGTGAGTAGAATAGAAATGAAAATAAAAGATTTGAAAATCTTTTATCTCTTTTACTTAGACACCCCACGTGACAGCAGTTAATGAGAAGTGGAACAGACCTTTACACCTGTCAGCCATACAGCAGTTAAGGCAAAAGTTAATGGGCATGGTAAATAAGTAATGATTACATTGCATGTTCAGTTTTTTTTAAAAAAAATGTTCCCACTAAACAAATGATTATTACTGCTTTATCTCACATAAACCGATATTCTGTAAAAATATGACCGTTCAAGTAATGACCAAAAATAAATCAAGTAAATAAATACTGCCACATCAGCATCAGAACTTGATTATTATCAGAATTTAAAAGTCATCAGAATATGGCTCCTTAACTCGAAAAGTGAATGTTTATTCCTGTAATTCTTCACACAAATACTGATTTGGTTTCATCAGAACTTAATCATCAGAACTTCCATCAGTACTTGTCCTCAGAATTTATGCAACTGACACTTAAACTGTTCATCTAAAATAACATTTATCACCACAGTAATTTTCATCATTCATATGGAATGTATGTGTGTGCATTAAGCTAAATATCATACAAAGAGTAAAGTCCGATTCACTTCAGTACAACTTAGAAATAAGGCATAACTAAGAACTTTGCCCAAAATCTGTTATTATTCTAAAGTCTACTATAGAATGAGTTCATGCATGAGTCCACCTCAACTTTTTTGTGCTCATTTTATGCATCTTTTGAAATTCCATTTTACAGTGGCTTCTCAGTGTAAGTGAGTCACGACTGCTTATCAGAATTTATGTTGTTATCAGAGTATTTCTCCAGTAATCAGAGAATGTGAAAAGTCACCAAGAAATTTTATTTTGCTTTTCTAATGCATATTACTTAATACCATCAATGCACTTGGGTCTTTCCTTCCACATGTATTTTTCTCTAGATCTCAAAGGAGTACCTGATATTTATTTATTTTCTTTTCATTTTCTTTTGATAAGTGAGGCTTATCAGCACTTAGTACATCCATCAGATTTACTAACATCAGAACTTAACAGATAAGAAGCACTATTCTAGTTTTTGACTTAGTAATAAGATACACAAAGTAAACCTAACCAAGCTCAGTATCAGAATTTGCTTGTGTTTAAAAGATTTCCACATAAACAATTACTTCAAACATGGGATCATTAGTATATTAAAGACTACTAGGTCAACATCTAGCACTATTATCCTCATTAGATTGAATAGTCATAGAAACATTCATATCACTATCAGAGTTTAGAAATTCACATCAGATAACAATCAGCACTTGAGAAAATTTCAATTTAAGCACAAAATACACAAAGATAGTAATATCTGTAAATACTGATCATAAAGTCTGATGTATCAGAACATAAACTAAGCACATTTAAAGAAAGAACCTGAAACCATTCTAAGTTCATTTACCAATCTTGTAAAAGTAGCTTCACACAGTGGTTTTATGAAGATATCTGCTAGTTGTTGATCTGTTGGAATAAAATGCAATTCCACTGTACCTTCCATCACATGCTCCCTTATGAAGTGGTACCTAATGCTGATGTGCTTTGTCATTGAGTGTTGAACTGGATTACCTGTCATAACAGTAGCACTTTGATTATCACAGTAAATAGGGATTTTAGAATATGTTAACCCATAATCCAGTAATTGATTCTTCATCCAAAGAATTTGTGTACAACAGCTTCCTACATCAATGTATTATGCTTCTACAATTGATGTGGAAATTGACTTCTGTTTCTTGCTAAACCAAGTAACCAATCTGCCACCAAGAAATTGGCAGCTTCCACTTGTGCTTTTCCTGTCAATTTTGCATCCTGCAAAATCTGCATCTGAGTAACCTATTAGCTTAAAGTCTGATTCCCTAGGATACCACAATCCTAGATTAGCTGTACCCTTAAGGTACTTGCAAATTCTTTTTACAACTGTTAAGTGAGGTTCTCTTGGATCTACTTAAAATCTTGTACAAAGACAGGTAGCATACATGATATCAGGTCTACTTGCAGTTAGATAGAGTAGTGAGCCAATCATACCTCTGTAATCAGTAATATCTACTGATGTACCAGTATCCTTATCCAATTTTGTTGTAGTGGCCATAAGAGTGGATGCACTTGAACAGTCTTGCATTCCAAATTTCTTCAACAAATTTCTGGTGTACTTAGATTGATAAATAAAAGTTCCTTCTTCATTCTGCTTGACTTGAAGGCCCAGAAAATATCTAAGTTCTGCCATCATACTCATTTGATATCTTAACTGCATTAGCTTGGCAAACCTTTTACAAAGTCTGTCATTTCTAGAACCAAAAACGATATCATCAACATATATCTGCACCAAAAGTAAATCCTTTCCATGGTTGAGATAAAATAATGTTTTGTCAATAGTCCCTCTATTAAATCCACTTTCTAGAAGAAATTGAGCTAATGTCTCATACCATGCTCTTGGAGCTTGCTTAAGGCCATAAAGTGCTTTATCAAGTCTGTAGACATGATGAGGAAATTTTGAATCTACAAAACCTGGAGGTTATTTAACATATACTTTTTCTTCTAATTCTCCATTAAGAAAAGCACTTTTTACATCTATTTAAAATACTGTAAACTTTTTGTGAGCAGCATAAGCCAAAAATATCCTTATGGCTTCCAATCTAGCAACTGGTGCAAAATATTTCATCATAATCAATTCCCTCCTGTTGAAAATATCCTTTTGCAACCAGCCTTGCTTTATTCCTTGTAATTATGCCATCACTATCAGTTTTGTTTCTGAACACCCACTTTGTACCAAAAACAGATCTGTTCTTTGGTCTTGGCACTAGGGTCCAGACTTTATTTCTTTCAAATTCATTTACCTCTTCCTGCATTGCTTGCACCCAATCAGCATCTTAAAGAGCTTCTTCCACTTTCTTTGGTTCAGTCTGAGAAAGAAAAGAATGATAGAGACATTCATTTGATGTTGCTGTTCTAGTTCTAATACCTGCTTCAGGATCTCCAATAATCAAGTCAGGTGTATGTGCTTTAGTTCACTTCCTTGTAGATGGAAGGTTATCTCTAGAACTGGATGCTCCCCCATGATCCATGCTGTCTCCATCAACATTTTCTGATGCTCCCCCTGAAATTATGCTCTCTGAGTTGGATCCTTCAGATTGAGTTTCCAAAATTATCAGAACTTGACCCATCAGAACTTGATGAATCAGAATTTGAGTTTCCAAAATTATCAGAACTTGGCCCATCATAACTTGATGAATCGGAACTTGAAGAGCTTGTTCTAGGTTCTAATGCTTCTTGAGATGTGGTTGTATCTTCAATATGCCCCCCTGCACAAGTGCATCTTGCTTTGGCGTAGTCACCACAGTTTCAATGACATCAGAGTTTAATCCATCAGAATTTGCAGTATCAGGATTTAGACTGTCAGGATTTAAACTGTCAGGATTTAAACTGTCAGGATTTAGAGAATCAGAATTTAAAACTTCATTCTCAAATCTCAGCTGATCATGATCATTGAAATCTTCAAGTCCAGTAATCTTCTTATCATCAAAAGAGATATTGATAGATTTCATGACAACCCTTGTTCTTAAATTGTAGACACTGAAGGCTTTTGTGGAAAGTGGATATTCAACAAAAATTCCTTCATCATCTTTTAGATCAAATTTGGATAGCTGTTCAGGATGAGTCTTAAAAACAAAACACTTGCATCCAAATACATGAAAGTACTTCAGATTTGACTTCTTTTTCTTCACCATCTCATATGGTGTCTTTCCATGCTTGTTGATAAGTGTTGCATTCTAAGTAAAACAAGCAGTCTGCACAGCTTCAGCCCAAAAGTAGGTTGGTAACTTTGCTTCATCAAGCATAGTTCGTGCAGCTTCAATAAGAGTTCTATTCTTTCTTTCAACAACTCCATTTTGTTGTGGAGTTCCAGGAGCAGAGAATTCCTGCTTGATTCCTTGGTCTTCGCAGAACTCTTCCGTAATCAAATTCTTGAACTCAGTGCCATTATCACTTCTTATGATTTTCACAGAGTCTTTAACCAATTTATCCAGTTGTTTGACATGATAAATCAAGATAGATGCAGTTTCACTTTTTGTGTGCAAGAAATACACCCATGTGTATCTGGTGAACTCATCCACTATGACCATAGCATATTTCTTCTGTAATATCCGGGAAAAATTATGTGAATATTATATGTTAAATAAATAAATATTATGTGTTTTATAAATTTAGAATAATTATTGCCATGATATTAGATGGTATAGCTGTTATGTGTGTTTCTGAGCGGGCCAGAAAATTTTTCGATTTATTAAAATATGTTTAAACTGCAATTATATGAATCGATTCGCAATTTGGACCTGCATTTATTCGCGTCTCTATCGAGATATTCGTTTTATTTTATTTTATGCGCGTTTGAATGCATTTTATGTATATTCAGGTTTTTCTATTAATTTCAGTATCGTTTTATTTTTCAAAAATCAGCGGACCGAGGACCCCACCGGGACGTCAAACCCCACAAAATCTGTGTTTTTATTTTTATAAAACTATTCGTATTTCAAATACCCTTATTTTTGTATTTTCGAATTATTCGCAATTTTCGGGAAATTTTGACATTAATTTTGTATTTTATCATTTTTAAAATTATTCCCGTAATTATTATTTTGGGGTCTATTTATTTTAATTTAGGGATAAAAATACTCTTAATTTATTTTGGGGTATTAATTATGTATATGTAAATAGCAGATTTATTTTATTTTATTTTTCTTTTATTCTCAGAAATTATTAAAAATAGCCTAAAAATCAGAAATTATAAAATTGGGGGATTTGGGGTTCTAGGGTTTGTTCTTGAACAAAGTCGATCGATTGATATAGCTAGAGACATCCTTTTGCTGTGATTTTAATTGCAAATCGAAGCTTGATTCAGGGCCGTTCTTTTGGCACAAACATCTCGAACTGAGGTTCGGTATTTTAGAAAAACGATGTTCTTCGTTTTTAATCGAATTGGGTGTTTAATTTCTGTTAATTGTCAGTTGTTTTTGATGTTTGAATTAGATTCCTGAGATGATTTTGAACGTATTCGTATATAAAAACGCATCAAATGATTGCTAGAATTGGTAGTACGAATTCGATTTAATAAGTCGAAGTTTTGATTGAATTTTCTGTTCTTATTGATGATGTTTTGATGATTGTCAATATACGACTGAGTTCCTGGGATTACTAGCTTCATTTACGTATATAAAATGTTAGATTTCGTTTAGGATTTTGTGGTTTCGACTTTTCCGTTGAAGTCGCCGGATAAAGCTCGATTCTCGCCGGAATCAGAGCTCTGTTCGTTGTTTGTGATTGTTGATGTCAGGAATAGTTTGGGGTGATGATTTAGAACGGAAACGGGCCAAAACCCCGCTGTAATAGTGCTATTTTGGGGTTGAAGCAGGAGTGGCCGGAGGTTTGAACGCCAGCCGGAGTTCGACCGGATTCTGGGAAATTCCCAGAAAACGGCGGGTTTCCGGCGGCTGTTCTTAACGACCCGCCACCCGACCTGTTGGATTATTTTTAAAACCCGGATTTGATTCCCTGTAACCCTAACCCCTTTCCCCTAAACTGTTTTCCAGATTTTTCTTTTATTTTTAATTCAAAAATTCAATTTCATTTTTAAAAATCATTTCTTTTAATTACAAAAATCATTTAGGTATTATTTTAAATTCTAAAAATAATTTTCTGAATTATTTTAAATTCTTAAAATTATTTTCTTTTATTATTTTCAAAAATCTAATTTGACTTAATTATTTATAATTTATTTTAGTTAATTATTTATGAATTCAGTTAATTGATTAAAAATCGTTCAATCAGTTAATTTTATTTATAAATAGTTAAATAAATGTAAATTATTTATAATTAATTAAAATAATTTCTAAAAATAATTTTTAAGGTTTTAAAAATTATATTTTCGTATTTAAAAATCAATTAATATTATTATTAATTGATTTATTCCCATTTATTTCTTATTTTATTCATAATAATTAAACCGTTCGTCCGTTTAATACGAAACGAACGCATACAGACTCAGAAAAATATTACGCTTTCAATAAAAATACTTTTAAGTCCTGATTTCTTTTGTATTGCAATGGAATTTGATTTGTGTATCAGTTTGACTCGATATCTGATCGATAAATATTATTATTGACCTGATTTTAATTCTGAACGCCCTAGGACGTATCTTTTAACGATCTGACTTATGTATTACATAAATTATGTGATTACGTGTTATACGAATACCATGATTACGTGCTATGTGATATGCATGCTATTTGTTTACAGTTTAAAATGCCATGCTTAGTTATAAACGATCGGGTAGATGTCAAGACGTATAGTTACGTCGATCGAGTTTGATTCTGTCAGTTAAGATAGTTCTTTTGTTTATAGAATCGGGTCGCAAGGAGTGTGGTCAAGTGCTAGACGGAGTTGATAGCCAGCAGTTGTAAGCCAGGGTTTTAGTGAGAAGTTATTGAGCATACCAGGCAAGTAATCTCCCATATTCTAAATTCAGAATAGCTTATTGTTTTACATATTCAAATATAAGAACTATTTATAAATACTCTGATAGCACATTGAATATCAATACTCCTATATTTATTGACATTCTCTTATTCTAGCAATCATTCTGCTAGAACCAATCTTTTGATTCGATAGATAGTGAATAACTATGCTATCCAGATATACTCTATACAGTGAAACTTTGAATTGAGATTAGTGAATAACTAATTGTTCTGGTTATTTCGCCATCAGTTGTTGAGATAACTCCGGACCATGTGACATGGGGAGTTGAATATATAAGGATGTCATTGATCCGACTCCTTTAATCAAAATTGATTTTATGAATTGGTTATTGGTTAGTGTAAGAGGCCGAGACACCGGTCCAGCGTGAGCTATTATACGAAAATGTAATATCTTGCTAGGTGAGTATATGCCTTTTTATGGATATCCAATAGGTACGGTATGGCTGCGGGATATCGAAACCTATATTTACGGTATGGCTGCAAGATACCGGTGTTGTTTCATGACTGATCATCAGGAACATCATAGTGCATAATTGTGCTTGATTACATTGTCGCTTAAACTTTAAAGTTTATATCAGCTTCTGATTTCACTTAGATATTATTATTGTTGTTCACTTACAAACTTCATATTACTT
Source organism: Apium graveolens (assembly GCF_009905375.1). Taxonomy (NCBI): domain Eukaryota; kingdom Viridiplantae; phylum Streptophyta; class Magnoliopsida; order Apiales; family Apiaceae; genus Apium; species Apium graveolens. The sequence goes on from NC_133657.1 coordinate 178,988,325, forward strand.
GCTGAGAATCTCTTCGCTCATACTTGTTTATTAATCTAATCTTTCAGCTAAACCGGAGTAGGCTTGAGTTCCTGGTTTGATTAGAGGTCAAGTGCTTGTAAATAATTTGGTGTGTTTTCCAGGTAGATAGTTTGGGACGCTTGAATAGTATAAAGGTTTGTAATAAAATTTGAATAAGTTGTAAAATTAATTAGACTTATGGTTTGTAATAACAGTTGGTTTGTATTAGTGCATGTTCCATACTATAACCTGTGATCAATCCAGTTGCATGCAAGGGGTCATAATTATTATATTATTCCGCTGTGATTATTTTATTATGGTTTATTGGCTAGTGACCCCCAAATCTAGAACCCGGATTTGGAGGGCGTCACATCTTCTTTGCAATAGACATGACATTCAGTGGACCAAATAGATCAACATGTAGTAGGTGATAAGGCTCAAGAATTGAAGATTCAGTCTTGCTCTTGAATGAAGACTTTCTTTAATTTGCCTTTTGACATGAATCACAAAGGCCATCAGGAGCAAACACTGATTTTGGTAGTCCTCTCACAAGATCTTTCTTGACAAGTTCATTTATATTGCTGAAATTTAAATGAGAGAGTTTCTTATGCCAATCCCAGCTTTCTTCAATTGATTCTCTACTTAACAGACAGATTGTAGAACCATCAGAACTTGTTGAAAGCTTGGCTTCATAAATGTTACAATGCCTGTATCCTTTCAGAACAACTTTGCCTTTAGATTTGCTTACAACTTCACAGTGTTCTTCAAAAAAATCCACATGATAACCTCTGTCACAGATTTGACTAACACTCAGCAAATTGTGTTTAAGTCCTGAGACTAGATCTACTTTTTCAATAATGACATTTCCAAGATTGATATTGCCATATCCCAGAGTTTTTCCCATGTTGCCATCTCCATAAGAAACACCTGGGCCAGCTTTCTCCATAAAGTCTGATAGCAGGGCTTTATTTCTAGTCATATGTCCTGAACATCCACTGTCCAGAACTAGGATATTTTTCTTGTTGCCCTACAATCACAAAGACCACTAATGATTAATTTTAAGGACCCAGACTTGCTTGGATCCTTTGGCCTTATTAAGTTTGTTAACATTTGCAGCGGATTTAACATCAGAGTTTATGTTAATATTTTTCTTATCAGAATTTACAGTATCAGACTTTGCATGAGAACTTACACTAGAATGAATAATGCTAACTTTCTTTAAAGAATGTTTTATTTGATAATAATCATAGTACAAACTATGATATTCCTTACAAGTATAAATGGAATGCCATAAACTACCACAATGAAAACAAGGATTTTGTGGCCTATATCTAACAGACTGACTCTTAACTCCTGATTTTGAAGGTAAGGAGTTTATGTTTTTATTCTTCCTGCAAAAAGAAGCCAGATGGTTAGAATTTTCACATTTATAACATTTCTTTCTAGGAGCATTAGGAACAGGCTTATAATCATTGCTTTTATTCACACCTTCCTTTCCATTCCTATTTTTCCTAGGTGGCTTTACCTTGTTTACATTCTTAACTTCTTTCAGCTTATGCTTAAACTGCTTCTTTGTCATTAAGCATATGTTAACTTTAGTTGGCTCATCCTGTTTTGGTTTGTCAGAAGTTAATTTCTCTTTAACTTCTGATTTATCAATATCAGACTTTACAGCTACAAACTTAGCAGGATTTACCTTTGGCTTTTGTTTAACAGCTATAGGCTCAATTTCTACAGTTCCTTTATTATTCTTATCATCTCCATAACCTAAGCCTTCTTTCCAATTTCCACTACTTAACAAATTCTGAGTTGTTCTGCCAGAGTTAGTCCAAGTCCTGATAATCTCTCTTTCCTTTTCTAACTCAGTTTTTAGAGATTCATTCATTTTAAGCACTTCATCTCTAACATTGAAATCATCATCTCTATCATTCCTCTTTTTATAAGCAAGATTTTCAGAAGTTAATCTTTCACATGTTAAAGTTTGATCTCTATAACTAATGAAAATGGTTTTAAGATATCTTCTCAACTCAGTAATATCATCAGTATGAAAAGCATAAGTTGTTTGAGATACCTTTAACTCAGCAGCTTTAGAACTGCTATCAGCATTTGCCATCAAGGCATAGTTCACTTCACTTTCAGAATCTGAAGTGTCTGTCCATCTTTTCTTCTTTGTGACATGAGCCTTGCCTTTGTCACTTTTTCCTTTCTTGCAATCAGGAGATATGTGGCCTTTCTCACCACAGTTGTAGCATTTGACATTTGAGTAATCTCCTCTATCAGACTTCCCTCCTTTGCCTTCAGATTTTCTGAAGCCTTTCTTATCAGAACTTGCACCTTTCCTGGAAAACTTCTTTCCCCTTCTGAATTTCATGTATGTAATCTTTATGATTCCTTTCACCATAAGAGCACATAGCTTCATCATCTCTTCATCAGGGTCCATCTCAGATAGACTTTCAGTTTCTGAATCCGTATCACTATCAGAACTTGATGACTCAGTATCAGACTTTGTGATGAGAGCCTTTCATTTGCCTTTCTTTGAGACAGCCACTTTAGGGGATTCCTCCTCAGCCTTAAGAGCAACTGTCCTTGACTTTCTCCCATGCTTCTTGCTTCTTTGATCCATCTCAAGTTCATGAGTCTTGAGCATACCATAAATTTCATCAAGAATAGTTTCATCAAGAGCATAATTGTCTCTTATAGTTGTGGCCTTCAAATCCCAACTTTCAGGAAGAGCTAAAAGGAATTTGAGATTAGTATCTTCAAGATCATATTCCTTATCCACCAGTGACAGATCATTCAAGAGTTTGACAAATCTATCATATAAACCAGTTAATGACTCATCAGGTTTTGAGTCAAAGTGCTCATACTCTTGAGTGAGTATAATCCTCCTGTTCTTTTAATTAAACCAGTTCCCTGGCATCTTGTCTCCAAGGCATCCCATATCTCCTTTGCAGTCTTGCAGTTAATTACCCTGTTTGACATGACATTATCAATGGCACTGTGCAACAAATGTCTTACCTTTGCAATAGATGAGATATCTTCAGCTGTATATTCACTTTTCTCCTTTGGTACAGTCTGTGCTGGCTGATCTACAACTATAACAGAGAGCTTGGTTGGCTTATGTGGTCCTTCATTAATTCTGTCAAGGTATTCTGGATCTGTAGCTTCCAGAAACATAGACATCCTCACCTTCCATATGGAATACTCAGAAGGTTTCAGTATGGGAACCCTAATAGTCTCATATCGATTATGGATTTGAGTCTTTGGAGTTTCTTCAGTTTTGGTGGGCTTGGTTGGAGTTTGTGCTTCTTCAGACATGATTGTTTTTGGATCTTTACTGTATGTTTGTTAACAGATTGCTCTGATACCACTTGTTAGGTCGCACACACTGTAGAAGGGGGTTGAATACAGTGTTTACTACAATCAAATCGAATATAAGAACTCAAGTAACAGAACAAAGATTTTATTCAACACAATAAACTCTGTTACAAAGAACTGTTCTCTCTCAATGATAAACAAATTATCACGAGAGCTGCTAGGGTTACAATGAATAATAATCTCGATTTAGATAACACATATATTGTAAACCCTATATCTGTGTTTATATACTACACAATTACAAAATAAGTTCTAATTGATATCGAATATGATTCTGCTTCCTAATATATATCAATCAGTTATCTTTTCTTCCAAGTATTCTATTCTTCATAGAATTCTTCTCCATGCATATCTCTTCTTATGTTTATTTTGATCTTCTTTCCTTTCAATCAGCCGCCTTCCTTATCTGAAAGTCTCCTTAAGTCCTGATATTATCTCCTGATAAATATCTCCTGATAACTTAAGTTCTGACAACTTAAGTTCTGATATCTTAAGTCCTGACTTCAGTATAAGTACTGATTTCTAGTTAAGTCATGATTTGTCCTGTTAAGTAAGATCTAAAAACTAAACACAAATCATATTAGACATGATATCACAAATATATCTAACAAGTTATCTTCCTTCTTTTCAGAGTTTGAACAATTTCATCTACTGCAGCAGCATCATCAAATACTTGAACCAGTTTGCATACAGGTTTCATCAGAATTTAAGGAATCTTCATCTCCTGTGGCTTTGTTGGTTCATCAATCTTTCCTTTCCCTTTAACCTTGGGATCAACTTGTGATCTTGTCTTGGGCTTTGAAGCCTCAAAATTTGACCTTTTCTTGATCATAATGCCTTTTACCTTAGGCCTTGGAGGTTTCTTTGCATCAGAAGCTTTATACTTAAGATTTGTCTTCTCAGCTGCCAATCTTGTGGCGCCCTCCAAACCCGGGTCAGAAGTTTGGGGTCCACACACACACCTTATTTATAACCTGCTTATAACAATGATAAAGATAATAATAATATGCAGCGACCCTACTTACCAACTACCACATACCGCAACAGGTTAAAGTATGCACACAAGCCAAACACACACTTATATTACAAACCGTTCAAATCCCGACTATCCAATCTCAGAACTGAGTATTAAACATTATTACAAACTTTTACAAACTCAAATTATCCCAAAAAAAACCTACTAGCTTAACTCGATCAACCTGAATCCTTAGCTCTCGCGCTAGACTGGGGATCTGTGCTACCAACTGGTTCCTTCTTAACTGGAAAAGAACATAAACAACATCGCACAAATGAGCTAACTAGCTCAGCAAGTCACAATGACAAAACCGAGAATAATGATCATCAAGTGAAAAGGGTTATGATATCAAGTGAACAATAAATCATGATCTATAATTGGATATTATATTTTCATTTTAAAAATCAAGGTTAGGCTGCTGTTCAGTCACGCACTAACCCCGAGCAAAGCACACAGCACTGCTCTAACTACTGGATCCAAGGCACACATTGGCCTAACTTGACCATTATATAGTCTGACCACGAATCTGGTCCACAATTTTATAAAAACAATCCAATTCTAACATAACAATAGAATAAACAGTAATAAGCAATAAACAGAATCATTAACAATATTGAACGTTCAAAATAGAATGGTTTCAATCTGCATAAGGATCAATATGGCATTTTCAAAGCTTGGATGTTAGGTAATGAAAGAATTGGATAACAAAGGAATCAATGTTTTAGGGTTACCAGAAATTGGTCTTTCAAATCATAAGGTACAATGGTTTGAGTATATAAGTAATTCAGTTCAGTGTTTGGTATTTAGTTTGTATGTATTTGTGGAGTAGTATCGTATATATGTGGTTCATATTTGGGTATACAACAATCAATGGTTTAGAACGAATAAAGTTTACGGCTCAAGATCAATAATTGGAATCAGGGTTTTGGGTTCAGTGCTTCAAAGCACTTGCAATATAGAACAGGACTATCAATCCACTACAATATATCTTGAGAAAGTTCAGAATACTTGCTGTAATAACCCCAATTTTTGGAAATTTTTGAAACCCTTATGAATAGTGTTTTTGCTGAATGAGAAAACTTTTCATGCCCCACTATGTAGGGATTCTGTTATGGATATTCTGAGATTTTATTAGTACTCTATATGGTATATAAGTGTATGTAAAGATCGTCAGAATCCAATTCCGAATACTTTGACTTTTCCCGGAAATCCACTAGATGCGAAAAGAATTGAGTATAAGGTAACAAGATAAAAAGGATTTAAATTAAAGGATTATAAGAGAGGATCATAAAAGGAATACAATATATTGAGAAAGGTTAAGGGAACCTAAGTAATAAGATCCCGGGTATGATCCCTCAAACGATAAACGAAAACGAAAGTTAAGCGAACCGTATAACAGATCAGCGGTCATTAGGCAAACAATTAGGAAGTTAATCAAAGAGATTAGAGGGGATGATGTCATCCAACCAATGGGAAGAGGACAAAGAGGGAAGGATGACACCACATGATGACATAAGCATGACATAGAAGGGAAGGAAGTGTGGTTGAATTATAACCTCACAAAATCAAGGTTAATTAAGTAATTAACCTAAAACAACTCAAAATTCAACCAACCAAGCAAACATTTCATTTTTCACCAAAAAAAACACAAAAACTCCTCCATTTCTTCATGAAGCTCTCGGCTTCTTTTCTTAAAAAATGAAGATCCAAGCTCCACCACTTACTATTTAGCAAGGTATTTATCTAAGCTTCCCCATGGATAGTTACATACTTCCTATAAGTTTAAGCTTCTAATTCCAAGCCAATCTTTTTCTATAAATCATGGAAGAAGATGGTGAATAGTGTTTTTCAAGAACTAAAATTTGTGTTCTTGAAGTTTTGTTTAGATTAAGCTTGGATAAGGACTTTAAGGGTGATTCCAAGCCATTCTCTTGATTCTCCACTCTCCAAGGAAGGTATAAACTCCAAACCCTAGCTTTAGTTTTGAGTAATTAGGAATGAATATGTTTGATATAGTATATGTGAAGCATGATGCTTGTTCTTTTAAAGTTTGGTTGAGTTTGTAGAGATTAGTTGGTTTGGTGGTATTTTTGGAGTTGTAAATCTTGATAATTAGTTAAAGAACCTAAGTAAAGCTTTTAGTTCATGTGGGGAATAAGTATAAATTGTTAATGTTGAGTGTTGGGGCTGTTATGATGTAGTTTGGATGGAGTTTTGATTGGGTTGTGAATTGGGGTTGAATTGTGGTGGATTTGGAATGGTATAAATTTGGAAATCGCGTAAACATAGCCGTCGTAATGTCCGATTTACTTTAGACTGCTTTTGTTCATAACATTAGGACCCGAGAACTCCCTGCTAGGTTTTGACCATTGCCATGTTTAGATAGTTCATGTTACGAGCTTCGTTTTGATATGTGGTTCGTTTGATTCCGATGTACGGTTTAGGAGAAACGGCCGTTTTAAGTAACGACGTTTCGCGAACGAAACATTACCCCTCGCCTTACTTTGAAACATAGGTTAAAGACCTTAAATGACTAATTGGAGTATGAAACATTTACGTAAAGTGTAATAGGCAGTTGGTAAGACACTCGCGAAGGAATCTCCTTAAAACTCGTAATGATTAATTTATTAAAAATGGTGGAGCCGAGGGTACTCGAGCGACTTAAGAGAATCAGTAAGCGCAAAGCGAGCGTTAGAGTCTAATTTGGTTAAAGTATAGATTTACAAGTGACTTCGGTGTAATTCCAACTTATATGTTGTTTATAGGTTACCAGACTCGTCCCCAACCATTTGTAACCCCCAGTCGCTTAGGCAAGTTTTCTACCCGTTATACTGTTGTTGTGATGTATATGTGTATATGCATGATCTTGTGATAAATGCATATTTGTTATTAGCAAATTCTTGCGATATATTGTAGCATGTGATATGGTATATATGCATGCCTGTTTCGTATTCTTGATTTATATATCTGTTGGTTCAAATGCTTATTCGTTGCATAATACCTATGCTAGAGATAAGCGGTATTTGCGTATATCCTTAGTATAGGGGATCAAATGGTGAACTTTTTCGAAAACCGGGAGGCGAGGCTCCCGAGTATAATATATATTTATATATATATTGAAATAGTTTTTAAAACTATTAATTGAATAAGGTTTATTCGATAACTTTATTTTATTTAATGAATATTATTACGAATATTCATTCGAGGGCTTATGACTCCTTTATTTTATTTAATGAATATTATTACGAATATTCATTCGAGGGCTTATGACTTCTTTATTTTATTAAATGAATATTATTTTGAATATTCATTCGAGGGCTTATGACTTCTTTATTTTATTAAATGAATATTATTTTGAATATTCATTCGAGGACTTATGACTCCTTTTATTTTATTATTTGAATATTCATTCGAGGGCTTATGACTCTTTTATATTATTTATTGAATATTATTTGAATATTCATTCAAGGGCTTATGACTCAGTTTATATTATTTAATGAATATTATTTGAATATTCATTTGAGGATCTATGACTCCGATTATTTGCTGAGATATGTTCTTTATTTTATTAAAGAATAAGATGTCGATAATCAAACTTATCTTTGATTATTCAAATAAAGATAGTACTTTCGTATAAGTATATCTTTGGTTATTTAATACTCATTTCAAGTATAAGTTTTAAAACTTCTACTTCAATTATTTTTATAAAGATTATTCTTTATGGGAATATTTTTTAAATAATAATATTCAGATATTTTCTAATATATTGGGACTGATTTATTTCATTAAATCAGCATTACTCCAAACACTCTTTAAAGTGTTTTCGAGTCTTCAAAATGATTTTTAAAAGTTAGAGCGGATCCCAATACTCATTTTTATGTTTAAGATCTTCCTTTTAAAGGGGATTTAAATACTCATTCAAAATTTGAGGGATCCGGCTCAGTGCTGTATTTTACATTCGCAACGAGGTTGCTGTTTTGAGAAAATATCTTGATTACTTGCCCATCGTTCGGGAAGTAAGTTCATCTATTTGAGTCGGCATAAGCAACATGGGCTCAGTGGGCGTCCATGAAAGTGTAAGTGGCTCAGTGGGAGTCCATCAAATGCGTAAGTGGCCGAGTGGCAGTCCAGCATAAGGTCCTATTGCGGCCAGGGTGATGACCAGTGGGGAATTCATCCATCTACTAGTAGAAAATGTTACTTATTGGTATCTTTGCCTGATCAGCCAGATATCAGGTTTATGCCAAGGTTTTCTCCTTTCTAAATTCATTGGATATTGCAACTCTGTTTATAATTTTCATAACAGAGGTTTTCAAGGAGTGTATGAAATGTATATATATAGGTGTATATATATATCGGGATTTAATGAAGTATCTCGTAACTTTATTATTTATAATGATATTCAAAGATTGAATCTATTCAAATCTTGTCTTGTAGTCTCATCTATGTGATGAACTTTTGAACTGATTATAACTTTAACGGTGGTAGTTCAAGTAATATTTGGAAAATATATAAGTATATTGGGGTATCTTGTAACTTCATACTTTTAACTTATATCTAGTTAATGATTATCTTATGCATATCAAAGATTTTCAGAAAAATGTTGAGACAAGGGTAGATATATGAGATCACCTTGCAACGATATTTTTATACAGTTATAAACTGGAACTCTGTGTATATTATGCATGGAAGAGGACTTCCAAGATTTTGAAAAGTATATATGTATATATACTGAATATTTTGCGACTTCATCGCATTAAGATATCAAACTTGGTTCATTTCTTTTGACCAAGACTTTCATGAGTACTATGAGAAGGCTCATATATTGTTAATCATTATACATATTATTTTGGTGGGCTTGCTGCTCACCCTTGCTTTCTTCTTTCATCACACAACATCAGATAGATAAGATGAACATGACCAAGCTCCCAATTCGCAAGCGGATAGGAAACGTTCTGCAGCTTTCTGGAAGCGTTGAGGCCGTTGTAGCTGAGGTAGAAATTACCACTAGGCTAAGTTTTCAACTAATGATGTACCAGACTTATGTATATTATGAGTTGTAATAATGGCAGAGAAATGTAAATTTATTCAGAAACTTGTTTAAGGTGTATTGGCATGTAATTGTGGAATAAAACGACTTGTGATTATTTTTGGATGATCATCTCTGAGACTATAACTTGTGGTGTGTGTGTTTATTGTGGGGTCACAGTACAGAGTAGTTGATTAATTATTAAGATTGGGTGTTATTAAGGGAAATGGAACTCGTGACAACCCGGATCCCCGACCCCGGATTTGGGGGTGTTACAGAAGTGGTATCAGAGCTAAGCGTTATAAACCTCAGAGATGATGTGACGTTAAGATAATAAGTTTACTAAGATAATAAGAACTCTTGCCAAGTTCATAGTCGGACTACCTAACGTAGTACTGATAGTTAAAACCCTTATGGGAACCCTTATAAATATCATGATAGAAGTGTAGTTCGTTATCGTATATGGTAGCGGGACTCCGAACCCTGAGGTTGAGGAGCAACAACGCGATGATGTTTTATTACTTATTGGAGATCAGATTATGGATCCGATAGAGCGTCCTAACGCGGGATCGGATGATGTTCATGTTGAGGATGTTGTCCTAGAAGGGATAGTTGCTGAGGAGGATCCCATGGAGGATCCTGACAAGAATGAATAAAGGACCACTGATGAATTGATGACCATGGTTAGGTCGACTACCAGAGGTAGAATTGGTCGGTCACTATCGGAGGTTCGTTCAAGTTTGTAAAGATAGTAGCCCCCTTTAACGTGGCTTACTCGTAAGACTGAGAAGTTTGAATGGACAGAGAAATACGAGAAAAGCTTTTAACAACTGAAGCAAAGGTTGGTGACGGCCCCTATGTTGGCATTGTCGGATGGAAAAAGGAGATTTTGTGATTTGTATTGACGCTTCGCATAAGGAATTAGGGTGCTTCTTATACAGCACAACAAGGTAATCGCGTACGCGTCAAGACAATTAAGGGAATATAAAATTCGATATCCCCATCCATGAGCTTGGGCTCGTGGCAATAGTTTTGCCCTAAATATTGGAGGCACTACTTGTATGGAGAGAAGTGCGAGATTTACACAAGCCATAAGTACTCTAGTGCATTTTCACGCAGAAAGAGCTCAACATACGCCAGAGGAGGCGGTTAGAGCTAATCAAGAATTATGATTGGGAGATTCTTTATCATTCGGGGAAAGCCAATGTGGTGGCTGATGCCCTTAGTAAAAAGGAGAGACTCAAGATAATAATGTCTTTGGGAGAGTTTATAAGAAATTTTGAGAAAATGGAAATAGAAGTTAAGGTAACCGGAGCCGGTGCCGAAAAGCTGTTTGAGATTGCAATACAGACCGAATTATTGGAAAAGAACATTTTGTACCAGAAAAAGTGATGAATGAAGGCAGAGCTAACAAATAGATATGAGATTAATACCGAGAAAGATGATAAGGGAATAATGAGGTATTCCTATAGAATTTGGGTTCCAAATGTTCAAGAGCTTAAAGATGAGATCTTAGATGAAAGTCATAGTTCAAGGAATAAGATTTAGGGCAAACCCTGAATGTGATAGTCAGGGAGGACGCCATCAAGATAGAAGGAACCCATAACATAATGAAGTGGAAAATGAGGATTTTAACGTATAAGATAACCCCAAGTATGAGAGAAGGATGAAACATTTCATACTAAGGAAACAGAAAGTCGAGTAAGGAAAGGAGACCCGAGACAATACTCCTATACGGTAATTCATGGACCTGTCTAAAAAGAACTTAGACTATTATCCCCAACCACCACCTTGAGGGAAACAATGTAGTGGGAAATTCTTTCAAGACCTTTAAATCGCTAAGCTCTCAGTGTTCCAAGAAATAAGTTGACCCAGTCGAGGCAAGAGCCTGGCTAAAGGAAATATAGGAATCATTTGAGATTCTAAATGATTGACGAACCACAAAAGACTGTTTTTGTCACTTACCCTCCTAAGAGAGAGACCACCCTCTAGTGAAAGGCCAAGGAAGGCACGGAGCAAGAGATTATAATAAACTGATTAAAGTTCAGTCAATTGTTTTCAGGAAAGTACTTCCCAAAATTATGAAGATAGTGTAAAAGCTTTAGAGCCAGAACAAAGGCAGACGAGTATGATGAATTGTGAATCTAAGTTGTAAAAGTTATCAAGATTCGTTCTGAGGACACGAATCCAGAAGGACGGGATGTTTGAAATCAATGCTTAAGTTATGTTGGTTCATGAAATAATGATAAGAGAAAGGAAAATAAAAAGAAATTGAAGTGAAAAGGAATATAACGGCAATAGAGTTTGAGGAATGATAAGGGAGTTGGGTATGAGGAAACCCTAAAGACTCGTAGCAATAGAAATAGAAAAGTATGTAATCGTCAGGATGAGGGTGATTCACCATGAGTTAAAATTGATGGTTGAGGGGATAAGAGATACATATATTTTATCCCCTGTAAGTTGGGAAGATTCGAGGAAACCTTGAGATAATTCGAAGGATAAATAATGAGACGCGGATAGACTGAGGAGACAAGAAAGTAAGAAATTAATAAAATTGGATGAAGGAAGTGACCTTCAAGAAGGTGAAGTATAAGACCGGTGGCATGATACCCAGAAAGGGAGACGCCCGATATAAAAGATATCCCAACATTGAGGTGACTGTTGAGATAAAACAACAAAAGTAAATAAGGAATTATTAAGAAGAAGTTCACGTTGAACACGACCAATATCTTCCAGAACATCCTTGTTATCGTTACCAAATTAGGCAAGAAAAGCGGATAACCGTTGTTATCTTATGAAGGCCATATGGGTTGACCTCAGTTTGAATACATATGTTATTGTGAAATTAGACATGTACTATCGAGGTGGGAATGATTGAATAAGACACCCTTATCAGGGATATATGACTTGATCTATCAATGGAAGGATGCATGTACCTTTTTAAAGGTAGGAATTAAGGATAGAACATCGGTAACTTAAAATGAATCCTAGGGGAATGCATAAAGGTTGGCATTTCACCCTTAATAGGGACAGTATGAGTTTTGACAATATGATTTGGAAAGGGTTAAGGTAACAACAACCTTTAAGGATCAGTGGAGAAATTTTTCAGAAGTATATAGACAATGATTCTGGTATTAATAAATGGTATCTTGATATGCCCTGTATCTAGGGAATACAGGAGGAACGATTCGAGGATAACCTTAGAGGTTTTACAAGGAGAAAGGTAATATTCAAAATTCTCAAGAATAAAAATGTTGATAAAGGAAATATGACGTAATTATAATGATGCCAAGTGGGGCACGTGTTAAACCACGAGAAAGTATGGATCGAACCAGTAAAGGTCGAAATTGTTCAGGGCAATTAGGGCCTAGGATAAAAGATGTTCTAAGTATGATTGAGAGTCAGTCGTGACAGTGATTAACCTCTAAAGACTGAGGCAATAACTTATGGAAAAATGGTGATATTTTTTTTACTCATCAGATTTTAAGGAAAACATCTTCACACAAGTAGTGATTGGAAATGAGGTAGAAAATTTAGTGAAGGTGGTTGAAATGACATTGATTATAAGGAAATATTACTATCAAGAAAGGCCAAAGAGGTGGCCGACACTTTAAGTGTAAGAGGACAATTATAGGCGCTCGTGCCAGAGGAATATAGTGATAATGGTTAAGGCTGTGAAGGTTGTATTATGGTGTGGAAGATTGACATTCCTTCTGATGATTGTGCGATACTCAACCGTGATAGTAGTTGGGTAAAGATTAATTTTTGTAATCACCGTGAGCGGGCTATCTATCTTAGAGGGTCATATCTTAAGATAAGCCAGGACCATGTTACGAAAGGACTAAATGAACCTTTGAGCTTCATGTCTCCTAATAAAGACATATGGTTACTAATGGTATTAACCTGCTATCGTTGCTTTCATTGAAACTCTTCTGCAATTTTATCTGCTTCATGTCATATGTACGCCAAGTTCAGGAGTGTTCTTCATGAATCATGAACGGTGATCATGTTACCTCCTTAGAAGAATTCGATACGAGATGTATGGACTCCGTATGGTTAGCTATTAAGACTTCATGGAAAATGAATGACTACAGTAGGTCAACGATGGACCCTAGTAGTGTAGGAATGATTCTGCGGGTAATGAGCCAATTAATTACAACCGTAAGAGTTGTATTGAAATGGATGTTGAGATTAAGTACCACTAATCGGGTTGTGGTGATGTATAAGTTATCATTGATAGACTAATTAAGTCAATTATCTACCTATTGAATACTTATTCCTTCTTATCAATAGAGAGTCGTATTACTATACGAGGAAGGTTGCAGTGCAAGCATAGAATTTTAGTAACGGTGATGTCTAGAATGAAAACCCAGATTCGATTTTCGATGTCGAGGGAGTTTCAAAGGTGATTGTGTATAAGCTCGAGCAAGAGCATGGGTCCATAGAATGATGGATGGAATAGTAAATATTTAAGCATGTAAAATGCGATGCTATAATACTTGATGTTGATATAAATACACATATGTTTTGTTCTCCTATATCAAACCTCTATAGTTCAGAGGTAGGTTCCAAGCTAGATATTTGGTGGCAGTATATTTTTTTTTCACATATACAATTCTCTTCAATTCGTTCTTTTCTCTTCTTTTCATTTCATATAAGCTGAGAAGAACAACCCTTCCAGAAGGGGAGGTATTTCCGAATGACTATCTATCTGTGTGATAGAAGCCGAGTAGGATACCATATATTGTTTAATTGCTTGTCAAGTACTAAAGGCTGGCCACCTTCTGTACTAACTATGCAATGTAACAAGTGTTCATGATCATAGTGATCTCTCAATAAATTCTTTTACTTCTATATGAAGGACTAAGCTTTCGAAGATAGAAGCAGCTGAAAAAGGAGTAGTAAAGTTGTGGTGGTATGCGGAATGGAAACACATTCGTGATACTAAGGTTGACGAGGTTATTAAAAGGTTATAGAACGCTAACGAGCAAAAGTATAACCAGTATAATATTAGGAACGGAAGGTAGTAGCGATTACGAACTGGAAAAGAATGGGTATTGAGAAGCAAAAGCTCTAATGCTAAAAGCTATAATGAGATTCTGTGCAATAGACTTGAAAGAAATTGGAATGATCACTTAACACGGATTGAGTTTTCTTACGACAATAGATCTTATGTCATTATCGAGTTGTCGCCTTATGAGATCCTTGAGGGAAGACAATGTCGATCTCCCTTATGTTAGGATGAAGTTGTAGAGCGCAAGATGCTCGGACCCGCAGTAGTCCAAAGGACCAATGATATAATAGATCTAATCAGAGGACGACTAGTAATAACCCAAGATGGACATAAGAAGTATGTTGATTTGACACGAAAGGACAAAGAATAGGAAGTAGGGGACCTAGTGTTGTTAAAGGTATCCCCTTGGAAACCCTTGGAAAGGATTGATGAGATTCGGAAAGAAAGGAAAGCTAAGTCCACAATTTGTCGGACCCTTGGATATATTAAGAAGTATTGGGAAGTTAGCATATGAGCTAGCCTTACCCCAGAACATGTAGCAAGTCATAACGTGTTTCACGTATTAATGTTAAGGAAGTGTAATTCGGATGCCAGATAAATAGGGGCATATGAGCGCATAGACATGCAACCAGACGTAACCTATATGGAGCAACTAGGAAGGGTTATAGATTAAAAAAGGAACAAGTGCTTAGGAGAAGGGTTATCAAACTAGGCAGAGTTTGGTGATAGGACCACAATATGGGAAAATTTACTCAAGAATTAGAAAGTGCAATGCTAGGAGAGTATCCCTATTCATTTTCTATCTGATTCCGGGACGGAATCCTTTTAAGGAGGGGAGAGTGTAATAACCCCAATTTTTGGAAATTTTTGAAACCCTTATGAATAGTGTTTTTGCTGAATGAGAAAACTTTTCATGCCCCACTATGTAGGGATTCTGTTATGGATATTCTGAGATTTTATTAGTACTCTATATGGTATATAAGTGTATGTAAAGATCGTCAGAATCCAATTCCGAATACTTTGACTTTTCCCAGAAATCCACTAGATACGAAAAGAATTGAGTATAAGGTAACAAGATAAAAAGGATTTATATTAAAGGATTATAAGAGAGGATCATAAAAGGAATACAATATATTGAGAAAGGTTAAGGGAACCTAAGTAATAAGATCCCGGGTATGATCCCTCAAACGATAAACGAAAACAAAAGTTAAGCGAACCGTATAACAGATCAGCGGTCATTAGGCAAATAATTAGGAAGTTAATCAAAGAGATTAGAGGGGATGATGTCATCCAACCAATGGGAAGAGGACAAAGAGGGAAGGATGACACCACATGATGACATAAGCATGACATAGAAGGGAAGGAAGTGTGGTTGAATTATAACCACACAAAATCAAGGTTAATTAAGTAATTAACCTAAAACAACTCAAAATTCAACCAACCAAGCAAACATTTCATTTTTCACCAAACAAAACACAAAAACTCCTCCATTTCTTCATGAAGCTCTCGGCTTCTTTTCTTAAAAAATGAAGATCCAAGCTCCACCACTTACTATTTAGCAAGGTATTTATCTAAGCTTCCCCATGGATAGTTACATACTTCCTATAAGTTTAAGCTTCTAATTCTAAGCCAATCTTTTTCTATAAATCATGGAAGAAGATGGTGAATAGTGTTTTTCAAGAACTAAAATTTGTGTTCTTGAAGTTTTGTTTAGATTAAGCTTGGATAAGGACTTTAAGGGTGATTCCAAGCCATTCTCTTGATTCTCCACTCTCCAAGGAAGGTATAAACTCCAAACCCTAGCTTTAGTTTTGAGTAATTAGGAATGAATATGTTTGATATAGTATATGTGAAGCATGATGCTTGTTCGTTTAAAGTTTGGTTGAGTTTGTAGAGATTAGTTGGTTTGGTGGTATTTTTGGAGTTATAAATCTTGATAATTAGTTAAAGAACCTAAGTAAAGCTTTTAGTTCATGTGGGGAATAAGTATAAATTGTTAATATTGAGTGTTGGGGTTGTTATGATGTAGTTTGGATGGAGTTTTGATTGGGTTGTGAATTGGGGTTGAATTGTGGTGGATTTGGAATGGTATAAATTTGGAAATCGCGTAAACATAGCCGTCGTAATGTCTGATTTACTTTAGACTGCTTTTGTTCATAACATTAGGACCCGATAACTCCCTGCTAGATTTTGACCATTGCCATGTTTAGATAGCTCATGTTACGAGCTTTGTTTTGATATGTGGTTCGTTTGTTTCCGATGTACGGTTTAGGAGAAACGGCCGTTTTAAGTAACGACGTTTCGCGAACGAAACATTACCCCTCGCCTTACTTTGAAACATAGGTTAAAGACCTTATATGACTAATTGGAGTATGAAACATTTATGTAAAGTGTAATAGGCAGTTGGTAAGACACTCGCGAAGGAATCGCCTTAAAACTCGTAATGATTAATTTATTAAAAATGGTGGAGCCGAGGGTACTCGAGCGACTTAAGAGAATCAGTAAGCGCAAAGCGAGCGTTAGAGTCTAATTTGGTTAAAGTATAGATTTACAAGTGACTTCGGTTTAATTCCAACTTATATGTTGTTTATAGGTTACCAGACTCGTCCCCAGCCATTTGTAACCCCCAGTCGCTCAGGCAAGTTTTCTACCCGTTATACTGTTGTTGTGATGTATATGTGTATATGCATGATCTTGTGATAAATGCATATTTGTTATTAGCAAATTCTTGCGATATATTGTAGCATGTGATATGGTATATATGCATGCCTGTTTCGTATTCTTGATTTATATATCTGTTGGTTCAAATGCTTATTCGTTGCATAATACCCTTAGTATAGGGGATCAAAAGGTGAACTTTTTCTAAAACCGGGAGGCGAGGCTCCCGAGTATAATATATATTTATATATATATATTGATATAGTTTTTAAAACTATTAATCGAATAAGGTTTATTCGATAACTTTATTTTATTTAATGAATATTATTACGAATATTCATTCGAGGGCTTATGACTCCTTTATTTTATTTAATGAATATTATTACGAATATTCATTCGAGGGCTTATGACTTCTTTATTTTATTAAATGAATATTATTTTGAATATTCATTCGAGAGCTTATGACTTCTTTATTTTATTAAATGAATATTATTTTGAATATTCATTCGAGGACTTATGACTCCTTTTATTTTATTATTTGAATATTCATTCGAGGGCTTATGACTCTTTTATATTATTTATTGAATATTATTTGAATATTTATTCGAGGGCTTATGACTCAGTTTATATTATTTAATGAATATTATTTGAATATTCATTTGAGAATCTATGACTCCGATTATTTGCTGAGATATGTTCTTTATTTTATTAAAGAATAAGGTGTCGATAATCAAACTTATCTTTGATTATTCAAATAAAGATAGTACTTTCGTATAAGTATATCTTTGGTTATTTAATACTCATTTCAAGTATAAGTTTTAAAACTTCTACTTCAATTATTTTTATAAAGATTATTCTTTATGTGAATATTTTTTAAATAATAATATTCAGATATTTTCTAATATATTGGGACTGATTTATTTCATTAAATCAGCATTACTCCAAACACTCTTTAAGGTGTTTTCGAGTCTTCAAAATGATTCTTAAAAGTTAGAGCGGATCCCAAAACTCATTTTTATATTTAAGATCTTCCTTTTAAAGGGGATTTAAATACTCGTTCAAAACTTGAGGGATCCGGCTCAGTGCTGTATTTTACATTCGCAACGAGGTTGCTGTTTTGAGAAAACATCTTGATTACTTGCCCATCGTTCGGGAAGTAAGTTCATCTATTTGAGTCGGCATAAGCAACATGGGCTCAGTGGGCGTCCATGAAAGTGTAAGTGGCTCAGTGGGAGTCCATCAAATGCGTAAGTGGTCGAGTAGCAGTCCAGCATAAGGTCCTATTGCGGCCAGGGTGATGACCAGTGGGGAATTCGTCCATCTACTAGTAGAAAATGTTACTTATTGGTATCTTTGCCTGATCAGCAAGATATCAGGTTTATGCCAAGGTTTTCTCCTTTCCAAATTCATTGGATATTGCAACTCTGTTTATAATTTTCATAACAGAGGTTTTCAAGGAGTGTATGAAATGTATATATATAGGTGTATATATATATCGGGATTTAATGAAGTATCTCGTAACTTCATTATTTATAATGATATTTAAAGATTGAATCTATTCAAATCTTGTCTTGTAGTCTCATCTATGTGATGAACTTTTGAACTGATTATAACTTGAACGGTGGTAGTTCAAGTAATATTTGGAAAATATATAAGTATATTGGGGTATCTTGTAACTTCATATTTTCAACTTATATCTAGTTAATGATTATCTTATGCATATCAAAGATTTTCAGAAAAACGTTGAGACAAGGGTAGATATATGAGATCACCTTGCAACGATATTTTTATACAATTATAAACTGGAACTCTGTGTATATTATGCATGGAAGAGGACTTCCAAGATTTTGAAAAGTATATATGTATATATACTGAATATTTTGCGACTTCATCACATTAAGATATCAAACTTGGTTCATTTCTTTTGACCAAGACTTTCATGAGTACTATGAGAAGGCTCATATATTGTTAATCATTATACATATTATTTTGGTGGGCTTGCTGCTCACCCTTGCTTTCTTCTTTCATCACACAACATCAGATAGATAAGATGAACATGACCAAGCTCCCAATTCGCAAGCGGATAGGAAACGTTCCGTAGCTTTCTGGAAGCGTTGAGGCCGTTGTAGCTGAGGTAGAAATTACCAATAGGCTAAGTTTTCAACTAATGATGTACCAGACTTATGTATATTATGAGTTGTAATAATGGCAGAGAAATGTAAATTTATTCAGAAACCTGTTTAAGGTGTATTGGCATGTAATTGTGGAATAAAACGACTTGTGATTATTTTTGGATGATCATCTCTGAGACTATAACTTGTGGTGTGTGTGTTTATTATGGGGTCACAGTACAGAGTAGTTGATTAATTATTAAGATTGGGTGTTATTAAGGGAAATGGAACTCGTGACAACCCGGATCCCCGACCCCGGATTTGGGGGTGTTACACTTGCCCGGTATTAGCTTGCTATACTTCTCTAACTTTCAATCATAAGCATCTATCAATATTCAACTCATACGATTCTATTCGACATATACTTCTATCTACCCTTCATTTCACCCAATTCTGATTAACGGATGGAAAGTTATACTATAAACAAGTAAACATCGAATATATAGACCGACAGTTAACCAACAAGTCACATATAGCACATAACACGTCAAATAATCAATGATATATCATTTATAAAGAAGTCTCGGGTCATAAACAGGCATTCGGGTATTTAAAATAATTTTTAAAACATTTTTGGGAATTAAAACGGGTTGTTGGATCAATTTCGGAGTAATAAACAGGGTTCAGTTGGCCAAATCTGGCTTCAAAACAATTTTATAATAATTATTGAGCCTTAAAAACAATTTAAAATAGTATTTTAAAGCTCGAAACTATTTTTCAGAATTTTTAAATCATTTTTAAATAATTAAATCTAATTAAATAATTAATTAAAATTAATTAATAATTAATTAAATCAATTAATCAATTAATTTTCAAACTAATTGACCAATTAATCAATTAGATGTTAATTGAAATTAATTATCTAATTAATTCATATTTATTTTTGATTTAAAAATAATTTTTGGAATTAAAATAATAATTTTTGGAATTTTCAGAAATTAAAAACGAATTTTTATAATTAAAATAAATAGGAAATATGATTTTTAAATAATTTATAAACAGGAATCCAAAATATGCAAACTCTGGAAACCTGGGGGACTAAACTATTTATTCCCCAAAAGTCCAGGGGCCTGTTTGCAATTTTGCAAACCCCCGCCGTCGACTCGCCGGAGTGTGGCCGGAGAACACGATTTCGGCCACCCCAGGCCACCAAACTATCCAGAATTAAACTACAGGCTACCAGCAACTTGTACATGCAATCAAAACACATCAATCATCCCTGTCCTGGCCGGAAAATGGCCAAGAACATCGCCGGTTTCCGGCGAAACATCGAAAACTTCAAAACACAACTCCCTTCGATTCAGACATCCTCTGTTAACAAGCTATATACCAATCGATTGAAAATTTCATAAGGAACACAACCCACTATAAATCAACAGTTAATAATCCCTAAATCAAAAAGGCCCAAATTTCTATTAAAAACATTCATACGGGTTATAAACCCTAATTTCAAAATTCGAAGATTAAACTCAATTTTGAACATGTTATTGAACTCCAAGTCAGATGTATGACATATGAAAATCATCAGGAAAACAAGCTCTACAACATGCAATCATCAAGTCATTCAAATAATCATCCGAACAAAAATTCATATTTTTAATAAAAATAATTCAAAAATAAATAAATTTTCAGAAAATAAACCTTGATTTCTGCAGTGATATGGAA
Organism: Apium graveolens; assembly: GCF_009905375.1. NCBI lineage: Eukaryota > Viridiplantae > Streptophyta > Magnoliopsida > Apiales > Apiaceae > Apium > Apium graveolens. The sequence goes on from NC_133657.1 coordinate 179,009,255, forward strand.
CAAAGAATCTGATAGTACTCCTCGAGACCTTCGATTTGGTTACTCCAACTTTCCCAACTGATTTTAATAACACCTTGAAATTGTAGTTTGATTCTCAGAAGGTTTTATGAATTTAGGGTTTTTCACTGGAAAATTATATATTTAACCGACTGCAAATGATTTTGATACGGAATAAAATACGGTAAAAGGCTATTTATAGTTACGGAAAATTAGTATCCCGTTGGATCATTCTGGGTATAAAATGGTACGTTTATTTATAAAAACTGATCCAAACGATACCGGTTTTCGGGATAATTATCCAAATCAGTACAATTTGTACTGCGGTCTTGGTCTCAGCGCCTGGTTACACGTATTACGAGGTGATAATTGTGATATTTTAATAAAAAGTTCCCGTTTATCGAAAATACGAGTTTTATCAATTTACCGAAACAAATAATGTATCGAAAATGTTGCGCCGGGACCCGCGCAGGACAAACCTTACGCCGGATCGAAAAAGTCGAAACATGGGAAATGCTCGGAACATTGCAATTTGGTTAGGAAGGAGTTCTCGGAAGAGTTTCGGGTTATAAAAATGTAACAACGGTTGACGTCGATTGGTTCCCGTTTGTATAAAATAGTTTTTTTTAAATACTCGAAAAAAGATTTTATAAAATTCATATAATTCCTATAAAATCATAAATCATCATAAAAATAATTAGAAAGATATGACAATTATCTATATTTTATTTTGGACATATAAAAATTAAAATACTCAATTAACATTATTTTTAAACATCCAAACACATTTAACACTTAACAAATAATTCACAGAATAGATACTGAACACATATAATAATTGTTTATTAGAAAAAAATAATTACACGATATATCCCGGATATTACATCCTTCCCCCCTTAAAAGGATTCTGTCTTTAGAATCTCCTAAGAAAATAAATGAGGGTACTTTTCTTTCATATCACTTTCTAACTCCCAGGTTGACTCTTCAACCTTTGGGTTTCTCCACAATACTCTTACTAACTTTACCACTTTATTTCTTAATACTTTCTCTCTTTCCTCTATAATCTCTATTGGACTCTCTACATATGATAAATCTTCCTGAAGCTCTATTGGCTCATATTCTATTACATGCCTGGAGTCTGGATTATACTTGTAACGTCTGGAAAATTTATGTAATTATTTTTATCAATAAATAATTATTATATGACTTTTATGTGAATTTTGGTGAATTATTTGATGATGGATAATAATATTTGGATGTTTATTTCTGATAAAATTTAGATATTTTAATTTCCAATTATCCAAAATTAAATTTAGATAATTTTGGTATTTTTCTGGTAATTGTTGGATTATTATATGATTTTATGAGAATTTATAGGATTAATAATGATTATTCTTACATAATTATAAAATTTATTTTTGGAATTAGAAATCATCCCACTTCAATCGTTTTTGCATTTTTACAACCCGAAACTTTTCCGAAAACTCCTTCCTAACCTAATCTGATAATTCTGAACACTTTCCGTGTTTTGACTTTCTCGATCCGGGGTACGGTTTGATCTGTACGAGTCCCGATATGAAATTTTCGATACGCAAACCATTTTATATATCGATAAGAACCTATATTCTCAAAAGGCGAGACATTATCACCTTAATTTCGTATAAAGTATTTTATAGGAAGCTCTGTTTTGATAATTATCCAATTCTGGTATTAAAATCGTATCGTCTTTTTAGTTACTTAGCGGCTAAGTAACCTATTTTCGGATCTGATTTATAAATGTAATTATTGAATTATCAAACAAATAAAATAGGTGATGGTTCGGTCAACTGTGTGTCATTGTGGTATAAATTGTTTATGATTTGTTGGATGTGAGGATTAATTTTATAATCAATTATAGAGCTATATCCATTTAATTCATTTTAAAGTGATTTTATTGAATATTTATTCATAAAAATGCTAAAATTGTTTCTAAAATTATTTTTGTTGTGCTATAATTTCATTTATTATTTTTAGGAGTTTATAAAATTTAGAAATCAATATTTTATTTATTATTCAATTTTAAATAATTTTATGATTCCATTTAATTGTAAAATCAATATTTAATACCAAGATATTTCAAAAATCATGAAAACTTTATTTTGATATCTTTTGAATATTCCTGGAAGTGTGATATATAATTTATAATTTTCTCGATAAAATTTGACGTGCAACTATTTCGTTAAATTGCGAAGAAATGAGTCAGACATTATAAGAAAATAAATAAGTGGTGATAAGAACAAAATAATCAGAAGAGATAATTATATCTCCTCTTTTCCTGATAAACGTCAATTGTCTCCGTCTCTCTCTTCGTTCTCTCCCTCAATTCTTTCCTCTCCTCTCTCTCTACTACACTCTCAATCTCTCTTTCTCTCGTCTCTATATCTCTCTCTCCGTGTTTTTTTTTTCTGATTCTCTTCCCTGCAAGACTTCCCTTGTTTCATTTCATCCGGTTTCCGTCGTCTTTCCCGTCGCCGGATTCCCGTTCTTCTTCGCCGCGGTATTTTCCAGTTGGTTCCTGTAGTTGCTTCGTTTTAAATCCTGTTGATATATACATACACATGTGGGTATATATCTGTGTGTTCCTGGTTCGTATGCCGCCCCACGCCGCTCCGGTTGCCGCCGGTTTAAATTTTCCGGCAAGGTGACCGGAGGGGTGGAGGAGTGTGTGATGTGTTGCGTGTTTTGCCTGTATCATTTCAGTCGCATATGTTGTTTCTGTTGATTGCATTGCTGTCTGTTGGGTTCGAGTTAATTGGGACTTTTGGATTTTTGCAGGAAAAAAATATAAATAAAATAATTGACTGATATTTTATGAAATAAAATATTTTTGCGGGATTATATTAATTAATCGGTAAAATTTACGTAGGATGTCCGATATACGGGAACCAGTGAATTTTACCGCCGTCGGCGATGAGCCTCGGCTAGCCGACGGTGGACTGTGATGACGCGGTTCTGAGTCCTACGAATAAAATAAAAATACGAATAAAAAAAATATGAATAAAATAATTAATAACTGAATTGTATCGGTGAATGGGATTGGTGTATGGATTATGAATTGGACGATTGTGTTGGATTGTGTTGTGGTTGTGATTTGACGTCGAAATGATTCGACGGGCAGGCCGATAAATAGAGGAAACGCTGCCCGATTTTCGGGAAATTAATTCCGAAAATACGGGAACGTAACCTGTAATTATCGGAAACGTCGAACGAGGATATGATTGAACTTTATGAAACCTATTTACATAACGTGATAAGATATTTCAAGAATAATCGATTACCTTATTTTTCAAAACGATAAATATACGTATTTTCCGAAATTAAATACCGAACCGATTTTCGAAGATGTGGACCATAATAGCTATGTGTATTTCGATAATGCATATAAATATGAATTCGGATATGAAATCGTATGGGTCGAATAGGATAACAATTTGATGTTAAGCTTAAGCGGTCATCTGAATTAGGGTATTTTAACCCTGTAGGTTTTAGACGGAAGACCCGAGACGTGACATCGGACTAGGATCGATCTAGTGATTAGACGTCGAGATCAACAAAGTTCCAACCAAAGGGTCTGAATGTTGGGATCGTCGAATAGGATAGTAGGTGGATGATAAAGCCGAACGATCTAAGTCGAACCAAAGTCAACCAGTAATAACGGTTAAAGCTTATTGAGGCAAGTATTCTGGATTTTTCTTTTAAAATACTGCAAGTACTCTTAAATTTCTTTTAAATACTGCAAATATTTATTCGCTCCTATTCTAAGTTCAGAATAGTTAACTGTTTTATATTTCGCTGCAATTACTCTTATTATGCCAGTTCTTTTCATTATTGTTCCTATATTATCGATTGCTCTCTTGAGAAAATACCCATTCGTTCGGGTTATTTGCGAACCCTGATTTGGGATGTTTTGAAATCAAAATGATTTGACATCAAAATACTCTACGGGCTGGACGATTATTATGAGGACCAGTGATGAGCTGGATCCTATGGGCCGGAGATGGACCGGACCCTTTAGGCCATAGTTACCTGTGTGCCCCATATGTTGGTTGGGTCTATGCAGTTGGGTATAGATCCGCACTATCTCCTGACTGATCAGCAGGTTATAGTGCATATGTTGGTTTTTAGTGTTCAGTCCAATTTGTTGTTGATCGCCATTAACGGCATTCCCTCTTGAAATAAAATGTGATTATGGTTTAAAGTTATTCTTTCTTAGCACTCAGTTTCGGGAAATTACAATGTTTCTAAATATATTCGAGGTTCAGATTGTTGCTGCAGCATTAGTTGCTCAGTGATAGTTAGGATCTTGAATGAATTGAGATCTTCTTAATTATTCAACCCGTCCTTATCAGGCTGGTTTAGCAGGCTAAGTCCATGGCCACTTAGTCGATAATGATGGATACTGAATAGTGAGGAATTTCTTGAACGTCGTTTTATGAATAGTTATTGCATTCGTTGCTCAAATATGAAGTGCTACCAGAAAATATTTCGAAAACACGTGATCTCTGAAACTCTTACAAAATGTCAGTATATCCTATGTGATTTATAGCAATGCAAATCAAATTGATTTTAAGATAATGAAGTATATTCTTTGAACGATTTCGTGTTTCGCTCTTCAAAATATTTCAGAGATTTCGTCCAGAAGTTTTATTTGATATTAATGTTTGAAACTCAAAATATATACTTGCTGGGCATTTTTGGCTCACTCTTGCTTTGTCAATTCTTATTTCTGCCAGAAACAGATAAGGATAAAAATGAATAGCTTAGGGAGATAGCAGAAGTCCGAGAAATCTCCGCTGCGAGAGGTTGAAGAAGTTAGAAGAATATGATTCGAGCATTAGTTCAGAGGTATTTACAATTGTATTTTAGTTGTTGTAAGTTGTAGAAGATTAGATTCTTGTTTCATACCATAACCTGTAAACGATCCGGATTCAAGGGGGGGTTATTTATTTATTTCATTATTCTATGAAAGGATTGTTTAGTGACACCAAATTTTGACCCCGGATTTGGGGTGTTACAGTTGGTATCAGAGCTGCAGGTTATTGGTCACTGAAATAAGAATAGGTGAGAGTAAGATGGGAATGATTGGTCGTACAGGATAGGAAAGACCCTAGGCACATTCAGGATAAATTGAGTTGAATGCGAATTAGGGTTAGTAGATCCGAGATGGAGTTGCTAAGATAGGATTGCTGAGAAAGTGCGAGGCGAAGGTTGCAACGCTATAAATATAGGTATATTGAATTCTTAGGTCCTATAGTAATGAGGAATCGACAGATCGACGGATCGACGGAGATTGGGTATGTTACCCTACTTTTCATATGGTTTTGAAGACTATGCGATCGATTCTTATGAGAAATTGTGTAAGAAAAGTTATGATTTAACTTAGAATTAGGTATTAGGACGCGTTCCACGTCGGGAGCAACCAGTTGATGGAAGCGGATGAAGAACCAACATTGCACGTTTTGAAGGCACCGCCGTTGCGAGAAGATTCTTATCACCCATCGGGAGCTGCGCGAGGAATGATAGTTACCCTTCTAGATATAGGTAAGATTAGCAAGGAAATGCGACCCTATCTACCGACAGAACACCGAATCACACACGTGGGTGTGAGAATAACGGCAAGAACGATGACAAGAATGTTAAAGACAGTACTACATGTCAGCGTTGCAATAGAATTGTGAATAAGATGATTTACGACGGTGAATGAAGTTTCGGCGATTAATCTGTGCGAGCTGAATCCGAGGAAATATAGAAGAGGTATCAAAGTGAAGAGACCCTTATATGGACATTATTTAATTAGACATTTCATTGTTAAACCATAAAAAAAATAGCAAGTAATGTATATATTAATGACGACCGAATATTTGATTTCCAAAACTTTAAAATGAGATTTCAGAAAAGATTTTCTTAATCAACTTTCAGAAGATTTTTGCATGAAATAAATTTTACAAATTGGTTGTCGAATTACTATTTATGTTCTTGTTATTATAAACTAGAAAATGACCCAAAAAGAAGAATGGAATTAGAAATGTTGTTAATTCGAAGGATCAAGTAGACCACTAGTAAGAAGAAAGTTTAAATTTCTCCGTGAAGGACGAACATAAATTATGAATCAACATGTTAAAAATATTACTTACTCAATTTATAAAATTATTAAAAATTTAATGAGGTTTGTGGTTTGAATAAATAAAGGATGATTGAAGGAAATGGTAGAATCTTCTAGATGGTGGAAGAGACATCATATTTTATCGATAGAATTGAGGAGTTGCGTTATCGCTGGATATTTTACGTGACATAGATGAGATCTGAAGCCGTGAGTACAAATTTCGAAAGGATGCGATTAAGATCAAATTATTGAAGTAGTTGATGTGAAGGCATTTCCAGGAGGCATTTCGAAGCAATGATGTGACTTAAATCGTGAACCTGTATCCGCACGATCCTGAAGGCATGCGTAAGTAAAGCGTGGAAGGTGATCGGCATTGACATTCTTTCTTCTAATACGATAATATATGTTTTTTCTTGATTCTTGAATACGTAGGAGCTTCTTTTGTTAATAAATTATATGAGGTAAAAACGAAAGAAAAATTCCTGTATCCCTTCTGAATTGTTTCTCTTCTCAAATCCTTAATTTCTGATTGAGACAACAGTGTTATGATATGACGTTTGTCGAAATGACGAAAAGTCGGGTGGGATGCCACCTAATCATGTGCTGTATGCCATATAGTATGAAAAACTGGCCATCTTGAGTACGTATATGGTTGTCTCATTCTTCACTCATTTTTCTTCTTTTAATTTTCTGATTTACCAGTTCTCCCAATCGTCTGTGGCATTGTTATTTCTTATTCAATTTTCAATCCAAATCATATTCACAAACTCTCCTCTTGCATTGAGTCTGTTCTCTGACGATTACAAAAGAAATAGAATAATCCCGTGTGATAGGTAGAAGTACGTGTCGAAAGAGAATACGACTGCAAATCGATAGACGGGGGGGGGGGACATTTGCGAGCAAAGAAGAATGAATGCACCGACAATGCGGTCGTGGCAAGAACATCAAATCTGGAAATTGTACGTGTTACAAGGATCTCATCAGTATGATAGATTACGTTAATGCGATGCACTTTGGATTGGAAGATTGTGATGAGAAATGAATCGTTAGTTAACTGTAATAATTAGATCAGTTACGAAATAAGGAAGTAAAGTTGTGTGCTTCAAACGGAGCAAACGAGTATCGGGACGACGATCAAAGATCAAGGAAATTCTGAACAATGACTCAGACATGCAATTACCGTGTGAAACATCCCTTCGTCGCTGGAAGATACTGTTCGTGAAGACTCGAGATGAAAGAAATCTTAAATATAATCAAACTTCGAGCGTGTTCTTCAAGAAATTGTAAAATTTTCTAATTTGCGTAAATAAGTGATGATGAATCCAATGCTCATACCCGGGTCAGTAACGGAAGTTCAATGCGAAGCCATAAATAGAGATGAAGCAATGGTGATTCGATTGCGAAACTTTTCAAGAATAATGATCTAACGATTGAGTTTCTGCCAGATTGTGACAATAATAATGGAGACCATGCACAGTTATTAAAAGATAAACCGATTAATAATGGTCAGAAATAAATTAACAAAATCATGAAATCAAACCTTGAATTCATTAAGGACAATTCATAATATTTTAAAAAGAGTTGAGGAATGTATGGTAATATTAATCATTGTGGGTTTCAGACCCAATTCCAATTAAGAAGAAATATGCTATGCTAATCAAATGCTGATTAAAGGTGAATTGTGGGAATTGATGATTTTGGGTTGATGAAAGTAGGTGGACATGATTGGGGATGATTTGGTTGATGGAAGTGGACGTATATGATTGTGGATGACTTGGTTGATTGATGGTGTCGGCTTGAGTCCGACTGGTAGTCAATGGTGTAGGGGAAGTGCTGCCCAAATTTTCAGAAATTACCCTATAGTTAAGAACAAAGAAGTATATTGTCATTCTCGTCAGCATTCCAGATAATTGCAATCTCGGTTCTTGAGAAAATTGTTATGACCAAACTGACTTTATGTAATTGGTCTTTGATTCCAGTTAGCTAGTCAGCACTTGGTTTAAGTGATCATTTAAAGGAGTTGATTGATCCACTTTGCCAACTAATGGTTAGTTAAATGGAAATCGATTCCAATTAGATTGAGTCAAGCTCTAACATGATTTCCAGCTTCGAAATCAAAGCAATAAGAAATTTGGAAAGTAATGGCATTAATGTAAATTAAAAGGCCTAGCTTAATTAGTGTGATGTTACTGTAATTAGGTGCAAGGTTGATCCAGAAGAATACGCTCTTTTCGATGAATAAGAGGAACATGAAATTATCGGTACATGCTATTAATAAGAATTCTTTTAAGAACTGAAGGTTCAAGGTAAAGAAGAGGGATTATATCATCTGCAATAGCGTTCCAGGATGGACTTGGGTGTATACCCATATTGAATGACGAATTAATGGAAGATTTGAAGGTACGCTTCTTTTGAACGGCGTGAATGAAAGTTGTTGCAAAATAACGGAAAGTTCGCAAATTCAAGCACCCAATGAAAATGAAGATTGATGAAGTCCGCATGTGAACTCAGGAAGAAGAGATAATGGTCAATGAAGAGAAATAAAACATGCAACATGTGACACGTCAAGCAAGGCTAAGAAAATAGCTACCGAGGAAATTCGATAATTTTGTTAGTAAGAGTTTAAATAGTATAAATAAAAGCCTTCATTCCAGTGTGAATTACAGGAATGACCTATTCAATAATAAACAGAGTAATATTATTAAGAAAAAAAAGAAATTCGTCATGTATGAAGAAGATAATGAATAATGAGAATAAAGAACTAATCAAGACAAGAAGTGAAATCAAAAGGATGATAAAGAAATTTTATAAAATAATCCAGGATATACGCAAGGTATAAACGTCAGTTGGGCCAAAATTGATTGGAGAATGAAGTGAAATATCGATAATTGAATATGGGAATTTCATTCAAGGAATGCGTGTAAACAGGAATGATTAAACCAAGGTATTGATGGCAAACTGTTGAAGAAGAACGTTGCAACTAATCTCATGTCGGAATTCTTTCAAATTAAAGTGAAGCCCCGGAGGTTCAAAATAATTTACCAAGGTTACCTCGAGGAATGAGGTAAGAATTTCTCGTCGGTTACTGCACAGAGTCAAGCTGGTGACGAAGGCCCCATATCGTCTAATTCAATAGGGATGAAATAATAAGTGAAGGAAAACCTCGAAAATGTGAAATGTAAGAATAAAGAAATAGAAAGTATTTTTCGCTAAGCACAAAAGTGGTTATAGAAAAAAGAAAATAGATATATGATGTTACGCGTCGATTATCAGAAATTGTAAGTTTGAAGGTTAAGTGAACATAATATACCAGGAGTATTGGGATAGTGTGATTGTATTTATTCAAAGACTAAGGAAGACCAAGTTGAAAGCCTGAAGAAATGCTTGTGAAAAGTTGAAAAATAACAACTGCAGTCTTAGCTTCAAAGGTATGAATTCTAGTTATAATCGATTATGAGCTCCAGTGTGTGGTTAATTACCAAATAGGAAAGATCCATTTAGGAACAGATGTTCAAATAGAAAGAAAAGGGTGAATAACATTAAGAGTGTTGGGAATTGGCTAAAAAAAAAAAATTGGAAAAGTTAGGAATTGAAAAATAGGTTTTGACCTGTCTTCTGGGCTATGCCGATACTTACTTTGTTATTTAATATCAAAGGTGGTATTAATGCAGATGATTGATGTTGACTTCAGTATGAAACGATGTGAGCATCAAAGTTCGTATTGATATCTAATTTGATATGATAATAAAATGAGTATTAGTACCAAGAGACCGGGTTTTGAATAAAGTTTTGATTCATTCCGTTTCAAATTGATATATTTCCTTCCAGATAGTAACAGGTTCTCGCTCAATGAATATACTTGATAGTGATTGAAAAGAAATAGAAGTATGCTACCAAATGGTGAGTAGATGCAGTTGCCGAGAATTTTCTTTTTAACTTTTGACTAAATGTAGAATGTTTCGAAACATCATACGTCATGAACTCAGGATATCGGACGCAGACGAATAGAAAATGCAAAAGGCTGATTAAGAATTCTCGAATACGATTAGAAACGATCATAGGCCAGGCTAATCGAATAGAAGGAGACATGAAAAGTAGAATAGAATAGCCAGTAAAAATAGAAAGTTCATGAACATGAACTATTAAAATTGGAAAGAAAAGAAGGTTAGTGTAAATTAAGTTAGTCCTTTGAAACAGTGAGATGAATAGAACGATTGTGAATGAGTTGGTCTTGTTGTCACAGGTGTACCGAGTCCTTAAGGCAGTCCTGTGTGTATGACTATGAAGAGTAATTTAGCTCTCAATGTGAGAAGTAAAAGATTGAATTAGGGATTGCATGAGCAACTGATAAATTTAATGACGGCAGGAGACCGCTAGAACGTGATTGAAGTAGTGAGTCCTGAGAAATTTTAAGTAGATACTCGAAGTGTATCAGTATCTGTTGTTTAGCGTGATTCTGAGGATAGAATCTTTTTAAGGGGGAAGGATGTAACGTCTGGAAAATTTATGTAATTATTTTTATCAATAAATAATTATTATATGACTTTTATGTGAATTTTGGTGAATTATTTGATGATGGATAATAATATTTGGATGTTTATTTCTGATAAAATTTAGATATTTTAATTTCCAATTATCCAAAATTAAATTTAGATAATTTTGGTATTTTTCTGGTAATTGTTGGATTATTATATGATTTTATGAGAATTTATAGGATTAATAATGATTATTCTTACATAATTATAAAATTTATTTTTGGAATTAGAAATCATCCCACTTCAATCGTTTTTGCGTTTTTACAACCCGAAACTCTTCCGAAAACTCCTTCCTAACCTAATCTGATAATTCTGAACACTTTCCGTGTTTTGACTTTCTCGATCCGGGGTACGGTTTGATCTGTACGAGTCCCGATATGAAATTTTCGATACGCAAACCATTTTATATATCGATAAGAACCTATATTCTCAAAAGGCGAGACATTATCACCTTAATTTCGTATAAAGTATTTTATAGGAAGCTCTGTTTTGATAATTATCCAATTCTGGTATTAAAATCGTATCGTCTTTTTAGTTACTTAGCGGCTAAGTAACCTATTTTCGGATCCGATTTATAAATGTAATTATTGAATTATCAAACAAATAAAATAGGTGATGGTTCAGTCAACTGTGTGTCACTGTGGTATAAATTGTTTATGATTTGTTGGATGTGAGGATTAATTTTATAATCAATTATCGAGCTATATCCATTTAATTCATTTTAAAGTGATTTTATTGAATATTTATTCATAAAAATGCTAAAATTGTTTCTAAAATTATTTTTGTTGTGCTATAATTTCATTTATTATTTTTAGGAGTTTATAAAATTTAGAAATCAATATTTTATTTATTATTTAATTTTAAATAATTTTATGATTCCATTTAATTGTAAAATCAATATTTAATACCAAGATATTTCAAAAATCATGAAAAATTTATTTTGATATCTTTTGAATATTCCGGGAAGTGTGATATATAATTTATAATTTTCTCGATAAAATTTGACGTGCAACTATTTCGTTAAATTGCGAAGAAATGAGTCAGACATTATAAGAAAATAAATAAGTGGTGATAAGAACAAAATAATCAGAAGAGATAATTATATCTCCTCTTTTCCTGATAAACGTCAATTGTCTCCGTCTCTCTCTTCGTTCTCTCCCTCAATTCTTTCCTCTCCTCTCTCTCTACTACCCTCTCAATCTCTCTTTCTCTCGTCTCTATATCTCTCTCTCCGTGTTTTTTTTTCTGATTCTCTTCCCTGCAAGACTTCCCTTGTTTCGTTTCATCCGGTTTCCGTCGTCTTTCCCGTCGTCGGATTCCCGTTCTTCTTCGCCGCGGTATTTTCCAGTTGGTTCCGGTAGTTGCTTCGTTTTAAATCCTGTTGATATATACATACACATGTGGGTATATATCTGTGTGTTCCTGGTTCGTGTGCCGCCCCACGCCGCTCCGGTTGCCGCCGATTTAAATTTTCCGGCAAGGTGACCGGAGGGGTGGAGGAGTGTGTGATGTGTTGCGTGTTTTGCCTGTATCGTTTCAGTCGCATATGTTGTTTCTGTTGATTGCAATTGCTGTCTGTTGGGTTCGAGTTAATTGGGACTTTTGGATTTTTGCAGGAAAAAAATATAAATAAAATAATTGACTGATATTTTATGAAATAAAATATTTTTTGCGGGATTATATTAATTAATCGGTAAAATTTACGTAGGATGTCCGATATACGGGAACCCGTGAATTTTACCGCCGTCGGCGATGAGCCTCGGCGAGCCGACGGTGGACTGTGATGACGCGGTTCTGAGTCCTACGAATAAAATAAAAATACGAATAAAAAAATATGAATAAAATAATTAATAACTGAATTGTATCGGTGAATGGGATTGGTGTATGGATTATGAATTGGATGATTGTGTTGGATTGTGTTGTGGTTGTGATTTGACGTCGAAATGATTCGACGGGCAGGCCGATAAATAGAGGAAACGCTACCCGATTTTCGGGAAATTAATTCCGAAAATACGGGAACGTAACCTGTAATTATCGGAAACGTCGAACGAGGATATGATTGAACTTTATGAAACCTATTTACGTAACGTGATAAGATATTTCAAGAATAATCGATTACCTTATTTTTCAAAACGATAAATATACGTATTTTCTGAAATTAAATACCGAACCGATTTTCGAAGATGTGGACCATAATTGCTTTGTGTATTTCGATAATGCATATAAATATGAATTCGGATATAAAATCGTATGGGTCGAATATGATAACGATTTGATGTTAAGCTTAAGCGGTCATCTGAATTAGGGTATTTTAACCCTGTAGGTTTTAGACGGAAGACCCGAGACGTGACATCAGACTAGGATCGATCTAGTGATTAGATGTCGAGATCAATAAAGTTCCAACCAAAGGGTCTGAATGTTGGGATCGTCTCGAGAACAGGATAGTAGGTGGATGATAAAGCCGAACGATCTAAGTCGAACCAAAGTCAACCAGTAATAACGGTTAAAGCTTATTGAGGCAAGTATTCTGGATTTTTCTTTTAAAATACTGCAAGTACTCTTGAATTTCTTTTAAATACTGCAAATATTTATTCACTCCTATTCTAAGTTCAGAATAGTTAACTGTTTTATATTTCGCTGCAATTACTCTTATTATGCCAGTTCTTTTCATTATTGTTCCTATATTATCGATTGCTCTCTTGAGAAAATACCCATTCGTTCGGGTTATTTGCGAACCCTGATTTGGGATATTTTGAAATCAAAATGATTTGACATCAAAATACTCTACGGGCTGGACGATTATTATGAGGACCAGTGATGAGCTGGATCCTATGGGCCGGAGATGGACCGGACCCTTTAGGCCATAGTTTCCTGGGTGCCCCATATGTTGGTTGGGTCTATGCAGTTGAGTATAGATCCGCACTATCTCCTGACTGATCAGCAGGTTATAGTGCATATGTTGGTTTTTAGTGTTCAGTCCAATTTGTTGTTGATCGCCATTAACGGCATTCCCCCTTGAAATAAAATGTGATTATGGTTTAAAGTTATTCTTTCTTAGCACTCAGTTTCGGGAAATTATAATGTTTCTAAATATATTCGAGGTTCAGATTGTTGTTGCGGCATTAGTTGCTCGGTGATAGTTAGGATCTTGAATGAATTGAGATCTTCTTAATTATTCAACCCGTCCTCATCAGGCTGGTTTAGCAGGCTAAGTCCATGGCCACTTAGTCGATAATGATGGATACTGAATAGTGAGGAATTTCTTGAACGTCGTTTTATGAATAGGTATTGCATTCGTTGCTCAAATATGAAGTGCTACCAGAAAATATTTCGAAAACACGTGATCTCTGAAACTCTTACAAAATGTCAGTATATCCTATGTGATTTATAGCAATGCAAATCAAATTGATTTTAAGATAATGAAGTATATTCTTTGAACGATTTCGTGTTTCGCTCTTCAAAATATTTCGGAGATTTCGTCCGGAAGTTTTATTTGATATTAATGTTTGAAACTCAAAATATATACTTGCTGGGCATTTTTGGCTCACTCTTGCTTTGTCAATTCTTATTTCTGCCAGAAACAGATAAGGATAAAAATGAATAGCTAAAGGAGATAGCAGAAGTCCGAGAAATCTCCGCTGCGAGAGGTTGAAGAAGTTAGAAGAATATGATTCGAGCATTAGTTCAGAGGTATTTACAATTGTATTTTAGTTGTTGTAAGTTGTAGAAGATTAGATTCTTGTTTCATACCATAACCTGTAAACGATCCGGATTCAAGGGGGGTTATTTATTTATTTCATTATTCTATGAAAGGATTGTTTAGTGACACCAAATTTTGACCCCGGATTTGGGGTGTTACAATACTTCTTAAGCATCGATACGTGAAAAACATTGTGAATGTTTTCCATGTGCGGAGGTAACGCCAACTCGTAAGCTACTTTGCCAACGCGCTTTAAAATCTCAAAGGGTCCAACGTATCTTGGGCTCAGTTTTCCTTTCTTTCCAAATCTTGTCAATCCCTTCCATGGTGATACTTTCAGTAATACCAAGCTTCCTTCTTCGAATTCGATATCTTTCCTTGATTGATCTGCATACTTCCTTTGACGGTCTTGTGCTGCTATCAATCTCTTATGGATAACTTCAACAACTTCTTTTGTCTGTTGTACTAATTCAGGTCCAAGTATTTTGCGTTCTCCTACTTCGTCCCAATACACTGGAGATCTGCATTTGCGTCCGTAAAGAGCTTCGTAGGGTGGCATCCCAATACTGGCGTGATAACTGTTGTTATAAGCAAATTTTACCAGAGGTAAATGCTCGTCCCAACTCCTTTTAAAATCAATAGCACAAACACGTAACATATCTTCAATTGTCTGGATCGTTCTTTCACTTTGACCGTCCGTCTGTGGATGGTAAGCTGTACTCATATTCAATCTTGTTCCTAAACATTCTTGAAAACTCTTCCAAAATCTTGAATTAAATCTTGGATCTCGATCAGATACAATAGACACAGGAACTCCATGACGAACTACAATTTCCTTCAGGTAGATATGGACTAACTTGTCGAGCGACAATCTTTCATTTATAGGCAGAAAATGAGCTGACTTGGTAAGTCTATCCACTATAACCCAAATGGCATCATGATTAGCCCTTTTCCTTGGTAATCCAACTATAAAATCCATGGCAATATGTTCCCACTTCCACTCTAGAATCTCCAATGGCTGTAGCAATCCACTTGGTCTTTGATGCTCTGCTTTAACTCTCTGACATGTATAACATCTGCTAACCCATTCCGCAATTTCCCTCTTCATATCTGGCCACCAATAATTTTCCTTTAAATCTCTGTACATTTTGGTACTCCCTGGATGGATTGAATATCTCGAATTATGAGCTTCCTGTAAAATTTCATTCTTCAGCTCCGTCACCGGTGGAATCCAAATTCTAGAAGAAAACCTAAGAATACCCTGATCATCCTTTTGTGTACACAATTCTTCACCTACCAAACGATTTATATCTTGATCCATTACATCTTCCTGACACTTCTTTATCTTCTCTAACAACTCCGGCTGGAAAGTCATACTATACACTTTTACTTCATCAGGCTTGCAAACTTTAATCTCCAATTCCAGTTTCTGAAATGTCTTATATATCTCTTCGGGTACTGATAACACATTTAACTTTTCCTTGCGACTCAACGCATCTGCTACAATGTTCGCTTTACCGGGATGATAATTAATCATGCAGTCGTAATCCTTGATTAATTCTAACCATCTCCTTTGCCTCATATTAAGCTCCTTCTGTGTGAATATGTACTTCAAGCTTTTGTGATCCGTGTAAATCTCGCACTTTTCTCCATATAGATAATGTCTCCAAATCTTCAAAGCGAAAACTATGGCTGCTAGCTCCAAATCATGAGTAGGGTATTTCTGTTCATGTGGTTTCAATTGCCTTGACGCATACGCAATCACATTATCATGCTGTATCAGAACACATCCTAGTCCTTTATGAGAAGCATCGCTATAAATTACGAAATTCCCTTGATCGTCTGGAAGTGACAAAACAGGTGCCGTGATTAATCTTTGCTTCAATTCCTGAAAACTTTCTTCGTATTTATCGTTCCATATAAACTTTTCATTCTTCCGTGTAAGCTTTATCAATGGTGTTGCAATTCTTGAGAAATTTTGAACGAATTGACGATAATATCCCGCTAATCCCAAGAAACTCCTTACCTCGGTGGGTGTTCTCGGTCTTTCCCAATTTGTAATTGCCTCAATCTTTGCCGGGTCCACTTTGATCCCTTCATTACTGACTATGTGTCCTAAGAACTGAACTTCCTGTAGCCAAAAATCACACTTCGAGAATTTAACATATAACTTCTTTTTCCTTAAAATCTCCAAAGCTATTCTCAAATGTGCTGCATGATCCTCTTCCATCTTTGAATAAATCAAAATGTCGTCTATAAACACAATAATGAACTTGTCCAAGTATTCCTTGAAAATTCTGTTCATCAGGTCCATAAACGCTGCCGGGGCATTGGTCAATCCAAAAGACATCACTAAAAATTCATAATGTCCATACCTTGTTCTGAAAGCTGTCTTTGGTATATCTTCTGGCTTGATCTTTAGTTGATGATATCCTGATCTTAAATCAATCTTGGAGAAGTACTTGGCTCCCTTCAATTGGTTAAACAAATCATCAATTCTGGGTAACGGATACTTGTTTTTGATTGTAAGCTTGTTGAGCTCCCTATAGTCGATGCACAGTCTCATGCTTCCATCCTTCTTTTTGACAAATAGTACTGGTGCACCCCACGGGGATACACTGGGTCTAATTACTCCTTTCTCTAACAACTCTTGCAATTGCTTTGCTAGTTCTTTCATCTCAACGGGCGCCATTCTATACGGGGCCTTGGATACTGGTTCTGTTCCAGGTGCTAAATCGATCACAAATTCAGTTTCTCTGTCTGGAGGAAGTCCTAGTAACTCATTAGGAAACACGTATGGAAATTCATTGACGACTGGAATATCTTCAAGTTTTGTTGGCTCTTGGCTTTTATCAATCACATATGCCATAAAATGCTCGCATCCTTACCATAGTAACTTCTTGGCTTGAATCATCGTTAAGAATTTCTTTACCTGCTTCTGGCCTTTAAATGTTACTATCCTCTCATATGGCGTCTTCACTATTACCTTCTTATTTCGACAATCTATCTGAGCATCATGCTTAGATAACCAATCCATTCCTAAGATAACGTCAAATTCTCCTAACTTAAATGGTATCAAATCTACACAAAACTTACTACCAGAAATCTCAATCTCACAATTCCCACAAACTTGATTAACAGATACACGTTCTTGATTCGCTAATTCCACGGTCATTATTTCATTTAAATACTCAATTGGACAATTTAACTTACTAACAAAATCTTGTGAAACAAATGATCGAGTTGCTCCCGAATCTATTAACACTTTGGCACATAAAGAATTCACGTTAAGCGTACCTGCCACGACATCAGTATCCTGGATAGCATCCTTCACAGACATGTCAAAAACTCTAGCCCTTGGAGTCTCATTCACTGCTGGGGTAGATCCCATAATCCTCAATGCATTACTGACTAGGGCTGGTGTCTTGCAATCTCTTGCTATATGTCCTGGCTTTCCACATTTAAAGCACGTAAATCCAATGGTTGGAACCTTCACTGCTGGATTCCGGATAGGCTGATCCTTATTTGCTGGTTCTTTTGCTGGCTGATTTCGGCACTCCCTTGAATAGTGCCCTTTCTGGTTGCACTTGAAACACACCACATTCAACTTGTTACAAACTCCTCCATGTTTCTTTCCACATACCTGACAATCTGGAAAAGTTAATCTCAACTGATTCGGCTAATTCGCATTAACTGGACGGTTGCCCTGGCCTTCGTCGCCTGCATTTTGTCTCTTGAAATTAAAATTTCTCCCTGGTTGAAACTTGCTCTTCTTAAAATTTGGAAACTTCCTTGGTTTTGACTGACCTTCATTCCCTTCAAATTTCCTTTTCTTGCTTTCTTTCTCCTTCTGTGACATCTCACTCTCTGTATCTGCAATCATAGCCTTCTGTACCACTCCCGCATAGGTATCCAATTCAAAAATGGCTACCTTCCCTCTGATTCATGGCTTCAAACCTTGCTGGAATCTCTTAGGCTTCTTCCTGTCATTATCCACATACGACGGCACATACCTTGAAAATTCCTCAAACTTACTCTCATAATCTGCCACCGACATATTTCCTTGCTTTAGCTCTAAAAACTTCAACTCCATCTGATCCTGGACAAACTGAGGAAAATACTTTTCTAAAAACAATTCCTTAAACCTCTCCCAAGTAATAACATCTGTACCTTCCAACATCTTCACCATCTCCCACCAATAGGTGGCCTCATTCTTCAAATAGTAACTTGCAAACTCAACCTTCTGTTCTTCCTTTACTTTCACTAAGGCAAATGCCTTCTCTATCTCCTTTAACCAAACATTTGCTTCAATCGGCTCTAAGGAACCCTTGAATTCGGGTAGGTTTACTACCTGAAAAGTTTTGAAAGTTACCTGGGGATTGGTCTGTCTTTGTTGTTGTTGTGCCAGGTGAACTGTTTGTTGGGCCAAGATTTGGAGAATCTGGGCTATTGCTGGGTCTATGGGTCCTGGGTTTGCATTCTGGTTTGTATCATCTTGGTTGTTATTGTTATTGTTGTTGGTTTCTTCATTCTGGGTATTGGTGCGGGTATTTCTTCTGGGAGGCATTTTTCTGTAAAGAATCAAATAACTTATTTAGCTTTTAAATCAAATTCTTTGCATAAAAGAAAAGTTTTGTAAAATAGAAATATCTCTTTTTGAAAACAGTTGTAACAGTTGAACTAAATAAATTGTATGCTTCTTTACAGAATATAAATAGTTAAGGGAATAGGGTACATGGTATCACAGGGGTATAACTGGTGCAATAAATAAGGTAAAGTAAAATAGGTGCAGTAAAGTAAATGATAATGCCGGAAAGGAAAAGGTACTGATATATATAGATCAAAAATTTTGGGTAGTACAAGCGTAAAGACGCTTTGGAAGTAAAAGCAAAAGGGTACAACAACCTACTCACTAGTCAGCATAGCTAGTCTATAAATACAACCCAAAAGTTTACAGATACACACTACACACTACTGTACATACTGCATAACCAAAATAACATTGATCAGCATCTCTATCTCTGGATCTCTGACTCATGGCAAATCTGGACCTCCAATCTCCTCAAGCTCCTCTAGCACACACTTAGCCCACTCCACTAGAAAATCAGGGGTGATGTCCTCATGTGTAGCCTCAACAAGCCTCACCACATCTGCTCTACGAAACACCTGGAGCCTCTCTCTGAGTCGTCTCTCACCACTCCCAACCTCTCTAGTACGCATAATATGCAATAACTCCTGAATCTGACCCTGTAGGAATCGCTGCTCCATAAGGCAAGCCTCAAACTGATGATATGGGACAGGATAGGAAGAGAACTGGAAAGGTACTCCTGTAACTGAATGACCAGTAAAGCCTGAATTAGCAGGTGGGGGTCCTCTGATAGGTGGCCTCATACCTGGAGGTGGAATAGCCTGTAGTGGTATGGGCTGCAACACGGGTGGAGGTAGAATAGCCAACACTGGTGGAACAACAGGACGTGGATCTGAAGATGGTACTCCAACTGAAGGCTCTGAGTGATCAGCTGATATGGGGATGAAAGAGTCGGCCATCGCTGCTATCTGAAATCATATCACAACATAAGAAGCTCGAACCACGACGCGAATCATACTAATACCTATTATACCGCATCACTCGACCTTACGCCGTTCTATTATTCTATTCCTTACTTCTAATCCTAACCCTCTACCCATTCCCGTCAACCTAGGCTTGTGTCAGTGACTTATAACCTGTAGCTCTGATACCAAACCTGTAGCTCTGATACCAAACCTGTGGCGCCCTCCAAACCCGGGTCAGAAGTTTGGGGTCCACACACACACACCTTATTTATAACCTGCTTATAACAATAATAAAGATAATAATAATATGCAGCGACCCTACTTACCAACTACCACGGACCGCAACAGGTTAAAGTCACAAGCCAAACACACACTTATATTACAAACCGTTCAAATCCCAACTATCCAATTTCAGAACTGAGTATTAAATATCATTACAAACTTTTACAAACTTAAATTATCACAAAAGAAACCTACTAGCTTAACTCGATCAACCTGAATCCCTAGCTCTCGCGCTGGACTGGGGATCTGCGCTACCAACTGGTTCCTTCTTAACTGGAAAAGAACATAAATAACATCGCACAAATGAGCTAACTAGCTCAGCAAGTAACAATGACAAAACCGAGAATAATGATCATCAAGTGAAAAGGGTTATGATATTAAGTGAACAATAAATTATGATTTAGAATTGGATATTATATTTTCATTTTAAAAATCAAGGTTATGCTGCTGATCAGTCACGCACTAACCCCGAGCAAAGCACACAACACTGCTCTAACTACTGGATCCAAGGCACACATTGGCCTAACTTGACCATTATATGGCCTGACCACGAATCTGGTCCATAATTTTATAAGAACAATCCAATTCTAACATAACAACAGAATAAACAATAATAAGCAATAAACAGAATCATTAACAATATTGGACGTTCAAAATGGAATGGTTTCAATCTGCATAAGGATCAATATGGCATTTTCAATGCTTGGATGTTGGGTAATGAAAGAATTGGATAAGAAAGGAATCAATGTTTCAGGGTTACCAGAAATTGGTCTTTCAAATCATAAGGTACAATAATTTGAGTATAGAAGTAATTCAGTTCAGTGTTTGGTATTTAGTTTGTATGTATTTGTGGAGTAGTATCGTATATCTATGGTTCGTATTTGGGTATATAACAATCAATGATTTAGAACGAATAAAGTTTACGGCTCAAGATCAATAATTGGAATCAGGATTTTGGGTTCAGTTCTTCAAAGCACTTGAAATATAGAACAGGACTATCAATCCACTACAATATATCTTGAGAAAGTTCAGAACACTTGCCTGGTATTAGCTTGCTATACTTCTCTAACTTTTAATCACAACTGTCTACTCCTCGACTATCTGTTTCCCTTTCCTACGCCTTGCCTCTTCTGCTCACATATCATAAGCATCTATCAATATTCAAATCATACGATTTTATTCGACATATACTTCTATCTACCCTTCGTTTCACCCAAATCTGATTAACGGATTGAAAGTTATACTATAAATAAGTAAACATCGAATATATAGACCGACAGTTAACCAACAAGTCACATATAGCACATAACACATCAAATAATCAATGATATATCATTTATAAAGAAGTCTCGGGTCATAAACAGGCTTTCGGGTATTTAAAATGATTTTTAAAATATTTTTGGGAATTAAAACGGGTCGTTTGATCAATTTTGGAGTAATAAACAGGGTTCGGTTGGCCAAATCTGGATTCAAAATAATTTTATAATAATTATTGAGCCTTGAAAACAATTTAAAATAATATTTTAAAGTTCGAAACTATTTTTCGGAATTTTTAAATCATTTTTAAATAATTAAATCTAATTAAATAATTAAATAAATCAATTAATAATTAATTAAATCAATTAATCAATTAATTTTCAAATTAATTGACCAATTAATCAATTAGATATTAACTAGAATTAATTAACCAATTAATTCAGATTTATTTTTGATTTAAAAATAATTTTTGGAATTAAAATAATAATTTTTGGAATTTTCAGAAATTAAAAAGAATTTTTATAATTAAAATAAATAGGAAATATGATTTTTAAATAATTTATAAACAGGAATCCAAAATATGCAAACTCTGGAAACCTGGGGGACTAAACTGTTTCTTCCCCAAAAGTCCAGGGGCCTGTTTGCAATTTTGCAAACCCCCGCCGTCGACTCGCCGGAGTGTGGCCGGAGAACACGATTTCGGCCACCCCAGGCCACCAAACTATCCAGAATTAAACTACAGGCTACCAACAACTTGTACATGCAATCAAAACACATCAATCATCCCTGTCCTGGCCGAAAAATGGCCAAGAACCTCGCCGGTTTCCGGCGAAACATCGAAAACTTCAAAACACAACTCCCTTCGATTCAGACATCCTCTGTTAACGAGCTATATACCAATCGATTGCAAATTTCATAAGAAACACAACCCACTATAAATCAACAGCTAATAAGCCCTAAATCAAAAAGCCCCAAATTTCAATTGAAAACATTCATACGGGTTATAAACCCTAATTTCAAAATTCGAAGATTAAACTTAATTTTGAACATGTTATTGAACTCCAAATCAGACGTATGACATATGAAAATCATCAGGAAAACAAGCTCTACAACATGCAATCATTAAATCATTCAAATAATCATCCGAACAAAAATTCATATTTTTAATAAAAATAATTCGAAAATAAATAAATTTTCAGAAAATAAACCTTGATTTCTGCAGTGATATGGAACTGAGAATCTGATAGTACTCCTCGAGACCTTCGATTTGGTTACTCCAACTTTCCCAACTTATTTCAATAACACCTTGAAATTGTAGTTTGATTCTCAGAAGGTTTTATGAATTTAGGGTTTTTCCCTAGAAAATTATTTATTTAACTGACTGCAAATGATTTTGATACGGAATAAAATACGGTAAAAGGTTATTTATAATTACGGAAAATTAGTATCCCGTTGGATCATTCCGGGTATAAAATGGTACGTTTATTTATAAAAACTGATCCAAACGGTACCAGTTTTCGGGATAATAATCCAAATCAGTACAATTTGTACTGCGGTCTTGGTCTCAGCGCCTGGTTACACGTATTACGAGGTGATAATTGTGATAGTTTAATAAAAAGATTCCGTTTATCGAAAATACGAGTTTTATCGATTTACTGAAACAAATAATGTATCGAAAATGTTGCTCCGGGACCCGCGCAGGACAAACCGTACGCCGGATCGAAAAAGTCGAAACATGGGAAATGCTCGGAATATTGCAATTAGGTTAGGAAGGAGTTCTCGGAAGAGTTTCGGGTTATAAAAACGTAACAACGGATGACGTCGGTTGGTTCCCGTTTGTATAAAATAGTTTTTTTAAATACTCGGAAAAAGATTTTATAAAATCCATATAATTCCTATAAAATCGTAAATCATCATAAAAATAATTAGGAATATATGACAATTATCTATATTTTATTTTGGACATATAAAAATTAAAATACTCAATTAACATTATTTTTAAACATCCAAACACATTTAACACTTAACAAATAATTCACAGAATGGATACTGAACACATATAATAATTGTTTATTAGCAAAAAATAATTACACGATATATCCCGGATATTACAAATCTAGCTTCTTCCTTCTTTAATGTCTCTAAATCCATTCCAGAATTATGCTTGAGAAATAGTCTTCTAGCAATTTCTTCATCCAGTGTCTGAATCTTGGGATCTTTATAATAGACTTTAGTCTCCCTTCCATTGAGCTTCATAGTTTGCAAGAACTTCTGAGAGTCTTGACTTTCAGCTTGAATCAGAACATCAGAATTTGATATCAGATTTTGATCATCAGAACTTGCTTTCAAAATTTGAGCATCTACAGCTTCAGAACTTGTCTTCTTCCGTGTAGAAGATTTGCTAGAATCAGAAATTAGTTTCCTTGAAGAAACTTTGTTGCTACTTTGCCCCTGACCTTGACCCTTGCTAGGGTTTCCCTGGTCATCTTCTTTATCATCCTTTTTCTTCAGTACTCACTAGTACAAACTGGACTTTTAGCGTCGGTCAAAATAGTACTAAGGCGTCGGTCAAGTGGCGAAGTAAGTGTGGGAGACGCTATAGGTATGGACCTACAGCGTCGGTTAGACATGCGACACACAAACATTACTTACGTCGGTTAAGCGACACACGCCATAGGGTCATCAACCGACGCTATAGGTTGACTTATAACGTCGGTGTTATGTATATAACCGACGCTATAGTTTGACTTATAACATCGGTGTTTTATAAATAACCGACGCTATAGGTTGACTTATAACGTCGGTTCAACAAAATACCGACGCTCTTGGTTTAATAAATTGTGTCGGTCAGCAAAATGCTGACGCTCTTGGTTTGATTAATTGCGTCGGTCAACTGAAATGCCGACGCTGCTGGTTCTCACCTGTTGCGTCGGTTCGCTAAAATGCCGATGCATCAGGTGTTCATGATATACGTCGTGTTATTTAACCGACGCTATTGCTTCTCATCACTAGCGTCGGTTAGTAAGAATGCCGACGCTTTTTGTCAGTAAAAATTTAAATTTTTCCCTATTTTCTATTGATATTTTATATATTTTCTATTAACCTATTTCATTATACAAATATACTAACGTCCCAAAAATACAGTACAACTGAAAATTAAATTGTATAACTCAAAAATTATATATTACAATAAATTTAGAAAATTTAATTATACAATGCAATTGAAAGAAAAGTAAATATTAAATTACAAATACCATCCAACTCTTTCTATTAAGGTTCCCTTACAGATAAAAAATAACACATACTGTATTTCCCTAACAAGTACTTCAAAATCTTCAAGTCCCCATTTTCTTTCTGCAAATTGAGATCGCAAAACTATATCTTGTCTTTTGACAAGAACATGAGATGCTTTTAAATGCTTGACCATGTTATAACAAGCTCCGTGGGAATAATGCTTGATACCTGAGAAAATGGAGAGCTAGAGAGGAAAAAATCAACTAACATGTTTCATTGAAACATAGACGAGCCATTTTTGGTTGACAGATTCAAAAGGGCTTCAAGAGTTTACACTAACTTCATTCCAACAGAAAGTATTTCAGATTTCCAGTAATACTGTGGAGCATATACCAACTTCCGACAATTAACATGTATCGAATTTCTAACCTTATGAATAGTTCTCGCATTTCTCAACCAATCAACATTAGGGAATAACATTATGAAGGTGGTGTTCAAATTACTTACCTGCCTCCGTGCTCCAAAATAGTTAAAACAAAACTCACCATGATCGGGAAAATTACTCAACTCTTGGGATTCAAGAGAGCCAAGATACTCAAATAGCTTTTCAATGTTTTCTTTCTAGAGACTCCAAAAGTGAACAAGAGATGTAAGAGAAACCTCATTCTGGGATATTATCTCTTCTGAATGACTTGAATAATTCACCACATTAGGTCATATTCCTGAACAAATTACTTTCAATTATATATAGTGCAAAACAAGTAATCTGCTATCTAGCTAATTGCTAGTAAAGATTTTTTTAATCCTTTCTGTCCTTAATTTGGACATTAATACCTGATTTTGGTAAGCCTTGAATTCCGGGGTCTGCGCATACTTCAGGCAGACTACAAGTCCCCCAATTGTGCGGTTATGAGGACCACCCTGTAAAAATAATTCACTAACATTAACTGGAATAATATAATTATGTAATGACATTCATGGTTATAGAGCTGGAACTCAGCCTAACTACCTATAAACCTGGGAAATCAACATTGTTGATAGCAGATTCTAAATCAAAACCAAGAACAGGGTCTTTTTTGAAAAAAATCATGCCTCTTCTAGGGCCTCTCAAATACTGTTCAGGAAAGTTTGTAAGCTTTTGTATACACGAAACTCTAACAAGGGGCAGAACAGCAAAATTAAAAATAACAGAGGCCTCCAATACAATCCAAACTAAGATATGTATAAATGTATCTTCAATACAACTGTCTTTTAGTTGCTTGAAATACGTTTAACGAAGACCAAACTATTTTAATAAACAACAAAATACAAATATCACAGAAGTAAGAATATACTTGCCCCCAGAAGTAAAACTAAATAAAAGCAACATAAGCTTAATTCTTTTAATGTATTTGCAATACGTACTTCTTGGTTTTGTAAAAAAATAGTCCACACTCTATAATATTATACTTCTTATTCTCCTGGCTAAGTAAATATAATGCTAATTACCTCTCATCAACCAGGGTTCCCAAGTTTAAGGCCACTCAGTTGTTTGAAAAATGTCCCTTTCATTGACATATAAATTAAGTATAGTGACACTGCTAAGTATATACTCATACTAGGTAGATATCGTAATGGCTTTGGCAACTAAGGAAATATACCATCATGAAAACAAGTAAAAGGAATAGGTTACTTTCAAGGTATTAAAATTATTCAAACTGAAGGTAAAGTACATTAATAGACACAATCATATAGCATATGTTTACTAGGCCTTTGTAACTGTAGTGTATAGGGAGTTGATAACAATCACACAATATGACCTAATAAGTAATGTCCAGCGTGAAAATTATCACAAAAAGTGTTAAACCTGTGTACACCCTTATGTGTCGTAGTTGTTACAATATCACAATAATCAAATGGATCAGCAATAATAGAATCAACAACGAGTCCACTTATATGAGCTATATTCATCATAAGAAAGGCACCAACATCATCTTCAATCTTTTTTTTGCATAGGATGTAGTGATGGACACATGATCAGAACACAAAAGCAAGCCAAACAGATACCAATTATAAAAAATTTAAACACAAAAAATTAGAGGAACCATCTCACATGTTTTCCGACAGGCAACCAATATATTGTACCTTCCTCATACGAGGATAGTCAAAATCTCGAGGATAAGCACTGGCAACGGCAATAATGAGCTTTGGTCTAAAGAGGTTAGCTGTTTTCTCAAGCATGTCATAATCAACAAGACCTACAAGAAATGAAAAATTAATTTAAATTAGAAAACTTTATCAGGTATATATATCAACACATGCAACTTTAGCACCTTCCCTACCAATACATATAACATATCTACTATTGTTGTTTTAAAAATCATAGTAAAATGTATCACCTGCGGATTTATTAAGCCGATAAAGCATATATTCAAAATAAACAGATGTTCCTGATACACGTCTCTTAGGATTCATGAACCCATGGGACAAGTGTCCCCCGTGGGCAAGTCCAGTCCCTTATTAAGGACAATTACATTAATACCGATGTTACACTAAGACCGTAAAATTGAAATTAAACAGAAAAGATATATTTATAGCATACCATTAGGCGATCGTGTGGCCTAAGAATAGCAGCGTAAACTTCAAAATTTTCTGGTGAACTTGATAATGGCTGAACGTTCACGCCCCACTTCTCCCCATCTAGGTGAAACACAGCTAGTGCCCTCTCTTGACAGAGAATTTCTAGTTCATCAATGTACTCATTTCCACCACAATACCTGAACATTATAATTAGTTCAAAATATAACATAGCATAACGAATCATACAGTCTTTTCATTCTAGATCATTTCTGATCTTTTTCCTAGTAGTCCTCCAGAATACTTATTTGTAAGACAAGAACCAACTGCTTCCAGCACTGCTCGGTATGTAAAATTCTCTGAGGCAATAAGTTCTAAGCTTCAGAATTATCTTTGTTTTTCATTGTCAATAAGGGAACAAACCTTCGGATCAAATTCATCCAATGGGTTGTCTTGAAATCTTATCACATCACCTAAATATGGAATTTGTAATGCTATGAATGCAAACTATTATTTTAAGAGTCCAGTGAGTAACTAGTTGTGGCTAATGCAGAGAAACTGTAGTCATCTAGTAGTTACCAAACACGCTAAACAAATGGTACATCTAATGAGTATTGAAAATGCTATCTATGTGGGGGATTACAGCTGACTGGCATAAAGGAGGTCAAACTAGTCGAAAAGTGATTCTAAACCTAGAAACTATAGTACATCACAAAAATACATATCTATTAAAAGTTTTTTGTAATCTTCTTCTCCAATATTTAACTTTACATGTATGCAGTAAAATCTTAGTTGCAAATTTCCAGCATCACTGCCCTCTGTGTCCTGGTCCATATTTTTTACAAGTACCATAGTACGACCTAACAAAATTCTACTAATTCCATGCTATAAATTTAGGTAATTCTAGCCTAGGTGGATTAATTTCCTTGTATCAAAGATGATTAAATTAATATAATTTTGAGCCTGAACCTGAGTTTCAGCCTCCTACACCTGAAGTTGTTCAAGCTCTGGTGCAACTGCTGCAGAGGGCAAGCGTACAATTAAAAAGATCCAAAACGTAACCTTGTTGCCGAATATACATGCAAAGCAAATAAATTGCAAAAATTATATAACATAATCACAATTTATAAGAAGTAGAAGAAGTACACAAAAAATCCTGAAACAAAACTTGAGTAGCTCATTGTTACCTAACTGAAATCCTGAAAAAAATATCCAATACCCCTAACTGCTCCAAAATCCAGACTGCTATAACCCTAATTTAGTGAAGCTGAATCCCCAATTTAAACCCAAATTTGTCCCTAATTCAACCTAACTGCTACAATATGAAGCATTATTTGAATAATCCCCATTTGATTTGCTGATTAAAGCCGCAAAATATATTGTTAAACCTAAGAGAAGAATGGGTGTGAACGAGAGAGAGATAGCGAAAGAGAGGGAGAGAGGGAGAGTCGATAACATGGAATTGATTTCGGAGCCACAAACTGATAAAAAAAGCTTATGAAGAACAGAGAGGAGATTAACTCTCAGAGATGATATTAACAGGGTGAAGATTGCTCGGACTATCGAGAAACAAGAGAAGAAGAGCGTTATTATTGTTAATGAGTACGGTACTTTGTTTTTTCACAAGGTAATACAAAATAAATTTAATTTTTAAATATTAAAAATACTTGTAGCCTTTTTTTTAAATAATACTTGTACTATTTATATACCAATATTTTTCAAATAATAAATTTAGTTTTTTCATTAATTTATAAAAATATCAAATAACTAATAATTTTTAATTATTAAATTACATAATTACTAATTATATTTCTAAAAATATAATAATTTATATTTCAAAACCCGACACTAACTATAAATAATTAAATATACACCTGTAATATATATATATATAAACGATAATGTTTTTACAAATATTATTTATTAGTTTCTTTGTAATAAGTTAGTTATTTTCAATTTTTGCTTTTCAAAATATTTTTTTTAAAAAATACTCCCTTGGAGATTAATTATCGCACAATACTTGTACATATATATTTTTATACAATTATATGATTAATTGTCATTGTATATATTTTGCTTATTCGATAAATATCAACATTTTTTTTGTACATTATACTCGCTTTGTAGTAATTTTGTATTTATTTTTTAAGTTAATATAAAATATAATTAATGTAGATAGAGATGAAAATTATGGTTCATGTTAAAAAAATTTAATATGGAAGATTTTTTCAAAAAAGACAAGTAATTTGGATCTGAGGGAGTATTTGCATTAGTGTACTATAACGCATGTGAATTTATTTATATAAAATTAAAATTTCAATTAATTTTAAAAAATTGAAAAATAACATTTCAAATATACTAATTATTAACATTTAAATTATTAGTTAATTTATTTAATTTTGTTTATCTTTTAAAAGAATTTAGAATTTAGTATATTATAGATATTAATTTCCTACTATTTTTTATTGCTTTTAGTAATTTATCATCCACAATTTTTTTAAATTTATTTCATATTTATAACTATACTTAAAATTTTATTATTTAAAATTTTGGTTAAAATTATTAAAAAAATATCATAATCTATAGTGTCAGGATTTTAATACCGACCCTAAAACAAATCCTAAAGCGTCGGCATTTAGAAGACGACGCTTTAAACCAAGTCTACAGCGTCGACATTTAAAAGCCGACGCTTTACACCAAATTTGTAGCATCGACATTTACAAGCCGACGCTTTAAATCAAACCTACAACGCTGAAGCTACATCGTCGGCATTATAAAGACCAACGCTATATAGGGTTTTAGGCGTCGGCGTTTTAAAGCCCGTCGCTACAGATTGTCAAAAGCGTCGGCTGAATGAAAGACCGACGCAACAGATCATGCACAAATGCCTTAAGGCGTCGGTTAAAATTATAACCGACGCTTGAAGAGTGTTTAAGCGTCGGTCCTGTATTCAACCGACGCAAAAAGTGCAATGCAGAAGGACCTTTCTGTACTAGTGACTTGACTAGTAGAGCATTTGGACTTCACCACCTTCTCCCCCTTTTTGGCATCATCTGGTAGGAGTAAAGATATAAGAAGTTCTACTGAAGATTGGATTTTATTTAGTTGAGCTTGTTGAGAGGCTTGATTATGCAGGACCTCAATCAATTGGGCCTGTTGCTTTTCTTGAACCTTCTCAATAGCCTCTACTTTCTCATGAATAGGTCTGATAAACCTGTTCTTGTCCAGCTTATCATCATTTTCCTGTAGCTTATCAATTTTAGCATGAGTAATGGAGTGTTGAACCTGAAGGCTTTTAGTACTGAGAGCTGTGACTTTAAGTTGAGCTTTAAAGTCAGAATTTGTCATCAACTCATCAGCTTTAGCAATGTGATCTGACAGAACTTTGGTGCTTGGAATGAAATCAGACTCATTCCACTTCTTGGTCCATTCTACTCATCTATGAGTTTCTTCTCATGGAATGGGAGCATCTTGTTCAACAAACTTTTTAATCAATGCCTCCTTTCCAAGAACTTGAGCTGGTGTGTTAACTGGAGCTGACTCTCCAGAACTTGCAAGAAACTCTTCATCTTCTGACAACACAAGTGTGTGTGTGGCTGTTAGAGATTCTGGTACAACTTCATCTGTTTCCACATCCAGAATGGGAGTATTTGGAACTTCAGCATGTAGTGGAGAAACAGGTGGAGTTGTCACTTGTCCTTGTGGAGCTTCCAGAAACTGGACAGAAGGAATAATCAGCCTATGAAGGTCAATTTCAGGACTTAATCCTGAATCTTCAACTTGAACATTTTCTTTTATTGGAGAGACAAGAGGTGTGATTACTATATCCGAAACAGTGTCTTGATCTTGAGGTGGAGGTGGCAAAGCTTAAATCACTATTGGTCTTGATGAGATCAGAGATTCCTGATCCCCTTCCTCAGCTTCTGTAGTATCCTCAGATTGAGGTTGTGCCATATGCCTTCCTGCTCTCATTTTCTTAGATCTCCTGGATGGTGGAGGAGTTGCTTGAGCAGCATCAGAACTTGAACTTCTTTTCCTCTTTAAAATACCAGAATCCTCAGCTTCAGTCTGTTTCTGAGGAATTGACTTTTCAGCTTCCTTTGTCACAGGTTCTGATGCATGAACCTGGACTTGCTCCTCTTCTTCATCAGACTCATCCCTTAGTAGCATCCTTCTTCTCCTTGGTGGAGATTTAGGAACAAATTTTGCTCTTGTAGGTTTGGGTCTAGATGTTGTAGCAGATGGTTGTGGTTGAGAAGAATGTGCAGGTTGGAAATAAGTTCTGATGGTAGGCTGTAGTTGAGGTTGAGAGGATGGAGCTGATTGAGTTGAGGTTGTAGGTGCTGATGGGGGTTGAGATGGTGCTACATCAGGATATTTGGTACTGTATATGTGAGGATCAGCATTTACTAAGAATTGCTTAACAGACTGAGGAATTTGGAGGGGTCTTAGTATAGTCTTCTTATTATCATTAGATAATAAGTCAGTGAAAGCCCTTTTGTGAAGTTTAAAAGGTTCAATTGTCTCACTAAAGTTTTGAGGTGAATGAAGACAACAGAATGTATAAATAAGTTGACAAAATCTAGCAAAATAGACTATATTGCTATCTTCTTTCATCCTATCACCAATAAACCCTAAAACAACACTTGCATAATCAAAATGTGTTTGATTCAAAAGGGCATACCCGATTTGCTGACTCATTATGGGTATAACATCAAAGTTTGAGCACTTATTGGCAAAAGCTTTAGTAATACAGTCAAAGAAAAAACTCCACTCCCTCCTGATGTGGGGTCTCTTCAATTATCCCAGCTTTTCCAAAGACTTTTCATAGCCTAGATTTTCCATCATTTGTTGAAGAGCTGGCTCCTCAATTGATGAATTGAAGGTGCAATCTTCTGGAAACTGTAGTGCTTGTTGAACAGTTGACAAGGTCACCACATGCTCATCCTCCCCAGTTGTAAAGATAATACTTGGAGACCCAGCATTTCCACCATCATCATAAACACCTGACCTCCAAAACTCCAGTATTTGCTTGCCTGAGAGAACCTGGGGTTGGATCAGTGCATAGCCTATTTCATGTCGAGCAAGAAAGTCTTGGACAAAATGAAGTTCTGAAGGAGCGTCGTCCTTAGAAAGAATAGCCATGTAGTTATTAGGAACAAACTTGGCTCCATCATAGATTAGATCTTTGGGTTCCATTTCTGTAAAGAAATAAGTGAGAAAATGTGTGTTCACAAGGTGTTTGTTAAAATGCCTGTAAGAAAGTCCGTCAGAGAATATTAGAGAGTGAGAGAGAGAATAAGAGAGATTAGAAAGTAAAAATAGTAGGTAAAAGATTGTTAGATATATTTGAGATTTCATGTCTAATATGATTCATGTTTAGTTTTCAGATCTTAACAAATAGGACATATCAGGAATTACTGGAATCAGGACTTACTGGAAGTCAGAACTTAATATCATAACTTAAGGTCATATCAAAACTTAAGTGCGGGAAGACTTTCATATAAGGAAGGAAGCTGATTTATAGTAGAAGATCGAGACTAAAATAATAGAAGATATGCATGAAAAGAGTTAGAGGACTAGAAGACTTGTAGAAGATATCTGATTGATATATTTTAGGAGACAAAATTATATTCCATATCAATTAGAAGTTATCTTGTAATTGTGTACTATATAAACACAGACTTAGGTTTTACACTATATGTGTTATCATTATCGGGAAGATTATACATTATAACCTAGCAGCTCATAGTGATATTTGTTCATCACTGAGAGAGAATAACAGTTCATATTGTAACAGAGTTTATTCAATATACTTGATCTTTATTACATACTTGTGTTAAATCAATTTGAATGTATTATCACTATCTTCAACCCCCTTCTACAGTGTTGTGTGACCTAACAATTGGTATCAGAGCTTATCTATTAACACACATACAGTAAAGATCCAAACAATCATGTCTGAAGAAGCATAAACTCCAACCAAGCCCACCAAAACTGAAGAAACTCAAAAGACTCAAACCCACAGTCGATATGAGACTATTAGGGTTCCCATACTGAGGCCTTCTGAGTATCCCATATGGAAAGTGAAGATGGCTATGTTTCTGGAAGCTACAGATCCAGAATACCTTGACAGAATTAATGAAGGACCACATAAGCCTACCAAGCTCTCTGTTGTAGTTGTTGATCAACCAGCAAAGACCATACCAAAGGAGAAAGGTGAGTACACAGCTGAAGACATCTCATCTATTGCCAAGGATGCAAAGGTAAGGCATTTACTGCATAGTGCCATTGATAATGTCATGTCAAACAGGGTAATACATTGCAAGACTGCAAAAGAGATATGAGATGCTTTGGAGACAAGATGCCAGGGAACTGATGCAATCAAGAAGAACATGAGGACTATACTTACTCAAGAGTATGAACACTTTGACTCAAAAGCTGATGAGTCTTTAACTGACTTATGTGACAGGTTTGTCAAACTCTTGAATGATCTGTCACTGGTGGACAAGGAATATGATCTTGAAGATTCAAATCTAAAATTCCTTTTATCTCTTCCTGAAAATTGGGATTTGAAGTCTACTACCATAAGAAATAACTATGACCTTACTGAAACTACTCTTGATGAAATTTATGGTATGCTCAAGACTTATGAACTTGAGATGGATCAAAGGAGCAAGAGGCATGGAAGAAAATCAAGGATAATTGCTCTTAAGGCTGAGGAGGAATCTCCTAAAATGGCTGCCTAAAAAAGGGGCAAAGGAAAGGCTCTCATCATAAAGTCTGATTCAGAGTCATCATATTCTGATGATGATGATTCAGAAACTGAAAGTTTACCTGAAATAGATGCTGATGAAGAGATGATGAAATTGTGTGCTCCTATGGTAAAGGGTATCACAAAGATAGCCTACAGGAAATTCAGGAAAGGCAAGAAGTTTTCAAGGAAAAGTGGAAGTTCTGATAAGAAAGGGTTCAAAAAGTCTGAAGGCAAGGGAGGAAATTTTGACAGAGGAGACAACTCAAATGTCAAATGCTACAACAGTGGTGAAAGAGGCCACATATCTCCTGACTACAAGAAAGGAAAAAGTGACAAAGGCAAGGTACTTGTCACAAAGAAGAAAAGCTGGACATGCACTTCAGATTCTAAACATGAGGTGAACTATGCCCTGATGGCAAATGCTGATAGCAGTCTTGAAACTGCTGAATTGAAGGTACCTCAAACAACTTATGCCTTCCATACTGATGATATTACTGAGTTGAGATTATATCTTAAAACCATATTTATTAGTTATAGAGATCAGACTTTAACATGTGAAAGATTAACATCTGAAAATCTTACTTATAAAAAGAGAAATAATTATTTAGAAAAGGAGTTAGTTTTTCTTCATCAAACTAAGAAAGAAAAAGATGATGCTTTATATGTTAGAGATGAAGTGTTAAAACTGAATAAATCTCTAAAAGATGACTTAGAAAAGGAAAGAGAGATTATCAAAACTTGGACTAACTCTGGCAGAAAAACTCAGAATTTACTAAGTAGTGGAAACTGGAAAGAGGGCTTAGGTTATGGAGATGATAAAGTGAAAAAGGAACTGAACAAATTGAGCCAATTGTTGTTAAACAGACTGCTAAGCCAAAGGTAAATCCTGTTAAGTTTGTAGCAAAAACTGTAAAGTCTGATTCTGAAAAGATGAAAGAGTCTGTGACAGAAGTTAAGGATAAGTCAACTTCTGACAAATTAAAACAGGATAAACCAGCTGAAGTCAACATAGGCTTAATGACAAAGAAGCAGCTTAAGCATAAGCTGAAAGAGATTAGGAATGTCACCAAGGTAAAGGAAGCTAGGAAAAATAGGAATGGAAAGGAAGGTGTGAACAAAGCAATAATTATATGCCTGTTCCTAATGCTCCTAGAAAGAAATGTTATAAGTGTGGAAACTCTAACCATCTTGCTTCTTTTTGCAGGAAGAATAAAGATATAAACTCTTTACCTCCTAGATCAGGAGTTAAGAGTCAGTCTGTTAGGTTTAAGCCACAAAATCCTTATTTTCATTGTGGTAGTTTATGGCATTCCATTTATACTTGTAAGGAATATCATAGTCTGTACTATGATTATTATCAAAAAAAACCTTATTTGAAGAAAGTTACTTTAATTCCTTCTAGTTTAAAGTCTGATGCAAAGTCTGACATAAGTTCTGATAAACAACATGTTAGCATAAACTCTGAAATTAAATCCGCTGCACATGCTAACAAACTTAAAAAGGCCAAAGGATCCAAGCAAGATTGGGTCCTTAAGAATAACCAATAGTGGTCTTTGTCATTGCCGGGCAACAGGAAAAATATCCTAGTTCTGGACAGTGGATGTTCAGGACATATGACTGGAAATAAAGCCCTGCTATTAGACTTTGTGGAGAAAGCTGGCCCAAGAGTTTCTTATGGAGATGGCAACATGGGAAAAACTCTAGGATATGGCAATATCAATCTTGGGAATGTCATCATTGAAACAGTAGCTCTTGTCTCAGGACTTAAACATAATCTGCTAAGTGTGAGTCAAATCTGTGACAAAGGTTATCATGTGGATTTCTTTGAAGAACACTGTGAAGTTATAAGCAATTCTACAGGAAAAGTGGTTCTGAAAAGTTACAGGCATGGTAACATTTATGAAGCCAGACTTTCAACAAGTTCTGATGGTTCTGCAATCTGTCTGTTGAGTAGAGCATCAATTGAAGAAAGCTGGAATTGGCACAAAAGACTCTCTCATTTAAATTTCAACAACATAAATGAGCTTGTAAAGAAAGATCTTGTGAGAGGACTGACAAAATCAGTATTTGCTCCTGATGGCCTTTGTGATTCATATCAAAAGGCAAAATAAAGAAAATCTTCATTCAAGAGCAAAATTGAATCCTCAATTCTTGAGCCTTATCACCTACTACATGTTGATCTATTTGGTCCAGTCAATGTCATGTCAATTGCAAAGAAGAAATATGCTATGGTTATAGTGGATGAGTTCACAAGATACACTTGGGTGCATTTGTTGCACAAGAAGAATATGATTCATGTCTAATATGATTCATGTATATTTTCAGATCTTAACAAACAGGACATATCAGGACTTACTGAAATCAGGACTTACTGGAAGTCAGAACTTAATATTAGAACTTAAGGTCATATCAGAACTTAAGTGCGGGAAGACTTTCATATAAGGAAGGAAGCTGATTTACAGTAGAAGATCGAGACTAAAAAAATGAAGATATGCATGGAAAGAGTTAGAGGACTATAAGACTTGTAGAAGATATCTGATTGATATATTTTAGGAGACAAAATTATATTCCATATCAATTAGAAGTTATCTTGCACTGTGTACTATATAAACATAGACTTAGGGTTTACACTATATGTCTTATCATTATCGGGAAGATTATACATTGTAATCTAGCAGCTCTTAGTGATATTTGTTCATCACTGAGAGAAAACAATAGTTCTTATTGTAACAGAGTTTATTCAATATATTTGATCTTTGTTACATACTTATGTTAAATCAATTTGATTGTATGTTAGATATGAATACAACACAGAGGGGGGGGGGGGGTGGATGTGTTTTGGCTTAAATGGTTACTTTTTGATCGACTTTGGGTTTAGCAGTTGGTTGTTATCAATGATTTTGTACAATAGATGTTAAACATAAATAACAATGCAAATATGTAAAACACAGATCTTCAAAACTCACTTATTCTATATCAGAAATCAAGCAGTGTTTTTCTACAAAATCTCTAAGTTCTTGGTTTAGAACTTAGCTTCTTTCTTGAGATAAAATACAATTTCTAATCTAAATTCTTACAACTGACTAAGGACCAGTGTTAACTTTATAACTCAGTTAACTGCTGGTTTACACAGTGTATAATAAGTCATGCTATTAGCTTTTCTAAACTGTCACTTGTCATTTATATTTATAGGAAAACATATCTTCCATTTCTGGCTTAGCATATCTTTAGCATCCCGTGTTCACTTTAATCTTCCTTTGTCAGTTAATCTTTACCATTAATCTTGCACATCTCTTAAGCTGCTTTTTGTAGACTTGTCAATCCAGCTATGTGAATTGTTTGTTGATTTGCAACCTTGGATATTGAACTGTTCTGCAATTTTGTACTTAGAGAAATTTCTTCACTTCGAGATCTCCAATTAAGCTGTAGAGAACTCGACATCTCGATAGGCATGTTGGCTTGTCGATATCTCTGAAACTTCATTGTTGACTTGACTTATCGAAAACTCTGAGTTCTCTAGTGAATTTTGGTTTATCGATAACTCAGAGTTCTCTAATGGACTTTGGCTTATCGATAACTCAGAGTTCTCTATTGAATGTATACTTGTCAATATCTCTGAGTTCTCGAATGGGTATTTGACTTATCGATATCTCCAATAGCATTTCTTGAGTTCTCGATAGACAATTCCTGAGTTCTCGATAGGTCTTTCTGAGTTCTCGATAGGTCTTTCTGAGTTCTCGAATGACTACTCTATAACACTAATTCTGTGACTTGTAGAGATCTTGACTTAGAATGTTTATCACCAAACAGAATTATTCAACTCCAAGCTTCTTCATAATTCTTCTGAGACATGACCTTCTTGATCTTCTTCCAGATAGAATGCTTAGGATTGACACTGTGTAGGGAAAAATGCTCCAGTCTGCTCCATTTACATTTTACAGACATTAAGTGTTACAAGTATAAATTACATATTAAGGTTATAATATAACTAATCTTAAGGTTGTCAATATGACTTAGTCTTGTTATGATACAGGCATGTCTTGCTCAACAATCTCCCCCAATTTGTGAGAAGATTGCTTATCATAAATTCATGCCTGTTAACAAGACTAACCCCAAGTTAAAGAATGAAAATAAAACAATACAAAAGTTGATACAACACTTGTACATTGAACATTTGACAGTTCACGATAATTAAGTAAAGACTGAGCTTTCTGATCCTTTCTCAATTATGTTCTTAATATGTACAAGTATTTCCAATTCTTCTAGGATGGGGGTGTCAGTTAGAGCCTCTATTAGTTTCAGCAAATCTGGCTTAGGATAACTAGCTAACATCCCTATCCTGTATCTTGACAAAGAGCCAGCTTTTACATTCAGAAATTTTCCATCCTTTGATATTCTGCTCTTGCCTGCTGCATTCAACTCTTCTGATCTTCTAATATACTCATCAATGTCATGCTCATACTTTCTCCTCTTTTCAGCTAGCAAAGCTCTATGCTCATCTCTCATCTCCTCTCTGTTAACCACAAACACTGCCAATACTGTTCTCCATGCCTTAGTGGTTGAATCTTTACCATTCATCAAGCTTATCACCCTTTTCAGTTCAACAATTGAGAGAGAATCCATTAGTCTATTTCCAAGCTGTTCAAAGGACCCATCACTGTAGTAGATTCTAACTTCTTTGATGTTAACAACCCAAACTCTGACAATTCTTTCAGCTAGCTGTTGGAAGTAGTCTTCATCTGAATCTACAACATTTAGAGGTTGGAAATCATCTTGATCATATCTGTTCCAGATGGCCTTTTCACCAAATCCATGATCATTGAGAAATTCAGCTATCAGTTGTCTTCTTCTTTGTCTTCTGAGTCTTCTCTTGACCTTGGCTTCTTTTGGACCTATTCCAACTATTTTGAAGTGTGTTTTATGGGGTGGCTTGAATGAGGGTACAGTTTTGAGTCTTTTCAAAGAAGTATGGCTGTGAGTGATTTGAGTTTTGATGAGAGAGTTTGTAGTGAGCTTGTAGAAATATTTAGACTTAGAGGTTTGAGGTTGACCAGTTTTTGATGAGGTTGAATGTGAAGGTTTAGCAATTGGTATTTGGATATTTAGGGTTTGGAGGGGTTGTGAGGTATCATTCTTTTGTCTTTGTCTCCTTCCACCCCTCCTTTGAGTCTCAGATCCACTTTTCTTCTCCTTCTCTTTCTCACTATCACTTTTTCCACCAATTGCCTTGCTAGATTGACTTGAGTTTGAGCCAGAAGGGTTTTGACCATCTTTCTTCTGCTCATCATCACCCAAGTCATCTGTGTTGATTTGAGTTTTAGGCAAATTGGCTTCAGGGTTATCAATGTATCTCCTCAGAATCTTGATCATAGCTTCATCTTCACTGGTCTTTAATTTCTTACTTTTCAGCCCAGTCTCAAACACCATTATCAGTCTTCTGTTGGCCATGACACAGTTTTTAGGTACTTGAAAATGTTTCAGTTGTTTGGTTGTAGAGCAGATATAATGCACCCCTTTGCTTGGATGTAAATAGGCTTCGGGGAATGCAGCTTCTTGAGCCTTCTTCAACTCTGCTAGTAGCATTTTCTCTTCATTGGTGATTATCCTGACCTTGTTAATCAAAATATCCACCTCAAATGATCTTCTAGAAATTAGATAATTGAAATTGACTTGCATACATCTGTCTACACCAGAATCATTAAGATTGATCACTATCCTTTTCTCCAAAAACTGGTCCTTGACTGGGATCTGCAGCACCCTGATGTAATTGATAGTCTTTTCCAAGGTCTTTTTGTAAGTGAAGAAGTTGTTGTTGAGAGAGTTCCTTAGTCCAGTGAGCAAATGGTCAAACTTTTATGTCATTCCTGGACCTTGGGAAGCCATAAGGAGCCTCTCTTGTTCTAGACCTTGTACTTGACTTTTGAGTTTTGATTGTGCTAGCCTTGCATCTATCTCCCCCTTAGTCTTGGTGACATGCATGAGTAGGGGAGTAGGAATCTTAGGTCTTACATCTTCGGGCAATGCTGGCAGTGGTATGTTGAGTTTTCCCATAATGGCTCCCAAAGCAACTGTATTCTGCAATTGTAAATGTTTATGGGACTCCACTAGGGCCTGAATATCATGCTGTTGACTCTCAACCAATGTGGTTAGAGCTCTGACTTGTGAAGATAAATCTGAGTTGGAAGCTTGAAGTGAAGAAATTTGATCTTGAAGTTCTTTTATTTGAGGAGTAGAGGTTTTGGTTGAGAAGGACCCAAAGTGTTCATCAACAGCTTTTCTGACACCCTCCATGAGAAAAAATGAAGGCTCATACCTATCAGTATGCATTTGATTTAGCTTGACCCTGGTATTATTTGAATTTGTGATATGAGCTTGAACTTGATCAAACAGGGCTTTGAAATAACTCTTCATATTTGACACTTCCTTCTCTATGGAGGCCAGATTCATCCTTGACATTTGCTCAGTGAAAGACTGAAATTGATTCTTGATGTCCTTTTGAGAAGACACAATGTCATCCATCTTTTTCTTGATCAGCTTCCTGATTTTATCTTCTTGTCCAGTCAATTTTACTTCAAGGGCCTTTCCAAAGAGATGAAAAGCCTTGAGTTGAGCTTTGTGCACATCCATGATGGCATCACAAACTTTAGGAGGAGTGAGAGATTTAGCATTGCTTCCCATGATAGTTATGTACTCCCTCCTGAATCTAGCCAAAACTTCATCCATTTCTTCCACATGGTCATCAGACAACCAGGAATCTACATTTCCATCCTCTTCAGCCTCATCTACTATCTTCTCCTTCTGTTGTTCAACCTTTTCATTGAAGCATAGCAGTATAGCTTGATAGTCCTGGTTCCCCATGTCTGAAGTGAGCAATTGCTGAGAGAGATTGGCCAAGCCTGATATTTGATCTACCAACATGTCATCAACTGTAGAAGGCTGAGCTTCTATATCTTGTAGCCATTGAGCCATGACATGTGGTTGGCTGGATTGAGATGTGGATGGCTGTTAAGAAATGTCCAGATTACCACCTGTGACTGAAGTCACAATTTGACTCACAGATAAATCTGTGGTTTTAACAGTTTTTTGTTCACCACATATAGTGGGAACCTCCATTGGAATTGGAGAGGATTTGACTGGGTTACTGTCATGTACACCAGCCTCAAACCTTTGTGCACCTTGTAGAGCACTGTCACATAAATGTGATGAACTTGCATCTCCCATAACAGGGTCATTGGCAATTGTAAACCTAGCTTCAACTCCTAATGCAATTTCAGCTAGGGTTTTGAGGGGAGTTGTTCCTTCTAGAGGAACCTCCAATTGAATTGGAGAGGATTTAGATAGCTCTCCCTCAAGAGTACTACCCTCAAACCTATTCATCTGTGAAGATGATTGTGCACATGAAGGTGCAAGAGTGACCATGGGGTCTTCAGTAAAAACTGATGAAACCCCCATGTTTTTTATGGTGTCATCAAGGTCTACCCCAGCTAGTAGCCTCTCACCATCTAGATGTTGGTTCTGGGTGGTGAGCACAGTTTCATGAACCATGTCACTTGAGTGTTGGTGCACTTGAGAATCAGATTCAAGTGCTCTATATGATGAAGAAATTTGAGAGATTATAGAGGTTTGCTCAGTTATGAGTGTTGGCAGCTCTCCCTGAATGGATGAGGGAGCTTCAAATGATGTGCCCTCAATGTGTGTGCCATCCTTATTTCTTCTACCATACACTCTAGGTGCAGGTTGTGCTGACTCCGTACAGGATGCATTGGGGTGAATGCTCTTTTCAATAGATACACCCTGTTGAGAGGATGCATCTAGTAACTGTTTACTCCCCATTTGTTCAACTGTGCCCTTTTGGGAGGACACAGAGGTGTTTTGAGTGGTCAACTCAAGTATCTTACTCTTCTTTGGTCTCTTGACCAAGGGTGACTCTGGTTCAGTTTGAACTATTTCACTCTCATTTACAACAACAAGGTTTGTTCCTTTCTCTTCTTTTTACTCACTTTAGTCTTTTGAGAGACTAAAGTGGTTGGTTTGCTAACATCTAGAAGAAGGGGTTGTAGCTTTGGAAGGTCCCTGTTGGTGTGCCTGTGTTTGTACTTCCACAGGCTCAGGAACCATAGCTAAACTAGCAAATTGAGGAGCCCTCATGTATGGCATAGGGTAAGGATAAGTCCTGAATCTCTCCAACATAAATGGAGTGATTCTAAGACTTATACTCACCTTATTCTTTGTAGTAAGTGAGCCAAATATTATTTTGGACACTTGCTTACAATTGCCAATTCTACTACTATCAATACCAGTTACCAAATATATGTCATTTACTTTATGAGCTAAAGTAGACATAATAAACCTTGGCAAAAAGATTTCTTTACCTCTATTATTCAAAGGCATAGTAAGCCTGGTAGCCAGCTCCTCCAGAATTAGAGCTCCAACATTCAGATACCTGTTGTGAGCTATTGAGAACACCAGCTTCTGCACCACACTTGAGATGTTATCAAAGCCAGTTTGTCTGCAGGTGAAAGCCCTCACTACAGAATCAAACACAAAGGACCATTCCTTCCTAAGGTTTGTCATGTTCAGGCTTGCCAAATTGATTGAGCCACTGTAGTTGATGAAGTCCATGAATTCACTCAGCTCATCTGCAGTTGGCATCTCTCAATAGTTCTCAGTTGGCAATCCCAGGGCTGTATTCACATCAGCAGCTGAAAACTCATTTTCTTGGCCTCCAATTGTGCAGGTGACCACCATAGAAGTGACATTCTCTAGAACAACTATCCTAGTTATAGCTGATGTCTAAACACATGCAATATAGGATTCAGAAAGCAACTTCACAAACCCCTTGAAACTATCAAGGGCTTGGTTAGCATCAAGAAAAGCAATAAAGTTGGTTCCCTTCTCTGGAATGATAGCTCTAACAAAGTTTTGTGCCATTTTAGTGTTTAGAAGTAGTGGGTAAGAAAAAGTTTTGAGAAAGGAGCAAAAACGAGAGAGAAATCACCTTTTGTCTGAAAGCTAGGTCACTTGAGATCTCGAAAAAGTGTAAGTACAGTGTATGCATCAAGAAGTCTGGGTATTTATAGAAAAAGTAAAATACTTATCGAGAAGTCAAATAAACGTTTGATATTAAACTTATCGAGAAGTAATTTGGAATTTGAAGAAGGTACATTCGATAAGTCATTTTATTAATTCTTTTCGAGAACTAAGAAATGATTTATTGAGAACTCTGATAAATGCCCAGTTTGTCCGAAAATGGACTAAAAAATATTCTAATTTATTTGAATTGAATTAAATTGAAATCAGAATAAATTTTCCAAAAGTATTTGTCTAAAATAATTCATTGAATTAAATTATTTTAGTTCTGAGTTATTGATAAGTCTCAAAATATCTTTGTCGAGAACTCTGTGAATTAACACGATTAGAGAACTCTACATGGTCTTATCGATAAGTCATAATAGAGCTTATCGAGAAGTCATTCGAGAATTCTGTAAATAGACTTATCGAGGACTCACTCGAGAACTCTAAAATGACTTGTCGATAAGTTATTTTGACTTATCGAGAACTCAGTTCTCTATACCTTTGAGTACTATTATTCTGCCTTGTGTTAATTTTACACATTTAAGATGTAAATTAACAACTAAGCAGTTTACTTAGAATTTGAAATATTCTAAGTTAATTTTTGAGTTAAAAAAAATTAATATACAGAGATTCTGAAATATTTATAATTCATATTTCAGTTAATTTCCAATTAAATCAAACTAGGTTGATTTATTAGAAATTAATCTGCTGCAACACATTAGCTGAGTTCTTGCCTTAGGATGAAGAATTGAGCATTCCAATTTCACTCACAAGTCTAGTGAAGGTTGCTTCATCCAAAGGTTTAGTAAAAATGTCAGCTAATTATTTCTCTGTTGGAACAAAAATGAGCTCAATGGTACCATTTGCAGCATGTTCCCTAATAAAATGGTACCTAACATCAATGTGCTTTGTTCTAGAATGATTAACTGGATTAGCTACTATAGATATGGTACTAGTATTGTCACATATAAT
Organism: Apium graveolens; assembly: GCF_009905375.1. Classification (NCBI taxonomy): domain Eukaryota; kingdom Viridiplantae; phylum Streptophyta; class Magnoliopsida; order Apiales; family Apiaceae; genus Apium; species Apium graveolens. Next base: position 179,053,315 of record NC_133657.1, read on the forward strand.
AGGAATTTTGTGTAACACTAGACCATAGTCCATTAGCTGATTTTTAATCCAAAGCACCTGAGCACAATAACTTCCAGCAGCTATATATTCAGCTTCAACTGTGGAAGTTGACACAGATTGTTGTTTCTTACTATACCTATATACAAGTCTTTGACCAAGAAATTGACAGCTTCCACTAGTACTTTTCCTATCAACCCTGCATCCAACAAAATCTGCATCTGTGTATCCAACAGCTTCAAAACCAGTTCCCTTAGGATACCATAATCCCAAGTTTGGAGTTCCCTTTAAGTATCTGAAAATCCTTTTCACAGCCATCAAATGTGATTCCTTTGGATTGGCTTGAAATCTAGCACATAGACAGGTAGCAAACATGATGTCTGGTCTACTAGCAGTCAAATAAAGCAATGATCCAATCATCCATCTGTAGCTTGAAATATCCACACTCTTGCCTTTCTTGTCTTCATCCAACTTGGTTGCAGTAGACATTGGTGTAGATGCAGGTGAGCTATCCACCATACCAAATTTCTTCAATAATTCATTCACATATTTGGTTTGGCTGATGAAAATACCATCACTTCTTTGACTAACTTGAAGGCCAAGGAAGTAACTCAATTCTCCCATCATGCTCATTTCATACTCACTCTGCATTAGCCTAGAGAATCTTTGACAAAGCTTTTCATTTGTAGATCCAAAGATGATATCATCCACATAAATTTGAACTAGGATTATATCTTCATCATGCTGAAGAGAGTCTTATCAATAGTACCTCTGGTAAAACCATGTTTGAGTAGAAATTCTGACAGTGTGTCATACCAGGCTCTAGGTGTCTGTTTCAATCCATATAGAGCCTTGAGTAATTTGTAAACAAAGTTAGAAAATTCTGGATCTTCAAAGCCAGGTGGTTGTTGCACATAAACTTCTTCTTCTAGTTCACCATTAAGAAAAGCACTCTTGACATCCATTTGATACACCTTGAAATTTGAGTGTGTAGTAAATGCCAGAAAAATTCTTATTGCTTCTAGTCTTGCAACAGGAGCAAAAGTCTCATCATAGTCAATTCCCTCTTCTTGTGAGTAGCCTTTAGCAACCAGCCTTGCTTTGTTTCTAGTAACAATTCCATTTTCATCCATTTTGTTCCTATACACCCACTTAGTTCCAATTATGCTTCTGTTCTTTGGTGCAGGGACTAATTTCCAAACTTTGTTCCTCTCAAACTGATTCAGCTCCTCCTGCATAGCACATATCTAATCAGGATCCAATAGGGCTTCTTCAGTTTTCTTGGGCTCTACTTGAGATAGAAAACATGCATGTAGGCATTCATTAGCAGTTGCACTTCTAGTTCTCACACCAGCTGAGGGATCACCAATAATAACTTCTACTGTATGACTCATATCCCACTTTCTAGTGTGTGTCTGTTGACAAGTGCCTTCATCATTTTCTTCAGTATTACCATGACTGTCATTTCCATTCTCTCCTTCTCCCCCTGAGTTTATGCCATCAAATTCAGGTGTCTGAAGCGAGCTTTCATTCCCATGATTTTGTTCAGAGGTCTCTTCATTTGTCATTTGTTGTGCCACAACTTCACCTTCCTCATCAGAATCACTATCAATGGTTAGATTCTCAAATGCAAGGGCTTCAGCATCATTTACATCAAGGCATTCCAAGCCTGGACACTTGTCATCATCAAAAGTCATATATGTGTTTTCCATAATTTTATTTTGATCAATCACATAAACTTTGTAGGCTGTTCTTTCCAATGAATATCCCAGAAAAATTGCTTCAAAAACTTCAGAGTCAAATTTTCCCACATATTCAGAGTTGTCTTTTAGAATATAACACTTGCTTCCAAACACATGTAGATGCTTCACTGTAGGCTTCCTGTTAGACATGATTGAGTAAGGTGATTTGCCATGAGCTTTGTTGATGAGATATCTATTTTGAGTGTAGCATGCAGTATTAACAGCCTCTTCCCAAAAACTAGTTGGCAACTGAGCATCTTGTAGCAAGGTTCTAACAGCTTCAACCAATGTTCTATTTTTCCTCTCAACTACTCCATTCTGTTGAGGTGTTCTAGCTGCTGAAAATTCTTGAACAATGCCTTTGCTTTTGCAGAATCCACTTAATATTGAGTTTCTGAATTCTGTTCCATTATCACTCCTCAATCTTTTCACACTAACTTTTCCTTCAGCTTGCTTCTCAATTTTCTTGATGTGCTCAATTATAATGTTTGGAGTTTCATCTTTAGAGTACATGAACTCAACCAAAGTGTATCTTGAAAAATCATCAACAATGACAAAGGCATATTTGTTCTTTGAAATGGACAAGACATTTATTGGCCAAAACAAGTCCATGTGAATAAGTTGCAGAGGTGCACTTATAGAATTCACAGATTTTGACTTGCGACTTGATCTTTTCATTTTTCCTTTCTGACAAGCTTCACAAACTTCCAGTTGAGCAAATTCCAGACTAGGCATGTCTCTCACAAGCTCCTTTTTGACTAAGGTGTTGATTGCTTTGAAATTCAAGTGAGATAGCTTCTTATGCCACAATTTGCTTTGCTCTTCTGATGCCTTGGTATAGAAACAACATACTCCATCCTTATTTGTTGAGTCTAAGTCTGCAACAAACAAGCTTCCCTTTCTTACTCCTTTAAGAGCAATTTCACCAGTCTTTTTGCTAATAAAAACACAATCTTCTTTGTTGAAAACAACTTGAAAACCTCTGTCTGCAAATTGACTAACACTTAGAAGATTTACTTCTAATCCAGCAACTAGTACTACATCTTCAATGACAACATTTCCAGAAACAATCTTCCCATATCCCATTGTGAATCCTTTGTTGTTGTCTCCAAAGGTCACCAAAGGGCCAGCCATCTCCTCAAATTGTGATAGCAGGGTCTTATCACCTGTCATATGCCTGGAACATCCACTATCAATGATCTATATGACCTTCTTTCCTTTGCCCTGCACACAATGAGGATTAAGTGTGTTTAGCTACCCAAGCTGTGTTGGGAACTTTCTTCTTGTTAACTGATTTTACAGAAGTAGAATGAGAATTTTCAGATAAAATGGAATTCATAGACTGTTGAGCATTTTTCCTTTCAGATATAGAACCAACTTTTGATTCTATGAGATCAATTTTCAATTTGTGGCAACTCTTCATCACTTTCATGTTGCAGGGAATGCAGTCAAACTTGTCACAGAATGAATAAGGATCATTAGCCTTAGCTTCATTGTACTTGCAGACTCCTTCAGGTGGATTGCTAACAATCTTTGTACAAAGGTGAGTTAGGTGATTCATTGATCCACAATTCTCACACCTCTTTCTAGGAGCATCTGCAACATAAGCAAAATTATTGCTTTTGTTTATCCCAATCTTTCCATTTCTATTCTTCTTTTTCTTTTTGACCTCTTCAGCTTTAATCTCCTTCACAGGCTCCTTAGTTTCTTGATTGGCTTTTAGTGTTTCAACAGGGATGGAAAACTGAGTTGTCTCATCATTTTTCTTTTCCTTGTCCTCATCAGCTATCTCCTGTTTGATGATCAACTCGTCTTCACTGAAGTTCACCTCACACGCCTTGAACAAAGGTGATTCAACTTTCTTCAAAATAATTGGAACATTCTCAGTTTTAGGTTATTTTCCTTTATCACTGATAGACTTCTTTTTGTTGTTCAAACCCTCATAATCAAGACCAATGGCAATGTTTGCACATGGCTTGTTCTTTTCATGATATTGGCCAATCAACTCAGAAGCATTTTTGAAGGATTTCAGCTTCACTTCATTCTTCTCCAACCTTTCTCTCAATACTGCTTCAATTTCACTTGCACACTTTAATTCGTTCTTTAAATATGCATTTTCTTGCTTAGCAGCATTAAGCTCAACTAGCAACAATTCAGTCTCTTATTTTTCACTCTCAAGTTTTTCATTGATCTTTTTCAATCTGCTAACTTCCTCATTTGCAGCAACCATGCTTGTATGAATGTGGAACATTTCGGTGCTCATCTTTTCAACAGTTTCCTTATATTGACTCACATTTAAATTAATTGTGGTAAGAGTTGGTACCTGTGATTTAACTTCTTCATCTTCATAATTATCTAAATCATCCCAGCTTTTGCCCTCAGCAATATAAGCTTTCCCTTGTTGCTTCTTTAGAAGAGCATCATACTTTGCTTCCAATTCAAGATAGGCTTTGTCTTTCTTTGCCTTTTTGGGTTTCCTACATTCTGTAGCAAAATGGCCCAACTCATCACAGTTAAAGCACCTTATGTTTGATCTGTCAACAGATCCAGTTTGGTAGCCAGTTTTGCTATCAGGAGTGTACTTCCCTTTTCCTTTCCAGCTATTGTCTTTGTTGAAGGACTGTCCTTTGCTCTTGAAAAATCTTGGTTTCTTCACTCTAATGTTAGAGAATTTTCTAGCCAAGTAAGCCATTGATTTGTCTAGCTCATCAAGCTCATCAAGAGTGTAGAACTCATCTTCTTCATCCAATTCCAGTATGACTTGCTCTTTAGTGTCATTGACTCTTTTCTCACTTGTAGAAATTTCTGGAGTTTGGGATCTTTGCTCATCATTAGAGGTCTGTCCATCATTCACAATCAGTGCACTTGAGCCATCCATTACATATCCTTGACCAGCCCTTAATGATTTCTTTTGAATCATTTCAAGTTCATAAGTTTTCAGAACCCCATAGAGCACTTCCAGTGTGATTCTACTTAAATCCCTTCATTCTCTGATTGCAGAGATCTTTTGTTCCAAATGATCAGGGAGAGTAAGCAAGAACTTCAAATTCACTTCTTCAACATCATAAAATTTATCATGAAGCTGCAAGTCATTTATCAGCTTACTAAACCTTTCAAACATATCAGTAATATCTTCCTTTGGTTTAGCCATAAAACCCTCATACTGAGAAATCAATATCCTTCTTTGATTTGACCTAACCTTCTCAGTTCCTTCACAGAGTATCTCAATCTTTTCCCAGATCTGTTTAGCAGTGTCACAGTTGACAATGTTATTATATATTACATTGTCAAGTGACTCAATTAGTATCAGTTGCAAAACACTGTCTAGTGAAACTTTCTCTCTTTCAATATCAGTATACTCAGAGGCATCTTTGGGAGCAAAATGAGCTGGAATAACCATGTCTCCATCTGTGGTTTCCTCAACTCTAACCATAGGAGTGAAGGGCCCATTCTTGAGGATCTGAATGTAAAGGTGATTGGCCATTCTTATAAACAGCAACATTTTCTTTTTCCATAAAGTGTAGTTGGCCTTATCAAAGGGAGGAATCTTGATACTACTGATTTTTTGTGTATTCATTTTTCCAAGATCTTATCTGTTTCCTTTTAGATTTTGCTCTGATACCACTTGTTAGATATGAATACAACACGGGGGGGGGGGGGTGAATGTGTTTTGGCTTAAATGGTTACTTTTTGATCGACTTTGGGTTTAGCAGTTAGTTATTATCAATGATTTTGTAGAATAGATGTTAAACATAAATAACAATGCAAATATGTAAAATACAGATCTTCAAAACTCACTTAATTTTATATTAAAAATCTAGCAGTGTTTTGCTACAAAATCTCTAAGTTCTTGGTTTAGAACTTAGCTTCTTTCTTGAGAGAGAATACAATTTCTAATCTAAATTCTTATAACTGACTAAGGACCAGTGTTAACTTTATAACTCAGTTAACTGCTGGTTTACACGGTGTGTAATAAGACATGCTATTAGCTTTTCTAAATTGTCACTTGTCATTTCTATTTATAGAAAAACAGATCTTCCATTTCTGGCTTAGCATATCTTTAGCATCCCGTGTTCACTTTAATCTTCCTTTGTCAGATAATCTTTACCATTAATCTTGCACATCTCTCAAGCTGCTTTTTGTAGACTTGTCAATCCAGCTATGTGAATTGTTTGTTGATTTGCAACCTTGGATATTGGACTGTTCTGCAATTCTGTACTTAGAGAAATTTCTTAACTTCAAGATCCCCAATTAAGCTGTAGAGAACTCAACATCTCCATAGGCATGTTGGCTTGTCAATATCTCTGAAACTTCATTGTTGACTTGACTTTATCGATAACTCAGAGTTCTCTAATGGACTTTGGCTTATCGATAACTCAGAGTTCTCTAATGAATGTATATTTGTCAATATCTCTGAGTTCTCGAATGGGTATCTGACTTATCCATATCTCTAATAGCATTTCCTGAGTTCTCGATAGATAATTCCTGAGTTCTCGATAGGTCTTTCTGAGTTCTCGATAGGTCTTTCTGAGTTCTCGAATGACTTCTCTATAACACTAATTCTGTGACTTGTAGAGATCTTGACTTAGAATGTTTTTCACCAAACAGAATTATTCAACTCCAAGCTTCTTTATAATTCTTCTGAGGCATGACCTTCTTGATCTTCTTGCAGATAGAATTCTTAGGCTTGACACTATTTAGGGAAAAATGCTCCAGTCTGCTCCATTTACATTTTACAGACATTAAGTGTTACAAGTATAAATTACAGATTAAGGTTATAATACAACTAATCTTAGGGTTGTCAATGTGACTTAGTCTTGTTATGATACAGGCATGTCTTGCTCAATATTGTATTAACACTGTATTCAACCCCCTTCTACAGTGTTGTGTGACCTAACAAAGATTGTAATATCTTTTAACTCTCTTATTTATACACTCCACGTGAAAACGGTCAATTTTGTGAAGCAGAACAGTCTTTTTACACCTGGCAGCATGGAAACAGTCAAAAAGTAATGAGTGGGCACGGTAAACGTGCAGTAATTATTGCTCACATGCTGTTACCAAAACAAACATGCAACCCATAAACCAAATATTTATCACTGTTACCTAATTATTTTCTGACAAAATATAACCGTTACAGTAATTAATAAAAATAAGCCAAGTAATAAAATAATGCCACGTAAGCATCAGAGTTTCCATCAGGATTTGCATCAGAACTTGACTATTATCTGAATTTAACGGTCATCAGAATATGGCTTCTGTACTCAAAAAGTGAATGTCTATTTCTGTGATTCTTCACACAAATACTGAATGGAATCTTCAGAGTTTAATCATCAGAACTTTCATCAGGACTTGTCCTCAGAATTTATGCAAATAATACTTAACTATTTGTCAAAAACAACTTAATCACCACAGTAATTTTCATCATTCATATGGAGTGAGAGTGTGTGCATTTTCAAATTATCAGATAATGATTAAGGTCTGATAAACTTCAGTATATCTGAGAAATAAGGCATAACTAAGATGAGTGCTTAAAATCTGTCTTTAATTTTGAAGTCTACTATAGAATAAATTTATGCAAGAGTCCACCTCAACTGTTTGTGCTCATTTTATGCATCTTTTGACATTCTTTTTACAGTGGCTTCTCAATGTAAATGAGTCACAACTGCTATCAAAATTTATGCTATTATCAGAGTATTTCTCTAGTAATCAGATAATGTGAAAAGTCACCAAGAAAAATTTATTTGCTTTTCTAATGCATATAACTTAATACCAGCAATGCACTTGGGTCTTCCCTTTCATATATTTACTCTAGATCTCAAAGGAGTATCTGACTTCAATTTCTTTTCTTTTGTTTTCTTCAGATAAGTGAGGCTTATCAAGCATGTAGTTCATCCTTAAGATTTACTGACATCAGAATTTGTTAGATGAGAAGCAATAATCTAGTTTGTGACTTAGTAATAAGATACACAAAGTAAATTTGACTAAGATCAAAATCAGAGTTTTCTTGTGTTATGGATTTCCACATAAACAACTAATTCAAACATGGGATATGTAGTTTGTCAAAAACTACCAAGTCAACATCTAACAAATAATCCTCATTGGAGTGAATAGTCACAGAACATTCAAAACACTATCAGAGTATATAGAATCACATCAGATAACAATCAGTATACAATATATAACAATTTAAGCACATATTACATTGAGATAAGATAATCTATAAACACTGATCATAAAGTCTGATGTATGAGAACAAGAACTAAACAGATTTTCAGAAAGAACCTAAAACCATTCCAAGTTCATTTACCAGTCTTGTAAAAGTAGCTTCACATAGTGGTTTTGTGAAGATATCTGCTAGTTGTTGATATGTTGGGACAAAATGCAATTCCACTGTACCTTCCATCATATGTTCCCTTATGAAATAGTACCTAATGCTGATGTGCTTTGTCATTGAGTGTTGAACTGGATTACCTGTCATAGCAATAGCACTTTGATTATCATAGTAAATGGGTATTTTAGAAAATTCTAACCCATAGTCCAGTAGCTGATTCTTCATCCAAAGAATCTGTGCACAACAACTTCCTGCAGCAATATATTCTGCTTCTGCAGTTGTTGTGGAAATTGATTTCTATTTCTTGCTAAACCAAGAAACCAATCTGCCTCCAAGAAATTGGCAGCTTCCACTGGTGCTTTTCCTTTCTATTTTGCATCCTGCAAAATCTGCATCTGAGTAGCCTATTCGCTTAAAATATGATTCCCTAGGATACCATAATCCTAGATCAGCTGTACCCTTGAGGTACTTGAAAATTCTTTTCACAATTATTAGATGAGATTCTCTTGGATCAGCCTGAAATCTTGCACAAAGACAGGTATCATACATGATATCAGGTCTACTTGCAGTTAAATAGAGTAAAGAGCCAATCATACCTCTGTAGTTAGTAATATTTACTATTGCTCCAGTATCTTTATCTAACTTGGTTGCAGTGGTCATGGGAGTGGATGTAGTTGAACAGTCTTGCATTCCAAATTTCTTGAGTAAATTTCTGGTGTACTTGGATTGATTTATGAAAGTACCTTCTTCATTTTGCTTGACTTGAAGTCCCAGAAAATAGCTAAGTTCTCCCATCATACTCATTTGATATCTTGACTACATTAGCTTTGCAAACCTTTCACAAAGTTTGGCATTTGTAGAACCAAAGATGATATCATCAACATATATATGTACCAAAAGTAAGTCTTTTTCATGGTTGTGGTAGAACAGTGTTTTATCAATTGTGCCTCTGTTAAATCCACTTTCCAGAAGGAATTGAGCTAAAGTCTCATGCCATGCTCTTGGAGCTTGCTTAAGGCCATAAAGTGCTTTATCAAGTTTGTAGACATGATTAGGAAATTTTGGATCTATAAATCCTGGAGGTTGTTCAACATTCACCTCTTCTTCCAATTCTCCATTGAGAAAAGCACTTTTCACATCCATTTGAAAGACTTTGAACTTTTTGTGAGCAGCATAATCCAAAAAGATTCTTATGGCTTCCAATCTAGCAACTGGAGCAAATGTTTCATCATAATCAATACCCTCCTGTTGAGAGTACCCTTTAGCAACCAGCCTTGCTTTATTCCTTGTAATTATGCCATCACTGTCAGTTTTGTTTCTGAACCCATTTTGTGCCCATAATGGATCTGTTCTTTGATCTTAGCACTAGGGTCCGGACTTTGTTTCTTTCAAATTCATTTAACTCTTCCTGCATTGCTTGCACTCAATCAGCATCTTGAAGATCTTCATCCACTTTCTTTGGTTCAGTCTGAGATAAAAAGGAATGATAGAGACATTCATTTGATGTTGCTGTTCTAGTTCTGATGCTCCCCCTGAAGTTATGCTTTCTGAAATTTAAGAATTTGAGTTGGATTCTTCAGGAATTGAAGAATCAGAGTTTCCAGAATTATCAGAGTTTGGCTCATCAGAACTTGATGAATCAGAACTTGAAGAACCATGGACAGGTTCTGATGCTTCTTGGGAGTCTTGATATATGGTAGGATCATTAGCTTGCTCCCCCTGAATAGGTGCATTTTCCCTTGGAGTAGTTACCACAGTTTCAATGACATCAGAATTTAACCCGTCAGAACTTGCAGGATCAGGATTTAGGTCATCAGAATTTACAGAATTTAAATCTTTATTTTCAAATCTCAGCTGATCATGATCATTGAAATCTTCAAGTCCAGTAATCTTTTTATCATCAAAAGATACATTGATAGATTCCATGAAAACCCTTGTTCTTAAATTGTAGACTCTGAAGGCTTTTGTGGAAAGTGGATATCCAACAAAAATTCCTTCATCAGCTTTTAGATCAAATTTTGACAGCTGTTCAGGATGAGTCTTAAGAACAGAAAACTTGCATCCAAATACATGAAAGTATTTCAGGTTTGACTTCTTTTTTTCACCATCTCATATGGTGTTTTTCCATGCTTGTTTATGAGTGTAGCATTCTATGTAAAAACAAGCAGTCTGCACAGCTTCATCCCAAAAATAGGTTGGTAGCTTTGCTTCATCAAGCATAGTACATGTAGCTTCAATGCGAGTCCTGTTCTTTCTTTCAACAACTCTATTTTGCTATGGAGTTCCAGGTGCAGAAAATTCCTGCTTTATTCCATGCTCTTTGCAGAACTCTTCCAAGATTGAATTCTTGAACTCAGTGCCATTATCACTTCTTATTATTTTAACAGAATCTTTGACCAACTTATCCAGTTGTCTGACATGATCAGTTAGAGTAGATGCAGTTTCATTCTTCTTGTGCTAGAAATACACCCAATTGTATCTTGTGAACTCATCCACTATAACCATAGCATATTTCTTCTTTGCAATGGATATGACATTGACTGGACCAAATAGATCAACATGTAGTAAGTGATAAGACTCAAGAAATGAGGATTCAGTTTTGCTCTTGAATGAAGATTTTCTTTGTTTTGCCTTTTGACATGAATCACAAAGGCCATCAGGAGAAAACACTGATTTTGGCAGTCCTCTCACAAGATTTTTCTTTACTAGCTCATTTATGTTGTTGAAATTTAAATGAGAGAGTCTCTTGTGCCAATTCCAGCTTTCTTCAATTGATGCTCTACTCAACAGACAGATTGCAGAACCATCAGAGTTTGTTGAAAGTCTGGCTTCATATATGTTACCATGTCTGTAACCTTTCAGAACCACTTTGCCTGTAGAATTACTTACAACTTCACAGTGTTCTTCAAAGAAATTCACATGATAACCTCTGTCACAGATTTGACTCACACTTAGCAGATTGTGTTTAAGTCCTGAGACAAGAGCTACTGATTGAATGATGACATTCCCAAGATTGATATTACCATATCCCAGAGTCTTTCCTATGTTGCCATCTCCATAAGAAACTCCTGGGCCAGCTTTCTCCACAAAGTCTAATAGCAGGGCTTTATTTCCAGTCATATGTCCTGAACATCCACTGTCCAGAACTAGGATGTTTTTTCCTGTTGCCCTGCAATCACAAAGACCACTATTGGTTAGTTTTAAGGACCCAGACTTGCTTGGATCCTTTGGCCTTTTTAAGTCTGTTAGCATTAGCAGCGGATTTAATTTCAGAGTTTATGCTAACTTGCTTTTTATCAGACTTTATATCAGACTTTGCATCAGAATTTACACTAGAAGGAATTACACTAACTTTCTTCAAAGAAGGTTTTATTTGATAATAATAATAGTACAAACTATAATATTCCTTACAAGTATAAATGGAATGCCATAAACTACCATAATAAAAACAAGGATTTTGTGGTTTAAACCTAACAGACCGACTCTTAACTCCTGATCTAGGAGATAAAGAGTTTATATCTTTATTTTTCCTGCAAAAAGAAGCAAGATGGTTAGAGTTTCCACAGTTATAGCATTTTTTTCTAGGAGCATTAGGAACAGGCATATAATTATTGCTTTTATTCACACCTACCTTTCCATTCCTATTTTTCCTAGCTTCCTTTACCTTGTTCACATTTCTAATCTCTTTCAGCTTATGATTAAGCTGCTTTTTTGTCATTAAACCTATGTTTACTGAAGCTGGTTTGTCCTATTTCAATTTGTCAGAAGTTGACTTTTCTTTGACTTCTGTTTTAGAATCATTCATCTTTTCAGACTTTGACACATCAATTTTTGCTACAAATTTAACAGGATTAAATTTAGGCTTTTCAGCTTTCTTGGTAAAGTTTGGTTTAGATGACACAGTTTCTTTTTCTTCATTATTATCTAGGTTACCTAGACCTTCTTTCCAATTTCCATTTTCTAAGTTTTTCTGAGTTGTTCTTCCAGAGTTAGTCCAAGTTTTGATTATTTCCTTTTCCTTTTCCAGTTCAGATTTAGAGATTTATTCAATTTTAGCACTTCATCTCTAACATACAAAGCATCATCTCTTTCTTTCTGAGTTTGATGGGACATAACTAACTCCTTTTCTAAGTAGTCATTTCTGTTTCTAAGAGCAAGACTTTCAGATGTTAATCTTTCATTTGTTAAAATCTGATCTCTAAAACTAATGAACATGGATTTCAGATATAATCTTAGCTCAAAAATATCATCAGTATGAAAAGCAAGAGTTGATTGAGGTACCTTTAATTCAGCAACATCAGTACTGCTATCAGCATTTACCATCAAGGCATAGTTCATCTCATATTCAGAATCTGAAGTGTCTGCTCAGTTTTCTTCTTTGTGATAAGTGCCTGTCCTTTATCACCTTTTCCTTTCTTGCAGTCTGGAGAAATGTGGCCTCTTTAACCACATTTGTAGCATTTGACATTTGAGTTGTCTCCTCTGTCAGACTTTCCTCCTTTGCCTTCAGACTTTCTGAACCCTTTATTTTCAGAACTTCTACCTTTCCTTGAAAACTTCTTGCCCTTTCTGAATTTGTTGTAGGCAATATTTGTGATACCATTCACCATAAGAGTATACAGTTGCATCAACATTAACTTCAGATAAATTTTCAGTCTGAATCATCATCATCAAAATATGATGACTCTGAATCAGACTGTATGATGAGAGCCTTTCCTTTGCCCCTCTTTGAGACAACCACTTTGGGAGCCTCCTCCTCAGCTTTAAGAGCAACTGTCTTTGACTTTCTTCCATGCCTTTTGCTCATTTGATCCATCTCAAGTTCATGAGTCTTGAGCATACCATAAATTTCATCAAGAGTAATTTCAGCAAGGTCACAGTTGTCTCTTATGATAGTAGACTTCAAATCCCAATTTTCAGGAAGAGCTAAAAGGAACTTTAGATTTGAATCTTCAAGATCATATTCCTTGTCCACCAGTGACAGATCATTCAAGAGTTTGGCAAACCTGTCATATAAATCAGTTAATGACTCATCATCTTTTGAGTCAAAGTGTTCATACTCTTGAGTAAGTATAGTCCTCATGTTCTTCTTGATTACATCAGTTCCCTGACATCTTGTCTCCAAAGCATCCCATGTCTCCTTTGCAGTCTTTCATCCAATTACGCCGTTTGACATGACATTGTCAATTGCACTGTGAAGCAGATGCTTTACCCTTGCATCCTTGGCAATAGATGAGATGTCTTTAATTGTGTACTCACTTTTCTCCTTTGGAATCATCTTTGCTGGTTGATCAACAACTGCAACAGAAAGCTTGGTAGGCTTATATGGTCCATCATTGATTCTATCAAGGTATTCTGGATCTGTGGCTTCCAGAAACATAGCCATCTTTACCTTCCATATAGGATACTAAGATGCTCTCAGTATGGGAACCCTAATACTCTCATATCGACTGTGAGTTTGATTGTTTTGAGTATCTTGAGTTGTAGTGGGCTTAGGTGGGGTTTGTGTTTCTTCAGACATGATTGTAAACTTGATCTTACTATTTGTAAATCAATAGAGAGGCTCTGATACCACTTGTTAGGTCATACAACACTATAGAAGGGGGTTGAATATAGTGTTTATACAATCAAATCGATTTCGAACACAAGTATGTAACAGTAATCAAGTATATTCAATATAATAAACTCTGTTACAATAGAACATTTGTTCTCTCTCAGTAATGAACAACATCACTAAGAGATGCTAGGTTATAATGTATAATCTTCCTCGTGAATGATAACACATATAGTGTAAACCCTAAGCTGTGTTTATATAGTACACAGTTACAAGATATCTTCTAATTGATATGGAATATAATTCTGTCTCCTAAAATATATCAATCAGATATTATCTTCTACAAGTCTTCTAGTCTTCTAACTCTTCATGCATATCTTCTATTGTTTTAGTCACGATCCTTTCCTATAAATTAGCTGCTTTCCTTATCTGAAGTACCCGCACTTAAGTCTTGATATAAATCCTGATGGCCTTAAGTTCTGATATAAGTTCCGACTTCAGTAAGTTCTGATTTCCCGTAAGTCCTGATATTAAGTTCTGAAACTAAACACAACAGATTAGACATGACATCTCAAATATATCTAACAACCCCCAAATCCGGGGTCAGAGGATTTGGTTGTCACCATGAAATCTCAATCCTAAATAATTTGTTAAATCAATAAATAAATGCCAGTTGAAGATATTTATCATCTATGACCCCAAACTAATCCAAGATCTTTTATGGTTACAGTTCTAGAAACAAGATATCCAAATTCGAGAAATAAATTTTTCTTTCACTTTCTTTAAAAACTCTTTTCGATAATAACTTGTTAAGGTGAAAACACGTGCTAAAATTCACGCAAGTATACATGTTCGCAAGTAGTATAAGATATAAATCAGATTCATTCCCACAGAGGCTCTTTGGTTAATTTAAGAATATGCACCTATGCAACAATGATATGTTTATTATCCAATGCTAAGACAAATAACAAGTTGAGATTGTTTATAACTAAGAATTAAATTAACAAATATAACTAAGAGAATAAGAATGGTTGAATTAATATATATGACAAACATGGGATTCTAACTTCATTAGATACTTCATTCAATAGCCCTTTCGTTCTTAGCCTTAGCATGTAATGGTGATGACACTAATTAGATAACACAAAACTGATAAACGCCAACTTTCGTTGCACGAATACCATACTACCAGACATCCACAAAAGATATAGAAGCTGAATAGACACCAATTATATTCAGACCCTACATGTCTATAGAATTTGACAACATAACGGTTTAACACACAAGATATCTATCATGATTACATATATAGGGCAAGTAAGATGGTTAAAATTACCTACGAATCATGCATAACAATAACACATGGACCTATGCTAGCACGACAAGTTCTAAACCTCTATATTCATTATCGCTTCAATATAGATTAACACGCTATCTCATATGTTAGCTACACACATAAGACGAATAAGCACAACCAATACTAGGTACAATCACCACACACTAAGGTATCGAAATAATTTAACTAAAGAAATCCATAAATAAATCCGCTAGAACCCCACGATAACGGTTAGTTCATGATCGAACTCATCATCACCATGGGTTCCAATGAAAGCATGATAATAAACAATATAAGAGTACTAGGGTTCAAAGATAAATCGAAAACAAGCATCCAAGTATCGCCTAAATCAAAGAAAACAAAAGTCTTCTTCTCTGTAGCCGTCTCATGCTCTCTAGGTCTTCTTATTGCTCTCACAGGTCTCCTTGTTGTTAAAAATGTATTTTTATTGATATATATAGGCTTCTGGTCATTTTGGGCTTCCAGACTCTCAAAATAGACTGGAATCGGGATTCTGTAAAAATGACCCGACGCGGCCGTGCGCTATCCCAGCGCGGCCGTGCGCTATCCCAGCGCGGGCGCGCTCTATTTATGTGGTTCTAGCACGGCTGCCACGCTTCTCAGCCCGGGCGTGCTCTGTTTCTGGAAGTCTGGCACGGCCGGCCCGCATACCAACACGGGTGCGTCGTGCTATTGTAGTTGGAATTCTGAATTTTCTTCTTTTTGCTGTAACTTTTGCTCCACTCGTCAGAATTTGATGAATAAGCAGTCCATATGAAGCTATCGAGATCCTCTATAAATTGGGAATGGCCTTGACTTCAGATTCTTGGGTATTTTCAGCATATATTCAACAAAAAGCTTCTTTCTTCATTTAACTAATGCATGAAATGCACAAACACAAAAATAAATCAAAAATACCAACAACTTGAGTCGAAAACACCAACTTAAGCGTAAAATGAAGCGTTCCAAGTAGATATAAAATCCACTTATCACACCCCCAAACTTGAATCGATGATTTCCCTCAAGCACAAACAGACTTAAATCTATAAAACAAACCTAATGCATGAATGCAACTACATGAACTCACACAGTAACACAAACAAATATGTCCAATATGAGCAATCATGAAAAATATGAATGAAATACAACTAAACATGCAACATGAATCTATATGAATCTATATAAACTATATGGACACACATAAACTAATCCTTACATTATCACCCCCAAACTTAAAATTTTCAATGTCTTCATTGAAGGTAATAATAAGGATTTGAGGCATACCTAGTTGTCAGGAGAATCACCCTCTTCAGGTGGAGGATCAGGTGGCCAATCAATCTCGACACCAGTGGCTCGGAAAATAGTGCCCAAAACTTGTGTCAAATTTGCAGCAAAATGATGGTGAATGTCGTGCATGGCCTCCATACGCCTGGTCAATTTCCTGTAATGCTCATCACCAACACCAGTTCTATCAACTACCTGCTGCACATGAGAAGAACCCTCTGTAGGCACTGGAGGATTCGTTCGGCTACCCTTTGACATCATCAAAAATATATCCCAAGCCTTTATCATGGAGTGCATCTAAGAATGCATAACTCAAGTGACCTGGTAGAGGGTGAAGTTCAAGTGTGGAAACATCTTCAATAGACGGCTCGAGATGTTCTTGAGAAATTTTCAGCTCTTTTAACCGAAGAGAATCGAATGGCATATCCAACTTCCTCTTCCACAGAGGTGCATTCAAAACCTGCATTTGCTCTGCTCCTTCTTCATCTTCAATAATTGATTCCCCTATTAAGGATCTCTCTAAGGTATCTGACTTTGGAAATTGCTCAGGTTCTGAATTCATGATAGAGTCGACCCACTCTACTTTAAAGCACTCTTCTTTAGCTGTGGGTACCTTTATTGCCTTGAACACATTAAAAGTGACTTTTTGATCGTGAACCTTCATCGTAAGCTTTTCTTTTTGTACATCGATCATAGTCCGGCCTGTAGCCAAGAATGGTCTTCCCAAGATGATGGGAATCTTCTTATCTTCCTCGAAATCATGAATTATAAAGTAAGCAGGGAATATGAGTTTATCCACCTTAACCAAGACATCCTCCACTATTCCTCGCGGATAAGCGATGGAATGATCAGCTAGTTGCAATGACATGTATATTGGTTTCGGATCAGGCAGACCAAGCTTCTTGAAGATAGACAAGGGCATCAGATTGATACTAGCTCCCAAATCACATAAACACTTGTCGAAAGACAAGTTTCCAATAGTACAAGGAATAGTGAAGCTTCCAGGATCTTTAAGCTTCGGAGGCAACTTATGACACAACACTGCATTCCTCCGTGAGAGCAACGGTCTCTAAGTCATCAAGCTTCACCTTTAGAGAGAGAATACCTTTAATAAACTTCGCATAGCTAGGAATCTATTCAAGAGCTTCAGCGAAAGGTATGTTGATATGAAGTTTCTTGAACACCTCCAGAAACTTAGCAAATTGCTTATCCAACTTCTTCTTCTACAGCCTCTTAGGAAAATGAGGTGGAGGATAGACCTGTTTCTCCCCTGTATTACCCTCAGGAGGAGTATGTTCCACAGTTTTCTTCCTTGATTCCACTTCTGCTTCCTTCTGCACATCTTTTTCAGCCACAACTGCATTTTATGAAACTTGAGATTTTTCAGGCTCTTCGTCTTGCTGAATTTGGGGGCTTGCGACCTTTCCAGACCTCAAGGTGATTGTTAGTCCCTAACAATGCAACAAGAATTACAGAAGGGGGGTTGAATGGAATTCTTGAAACTTTTTCTTGGTGTAAAAGTGTTCTAACTTAAAATATATATCTGTGTTAATTGATTTGCAAAGTGCAGAATAATAACTTGGAATGAATCAAAACACAAGTAATTAAAAACACAAGTCTTTAAAAAAATTTTGGTGGATTGGAAAGTATCCACCAGAGATATATATTATATCAAGAGAACTCTGTGTAGCAAGATTTGCTCACAGCTGCTTACAAATATGAACAACTACGTTTACATAGAAATGCTAAGAATGCAACTTACAAATGTTTCTCTGAGAATTTTCTTGCTTAGTGTTCTTGTTGTTCTATTTGCTACTTCTTGGTTTATATATCACCAAGATTATAAAGTAATAAGACAAGATAATAAAACAAAACCTATCAAGTCTAATACTATGCTACTTCATTACTCTATTCCAGCATTTTTGAATATCTTCATAATAGCATGGAAATGGCAATACTTCTTTGTTCCCTAAAACCCTGTTGAATAGGCTTCCACATTCCATTTGCATATACTCGACGTATGTGAATGTGTTGTCACTGTCAATAGATGTTTGAATTCTTTATTCGTCGAGTTCATGATCATCCGTAGGGTTGCCTAGTTGATCATCCGTCGAGTGGCATTGTTGTTTATCCGTCGGGTAGCAATCTGGCACTTGATGTGGCGCCCTCCAAACCCGGGTCAGAAGTTTGGGGTCCACAACATATACACAATATATAAACCTGTATATGAAATATTATTTGCAATGACCCTACTTTACATAACCACGGATCGCAACAGGTTAAAGTATGAAAATAAGCCACAACCTTAACTTTTATTACAACGTACCAAATCCCAACTAATTTAACTTATAACTGATAATGAAATTATTCTTAAAATCTTACTATCTCACTACCGCAATAAACTTCTGCTAGCTCGATCCAACTCAATTTGAAATCCTAGCTCGCACATTGAACTGGGAAAACCTCGCTATCAACCGTATCCTTCTTAACTGTAGAATACATAAAAAGATTCGCAAGAGTGAGCTAACTAGCTCAGCAAGTCACAATGACAATAATTGAGGTTAATCAATGATCAAACAAAATGGTTCAAAGGAATCAAGTTTATTGTTAAACAATCATTAGAATTGGATATTCATTTTAAGTTTTAAAACCAAGGTTAGGCTGCTGATCAGTCATGTATAACCCCGAGCAAAGCACTCAGCACTGCTCTAATTACTGGATCCAAGGCACACATTGGCCTAACTTGACCATTGATATGGTCTGACCACGAATCTGGTCCCTATATAAAAAAACTATCCAATTCTAAAGCAGTTCAATATGATAAACAATATAATTTAATAAAACAAGATCATAATCAATAGTGATGAAACATTTGTATAAAGGCATGATGCATTTCATGAGTATCACAAGGGGTATCGAAGTATGTTAAGAAATGGCCTTCAGCCTGTAGGAGAATCGGGTATTAGATGAACAATGGTTTTACAAGGTTTAGTTCTTTGATGTCATAATGTATGGTTGAGTATAAAAGTTTCTGGACGTTCAAACAATTTTGTTCCAGTGTTTGGTGTTTGGTGGTTATATATTTGGAGAGTAGTGTCATATTTGTGTGGTTTAATATCTGGAAATCAACAAGAAATGGTTCACAAAGAATAAGGCTTACGGCTCAAAGATCAAATGATGTGGCTCAGGTTCAAGGCTGAAGGATTCAAAGTATTTACAATATAAAACAGAGCTATTTTGAATACTTAACAATATGTTACGAGAAAATTCAGAAATATTTGCATTATATCTTGAAAAAGGTTTAGAAGTAATTGTCTTATCACAATTGATTCCAATTTCACTTGTACTCGGCAAATGACTCTCTTCAACAACCACTCATCTACTTTTCTTAAGCCTCAATTCTATTTTCTGATCACTTGCTGTATTTTCTACATGTCGATTCCATTTTCTGATCACCTGCTTCCCTTTCCTACGCCTTGCTTACTCTGCTAGACATCATAAGTATTTATCATTATTCATCTCACCTTATCTAATTGTCACATAGACGTCATAAGGTTTTATCTACCCTTCATTTCACCCAAATCCGATTTACGGATTAAAAGTTATGGTCAAAACATCCCAAATAATAAACACATAGGCATATAATACCTCAATCAGATAGCACGTAGCACATAGCACGCAAGATATTTGATTAAAATATTTTTCAAAGAAGATACGGGGTCAAAATGATTTTCCAGGTATTTATTACGATTTTTTGAACATTTTTTGAAATTAAAACGGGACTCCGAATCAATTTTTAATTAAATAATAGGGTTTGAACACCCAAATCTGACTTTAAAATAATTTTATAATAATTATTAAACCTTGAAAATAATTTAAAATAATATTTTAAAGCTCAACACTATTTTTTGAAATTTTTAAATCACAATAAATAATTAAATCTAATTCAATAATCAATTAAAATTAATTAATAAGTAATTAAAATAATTAATCAATTTATATTTAAATTAATTGACTAATTAAATAAATAATTATTAACTAAAATTAATTAATTACAAAATTCAGATTTATTTTTGGATTAAAAATAATTTTCATAATTATCATAATGATTTTTCTTTTAGAATTTAGAATGATTTTTAGAATTTAAAAATAAAAATTTTGAATTATTTTAAAAAGGAAATCCCAGAAACAGGATTTGGTAAATGAATTGGGGATTACAAGATCGAAACCGGGTCAGATATAAACAGAAATGGGTCGGGAAGAATCTTAACCGGGTCGGGTCAAAACCGGCCGGAAAGTCACCGGTTTCTGGGGAATTTCCAGATTCCGACAAACCCGCCGCCAGCCTTCGCTACTCCGACGAAGCCTAACACAGATTCAGCTGGCCTAATTTCCATGCCAAATCGATCCTAAACCTTCCTGGGAGCTCATACGCAGTAACAACAATCCCAGACGAGCCAGAGGTCGTCGTTTCCGACCAAAACAACCATGGAAACCGACGAACTCGAAGCTTTCCGGTCAATCAACACTTCGACTGAATACTCAACCAAAAATTACGTTTAACATCTCAAATTAACGTATACAGTCCATACAATATGTTCACGTAATCAATGATAACAATCATTTCATATATAATCCAAAAAATCGAATTCAAAATCGATCAAAAATAAAAGCTCGAACTAATACTTCTTGAACTATAACCTCTGTAAAAACTATGCAAATAGATCGTAATGGACGTATTAATGCTAATTATAACATCAAAATCATCTGACAACCCTCATAAATCAAAACCCCAATTTTCAGCATGAACCCTAAAAAATCAGATTGAGATTTTACCAATCCTTCGATTGTTTCGATTGCATAATCTGGCAGGGCATGAAAATCCGAGTGTTTTGGTTACTCATACTTCATGAACCGAGATCCACATCACCTCCAACTTTGCGTTTGATTCTTAAGAACATGAAAAACGCGAAGAACACGGTTCATTTCTCTGTATTATTATATATTTAACTGTTTGCAAATGATTTTCGGTACGAAATAAAATACGGTAAAGGCTATTTATACTTACGGAAAATTAGTATCCCGTTGGATCATTCCGGATATAAAATAGTACGTTTATTTATAAAAACGGATCCAAACGGTACCAGTTTTCGGGATAATTATCCAAATCTGTACAATTTGTACTGCGATCTTGGTCTCAGCGCCTGGTTACACGTATTACGAGGTGATAATTATAATAGTTTAATAAAAAGATCTCGTTTATTGAAATACGGGTTTTATCGATTTAACGAAACAAATTTTGTATCAAAAATATTACGTCGGGACCCGCACGGGAAAAACCGTACGCCGGATCGAAAAAGTCAAAACATGGAAAATGCTCGGAATATTGCAATTAGGTTAGGAAGGAGTTTTCAGAAGAGTTTCGGGTTATAAAAACGTAAAAACGGTTGAGGTCGGCTGGTTCCCGATTATACAAAATAATTTATAAATACTCGGAAAAATAATTTATTTAATCCATAAATCATTTATAAAATCATAAATCAACATAAAAATTGATAGAAAAATATCATAATTATCTATACTTTATTTTGGACATATAAAAATTAACATACTCAAATTATATCATATTTACATATTCAAAACACAGATACCACTTCATAGATAATTACCAAAAATTCATATAATAATCACATAATATTTATTATTAACAAAATAATTACACGTCATATCCCGGATATTACACTTGACTTCATTTTATTTACACAGAATTAGAAGACATCATCTATGTACAATTAATCAACCTATTCTGCATATCTAATTAAAGTCAACATGACTTGAGTACTACTACAGAATCTAAACAATGTGTATATAGAAATGTGCTACAGACTCAATATTACAAGAGCTACTCACTCGATGGATAATTGATCATCATCCGTCGGGACTATATTGTGTCATCCGTCGGGACTATATTCCTCATATGTCGAGTGCTACATTTTTCACTAAGTAAAATCTACCAAGGTGTTTTGTTAATGAAATTATCAAGTACATAACATATCCATAACAATCTCCCCCAATTTATGTCTACTGGAATTATAGCCATAAATTAAGAGAAACTTGATGATAACAAAATACCCTAAAAATACAACTTTGAAAGTAAGTAGATAAAACTGTAAAGTGCTTCAAATAACAAAATGTACAAAGATCAGCTCACAGTCATTTTCAAGATGCTCCTCTAGCCTGAGCAGATTTATCTAGTTCCTTGAAGGTTTGGATCTCTTTCCTAGCTTTCTGTTATTTTCTTCTATCTGATTTTGAAGCTGTCTGTGGAATTCTAGTTCATCAGATTCTGAGAGATTCAGCTTTTCTTGCATCTCCAAAAGAGTCTCATTGCTAGAGATGCTCAATTGGTCTTCTAATCTGAAAAATCTTCTAACTCATTTGTCATCCATGAACTCCGTCATCCAGTAGGGCCTTAGATGCACTCTACTTCCTCTGTAAGGAATAGTTAGAGTCTTTGGGAGTGCATATTTAGCTCTAATACTCCTCAGTTCTTCAATCTTCTTTAGAACCAGTCTTCTTGCAGTTACATTGACCCCAAAGTTCTTCTTGAAAGATGAATAAACTTTTATCAGCATAGTTTGGCTTTCTTGAAGGATCCTGTGAAGTGGCCATTGAATCTCATTTCCTCCCTTGTACTTGAAAACTAACCTTTCAGGTAGATTCCTGTAGGCATCAATCCCTCTAACTTCTTCCAGTTCATCTAGATAGAGGTTTAGATCAGAGAATTCTTTGATGTCACATAGGTACATGTAATCTCCCTTGTTGGGTTTAGATTGAGCTTTGACTAGAGATTTGGATTTGAGAGGTGACAACTTCACTTTCTTGACTGCTCTTGACTTTGTTCTCTTTGGCTTGTTAAGGATTGGCAAATTGAAGTCAGGAATTGGTAGACTTTCCCAGTCTATTGGTTCATCCTTAGGCACAATAGGTTCGCCATGAATGTTCCTGTAAGGATCCACCACCTTAATGTCTTCAAATACCACAGAGGGTTTTGATACTTGAGTTGTAGTTGGAGTGGATTCCTTGGAAAACTGATCCTCCAATTCCTTACCGGCAAAGTTCAATTTCCTTTTGGTTCTTTTGGCCAATTCTTTGTATCTTTGAGATTTCTTCTGTTGTGGTTCAACTTGCTTCATTGGGTCTTGAGATTTAGTGATTTCAGATGGCTGAGAAGGAATTTGTCGTGTTGGTTTAACAACTTGTAGCTTGGCCAAGATAGAAGCTTGCTCTTTCTTTTTTTAGCCCTTTTAGCATCTATTGAAAGAGATATGTCCTAAGTCCAATCATGTATGAGGATTTAGGAATAACTTTTATACAATCTGTTTTAATTTTATTGATATTAATAAAAGGCTTGTTTTGTTTTTATTGCTGGCTCTATCTATTTAAATGTTTAAATAAGATATACCACAGTTTAGAGTAAAGCTTTTTATGGATTGTGATGAGATCATAATAATGAGACCTAAAAGATGATAACTCTAAACTTAAATAGTTCCTAGTCGTAGGATTACTAACTTGTAATTAATAATCCGCAAAGATCGGTACATACTATGCTTGCTTCATTATGAAGGATGTATGTTCTCATAGACATTTGTGTGGTGACACTATAGCTAGTACGTAGGTGCTTACTATAGAATAAGTTCACTGAACATGACTCACACAGCTGAACAACTGATGGAGTTCACTCACGTGTCAGCAGTTGTTCACATAATTATAGTTGTACAAGTATCCTTAGACTTGAGGTCATCAAAGTCATCTTGTGTACACTGAACTATGCTTTACTTTAGTTCTTAGTCTCAAGGGACAATTATAAGGGCTCTACTGGGTATAGGAATTTGTACACGAAGATAGTGTATGATCAATAAAGGATCTACCCCTTCCACTATAGGAAGAGAATGTTCAATGCTGATCCATTTATGTTAGTTCAGGAATCTCTGGCCAGAGTGAATGAAATTAGAAAGGAGTTTCTAATTTACATTAAATAGAACTAAGCATAGTGAATGGGAAAGCAAGTGATTAAATAAGATAGGCTTGACACAAGTTCCATGCCTTGTATTTAATCGTGACATTGCAGGGTTGAAGGAATTAATTGCACGGTAACTACTCACTGAATAGGTTT
Organism: Apium graveolens; assembly: GCF_009905375.1. Taxonomy (NCBI): domain Eukaryota; kingdom Viridiplantae; phylum Streptophyta; class Magnoliopsida; order Apiales; family Apiaceae; genus Apium; species Apium graveolens. Next base: position 179,077,738 of record NC_133657.1, read on the forward strand.
TTGGTATTCTAAGCAGTGAATTCGTATTATCCGGATAGTCGCGATATGCTGAGAAGTATCCCTCACGATGTAGAATAAATATGATTAATTAATTAATCATATTTAGTGAATTAGAGAATTTATATAAATAATGATAAAATAGTTTTATTATTATTTATTTCTACTACCGGCTTAATATTGAACCTACAGGGTCACACCATAAAAGAGAATGATTTAATGGTGGATGAATTAATTAATAATGGCTGATAATTATTTATTTATGAAATAAATAATTAATTGACAAATTTAATAATTAATTAAATGAGATTTAATTGATTATAAATTAATTAAGAAAAAGTTCTTAATATTATTAATTAAGAATTTAATTTTTGGAAATTAAATCAAGTGAGAGAATTATTTCTAAAGAGTTTAGAAAAATGATTAATAATTAAAAGGTGTTTTAATTATTAGTGATAATAATAAAGGGTTAATAATAATAATATTTTATGGAAAAGTTTTTAGCTGAAAATTTTGCCTATAAATATACTATTATAAACCCTATTTTTGCCAAAAACCAAAAAGATTTACAAAACCCTAATTCTCTCCATCTCCTCCTCCTCCTTCATTACATCGTTTTCTTGGTGGATACCGGTGGAGTGCTTCACAGTTGAGGAGCAGCTGCTAAGGATCTCCGTTCATCGTTCTTGGATCGGTATTAAAGACCCATCTTTCCATTAACGTAAATCTTCTTAAGGTAAACATACTGAACTACGAATTAAATATTATTTTTCGCATAGATCCTGCGGAGGGTTTCGGTTTTTTTTTAAAGATTAAATTTACGTTTTTGCTGCGTTTATGTGCTAAAAACCCTTCAATGGCATCAGAGCTACTTGCGAAAAGTTTTTAATTCGTTTATGTGTTTAACTGTTTTTAATATATGAGCATGTACGTGATTCGCCATGATTTGATGTTGATATAATATGCTTATATATGTATGGTTTTGAATATATGATATTCATGTGAGTTGTATAATCATAAGATGATTATGTAATCTGTATATATACTGATATATACATGATTTATGTTTGTTCTAATTATGAGAATCATATTAGATACGGATTCTGAATTGGCTGCTGCAGATTTGCTGAAATCTGGGTCTGGTGTCCGATTTACGCAAACGAATACCCTATACCATAGGTAAACGAGCGTCTGAACAAAACTGATAGCTAAAGCTATCAACGGCTCGTCTGTAAGGCGTTTGACGTTGTTTACTGCCCGTAAATAGTGATTCTTGTTTTTCTGATTTGATTCTGATTTTTCTGATTTTTGTCATATTTTCTTTTTATGATTAGATCATGGATAATATGATATGTTAAGATCAGATTATGTGTTTTAACATGCTTTTATGTGTTGTATGAGCATTGTGGATGGTTATGGCCTTTCGACCTTAGTGTAATGATTTTGGTTTTAGTTTTAAATACGACTTGCATGTCATCAATCTTTGTAATCATAAATCTCGAATGTAACTCGAGTTATTCTTGTAAGTTCATTAGATTAGTTTTACTTTCAATCATGTAATGTAATTGAAGACTCAAGAAGGCTATCCAATGGAGGTGATACAAAGAAGAAGACGAGGCATACAAGAAGTCTAAACAAAGAAGAAGACTTATATAATAAGTAGTTGTATTTATTTCCATCACCATATTAGATTGACATTGATCTTTATCATGAGCTTGATAAAGATCACATAGGATGTGGCCATAACCAAACACATTTACTTTATTACACTTTACATTTACTTGTTTATTTAATTTTATATATGAGATATATGCCTATGTTTACCATGCGATGATAGATTTAGGTGAACTTAAATCAATATAAGGCGTGCTCTAGAAAATCTAGAATAGGAATCATTTCTTGCCTTAATAATAAATATTATGAATACGATCATAAGATTCTTGTGTTTATGAAACACGTAATTGAATATGAATTTTCAATATTGAGAGAAAGGATGATTCTGTCAATAACAGATTTCTATCTGTAAGAAAGGGTTATTAAGTGACGCCTCTTGACAATGCTCCACCCGATCTGGGAATCATGTGATTATCGATTATTGATTTGAAATATTTAATTTAAAAGGAAGAATCTTTTTATAATATGATTATGATTGTAACGTAATATAATCCCTCTAAAATTAAATAATATCAAGTAGTAATTGGCCAATGACATAACGGGTTTGTGTCGGTCATAGCCTTCCAATATGGTAGAAAGTGGTTCTTATTTTTAAATCATTGTCGTTTCGTGCTACAGGCGAGGGCTTTGATTTCGAAATAAGAAATACTTGTCTATTACATAGAGATGTACATTGAATTAGAATCTAAAGGTCGGTACGTGCTACAGACGTGAGCCGTTGGAGACTGATTCAATTGTACGAAATGTTGAGTTAGACTTGACTTACAATATTGAGTTTGTCGTGCCATAGCCGTGACTCAATTATTAAAGAGGCTAAACTTATATTAGGGAATAACATAAGATGTAATTGACAAGAGTTGTCTGCCTATTGAACATCACATGACATTTCGTGCCACAACCGAGGTTGTGTGATGGAATGTAGGATCCCTATTCCCACTAGCATTATGAATGCTTAATTTTCACTTAGGGGGTTGAAAAAAATTAGATAAACTAGTGGGAGACACTTATGAATAAAGACCCGATTCATATAGTGTTTTGAAATGAAATTGAATATTTGCTAAGTGTTGTTATGTGTTTATCATTTACAGATTTACTATATTTGTCATGTCTTCTGCACTATCACTCCGGAGCATACTAGATGCTCACAAGTTGACTGGTCCTAATATAGCTGTTTGTTTTCACTGTAACAAGTTGGGGCACTGGAAGAGGAACTGCAAGGTTTACCTTGCAGAATTGAAGAAGAAGGGTGGTAAGAGTACCGCTTCTGATTCGGGCATGTTCATGATCGAAGTTAATATGTCACTAGGTCAAATTTCTACTTGGGTATTAGATACCGCTTGTGGTTCTCATATTTGCAATTCGTTGCAAGGACTAAAGGGAAGTAGGACTCTTGAAAAAGATTAAGTGATTCTACGTATGGGCAATGGAGCAAGGGTTGTGGCCATATCTGTAGGATCATTTAGTTTACATATGCCTACGGGCAAGACTATTATTTTGAATAATTGTTATTACGTTCCCTCTATTGTGAGGAATATTGTTTCTATTCCTATGTTGGATGTGGATGGTTTTTCATTTATTATTAAGAATAATGAATGTTCTATCCTTAGAGATAATGTTCTTTTTGGACGTGGTATTTTAAATAATGGTCTGTATGTATGTGACGTAGAGCATGATTTACTTCAGATTGAACAAACTAATAAAAGAAAACAAGATGATGAAAATCTGACCTATTTATGGCACTGTAGGCTAGGTCATATTAGTGAAAATAGACTGCGGACATTGCAGAAGGAAGGGTTACTTGACCCCTTTGATTTTGAATCATATCCTACATGCGAGTCTTGTCTATTGGGTAAAATGACCAAATCTCCATTTAGTGGACATGGAGAGAGGGCTGCAGATTTGCTATGATTGGTACAAACGGATGTATGTGGACCAATGTCTACGCAAGCCATGGGTGGATTTTCATACTTCATTACTTTCATAGACGATAGATCTAGATTCAGATATGTGTATTTGATGAAACACAAGTCTGAAGTCTTTGAAAAGTTCAAAGAATATAAACATGAAGTGGAGAAACAAACCAAACACAGTATTATAACTCTTCGATCAGATCGAGGTGGTGAATACTTGAATGAAGAGTTTCTAGATTATCTCAAAAAAAATGGTATAGTCTCCCAGTGGACTCCTCCATATACTCCACAGTTAAATGGGGTATCTGAAAGGAGAAATCGAACTTTGTTAGACATGGTTCGGTCCATGATGAGCTATGCGAATCTTTCAGTATTCCTATGGGGTTATGCATTGGAAACCTTAGCATATTTACTGAATAAGGTGCCTTCCAAATCTGTTCCTCAAACACCATATGAGATATGGAAAGAAAGGAAACCGAGTCTTAAACACATTAAGATTTGGGGATGTCCAGCTTATGTCAAGAAAGTTGACCCAGATAAGCTGGAATCTCGATCCGTAAAATGTAATTTTATGGGATATCCTAAAGAGACTTTGGGGTATTACTTTTACACTGATCATCGGGTGTTTGTCTCCAGACATGCTACCTTCTTGGAAAAGGAGTTTATCCTTGAAGGAAACATTGGGAGCAAAATTGAACTTGATGAAGTTCAAGAAGCACAAACTACTACGGATCAAGTGGAAACACCTGTTCAGACTGAACAACCTTCTGTGGAACAGCCCATTCGTAGGACAGGGAGAGTGTCTCGCCAACCTGAGAGGTATTATGGCCTTGTCATTGAGAATGACAATGAGTTGTCAATCATTGATGATGACAACCCTGTGACCTATAATGAGGCTATGAGTAGTGTTGACTCAGAGAAATGGCATAGTGCCATGAAATCCGAAATATAATCGATGTATACCAACCAAGTATGGACTCTGGTTGAGGCGCCTGAAGGTGTTAAGCCTATTGGGTGTAAGTGGGTATACAAAGGAAAGATTGGAGCAGATGGCCAGGTGGAGACCTATAAGGTCAGGCTCGTGGCAAAAGGATTCAAACAAAGGCAAGGGATTGACTTTGATGAAACTTTTTCGCCTGTAGCCCTGTTAAAATCAATTCGGATTTTGCTTGCGATTGCTGCTTACTACGACTATGAGATCTGGCAAATGGACGTGAAAACGGCCTTCCTCAATGGGGAACTTGAGGAGGAAGTGTATATGACACAGCCAGAGGGTTTTCTTTCCAAGGGAAATGAACACCTAGTGTGTAAGCTGCTGCGAACCATATATGGTTTAAGGCAAGCTTCTCGTAGATGGAACATCCGTTTTGATGAGGCAATCAAAGAGTTTAGTTTTATCAAAAACATAGATGAACCATGTGTCTACAAGAAGGTTAGTGGGAGCGCGGTAACATTTCTTGTATTGTATTTGGATGACATACTTCTTATAGGAAATGATATACCGATGCTACAATTAGTCAAAGTATGGCTATCAAAGAACTTCACCATGAAGGACCTGGGAGAAGCATCCTACATTCTCGGTATGAAGATCTATAGAGATAGATCTAGAAGAATGATAGGTCTTACCCAGGGTACATACATCCAGAAAGTGCTCTAAAGGTTTAGCATGGAAAACTCCAAAAGAGGTCTCATACCGATGAGCCATGGAGTGTCCCTTTCCGAAAAAATGTCTCCTAAGACACCTGAGGAAAGAGAGCATATGAGTAAGATTCCTTATGCTTCAGCAATAGGATCTATCATGTACCCGATGTTGTGTACAAGGCCTGATGTTGCTTATTCAATTAGTGTGACGAGCAGATATCAGTCCAATCCAGGTGAAGACCACTGGAAAGCAGTGAAAAACATCCTTAAGTACTTGCGAAGGACTCAGGACATTTTTCTTGTTTTTAGTGGGGAATCTGAGTTGAAAATAGAGGGTTATACTGACTCTAGTATTCAATCAGAAAGTGATAGCAAATCCATGTCAGGGTACGTGTTTACTCTGAATGGTGGTACAATTCAGATTGTTGAAAGAGGAGATGTCAACGTCGAGAGAGTTGACACACATAATAACGTAGCACACCCACTCACAAAGCCACTTTCTCAGAGTCACTTTGATCGTCATAAAGACAAGATGGGTATTAGATACCAGAGTGATGGGCTTTAGTATAAGTGGGAGATTGAAAGAGATATGTCCTAAGTCCAATCATGTATGATGATTTAGGAATAACTTTTATGTAATCTGTTTTGATTTCATTGATATTAATAAAAGGCTTGTTTTGTTTTTATTGTGGGCTCTATCTATTTAAATGTTGAAATAAGATATACCACAGTTTAGAGTAAAGCTTTTTATGGATTGTGATGAGATCATAATAATGAGACCTAAAAGATGATAACTCTAAACTTAAATAGTTCCTGGTTGTAGGATTACTAACTTGTAATTAATAATCCGCAAAGATCGGTACATACTATGCTTGCTTCATTATGAAGGATGTCTGTTCTCATAGACATTTGTGTGGTGACACTATATCTAGTATGTAGGTGCTTATTATAGAATAAGTTCACTGAACATGACTCAAACAGCTAAACAACTGATGTAGTTCACTCACGTGTCAGCAGTTGTTCATATAGTGATAGTTGTACAAGTATCCTTAGACTTGAGGTCATCATAGTCATCTTGTGTACACTGAACTATGCTTTGGTTTAGTTCTTAGTCTCAAGGGACAATTATAAGGGCTCTACTGGGTATAGAAATTTGTACACGAAGATAGTGTATGATCAATAAATGATCTACCCCTTCCAGTGTAGGAAGAGAATGTTCAATGCTGATCCACTTATGTTAGTTCAGGAATCTCTGGCCAGTGTGAATGAAATTAGAAAGGAGTTTCTAATTTACATTAAATAGAACTGAGCATAGTGAATAGGAAAGCAAGTGATTAAATAAGATAGGCTTGACACAAGTTACATGCCTTGTATTTAATCGTGACATTGCAGGGTAGAAGGAATTAATTGTACGGTAACTACTCACTGAATAGGTTCTTGGTATTCTAAGCAGTGAGTTCATATTATCCGGATAGTCGCGATATGCTGAGAAGTATCCCTCACGATGTAGAATAAATATGATTAATTAATTAATCATATTTAATGAATTAGAGAATTTATATAAATAATGATAAAACAGTTTTATTATTATTTATTTCTAATACCGGCTTAATATTGAACCTACAGGGTCACACCATAAAAGAGAATGATTTAATGGTGGAGGAATTAATTAATAATGGCTGATAATTATTTATTTATGAAATAAATAATTAATTGGCAAATTTAATAATTGATTAAATGAGATTTAATTGATTATAAATTAATTAAGAAAAGGTTCTTAATATTATTAATTAAGAATTTAATTTTTGGAAATTAAATCAAGTGAGAGAATTATTTCTAAAGAGTTTAGAAAAAGGATTAATAATTAAAAGGTATTTTAATTATTAGTGAGAATAATAAAGGGTTAATAATAATAATATTTTATGGGAAAAATTTTTGCTGAAAATTTTGCCTATAAATATACTATTATAAACCCTATTTTTGCCAAAAACCAAAAAGATTTACAAAACCCTAATTCTCTCCATCTCCTCCTCCTTCATTACATCGTTTTCTTGGTGGATATCGGTGGAGTGCTTCACACTTGAGGAACAGCTGCTAAGGATCTCCGTTCATCGTTCTTGAATCGCTATTAAAGACCTGCATCTTTCCATTAACGTAAAGTTTCTTAAGGTAAACATACTGAACTACGAATTAAATATTATTTTTCGCATGGAGCCTGCGGAGGTTTTCGGTTTTTTTTTAAGATTAAATTTACGTTTTTGCTGCGTTTATTTGCTAAAAACCCTTCATCTAGAATATCTTGCTTCTTTTCTTGCTTCAATCTTGCCTTTTCTTCTCTCTTTTCCTGAGCAAATTGAGGATGTCCAGCCACCACAAAAATTTCTTTCCCATTCCTGAAAACTTTAGCAATTCTCCTTTTTGAGGTTGAATCAGCTGGATCCTTGTAGAAGGCAATTGACCTTGACAACAGTTTCTTCTCATCAGGCTTAGGTGTCTCATACACTGTATCCAAAGGGTTCTTTAATGATGATTTTGGATAGTTCACCCTTGGCTTCAGAATTATTTCAGCCTTTGGAGATTTGATGCAGGATGGTTGTCCCCTTTCTAGATAGTTCATGCTCATTTCATTCACAGAGATTTTCCTGACTTCAGAGTGATGAATGGCTGACTTTTCTGGCCTCTTTGCTAGCCCAAACTTCTTCTGAATGTCCTCATCAATATTCTCCCAGTTGATTGGCTTCAACTGTTCCTTTTTAGCTGCTCTTAAATTGGCTACTGCTTCATTTATCAGATCAATACTCTCTGTAACTGGTGGCTTGATGAAAGCAATTGTAGGCATAATTACTTTACTGATTTGAATGTTAAGTTGTTTCTCCCCCTCACTTGGTCCTTTCTCCCCCTTTTTGTTATCATCAAGTTGAGTAGAGGAGGAAGTTTGTGCAGCCACCAGTTTCTGAAGCAAGTCTGTCTGTTGAGCTTGATGTAGATGAATTGCTATAAGTGATGCTTACATAGCTGTCATCCTTGTATCCAAGGTATCTATCTTTGTGGCAAGATCAGAATTTTTCCTGAGCTGTCTCTTAATATCAAGCATTGTAGCTTCTGGAAGCTTAGATTACATTTTGACAGAAATAGATGTAACAACCCAAATCCGGGGTCAAGATTTGGTGTCACGAAATAATCTTTACATAAAATAAAAGAATAATCAAATAACCCCTTGAATCTGGATCGTTTACAGGTTATGGTATGAAACAAGAATCTAATATTCTACAACTTACAACAACAAAAATACAAATGGAAATACCTTTGTACTAATTCTCTTGTCATATTCCTCTAACATCTTCGACCTCTCGCAGCGGTGATTTTTCTAACTTTGGCTGTCAATCAAAGCTATTCACTTTTATCCTTATCTGTTTCTGGCAGAAATAAGAATTTACAAAGCAAGAGTGAGCCAAAAATGCCCAGCAAGTATATAATTTGAGTTTCAAACATTAATATCAAAGAAAACTTCCGGACAAAATCTCTGAAATAATTTTGAAGAGCGAAACACGAAATCATTTAAAGGATATACTTCATCAACTTAAAATCAATTTGATTTGCATTGCTATAAATCACATAGGAAATAATGACATTTTTTTAAGAACTTCAGAATTGCGTGTTTTCAAAATAGCTTCTGGTAACACTTCATACCTGAGCAACGAATGCAACAACTATTCATAAAATGACGCTCAAGAAATTCCTAACTATTCAGTATCCATCATTATCAACTAAGTTTCCATAGACTTAGCCTGCTAAACCAGCCTGATAAGGACGGGTTGAATAATTAAGAAGATCTCAATTCATTCAAGATTCTAATTATCACTAAGCAACTAATGCTGTAGCAACAATCTGAACCTCGAATTTATTTAAAAACACCGTAATTTTCCGAAACTGAGTGCTAAGAAAGAATCACTTTAATCCATAATCACATTTTTTTCAAGAAGGAATGCCATTAATGGCGATCAACAACAAATTAGACTGGACACTAGTTCGCATCTATATTCTGCTGATCAGTCACAATATAATGCAGATCTATATTTCTATATATAGATCTAGTCGGGTCCCCAGGTACTACGGCCCATCTCGAGGCACCAGTCATCCCGGTCCTCAGGATTAAGTAAAACTCAATCCCCAAAATATCACTATCCAGCCCGTAGAGTGTTTTGATGTCAAATCATTTTGAATTAAAAACATCTCAATTCAGGGTTCGCAAATAACCCGAAAGAATGGGTATTTGCTCAAGAGAGCAATCGAATTATAGGAACAAGAATGAAAAGATCATGCATAATCAGAGTAATTGCAGCGAAATGTAAAATATTTAACTATTCTGAACTTAGAATAGGAACGAATAAATATTTGCAGAAAATCAGGAATACTTGCAGTATTTAAAAGAAAGTTCGGGAATACTTGCCTCAATAAGCTTTAACTATTATTATCGGTTGACTTTGGTTCGACTTTAATCGTTCGGCTTTATCGTCAAACTTCTATCCTATTCTGGATACGATCCCAACATTCAGATCCTTCAGTTGGAACTTCGTTGATCTCGACGTCTAATCACTAGATCGTTCCTAGTCCGATGTCACGTCTCAGGTCTTCCGTCTAAACCTACAGGGTTGAAATACCCTAATTCAGATAACCGCTTAAGCTTAACATCAAACCTCCACCCTATTCTACCCATACGATTTCATAACTGAATTCATATTTATATGTATTATCGAAATACACATAACAATTATAGTTCACATCTTCGAAAATCGGTTCGGTATTTAATTTCGGAAAATACATATATTTGTCGTTTTGAAAAATAGGGTAATCGATTATTCACAACATATCTTGTCACGTCACGCAAATCGGTTTCATAAAGTTCAATTATATCCTTGTTCGACGACTCCGATAATTACAAGTTACGTTTCCGTATTTTCGGAATTAATTTTCCCGAAAATCGGGCAGCGTTTCCTCTATTTATCGGCCTTCCCGTCGAATCATTTCGACGTCAAATCACAACCACAACACAATCCACAATCCAATAAACAATCCCAACCACCGATATGAATTCAATCATTATGTACTGTTATTCGTATTTTATTTTTCATTTCGTTTCGAAATTTATTTCACAAACAAATTTTAATTTTTATTTATTTATAATTTAGGACTCAGACAGAAATCATCATCGGCCACCGTCGGCGGTAAAATCCGCGGGTACCCGATAACGTCGGGTTTCCAACACCGGTTTCACCGATTAATTATTACTAATTTTTCGCACATAATATTTATTTCACGAATGTTATTCAATAATTTTCTGCAGAAATTAATAAAATATTAATAAAATCTCAATCGGACAGCAACACGCGCTCAACGCGCATAACCAGAATCACAACCATGGCCGGAAAGACAGAAAAATCAGGCAGCATCACAGAATCAGGGAAACACAGGGAACACAACACACACTGTAACACAACACTGCACACCCACCACACACGCACACACATCACACACGCACACACACATACGGATACACACACACATATATAAAGATATATATATACCAACAAGTATATATACGCAACAACGCCACCAGGCCAGCCACTAAGCCGAGTCGGCGGTGACTCGCCGGAATAGCGAATAAACGGCGACCAGAGAACAGAGAACAGGAGGAAAACGGGGCAAGAGGGAGAGATAAGGGATGAGAGAGAGAAAAACGGATTGAAGACAAACCGAAAGAGAGAGAGAGAGAGCGGTGAAATGAGAGATCGATGGAGAGAGTCGAGAGGAACAAGAGAGATAACAGGGGGTGGGGGATTTGGGGGTAGAATTAGGTTTTTCTATTTTTTTTCTTTTCGTTATTATCTCGATTCGCATCGACATTTTCGTTTTAAACAAATAACCTACGAGTAATAATAACCCGAGAATTTATCCGAACATATTCTAAAAATTCCCGAAGAAATTTTGAAATTCTCAAAATATTTAAAAGTTAATAGAATCGAAATTTCCATAATTTTTGAAGCATTTCCGAATTAATTACTGATTTTACAATTTAATGAAATTAGGAAATCATTTAAAATTAAATAATTAATAAAATATTGATTTCTAACTTTTATAAACCCCTAAAAATAATAAATAAAATTATAAAACAATAAGAATAATTTTAGAGACAATTTTAGCATTTTTAAGAATAAATATTCAATAAAATCACTTTAAAATGAATTAAATGCATACAGCTCGATAATTAATTATAAAATTAATCTTCGCGTCCAACAATTCACAGACAATTGATAATACAGCAACACATAGCTCACAGAACCATCACATATTTTATTTATTTAATAATTCGATAATTACATTTACATATTGGATTCGAAAATAGGTGACTTAGCCGCTAAGTAACTAAAAAGACGATACGATTTTAATACCAAATTTGGATAATTATCAAAATAGAGCTTCCTATAAAATACTTTATAAGAAAATGAGGTAATTATATCTCGCCTTTTCGAAATACGGATTTTTATCGATCTCTAAAATGATTTGCGTATCGAAAATTTCACACCGAGACTCGTACAGGTCAAACCGTATCCCGGATCGAAAAAGTCAAAATACGGAAAGTGTTCAGAATTATCAGATTAGGTTAGGAAGGAGTTTTCGGAAGAGTTTCGGGTTGTAAAAACGCAAAAACGATTGAAGTGGAACGATTTCTGATTCTAAAAATTAATTTTATAATTATGTAAGAATAATCATTATTAATTCTATAAATTCTTATAAATTCATATAATAATCCAAAAATTACCAGAAAAATACCAAAATTATCTATATTTAATTCTGGATAATTAAAAGTTAAAATATCTAATTTTTTATCAGAATAGACATCCAAATATTATTATCCATTATCCAATAATTCACCAAAATTCACATAAAAATCACATAATAATTATTTATAGATAAAAATAATTACATAATATTTCCCAGACGTTACATCCTTCCCCCCTTAAAAGGATTATGTCCTCAGAATTATACTAAGGAACAAACCATGATGTTTTCCAAGTATCTTTCTTATAATTTCTCAGTCCTCATCATCTTAATCACAATTCAACGGCCTTTTACTGTCATCAAATCTATCAGTTGCTCATGCAATCCCTAACTCAATCTTTACTTCATACATTTGGAGCTAAATTACTCCTCGCAGTCATACACACCTGAATGTCTTATGGACTCGTTATACTTGCGACAACAAGACCAACTCATTCACAATCGTTTTATCTATCTCACTATTTCAAAAGACTAACTTAATTTACACTAACCCTCTTTTCATGTCTCCCTTTGTTCAGGTAGTCTGGCATATGATCAATTCCAATCGTATTCGAGAATCTTTAATCGGCCTCTTGCATTTTCTATTCGTCTGCACCCGATGTCCTGAGCTCATGACGTCTGATGCTTCGAAATGTTCTACATCTATTCAAAGGCTAAAAGAAAAAAATTCGGCAATTGCATCTACTCACCACTTGGTAGCATACTTCTATTTCTTTTCAATCACTATCAAGTAGATTCATCGAGCGAGAATCTGCTATTATCTATAAGGAAATATTAATTTTTTTTGAAACTGAATGAATCATAACTTTATTCAAAACCCGGTCTCTTGGTACTAATACTCATTTTGTTGTCATATCAAATTAGATATCAATACGAACTTTGATGCTCACAACGTCCCATACTGAAGTCAACATCAATCATCTGCATTAATACCACCTTTGATATCTAACAACAAAGTAAGTATCAGCTTAACCCAGAAGACAGATCAAAACCTATTTTTGAATTCCTAACTTTTCCAATTCTTTTAGCTATTTCCCAACAATCTTAATGGTATTCACTCTTTTCTTCCTAGTCAAAACAGCTGTCCTTAGATGGACCTTTCTTGTTTGGTAGTTAATCATAAAATCATATCTCATAATCTATCATAACCAGAATTCATACCCTTGAAGCTGAAAATGCAGTTGCTATTTTTCAATTCTTTGCAAGCATATCTTCAGGCGTTCAACTTGATTTTCCTTAGTCCTTGAATTAGCGAGGATGTTATTAATAAATACAATTACATTATTCGAATACTCCTGGTACATTGTGTTCACTTAGTCTTCAAACTTACCATTTCTGATAATCGACACGTAACTTCATACCTCTATTCTCTTTTTCCATGACCACTTTTATGCACAGCGCAAACTACTCTTTATTTCATTATATTCTTTCATTCCACATTTCTGAAGTTTTCCTTCACTTATTATTTCATCCCTATTGAGTTAGACGATACAGGGTCTTTGACACCAGCTTGACTCTATGCAGTAACCGACGAGAAATTCTTACCTCATTCCCTGAGGTACCCTTGGTAAATCATTCGTTCGAACCCCCGGGACTTTACTTTAATTTTAAAGAATTCCAATATGAGATTCATTGCAACAGTCTTCTCTAGTAGTTCTCCATCAATACCTTTGTTTAATCATCCCTGTTTACACGCATTTTTGGAACGAATTCCTATCTCCAACTATCGACGTTTCACCTCATTCTTCTAATAGTTCTGGCACAACCGACGTTCCCAACCTGCATATTTTCTGGATTATTTTATAAAATTTCTTTATCATCCTTTTGATTCCACTTCTTATCTTGATTAGTTCTTCATTCTCATTATTCATTATCTTTTCATACATAACAAATTTCTTCTTCTTAATAATATTACTCTGTTTATTATTGGATAGGTCATTTCTGAAGTTCACACTGGAATGAAGGCTTTTATTTGTACTATTTAAATTCTTACTAACAGAGTTATCGAATTTCCTCGATAGCTATTTCCTTAGCCTTTCTTGACGTATCACATATCGCGTGTTTGACTTCTCTTCATTGACCATCATCTCTTTTTCCTGAGTTCACATGCAGACTTCATCAATTTTCATCTTTCATTGGGTACTTGAGTTTGCGAGTTTTCCATTATTCTACAGCAACTTCCATTCAATCGCCATTCAAAAGAAGTGTACATTCAAATCTTTCATTAATTCGTCATTCGATATGGGTATACATCCAAGTTCTTCCTGGAACGCTATTGTAGATGATATAATCCCTTTACTTTATCTTGAACCTTCAGTTCTTAAAAATATTCTTCTTACTAGCGTGTACCAGTAACTTCCTGTTCCTCTTACTCATCGAAAAAAAACGTATTTTTCTGGATCACACCTTGCACCTGATCACAGTAACATCACGCTAATTGAACTAAGCCTTCAATTTACGTTAACGCCATTACTTTTCCAAATTTATAATCGCTTTGATTTCGGAGCTGGAAATCATGTTAGAGCTTGACTCAATCTAATTGGAATCGATCTCCATTTAACTAACCATTAGTTGGTAAAGTTGATCAATTAACTCCTTTAGCTGATCACTTAAACCAAATGCTGATTAGCTAACTGGAATCAAAGACCAATTATATAAAGTCGGTTTGGTCATAACAACTTTCTCAAGAACCGAGATTGCAATTATTTGGAGTACTGACGAGAACGACAATATACTTCTTTGTCCTTAACTATAGGGTAATTTCTGAAAATTTGGGCAGCACTTCCCCTACACCATTGACTACCAGTCGGACTCACGCCGACACCATCAATCAACCAAATCGTCTGTAATCATATCCGTCCACTCCCATCAGTCACATCCATCCAGTCAACACAATTCAGATTATATCATTTTTGATCAGCATATGTATGATTAACTGGCATGACATATATCTTTTAATAACCACACGGTTTTCATTATTACCGCTGTAATCTGATGGAAACTTAATCTTTATCTCATTATTTCTAAAACTCCACAGTCGAATCACCATTGCTTCATTTCCACTTATGTTCCTGTATCAAACTTTTGTCACTGACCGGGGTATGATCATTAAATTTACAATCACTTATTTACGCAAGTTAGAGAACTTCACAATTTTCTTGAAGAACACATTCGAAATTTGATTACATTTAAGATTTCTTTCATTTTGAATCTTCACGACAAATTTCTTCCCGCGACAAAGGGATGCTTCACGTAGTAAGTGCACGTCTGAATCATTGTTCATAATTTCCTTGATCTTTGATTTGTCATCCCGATACTCGTTTGCTCCGTCTGACGCACACAACTTTACTTCCTTATTTTGTAACTTATTTATTTGTTACGATTCACTAACGATTTTATTTTTTGTCGAAATCTTCTGATTTGAAGTGCATCACGTTAACGCAATCTACCATACTGATGAGATCCTCGTAACACGAACAACTGTCAGATTTGATATCCTTGCCCTGACCATGTTGTCGGTGTATCCATTCTTCCTTGCTCGTAAATGTCCATCATTTATCAGCTTGAAATCCTATTCTCCTTCGACACGTAATTCTACCTGTCGCACGGGACTATTCTATTTCTCTTGTAATCGTCAACGAACAGACTCGATGCAAGAGGAGAGTTTGTGAACATTATTTTGTTTGAAAAACGGAATAAGGAATAACAATACAACAACCGATTGGAAGAATTTGTAAATCAGAAAATTGGAGGAAGAAAAATGAGTGAAGAATGAGACAACCATATTCGTACTCAAGATGGCCAGTCTCTCATACTATATGGCATACATCACATGATTAGGTGGCGTCCCACCCGACTCTTTGTCATTTCGACAAGGCGTCATATCACAACACTGTTGTCTCAATCAAGGATTTGAGAAGAGAAACAATTCAGAAGGAATACAATAAATTTTCTTTTCGCCTCATATAATTTATGAACAGAAGAAGCTCATATGTATTCAAAACTCGAGAAGAACATATGCTATCATATTTATAAAAGAATAACATTGTAGATTGCCATGGGTCACCGTCCACGCTCCATTTACGTATGCCTCCAAAGACCATTTGTATGAGAGATTCACCATTTTTAGGTCACGTTGTAACTCTGGAAATGCCTTCATACCAAATGCTTCGATAATTTGATCTTAATCGCGTCGTTCCAAAATTTAAAATCACAGCTTCAGATTTCATCTATGTCGTGTAAAATATCCATTGAACACGCAACGCCTCAATTCCATCAATAGAAGTATGATTCTTCTCTAATCATCTGGAAGAATCTTTCATTTCCTTCAATCATCCTTCGTCCATTCGAATCACGAATTTCGTTAAATTTTAATAATTTTATAAATTGGGTAAATAATATGTTGATTCAATTATTGATTTTATTAAACAACGTTTACTTTCATTTTTCACAGAAAACTTTAAACCTTCTCCCTGCGGGTGGTTCTACTTGGCCCTTCGAATAACAACACTGAGTCTAATTTCATTCTTCTTTTTAGATCATTTTATGTTTATAATAACAAGAACATAAATAGTAATTTGACAACCAATTTGTAAAACTCATTTCATGCAAAAATCTTCTGAAAGTTGATTAAGAAAATCTTTTCCGAAATCTCATTTTAAAGTTTTGGAAATCAAATATTTGGTCGTCATTACTATATACATTACTTGCTATTTTTATGGTTTACCAATGAAATGTCTAATTAAAAGAATGTCCATATAAGGTCTCTCCACTTTGGTACTTCTTCCACTTTTCCTTGGATTACGCATGCACTTATTAGCCGACGAAACTCCATTCACCGTTATATGCCAGTTTATTCCTAACTCGGACCCAACGCTGACGTCTGCCATTGTCTTTCATATTCTTGTCATCATCTTTGACGTTATGCTTACAACCATGCACGTGATTCAATGTTCTGTCTGTAGATAGGGTCGCATCTTCTTGATAATCTTACCTATATCTAGAAAGGTTGTAATAACCCCAAAAATTTTGGACTTTTTGTAAACCTTATGAATAGTGATTTTGTTGATTATGCTGAATAAGAAAACTTTTCATACCACACAATGTAGCAGTTCTTTTATTGATATTCTGAGGTCTTATTAGTACTCTATATGGTATATAAGTGTATGTAAAGATCGTCAGAATCCAAATCTGAACACTTTGATTTTTCCCGAAAATCCACCAGATACCGAAAGAATTGAGTATAAGGTAACATGATTAAAAGGATTTAAATTCAAGGACTTTTAGAGAGTATCATAAAAGAAATATAAAATATTGAGAAAGGTTTAGGGGAACCTAAGTAATAAGATCCCATGTATGATCCCTCAAATGATAAACGAGAACGAAAGTTAAGTGAACCGTATAACAGATAAGCGGTCATTAGCCAAGTAATTAGGGGTTAATCAAAGAGGTTAGTGGATGATGATGTCATCACACCAACAAGAAGAAGGCAAGTGTAAGAGGATGACATGAGAAAGATGACATAGGCATGGTGACATAAGCATGACAAATGTAGGGATTGGTTGGTTGATTGTGAGCCACACAATTTTTACCATGGTAACAATCTAATTAACAACAAAACGAAGTAACCAAGCTAAACACCACACAAATCATTTAATCAAACTAGAAACATTTTTACTTCACTTTTTCTTCCCTTGCTCTCGGCCAAAACCAGAGCATCAACTTAAAACTACCATATATCCTTCAATACTCACTCAAATGTTATATTCTATAGCTCGTTGGAAATGTATTGAGATGGCCTACAACTCTTGTTCATAGGTCTTGCCTAAATAAGTAAGTTAAGACCCTCATTTTTACAGTTCTTTAAATCAGACTTTAGAAACTTCAAAACCTAACTTTGTGTTCTTGATTTCTTTGGAAAGATCAAGCTTGTAGGAGGTTAGATTAAGGCTCCCTAAGGCTTCCTAGCAACTTAACACCTGCCAAGCAAGGTATCAACTTCAAACCCTAGCTTTGATTTTATGATTCCATTAAGTTTTATTGAAGCATTGTTAGTATTAAGGCTTGATCTTTGATTATAAGTAGTTTTGGTGGATTTGTATTGGTTTTGAATATTGGGTCTTTGATTGGTTGAATAAATTGGTAAAACTTGGAGTTGGGGACTGAGTTTGTATTATGATGGTTGAATATTGTTGTATTGGTGGTTGTGAGTGAATTGATGATAATTTAGAGTGTTAATTAAATTGGAAATCGCGTAAATATAAACATCATAATGCCCGATTTTCCTTAACTGTTATGTTCTTAACTTTAGTACCCGTGAACTCACTGAAAGATTCTAACCTTTGCCATGTTTAGATAGTTCATGTTACGAGCTTCGTTTTGATATGTGGTTCGCTTGAATCCGATGTACGGTTTAGGAGAAACGACCGTTTTAAGTAACGGCATTTCGCGAACGAACCATTACCCCTCGCCTTACTTTGAAATCTTGGTTAAGGCCCTTAAATGACTAATTGGAGTATGAAACAATTATGTAAAGTGGACTAGGCAGTTGGTAGGGTATTCGCGAAAGAGTCGCCTTAAAAATCTTAACGGTTAATTTACTAAAAATGGTGGAGCTGAGGGTACTCAAACGACTTATGTGATTTGTTAAGCGTAGAAATGACCATAAGCAAACGTTAGGGTTCAATTGGTTAAAGTCTAGTTTCTTAAGCGACCGTGGTTTAATTCCGGCTTATATTGTTGTTCATAGGTTACCGGACCCACTCTAAGCTTAAGTCTACCCCAGAGCACCCAGGCAAGTTTTCTACCCGTTATACTGTTGTTGTGATGTAAATATATGTATATGCATTATCTTGTGATAAGTGCATGATTGTTATTAGCAAATTTTGCGATATATTGGAGTATGCTGATATGGTATATATGCATATCTATTTCGTAATCTTGATATCTAATTGTTGATTCAAATGCTTATAAGTTGCATAATACCTATCCTAGAGATAACCAGTGGTTGCGTATACCCTTAGTATAGGGGACCCAAAGGTGAACATTTTCTAAACCGGGAGTCGATGTTCCCGAGTATAATATATATATATATATATGGATATAGTTTTCAAAACTATTAATCGAATAAGGTTTATTCGATAACTTTATTTTAATTAATGAATATTCATTCGAGGACTTATGACTCCGCTTATTTTATTTAATGAATATTATTTTGAATATTCATTCGAGGACTTATGACTCCGCTTATTTTATTTAATAAATATTATTTTGAATATTCATTCGAGGACTTATGACTCCGCTTATTTTATTTAATGAATATTATTTTGAATATTCATTCGAGGACTTATGACTCCGCTTATTTTAATTAATGAATATTATTTTGAATATTCATTCGAGGACTTATGACTCCGCTTATTTTATTAAATAATATTCTTTTTATTTTATTAAAGAATAATGTTTCGATAATCAAACTTATCTTCGATTATTCAAATAAAGATCGTACTTTCGTATAAGTATATCTTTGGTTATTTATTATTCATTTCAAGTATGAGTTTTAAAACTTCTACTTCAATTATTTTTATAAAGATTATCCTTTATGAGAATATTATTTAAGTAATAATATTCAGATATTTTCTCCAACATATCAGGACTGATTTATTTTACTAAATCAGCGTTACTCTAAACATTCTTTAAAATGTTTTCGAGTCTTCAAAATGATTTTTAAAAGTTAGAGCGGATCCCAAATCTCATTTTTAGATTTAAGATCTTCCTTTCGAAGGGGATTTAAATACTCGCTCAAAACCTGAGGGATCCGGCTCTGTGGTGTATTTTATATTCGCAATGAGGTTGCTGTTTTGAGAAAACATTTTGATTACTTGCCCAACCTTCGGGAAGTAAGTCCATCTATTTGAGTCAGCATAAGCAACATGGGTTCAGTGGGCATCCATGAAAGTGTAAGTGGCTCAGTGGGAGTCCATCAATGCGTAAGTGGCTGAGTGGCAGTCCAGCATAGGTCCTAATACGGCCAGGGTAATGACCAGTGGGGAATTCGTCCATCTACTAGTAGAAAAGGTTACTTATTGGTATCTTTGCCTGATCAGCAAGATATCAGGTTTATGCCAAGGTTTTCTTCTTTCCAAATTCATTGGATATTATAACTCTGTTTATATTTTTCATAACAGAGGTTTCCAAGGAAAGTATGACATATATATAGGTGTATATATATATCGGGACTTAATGAAGTATCTCGTAACGTCATTTCTTTTGAATGATATTTCAAAGATTGAATCTATTCAAATCTTATCTTGTAGTCTCATCTATGTGATGAACTTTTGAACTGGTTATACCTTGAACGGTGGTAGTTCAAGTAGTATTCGAAAAAGATATAAGTATATTGGAGTATCTTGTAACTTCATCTTTTCAACTTATATCTGGTTAATGATTATCTTATGCATGATAAAGATTTTCAGAAAAACGTTGAGACAAGGTTAGATATATGAGATCACCTTGCAACGATATTTTTATACAGTTATAAACTGGAACTCTGTGTACATTATACATGTCAGAGGATTTCAAAGATTTTGAGTAGTATATATGTATATATATACTGAATATTTTGTGACTTGTCACGTTAAGATATCAACTTGGTTCATTTCTTCTTAACCAAGACTTTCTTGAGTACTATGAGAATGCTCATATATTGTAAATTATTATACATACTATTTCGGTGGGCTTGTTGCTCACCCTTGCTTTCTTCTTTCATCACACAACATCAGATAGACAAGATGAACAAAACCAAGCTCCCAATTCGCGAGCGGATAGGAAACATTCCGCAGTTTCCTATAGGCGTTGATGTCGATGTAGCTGAGGTAGGAACTACCAATAGGCTAGGCTTTCAACTTTTGATGTACCAGACTTATGTATCTTTATGAATTGTAATAATGGCAAAGAAATGTAAATTTATTCGGAAACCCGTTTGAGGTGTAATGACTTATAATTGTGGAATAAAATGACTTGTGTTATTTTTGGTATTCATCTCTGAGACTATAACTTGTGGTGTGTGTGTGTATTGTGGGGTCACAATACGCAGTAGTTGGTTGACTGTTAAGATTAAGTATTGATAAGGGAAATGGAACTCGTGACAACCCGAATCCCCGACCCCGGATTTGGGGGTTTTACAGAAATGGTATCAGAGCTAAGCGTTATAAACCTCAGAGATGATGCGACGTTAAGATAAGAAATTTAATAAGATAATAATAACTCTTGCCAAGTTCATAGTCCGACTACCTAACATAGTACTAACAGTTAAAACCCTTATGGGAACCCTTATAAATATCATGATAGAAGCGTAGTTCGTTATCGTATATGGTAGTGGGACTCCGAACCCTGAAGTTCAAGAACAATAATATGATGATGTTTTTCTATATATTGGGGATCAGATTGTGGATCCAATAGATCGTCCTAACGAGGGACCGGATGATGTTCATATTGAGGATGTAGCGGTTAAGGATATTTTCCTAGAAGGGATTATTGTTGAGGAGGACCCCATGGAGGATCCTGACAAGAATGAATAAAGGACCACTGAGAAATTGATAACCATAGTTAGAGCGACTACCAGAGGTAGGATTGGCCGGTCACTACCGGAGGTTCGTTCAAGTTGTAAAGATAGTAGCCCCTTTAACGCGGCTTACTCGTAAGACTGAGAAGTTCGAATGGACAGAGAAATGCGAGAACAGCTTTTAAGAACTGAAGTAAAGGTTGGTGACAACCCCTATGTTCGCGTTGCTAGATGGAAAAAGGAGATTTCGTGATGTGTAGTGACGCTTCGCATAAGGAATTTGGGTGCTTCTTATACAGCACAATAAGGTAATCGCGTACGCATCAAGACAATTAAGGGAATATAAAATTTGATATCCCCACCCATGAGCTTGGGCTCGTGGCAATAGTTTTGCCCTAAAGATTGGAGGCACTACTTGTATGTAGAGAAGTGCGAGATTTACACAAGCCATAAGTGCTCTAGGGCATTTTTACGTAGAAAGAGCTCAACATACGCCAGAGGAGGCGGTTAGTGTAATAACCCCAATTTTTGGAAATTTTTGAAACCCTTATGAATAGTGATTTTGCAGATTATGCTGAATGAGAAAACTTTTCATGCCACACTATGTAGGGGTTCTTTTATTGATCTTCTGAGATATTATTAGTACTCTATGTGGTATATAAGTGTATGTAAAGATCGTCAGAATCCAAATCCGAACACTTTGATTTTTCCCGGAAATCCACTAGATACGGAAAGAATTGAGTATAAGGTAACAGGATAAAAAGGATTTAAAATAAAGGATTATAAGAGAGGATCATAAAAGGATTATAATGTATTGAGAAAGGTTAAGGAAACCCAGGTAATAAGATCCCGGGTATGATCCCTCAAACGAGAAACGAGAACGAAAGTTAAGCGAACCGTATAACAGATCAGCGGTCATTAGGCAAACAATTAGGAAGTTAATCAAGGAGGTTAGGGATAATGAGGTCATCCAACCAATAAGAAGAGGGCAAGTAAGGGATGATGACATCATAAGCATGACATAAGCATGACATAGGAGGGAAGGAGGTGTGGATGAATGATAACCACACAAAGTTCAAGGTTATTAAGGTAATTAACCAAAATCTAAACAAAAACAACCAACCAAAAACAAATCAAAGCAAAAACACAAAATCATCTCTTTCTTCCAAGCTTGCTCTCGGCTTTTCCCCATTTTCAAGAAGAAGAATTTCAAAATTCAAGTTCCAAGCTTCCTTAATTGGTAAGATAATTATTTAGTACTCCTTATGCATAGATATAGCTATTCCATGAGTTTAAGCTTCAAATTCCTTCACAATCTCTTCCAATAATTCAAGGAAGAAGATGGTGAATAGTAACTTTCAAAGAAATAACTTTAGTTTCTTGAATTTTTATGAAAGTTTAAGGTTATAAAAGCAAGGATCAAGGTTCTTTAGGCATTCAAAGCTCTTGTGATTGTGTTATGAAGCTTCAAGAAGGTATAAACTCCAAACCCTAGCTTTAGTTTTGAGTATTTAGGAATGGTTATGAGTAATATAGTATATGTGAAGCATGAAGCTTGTTTGTTTAGAGTTTGGGTTGGAGTGGTAGTGGTATGAATGTTGAATCTTGTTGATTTGTTAAAGGAATTAAGTATAGTTTAAGTTCATGATGAGAATAACATAAATTGGAAGAACTTGAGGTGTTGGGACTGTTGTAGTGTGTTTTGGATGGATGTTGGTTGTATGAATGAATTGGGATTGATTGGTGATTGATTTGGATTGGTTTAAATTTGGGAAATCGCGTAAACATAGCCGTCGTAATGCCCGATTTACTTTAGACTGTTTTTGTTCTTAACATTAGGACCCGTGAACTCACTGCTAGGTTTTGACTATTGCCATTTTTAGATAGTTCATCTTACGAGCTTCGTTTTGATATGTGGTTCGTTTGAATCCGATGTACAGTTTAGGAGAAACGACCGTTTTAAGTGACGGTGTTTCGCGACCAAACCATTACCCCTCGCCTTACTTTGAAACCTTGGTTAAGGACCTTAAATGACTAATTGGGGTAAGAAACAATTATGTAAAGTGGATTAGGCAGTTGGTAAGGTACTCGCGAAAGAATCACATGAAAACCCTTAATGGTTAATTTATTTAAAATGGTGGAGTCGAGGGTACTCGAGCGACTTAAGTAAATCGTTAAGCGCGAAAGCGAACATTAGGACTCTAAGTGGTTAAAGTCTAGTTTCTTAAGCGACCGGGGTCTAATTCCGACTTATGTTGTTGTTCATAGGTTATCGGACCCACTCTAAGCTTAAGTCTATCCGGGAGCACTCAGGCAAGTTTTCTACTTGTATAACTGTTGTTGTGATGTATATGTGTATATGCATGATCTTGTGATAAATGCATATTTGTTATTAGCAAATTTTTGCGATATATTGGAGCATGTGATATGGTATATATGCATGCCTGTTTCATATTTTTGACTTATATATCTGTTGGTTCAAATGTATATTAGTTGCATAATACCTATGCTAGAGATAAACAGTAGTTGCGTATACCCTGAGTATAGGGGACCCAAAGGTGAACCCTTTTCTAAAACCGGGAGTAGATGTTCCCGAGTATATGATATATATATATATATATATATATTTATATATATATATTGATATGGTTTTTAAAAACTATTAATCGAATAAGGTTTATTCGATAACTTCATATTATTTAATGAATATTACTTGAATATTCATTCGAGGACTTATGACTCCTTTTATTTTATTTAATGAATATTACTTGAATATTCATTCGAGGATTTATTACTCCTTTTATTTTATTTAATGAATATTACTTGAATATTCATTCGAGGACTTATGACTCACTTTATCTTATTTATTGAATATTATTTGAATATTCATTTAAGGACCTATGACTCCGATTATTTACTGAAATATATTCTTTATTTTATTAAAGAATAAGGTGTCGATAATCAAACTTATTTTTGATTATTCAAATAAAGATAGTAGTTTCGTATAAGTATATCTTTGGTTATTTAATACTCATTTCAAGTATAAGTTTTACAACTTCTACTTCAAGTTATTTATATAGAGATTATCCTTATGGGAATATTATTTAATAATATTCAGATATTTTCTAATATATCGGGACTGATTTACTTTATTAAATCAGCATTACTCCAAACACTCTTTAAAGTGTTTTTGAGTCTTCAAAATGATTTTTAAAGGTTAGAGCGGATCCCAAAACTCGTTTTCAAATTTAAGATCTTCCTTTTTGAAGGGAACTTGAATACTCGCTCAAAAATCTAAGGGATCCGGCTCTGTGGTGTATTTTATATTCGCAACAAGGTTGCTGTTTTGATAAATGAATTGATTACTTACCCAACGTTCGGGAAGTAAGTCCATCTAATTGAGTCGGCATAAGCGACAGGCCGGGGTACGGTCTATCAAAGTCTAAGTGGCTGGGTGGCAGTCCATCAACGCGTAAGAGGCCGGGTGGCGGTCCAGTACAAGGTCCTTATGTGGCCAGGGTGATGACCGATGGGGGATTCATCCATCTACTAGTAAAAAAGGTTACTTATTGGTATCTTTGCCTGATCAGCAAGATATCGGGTTTATGCCAAAATTCTTTTCTTTCCAAAATTCATTGGATATTACAACTCTGTTCATACTTTACATGATAGAGGTTTTCAGGAAATGTATGAGAGATATATATATGGATATATATATATATCGGGACTTAATGAAGTATCTCGTAACTTCATTTCATTCAATAATATTTCAAAGATTGAATCTATTCAAGTCTTATCTTGTATTCTCATCTATGTGATGAACTTTTGAAACTAATTATAACTTGAATGGTGGTAGTTCAAGTAGTATTCGGAAAGATATAAGTAAATTGGAGTATCTTGTAACTTCATCTTTTAAACTTATATCTAGTAAATGATTATCTTGTGTGTGTCAAAGATTTTCGGAAAAATGTTGAGACAAGGTTAGATATATGAGATCACCTTGCAACGATATTTTTATACAGTTATAAACTGGAACTCTGTGTATATTATACACGTCAGAGGATTTCAAAGATTGTGAAAAGTATATATGTACATATACTGAATATATTGCGACTTCATCGCATTAAGATATCAAACTTGGTTCATTTCTTTTGACCATGACTTTCATGAGTACTATGAGAAGGCTCATATATTGTTAATCATTATACATATTATTTTGGTGGGCTTGCTGCTCACCCTTGCTTTCTTCTTTCATCACATAACAACAGATAGAAAAGATGAACAGGACCAAGCTCCCGATTCGCAAGCGATTAGGAAACGTTCCGCAGTTTCCTATAGGCGTTGCTGTCGCTGTAGCTGAGGTAGGAACTACCAATAGGCTAGGCTTTCAACTTTTGATGTACCAGACTTATGTATCTTTATCAATTGTAATAATGGCAAAGAAATGTAAATTTATTCAGAAACCCTTTTAAGGTGTATTGGCATATAATTGTGAAGTAAAATGACTTGTGATTATTTTTTGGATATTCATCTCTGAGACTATAACTTGTGGTGTGTGTGTTTATTGTGGGGTCACAGTATAGAGTAGTTGATTATTTATTAAGATTGGGTGTTATTAAGGGAAATGGAACTCGTGACAACCCGGATCCCCGACCCCGGATTTGGGGGTGTTACAGAAGTGGTATCAGAGCTAAGCATTATAAACCTCAGAGATGATGTGACGATATAATAATAAACTCACAAAGATAATAAGAACTCTTGCCAAGTTCATAGTCAGGCTACCTAACGTAGTACTGACAGTTAAAACCCTTACGGGAACCCTTATAAATATCGTGATAGTAACATGGTTCGTTCTCGTATAGGGCAGCGGGGCACCGAACCTTGAGGTTCAGGAGCATCAGCATGAGGATGTTTTATTAGAAGTTGGAGATCAAATTGTGAATCCGATAGAGTACCCTAATAAGGGACCGGATGAGATTCATATTGAGAATGTTGTGGTTGAGGATGTTATTCCGGAAAGGATTGTGGCTGAGGAGGATCTCATGGAGGATCCTGATGAGAATGAAGAGAGGACCGCTGAGGAATTGCTGACCGTAGTCAGGGCGACTACCAGAGCAAGAATGGCCGCGAGGGTGGCACTAGAGGATGAAGAGTTACCAAGGGCACAAAAGTTAATGAGGGCAGAAGGAGTAGGGCCTTCCACGGCACCAATTATACCAGTATCAGACCCTCTTCCAGAGGTTCCTGTAGACATCCATGAGGTTCCACCAATTCATGTTCCATCCCCGGTACAGAGCCCAGCACCTACTGAGGAAATGCCACATTTATCTCCTGCACCATTGTCACCTGATATCGTGCTTGGTTATCCATTTGGATCTCCTGGGTCTGCGCCACCTGCACCCCATGGACTGCTAGATGCTACCACTCAGGCTTCTCTTATCGCCAATTATCATATGACGTTGGATGGCCTGTCTGAGGCCCGTAATGTTAGAAGTGATCTGTTGGACCGACTTACTGCACCAAGGATTGAGGGCGGAGTACTTCCGGCAGGATTAGCGTATAGCATGGAAAGGATTGAGGCTACCACCCGTGTTACAGCTAGAGGCCATCTTGAGGGTCAGATTGATCCAGCTCTACTTGCAACTATCTTAGACCTCATCACCGCTTTAATGGAGCAGGTTAGGGATGTTGTGCGTGCCCGCATTTCTTAATCCATGATAGTGTGCAGAGTCTGAGCAATCTGACAAGAATTTCATGCAGCACCGCTTTTGGAGGATTAGCCTAAGTTATGGATGATTAGTTTTAATGACTAGATGATTATCTATGGTAGTACTTTTGGGATGGAAGCGATCAGATCCAAGGATGTAATTCTCTTTAATGTGTTCAGTTGTTGTACCCTCGAACAAATGGTTATGTATATATTCGTTAATTTCAGTTCAGATCAGTTTGTTTGTGATAAGATCACATCGTTAATTGCTCTATTAACACTTAAGAGAGTGTCATGAAGTTTATCGAACTTGAGAATTCATAATTTGCAATCGTGCAAGGACTGAACGAGGGAAAGACTTAAGCAAAGTAAGTAAGACAAATATCCAGAGATTCTCAAAAATTTTCCAACTAATATGCCCCCACAAGGAATAAGATTAGGGGTAAACCTTGAATGTGATAATCAGGGAGGTTGCAATTAAGATATAAGGAACCCAGAATATACTAAACTGGAAAATGAGGAGTTAAATTAAAAGATGACCCCAATTATGGGGAGTAGGAAGAAATATTTAGACTGAGAAAACAGAAGTCGAGCGAGATCAGGAGACCCGAGACGGTACTCCTATACGGAAAATTCATGAACCTGTCTAAACAGAACTTATACTTTATTCCCAACCACCACCTTGAGGGAAACAATGTAGTGGGAAATTCTTTCAGGACCTCTAAGTCGCTAAGCTCTCAGAGTTCCAAGGAACAAGCTGGCCCAGACGAGGCAAGAACCTGGCTAAAGGAAATAGAGGAATCATTTGAGATTCTAAATGATTGACGAACCACAAAAGACTGTTTTTGTCACTTACCCTCCTAAGAGAGAGACCACCGGCTGGTGAAAGGCCAAGGAAGGCACGGAGCAAGAGATTATAATAAACTGATTTAAGTTCAGTCAATTGTTTTCAGGAAAGTACTTCCCAAGGTTATGGAGATATTGTAAAAGCTTTAGAGCCAGAGCAAAGGCAGATGAGTATGATGAATTATGAATCTAAGTTGTAAAAGTTGTCAAGATTCGTTCTGAGGACACGAATCCAGAATGACGGGATGTATGAAATCAATGCTTATGTTGTGTTGGTTCATGAAATAATGATAAGAGAAAGGAAAATAAAAAGAAACTGAAGTGAAAAGGAATATAAAGGCAGTAGAGTGTGAGGAATGATAAAGGAATTGGGTATGAGAAAACCCTAAAGACTCGTAGCAATAGAAATAAAAAAGTATGTAATCGTCAGGATGAGGGTGATTCACCATGAGTTAAAATTGATGGTGGAAGGCATAAGAGATACATATATTTTATCCCCTGTAAGTTGGGAGGATTCGAGGAAACCTTGAGATAGTTCGAAGGATAAATAATAAGACGCGGATAGACTGAGGAGACAAGGAAGTAAGAAATTAGGAAAATTGGATGAAGGAAGTGACCTTCAAGAATATGAAGTGTAAGACCGGTGGCATGATACCCAGAAAGGGAGACGCCAGGTATGAGAGATATCCCAACATTGAGATGACTGTTGAGATAAACAACAAGAGTAAATAAGGAATTATTAAGAAGAAGTTCGTGTTGAACACGACCAATATCTTCCAGAACATCCTTGTTATCGTTACCAAACTAGGCAAGAAAAGCGGATAACCGTTGTTATCTTTTGGAGGCCATATCGATTGACCTCATTTTGAATACAGATGTTATTGTGAAATTAGACATATACTATCGAGGTGGGAATGATGGAATAAGACACCCTTATCAAGGATATATGACTTGATTTATCCATGGAAGGATGCATGTACCTTTTTAAAGGTGGAATTAAGGATAGAACATCAGTAACTTAAAACGAATCCTAGGGGAATGCCTAAAGGTTGGCATTTCACCCTTAATAGGGATAGTATGAGTTTTGACAGTATGAATTGGAAAGGATTAAGGTAATAACAACCTTTAAGAATTAGTGGAGAAATTTTTTCAGAAGTATATATACAATGATTCTGGTATTAATAAATGGTATCTTGATATGCCCTGTATCTAGGGAATACAGGAGGAATGATTCAAGGATAACCTTAGAGGTTTTACAAGGAGAAAGGTAATATTCAAAATTCTCAAGAATAGAAATGTTGATAAAGGAAATATGACGTAATTATAATGATGCCAAGTGGGGCACGTGTTAAACCACGAGAAAGTATGGATCGAACCACTAATGGTGGAAATTGTTCAGGGCAATTAGGACTTAAGATAAAAAGATGTTCTAAGTATGATTAAAAGTCAGTCGTGACAGTGATTAACCTCTAAAGACTGAGGCAATAACTTATGGAAAAAAATAGTGATAATTTTTTTTTTATTTTTACTCATCAGACTTTAAGGAAAACATCTTCACATAAGCTGTGATTGAAATGAGGTAGAAAATTATTTGGAGGTGGTTAAAATGACATTGACTGTAAGGAAATTTTACTATCAGGAAAGGACAAAGAGGTGGCCGACACTTTAAAGGTAAGAGGATAATTATAGGTGCTTGTGCCAAAAGAATACAGTGATGATGGTTAAAGCTATGAAGGTTATATTATGGTTTGGAAGATTGACATTCCTTCTGATGACTGTGCAATACCCAACCGTAATAGTAGTTGGTAAAGGTTTAATTCGTGTAATCGCCATAAGCGGGCTATCTATCTCAGAAGATACTATCTTGAGATAAGCCAGGACCATGTTTAAAAAAGGACTAGACGAACCCTTGAGTTAAGTCTTCTATTTAAGGCATACGATTAAGAATGGTATTAACCTGCTATCGTTGATTTGACTGAAACTCTTCTGCAATTTTATCTACTTCATGTCATGAAAGTACGTCAGAGTTTGGAGTGTTCTTCATGAATTATGATTGGTGGTTATGTTAACTCCTTAGAAGTATTCTATACGACATGTATGGACTCCGTATGGTTAGATATTAAGATTTCATGGAAAGTGAATGATGACAGTAGGTCAGTGGTGGACCATAGTAATGCAGCAATGATTCTGCGAGTAATGAGCTGATTACAACTGTGAGAGTTGTATTGGAATGGATGTTGAGATTGAGTACCACTAATCGGGTCGTGGTAGTGTATAAGTTATCATTGATAGACTAATTAAGTAGAGTATCTATCTATTGAATATTTATTCCCTCTTATGAAAAGAGAGTAGTATTACTATATGAGGAAGGTTGCGGTGCAAGCATAGAATTCTAGTAACGATGAAGTCTAGAATGAGATCCCAGATTCGATTTTCGATATCGAGGGAGTTTCAAAGGTGGCTGTGTATAAGCTCGAGGAAGAGCATGGGTCCATAGAATGATGGACAGAATAGCAAAAATATTTAGGCAGGTGAAATACGATGCTATAATAATTGATGTTGATATAAATACATATAGTTTTGTCCTCCTATGACAAACCTCTACAGTTCAGAGGTAGATTCCAAGCCAGATATTTTATGGCAATAATTTTTTTTTTACGAATATACAATTCTCTTCAGTTCATTCTTTTCTCTTCTTTTCATTTCATGTAAGCTGAGAAGAACAACCCTTCCAGAATGGGAGGTATTGCCGAATGACTATCTATCTGTGTGATAGAAGCCTAGTAGGATACCATCTATTGTTCAATTGCTTGTCAAGTACTAAAGGCTGGCCACCTTCTGTACTAACAATGCGATATAACAAGTATTCATGATCATAGTGATCTCTCAATAAATTCTTTTACTTCTATATGAAGGATTAAGCTTTCGAAGATAGAAGCAGCTGAAAAAGGAGTAGTAAAGTTATGGTGGTATTCGGAATGGAAACACATTCGTGATACTAAGGTTGACGAGGTTATTAAAAGGTTATAGAACGCTAACGAGCAAAAGTATAACCAGTATAATATTAGGAACGGAATGTAGTAGCGATTACGAACTGGAAAAGAATGGGTATTGAGAAGCAAAAGCTCTAATGCTAAAAGCTATAATGAGAGTCTGTGCAATAGAATTGAAAGAAATTGGAATGATCACTTAACACGGATTGAGTTTTCTTACGACAATAGATCATATGTCATTATCGAGTTGTCGCCTTATGAGATCCTTGAGGGAAGACAATGTCGATCTCCCTTATATTAGGATGAAGTTGTAGAGCGCAAGATGCTCGGACCCGCAGTAGTCCAAAGGACCAAGGATATAATAGATCTAATCAGAGGACGGCTGGTAGTAACCCAAGATGGACATAAGAAGTATGTTGATTTGACACGAAAGGACAAAGAATAGGAAGTAGGGGACCTAGTGTTGTTAAAGGTATCCCCTTGGAAACCCTTGGAAAGGATTGATGAGATTCGGAAAGAAAGGAAAGCTAAGTCCACAATTTGTTGGACCCTTGGATATATTAAGAAGTATTGGGAAGTTAGCATATGAGCTAGCCTTACCCCAGAACATATAGCAAGTCATAACGTGTTTCACGTATCAATGTTAAGGAAGTGTAATTCGGATGCCAGATAAATAGGGGCATATGAGCGCATAGACATGCAACCAGACGTAACCTATATGGAGCGACCAGGAAGGGTTATAGATTGAAAAAGGAACAAGTGCTTAGGAGAAGGGTTATCAAACTATTCGGAGTTTGATGGAAGAACCACAATGTGGGAAAATTTACTTGAGAGTTAGAAAGTGTAATGCTAAGAGAGTATCCCTATTCATTTTCTATCTGATTCCGGGACGGAATCCTTTTAAGGAGGGGAGACTGTAATAACCCCAATTTTTGAAAATTTTTGAAACCCTTATGAATAGTGATTTTGCAGATTATGCTAAATGAGAAAACTTTTCATGCCACACTATGTAGGGGTTCTTTTATTGATCTTCTGAGATATTATTAGTACTCTATGTGGTATATAAGTGTATGTAAAGATCGTCAGAATCCAAATCCGAACACTTTGATTTTTCCCGGAAATCCACTAGATACGGAAAGAATTGAGTATAAGGTAACAGGATAAAAAGGATTTAAAATAAAGGATTATAAGAGAGGATCATAAAAGGATTATAATGTATTGAGAAAGGTTAAGGAAACCCAGGTAATAAGATCCCGGGTATGATCCCTCAAACGAGAAACGAGAACGAAAGTTAAGCGAACCGTATAACAGATCAGCGGTCATTAGGCAAACAATTAGGAAGTTAATCAAGGAGGTTAGGGATGATGAGGTCATCCAACCAATAAGAAGAGGGCAAGTAAGGGAAGATGACATCATAAGCATGACATAAGCATGACATAGGAGGGAAGGAGGTGTGGATGAATGATAACCACACAAAGTTCAAGGTTATTAAGGTAATTAACCAAAATCTAAACAAAAACAACCAATGAAAAACAAATCAAAGCAAAAACACAAAATCATCTCTTTCTTCCAAGCTTGCTCTCGGCTTTTCCCCATTTTCAAGAAGAAGAATTTCAAAATTCAAGTTCCAAGCTTCCTTAATTGGTAAGATAATTATCTAGTACTCCTTACGCATAGATATAGCTATTCCATGAGTTTAAGCTTCAAATTCCTTCACAATCTCTTCCAATAATTCAAGGAAGAAGATGGTGAATAGTAACTTTCAAAGAAATAACTTTAGTTTCTTGAATTTTTATGAAAGTTTAAGGTTATACAAGCAAGGATCAAGGTTCTTTAGGCATTCAAAGCTCTTGTGATTGTGTTAAGAAGCTTCAAGAAGGTATAAACTCCAAACCCTAGCTTTAGTTTTGAGTATTTAGGAATTTTTATGAGTAATATAGTATATGTGAAGCATGAAGCTTGTTTGTTTAGAGTTTGGGTTGGAGTGGTAGTGGTATGAATGTCGAATCTTGTTGATTTGTTAAAGGAATTAAGTATAGTTTAAGTTCATGATGAGAATAACATAAATTGGAAGCACTTGAGGTGTTGGGACTGTTGTAGTGTGTTTTGGATGGATGTTGGTTGTATGAATGAATTGGGATTGATTGGTGATTGATTTGGATTGGTTTAAATTTGGGAAATCGCGTAAACATAGCCGTCATAATGCCCGATTTACTTTAAACTGTTTTTGTTCTTAACATTAGGACCCGTGCACTCACTGCTAGGTTTTGACCATTGCCATGTTTAGATAGTTCATGTTACGAGCTTCGTTTTGATATGTGGTTCGTTTGAATCCGATGTATGGTTTAGGAGAAACGACCGTTTTAAGTAACGGCGTTTCGCGACCGAACCATTACCCCTCGCCTTACTTTGAAACCTTGGTTAAGGACCTTAAGTGACTAATTGGGATAAGAAACAATTATGTAAAGTGTATTAGGAAGTTGGTAAGGTACTCGCGAAAGAATCGCCTGAAAACCCTTAATGGTTAATTTATTTAAAATGGTGGAGCCGAGGGTACTCGAGCGACTTAAGTAAATCGTTAAGCGCGAAAGCGAACATTAGGACTCTAAATGGTTAAAGTCTAGTTTCTTAAGCGACCGGGGTCTAATTCTGACTTATGTTGTTGTTCATAGGTTATCAGACCCACTCTAAGCTTAAGTCTATCTGGGAGCACTCAGGCAAGTTTTCTACCCGTATAACTGCTGTTATGATGTATATGTGTATATGCATGATCTTGTGATAAATGCATATTTGTTATTAGCAAATTCTTGCGATATATTGGAGCATGTGATATGGTATATATGCATGCCTGTTTCGTATTTTTGACTTATATATCTGTTTGTTCAAATGCTTATTAGTTGCATAATACCTATGCTAGAGATAAGCAGTAGTTGCGTATACCCTGAGTATAGGGGACCCAAAGGTGAACCCTTTTCTAAAACCGGGAGTAGATGTTCCCGAGTATATGATATATATATATATTTATATATATATATATATATATTGATATGGTTTTTAAAAACTATTAATCGAATAAGGTTTATTCGATAACTTCATATTATTTAATCAATATTACTTGAATATTCATTCGAGGACTTATGACTCCTTTTATTTTATTTAATGAATATTACTTGAATATTCATTCGAGGATTTATTACTCCTTTTATTTTATTTAATGAATATTACTTGAATATTCATTCGAGGACTTATGACTCACTTTATCTTATTTATTGAATATTATTTGAATATTCATTTAAGGACCTATGACTCCGATTATTTACTGAAATATATTCTTTATTTTATTAAAGAATAAGGTGTCGATAATCAAACTTATTTTTGATTATTCAAATAAAGATAGTAGTTTCGTATAAGTATATCTTTGGTTATTTAATACTCATTTCAAGTATAAGTTTTACAACTTCTACTTCAAGTTATTTATATAGAGATTATCCTTATGGGAATATTATTTAATAATATTCAGATATTTTCTAATATATCGGGATTGATTTACTTTATTAAATCAGCATTACTCCAAACACTCTTTAAAGTATTTTCGAGTCTTCAAAATGATTTTTAAAGGTTAGAGCGGATCCCAAAACTCGTTTTCAAATTTAAGATCTTCCTTTTTGAAGGGGACTTGAATACTCGCTCAAAAATCTAAGGGATCCGGCTCTGTGGTGTATTTTATATTCGCGACAAGGTTGTTGTTTTGATAAATGAATTGATTACTTACCCAACGTTCGGGAAGTAAGTCCATCTAATTGAGTCGGCATAAGCGACAGGCCGGGGTACGGTCTATCAAAGTCTAAGTGGCTGGGTGGCAGTCCATCAACGCGTAAGAGGCCAGGTGGCGGTCCAGCACAAGGTCCTTATGTGGCCAGGGTGATGACCGGTGGGGGATTCATCCATCTACTAGTAGAAAAGGTTACTTATTGGTATCTTTTCCTGATCAACAAGATATCGGGTTTATGCCAAAATTCTTTTCTTTCCAAAATTCATTGGATATTGCAACTCTGTTCATACTTTACATGACAGAGGTTTTCAGGAAATGTATGAGAGATATATATATATATGGATATATATATATATATCGGGACTTAATGAAGTATCTCGTAACTTCATTTCATTCAATAATATTTCAAAGATTGAATCTATTCAAGTCTTATCTTGTATTCTCATCTATGTGATGAACTTTTGAAACTAATTATAACTTGAACGGTGGAAGTTCAAGTAGTATTCAGAAAGATATAAGTAAATTGGAGTATTTTGTAACTTCATCTTTTAAACTTATATCTAGTAAATGATTATCTTGTGCGTGTCAAAGATTTTCGGAAAAACGTTGAGACAAGATTAGATATATGAGATCACCTTGCAACGATATTTTTATACAGTTATAAACTAGAACTCTGTGTATATTATACACGTCAGAGGATTTCAAAGATTGTGAAAAGTATATATGTACATATACTGAATATTTTGCGACTTCATCGCATTAAGATATCAAACTTGGTTCATTTCTTTTGACCAAGACTTTCATGAGTACTATGAGAAGGCTCATATATTGTTAATCATTATACATATTATTTTGGTGGGCTTGCTGCTCACCCTTGCTTTCTTCTTTCATCACACAACAACTGATAGAAAAGATGAACAGGACCAAGCTCCCGATTCGCAAGCGATTAGGAAACATTCCGCAGTTTCCTATAGGCGTTGATGTCGCTGTAGCTGAGGTAGGAACTACCAATAGGCTAGGCTTTCAACTTTTGATGTACCAGACTTATGTATCTTTATCAATTGTAATAATGGCAAAGAAATGTAAATTTATTCAGAAACCATTTTAAGGTGTATTGGCATATAATTGTGGAATAAAACGACTTGTGATTATTTTTTGGATATTCATCTCTGAGACTATAACTTGTGGGGTGTGTGTTTATTATGGGGTCACAGTACAGAGTAGTTGATTATTTATTAAGATTGGGTGTTATTAAGGGAAATGGAACTCGTGACAACCCGGATCCCCGACCCCGGATTTGGGGGTGTTACAGTTAGAGCTAATCAAGAATTATGATTAGGAGATTCTTTATCATTCAGGGAAAGCCAATGTGGTGGTTGATGCCCTTATTAAAAAGGAGAGACTCAAGATGATAATGTCTTTGGGAGAGTTTATAAGAGATTTTGTGAAAATGGAAATAGAAGTAAAGGTAATCGGAGCCGGTACCGAAAAGCTGTTTGAGATTGCAATACAGCCCGAATTATTGGAAAAGAACATATTGTGCCAGAAAAAGTGATGAATGAAGGCAGAGAGCCAACAAATAGATAAGAGATTAATACCGAGAAAGATGATAAGGGAATAATGAGGTATTCCTACAGAATTTGGGTTCCAAATGTTCAAGAGCTTAAAGATGAGATCTTAGATGAAAGCTAGTTTGAGGAATAAGATTTAGAGCAAACCCTAGACGTGATAGTCAGGGAGGTCGCCATCAAGATAGAAGGAACCCATAACATAATGAAGTGGAAAATAAGGATTTAAAATATGTAGGATGACCCCGATTATGGGGAGGAGGAGGGAACGTTCAGACTAAGGAAACAGAAGTCGAGTAAGGAAAGGAGACCCGAGACGGTACTCCTATACGACAATTTATGGACCTTTCTAGACAGAACTTAGACTATTATCCCCAACCACCACCTTGAGGAAACAATGCGGTGAGAAACTCTTTCAGGACCTTTAAGTCGCTAAGCTCTCAGAGTTTCAAGGAATAAGCTGACCCAGTCGAGGCAAGAGCCGGGCTAAAGGAAATATAAGAATTATTTGAGATTCTAAATGATTGACGAATCACAAAAGACTGTTTTTGTCACTTACCCTCCTAAGAGAGAGGTCACCCGCTGGTGAAAGGCCAATGAAGGCATGGAGCA
Organism: Apium graveolens; assembly: GCF_009905375.1. Taxonomy (NCBI): domain Eukaryota; kingdom Viridiplantae; phylum Streptophyta; class Magnoliopsida; order Apiales; family Apiaceae; genus Apium; species Apium graveolens. The sequence continues at coordinate 179,114,857 of NC_133657.1, forward strand.
AGAGATTATAATAAACTGATTTAGGTTCAGTCAATTGTTTTCAGGAAAGTACTTCCCAAGGTTATGGAGATAGTGTAAAAGCTTTAGAGCCAGAACAAAGGCAGACGAGTATGATGAATTATGAATCTAAGTTGTAAAAGTTGTCAAGATTCATTCTGAGGACACGAATCCAGAATGACGGGATGTTTGAAATCAATGCTTATGTTGTGTTGGTTCATGAAATAATGATAAGAGAAAGGAAAATAAAAAGAAACTGAAGTGGAAAGGAATATAAAGGCAATAGAGTTTGAGGAATGATAAGGGAGTTGGGTATGAGGAAACCCTAAAGACTCGTAGCAATAGAAATAGAAAAGTATGTAATCGTCAGGATGAGGTTGATTCACCATGAGTTAAAATTGATGGTTGAAGGCATAAGAGATGCATATATTTTATCCCCTGTAAGTTGGGAGGATTCGAGGAAACCTTGAGATAGTTTGAAGGATAAATAATGAGACGCGGATAGACTGAGGAGACAAGGAAGTAAGAAATTAGGAAAATTGGATGAAGGAAGTGACCTTCAAGAATGTGAAGTGTAAGACCGGTGGCTTGATACCCAGAAAGGGAGACGCCATGTATGAAAGATATCCCAACATTGAGATGACTGTTGAGATAAATAACAAAAGTGAATAAGGAATTATTAAGAAGAAGTTCACATTGAACACGACCAATATCTTCCAGAATATCCCTGTTGTTATTACCAAATTAGGAAAGCAAGGCGGAAAAAAAACCGTTGTTATCTTTTAGAGGCCATATGAATTGACCTCAGTTTGAATAAGGATGTTATTGTGAAATTAAGTATAGACTATTGAAGTGAGAATGATTGAATAAGGTAATCTATCAAGTATATATGACTTGATTTATCTATGGAAGAGTGTAAGTATCTTTTAAAGGTGGAATTAAGGATAAAACCCTGATAACTTGAAATGAATCCTAGGGGAATGCATAAAGGTTGGCATTTTACCCTTAATAGGGACATCATGAGTTTTGACAGTATGAATTGGAAAGGATTAAGGTAACTACAAACTTTAAGGATTAGTGGAGAAATTTTTCAGAAGTATATAGACAATGATTCTGGTATTAGTAAATGGTATCTTGATATGCCCTGTGCCTAGGGTGTACCTGATGAAGGATTTAAGGATAGCCTTAGAGGTCTTACAAGGAGAAAGGTAATATTCAAAGTTCTCAAGAATAGAAATTTTGATGAAGGAAATATGACGTAATTATAATAATGTCAGGTGGGGAACGTGTTGAACCATAAGAAAGTATTGATCGATCCAATGAGGGTTGAGATTGGTGAAAACAAGAAGGACCCAAGATAAGAGACGTCCTAAGTAAGATCGAGAGTCAGTCGTGGCAATGTTCACATCTAAAGACTAAGGCAATGACTTATGGATAAATGGTGATTTTTTTTCTCACCAGGACTTAAGAGAAGCATTTTCACATAAGCAGTGATTGAAATGAGGTAGAAAATTTAGTTGTAGGTGGTTAAAATGACATTGATTGTAAGGAAATTTTACTATCAGGAAAGGCCAAAGAGGTGGCCAACACTTTAAGTGTAAGAGGACAATTATCGGCGCTCGTGTCATAGGAATACAGTGATAATGGTTAATTCCGTGAAGGTTGTATTATGGTGTGAAAGATTGACATTCCTTCTGATGACTGTGCGGTACTCAACCGTAATAGTAGTTTGGTAAAGATTTAATTCATGTAATCGCCGTGAGCGGGCTTTCTATCTTAGAAGGTCCTATCTTGAGATAAGCCAGGATCATGTTATGAAAGGACTAAATGAACCTTTGAGCTTCATGTTTCCCAGTAAAGAAATATGGTTAATAATGGTATTAGCCTGCTATCGTTGCTTTGATTGAAACTCTTCTGTAATTTTATTTGCTTCATGTCATGTATGTACGTCAGGATCAGGAATGTTCTTCACGAATCATGAATGGTGATTATGTTAGCTCCTTAGAAGGATTCGATATGATATGAATGGACTCCGTATGGTTAGCTATTAAAACTTCATGGAAAACGAATGACTACAGTAGGTCAACGGTGGGCCATAGTAATGCATGAATGATTCTGCGAGTAATGAGCCGATTACTTACAACCGTGAGAGTTGTATTGGAATTGATGTTGAGAGTGAGTACCACTAATCGGGTCATGGTGGTGTATAAGTTATCATTGATAAGCTAATTAAGTCGATTATCTACCTATTGAATACTTATTCCTTCTTATTAATAGAGAGCCGTATTACTATACGAGGAAGGTTGTGATGCAAGCATAGAATTCTAATAACGATGACGTCTTGAATGAAATCCCAGATTCGATTTTCGATGTCGAGGGAGTTTCAAAGGTGATTATTTATAAGCTCGAGCAAGAGCATGGGTCCATAGAATGATGGACGGAATAGTAAATATTCAGACACGTGAAATACGATGCTATAATACTTGATGTTGATATATATACGTATATGTTTTGTTCTCCTATGACAAACCTCTATAGTTCAGAGGTAAATTCCAAGCCAGATATTTTGTGGCAGTATATTTTATATATATACACAATTCTCTTCAATTCTTTCTTTTCTCTCCTTTTCATTTCATATAAGCTGAGAAGAACAACCCTTCCAGAAGGGGAGGTATTGTCGAATGACTATCTATCTGTGTGATAGAAGCCTAGCAGGATACCATCTATTATTTAATTGCTTGTCAAGTACTAAAGGCTGGCCACCTTCTGTACTAACTATGCAATGTAACAAGTGTTCATGATCATAGTGATCTCTCAATAAATTCTTTTACTTCTATATGAAGGACCAAGCTTCGAAGATGGAGGCAGCTAGAGATGAAGTGGTACCAAGTATGGTGGTATTCTGATTCTAACACGTTCGTGATACTAAGGTTGACGCGATTATTAAAAGGTTATAGAACACTAATGAGCAAAAGTTTAATCAGTATAAAATTTGGTACGGCAGATAGTAACAATTACGAACTGGAAAAGAGTGGGTATTGAGAAGCAAAAGTTGTAGATCTAGATGAGATAATGAGAGTCTGTACAATAGACTTGAAAGAAATTTGGAATGATCACTTAACTCGGATTGAGTTTTCTTATGATAATCGATCGTATGTCAGTATCGAGGTATCACCTTATGAGATCCTTAAGGGAAGACAATGTCGATCTCCCTTATGTTAGGATGAAGTTATAGAGCGCAAGATGCTCGGACCCGCAGTAGTCCAAAGGACCAAGGATATAATAGATCTAATCAGAGAGGACGGCTGGTAGTAGCCCAAGATGGACATAAGAAGTATGTTGATTTGACACGAAAGGACAAAGAATAGGAAGTAGGGGACCTAGTGCTGTTATAGGTATTCCCTTGGAAAGGATTGATATGGTTCGGAAAGAAAGGAAAGCTAGGCCCACGAATTGTTGGACCCTTGGATATATTAAGTGTAACGCCCTCCAGACCCGGGGTATAAGTCTGGGGGATACTAGCTAATCACCAAACCTGTATAATCTGATTAACAAATAATAAATAAATGACACTAAACCCCTTTAACACTAACCAGGATCTTTTTAGGTTAAAGTATGAAAACAAGAACTGCTAACTACTTTTATTACAAACCAACATTCAAAATCTCACAAACTCTTTTTTTATTACAAACCATTGTCTAATTTATTTTTAAACTAAGTTAATCTTTTATTCAAACACACACACTATTTATCAACACTCCACCTGCTCGGGCAACTCAAAACTTTCTTCCTGAATTGGGATCAACACCTTGGGTATGAGAGGATCCCGAGGCTTGACCCGCTTCTTTACCACTCGAGTCCTGATGGGTTTCATATTCCTTCTTAACTGAAAATAATAAGGTGAATAACAATAAAAGGGTGAGCCAAAAATTGCTCAACAAGTCCATAAAATATAGATAGTGTTAAAGCAATGTAATTGAATCCGTAACCCGGGTATATCTGCAAAGATATAACCCCACGAGAATAGAAAGAAGGCCATTACTGGCAATTACAAATGAACTAAACTGGACTCAAGTTCGCAGCTATACCCTGCTGATCAGCCAGGATACAGTGCAGATCGATATCTCACTATATAAATCCTGTCGGGCACCCAGGCACTACGGTCTATCTCAAGGATCCGGTTATGTCCTGGTTCTTAGAATTAAGTAGACTTAATCCCAAAAGTAGTATTATCCGGTCACTGGAATAGCAACCGGAACAATCAGTATGCTTTGATATATTCTAATCACCAGAATATATCAATATTTGTGAGTAACAATTGGAATATGAATAATGAATTCAAATGAAGAGAATAATTCAAGAATCGAACTGAAATATGAACAAAAGAATTAAAGGAGTACAAGCGTAATAAGAATTTGAAATGAATATTACTATTCTGAAAGTAGAATAGGGGAGAAACTTGCCTTCTACGCGACTCACTGCAATTAAATCAATTTCGTCTATCACCTACTCGACATGCCTTGCTGGCTTAGCTTCTGTTAGCAAAATAGACTGGTTAAGTCATTTTGTACTTCAATTGGATCTTGAATCGACTTCATTTCGTTCCTATTATCTACCCATACGCTTATGACTGACTCTTATATTACATATAAGCAAGTTAGACTCGATTAACCACATAATATGCATAAGCACATATGCACATAATCATTTTTATAGTTAAAATAATTTTTAGAATCAAAATTGACTCACTGATTGCTTCGCTGATCACCTTCTGCCTCATTTCCCATTTTCCCATAATTTTTCGGACTCGTCTCAGCACGCATTTCGACTGATAATCAAGCAATTAATAAGGTCAACTAATTTCTAGAAGAAATTAGGTCTTCTTATTATTTTTAATGAAAATAATTCATTTTTCTAAGTAAAATGGCTTTCGTTTCACTCGAATCGGACAAACGGTTGAATTATTATCAATTAAACACTGTTAATTCAATTTATTATTCAATATAAATAATTATTACAAAGTTTTAAATCCTAAAATAATTATTTAAGAAAATTCAAAGTCAAAAATAATTTTTCTATAATTTTTGGAGTTAAAATGAATAAGTTATGATTTATTGAAAGTTATTTGATTAATTATCGGAATAATTAATCACCTTTAATGATTTAATAAATAAATAACTAATAAATAATTAATAAGTAATTATTTAATAATTTAAAAATATTAATCCCTAATTATTAGGATTAATCACAATTTATTGCAAATATTTATAATTTATTATAATTTATTTGATTAGATCGATTATTTACAAATAAATAATCGATACAATCAACTGATACAATAACTATCGAATAAATAAACTATTATCAGTATCAGAATTCAACTCAACGATCCACTACTCGTATTTCTACGAGTTATACGCATTTCTCGCAAAATCATCGAAACATTACAGTTATTATTACAATTTATGCGACTTAAATTAACTATCTGTATTTAATTACCCGCTACGAGTAATTATTACGATATTTTACGAATAATTAACTATCGTCTGAATAATAATAATAATAATAATAATAATAATAATAATAATAATAATAATAATAATAATAATAATAATAATAATAATAATAATCGAACTTATCGTTCAATCATCCGTATAATTACAAGTTATACGTTTTATTCCCCTAATTATCAAATCTTTAATCATAATATTCGATTAATTTCTTTAATCCTTATTTATTAAGTAATTACTTAATTACTAAATAATAAATAGATAAATGATTAAATAAATAATTAAATACTTAATTAAATCACTAAATTCGAATTTATAAATTAATAAAATAATTTAGGAACTATTAATAATATTTTACAGAATTTAAAACTAATTTTTAATTGATTTTCAGAATTAATAAAACTAATTTTATTTTATAAAAATATAATTAAATAATTAAAAATCCAGAAACATTTGTCAGAAACCAACCATCTGACAAAACAGATCAAAACCGGGTTAACCAAACGGGTCAATCGGGTTGGAATCCGGGTCAGTGAAGAACACCATCGGAATTTGGGTTTAAACCCAGAATCCGGCGACTTCACCGGACTCCGGCGAGTCTGATTCGGGGTCAAAAACACATCGTCTGAAATCGTTTTTAATCCCAAATCACTGCAAATCACTTCCCCAACCTAATTCAGGCCAAAGTCAATCAGAAACATCCCTGGATATCATTCTCCGATCAAAACCGACTTCAACTCCGGCCAAAAACCTATCTTTTGATTCTGTAAACCAAACTCAATGTTCTATAGTGCAAATCAAAGCTAAGAACATATACAATCAAAGCCCTAACCTTTCAAGAACCAAAGATTCACAGAAAATATCGAGTTGTGATTTGAAAATTCAGTATAAATCCTAGAAATCGTGAATCACTATACAGACATCGTTTAATCAATTAAACACCATGAATCGACTGTAAATCATCTAACAAAGCTATATCAATCATCAAAACATCAAAATAACCCTGAAATCAAAAAGGCCTAATTCGAACATAAACCCTAGAAATCGAAAATCAAAAACTACGAATTAAAACGTGAAATTGATGCTAGAAATGGAAATAACAGATCAAAACCTTTATTTTGGTTACTGGAATCACACGATTTGATGAAGAAATCAGCTGGAAATCACGGTTTGATTCTCGACCCGATTCAAGTTCTTCCCAACCCGAATTTCAGAGAAAATTCTGATTTTTAATGATTTATTAATTATAATTAATTAATAATTAGGCTATTTATAGTAGTAAAATTAATACTCCTAAATAAAATTAAGGGGCTAATTATACACCTAATAAAAATATTTGGCCCTAATTTTTAATTTTTTAGTATTAAAATTTAATTTATAAATATTTTATATATGCAATATATATGCCAAAATTTCCCAAAAATTGTGAATAATGCAAAAATACAAAGAAATGGTATAAATAAAAGTCCTATAATTTTATAAAAATAAAAATGTGATTTTTGTGGGGTTTTTAACACCCAATGGGGCCCGGAAAAGTCATTTTTCGCAAAACGAGAAAATTTATAAAATATCTAGATGTTTAGAATAAGGCGATGGTAAAAGCCGTTTGATGAAAAATAAGGCCCATTATTTTATTTGAAATACTGGCTTTAAAATCGTTGTTTGGGTCATAAAATGTTTGAAATGAAACCTATGAATGCGAAATAAAACATCTGAAAAATACCTTAAAAATACAGAAATGACACGGAATGCACGTAGCACGTAACCCTTAGGGTTTAACAGATAATCGCACATAATTGACATATTAATACACATAATTTTATTATAAATATGATATACTACAACATTAATTTCCCGGTCGTTACATCTTTCCCCCCTTAATAGGATTCTGCCCCTAGAATCTTCTACGAAAATAAAAGAGGGTATTTCTCTAACATTTCACTTTCAAGTTCCCAGGTTGATTCTTCAACCATAGGATTTCTCCACAACACTCGCACTAAATATACAGACTTATTTCTCAATACTTTCTCTCGCCGATCTAAAATCCTTACCGGTTGTTCTACAAAAGATAAATCAGGTTGGATATCTATCGGTTCATACTCTATTACATGCCTAGAATCAGGATTATATCGCTTAAGCATCGACACGTGAAACACATGGTGAATATGTTGCATATGAGGCGGTAAAGCTAATTCATACACAACTTTTCCCACTTTCTTCAAAATTTCAAGCGGTCCGACGTATCGTGGTTTCAATTTACCCTTATTGCCAAATCTGGTCAATCCTTTCCATGGCGATATTTTAAGTAATACATTTTCTCCTTCCTGATAGTCCATATTCTTCCTTGCTTGGTCTGCATATTTGCGTTACCTGTTTTGTGCTGCATCGAGTCGTTTCCGAATACGTTCAATCTTTTCTTTAGTCTGTTGGATTAATTCTGGACCCAAAATCTTCCGTTCTCCAACTTCATCCCAATGTACTGGTGATCTGCACTTTCTTCCGTATAATGCTTCGTACGGTGGCATTCCAATGCTTGCGTGATAGCTGTTATTATAAGAAAATTCCACCAAAGGTAAATGCTCATCCCAACTGCCTTCGAAATCAATCGCACAAACTCGTAGCATGTCTTCAATTGTTTGGATAGTTCTTTCACTTTGCCCATCGGTTTGCGGATGATACGCAGTACTCATGTTTAATTTTGTTCCAAGGCATTCTTGAAATTGTCTTCAAATTCTTGAGTTGAAACGAGGATCTCGATCAGACACGATAGATATTGGAACTCCATGTCGCATCACAATTTCCTTGAGATACAAATGCACTAGCTTGTCAAGCGAAAAACTTTCGTTAATTGGTAGAAAATGTGTCGACTTCGTGAGTCTGTCAATGATTACCCATATCGCATCATGATTTGCCCTAGTCCTCGGTAGTCCTACTACAAAATCCATCGCTAGATATTCCCATTTCCATTCTGGAATGTCTAACGGTTGTAATAATCCGCTCGGACGTTAATGTTCCGCTTTAACTCGCTGGCATGTGTAGCATTTACTTACCCATTCTGCTATTTCCTTTTTCATATTTGGCCACCAAAAGTTTTCCTTCAGATCGCGATACATCTTTGTGCTTCCTGGATGAATGGAATACTTCGATCTGTGTGCATGTCGCAATATTTCTTCTTTTAATTCTGCCATGTTAGAAATCCAGATTCTCGATACAAAGCATAAAATTCCTTCATTATCCTTCTGAGTTGTGATCTCTTCTCCCGTTAGGTCGTCATCTTGACTCATCACTTCTTCTTGACAACGACGAATCTTCTCTAGCAACTCTGGTTGGAAAGTCATAGCGTAGATAGCTTCTACAGATTCATTGGGAATACGAATCTCGATTTCTAATTTGTCGAATTCCCTAGCTAATTCTTCGCATGAAGTTAACCGATTCAATGTTTCTTTCCTGCTCAGCGCATCTGCTACAATATTTGCTTTCCCTGGATAATAACTGATTGTGACATCATAATCCTTTATCAATTCCAGCCATCGACGTTGATGCATGTTTAATTCTTTTTGCGTAGAGATATACTTCAGACTTTTATGATCCGTGTAAATTTCGTATTTTTCACCGTAGAGATAATGTCTAAATACGATCGCTGCCAATTCCAGGTCATTAGTGGGATATTTCTGTTCATGAGGTTTAAGTTGTCTCGAAGCATATGCGATGACGTTACCGTGCTGCATCAATACACATCCTAGTCTGCGATACGAAGCGTCGCTGTAAATGACAAAATTCCCTTGCTCGTCTGGCAAGACTAGTACCGGTGCGGTTACTAACCGATTCTTCAGTTTATCCTTCCATATGAACTTTTCACTTTTTCGAGTTAACTTGGTCAACGGGCTTGCTATTTTCGCAAAATCTTTAACAAATCTTCAATAATATCCTGCCAATCCCAAGAAACTTCGAACCTCTGTCAGTGTCTTTGGTCTTTCCCAATTTAACACAGCTTCAATCTTTGCTGGATCGACTTGGATGCCTTCTCTACTGATGATATGCCCTAGAAATTGTACTTTCTTTAACCATAATTCACATTTTGAGATTTCGTGTACAGTTGCTCTTTCCTCAGAATTTCCAAAGCTATCCTCAAGTGCTCTGCATGCTCTTCTTCCATCTTGGAATAAATTAAGATGTCATCAATGAATACAATCACGAATGTGTCCAAGTATTTCTTGAATACTCTGTTCATCAAATCCATGAATGCAGCTGGCACGTTTGTCAATCCGAATGCCATTACAAAAAACTCGTAATGCCCATATCTTGTACGAAACGCAGTCTTTGGAATATCTTCGGCTTTAATCTTCAATTAATGATAGCCTGATCGCAAATCTATCTTTGAAAACCATGCAGCTCCTTTTAGCTGATCAAACAAATCGTCGATTCTCGGTAGCGGATACTTGTTTTTGATGGCGAGCTTATTCAACTCCCGATAGTCGATCCATAATCGCATGCTGCCGTCCTTCTTCTTCACGAATAACACCGGTGCACCCCATGGGGATACACTAGGTCGTATGATGCCTCGGTCTAGCAGATCTTGCAGTTGCGTTGATAATTATTTCATCTCGACTGGAGCCATTCGATATGGAGCTTTCGACACTGGTTCTGTGCCTAGTGCTAGATCAATCGTGAACTCGATTTCTCGATCTGGAGGTAACCCTGGAAGCTCGTCTAGAAAGACGTCCAGAAATTCACACACAACTGGAATGTCTTATATTCCAGGACTTCCCTTTTCAGTATCTAACACGTAAGCTATGTACACCTCACATCCTTGTCGAAGCAATCTTTTGGTCTGCATTACTGTAAGAAATTTCTTTCGATGTTTTTCACCCTTGAATATTATCGTTGCATTTTCCGTAGTTCACAATTTGACTTTCTTGTTCGCGCAGTCTATCTGAGCATTATGACATGCTAACCAATCCATTCCCAAAATAATATCGAATTCTCCTAGCTTAAAAGGAATTAAGTCTACAGAAAAATGATGTCCAGCTATTTCTATATCACACACAGGACATATCTGATCCACTGGAACTTGGTCGTCATTCGCTAATTTTATAATTAACGTCTCGCCCAACCATTCGATTTCGCAATGTAATTTATCAAGAAATTCTTCAGAAATAAATGAACGGGTAGCTCCAGAATCAATTAATACTTTTGAACTTACTGAATTCACCAAAATCGTACCTGCAATAACACTCGGACTCTGCACTGCTTCTTTTATTATCATGTTGAAAGTTCTTGCTTTGGGTTGATTAGGCGGCGGCGGCGGAGGTAATGCCATTACTCTTGGAATACTGGCTGTCATGGCTGGTCCTTTACAATTTCTAGCAATATGCCCTTTCTTTCCGCATTGATAGCAAGTGATTTCTGCTGTTTTTCCTGTTGGACATTCGTTAGAATAGTGCCCTTTCTTCTTGCATTTGAAACATGTCACATCTGCTTTAATGCATACGCCGGTATGCTTGCGTCCACAAGTTTTGCAATACGACACTGGAACCTTGACAATTCCCTGCTGTTTGGAGGCTTGGAAATGATTACCTATTTTTTGTGTACCTTGTCCTATTCTTTTTAAATTTAAATTTTCTCGGGCTTGAAATCCCAGCTTCCTGTTGGAACGGTCTTGGAAACTTCCCTGTCCTCTACCTCATTGAGATCTTTCACTTTCTCCTTCGATGATCAAGGCTTTCTGGACTACAGCGGTATATGTTGTTAATTCAAAAACTACAACTTGTCCACGAATCCATGGTCGTAATCCCTCTTGAAATCTCTGAACTCATTTCTCTTCAGTGTCCACCTGTTCCGGAACAAACCTAGCCAATTCATTAAATTTGGATTCATACTCTGTCACAAACATATTTCTCTGCTTCAGTTCCAAAAACTTTATCTGCATCTGATTTCTCACGTAGCGAGGAAAATGCTTCTCTAAAAACAACTCTTTAAACCTATCCCAGGCAATAACATTTTCACCCTCTAAAGCCTTTTTAGATTCCCACCAATAATTTACTTCTCCTTTCAACAAATAACTAGTAAAATCAGTCTTCTGGTCCTCACCTATCTTTACTAGTGCAAATGCTTTCTCTATCTCTTTTAACCAGGTGGTAGCTTTAATAGGATCAGTAGACCCATCAAATTCTGGAGGTTTAACTGCCTGAAACTGCTTAAAAGTAACAACTGGTAATGTTGGTGGTAATTGAGGTTCAGGACGAGGTGGCTGCTGTAACATTTGTTGTTGTATCTGCTGTTGTTGATGCTGCATCTGCTGCTGCATCATAACCATCTGTTGTTGCATCAGATGGAACATTTGGTTCATGGTCTCGTTAGTCTGATCTTCGGAATTGCTGTTAGAGGTCTCAGCCCTAGTCTTTCTTTTTGGTGCCATCTTCTTCTGATAATAAAACAGGTGATATTTCTTTAACAGTTTAATAAACAATTGACAGTAGGTAAGAAAACAATTTATTCTGTATTAACAACATGCTTTAAATAAAGAAAACAGTTGTTAAATATAAAAACTGGAAATGTAAGCAGTTAATTAAAATGGTTATTCTTTTTTCTCTCCCTTTTTTTTCAACAGGTTTATAATATGGAAAGCTGTAAAACAATAAAGTGAAAGTAAATGTTGTAAAACTTTAAAGACTGAAATTTAAATAAAAGAAATATGAAAAGTTCAGTGTATATATAGGTGACACCAGCCTCAGGTGTAAATGCTTGATACAAAAAGTCTCGTGCTACTGGTAATTACTACGGCTAAAAGTCATAATACCACTACAGGTCAAAATCCTACTACAGGTTAATCTACTAATACACGCATACACACTACTCACCAGGTTATACTATGCTGCCTCTATATACATATGTACTCTGAAGTCATTGTCTCAACTGTCACTGTCTCAAAACCCAGGCAGAATACGCCTAAGCTCCTCTCTAAGTGCCTGGACCAAAGTCTGTGCCAAGAGGAATATCCGGTAGAACTCTGCGAAAGAAGGTGGTCCCTCATGGGTCAAATCATCAAGCTCCCAAGTGGCGCTCATCAACACCGACTGCAATCTCCGTCTTATATAGTAATCCGGCTGTAGGGCCGCTAACATTCCTCTGTCCCTCTGATCAAACAGATGCATGATCTCTCGACACTGTGCCCGCCAATACTCCACATCATCCCTCATAACTCTATACTCATGGTATGGTACCATATACGGCTGAACAACCTGACCTACTGACTCCTGTGAAGGAACCCTCGGAATACCTGCACCCTGCTGTGGTAAACCTAACTGTAGATCCACATTATGCTCTCCCATCCCCTCGACTGGAATCATCTGAACTATGTCCGGCTCTGGGGCATGCACTGGTATAGGAGGTAACAATGGTGATGGTGGTAACTCCTGCTCAATACCCGGTATAAACTGATGCTCAACAGGTAAAGGAACCATCAGCTCAAATAACTCATATGGATCAAACATCTCTATGGGGTCATGAACTATCCCCTGTACTGGTGGTACCGGCTCCTGTGGCAATGGTGGTGGAGGTGGTAGAGGAGGAAACATATACTCAGATACTGGAGGTATAACTGGTGTTGCTGGCCCGGTGACTGTCCTCTCGGAAGATGCAGAATAGCCAGAAGATGCCATCTGATAATATACCAAAGAAAAGAAAAGGTCACTAAACAATCCTAAGATTTATACTTCCTAATCTAATATGACCTAAATCATAACAGTGATCTCCCTATTTACTATTCCTATCCTATGTGATCTCCCTATCTTATCTTAACCCTAATGTTCTTATTTTCAGGGACGAAACCTACAGCTCTGATGCCAAAACTGTAACGCCCTCCAGACCCGGGGTATAAGTCTGGGGGTTACTAACTAATCACCAAACCTGTATAATCTGATTAACAAATAATAAAGAAATGATATTAAACCCCTTTAACACTAACCAGGATCTTTTTAGGTTGAAGTATGAAAACAAGAACTGCTAACTACTTTTATTACAAACCAACATTCAAAATCTCACAAACTCTTTTTTTTATTACAAACCATTGTCAAATTCATTTTTAAACTAAGTTCATTTTTTTATTCAAACACACACACTATTTATCAACACTCCACCTGCTCGGGCAACTCAAAGCTTTCTTTCTGAATTGAGATCAACATCTTGGGTATGAGAGGATCCCGAGGCTTGACCCGCTTCTTTATCACTCGAGTCCTGATGGGTTTCATATTCCTTCTTAACTGAAAATAATAAGGTGAATAACAACAAAAGGGTGAGCCAAAAATTGCTCAATAAGTCCACAAAATATAGATAGTGTTAAAGCAATGTAATTGAATCCGTAACCCGGGTATATCTGCAAAGATATAACCCCACGAGAATAGAAAGAAGGCCATTACTGGCAATTACAAATGAACTAAACTGGACTCAAGTTCGCAGCTATACCCTACTGATCAGCCAGGATACAGTGCAGATCTATATCTCACTATATAGATCCTGTTGGGCACCCAGGCACTACGGCCCATCTCAAGGATCCGGTTATGTCCCGGTTCTTAGGATTAAGTAGACTTAATCCCAAAAGTAGTATTATCCAGTCCCTGGAATAGCAACCGGAACAATCAGTATGCTTTGATATATTCTAATCACCAGAATATATCAATATTTGTGAGTAACAATTGGAATATGAATAATAAATTCAAATGAAGAGAACAATTCAAGAATCGAACTGAAATATGAATAAAAGAATTAAAGGAGTACAAGCGTAATAAGAATTTGAAATGAATATTACTATTCTGAAAGTAGAATAGGGGAGAAACTTGCCTTCTGCGCGACTCACTGCAATTAAATCACTTTTGTCTATCACCTACTCGACCTGCCTTGCTGGCTTAGCTTCTGTTAGCAAAATAGACTGGTTAAGTCATTTTGTACTTCAATTGGATCTTGAATCGACTTCATTTCGTTCTTATTATCTACCCATACGCTTATGACTGACTCTTATATTACATATAAGCAAGTAAGACTCGATTAACCACATAATACACATAACCACATATGCACATAATCATTTTTATAGTTAAAATAATTTTTAGAATCAAAATCGACTCACTGATTGCTTCGCTGATCACCTTCTGCCTTATTTCCCATTTTCCCAGAATTTTTCGGACTCGTCTTGGCACGCATTTCGACTGATAATCAAGAAATTAATAAGGTCAACTAATTTCTAGAAGAAATTAGGTCTTCTTATTATTTTTAATGAAAAGAATTCATTTTTCTGAGTAAAATGGCTTTCGTTTCACTCGAATCGGACTAACGGTTGAATTATTATCAATTAAACACTGTTAATTCAATTTATTATTCAATATAAATAATTATTACAAATTTTTAAATCCTAAAATAATTATTTAAGAAAATTCAAAGTCAAAAATAATTTTTTTATAATTTTTGGAGTTAAAATGAATAAGTTATGATTTATTGATAGTTATTTGATTAATTATCAGAATAATTAATCACCTTTAATGATTTAATAAATAAATAACTAATAAATAATTAATAAGTAATTATTTAATAATTTAAAATAATTAATCCCTAATTATTAGGATTAATCACAATTTATTGCAAATATTTATAATTTATTATAATTTATTTGATTAGATCGATTATTTACAAATAAATAATCGATACAATCAACTGATACAATAACTATCGAATAAATAAACTATTATCAGCATCAGAATTCAACTCAACGATCCACTACTCGTATTTCTACGAGCTATCCGCATTTCTCGCATAATCATCGAAACATTACAGTTATTATTACAATTTATGCGACTTAAATTAACTATCTGTATTTAATTACCCGCTACGAGTAATTATTACGATATTTTACGAATAATTAACTAACGTCTGAATAATAATAATAATAATAATAATAATAATAATAATAATAATTATAATAATAATAATAATAATAATAATCGAACTTATCGTTCAATCATCCGTATAATTACAAGTTATACGTTTTATTCCCCTAATTATCAAATCTTTAATCATAATATTCGATTAATTTCTTTAATCCTTATTTATTAAGTAATTAATTAATTACTAAATAATAAATAGATAAATGATTAAATAAATAATTAAATACTTAATTAAATCACTAAATTCGAATTTATAAATTAAGAAAATAATTTAGGAACTATTAATAATCTTTTACAGAATTTAAAACTAATTTTTAATTGATTTTTAGAATTAATAAAACTAATTTTATTTTATAAAAATATAATTAAATAATTAAAAATCCAGAAACATATGTCAGAAACCAACCATCTGACAAAACAGATCAAAACCGGGTTAACCAAACGGGTCAACCGGGTTGGAATCCGGGTCAGTGAAGAACACCACCGGAATCTGGGTTTAAAGCCAGAATCCGGCGACTTCACCGGACTCCAGCGAGTCTGATTCGGGGTCAAAAACACATCGTCTGAAATCGTTTTTAATCCCAAATCACTGCAAATCACTTCCCCAACCTAATTCAGGCAAAAGTCAATCAGAAACATCCCTGAATATCATTCTCCGATCAAAACTGACTTCAACTCCGGCCAAAAACCTATCTTTTGATTCTGTAAACCCAACTCAACGTTCTATAGTGCAAATCAAAGCTAAGAACATATACAATCAAAGCCCTAACCTTTCAAGAACCAAAGATTCACAGAAAACATCGAGTTGTGATTTGAAAATTTAGTATAAACCCTAGAAATCGTGAATCACTATACAGACATCGTTTAATCAATTAAACACCATGAATCGACTGTAAATTATATAACAAAACTATATCAATCATCAAAACATCAAAATAACCCTGAAATCAAAAAGGCCTAATTCGAACATAAACCCTAGAAATCGAAAATCAAAAACTATGAATTAAAACGTGAAATTGATGCTAGAAATGGAAAGAACAGATCAAAACCTTTGATTTGGTTACTGGAATCACACGATTTGATGAAGAAATCAGCTGGAAATCACGGTTTGATTCTCGACCCCATTCAAGTACTTCCCAACCCGAATTTCAGAGAAAATTCTGATTTTTAATGATTTATTAATTATAATTAATTAATAATTAGGCTATTTATAGTAGTAAAATTAATACTCCTAAATAAAATTAAGGGGCTAATTATACATCTAATAAAAATATTTGGCCCTAATTTTTATAATTTTTGAGTATTAAAATTTAATTTATAAATATTTTATATATGCAATATATATGCCAAAATTTCCCAAAAATTGTGAATAATGCAAAAATACAAAGAAATGGTATAAATAAAAGTCCTATAATTTTATAAAAATAAAAATGTGATTTTTGTGGGGTTTTTAACACCCAATGGGGCCCAGAAAAGTCATTTTTCGCAAAACGAGAAAATTTATAAAATATCTAAATGTTCAGAATAAGGCGATGGTAAAAGCCGTTTGATGGAAAATAAGGCCCATTATTTTATTGAAGTACTGTCTTTAAAATCGTGGTTTGGGTCATAAAACGTTTGAAATGAAACCTATGAATGCGAAATAAAACATCTGAAAAATACCTTAAAAATACAGAAATGACACGGAATGCACGTAGCACGTAACAGTTAGGGTTTAACAGATAATCACACATAATTGACATATGAATACACATAATTTTATTATAAATATGATATACTACAACGTATATTTCCCAGTCGTTATATTAAGTCGTATTGGGAAGTTAACATATGAGCTAGTCTTACCCCGAACCTTAGCAAGTTCATAACGTGTTCCATGTATCAATGTTAAGGAAGTGTAATCCGGATGCCAGACAAATAGGGGCATATGAGCGCATAGACATGCAACCAGACGTAACCTATATGGAGCAACCAGGAAGGGTTATAGATCAAAAATGGACAAGTGCTTAGAAGAAGGGTTATCATGCTAGTCAGGGTTTGTGGCAGAACCACAATGTGGGAAAATTGACTTGAGAGTTAGAAAGTGCAATGCTAAGAAAGTATCCCTATTCATTTTCTATCTGATTCCGGGACGGAATCCTTTTAAAGAGGGGAGACTGTAATAACCCCAAAAATTTTAGACTTTTTGTAAATCTTATGAATAGTGATTTTGCTGATTATGCTGAATAAGAAAACTTTTCATGCCACACAATGTAGAAGTTCTTTTATTGATATTCTGAGGTCTTATTAGTACTCTTTATGGTATATAGGTGTATGTAAAGATCTTCAGAATCCAAATCCGAACACTTTGATTTTTTCCGAAAATCCACCAGATACCGAAAGAATTGAGTATAAGGTAACATGATAAAAATGATTTAAATTCAAGGATTTTTAGAGAGGATCATAAAAGGAATATAAAATATTGAGAAAGGTTTAGGGGAACCTAAGTAATAAGATCCCAGATATGATCCCTCAAATGATAAACGAGAAAGAAAGTTAAGTGAACCGTATAACAGATAAGTGGTCATTAGCCAAGTAATTAGGGGTTAATTAAAGAGGTTAGTAGATGATGATGTCATCACACCAACAAGAAGAAGACAAGTGGAAGAGGATGACATGAGAAAGATGACATAGGCATGGTGACATAAGCATGACAAATTGAGGGATTGGTTGGTTGATTGTGAGCCACACAATTTTTACCATGTTAAAAATCTAATTAACAACAAAAGGAAGTAACCAAGCTAAACACCACACAAATCATTTAATCAAACTAGAAATATTTTTACTTCACTTTTTCTTCCCTTGCTCTCGGCCAAAACCAGAGCAGAAACTTAAAACTACCATATCTCCTTCAATACTCACTCAAATGTTGTGTTCTATAACTCGTTGGAAAGGTATTGAGATGGCCTACAACTCTTATTCACAAGTCTCGTCCAAATAAGTATGGTAAGACCCTCAATTTTACAGTTCTTTAAATCGGACTTTTAGAAACTTCAAAACCTAACTTTGTGTTCTTGATTTCTTTGGAAAGATCAAGCTTGTAGGAGGTTAGATTAAGGCTTCCTAAGGCTTCCTAGCAACTTAACACCTACCAAGGAAGGTATCAACTTCAAACCCTAGCTTTGACTTTATGATTCCATTAAGTTTTATTGAAGCATTGTTAGTATTAAGGCTTGATCTTTGATTATAAGTAGTTTTGGTGGATTTGTATTGGTTTTGAATATTGGGTCTTTGATTGGTTGGATAAATTGGTAAAACTTGGAGTTGGGGGCTGAGTTTGTAGTATGATGGTTGAATATTGTTGTATTGGTGGTTGTGAGTGAATTGATGATAATTTAGAGTGTTAATTAAATTGGAAATCGCGTAAACATAAACGTCATAATGCCCGATTTTCCTTAACTGTTCTGTTCTTAACTTTAGGACCCGTTAACTCACTGAAAGATTATAACTTTTTCCATTTTTAGATAGTTCATGTTACGAGCTTCGTTTTGATATGTGGTTCGCTTGAATCCGATGTACGGTTTAGGAGAAACGACCGTTTTTAGTAACGGCATTTCGCGAACGAACTATTACCCCTCGCCTTACTTTGAAACCTTGGTTAAGGCCCTTAAATGACTAATTGGAGTATGAAACAATTATGTAAAGTGGACTAGGCAGTTGGTAGGGTTTCGCGAAAGCGTCGCCTTAAAATTCATAACGGTTAATTTATTAAAAATGGTGGAGCCGAGGGTACTCGAACGACTTATGTGATTTGTTAAGCGTAGAAATGACCATAAGCAAACGTTAGGGTTCAATTGGTTAAAGTCTAGTTTCTTAAGCGACCGTGGTTTAATTCCTGCTTATGTTGTTGTTCATAGGTTACCGGACCCACTCTAAGCTTAACTCTACCCCGAAGCACTCAGGCAAGTTTTCTACCCGTTATACTGTTGTTGTGATGTAAATATATATATATGCATTATCTTGTGATAAGTGCATGATTGTTATTAGCAAATTTTGTGATATATTGGAGCATGCTGATATGGTATATATGCATGTCTGTTTCGTAATTTTGATATCTAATTGTTGATTCAAATGCTTATAAGTTGCATAATACCTATGCTAGAGATAACCAGTGGTTGCGTATACCCTTAGTATAGGGGACCCAAAGGTGAACATTTTCTAAACCGGGAGTCGATGTTCCCGAGTATAATATATATATATATATATGGATATAGTTTTCAAAACTAATAATCGAATAAGGTTTATTCGATAACTTTATTTTATTTAATGAATATTATTTTGAATATTCATTCGAGGACTTATGACTCCGCTTATTTTATTTAATGAATATTATTTTGAATATTCATTCGAGGGCTTATGACTCCGCTTATTTTATTTAATGAATATTATTTTGAATATTCATTCGAGGACTTATGACTCCGCTTATTTTATTTAATGAATATTATTTTGAATATTCATTCGATGACTTATGACTCCACTTATTTTATTAAATAATATTCTTTATTTTATTAAAGAATAATGTTTCGATAATCAAACTTATTTTCGATTATTCAAATAAAGATCGTACTTTCGTATAAGTATATCTTTGGTTATTTATTATTCATTTCAAGTATGAGTTTTAAAAGTTCTACTTCAATTATTTTTATAAAGATTATCCTTTATGGGAATATTATTTAATAATAATATTTAGATATTTTCTCCAACATATCAGGACTAATTTATTTTACTAAATCAGCGTTACTCTAAACGTTCTTTAAAATGTTTTTGAGTCTTCAAAATGATTTTTAAAAGTTAGAACGGATCCCAAAACTCATTTTTAGATTTAAGATCTTCCTTTTGAATGGGATTTAAATACTCGCTCAAAACATGAGGGATCCGGCTCTGTGGTGTATTTTATATTCGCAACGAGGTTGCTGTTTTGAGAAAACATTTTGATTATTTGCCCAACCTTCGGGAAGTAAGTCCATCTATTTGAGTCGGCATAAGCAACATGGGCTCAGTGGGCATCCATGAAAGTGTAAGTGGCTCAGTGGGAGTCCATCAATGCGTAAGTGGATGAGTGGCAGTCCAGCATAGGTCCTAATGTGGCCAGGGTGATGACCAGTGGGGAATTCGTCCATCTACTAGTAGAAAAGGTTACTTATTGGTATCTTTGCCTAATCAGCAAGATATCAGGTTTATGCCAAGGTTTTCTTCTTTCCAAATTCATTGGATATTATAACTCTGTTTATATTTTTCATAACAGAGGTTTCCAAGGAAAGTATGAGATATATATATAGGTGTATATATATATCGGGACTTAATAAAGTATCTCGTAACTTTATTTCTTTTAAATGATATTTCAAAGATTGAATCTATTCAAATCTTATCTTGTAGTCTCATCTATGTGATGAACTTTTGAACTGGTTATACCTTGAACGGTGGTAGTTCAAGTAGTATTCGAAAAAGATATAAGTACATTGGATTATCTTGTAACTTCATCTTTTCAACGTATATCTGGTTAATGATTATCTTATGCATGATAAAGATTTTTAGAAAAACGTTGAGACAAGGTTAGATATATGAGATTACCTTGTAACGATATTTTTATACAGTTATAAACTGGAACTCTGTGTACATTATACATGTCAGAGGATTTCAAAGATTTTGAGTAGTATATATGTATATATATACTGAATATTTTGTGACTTGTCGCGTTAAGATATCAACTTGGTTCATTTCTTCTTAACCAAGACTTTTTTGAGTACTATGAGAATGCTCATATATTGTAAATTATTATACATACTATTTCGGTGGGCTTGTTGCTCACCCTTGCTTTCTTCTTTCATCACACAACATTAGATAGACAAGATGAACAGGACCAAGCTCCCAATTCGCGAGCGGATAGGAAACGTTCCGCAGTTTCCTATAGGAACATTTCCTATAGGCATTGATGTTGCTGTAGCTGAGGTAGGAACTACCAATAGGCTAAGCTTTCAACTTTTGACGTACCAGACTTATGTATCTTTATGAATTATAATAATGGCAAAGAAATGTAAATTTATTCGGAAACCATTTTGAGGTGTAATGACTTATAATTGTGGAATAAAATGACTTGTGTTATTTTTGGTATTCATCTCTGAGACTATAACTTGTGGTGTGTGTGTATATTGTAGGGTCACAATACGCAGTAGTTGGTTGACTGTTAAGATTAAGTATTGATAAGGGAAATGGAACTCGTGACAACCCGAATCCCCGACCCCGGATTTGGGGGTGTTACAAAGGTAGATATCATTCCTCGCTCAGCATCCGGTATGTGATAAAAATCTTCATGCAACGATGATGCCTTCGAAATGTGCAACCTTGGTTCTTCATCAGCTTTTATCCACTAGTTGCCTCCGGCGTGAAGCTCGTCCTACTACCTAATTCTAAGTTAAATCGTAGCTTCTCTTACACAAATTCTCACAAGAATCGATCTTATATTTTTCAAAACCACATGAAAAGTAGGGTAACATACCCCATCTCCGCCGATCTGTTGATCCCTCATTATTGTAGGATCTAAGAATTCAATATACCTATAGCGTTACGACATTCGCCTTACACTTTCTCAGCAATCCTATCTTAGCAACTCCATCTCGGATCTACTAACCCTAATTCACACTCAACTCAATTTATCCTGAATATGCCTAGGGTCTTTCCTATCCTATACGACCTATCATTCCTATCTGACTCTCACCTATTCTTATTTCAGTGACCAATAACCTGCAGCTCTGATGCCAACTTGTAACAACCCAAATCCGGGGTCAAGATTTGGTGTCACGAAACAATCTTTACATAAAATAAAAGAATAATCAATTAACCCCTTGAATCCGGATCATTTACAGGTTATGGTATGAAACAAGAATCTAATTTTCTACAACTTACAACAACTAAAATACAATTGGAAATACCTTTGTACTAATTCTCTTGTCATATTCCTCTAACATCTTCGACCTCTCGCAGCGGTGATTTTTCTAACTTCGGATGTCAATCAAAGCTATTCACTTTTATCCTTATATGTTTCTGGCAGAAATAAGAATTTACAAAGCAAGAGTGAGCCAAAAATGCCCAGCAAGTATATAACTTGAGTTTCAAACATTAATATCAAAGAAAACTTCCGGACAAAATCTCTGAAATAATTTTGAAGAGTGAAACACGAAATCATTTAAAGGATATACTTCATCAACTTAAAATCAATTTGATTTGCATTGCTATAAATCACATAGGAAATAATGACGTTATTTTTAAGAGCTTCAGAATTGCGTGTTTTCAAAATAGCTTCTGGAAACACTTCATACCTGAGCAACGAATGCATCAACTATTCATAAAATGACGTTCAAGAAATTCCTAACTATTCAGTATCCATCATTATCGACTAAGTTTCCATAGACTTAGCCTGCTAAACCAGCCTGATAAGGACGGGTTGAATAATTAAGAAGATCTCAATTCATTCAAGATTCTAATTATCACTGAGCAACTAATGCTGCAGCAACAATCTGAACCTCGAATTTATTTAGAAACACCGTAATTTTCCGAAAATGAGTGCTAAGAAAGAATAACTTTAATCCATAATCACATTTTTTTTAAGAAGGAATGCCATTAATGGCGATCAACAATAAATTAGACTGGACACTAGTTCGCATCTATATTCTGCTGATCGGTCAGAATATAATGCAGATCTATATCTCAATATATAGATCTAGTCGGGTCCCCAGGCACTACGGCCCATCTCGAGGCACCAGTCATCCCGGTCCTCAGGATTAAGTAAAACTCAATCCCCAAAATATCACTATCCAGCCCGTAGAGTGTTTTGATGTGAAATCATTTTGAATTCAAAACATCCCAATTCAGGGTTCGCAAATAACCCGAAAGAATGGGTATTTGCTCAATAGAGCAATCGAATTATAGGAACAAGAATGAAAAGATCATGCATAATCAGAGTAATTGTAGCGAAATGTAAAACATTTAACTATTCTGAACTTAGAATAGGAACGAATAAATATTTGCAGAAAATCAGGAATACTTACGGTATTTAAAAGAAAGTTTGGGAATAATTGCCTCAATAAGCTTTAACTATTATTATCGGTTGACTTTGGTTCGACTTTAATCATTCGGCTTTATCGTCAAACTTCTATCATATTCTGGATACGATCCCAACATTCAGATCCTTCAGTTGGAACTTTGTTGATCTCGACGTCTAATCACTAGATCATTCCTAGTCCGATGTCACGTCTCGGGTCTTCTGTCTAAACCTACAGGGTTGAAATACCCTAATTCAGATAACCGCTTAAGCTTAACATCAAATCGCCACCCTATTCTACCCATACGATTTCATAACCGAATTCATATTTATACGTATTATCGAAATACACATAACAATTATGGTTCACATCTTCGAAAATCGGTTCGGTATTTAATTTCAGAAAATACATATATTTGTCATTTTGAAAAATAGGGTAATCGATTATTCACAAAATATCTTGTCACGTCACGCAAATCGGTTTCATAAAGTTCAATTATATCCTTGTTCGACGTCTCCGACAATAACAGGTTACGTTTCCGTATTTTCGGAATTAATTTTCCCGAAAATCAGGCAGCGTTTCCTCTATTTATCGGTCTGCCCGTCGAATCATTTCGACGTCAAATCACAACCACAACACAATCCACAATCCAATAAACAATCCCAACCATCGATATGAATTCAATCATTATGTACTGTTATTCGTATTTTATTTTTCATTTCGTTTCGAAATTTATTTCACAAACAAATTTTAATTTTTATTTATTTATAATTTAGGACTCTAATAGAAATCATCATCGCCCACCGTCGGCTTGCCGAGGCTCATCTCCTACGGCGGTAAAATCCGCGGGTACCCGATAACGTCGGGTTTCCAACACCGGTTTCACCGATTAATTATTACTAATTTTTCGCACAGAATATTTATTTCACGAATGTTATTCAATAATTTTCTGCAGAAATTAATAAAATATTAATAAAATCTCAATCGGACAGCAACACGCGCTCAACGCGCATAACCAGAATCACAACCATGGCCGGAAAGACAGAAAAATCAGGCAGCATCACAGAATCAGGGAAACACAGGGAACACAACACACACTATAACACAACACTGCACACCCACCACACACGCACACGCACACACACCACACACGCACACACACATACGGATACACACACATATATACGAAGATATATATATATATACTAACAAGTATATATACACAACAACGCCACCAGGCCAGCCACCAAGCCGAGTCGGCGGCGACTCGCCGGAATAGCGAATAAACGGCGACCAGAGAACAGAGAACATGAGGAAAACGGGGCAAGAGGGAGAGATAAGGGACAAGAGAGAGAAAAGCGGATTGAAGACAAACCGAAAGAGAGAGAGAGAGCGGTGAGATGAGAGATCGATGGAGAGAGTCGAGAGGAACAAGAGAGATAACAGGGGGTGGGGGATTTGGGGGTAGAATTAGGTTTTTCTATATTTTTTTTCTTTTCGTTATTATCTCGATTCGCATCGAAATTTTCGTTTTAAACAAATAACCTACGAGTAATAATAACCCGAGAATTTATCCGAACATATTCTAAAAATTCTCTAAGAAATTTTAAAATTCTCAAAATATTTAAAAGTTAATAGAACGAAATTTCCATAATTTTTGAAGCATTTTCGAATTAATTATTGATTTTACAATTTAACGAAATCAGGATATCATTTAAAATTAAATAATTAATAAAATATTGATTTCTAACTTTTATAAACCCCTAAAAATAATAAATAAAATTATAAAACAATAAGAATAATTTTAGAGACAATTTTAGCATTTTTAAGAATAAATATTCAATAAAATCACTTTAAAATGAATTAAATGCATACAGCTCGATAATTAATTATAAAATTAATCTTCGCGTCCAACAATTCACAGACAATTGATAATACAGCAACACATAGCTGACAGAACCATCACATATTTTATTTATTTAATAATTCGATAATTACATTTACATATTGGATCCGAAAATAGGTTACTTAGCCGCTAAGTAACTAAAAAGACGATAAGATTTTAATACCAAATTTGGATAATTATCAAAACAGAGCTTCCTATAAAATACTTTATACAAAAATGAGGTAATAATATCTCGCCTTTTGGAAATACGGATTTTTATCGATCTCTAAAATGATTTGCGTATCGAAAATTTCACACCGAGACTCATACAGGTCAAACCGTATCCCGGATCGAAAAAGTCAAAATACGGAAAGTGTTCAGAATTATCAAATTATGCTAGGAAGGAGTTTTCGGAAGAGTTTCGGGTTGTAAAAACGCAAAAACGATTGAAGTGGAACGATTTCTGATTCTAAAAATTAATTTTATAATTCTGTAAGAATAATCATTATTAATTCTATAAATTCTTATAAATTCATATAATAATCCAAAAATTACCAGAAAAATACCAAAATTATCTATATTTAATTATGGATAATTAAAAGTTAAAATATCTAAATTTTTATCAGAATAAACATCCAAATATTATTATCCATTATCCAATAATTCACCAAAATTCACATAAAAATTATATAATAATTATTTATAGATAAAAATAATTACATAATATTTCCCAGACGTTACAATAGACTTCTTCATCTCATCAATATCTCCTTTGATGATGTTGACATCTCTAGCATGTTGGAAACCTTGAATTTGTTGTAGTTGCAGAGAAGCAAGATGTGCTTGAAGGGGCTTCTTGGTGTTGGCATTTGTGGTGGTTTGAAGAGCAGAATTTGTCTGATTTATGAGTTGAATCAGGGTTGTCTTGAAGTAGTGTTCATCAAAAATGCTTTGAAAAAGCCCATGATGGCATGCCTGATCTTGAACTGGAACCTACTTCCCCCCTATATCCAATGGCTCTTCTTCACTATCTCCACCTTCATCTCCAAAGAAATCTGCTGAACCACCAGTTTCATAATCAACATCACTTGCTGTAGAGGGCAAAGCTGTGATGGCATCCTTGGCTCTTAGCATTGACTATGTGGTGTACACCAAACTGAGCATCCTTTCTGCATTGTCATTTCCCTGTTCAGCTAGAAATTGATAAGCTGGAACAGGGTGAGTAAATGTCTCAACATCAAGGGAGGTGGAATCTATAACAGCTTGAGGTTGCTGAGATAGTCCCTCCCTGTCTACATCCTGGACATCCATTAACTCACTTGCAATGACATCCATCCTTATAGCTCTTGTACCTGTATTTCTCTCGTGTTCTCTCTTTTGTTGCATCAAGGTCTCACCTTGGCTCCCCACATTCACACACTCACCCTCACCATCTAAGGTGGGACTCCTCTCACTCTCTTTTTCCAATCCTGAAGAACTGGAATGCTTATTTTCACTCTTTTCCTCTCCTTTTTCCTGGGAGCAACCCAGACTCTCACTCATAGCACTCTCTTCCCTCAATCCTAAGAGTGACTGACTACCACTAAGTCTTCTGCACTTGAGATAATTGATGAAATTTTAAGCTGTGCAGAGACACTAGACGGATAAGGGATATCCATCGGGTTAGCAGTTTGACTATCCGACGGATAACTGCTGTTAAGCTTATCCGTCGGGATACAATCACTACTCGACAGATGAACAATATCCATCGAGAGAGTAGGAATAAATGAGTTTAGAGTGAAAACTATTGTGGACTCTGTGCAGATTGATGAAAAGTTTGGCACAGATGTCTCAACAGTTCCTGAAAGAATTGGCAAGTGAGCCAACAAATCATCCAAAAGATGATGCTCACTTGCACTAGATTTTGGCTTCCCCAACAGAGTTAAAGAAGGGGAATCAGGAATTGATGCGTTAATCATATCCACATCCAGAGAGTTTGTGGGAGAATTTGGTGTTTGGGGTGCTTCTATAACTAAAGATTTTGGCTATGACTCCACATTTATTGGAGCCACATCAAGCTGACTTTGAGAAAGTGCAGTGACTGTGTCTTTAGCACCAGTTTGCACAGTGTGTGAACCCTGTGCATCCCCAAAGGTTTTTAATTTCTTCTTTCTGGCATAAGTATGGGGTGAGCTAGTGTCCCTTACCCTTTTGGCCTGTGCTATTGGCTGAGAGCTTTGTTCAATAGCCACATCCTTTTGGGAAGATGTAGCTAGAAATGAGCTTTTGTCCTTTTAAAGCACTGCAGTCTGTTGGGAAACTGCAGTGTGGCTAGGCTGGGAAACACTCACCTCTCCAACCTTATCCTTAGGGTTTCTTTTATGTTCACCATGTCCCTCACCTACCTTACCCACCTTCACACTCCCCTCTTTAGTTTTGGTGGATTTTGCAACTGGCATCTTTTGAGAGATACCAGAGGGGGCTTTATTTGACTTGGATTTAAAAATTTTGGATTTGGCAGCTCGGGTAGGCAATTGTTGGGTCATTGACACAGTTGCCATAGCTACAATAGATTGCAAAGAAATTTGTGAGGTTGGAATAGTAGAGATAGATGAACTTACCTCACTTACCTAAGGTGCTTCCATTACAGGGAAATAGAAGAGTGGCACCTTCCTTTAATGGTGAGTGTGATGGTCTTATCAGTAGAGTTATATGTAGCAGTCGTCCACATCTCTTCAACAACCTCACAGAAGATGGTGGGTGATTCTAGCATTGCATAGCTGAGTTTGCAGTTCTTCACAAAATCCATCATTTTGTGGTCGTCACTTGAATGTTGAATCCCCTTGTTTACTAGAGGCGTGAAGTTGTTCTTCTCATAGATGTATCCAGTTTGTGACATGATCTTGACTACTGGTGCCATTGTTAGAGAGTGGAAATTGCAGAGATAGAGATGATAATTGCTTTTGGGAAAGAGAGAATTTAGAGCAGATGATTTGAGAATGATAAAAGATAAGTAATGGAAATTAATTAAGCTTTTATACTATCTAAAAAATAACTGTCAAAAATAATAAAGTAAAATAAAGTAACCAATAAAAATTGCCCAAAATAGCCGTTTAAAAATAAACTGTAAAAATTCCTTCAATTATCCGTCGTGTTATACTTATAAACTGTAAGTATACTCGATGGATAATGTTGAGAGAATTAATGGCTAAGATTCAGAGAATTCGACGGATGAGGATAAATCAGTTATCTGTCGAGTCATAAAATATTCCAGAAAAGTAATTGATTTTATTAATAAAATGTATATCGACGGATGATCAAATTCGATGGATAGTGATCATCCGTCGAGATGTAAATTTTGACTTAACCAAAATTTCATCCAAGACTGTAAAACCAATTAAATTCCTGGCTTCATTACAACTTGCAAATTATCTGAAAAGATTTAAGAGTAATTTAGCATACCTAACTCACTTACCAACCTTGAAAAGGTGGATTCATCCAGTGGCTTGGTAAATATATCTGCAAGCTGCTTTTCACTTGGAACAAAATGTAGTTCCACAGTACCATTCATTACATGTTCCCTTATGAAGTGGTACTTGATGTCTATGTGCTTTGTTCTTGAATGTTGCACTGGATTTTCAGTGATAGCAATTGCACTTGTGTTATCACAGAAAATGGGAATTCTTTCCACTTGCAGACCATAGTCTAGCAATTGGTTTTTCATCCACAAAATCTGTGCACAGCAACTGCTAGCAGCAATATATTCAGCTTCAGCTGTAGAAGTAGAAACTGAATTTTGCTTTTTACTGAATCAGGACACAAGCTTGTTTCCTAGAAATTGACAGATTCTTGTTGTACTTTTTCTATCAATTCTATAACCTGCATAATCTGCATCTGAATAACCAGTTAGATCAAAACCAGAATCTCTAGGGTACCAAATGCCAAGTTTTGGTGTTCCTTTGAGATATCTGAAAATTCTCTTAATAGCTAGTAAATGAGATTCTCTAGGATCAGCCTGAAATCTAGCACACAAACATGTAGCAAACATTATATCTGGCCTACTAGCTGTTAAATACAGAAGTGAGCCAACCATTCCCCTATAACTTGAAATATCCACAGACTTTTCAGTAGTGTTTAATTCAAGCTTAGTTGCAGTGGCTATGGAAGTTTTTGCAGATGTACAATCCATTAGATCAAACTTCTTTAAAAGAAAGTAAGTTAGTTCTCCCATCATACTTATTTCATACTTACTTTGCATCAATTTGGCAAATTTTTTGCAAAATTTTTCATCTATAGAGCCAAAAATAATGTCATCTACATAAATTTGAACAAGTATACTAGAGCCATTAACATTTCTAAAGAAAAGGGTTTTGTCTATAGTACCTCTAGTGGAGTGATTCTCGAAAAGAAACTTTGACAAAGTGTCATACCAGGCTCTAGGTGCTTGCTTCAGTCCATAAAGTGCTTTCAAAAGATAGTAAACATTAACTGGAAAATTTGGATCTTCAAAACCAGGTGGCTGACTCACATAGACTTCCTCCTCCAAATCTCCATTCAGAAAGGCACATTTGACATCCATTTGATAGACTTTAAAATTGGCATGGGATGCATAGGCTAAGAAAAATCTGATGGCTTCAAGTCTTGCAATAGGAGCAAATGTTTCATCAAAATCTATTCCTTCTTGTTGACAGTAGCCCTTAGCAACCAATCTAGCTTTGTTCTTGACTACTATGCCATTTCCATCCATCTTGTTTCTGAATACCCATTTGGTGTCAATTGGATTCTTTCCTTTAGGCTTGGGCACCAGCTTCTATACTTTATTCCTCTCAAATTGGTTTAGCTCCTCCTGCATAGCTAAAATCCAATCAGGATCCAACAAAGCTTCTTCTACCTTCTTTGGTTCTTCCTTAGAAAAAAAGCTGTTGTATAGACATTCTTCTTGAGTTGCTCTCCTTGTTTGAACTCTAGAAGATACATCACCAATGATGAGCTCAAAGGGATGATCCTTTGTCCATTTCCTTTGTTGAGGTAGATTAGCTCTAGATGAAGAGGCCTCTGTGTAGCAAGATTTGCTCACAGCTGCTTACAAATATGAACAACTAAGTTTACAGAGAAATGCTAAGAATGCAGCTTACAAATGTTTCTCTGAGAATTTTCTTGCTTAGTGTTCTTGATGTTCTATTGTCTACTTCTTGGTTTATATATCACCAAGATTACAAAGTAATAAGACAAGATAATAAAACAAAACCTATCAAGTCTATTACTATGCTGCTTCATTACTCTATTCCAGTATTTTTGAATATCTTCATAATAGCATAGAAATGGCAATGCTTCTTTGTTCTCTAAAACCCAGTTGAATAGGCTTCCACATTCTATTTGCATACACTCGACGCATGGGACTGTGTTGTCACTGTCAACAGATGTTTGAATTCTTTATCCGTCGGGTTCATGATCATCCGTCGGGTTGCCTAGTTGATCATCGATCAAGTGGCATTGTTGTTTATCCGTCGGCTAGCAATCTGGCACTTGACTTCATTTCATTTGTACAGAATTACAAGACATCATCTATGTACAATTAATCAACCTATTCTGCATATCTAATTAAAGTCAACATGACTTGAGTACTACTACAGAATCTAAATAATGTGTATGCAGAAATGTGCTACAGACTCATTATTACAAGAGCTACTCACTCGATGGATAATTGATCATCATCCCTCGGGACTATATTGTGTCATCCGTCGGGACTATATTCCTTATCTGTCGAGTGCTACATTTTTGTTAATGAAATCATCAAGTACACAACATATCCACAACAGTGATGGAGTTCACCTATTCTTTAACTTCCCTCTTGCCTGCATTGGCTTCTGTATCACTAGGAAGAATTCCTGGTGGTCGATTCAATAAGGCGTTAGCAATTTTCCCTATTTGGTACTCCAGAGTCTTGATAGAAATAGCCTAGCTTTGGCATATAAGAGCCTGGTTTTTACATATAAGCCTAAACTCCTCCAATTCAGAATTTTCATTAGCAGATTGATCGACACTTCCATGCGGGTAGTGTTGAAGTTGGAGTTGTTGAATTGGTGTATACTGTTGCTGACAACCAGGAGGATTGAATTGATTGGATCCAAACTGCTGATAAGGCTGTTGTACCGCATTCTGATTGTTTCTCCAGCTGAAGTTAGGATGATTTCAGTTGTGGCGTCCTCCAAACCCGGGTCAGAAGTTTGGGGTCCACAACACATAATCAATATATAAACCTGTATATATAAAATATTATTTGTAATGACCCTGCTTTACATAACCACGGATCGCAACAGGTTAAAGTATGAAAACAAGCCACCACCTTAACTTTTATTACAACGTACCATATCCCAACTAATTTAATTTACAACTGATAAAAAAATAAATAAAAAAAAAATTATTCTTCAACCTTGCTATCTCACTACTGCCATAAGCTTTTGCTAGCTCGATCAATCATAATCTGGAATCCTAGCTCGAACATTGAACTGGGAAACCTCGCTATCAACCGTATCCTTCTTAACTGTAGAATACATAAAAAAAATTCGCAAGAGTGAGCTAACTAGCTCAGCAAGTCATATTATCAATAACTGAGGTTAAACAATAATAAACGAGGTGATTCAAAAGAATCAAGTTTCCTGTTAAACAGTCAATAGAATTGGATATTCATTTTAAAATTTTAAAACCAAGGTTAGGCTGCTGATCAGTCACGCACTAACCCCGAGCAAAGCACACAGCACCGCTCTAACTACTGGATCCAAGGCACACATTGGCCTAACTTGACCATCGATATGGTCTGACCACGAATCTGGTCCACACAAAGAAAACTATCCAATTCTAAAGCATTTCAATATGATAAACAATAGAGTTCAATAAAACCAGATCATAATCAATAACCATAAAACATTTGTAAAAGAGCATGGTAAAAATTCATAGTTACCAAAAAGGGTATGTCAAAATACATAAAAGAAGTGGCCTCCAGCCGGTAGGATAATCGGATATTAGATGAATAGTGTTTTTACAAGGTTTTAGTACCTTGATATCACAAGATATGGTTGAGTATAAAAGTTTCTGTATGTGTAAACAATTCTGTTCCAGTGTTTGGTATATATGATGGATATATATTTGTGGAGTAGTATCTTATTTGTGTGGTTTAGTATCTGGTAAATCAACAAGAAATGGTTTACAAAGAATAAGGCTTACGGCTCAAAGATCAAATGCTGTGGCTCAGGTTCAAGGCTAAAGGATTCAAAATATGTACAGTATAAAACAGAACTATTTTGGGTATTAACAATATGTCACAAGAGAATTTAGAAATATTTGCATTGTATTTTGAGAAAGGTTTAGAAATACTTGCCTTATCATAATCGATTTCAACTTCACTTGTACTTGTCTAATGACCC
Organism: Apium graveolens; assembly: GCF_009905375.1. Taxonomy (NCBI): domain Eukaryota; kingdom Viridiplantae; phylum Streptophyta; class Magnoliopsida; order Apiales; family Apiaceae; genus Apium; species Apium graveolens. The sequence continues at coordinate 179,147,665 of NC_133657.1, forward strand.
CCTTCAACAATCACTCGTCTGTTTCTCTTATGCCTCGCTTCTATCCTCTGATCACTTGCGGTATTTTCTACATATCAATTCTATTTTTTGATCACCTGCTTCTCTTTCTTACGCCTTGCTTACTCTGCTAGGCATCATAAGTATCTATTAATATTTAACTCATACCATTCTATTCGACATACACTTCTATCTACCCTTCATTTTACTCAAATCCGATTAACGGATTGAAAGTTACGCTATAAACAAGTAATCACCGAACATATAGACCGACAGTCAACCAATAAGTCACATGTAACACATAACACGTTAAATAATCAATGCCATCCCATTTATAAAGAAGTCTTGGGTCATAAACAGGCTTTCGGTTACTTAAAATGATTTTTAAAACATTTTTCGGAATTAAAACGGGTCGTTGGATCAATTTTGGAGTAATAAACAGGGTTCGGTTGGCCAATTCTGGCTCCGAAATAATTTTAGAATAATTATCGAGCCTTGAAAATAATTTAGAATAATATTTTAAAGCTCGAAACTATTTTTCGGAATTTTTAAATCATTTCTAAATAATTAAATCTAATTAAATAAGTAATTAAAATCAATTAATAATTAATTAAATCAATTAATCAATTAATTTTCGAATTAATTGACCAATTAATCAATTAAAAATTAACTGAAATTAATTAACTAATTAATTCAGATTTATTTTTGAATTAATAATAATTTTCGGAATTAAAATACTAATTTTTAGAATTTTCAGAAATTAAAAATGATTTTTTATAATAAAAATAAATAGGAAATATGATTTTTAAACATTTTTAAAACAGGAATCCACCTTTTGCAAACTCTGGAAAGTTCAGGGACTGAACTTCATCGTTTTCAAAAGTTGGGGTACTAAACTGCAATTTTCCAGCCCTTCGCCGGAAAACAGTCGGGTTCGCCGGAGAACTCAACTCCGGCTTCGTCCCACCACCACAAACTCCAGATTTAATCTATACTTCACAAGGAACACAACCATGCCATCAATTCATTCTAATCATCCCGGAATTAGCCGGAAAATGATCAAGAATCTCGCCGGTTTCCGGCGAGTTCGACAAAAACTTTAAAACCTAACTCCCTCTTTTACAGACCTCGTTGATTCATGAAACTTATATGACTAGATTGCAAATTTCACAGAGAACACAACCCACTATAACACAACATCAATCTATCACAGAATAAGAAACCCCCAAATTTCAATTAAGAACATTCATACGGGTTATAAACCCTAATTTTAAAATTCGAAAATCAAACTCAAATTTGAACATGTTATTGAACTCCAAATCAGACGTATGACATATGAAAATCATCAGGAAAACAAGCTCTACAACATGCAATCATCAAATCATACAGACAATCATCCGAACAAAAATTCATATTTTTAATAATTTTAATTCGAAAATAAATAAATTTTCAGAAAATAAACCTTTGGTTCTGCAGTAAAACAAAGCTCAGAATCTGATAAAACACTTTAAATCCTTCGTTTTGGTTACTCAAGCTTTGAAAACAGAGATCGGTAACGCCTTCGTTTTGCTGTTTGATTCTTAGAACAGTTTATGTAATTAGGGTTTTTTTCTCTGAAAATTATAGAATTAACTATCTACAAATGATTTTGATACGAAATAAAATACGGTAAAAGGCTATTTATAATTACGGAAAATTAGTATCCCGTTGGATCATTTCGGATATAAAATGGTACGTTTATTTGTAAAAACTGATCCAAACGGTATCGGTTTTCGAGATAATTATCCAAATCAGTACAATTTGTACTACGGTCTTGGTCTCAGCGCCTGGTTACACGTATTACGAGGTGATAATTGTGATAGTTTAATAAAAAGCTCCCGTTTCTCGAAAATACGAGTTTTATTGATTTACCGAAACGAATATTGTATCGAAAATGTTGCGCCGGGACCCGCGCAGGACAAACCGTACGCCGGATCGAAAAAGTCGAAACATGGAATATGCTCGAAATATTACAATTAGGTTAGGAAGGAGTTCTCGGAAAAGTTTCGGGTTCTAAAAATGTAACAACGGATGACGTCGGTTGGTTCCCGTTTTTATAAAATAGATTTTAAATACTCGGAAAAAGATTTTAGAAATTTCAGATGATTCTTATAAATCCATAAACCAACATAAAAATAATTAGGAAGATATGACAATTATCTATATTTTATTTTGGACATATAAAAATTAAAATACTCAATTAATATTATTTTTGAATATCCAAGTACAGATAATATTTAACAATTAACTCACAGAATAGATACTGTACACACATAATAATTGTATAATAGCAAAAATAATTACACGATATATCCCGGATATTACATCCTTCCCCCTTAAAAGGATTATGTCCTCAGAATCTCCTAAGAAAACAAATGAGGGTACTTTTCTCTCATATCACTTTCTAACTCCCAAGTTGACTCTTCAACCTTTGGGTTTCTCCACAATACTCTTACTAACTTTACCACTTTATTCCTCAATATTTTCTCTCTATTCTCTAGAATCTCTACCGGATTCTCTACATATGACAAATCTGCCTGAAGCTCTATTGGCTCATATTCTATTACATGCCTGGAGTCTGGATTATATTTCTTAAGCATTGATATGTGGAAAATATTATGAATATGCTCCATGTGCGGAGGTAACGTTAACTCGATAGCTATTTTGCCAACGTGCTTTAAGATTTGAAAAGGTCCGACATATCTTAGGCTTGGTTTTTCTTTCTTTCCAAACCTCGTTAATCCCTTCCACGGTGCTACTTTCAGTAGTACTAAGCTTCCTTCTTCGAATTCCATGTCTTTCCTTGATTGATCTGTTTATTTCCTTTGACGGTCTAGTACGGCTATCAATCTCTTCTGGATAACTTCAATAACTTCCTTTGTTTGCTGTACTAATTCAGGTCCAAGTATTTTACGCTCTACTGCTCCGTCTTAATACACTAGAGATCTGTATTTGCGTCCATAAAGGGCTTCTTAGGGTGACATCCCGATACTAGCGTGATAACTGTTGTTGCAAGCAAATCCTATCAGAGGTAAATGCTCGCCCCAATTTCCTTTGAAATCAATAGCACAATTACGTAATAAGTCTTCTATTGTCTGGATTATTCTTTCACTTTGGCCATCCGTCTCTGGGTGATAATCTGTACTCATATTCAATCTTGTTCCTAAACATTCTTGAAAACTCTTCCAAAATCTCGAATTAAATCTTGGATCTCGATCAGATACGATAGACACAAGAATTTCATGACGAACTACAATTTCCTTCAGGCACCTATGAATCAACTTATCGAGCAAAAATCTTTCGTTTATAAGCAGAAAATGAGCTGGCTTGGTAAATCTATCCACTATAAGCCAAATGGCATCATGATTAGTTTTTGTGCTTGGTAACCCCAACTATGAAATCCATGGTGATATGCTCCCACTTCCACTCTGGAACTTCCAATGACTGTAACAATCCACTTGATCTCTGATGCTCTACTTTAACTCTGTTGACATATATAACATCTGCTAATTCATTCTGCAATTCCTCGCTTCATATCTAACCACCTATAATTTCCTTTAAATCTCTATACATCTTGGTACTCCCTGAATGGATTGAATACCTCGAATTATGAGCTGCCTGTAATATTTCATCCTTCAATTTCATCACTGGTGGAATCCAAGTTCTAGAAGAAAACCTAAGAATACCTTGATCGTCCTTTTTGCGTGCACTATTCTTCCCATACTAAATGATTTATATCCTGATTCATTACCTCTTCCTGACACTTCTTTATCTTTTCTAACAATTCTGATTGAAAAGTTATACTTATACATTCTTACTCCTTTTTGGATTATGCACTCTGACTTCCAATTCCAACTTCTAGAATTCCATAGATAATTCTTCTCGTACAGTCTCTATGTTCATTCTCTCTCCTTCTTGCTCATCTCTTGCCACTACATTTACTTTTCCTCGAGAGTTCATACTTCAACTCTTGTGGTCCGTATATATCTCACATTTTTCTCTATACTTATAATATTTCCCAATCTTTCAAAACGAATATTATTGTTGCTTTTAATCCCCAGTTATGAGTAAGGTACTTCTGCTCATAAGGTTTCGGTTGTCTGGATGCATATGCAATAACTTTATTGTTTTGCGTCAACACACATCCTATTCCCTTACGAGAAGTATCACTATAAACTACCAAATCTCCCTGATGCTTTCAAAGTGATAAAATAGGTGTTGTAACCATTCTTTCATTTAACTCCGCAAAACTTTCTTCACCCTTCTCCATTTCATATAACCTTCTTGCTTTTCCTGGTTAACTTCATCTCGAATATTACAACTTTCAAGAAATCTTGCACAAATTTCCAATAATAACCGGCCCATGATAAAACTTCTTACTTTTGTTGGTGCTTCTGGTCTTTCTTTATTCATACTATCTTTAAATTTTCTGCTGAATCCCCTTTTGTCTCCTCCTTACTGACTGTCTATACTAAGAATTATACCTCCTGCCATTAAAGTTTTCACCTGGTAAACTCTTTTTATACCGCTTCTTTCTTCTTTGACTCCTCAGCTATCATTGTATAGGTTGCATGGTTCTTCTTACAAGTATATCTTATCCAAATTCTTCCTTCAAAATTCTACTCATCAAATTTAAATATCACTGGTATATCAGTTCATCCCATTAACATTTCTAGAATTTTATAACAACAATACTGAGTTCTGAAAATTATCTTTGATACGTCCATAAGTTAAATTTTCACTTGGTAATATACCCAGTCTCAAATCAATCTTATAAAAATACCTTGCTTCGTTCATTTAATTAAACAAATCATTGGTTCGAGATAACAGATATCTGCTCTTGAGAGTAACCCTGTTGAGCTTTCGCTAACATATAATCTCACACTTTCATCTTTCTTATTAACACATCGTGCTAGGGCACTTTAAGGGGTACGCTAGGTCCGGTTGCTTTTTCTTCTATTTATCTCCTACGTTTCCTCTGGTAACTTCTTTATTTAATCTGGTGCCATTCTGTGCGGGGCTTTGGACACTGGCTTCATTTCAGGTGCCACATCAATCATAAATACATTTTCTTTATCTAAAGGAAATATTGGTAACTCATCTGGAAACATATCTTGAGACTGTAAAATCTTCAAGTTCGGTTTGCTCCTGACTCTTATTTATAACCGCCATAGCACTTATATTCTGGTCGCTGTAATCTTAAATCGTTCTTAACAAGTTCTTTACTTTCCTTTGTCCTTTAAACTTCTTCATGTTCTCATTTGGCGTCTTCAGAACTATCTTCCATCACGACGGTCTACCTGGGCATCACACTTGAATAGTTAATTCACTTCTTAGAATAATGTCAAATCCTCTTATCTCAAATGATATCCATTCTTCACAGCTTATTGCCAGAAATATCGATTCCGCCATTGGTACTTACTTATTTAATAACTGCACGTTCTTAACTTGCTATTCCTTTAGTCATAAACTTATTGATTCGACAGGATAATTCATTTTATCAATAAAACCTTGAGAGATATACGATCCAATTGCTCCCACATCTTTCAATACTTTAACACATAAGGTATCCGCAATAATCTTCCACGTCATCACATCCATATTCTAAATAACATATCGCAAATTGTCGTTCTTGGAGATGTATCCCTTATTAAAGTAGATTCCTTTGACTCGTAATGCATCCCTGGCTAGGGCCAGTGATTTGCAATTCTCACCATATGCCCTTGTTTCCTTTCCATGCATGAGAGGTAGATGAGACTTTGCCCGCTGGGTGTATAATATGTTGACTTTTGTTTAAAAAAAAACTCTCGCAAAGAACAACGGTACAACGAAATAACTAGAAGGATTCACAATTTTAATAAACTTAGAGTTGGAAAGAAAGAAGAAGTAATGATTTGAATATGAATGAGACAACCACATTGGTACTTAAGATGGCCAGTCTTTCATACCGTATGGCATACAGCACATGATTAGGTGGCGTCCCACCCGACTCTTCGTCATTCCGACAAAGTGTCTCTTCATAACACTGTTTGTCCCAATCAGAAAACAAAACCCGAGGGGAACAATTAAATTTGAAAGGAATGCAAAATCCTTCTTTTTGATATTATCAGAAAGAATTTATTAAGAAAAGGAGTTCAGACATTTTAGGAATTAAAAAGGAATATACACTGTAATGTTGAGGACGAGGATGGTACCATTGGTCACCATCCACATTTCACTTGTATTCATCTTTCGAGCTTGCTCAATCATTTCCCAATTGTATCACATAACAACTTTAGAAGTATGCTAAAATGCCTCTACACTAAGCATTATGGTAGATTCTTACTCGTTAAGTCTCGCGTCTATAACGTCGCACCTACACGTATAATACTTTAACTATTTGATCATAATGGCGTTCTTATTAGATAACCTTGAGTTTCCTCTTTTTAATTTGGAATAACCATAAATCATTCAACATAACGATCATTTTATTAATAATATTCTTCCTTTAGAAAAGTCTGGAAATTTTCCCAATCTTCTTCGGTCATGCTCAGGCTTCCGTTTAATCAATGAATTCTTTGAACTCTGATAATCCCAGTAATTGGATGAATAGTTATTCTGTACGCTGGTTCTGTTGTTAATCCTATCAGACAATACTTGCACTCACTTTTTCATAATCGCAGGTTACCTCGTTCTCCGAATTAACAATACTGAGTCTGAAACAACATCCTTCCAGATAATCCGGGTCTTTTAACAAATAAGAAACTCAAGTAGTAACTTGACAACCAAGGTTTAAAACTTATTTTATTCAAAAAGGCTTTTAGAAATTTTGTGAGGAAAAATCTTTTTCAAAAACTTGTTAAAAATTTTGAAAATTTTGAAAATCACACCTCCGGTTGTCCTTACTGTATGAGTTGGTTGTTTTCCTTCTTATGACCAGATACCAAGTTAAAGAAATGATCACTCAAAGATCCATTCACTTTCATTTATCTCCTTTCCTTCATTAGGTCTATTACTTTCCGTAATCAATAAAAACTTCCGCTGTCGTTGCACGTTATCTTATTCGTAGCTTCACATTAAGGCTCCCATACTGGTAGTACTCCCGTTAACCACTTTGCAATCATTGAGTGGAACAGATTATCCAATAGTCAACAAGTCAGCTAATGTCACATCATCTTGTTAAAATGTTTATCACATAATTACAACACCATTTTCTAATCTCAAGAAATCTTCAGATCCCTAATCTCCTCTAACTCTCTCTTTTCAACACTTTTCTACTTCATTTCACAAGCTAGTCATGAGTGGCCTAATTACTAATAGCTTCTTTTAACCGGATACAGCCATCCTCCAGAACACTTGAATCTTCTTTCTAAACTCCTTCTCACCTTAATTTATATCTCAGTACTCACCGTTTACTGTCGCTATCGCGTCCCTTCTCGCAAACGCTGTTGTTTCGTTGGAAAGGTTTTTAAACTAAGGATGTAGAATATGGTGTATAATAGACAGAAAAGATACATTCATAGTTGAATGTTCAAAAGAACAAGAATAAGCAAATGAAGGTTCTTGAATAGGTAGTCTCATATTGAGAGATGATAGAATAACGTTGAATAACTTGAAGAGGCGCAACTATCATAACAGAAGGTAATACCGCTAATACTGATGGAAGATCAAGGCGCAAATCAAATCTGAGAGAAGATGACGATCCTTAAATGGAAGGTTCCAAATGATCAGTTGATGCAGGGAAATCAGGATCTGCCATTGCCGTTGCTTGGATATCACGTCGCTAGTCAAGAATCCCGAATCGCAACACGAACCGTGCCGGAGACCTACTATACAGTCGCACTCAACCTCACAATGACCTATCTTTCTATTTCCTATTCCTAATCCTAACCCTCTACCCAATCCCGACAATCTAGGCTTGTTTCAGTGACTTATAACCTGTAGCTCTGATACCAACCTGTGGCATCCTCCAAACCCGGGTCAGAAGTTTGGGGTCCACAACACATAATCAATATATAAACCTGTATATATAAAATATTATTTGTAATGACCCTGCTTTACATAACCACGGATCGCAACAGGTTAAAGTATGAAAACAAGCCACCACCTTAACTTTTATTACAACGTACCATATCCCAACTAATTTTATTTACAACTGATAAAAAAATAAAAAAAAAATTATTCTTCAACCTTGCTATCTCACTACTGCCATAAGCTTTTGCTAGCTCGATCAATCATAATCTGGAATCCTAGCTCGAACATTGAACTGGGAAACTTCGCTATCAACTGTATCCTTCTTAACTGTAGAATACATAAAAAAAAAATTCGCAAGAGTGAGCTAACTAGCTCAGCAAGTCATATTATCAATAACTGAGGTTAAATAATAATAAACGAGGTGATTCAAAAGAATCAAGTTTCCTGTTAAACAGTCAATAGAATTGGATATTCATTTCAAATTTTTAAAACCAAGGTGAGGCTGCTGATCAGTCACGCACTAACCCCGAGCAAAGCACACAGCACCGCTCTAACTACTGGATCCAAGGCACACATTGGCCTAACTTGACCATCGATATGGTCTGACCACGAATCTGGTCCACACAAAGAAAACTATCCAATTCTAAAGCATTTCAATATGATAAACAATAGAGTTCAATAAAATCAGATCATAATCAATAACCATAAAACATTTGTAAAAGAGCATGGTAAAAATTCATAGTTACCAAAAAGGGTATGTCAAAATACATAAAAGAAGTGGCCTCCAGCCGGTAGGATAATCGGATATTAGATGAATAGTGTTTTTACAAGGTTTTAGTACCTTGATATCACAAGATATGGTTGAGTATAAAAGTTTCTGTATGTGAACAATTCTGTTCCAGTGTTTGGTATATATGATGTATATATATTTGTGGAGTAGTATCTTATTTGTGTGGTTTAGTATCTGGTAAATCAACAAGAAATGGTTTACAAAGAATAAGGCTTACGGCTCAAAGATCAAATGTTGTGGCTCAGGTTCAAGGCTGAAGGATTCAAAATGTGTACAGTATAAAAGAGAACTAATTCTTCGGATCAATTTTGGAGTAATAAACAGGGTTCGGTTGGCCAATTCTGGCTCCGAAATAATTTTAGAATAATTATCGAGCTTTGAAAATAATTTAGAATAATATTTTAAAGCTCGAAACTATTTTTCGGAATTTTTAAATCATTTCTAAATAATTAAATCTAATTAAATAAGTAATTAAAATCAATTAATAATTAATTAAATCAATTAATCAATTAATTTTTGAATTAATTGACCAATTAATCAATTAAAAATTAACTAAAATTAATTAACTAATTAATTCAGATTTATTTTTGAATTAAAAATAATTTTCAGAATTAAAATACTAATTTTTAGAATTTTCAGAAATTAAAAATGAATTTTTATAATAAAAATAAATAGGAAATATGATTTTTAAACATTTTTAAAACAGGAATCCAACTTTTGCAAACTCTGGAAAGTTCAGGGACTGAACTTCATCGTTTTCAAAAGTTGGGGTACTAAACTGCAATTTTCCAGCCCTTCGCCGGAAAACAGTCGGGTTCGTCGGAGAACTCAACTCTGGCTTCGTCCCACCACCACAAACTCCAGATTTAATCTATACTTCACAAGGAACACAAGCATGCCATCAATTCATTCTAATCATCCCGGAATTAGCCGGAAAATGATCAAGAATCTTGCCGGTTTCCGGCAAGTTCGACAAAAACTTTAAAACCTAACTCCCTCTTTTACAGACCTCGTTGATTCATGAAACTTATACGACTAGATTGCAAATTTCACAGAGAACACAACCCACTATAACACAACATCAATCTATCACAGAATAAGAAACCCCCAAATTTCAATTAAGAACATTCATACGGGTTATAAACCCTAATTTTAAAATTCGAAAATCAAACTCAAATTTGAACATGTTATTGAACTCCAAATCAGACGTCTGACATATGAAAATCATCAGGAAAACAAGCTCTACAACATGCAATCATCAAATCATACAGACAATCATCCGAACAAAAATTCATATTTTTAATAATTTTAATTCGAAAATAAATAAATTTTCAGAAAATAAACTTTTGGTTCTGCAGTGAAACAAAGCTCAGAATCTGATAAAACACTTTAAATCCTTCGTTTTGGTTACTCAAGCTTCGAAAACAGAGATCGGTAACGCCTTCGTTTTGCTGTTTGATTCTTAGAACAGTTTATTTAATTAGGGTTTTTTCTCTGAAAATTATAGAATTAACTATCTGCAAATGATTTTGATACGAAATAAAATACGGTAAAAGGCTATTTATAATTACAGAAAATTAGTATCCCGTTGGATCATTTCGGATATAAAATGGTACGTTTATTTGTAAAAACGGATCCAAACGGTATCGGTTTTCGAGATAATTATCCAAATCAGTACAATTTGTACAGCGGTCTTGGTCTCAGCGCCTGGTTACACGTATTACGAGGTGATAATTGTGATAGTTTAATAAAAAGCTCCTGTTTCTCGAAAATACGAGTTTTATTGATTTACCGAAACGAATATTGTATCGAAAATGTTACGCCGGGACCCGCGCAGGACAAACCGTACGCCGGATCGAAAAAGTCGAAACATTGAATATGCTCAGAATATTACAATTAGGTTAGGAAGGAGTCCTCGGAAAAGTTTCGGGTTCTAAAAACGTAACAACGGATGACGTCGGTTGGTTCTCGTTTTTATAAAATAGATTTTAAATACTCGGAAAAAGATTTTAGAAATTTCAGATGATTCTTATAAATCCATAAACCAACATAAAAATAATTAGGAAGATATGACAATTATCTATATTTTATTTTGGACATATAAAAATTAAAATACTCAATTAATATTATTTTTGAATATCCAAGTACAGATAACATTTAACAATTAACTCACAGAATAGATACTGTACACACATAATAATTGTATAATAGCAAAAATAATTACACGATATATCCCGGATATTACATCAGTTGTCAAGATGATAAGTGTTTGGAACTGGTTGCTGCGATCTCTGAAAGTTGCTCATAAACTAAGTTGATTCACTAGATATAATGCATTGCTTCATCGCATGCGAACCTGCACAAAGCTCACAAACACTCGTCCTCTGATGAACTCCATAGTTAGCTAACGAATCGATCTTCATAGACAACGTCTTTAGTTGAGCAGTGATAGTCGTAGCTGTACCCACTTCAAGAATTCCTTCTACCTTGCTTTGTGGCAATCTCTGGGTTGGATAATGATATTCATTAGCAGCCATCAGTTCAATTAGATCATAAGCTTCATCATAGCTCTTAGCCCATAATGCTCCACCTGATGCTGCATCGAGCATAAGTCTGGACTGTGTTCCCAAACCATTATACAAATAATTGATGATCATCCAATTAGGCATTCCATGATGAGGACACAACCTAAGCATCTCCTTGTAGCGCTCCCAAGCTTCATATAAAGATTCTCCTGATTGCTGCATAAATTGAGTAAGAGCATTCCTGATTGCAGTTGTCTTTGCCATAGGGAAGAATTTAATGAGAAACTTTTGAGAAAGATCTTCCCAAGTAGTAATCGAACCAGCTGGTAGAGAGTGTAACCAGCTCTTAGCTTTGTCCCTCAAGGAGAATGGGAATAGTGTCAGCTTCACAGCATCTTCAGAAACACCGTTGAACTTGAAGGTGTCGCATATCTCAATGATATCCCTAATATGCATATTGGGATCTTCCGTTGGAGAACCCCCAAACTGGATTGAATTCTACACCCATTGAATTATTCTAGGCTTGATCTCAAAGGTATTAGCTGTGATAGTTGGCCTGACAATGCTAGATTGAATGTCATTGATCTTGGGTTGAGAAAAATCCATCAAGGCTTTCGTTTGTGCTGCTGGATCTCCCATTGTAATGAGTACCTGAAACACAAACAAATAAACCGTGAAAGTAAAAGAATCCGAGTTAGTGAACTTTAACGACCACTGATGACAAGCAAGTAAACTAAAAATTAACACCGAGTCCCCAGCAGCGGCGCCAAAAACTTGTTAGGGCGAAAACATGCGCTAAAATTCACGCAAGTATACGCGTTCGCAAGTAGTATAAGATATAAATCAGATTCGTTCCTACAGGGACTCTTTGGTTAATTTAAGAATATACATCTATGCAACAATAATATGGTTATTATCCAATGCTAAGACAGATAACAAGCTGAGATTGTTTATAACTAAGAATTAAACTAATAAATATAACTAAAAGAACAAGAATGGTTGAATTAATATATATGAAAAACATGGGATTCTAACTTCATTAGATACTTCATTCAATAGCCCTTTCGTTCTTAACCTTAGCTTGTAATGGTGATGACACTAATCAGATAACACGAAACTGATAAACGCCAACTTTCGTTGCACGAATACCATACTACTAGACATCCACAAAAGAGATAGAAGCAAAATAGACACCAATTATATTGAGACCCTATATGTCTATAGAATTTGACAACATAATGGTTTAACGCACAAGTTATCTATCATGATTACATATACAGGGCAAGTAAGATGGTTAAAATTACCTACGAATCATGCATAACAATAACACATGAACCTATGCTAGCATGGCAAGTTCTAAACCTCTATATTCACTGTCGCTTTAATAGAGATTAACACGTTATTTTATATGTTAGCTACGCACATAAGACGAATAAGCACAACCAATACTAGGTTATCATACAATCACCACACACTAAAGTATCGAAACAATTTAGCTAAAGAAATCCATAAATAAATCCGCTAGAACCCCACGATAACGATTAGTTCATAATCGAACTCATCATCACCATGGGTTCCAATAAAAGCATGATAATAAACAATATAAGAGTATTAGGGTTCAAAGATAAATCGAAAACAAGCATCCAAGTATCGCCTAAATCAAAGAAAACAAAAGTCTTCTTCTCCGTAGCTGTCTCGTGCTCTCTAGGTCTTCTTATTGCTCTCCCAGGTGTCCTTATTGTTAAAAACACATTTTTATTGATATATATAGGCTTCTGATCATTTCGGGCTTCTAGACTCTCAAAATCAGACTGGAATCAGGATTCTGTGAAAATGACCTAGCGCGGCCGCGCGCTATCCCAGCGCGGGCGCGCTCTGTTTCTGTGGTTCCAGCGCGGGCGTGCTCTGTTTCTAGAAGTCTGGCCGGCCGCCCCACATACCAGTGCGGGCGCGCCGTGCTACTGTAGTTGGAATTCTGAATTTTCTTCTTTTTGCTGTAACTTTTACTCCACTCGTCAGAATTTGATGAATAAGCAGTCCACGTGAAGCTCTCAAGATCTTCTACAAATTGGAAATGTCCTTGACTTCAGATTCTTGGCTCTTTTCAGCATATATTCAATAAAAAGCTTCTTTCTTCATTTAACTAATGCCTGAAATGCACAAACACAAAAACACATCAAAAATACCAACAACTTGAGTTCAAAACACCAACTTAAGCCTGAAATGAAGCGTTTCAAGTAGATATAAAATCCACTTATCAATACTCAATCTCAAAACTTAACCCGCTAGTATAATTTCGAAAAGAAGTATACTAGACTCAACTATAAAATACACAACTATAATATTATATAATATAAACAACTTTACACAATAAAACTTATACTAGTCCGCAAACCCTGGACCAACCACCTTCCAAAAGCTTCTTCTTTACTTTTTGACGCTAAACAACACAAGCTAATCCTCACTGGAGGTTAAATTTAAAAACATGCAAGTAAGAGTGAAAGAAATGCTCAGCAAGTTTATTATAGCATATATATGGTCATTTTGATACAAAACTGACATCTGCAATAGAGCAGAACATTTAAAATCATAATTGCTAAAACAGAAAAATTTAGTTAAGGAATCCCAGAATTGATTCCTCCTCAGTATTCAAAATCTTTTTAATATTTTTGAGCAAAATGCTTCAGCAATACTTTGAATCTTGACGAGAAAAAAACTCGTAAAACTGTTGTAATAACCCCAAAAATTTTGGACTTTTTGTAACCCTTATGAATAGTGATTTTGCTGATTATGCTGAATGAGAAAACTTTTCATGCCACACTATGTAGGGGTTCTTTTATTGATATTCTGAGATCTTATTAGTACTCTATATGGTATATAAGTGTATGTAAAGATCGTCAGAATCCAAATTCGAACACTTTGATTTTTCCCGGAAATCCACTAGATACGGAAAGAATTGAGTATAAGGTAACAGGATAAGAAGGATTTAAATTAAAGGATTATAAGAGAGGATCATAAAAGGAATATAATGTATTGAGAACGGTTAAGGAAACCTAAGTAATAAGATCCAGGGTATGATCCCTCAAACGATAAATGAGAACGAAAGTTAAACGAACCGTATAACAGATCAGCGGTCATTAGCCAAGTAATTAAGAGCTAATCAAAGAGGTTAGTGATGATGATGTCACCACACCAACAAGAAGATGACAAGTGTGGGAAGATGACATAGGAGGATGACATAAGCATGACCAAAGGGAAGGTATTGTTGGTTGATTTCAAGCCACACAAATTTTACCATGGTTAAAAGGTAATTAACAAAACAAAAGGATATCAACTAAGCCTTTTATGCACAAAGATCAATAAAACAAAGCAAGCTTCTCTCCCCCCCCCTTTTCATCTTCTTCATTTCGAATTTTTCACCAAAATGGTGAATTAGAAATTCAAAACACAAGCTATACTCCATGGAAAATTATAAGGTTTGTTTCTTTGGATCCTATATTTCATAACTAAGAAGAGCAAGTAGTTTGAGTGCTTGAATCAAAGGTTTTCTATCTCAAACAAATCATTTTAGTTTAGGGTGAATAGTAACTTTCAAGAACAAAATTTTTATTCTTGATTTTATTTGCAAGGTCAAGGTAGCTTAAGCATATATTAAGGCTTCCATGGACATTCCAAGGATCTTTCATTGATTAAAAGCATCAAGGAAGGTATAACTCTTCATGATCTTAGTATTAAGATTGTTTAATATAAATGATTATGATGATGGAATGATAGAATAAGTGTAGTAGTTGTTTTGTCATGTTGAGATCTTAGTTGTTAAGTGCTTTTGTTGATTTTGGGAGTTAAGAGTAGCACTAGTTGTTCTTGATGGTTCATGGTATGATTTAGGCTTTGTTTAAATGGTTTAAAGTGGTGGATAAGTGATATTGTCATATGGTTGTATTGGGATTGATTGATGGTGGTTTGGTGTTGAATGGATTTGATAAAATTTTGGGAATCGCTAAGTTATAGCCGTCGTAATGCCCAATTTTCCTTAGACTGTTTTTGTTCCTAACTTCAGGACCCGTGAAATCACTGTTAGGTTTTGACCATTGCCATTTTTAGATAGTTCATGTTACGAGCTTCATTTTGATATGTGGTACGCTTGAATCCGATGTACGGTTTAGGACAAACGACCGTTTTAAGTAACGGCGTTTCGCGACCCAACCATTACCCCTCGCCTTACTTTGAAACCTTGGTTAAGGACTTTAAATGACTAATTGGGGTATGAAACAATTATTTTAAGTGTATTAGTCAGTTAGTAAGGTACTCGCGAAAGAATCGCCTTAAAACTCTTAATGGTTAATTTATTAAAAATGGTGGAGCCGAGAGTACTCGAGCGACTTAAGTGAATCGTTAAGCGCGAAAGCGAACGTTAGGACTCTAAATGGTTAAAGTCTAGTTTCTTAAGCGACCGGGGTTTAATTCCGACTTATGTTGTTGTTCATAGGTTATCGGACCCACTCTAAGCTTAAGTCCATCCGGGAGCACTCAGGCAAGTTTTCTACCCGTTATACTGTTGTTGTGATGTATATATGTATATGCATGATCTTGTGATAAATGCATATTTGTTATTAGCAAATTCTTGCGATATATTGGAGCATGTGATATGATATATATGCATGCCTGTTTCGTATTCTTGATTTATATATCTGTTGGTTCAAATGCTTATTAGTTGCATAATACCTATACTAGAGATAAGCAGTATTTGAGTTTATCCTTAGTATAGGGGATCAAAAGGTGAACATATTTCTAAACCGGGAGTCGATGTTCCCAAGTATATTATATATATATATATATATATTAAATATATATATATATATATGTTGATATATTTTTCAAAACTATTAATCGAATAAGGTTTATTCGATAACTTTTATTTTATTAAGTGAATATTATTACGAATATTCATTCGAGGGCTTATGACTCAGTTTATATTATTTAATGAATATTATTTGAATATTCATTTGAGGATGTATGACTCCGTTTATTTTATTTAATGAATATTATTTATAATATTCATTCGAGGTATTATGACTCCGCTTATTATTTAATAATATTCTTTATTTTATTAAAAAATAATGTTTTGATAATCAAACTTATTTTCGATTATTCAAATGAAGATAGTACTTTCATATAAGTATATTTTTGGTTATTTAATATCCATTTCAAGTATGAGTTTTAAAACTTCTACTTCGAATATTTTTATAAGGATTATTTTATGAGAATATTATTTAAATAATAATATTCAGATATTTCTAATATATCGGGACTGATTTATTTTAATAAATCAGCAGTACTCCAAACATTCTTAAAAATGTTTTCGAGTCTTCAAAATGATTTTTAAAGTTAGAGTGGACCCCAAAACTCATTTTTATATTTAAGATCTTCCTTTCAAAGGGGATTTAAATACTCGCTCAAAACCTGGGGATCCAGCTCTGTGGTGTATTTTATATTCGCAACGTGGTTGCTGTTTTGAGAAAACAATTTGATTACTTGCCCAACGTTCGGGAAGTAAGTCCCTCTAATTGAGTCGGCATAAGCGACAGGCCGGGGTACGGTCTATTAAAGTGTAAGTGGCTGGGTGGCAGTCCATCAACGCGTAAGAGGCCGGGTGGCGGTCCAGCACAAGGTCCTTATGTGGCCAGGGTGATGACCGGTGGGGGATTCATCCATCTACTAGTAGAAAAGGTTACTTATTGGTATCTTTGCCTGATCAGCAAGATATCAGGTTTATGCCATGGTTTTCTCCTTTCCAAATTCATTAGATATTGCAACTCTGTTTATAATTTTCATTACAGAGGTTTTTAAAGGAGTGTATGAAATGTATATATATAGGTGTATATATATATATATCGAGACTTAATGAAGTATCTAGTAACTTCATTATTTATAATAATATTTCAAAGATTGAATCTATTCAAATCTTGTCTTTTAGTCTCATCTATGTGATGAACTTTTAAAACTAATTATAACTTGAACGGTGGTAGTTCAAGTAGTATTCGGAAAAGATATAAGTATATTGGAGTATCTTGTAACTTCATCTTTTCAACTTATATCTGGTTAATGATTATCTTATGCATGACAAAGATTTTCACAAAAAAGTTGAGACAAGGTTAGATATATGAGATCACCTTGCAACGATATTTTTATACAGTTATAAACTGGAACTCTGTGTATATTATGCATGGAAGAGGACTTCCAAGATTTTGAAAAGTATATATATACATATATACTGAATATTTTACGACTTGGTCGCGTTAAGATATCAAACTTGGTTCATTTCTTCTTGACCAAGACTTTCATGAGTACTATGAGAATGCTCATATACAGTTAATCATTATACATATTATTCTGGTGGGCTTGTTGCTCACCGTTGCTTTCTTCTTTCATCACACAACAAGAGATAGAAAAGATGAACAGGACCAAGCTCCCAATTCGCGAGCGGATAGGAAATGTTCCGCAGTTTCCTATAGGCGTTGATGTCGCTGTAGCTGAGGTAGGAACTACCAATAGGCTAGGCTTTCAACTTTTGATGTACCAGACTTATGTATCTTTATCAATTGTAATAATGGCAAACAAATGTAAATCTATTCAGAAACCCTTTTAAGGTGTAATGGCATATAATTTTGGAATAAAATGACTTGTGATTATTTTTTTGGATATTCATCTCTGAGACTATAACTTGTGGTGTGTGTGTTTATTGTGGGGTCACAGTACAGAGTAGTTGATTGTTTATTAAGATTGGGTGTTATTAAGGGAAATGGAACTCGTGACAACCCGGATCCCCGACCCTGGATTTGGGGGTGTTACAACTGTGTTTACGGAACCATCATAAACAACAATAACATGAACCAGTGATTATGGAACTGAATCATAAACTTTATTCAAAACCGAACTCTTGATATTAATACTCATTTTATTGTCATATCAAATTAGATATCAATATGAACTTTGATGCTCACAAGATCCCATACTAAAGTCAACATCAACCATTTATACTAATACCACCTTTGATATTTAACAACAAAGTAAGTATCAGCATAAATCAGAAACTGAATCAAAACTGTATTTCACCTCTTATTCAAAATAGAAACAGTTGATAAATCATTTATTATATGATTGTCAAAAATAATATAATAATTTAGATTGGAATTCTCGAACGACGGTGTGTTGCCACCGGTGATCAGCCGCGGAGCAACACCGGTATGCCGAAGCATATCCAACTAAACAAATGGGGCACCCAAGGCACATATCGTCCTAAAGGTATTATATCATGTATAATACATAAATCTCTGATGGACCGCCATCACGACCTCTTACACAATTTGTGATCATCCAATCTTAAAACATTTTACTGAGAGGGGTCATAACACTCGACACCCGAAATAATTTTATTCCCCCATTCACTTGGGAAGGAATACTCGCAACCAAATCATTTTCTCGAAATCCCAAAACTTTCATAAATCCATTAATTTGATAAGTAAAATCACTTAGCTATTCTGAACATAGGATAGCAGAAGAGTATTTGCATAATAAACATTTAATTCAGCGATATGTAAAACATTTACCTATTCTGAACTGAGAATAGGGAGAGCAATACTTGCATAATAAGATTCAAAATAAATATCACTTGTACAATAAGTGATGATAGGGATACTTGCCTTTGAGTTTTTAGCAGTTAGTCACACTCGTAGAAACACAATTATCTCAGTCTGGCATCTCAAGGCATCACCATCTTTTACATTTCTAAATCTCTGATCTGCTGCTCATACAGTTGTTACAAGCCTGATATTCCATACTATTCAACTCTAGTCTACATCCATTCCACCTGGTCTTGATCGTCTTGAAAGAATCCTATCTATAATTAGAAAATAACCTTTTAATCGTCTAATTGATAAGTACTCGTTGAACTGCGCGTCAAAATCCTATCATCTACCCATACGATAGCCCACACATAAATAAAACAGTCAAACACAAGACTCTTGACCCACGAACGCACATATTTCACATAGCACATAATCATATAAGCCACGTATCACATAATTCATATCACATATGACTCAGTTCGTCAAAAGGTAGGTTTCAGAACGTTCAGAATTGTAATCAGGTCAATAACAGTGTTTATCGATCAAATACCGGCTCAGAATGACTCAAAAATCAAATGACATTGCAATACAAAAGAAATTAGGTCTCAAAAGTATTTTTATTGAAAGCGTAATTTTTTTCTGAGTCTATACACGTTTGTTTTGTATTAAACGGACGAACGGTTTATTTATTACGAATAAAATAAGAATAAATTGGAATGAATCAATTAATAATATTATTATTTGATTTTTAAATAATTAAATATAAATTTTAAAAGCTTAAAAATAATTTTTTAGAAATTATTTAGCTTAACTATAACTAATTATATCTTATTTAACTATTTATAAATAAAATTAATTGATTAAATAAATTAATCAATCAATTAAATCCATAAATAATTAACTAAAATAAATTATAAATAATTAAATCAATTTGGATTTTTGAAACTAATGAAGAAAATAAAATTTTGGAATTCGATATAATTTAGTTAATCATTAAAATAATTAACTAAATTAAATTTGGGATTTAAAAATGATTTTTAGAATAAAAGAAAATGATTTGTAAAACTAAAAACTGAATTTTGAATTAAAAAGAAAAACAAAATAGCTGAAACAGATTTTTAGAAAGGGAAAAGTGGACAGGGGGATCAAACCTGGGTTGGTTTTTGGACCCAACCGGGTCACCAAGAACCCAGGAGGGTTGGGAAGAACACCGTCGGAATTCTGGGTTTTTCCAGAATCCGGTCGGTGAGCCCCAACTCCGGCCGAAGTCTGGTGGCCCCTAGGGATTCAACACAGCCGGTTTTTGAACCGGTTTTTGGCGTAACTTCGATCAATTACTAATCCTGAAGCTAACCCTCACCAAGGCTGTCACCCAGAACCTCCCAAATCTCTTCCCCGACCAAAATCACCATTCTTTCTGGCGAGCTCAAACAATATTCCGGCCATACCCATTTTCGTCCATTTCAACACCAAAATCAACGTTTTAACTACCAAATTAAAACTTACACTACCAGTAATCTATTCATGTGATTTATACGCATCAAAAACATAAAAACAATCCACAAATTCGATTCAAAAAAACTGTTAAACTAATAATTTCGAACTTCATCATTTCTTGATCAAAATAAAACACTAAATCATTCTTTATGATCTTAGGAACATTAATTAACGATCCATAACATCAAACAATCTTTTACTCTACAAAACCGAATTTAAATAACAAAAAATGAAAATATTAAATAGCAGCATAATTAACCTTTTTAACGATGTTTGTATCAATGGATAGAGCTTGAAAAGAGCTTCAATTCGAGTATTAGAACATCAAAAACTGACCCCTGTAACCTCCATAATCATTAATCAAAGTTTGAGAAAGAATTTAACCCCCAAGAACAAGTTCTTGATTTTTGTTTATAATGAAAATAAAAAATGAAATAAAAGAATTAATGGGCTATTTATATTTTCTGAAAAATAAATACCCCGAAATCAATTTAGGGTGTTTTTATTCCCTAATTAAAATATTTAGGCCCAAAAATAATAATTATGTTGAATAATTTTAAAAGCGATAAAATACAAATTTTATATCAAAATTTCCCAAAAAATGCGAATGATTAAAAAATACAAAAATACGGGGTATTTGAAATACAAATAATTCTCTAAAAATAAAAATGTGAATTTTGTGGGCTTTGACGTCCCAATGGAGTCCCGGTCCGTTGATTTTTGAAAAACAGAAACGATTCCTAAATTAACAGAAAATGCCGAAAACACATAAAATGCATCCAAACGCACATAAAATGAGATAAAACGAGCACCTCGATAAAAAAGCAAATAAACACGCGTCCAAATTACGAATTGATTCATATAAATGCATATTAAACATGTAACGAGTATCTCATTGGATCTTATCGGATCCGAAAATAGATTACTTAGCCACTAAGTAAGTATAAAAATGATACAATTTAATATCAGATTTGGATAATTATCAAAACCGCGCTTCTTATAAAACACTTTATACAAAAATAATGTAATAATATCCCGCCTTTCGAGAATATGGGTTTTGTTGATTTATCAAAACGTTCATCATATTGAAAATTTTGCGCCAGGACGTGCAGGGGTCAAACCGTAATCCGGATCGAAAACGTCAAAATACGGAAAATGTCCGGAATTATCAGATTGGGTTAGGAAGGAGATTTTTGAAGAGTTTCGGGTTATAAAAATGCAAAAACGGTTGAAGTGGGATGATTCCCGGTTTTATAAAATAGTTTTATAACTACTCAGAAAATAAATTATAATTCCATAAATCATTATAAATTCATATAATAGTCCAAAAATTATCAGAAAAATATCACAATTATCTATATTCTATTCTGGACATATAAAATTAGAATACTCAAAGAATATCATATATAAACATCCAAAATATCTACTCCAATTACCAGATAATTTACTAAAATTCACATAAAAAACACATAAACAATTCCAAATAATAATAATAGTAATATCTGTAAATATGGGATATTACAACGCCTCTACTATTTCGTGGAAAGATCTTAAAGCTTTTAAGTAAATATAAGTATATATATATATAATCATATAAGAATTAAGCGACTTCCCTTACTAGCATCTTCAATGTTTCATGGGAAAAACTTAAAACTTATATTGTATTATATTGTTAGGTCACACACACACTGTAGAGGGGGTGAATACAGTGTATAGTACACTCAAATCGAACTTTAAGAACTTAAGTAACAGAAAACAAACTTTATTGAAACAATAAACTCTGTTACAGTATGGAACTGTTACCTCTCAGTGATGAACAAATATCACGAGAGCTGCTAGGGTTACAATAAATAATCTTCTCTAATAATGATAACACTTATAATGTAAACCCTATGTCTGTGTTTATATACTACACAGTTACAAGATAATCGCTAATTGATATGGAATATAATTCTGCATCCTAAAATATATCAATCAGATATCTTTTCTTCCAAGTATTCCATTCTTTACAGAATTCCTTCTTCATGCATATCTCTTCTTATGTTTATCTTGATCTTCTTTCCTTTAATCAGCTACTGTCCTTATCTGATTGTCCTTCAGCACTTAAGTTCTGATACTTATCTTCTGATGATTATCTCCTGATAACATAAGTACTGATATCCTTAAATCCTGACTTCCAGTATAAGTACTGATCAACAGTTAAGTACTGATTTATCATGTTCAAGTAAGATCTGAAAGCTAAACATAAAATATATTAGCCATGACATTACCAAATATATCTAACAATCTCCCCCAACTTGTAAATTAACATAATATACAAGTTTAACAGATATTTGATGATGTCAAAAACATTAAGTACAAATGCATGAGAATTAGACTAGATGACTACAACTTACAGTCCTTAAAGCTTTTACCAATTTCAACTTCTGATAACAACTTCAGTCTGTATAAATATCAGAATTTAAGCAGTTGTAGATCTTCGACTTGACTTCATCATTTTCTGATCTCTCTGATGTCAGGAGTTGTTCTGAGATAGTTCTTCAACAAACATTTCTCAGCATATCTTAGTTCATCAATCATTCTCCTTTTAACATCTTTAAGCTCTGCAGTATCTTCACCAGTTTGAAAGATTGCAGCTCTGAGATCATTGATCTTTGCTTTTCTCAACTCCTGATCTAGTCTTATGACATAAGCTTTGTCAGACTCCAAATTAAATTCAAGTCCCTTAATACCAAGATATGTTCTGATCTGTGCAGTATTAGGCTTCATATCAACAATATCACCATTGTGATCTCTGTACTTTGGAACATATATGCTGTCAGACTTAACAGAATAAAGTGTGAAAAGTCACCAAGAAAATATTTTGCTTTTCTAATGCATATCTACTTAATACCAGCAATGCACTTGGGTCGTCCCTTCCACATGTTTACTCTAGATCTCAAAGGAGTACCTGATTTTATTCTTTGATCTTTTTGCTTTTTCTTTTGATAAGTGAGGTTTATCAGCACTTAGTACATTCAGCAGTTTTACTGGTATCAGAACTTAACAGATGAGTAGCATTATTCTAATTTGTGACTTAGTAATAAGATATACAAAGTAAACTTAACTAAGCTCAATTATCAGAATTTGCTAGTGTCATAGGGTTTCCATTGAAATAATTACTTCTTACATGGAATCATTTGTTTATTAAAGACTACTAGGTCAGTATCTAGCACAGTTATCCTCATAGGATTGAATAGGTACTTGAACAGACATATCACTTATCAGAGTTTAGAAACATATATCAGACAACAGTCAGTACTTAAAGACATTTATCAATTAAGCACAGAATACACAATGAGATTAATTCTGTAAATACTGAGCATAAAGTCTGATAACACAGAACAAGACTAAGCAGATTTAGAGAAAGAACCTGAAACCATTCCAAGTTCATTTACCAATCTTGTAAAAGTAGCTTCACACAGTGGTTTTGTGAAGATATATGCTAGTTGTTGATCTGTGGGAACAAAATGCAATTCCACTGTACCTTCATCCACATGTTCCCTGATGAAGTGGTACCTGATGCTGATGTGCTTTGTCATAGAGTGTTGAACTGGATTACCTGTCATAGCAATAGCACTTTGATTATCACAGTAAATAGGGATTTTGAAATATGTTAACCTATAATCCAGTAACTGATTCTTCATCCAAAGAATCTGTACACAACAGCTTCCTGCAGCAATATACTCTACTTCTGCAGTTGATGTGGAAATTGACTTTTGTTTCTTGCTGTACCAAGAAACCAATCTGCCTCCAAGAAATTGGCAGCTTCCACTTGTGCTTTTCCTGTCAATTTTGCAACCTGCAAAATCTGCATCTGAGTAACCTATTAGTTTAAAATCTGATTCTCTAGGATACCATAATCCCAGAGCAGCTGTTCCTTTAAGATACTTAAAGATTCTTTTAACAGCTGTTAAGTGAGGTTCTCTTAGATCTGCTTGAAATCTTGTACAAAGACAGGTAGCATACATGATATCAGGTCTACTAGCAGTTAGATAGAGTAGAGAGCCAATCATACCTCTGTAGTCAGTAATATCTACTGATTTACCGGTATCCTTATCCAGTTTTGTCGCAGTGGCCATTGGAGTGGATGCACTTGAACAATCTTGCATTCCAAATTTCTTCAGCAAGTTTCTGGTGTACTTGGTTTGACAAATAAAAGTGCCTTCCTCATTCTGCTTGACTTGAAGGCCCAGAAAATAGCTAAGTTCCCCCATCATACTCATCTGATATCTTGACTGCATTAGTTTGGCAAACTTTTTGCAAAGTTTATCATTTGTAGATCCAAAAATAATATCATCAACATAAATCTGGACCAGAAGTAAGTCCTTTCCATGGTTGAGTTAGAACAGTGTTTTTTCTATTGTCCCTCTGTTGAATCCACTTTCCAGAAGAAACTGAGCTAAAGTCTCATACCATGCTCTAGGAGCTTGCTTAAGTCCATAAAGTGCTTTATCAAGCCTGTAGACATAATCTGGATGTTTGGTATCTACAAAACCTGGAGGTTGTTCAACATATACCTCCTCCTCCAATTCTCCATTGAGAAAAGCACTTTTCACATCCATTTGAAAGACAGTAACTTTTTGTGAGCAACATAAGCCAAAAATATCCTTATGGCTTCTAACCTAGCAACTGGTGCAAATGTTTCATCATAATCAATTCCCTCCTGTTCAGAATATCCTTTTGCAACCAGCCTTGCCTTATTCCTTATAATTATGCCATCACTGTCAGTTTTGTTTCTGAATACCCACTTTGTACCAACAACAGATCTATTCTTTGGTCTTGGCACTAGGGTCCAGACTTTGTTTCTTTCAAATTCATTCAACTCATCCTGCATTGCTTGCACCCAATCAGCATCTTGAAGAGCTTCTTCCACTTTCTTTGGCTCAGTCTGAGAGAGAAAAGAATTGTAAAGACATTCATTTGAAGTACATGTTCTAGTTCTGACACATGCATCAGGATTTCCAATTATCAAATCAGGTGTATGTGATTTTGTCCACTTCCTTGCAGATGGAAGGTTTTCTCTAGAACTGGATGCTCCCCCATGATCCATGCTATTTTCATTTTCATTTTCTGATGCTCCCCCTGAAACTATGCTCTCTGAGTTGGATTCTTCAGTATTTAGATTTTCAGCACTATCAGAACTTGGTTTATCAGAACTTGATGAATCAGAACTTGAAGAGCCAGATGCATGTTCTGATGTTTCTTGAGATGTGGTAGGATCTTGAGTATGCTCCCCCTGCATAGGTGCATCTTCCTTTGACGTAGTCTCCACAGTTTCAATAACATCAGAGTTTAATCCATCAGAGTTTACAGTATCAGGACTTAGACTGTCAGGATTTTCTGTATCAGAATTTGAGTCTTCATTTTCAAATCTCAGCTGATCATGGTCAATGAAATCTTCAAGACCAGTAATCTTTTTGTCATCAAAAGAGACATTGATAGATTCCATGACCACTTTTGTTCTCAAATTATAGACTCTAAAGACTTTTGTGGAAAGTGGATATCCAACAAAGATTCCTTCATCAGCTTTTAGATCAAACTTTGATAGCTGTTCAGGATGAGTCTTGAGAACAAAACGCTTGCATCCAAATACATGAAAATATTTCAGATTTGGCTTCTCTTTCTTCACCATCTCATATGGTGTTTTTCCATGCTTGTTAATGAGTGTTGCATTTTGAGTAAAACAAGCAGTCTGCACAGCTTCAGCCCAGAAATAGGTTGGAAGCTTTGCTTCTTCAAGCATTGTACGTGCAGCTTCAATGAGAGTTCTATTCTCCCTTTCAACAACTCCATTTTGCTGTGGAGTTCCAGGAGCAGAAAATTCCTGCTTTATTCCATGGCTTTTGCAGAACTCTCCCATTATCAAATTCTTGAACTCAGTGCCATTATCACTCCTTAAAACTTTTACAGAGTCTTTGACCATTTTATCCAGATGTTTGATATGATCAATCAAGGTTGATGCAGTTTCACTTTTTGTATGCAAGTAATACACCCATGTGTATCTGGTGAACTCATCCACTATGACCAACGCATACTTCTTCTTTGCAATAGACATGACATTTACTGGACCAAATAGATCAACATGTAGTAGATGATAAGGCTCAAGAATTGATGATTCAGTCTTGCTCTTGAATGAAGATTTTCTTTGTTTGGCTTTCTGACATGAATCACAAAGACCATCAGGAGCAAATACTGTGTTTGGCAATCCTCTCACAAGATCTTTCTTGACCAGTTCATTTATATTGTTGAAATTTAAATGAGAGAGTTTCTTATGCCAATTCCAGCTTTCTTCAATTGATGCTCTACTCATCAGACAGATTGCAGAACCATCAGTACTTGTTGAAAGCTTAGCTTCATAAATGTTACCACGCCTGTATCCTTTCAGAACAACTTTGCCTTTAGATTTACTCACAATATCACAGTGTTCTTCAAAGAAATCAACATGATAACCTCTGTCACAGATTTGACTTATACTCAGTAGGTTGTGTTTAAGTCCTGAGACTAGAGCTACTTGTTTAATTATGACATTTCCAAGATTGATATTGCCATATCCCAATGTTTTTCCAATGCTGCCATCTCCATAAGAAACACTTGGGCCAGCTTTCTCCACAAAGTCTGATAGCAGGGCCTTATTTCCAGTCATATGTCCTGAACATCCACTGTCCAGAACTAGAATATTTTTCCTGTTGCCCTACAATCACAAAGACCACTAATTATTAATTTTAAGGACCCAGACTTACTTGGATCCTTTGGCCTTATTAAGTTTATTAACATTTGCAGCGGATTTAGCATCAGAGTTTATGTTAACAATTTTCTTATCAGAACTTACACTATCAGACTTTGAATCAGAATTTACACTAGAAGGAACAATGGAAACTTTCTTCAAAGAAGGTTTTATTTGATAATAATCATAGTACAAGCTATGATATTCCTTACAAATATAAATGGAATGCCATAAACTACCACAATGAAAACAAGGATTTTGTGGTTTGTATCTAACAGACTGACTCTTAACTCCTGACTTTGAAGGTAAGGAGTTAATATTCTTATTCTTCCTGCAAAAAGAAGCCAGATGGTTAGAACTTCCACAGTTATGACATGTTTTCCTAGAAGCATCAGGAACAGGTTTATAATTATTGCTTTTATTCACACCTTCCTTTCCATTCCTATTTTTCCTAGGTGATTTTACCTTGTTTGCATTCTTGACATCTTTCAGCTTATGCTTAAGCTGCTTCTTTGTCATTAAGCCTATGTTCACTTCAGTTGTCTTTTCCTGTTTTAGTTTGTCAGAAGTTAATTTCTTTGTAACTTCTGATTTTTCATTTTCAGACTTTACAGTTACAAACTTAACAGGTTTTAACTTTGGCTTTTGCTTATCAACAGACTTAATTTCTTCAGTTCCTTTATCTTTCTTATCTTCTCCATAACCTAAGCCCTCTTTCCAGTTTCCACTACTTAGCAAATTTTGAGTTGTTTTGCCAGAGTTAGTCCAAGTCCTGATAATCTCTCTTTCCTTTTCTAACTCAGTTTTTAGAGATTCATTTAATTTTAGCACTTCATTCCTAACATAAAAAGCATCATCTCTATCCTTCTGAGTTTGATGGAACATGACTAACTCTTTTTCTAAGAAATCATTTCTTTTCTTAAATGCAAGATTTTCAGAAGTTAATCTTTCACATGTTAAAGTTTGATCTCTATAACTAACAAACATGGTTTTAAGATATCTTCTCAACTCATTAATATCATCAGTATGAAAAGCATAAGTAGTCTGAGGTACCTTTGTTTCAGCAGCTTCAGAACTGCTCTCAGCACTTTCTTTATCAGCATTTGCCATCAATGCATAGTTTTCCTCACTTTCAGAGTCTGAGGTGTCTGTCCAGCTTTTCTACTTTGTGACAAGAGCCTTGCCTTTGTCACCCTTTACCTTCTTGCAGTCAGGAGATATGTGGTCTTTCTCACCACAGTTATAGCATTTAACATTGGTGTAATCTCCTCTGTGAGACTTTCCTCCTCTGCCTTCAGATCTTCTGAAATTCTTCTCATCAGAACTTATGCCTTTCCTGGAAAACTTCTTTCCCTTCCTGAACTTCCTGTATGCAATCTTTGTGATTCCTTTCACCATAAGAGCACACAGCTTCATCATCTCCTCATCAGCATCAGTCTCAGGCAAGCTTTCAGAATCTGAGTCATCATCACTCTCAGAACTTGATGACTCAGTATCAGA
Source organism: Apium graveolens (assembly GCF_009905375.1). Classification (NCBI taxonomy): domain Eukaryota; kingdom Viridiplantae; phylum Streptophyta; class Magnoliopsida; order Apiales; family Apiaceae; genus Apium; species Apium graveolens. The sequence goes on from NC_133657.1 coordinate 179,176,360, forward strand.
CTTTATGAAAAGAGCTTTACCCTTGTCTTTCTTTGAGGAAGCTGCTTTGGGGAATTCTTCTTCAGCCTTAAGAGCAACTGTCCTTGACTTTCCTCCTTTCCTCTTGCTTCTTTGTTCCATCTCCAGCTCATGAGTCTTGAGCATTCCATAGATTTCATCAAGAGTTGTTTCATCAAGATTGTAGTTGTCTCTTATTGTCGTTGCCTTCAAATCCCAGCATTCAGGAAGAGCTAACAGGAACTTAAGGTTTGAATCTTCAAGATATTACTCTTTATCAACCAATGACAAATCATTCAAAATTTTGACAAATCTATCATATAAATCATTCAATGACTCATTAGTCTTTGAGTCAAAGTGTTCATACTCTTGAGTGAGTATTGTCTTCCTGTTCTTCTTAATTGTGTCAGTTCCATGACACCTTGTTTCCAGAACATCCCATATCTCCTTAGCAGTCTTGCAGTTGATTACCCTGTTTGACATTACATTATCAATGGCACTATGCAGTAAGTGTCGTACCTTAGCATCCTTAGCAATTGATGTTATGTCTTCAGCAATATTATCACTCTTCTCTTTTGGTACGGTCTTTGCTGCTTCACCTGCAACTGCAACAGCGAGCTTGGTTGGTTTGTGAGGGCCTTCCTTGATTCTATCAAGGTATTCTGGATCTGTTGCTTCCAGGAACATGGTCATCCTTACCTTCCATATGGGATATTCAGATGGTCTCAGTATGGGAACTCTGATGGTCTCATACCGACTCTGAATTTGTGTCTTTGGTGATTCCTCAGTTTTGGTAGGCTTAGTTGGAGTTTTTGTGTCCGACATGATTGTGTTTGGATCTTTAACTATATGTATGTTAACAGATAGGCTCTGATACCAATTGTTAGGTCACACACACACTGTAGAGGGGGTGAATACAGTGTATAGTATACTCAAATCGAACTTTAAGAACTTAAGTAACAAAAAACAAACTTTATTGAAACAATAAACTCTGTTACAGTATGGAACTGTTACCTCTCAGTGACGAACAAATATCACGAGAGCTGCTAGGGTTACAATAAATAATCTTCTCTAATAATGATAACACTTATAGTGTAAACCCTATGGCTGTGTTTATATACTACACAGTTACAAGATAATCGCTAATTGATATGGAATATAATTCTGCTTCCTAAAATATATCAATCAGATATCTTTTCTTCCAAGTATTCCATTCTTTACAGAATTCCTTCTTCATGCATATCTCTTCTTATGTTTATCTTGATCTTCTTTCCTTTAATCAGCTACTGTCCTTATCTGATTGTCCTTCAGCACTTAAGTTCTGATACTTATCTTCTGATGATTATCTCCTGATAACATAAGTACTGATATCCTTAAGTCCTGACTTCCAGTATAAGTACTGATCAACAGTTAAGTACTAATTTATCATGTTCAAGTAAGATCTGAAAACTAAACATAAAACATATTAGCCATGACATTATCAAATATATCTAACAATATATATATCGACATATAAATTGTGCTAATATAATTTAAACTCTGCTCTTATAATTTGTGATATATTGTGTTTAAATTACACACCTTTTATTCTCTCGACCAAATATTTTATAAGTGCAAATAGTTAAAGAATAAGTGTAACGTTCTCGATTTATAAAAATCTACACACGACTATATTAAACGAGAAATTATTTTATCAAAGATCCAAAAGAGATAATGCTTCACCAAGGACTTGATATATTTATTACTTCGGAAATAAGATATATTATTCAAAACAAAGTAATACCAAATATACTTTAACATTCATTTAATCTAAAGAAAAGTATACACTAATATTAATTTAAGAATATTTGTACTTCATCCGGTCTAGTTAAGTATCTTACGAGTCCAAAATCTTTTTTATCTATAATGGGTATTGTTTCATAGATATTGTCTTCTTCATTTTGTAGTGAGGTGAAGTATAGTGAGGTGATTCTCATTCTAAGACCCAAGTCCTAGACGTACTGACGGGGAGTTAGTAGCCTTTGCACCGTGAGGAAGAGGAAAGACCCAAGACTAACTAATGAGATCCAAGACCGGCAAAAGTTTAGAAGGACAAAGACTACACCAAGGGTTCTACATCAACTTTGAAGAAATAATTGGGTGTTAATGTCTAAGATACGTTATGTAGGTTTGCACACTTATTTTGAGGTGGTAACCCGGAGTTACGCACCAAGACATATTTTTGTGGGGTTGTAAAGGTTTCTCTGCCTACGTAAGGAGCAAGGTTATTTTAAGGAAAAAACTCGGATCCTGGAGAGGTGCTCGGGGACTGGACGTAGGGGTGAGCGAATCTATTAGAGGTTGCACCATCGCGAACCGGGATAAATCTCTCGTGTGATATTTTCTTCCTTATCTTTTATTTCCGCATTTATAATCTGCATCGGTAAAATATTTAAAACGGGTTAAATATTTTTAAAATGCCATAATAATTTTAAATTGGTAATTAAACTATTCAACCCCCCTTCTAGCTTAAAATAGCCTTTTTACGAGACCTAACAAATCTGTAGAACGTTATAAATACGTTGTTATATTATCGTCATTGTAATCAATGTCATTGTACTTTTTCGTCAACTACATTCGTTAAGTGTATATTGCACTTGTAAAGTAGCAAAGTTGTAGTTGGGTGATCAGCCCTTTATGAGTTTTAACATACACTAACATACAATAACATTGTAGGGACTTATAAAGTAGAATTGCATAATTGAACTAAGTGAACAAGCATAGTATTATGTATATAATAGTGCAATTCATGATCAATAACTTGAGAATGCATCGATAATTCTATTGCATAATAATGTAGCTCATGGCAAGCCGAACACAGAATCAATCTTCCATTAATAAATAGTCATAAGTAAATAATGACAAATGGCAAATAATGTCATGCCAAAGATAAGCAATTACCGACAACTAACTATGTCCTAATGACTTAATAATCAATGACTTCTAAGAATAGAACTTTTAAAAAAAGATAGAAACTTTACACGTGATAAAGTTTCAGATGCAAAACATTCCAGCTTCTCGGTATTTGTATCCCTTCCATACTCGATAATCGGTAAGCCCCACGTCCAACGATGGCATCGAGAAAGTAAGGGCCTTCCCAAGTGTCAGCAAATTTCCCTGTCATCGCGTCTAAGTGTTTTGGAACGCTTTTCTAAGTACCATGTCACCAACACGGAAATTTCTTAAATGGACATGTTTATTGTAGGTATTAGCCACCCTTTGCTGATAAAGAACTAACCGAATTTTTATCATTTCTCGCAATTCATCCACAGTGTCCTTGTCATGTGATAACTCTGTGTTGTTCATGTCATTCGTCAGGAGTCCATATCTTGCTGTTGGTATAATGACTTCTGTTGGTAACACAGCTTCAGTGCCATAGACTAGACTGTATGGTGTCTGTCATGTTGACGTTTTAGGAGTTGTACTGTCCGACCACAACACCCAAGGTAGTTCTTCAGCCCACTTTCCTTTGCATGACGTCAATCATCTTTTAAGATTGTTGATTATGATTTTGTTGCTTGACTTAGCTTATCCATTGGTTTGAGGGTATCTTGGTGTCGACTTCATCAGATTAATGTTCCAACATTTGCAAAATGTTTCAGTCTTATCGCTTATGAACTGAGATCTATTGTCACAAACGATCTCGGATGGCACACGAAACTTTCAAAGAATGTTTCTTTTAATTAATGAAATTACCTCTTTTGATGTCACTTGCTTGAATGCCTCCGCTTTGATCCATTTTGAGAAATAGTCAGTCATGACCAACATGAACACTTTCTGACCAGATGCAGGTGGCATTTTTCCCACGATATCCATTCCCCATTTCATGAATGGCCAAGATGGAACGGACATGTTAAGGTGTTCAGACGGTTGATGTATGACATGTGCATGCCTTTGGCAGGCATTACATCTTTTTACGTAATCTAGGGCATCATTTCTTAGTGTCGACCAGTAGTAACCCAAGCGTAGAATTTTTAAAGAGAGATTTCTTCCATTAGTGTGGTTTCCACATTCTCCTGTGTGTGCATCCCTTAGTACCATGTCTGCCTCATGTCTTTTCAGACATCTATGGAGCAACCCCGTAGAGGATTTTTTGAATAATTCCCCATATATGATTGTAAACCTTGAGGCTTTCATTCTGTGGATCCTTGCTTTATTGTTGTTGATTGGCCTTGTTCTAAGCTACAAATAGTCCTTATATGTCTTAATCCAACTGTCTGCATCTTTACTGATATTGTCGTCACGTTGATCAAGAGCCATTATTTCTGATTTAAGAACCAGTCTTTCCATAGCAGGCTTCATGATGCGGACCACTGTGATGTTGTTTAAGTCTAACCCCTTGGACACAACTCCCAAGCCGGCTAATGCATCAGCTTGTACGTTATTTTCTCTTGGAACCTGTTGTATGCTGAAGTTGTCAAAGTAATTTGTTAATATTTTGGTGATGTCCAGGTATGCGACCATTTTGGGATCTTTGGCTTCATAAGATCCTTTGACGTGATTATCAATGAGCAGCGAACCACAGTTGATGTCAATAGTTTTGATCTTCATGTCTTTAGCAATTGTGAGTTCCATGATTAGTGCCTCATACTCAGCTTCATTGTTTATAGCTTTAAAGTCGCATCATATTTACTGAGCTATCATATCCCCCTATGGCGATTGAGGACAAGCCCTAATCCTGTTCCATTCACATTCGATGCCCCATATGTGTACAATATCCAAGGTTTTGTGTCTACTCTTGAGAGAGCTTGTCAAAATTCTTGCTCAACAGTCTTCATTTGGCTTGGACTAAAATTAGCCACAAAGTCAGCTAAGGCTTGTGACTTTATTGCAGTCCTTGTGTCATACATGATGTCATAGGTACTTAGACGTATTGCCCATTTTTCTATTCTTCACATCAAATCAGGTTTACTCAGGACATTTCTCAAAGGAAAATTTGTCATGACGTGTATTTTGTGTGATTCAAAATAGTGTCTCAACTTAGTGGAAGTCATAGCTAATGCAAGTACTAACTTCTCAATAGATGTGTACCTTATTTCCACATCTACCAAGCTCTTGCTGATGTAGTATACAGGCGACTGGACACTATCACTTTCTTTTACAAGGACGCCACTTACTGCATGATCCGTTACGGATAAATAAATGTATAGGTCATCTCCTTGAATGGGCTTGGACAGGAGTGGTGGTGTGGTTGGACAGCTTTTCAAGTTATTCAAAGCAGCTTCGTGTTTATCCGACCATAAGAATCCTTTGTTCTTTCTCAACACATCATAAAAAAGATTGCACCTGTCAGACGAACGTGAAATGAACCTGTTCAAGGCCGCAACCCGTTCCTTCAGTTTTTGGACGTCTTTGACGTTCGATTGGATTTTTAATTCAAAAATTGCTTTGATTTGTCCTGGACTTGCCTCAATTCCTCTCCTTGTCACCATATGTCCAAGGAACTTTCCTGATGACACATCAAAGTTGCATTTGGATGGGTTCAACTTCATGTTGTATGATCTTAGTATATCAAACACTTCTTGAAGATCACGAACATGATTTTCTGCGTTAACAGACTTAACAACCATGTCATCAATTTAGACTTCCATTGTCTGCCCTATTTGGTCCTTGAATATTTTGTTGACAAGCCTTTGAAACGTAGCCCTAGCATTTCTTAGTCCAAAGGCATGGCTAAGTAATAATATATCCCCCTGTCAGTTATGAATGCATTCTTCTCACAGTCAGATGGTTCCATTTAAATTTGATTGAAACCATTTAACGCATCCAAGAACGTTAGCAACTCATGACCAGCCATTGAGTCTACCATGGTGTCAATGTGAGGTAGCGAATAAGGGTCTTTAGGACAAGCCTTGTTTAAGTCCATATAGTCGACACAAACTCTCCATTTCCCGTTCTTTTTCTGTACTATGACGACATTCTCTTACCATTCATGATAATCGACTTCTCTAATCATCCCAGCTTTCATGAGCCTTTCCACCTCGTCATTTATTATCTTGTTTCTTTCGGCTATAAATTTCCTTCGTTTTTGCTGAACTGGTATGTAGCTGGGATCAACATTTAGCTTGTGCGTGATGACAGTTGGATTTATTCCCGTTATATCATCATGTTCCCATGCGAAAGCATCCAATCTCGTGGTTAGGAAATTCACCAAATTAGCTTCAATTGTTGGGGAAAGGTCTTCTCCTATTAACTATTAGATATATTTGTGATGTCATATCTAATAATGATTTATGTTTAGTTTTCAGATCTTGACTAACATGACAAATCAGGACTTAACTGGAAATCAGTACTTATACTGAAGTCAGAACTTAAGATATCAGAACTTAAGTTATCAGAACTTAAGTTATCAGAACTTAAGATATCAAAAGATATTTATCAGGAGATAATATCAGGACTTAAGAAGACATTCAGATAAGTAAGGCGGCTGATTGAAGGAAAGAAGATTAAGACAAACACAAGAAGAGATATGCATGGAGAAGAATTCTATGAAGAATAGACGATTTGGAGGAAAAGATAACTAATTGATATATTTTTGGATACAGACTTATATTCGATATCAATTAGAAGATTATCTTGTAACTGTGTGTCTATATAAACACAGCATAGGGTTTACACTATAAGTGTTATCACAATTGAGAATATTATTCATTGTAACCCTAGCAGCTCTCGTGATATTTGTTCATCACTGAGAGAGAACGGCTCCATTGTAATACTGTTTTATTAATAATATTATTCTGTGTTTCATACTTGTGTTCTTAATTCGATTTGATTGTAGTATACACTGTATTCAACCCCATTCTATAGTGTGTGTGACCTAACAAGTGGTATCAGAGCCTATCTGTTAACACATATACAGTAAAGATCCAAAAAAGTCATGTCTAAAGAAGAAAAAACTCCAACCAAGCCCACCAAAACTGAAGAAACCCCAAAGACTTAAATCCATAATCGATATGAGACTATTAGGGTTCCCATACTGAAACCTTCTGAGTATCCCATATGGAAAGTGAGGATGACTATGTTTCTAGAAGCTACAGATCCAGAATACCTTGACAGAATTAATGAAGGACTACATAAGCCAACCAAGCTCTCTGTTGTAGTTGCAGATCATTCAGCAATGACTGTACCAATGGAGAAAAGTGAATATACAGCTGAAGATATCTCATCTATTGCCAAGGATGCAAAGGTATGGTATTTGCTGCATAGTGCCATTGATAATGTCATGTCAAACAGGGTAATTAACTGCAAGACTACAAAGGAGATATGGGATGCCTTGGAGACAAGATGCCAGGGAACTGATTCAATTAAGAAGAACAGGAGGACTATACTCACTCAAGACTATGAGCACTTTGACTCAAAACCTGAGAGTCATTAACTGGTTTATATGACAGATTTGTCAAACTCTTGAATGATCTGTCACTGGTGGATAAGGAATATGATCTCGAAGATACTAATCTTAAATTCCTTTTAGCTCTTCCTGAAAGTTGGGACTTAAAGGCAACTACTATAAGAGACAACTATGCTCTTGATGAAACTACTTTTGATGAAATTTATGGTATGCTCAAAACTCATGAACTTGAGATGGATCAAAGAAGCAAGAGACATGGGAGAAAGTCAAGAACAGTTGCTCTTAAGGCTGAGGAGGAATCCCCAAAAGTGGTTGTCTCAAAGAAAGGCAAAGGAAAGGATCTCATCACAAAGTCTGATACTGAATCATCAAGTTCTGATAGTGATGAGGATTCAGAAACTGAAAGTCTATCTGAGATGGATGTTGATGAAGAGATGATGAAATTGTGTGCTCTTATGGTGAAGGGTATCACAAAGATAGCCTACAAGAAATTCAGAAGGGGAAAGAAATTTTCCAGGAAAAGTGGAAGTTCTGAAAAGAAGGGATTCAGAAAATCTGAAGGCAAAGCAGGAAAGTCTGACAGAGGAGATTACTCAAATGTTAAATGCTACAATTATAGTGAGAAAGACCACATATCTCCTGATTGCAAGAAAGGAAAAGGTGACAAAGGCAAGGCACTTGTCACAAAGAAGAAAAGCTGGACAGACACTTCAGATTCTGAAAATGAGGTGAACTATGCCTTGATGGTAAATGCTGATAGCAGTTCAGAAGCTACTGAGTTAAAGGTACCTCAAACAACTTATGCTTTTCATACTGATGATATTACTAAGTTGAGATCTTATCTTAAAACCATATTCATTAGCTATAGAGATCATACCTTAACATGTGATAGGTTAACTTCTGACAATCTGTCTTTTAAGAAAAGGAATGACTATTTAGAAAAAGAGTTAGTTATGTTCCATCAAACTCAGAAAGAAAGAGATGATGCTTTTTATGTTAGAGGTGAACTGTTAAAATTGAATCAATCTCTAAAAACTGAGTTAAAAAAGGAAAGAGAGATTATCAGGACTTGGACTAACTCTGGCAGAACAACTCATAATTTACTAAGTAGTGGAAACTGGAGAGAGGGCTTAGGTTATGGAGATGATAAAAGTGAAACAGGAACTAGACAAATTAAGCCAATTATAGTTAAACAGACTAATAAGCCAAAGGTAAATCCTGTTAAGTTTGTAGCTAAAATTGTAAAGTCTGATTCTGAAAAGATGAAAGATAATGATACAAAAGTTAAGGCAGAGTCAACTTCTGACAAATTAAAACAGGATAAACCAGCTGAAGTTAACATAGGCTTAATGACAAAGAAGCAGCTTAAGTACAAGCTGAAAGAAATTAAGGATGTAAACAAGGTAAAGCCACCTAGGAAAAATAGGAATGGAAAGGAAGGTGTGAACAAAAGCAATAATTATAAGTCTGTTTCTAATGCTCCTAGAAAGAAATGCAATAACTGTGGAAACACTAACCATGTTAGGTCACACACACTGTAGAGGGGGTGAATAAAGTGTAAAGTACAATCAAATCGAACTTTAATATCTCAACTAACAGAAAACAAACTTTATTAAAACAATAAACTCTGTTACAGTATGGAACTTTTACCTCTCAGTGATGAACAAATATCACGAGAGCTGCTAGGGTTACTACGAATAATCTTCTCGAATATGATAACACTTATAGTGTAAACCCTATGTATGTGTTTATATACTACACAGTTACAAGATAATCACTAATTGATATGGAATATAATTCTGCTTCCTAAAATATATCAATCAGATATCTTTTCTTCCAAGTATTCTATTCTTCATAGAATTCCTTCTTCATGCATATCTCTTCTTATGCTTATCTCGATCTTCTTTTCTTTAATCAGCTATTGTCCTTATCTGAATGTACTTCGGCACTTAAGTTCTGATATCCATCTTCTGATGATTATCTCCTGATAATATAAGTACTGATATCCTTAAGTCCTGACTTCCAGTAAGTATTGATTTATCCTGTTTAAGTAAGATCTGAAAACTAAACATAAATCATATTAGCCATGACATTATCAAATATATCCAACAATCTCCCCCAACTTGTAAATTAGCATAATATACAAGTTTAACAGATATTTGATGATGTCAAAAACATTAAGTATATATGCATGAGAATTAGACTAGATAACTACAACTTACAGTCCTTAAAGCTTTACCAATATTTAACTTCTGATAACAGCTTCAGTCTGTACAAATATCAGAATTTAATCAGTTGTAGATCTTGACTTGGCTTCATCTTCTGATCTCTCTGATGTCAGGAGTTGTTCTGAGATAGTTCTTTAACAAACATCTCTCAGCATATCTAAGTTCATCAATCATTCTCCTTTTAGCATCTTTAAGCTCTGCATTATCTTCACCAATTTGAAAGATTGCAGCCCTGAGATCATTAATCTTTGCTTTTCTTATATCCTGATCCAGTCTGATCAAATAAGCTTTATCAGACTCAGGATTAAATTCCACAGCCCTGTAACCCAGAAAGGTAGTTATAATTTTAGCAGTGTTGGGCTTCATTTCAACTATATCACCCTTGTGATCTCTGTACTTTGGAACATATGTGCTGTCAGACTTAACAGAATAAAGCCTTTTCTATCTCTGAATCTGATCCTTCAAATAGTTTGCAGCACTTCTTGTCAATCTGTCATCCACTTGAAGTAAGAATAGTACATGCTCCAATTCTTCAAAATACTTCAATGGAATGGCATTTTGCCTTATATGATAAACCCTACCATTTGTCATGAAGTACAACAAGATGTGTTCTTTCAAGTAGGTATGGTAAACCATTTGTACAGATTCCAGTTGATTCAATCTCTCAGGAGTTGCTCTAATACCTGGTTCACTCAAGGAAGTTGGATCATTGGTAGTGTTCTGTATTCTTCTTTCATCAGCACTTCCCAATCCAGTTTTATCTCTTACTTCCTTTCCAGTAACTACTCTTGCTTCAAAACCACTTGCAGCAGTCTTCAAAGGTTGAGTCTGTTTTGCTTTAGTGAATCCTTGTAGGAGTGTCTTTGGTCTAACTTCTGATATCAAGTTAACTTGAGCTATGTCAGAGGTTACTTGCTTCTTTGGAATATCAGAACTTACTGTCTCTTGACTCTGAACAACTTGAGCCATGTCAGAGGTTGTTTTAAGAACTTTTCTTGAAGTCAGAGCAAGATCATCCTTTTCAGTAGTGATTTCTTCAATCTCAGGAGGCACATAAACCTTGATAGGTTCACCAACCTTTTCTTTACCCTTGGATCTTGGATCTATCTTCGGTTGTGATTTAGCCAATATTGCTTCAGTATTTGTCCTTTCTTTTATCACAATGCCTTTGATTTTTGGAAGTGTCTTTTTACCAGAAGCTTCAGATTTAGATGTGACTTTTTCTGATTTAAGTCTGGCTTCTTCTTCCATTAAACTCTCCAAGTCCATTCCTGGATTTTCCTGAAGAAATAACTGTCTTGACATTTCTTCATCAAGATCTAAAAGTTCATCAGAACTTATCCTTTTACCAGTAGCAGAACTAATTCTTTTCCCAGTATCAGAACTTGTCCTGTGACTTGTGATTTCAGCTTTTCTTGATGAGAAACCTCTACCTTGACTATGACCTCTACCCATTCCAGAGTTTCCTTGATCATCCTTTTCATCATCCTTCCCTTTCAGTATATTTCCAGTCTTGCATTTGGACTTAATTACTTTCTCCCTCTTTTTGGCATCAGCAGGTAGTAGAAGAGAGACAAGCAATTTCACTGAGGCTTGGATTTCAGTAAGTTGAGATTGCTAAGAAGCTTGATTTTTCAGAATATCATCAATCTGAGCTTGTTGTTTCTCTTGAGTCTTCTCAATATAAGCAATCCTATCAAAGGTAGGTTGGAAGAACTTTTTCTTGTAAATTTTCTGAATTTGGTCCTGTTTGATGAATTCTTCCTGAATCTTGTGTAGCTCTGCATGAGTAGTTGAATGGAGACCTTGTAGATGTTTAGTACTCGATGCAGTGACTCTAAGCTGGGTTTTGAAATCATCGGAAATTAACATTTCATCAGCTTTTGTCAAGTGCTCAGCAAGATGCTTTGCATTTGGAACACAGGAAACTGAGTTCCATTCCTTAGTCCACTCCTGTCCTGCAGGAGTTTCACTCCAAGGCACTGGTGCTTCTCTGGTAACAAACTTCTTAACAAGTTCAGATTTAAGAATAGTTTGTTGAGAATCTAAATTCTGAGGACAAGTTCTGATTGCATATTCTGATGATTAAGTTCTGAAGAATATAAATCAGAATTTGTGTGAGGACTTACTAAAATAGGCATTCCTTTTTCGAGTTAAGAAATTATGTTCTGATGACTGTTAAGTTCCGCTATAAGTCTAAGTTCTGATATTACAGTCTGATTCTTTACTTGACTTATTTTTGGATAAAATTTGACAACAGTCTCAGTTTAAACCAGAATACTGTTGAAGTGGAAGATTAATAGTCACTATAGTTAGGGATAGTGGTACTCGTACATGAACAGTCAACTTTTACTTGCTTCTTGTGCACATTAAACCATGTTTTCTCTTTCCAATGAATGTTTTTCTTTTTCCAAGTCTGGGGAGACGAGGTAGAATTAATTCCACTTGTCAGCATTAAATTTCTTTGCGTCTCCTGGCATTCTCTTCCCTATATAAACAACCACTTCACATCAGCCTTCCCATCAACTCTTTTATAACAAACTCACCTTCATACTTTTTCTATCAAAAACACCATGGTCAATTACAATATGTTTTTGAACTACTAAACATTCAACATGGAGTTGAGCTGTGTCGATTGGCAGCAGGAATGGCACATCACTGCTATTCCTGATGAGATATGGGACTCCGTTCCCCAGGAGGTACTCACCCACCTCCTGTTCTTCTACATGGACTACCATCGCCATCTGGAGCGATTGGAGGAGGAAAGGCTGGAAGCTCTCCGCCAGCAAGAGCGAATCATTCGACTCGCTATTCTGTTTGTCGAGAGTAGGAAGAAGAAATAATTTATTTTCTTCTTCCTGTTTTTCTTCATCATCAGCCTTGCCCTGCTTCTTGAGCTAGGACTAAGGCTGTTGACGTTAGGTTTAACAGCTTAGGGAAATCGTGTACAAGTTCTGATGTAATTTCAATTTCATGAATGTATTCTCTTGATATATTAATGAAATTTGTTTTTGTTTCAAGATCTTGTCTCTGAGATATTTTGTAATATATTGATAAATCCTGATACATATTCATATTCTGATGACCATATAAATTCTGTTTTAACTTAAGTTCTGATTTTATCAGTACTTGCTCGTCCGATTTATTATGGTCATTTTCACTCAATTTTTTTTCCAGAATATTGATGTTGCAGTGAAAAATAATTAAATAAGTGGGAACAGTTTCAATTTTGAATTAAAACTGATTCACCTTGATTAATGGAATAACTGGGTAAGTGGAACGGTTTTTTCCTTAAAAAACTACAAGTGGGTAAGTAATGATTACTGTTTTCTCGTGCCCATTAACTATTCGGTTTTACTGCATGTCTAACAGGTGTCCAACGGTTATATTTTTTTTTCAAAAGTACAAGTAAGATAGAGAGAGGATTTTTTAATCTTTTATTTCCTTTCATACTTTTTCTCTCTATTTGCTTTTACTCTCTTTTCTCTTCTAACGTTGGTTTTTCATATAGACATTCTATCAAACACCTAACAGGCACTTTTACATCTCGATTATTTTCATGGCACCTAAGGATTTGATCATTGATGGAGCTAAATTTGTTCCAAACAACTATGCTGCAATTCTTGATAATGCTGAAACTCCGTCTGAATTGCATTTTGTGCAAGATCTTCTTGCACACAGTGAAATCGGGTATGCATTGACCCAACCTTCCGTCTTCTCAAGCCAACAAGTTCTGACACTTTGGAGGACTGGAAACTTTGATAATGGTGGTCCAAATGGTACTCCTAGTATTGTTTTCGAAGTGGGTGATTCTTCATATGCAGTCACTCCTGGTATAATACGCAAGGCTCTACATCTCCCAGAAGGATGTACTTTTTCAATTCCAGAGGAATCAGTTCTTCAGGAGTTAATGGCCAGTTTGGGGTATGAACAGAGTTTGGCAAAGCTTGGGCTGATGAAACGGTCTTATATCAGAAGGGAATGGAGCTTCTTCTTCGACTGCATCACTAAAGCTTTTGGGAACAAGTGTTCGAATTTTGATGACATCCCCATAATGAGTCAGCACATCGGGTATGCCATTATAAACCAAACTCATTTTGATTTTGCAACGGCTATAATAGGTTTTATTGGGGATAGGATGACAGAGGATAGGAATGTTTTTTACTTTGCTAGATTCTGTCAACTTATATATACTTTTTGTACTGATGAACCTCGACTAACCAGTACCTTAACTTCACCTTTTAAAGTTGCAAAACGTTACTTTAATGACCTGGTACATGCTGACACTAAGAAACCAGTGGTTAGACCTTTACAGATTCCTCAGTCTGCGAAACAGATCTTAGTAAACATTGATCCTGATTCCTATAGATTTGTTTATCCTGATGTCCAACCAACAAACACCTCCCACACACCACAACAACCATCAGCACCTACCACTCATACTACTCAACCAACCCTTAGGCAATATATCAAATCCTATGTCTCCACTTCACAGATAGTTCAACCCTCATCCTCAGCACCTACTGTGAAGCCTTCATCTTCCAAATCTAAGAGGACAAAGATTGTTCCTCAAACACCTCAAAAGAGAAGGAGGATTGCTTTGAGAGATGAGTCTGACAGTGAGCAACAGGTTTCTGTATCAGAACCTGTTGTCCAAGAAGATGAGACAGTGACTTCATAGAGGGATTCTGAAATTGGGGGATCTAGGCTTCTCAAGAGGCTTAGAAGAATGAATGTTCCTGAAACTCCCAAGGAATCTATATCTACAAAGAGATACAAGAAACAGAGGGTAAAAAGGCCAGTTTCAGATGATGAAGAAGCAGCAGCTAAGGAAGGAGATCAGGAATCTCTGATCTCACAAGAAAAGGAATTTGCTAAAGTCACTTCTTCTTCATCAACTTCATCTCAGGAAGCTATTCCTGAAAAGCCCAACACACCATCTGTGTCTCCTATTCAAAAGTCTGTATCTCCTGTTAATACAGGCACCAGTACTGAAATTGATGGTCAGAACCTGGTTGTGCCTGAAGTAATTCTCCTAGAAGGTCCAACAGCAACTAATCCATCAACAACACCTGTTACTGATGCTGCTCAAAATTCAGACTTCTCTTCTACATCTTCTCTGCATCTCGATGTTGATGATCAGAATATAGGTGAGCATCAGGATATGGCTGTTGATCAGAACTTAGAACCAGATCAGCAATTAGAGGATGCTGAAGCCTCCATTGCTACTCACACTGTTATTTTATCAGAAGATACTGATTCTGTAAGTTCTGATGCTACAAATGCTGGAGATACTGGTGATACTGCTCCAAATACAGATGCTGATGAAGCAGGTCCTTCAGGACATGCTCCTCAACAAACTATTCTTAAATCTGAACTTGTTAAGAAGTTTGTTACCAGAGAACAACTGCCCAAGCTTTGCCAAACTCTGTTCATACCCCAAACTGGCCATTAACTCCTGAAGAGCTGATTCCTCTGGAATTGAAAAAGTACATCCTTCTGGGAGATATAGAGCCTTGTGTATTGTACCAGGAGTGACTGCATATGAAGAATCACCCACTTCGAAAACAATACTAGGAGTACCATTTGGACCACCATTATCAAAGTTTCCAGTCCTCCAAAGTGTCAGAACTTGTTGGCTTGAGAAGATGGAAGGTTGGGTCAATCCATACCCGATTTCACTGTGTGCAAGAAGATCTTGCACCAAATGCAATTCAGACGGAGCTTCAGCATTATCAAGAATTGCAGCATAGTTATTTGGAACAAATTTAGCTCCATCAATGATCAAATCCTTAGGTGCCATGAAAATAATCGAGATGTAAAATTGCCTGTTAGGTGTTTGATAGAATGTCTATATGAAAAACCAATGTTAGAAGAGAAAAGAGAGTAAAAGTAAATAGAGAGAAAAAGTATGAAAGGAAATAAAAGATTAAAAAATCCTCTCTCTATCTTACTTGTACTTTTGAAAAAAAAAATGTAACCGTTGGACACCTGTCAAACATGCAGTAAAAGCGAATAGTAAATGTGCACGAGAAAACAGTGGTTAGACCTTTACAGATTCCTCAATCTGTGAAACAGATCTTAGTAAATGCTGATCCTGATTCCTATAGATCTGTTTATCCTGATGTCCAACCAACAAACACCTCCCACACACCAGAACAACCATCAGCACCTACCACCCATACTACTCAACCAACCCTTAGGCAATATATCAAATCCTATCTCTCCACTTCACAGATAGTTCAACCCTCATCCTCAGCACCTACTATGAAGCCTTCATCTTCCAAATCTAAGAGGACAAAGACTGTTCCTCAAACACCTCAAAAGAGAAGGAGGATTGCTTTGAGAGATGAGTCTGACAGTGAGGAACAGGTTTCTGCATCAAAACCTGTTGTCCAAGAAGCTGAGACAGTGACTTCTCAGAAGGATTCTGAAATTGGGGGATCTAGGCTTCTCAAGAGGCTTAGAAGAATGATTGTTCCTGAAACTCCCAAGGAATCCATATCTACAAAGAGATACAAGAAACAGAGGGCAAAAAGGCCAGTTTCAGATGATGAAGAAGCAGCAGCTAAGGAAGGAGATCAGGAATCTCTGATCTCCCAAGACAAGGAATTTGCTAAAGTCACTTCTTCTTCATCAACTCCATCTCAGGAAGCTGTTCCTGACAAGGCCAACACACCATCTGTGTCTCCTGTTGTTCCAGGCACAAGTACTAAAATTAATGTTCAGAACCTGGTTGTGCCTGAAGTAATTCTTTTAGAAGCTCCAACAGCAACTAATCCATCAACAACACTTGTTACTGATGCTGATCAAAATCTAGAATTATCTACTACACCTTCTCTGCATCTAGATGCTGATGATCAGAATATAGGTGAGCATCAGGATATGGCTGTTGATCAGAACTTAGAACCAGATCATCAATTAGAGGATGCTGAAGCCTCCATTGCTACTCACACTGTTGTTTTATCAGAAGATACTGATTCTGTAAGTTCTGATGCTGCAAATGCTGGAGATACTGGTGATGCTGCTCCAAATACAGATGCTGATGAAGCAGGTCCTTCAGGACATGCTCCTCAACAAACTATTCTTAAATCTGAACTTGTTAAGAAGTTTGTTACCAGAGAAGCACCAGTGCCTTGGAGTGAAACTCCTGCAGGACAGGAGTGGACTAAGGAATGGAACTCAGTTTCCTGTGTTCCAAATGCAAAGCATCTTGCTGAGCACTTGACAAAAGCTGATGAAATGTTAATTTCTGATCATTTCAAAACCCAGCTTAGAGTCACTGCATTGAGTACTAAACATCTACAAGGTCTCCATTCAACTACTCATGCAGAGCTACACAAGATTCAGGAAGAATTCATCAAACAGGACCAAATTCAGAAAATTGACAAGAAAAAGTTCTTCCAACCTACCTTTGACAGGATTGCTTATATTGAGAAGACTCAAGAGAAACAACAAGCTCAGATTAATGATATTCTGAAAAATCAAGCTTCTCAGCAATCTCAACTTACTGAAATCCAAGCCTCAGTGGAATTGCTTGTCTCTCTTCTACTACCTGCTGATGCCAAAAAGGGGGAGAAAGTAATTAAGTCCAAATGCAAGACTGGCAAGACACTGAAAGGGAAGGATGCTGAAAAGGATGATCAAGGAAACTCTGGAATGGGTAGAGGTCATAGTCAAGGTAGAGGTTTCTCATCAAGAAAAGCTGAAATCACAAGTCACAGGACAAGTTCTGATACTGAGAAAAGAATTAGTTCTTCTACTGGTAAAAGGATAAGTTCTGATGAACTTTTAGATCTTGATGAAGAAATGTCAAGACAGTTATTTCTTCAGGAAAATCCAGGAATGGACTTGGAGAGTTTAATGGAAGAAGAAGCCAGACATAAATCAGAAAAAGTCACATCTAAATCTGAAGCTTCTGGTAAAAAGACACTTCCAAAAATCAAAGGTATTGCGATAAAAGAAAGGACAAATACTGAAGCAACATTGGCTAAATCACAACCGCAGATAGATCCAAGATCCAAGGGTAAAGAAAAGGTTGGTGAACCTATCAAGGTTTATGTGCCTCCTGAGAATGAAGAAATCACTGATGAAAAGGATGATCTTACTCTGACTTCAAGAAAAGTTCTTAAAACAACCTCTGACATGGCTCAAGTTGTTCAGAGTCAAGAGACAAAAAGTTCTGATATTTTGAAGAAGCAAGTAACCTCTGACATAGCTCAAGTTAACTTGATATCAGAAGTTAGACCAAAGACACTCCTACCAGGATTCACTAAAGCAAAACAGACTCAACCTTTGAAGACTACTGCAAGTGGTTTTGAAGCAAGAGTAGTTACTGAAAAGGAAGCAAGGGATAAAACTGGATTGGGAAGTGCTGATGAAAAAAGAATACAGAACACTACCAATGATCCAACTTCCTTGAGTGAACCAGGTATTGGAGCAACTCCTGAGAGATTGAATCAACTGGAATCTGTACAAATGATTTACCATACCTACTTGAAAGAACACATCTTGTTGTACTTCATGACAAATGGTAGGGTTTATAATATAAGGCAAAATGCCATTCCATTGAAGTATTTTGAAGAATTGGAGCATGTACTATTCTTACTTCAAGTGGATGACAGATTGACAGGAAGTGGTGCAAACTATTTGAAGGATCAGATTCAGAGACAGAAAAGGATTTATTCTGTTAAGTCTGACAGCACATATGTTCCAAAGTACAGAGATCACAAGGGTGATATAGTTGAAATGAAGCCCAACACTGCTAAAATTATAACTACCTTTCTGGGTTACAGGGCTGTGGAATTCAATCTTGAGTCTGATAAAGCTTATTTGATCAGACTGGATCAGGATATAAGAAAAGCAAAGATTAATGATCTCAGGGCTGCAATCTTTCAAATTGGTGAAGATAATGCAGAGCTTAAAGATGCTAAAAGGAGAATGATTGATGAACTTAGATATGCTGAGAGATGTTTGTTGAAGAACTATCTCAGAACAACTCCTGACATCAGAGAGATCAGAAGATGAAGCCAAGTCAAGATCTACAACTGATTAAATTCTGATATTTGTACAGACTGAAGCTGTTATCAGAAGTTAAATATTGGTAAAGCTTTAAGGACTGTAAGTTGTAGTTATCTAGTCTAATTCTCATGCATTTGTACTTAATGTTTTTGACATCATCAAATATCTGTTAAACTTGTATATTATGTTAATTTACAAGTTGGGGGAGATTGTTGGATATATTTGATAATGTCATGGCTAATATGATTTATGTTTAGTTTTCAGATCTTACTTAAACAGGATAAATCAGTACTTACTAGAAGTCAGGACTTAAGGATATCAGTACTTATATTATCAGGAGATAATCATCAGAAGATGGATATCAGAACTTAAGTGCTGAAGTACATTCAGATAAGGACAATAGCTGATTAAAGGAAAGAAGATCGAGATAAGCATAAGAAGAGATATGCATGAAGAAGGAATTCTATGAAGAATAGAATACTTCGAAGAAAAGATATCTGATTGATATATTTTAGGAAGCAGAATTATATTCCATATCAATTAGTGATTATCTTGTAACTGTGTTGTATATAAACACAGACATAGGGTTTACACTATAAGTGTTATCATATTCGAGAAGATTATTCGTAGTAACCCTTGCTGCTCTCGTGATATTTGTTCATCACTGAGAGGTAACAGTTCCATACTGTAACAGAGTTTATTGTTTTAATAAAGTTTGTTTTCTGTTACTTGAGATATTAAAGTTCGATTTGATTGTACTTTACACTGTATTCACCCCCTCTACAGTGTGTGTGACCTAACAAGTGGTCTGAAACTGGCCTTTTTGCCCTCTGTTTCTTGTATCTCTTTGTAGATATGGATTCCTTGGGAGTTTCAGGAACAGTCATTCTTCTAAGCCTCTTGAGAAGCCTAGATCCCCCAATTTCAGAATCCTTCTGAGAAGTCACTGTCTCAGCTTCTTGAACAACAGGTTCTGATGCAGAAACCTGTTCCTCACTGTCAGAATCATCTCTCAAAGCAATCCTCCTTCTCTTTTGAGGTGTTTGAGGAACAGTCTTCGTCCTCTTAGATTTGGAAGATGAAGGCTTCACAGTAGGTGCTGAGGATGAGGGTTAAACTATCTGTGAAGTGGAGAGATAGGATTTGATATATTGCCTAAGGGTTGGTTGAGTAGTATGGGTGGTAGGTGCTGATGGTTGTAGTGGTGTGTGGGAGGTGTTTGTTGGTTGGACATCAGGATAAACAGATCTATAGGACTCAGGATCAGCATTTACTAAGATCAATTTCACAGACTGAGGAATCTGTAAAGGTCTAACCACTGGTTTCTTAGTGTCAGCATTTACCAGGTCATTAAAGTAACGTTTTGCAACTTTAAAAGGTGAAGTTAAGGTACTGGTTAGTCGAGGTTCATCAGTACAAAAAGTATATATAAGTTGACAGAATCTAGCAAAGTAAACAACATTCCTATCCTCTGTAATCCTATACCCAATAAAACCTATTATAGCCGTTGCAAAATCAAAATGAGTTTGGTTTATAATGGCATACCCGATGTGCTGACTCATTATGGGGATGGCATCAAAATTCGAACACTTGTTACCAAAAGCTTTAGTGATGCAGTCGAAGAAAAAGCTTCATTCCCTTCTGATATGAGCCCGTTTTAACTGCCCAAGCTTTGCCAAACTCTGTTCATACCCCAAACTGGCCATTAACTCCTGAAGAGCTGATTCCTCTGGAATTGAAAAAGTACTTCCTTCTGGGAGATGTAGAGCCTTGCGTATTGTACCAGGAGTGACTGCATATGAAGAATCACCCACTTCGAAAACAATACTAGGAGTACCATTTGGACCACCATTATCAAAGTTTCCAGTCCTCCAAAGTGTCAGAACTTGTTGGCTTGAGAAGACGGAAGGTTGGGTCAATGCATACCCGATTTCACTGTGTGCAAGAAGATCTTGCACAAAATGTAATTCAGACGGAGCTTCAGCATTATCAAGAATTGCAGCATAGTTGTTTGGAACAAATTTAGCTCCATCAATGATCAAATCCTTAGGTGCCATGAAAATAATCGAGATGTAAAAGTGCCTGTTAGGTGTTTGATAGAATGTCTATATGAAAAACCAACGTTAGAAGAGAAAAGAGAGTAAAAGCAAATAGAGAGAAAAAGTATGAAAGGAAATAAAAGATTAAAAAATCCTCTCTCTATCTTACTTGTACTTTTGAAAAAAAAAATGTAACCGTTGGACACCTGTCAGACATGCAGTAAAAACGAATAGTTAATGGGCACGAGAAAACAGTAATCATTACTTACCCACTTGCAGTTTTTCAAGGAAAAAACCGTTCCACTTACCCAGTTATTTCATTAATCAAGGTGAATCAGTTTTAATTCAAAATTGAAATTGTTCCCACTTATTTAATTATTTTTCACTGCAACATCAATATTCTGAAAAAAAAATCGAGTGAAAATGACCATAATAAATCGGACGAGCAAGTACTGATAAAATAAAATCAGAACTTAAGTTAAAACATAATTTATATGGTCATCAGAATATGAATATATATCAGGATTTATCAATACATTACAAAATATCTCAGAGACAAGATCTTGAAATAAAAACAAATTTCATTAATATATCAAGAGAATACATTCATGAAATTGAAATTACATCAGAACTTGTACACGATTTCCCTAAGCTGCTAAACCTAACGTGAACAGCCTTAGTCCTAGCTCAAGAAGCAGGGCAAGGCTGATGATGAAGAAAAATAGGAAAAAGAAAATAAATTATTTCTTCTTCCTACTCTCGATAAACAGAATAGCGAGTCGAATGATTCGCTCTTGCTGGCGGAGAGCTTCCAGCCTTTCCTCCTCCAATCGCTCCAGATGGCGATGGTAGTCCATGTAGAAGAACAGGAGGTGGGTGAGTACCTCCTGGGGAACAGAGTCCCATATCTCATCAGGAATGGCAGTGACGTGCCATTCCTGCTGCCAATCGGCACAGCTCAACTCCATGTTGAATGTTTCGTAGTTCAAAAACATATTGTAATTGACCATGGTGTTTTTGGTATAAAAAGTATGAAGGTGAGTTTGTGATAAAAGAGTTGATGGGAAGGCTGATGTGAAGTGGTTGTTTATATAGGCAAGAGAATGCCAGGAGACGCAAAGAAATTTAATGCTGACAGGTGGAATTAATTCTACCTCGTCCCCCCAGACTTGGAAAAAGAAAAACATTCATTGGAAAGAGAAAACATGGTTTAATGCACACAAAAAGCAAGTAAAAGTTGACTGTTCATGTACGAGTACCACTATCCCTAACTATAGTGACTATTAATCTTCCACTTCAACAGTATTCTGGTTTAAACTGAGACTGTTGTCAAATTTTATCCAAAAATAAGTCAAGTAAAGAATCAGACTGTAATATCAGAACTTAGACTTATAGCAGAACTTAACAGTCATCAGAACATAATTTCTTAACTCGAAAAAGGAATGCCTATTTTAGTAAGTCCTCACATAAATTCAGATTTATATTCTTCAGAACTTAATCATCAGAACATGCAATCAGAACTTGTCCTCAGAATTTGTGCAATGTGACACAATGATTGTTCATCTAAAACAACATAGATCCCCACAGTGATTTTCATCATTCATATGGAGTGGTTAGTGTGTGCATTAAGCTAAATATCAGACAAAGAGAAAAGTCTGATTCACTTCAGTACATCTTAGAAATAAGGCATAACTAAAACTTTACTAAAAACCTGTCAATATTCTGAAACCTACTATTGAATGAATTCATGCTTGAGTCTACCTCAACTATTTTGTGCTAATTTTGTGCATCTTTTTAAATTCTATTTTACAGGGGCTTCTCAGTGTAAGTGAGTCACGACTGCTTATCAGAATTTATGCTATTATCAGAGTATTTCTCCAATAATCATAGAGTGTGAAAAGTCACCAAGAAAATATTTTATTTGCTTTTCTGATGCATATTACTTAATACCAGCAATGCACTTGGGTTTTCCCTTCCACATTTTTTACTCTAGATCTCAAAAGAGTACCTGATTTTTAATCCTTGTTTCTCTTTCTTTTTCTTTTGATAAGTGAGGTTTATCAGCACTTAGTATATTCAACAGATTTACTAGCATCAGAACTTAACAGATGAGTAGCATTATTCTAGTTTGTGACTTAGTAATAAGATAGACAAAGTAAACTCAACTAAGCTCAATTATCAGAATTTGCTTGTGTAAATAGATTTCCACAGAAATAATTACTTCTTACATGGGATCCCTTATTTATTGAAGACTACTAGGTCAGCATCTAGCACAGTTATCCTCATAGGATTAAATAGTTACCTAAACAGACATATCACTATCAGAGTTTAGAAACATTGATCAGACAACAGTCAGTACTTAAACATATTTTTCAATTAAGCACAGAATACACAAAGAGATTAAATTCTGTAAATACTGATCATAAAATCTGATGCAACTGAACAAAACTAAGCAGATTTAGAGAAAGAACCTGAAACCATTCCAAGTTCATTTACCAATCTTGTAAAAGTAGCTTCACACAATGGTTTTGTGAAGATATCTGCTAGTTGTTGATCTGTTGGAACAAAGTGCAATTCCACTGTACCTTCATCTACATGTTCCCTGATGAAGTGGTACCTGATGCTGATGTGCTTTGTCATAGAGTGTTGAACTGGATTACCTGTCATAGCAATAGCACTTTGATTATCACAGTAAATAGGGATTTTGAAATATGATAACCCATAATCCAGTAACTGATTCTTCATCCAAAGAATCTGTGCACAACAGCTTCCTGTAGCAATATATTCTGCTTCTGCAGTTGATGTGGAAATTGACTTTTGTTTCTTGCTAAACCAAGAAACAAATCTGCCTCCAAGAAATTGGCAGCTTCCACTTGTGCTTTTCCTGTCAATTTTGCAACCTGCAAAATCTGCATCTGAGTAACCTATTAATTTAAAATCTGATTCTCTGGGATACCATAATCCCAGATCAGCTGTTCCCTTAAGATACTTGAAAATCCTTTTCACAGTTGTTAAGTGAGGTTCTCTTGGATCTGCTTGAAATCTTACACAAAGACAGGTAGCATACATGATATCAGGTCTACTAGCAGTTAGATAGAGTAGAGAGCCAATCATACCTCTGTAATCAGTAATATCTACTGATTTACCAATATCCTTATCCAGTTTTGTTGCAGTGGCCATGGGAGTGGATGCACTTGAACAATCTTGCATTCCAAATTTCTTCAGCAAGTTTCTGGTGTACTTAGTTTGACAAATAAAAGTGCCTTCTTCATTTTGCTTGACTTGAAGGCCTAGAAAATAGCTAAGTTCCCCCATCATACTCATCTGATATGTGGCGCCCTCCAAACCCGGGTCAGAAGTTTGGGGTCCACACACACACCTTAATTATAACCTGCTTATAACAATAATAAAGATAATGATATATGCAGTGACCCTACTTATCAACTACCACGGACCGCAACAGGTTAAAGTATGCACACAAGCCAAACACACTAATATATTACAAATCGTTCAAATCCCAACTATTTCAAACTCACACTGAGTATCAAACATTAATACAAACTTTTACAAACTTAAATTATCCCAAAAGAAGCCTACTAGCTCAGCTTCCTCAACCTGAACCCCTAGCTCTCGCGCTGGACTGGGGATCCTCGCTACCAACTGGTTCCTTTTTAACTGGAAAGAATATAAACAACATCGCACAAATGAGCTAACTAGCTCAGCAACTCAAAATGACAAAACTGAGAATAATGATCATCAGGTGACTATGATTATGATATCAAGTGAACATTGGATTATGATTTAGAACTGGATATTATACTTTTAATTTAAAAGCCAAGGTTAGGCTGATGATCAGTCACGCACTAACCCCGAGCAAGGCACACAACATTGCTCTAACTACTGGATCCAAGGCACATATTGGCCTAACTTGACCATTATATGGTCTGACCATGAATCTGGTCCACAATTTTATAAAAACAATCCAATTCTAACATAATAACAGAATATGCAATAATAAACAATAACCAAAATCATTAACAACAATGAGTGTTTAACAATGAAAGGTTTTCAATCTTTGTAAGGATCAAATAAGTAGTTTAAAAGCTTGAACGCTGGGTAATGAAAGAATTGGATAACAAAAGAATCAATATTTCAGGGTTTCAAAGATTTGGGCTCTCAAAACATAGGATACAATGGTTGAATGTACAAGTAATTCAGTTCAGTGTTTGGGATTTTGTTTGCATGTATTTATGGAATAGTATCGTATACTTGAGGTTCGAGTTTGGGTTTACAATAATCAATGGCTTAGAAAGAATATGGTTCATGGCTCAAGAACAATAACTGAAATCAGGATTTAGGTTTCCGTGCTTCAAAGCACTTGCAATGTCAACAAGACTATCAAGAATTACAATGTCTCGAGAAAGTTCAGAACACTTGCCTGGTATTAGCTTACTACTCTGCACTGACTTCCAATCACAACCGTCTTACTCTTCAACTATCTGTTTTCCTTTCCTACGTCTTGCCTTTTCTGCTCACATATCATAAGTATCTATCAATCATCAACTCATAGAGTTCTATTCAACACACACTTCTATCTACCCTTCGTTTTACCCAAATCCGATTAACGGATTGAAATCTATGCAATAACGAAGTAAACACCGAATATATAGACCGATAGTCAAACAACAGGTCACGTATAACACATAATACATCACGTAATCAATGACATATCATTTATAAAGAAGTCTCGGGTCATAAATGTGCTTTCGGGTATTTAAAATAATTTTTAAAACATTTTTCAGAATTAAAACGGGTCGTTGGATCAATTTCGGGTTAATAAACAGGGTTCGGTTGGCCAATTCTGGCTCCGAAACAATTTTAGAATAATTATCGAGCCTTGAAAATAATTTAGAACAATATTTTAAAGCTCGAAACTATTTTTCAGAATTTTTAAATCATTTTTAATAATTAAATCTAATTAAATAATCAATTAAAAATCAATTAATAATTAATTAAATCAATTAATCAATTAATTTTCGAATTAATTGACTAATTAATCAATTAAAAATTAACTGAAATTAATTAACTAGTTAATTCAGATTTATTTGTGAATTAAAAATAATTTTCAGAATTAAAATAATAATTTTTAGAATTTTCAGAAATTAAAAATGAATTTTTATAATAAAAATAAATGGGAAATATGATTTTTAAACATTTTTAAAACAGGAATCCTATTTTTGCAAAGTCTGGAAACATCAGGGACCTAACTGCATCGTTTTTAAAACTACAGGGGCCTGTTTGCAATTTTACCAACTCCGCCGTCGACTTCGCCGGAGTGTGGCCGGAGAACACGATTCCGGCCACCTCAGGCCGCCAAACTGTCCAGATCACAACTACACCTCACCAGGAACATATTCATGCAATCAAATCATTATAATCATTCATGTTTTGGCCGGAAATTGGCCAAGAACATCGCCGGTTTCCGGCGAACATCGAAAATATTCAAAACACAACTCCCTTCTCTACAGACCTCATTGGTTCATGAAACTTATACGACTGGATTGCTAATTTCACAGAGAACACAACCCACTATAACACAACATCAATCTATCACAGAATAAGAAACCCCCAAATTTCAATTAAGAACATTCATACGGGTTATAAACCCTAATTTTAAAATTCGAAAATCAAACTCAAATTTGAACATGTTATTGAACTCCAAATCAGACGTATGACATATGAAAATCATCAGGAAAACAAGCTCTACAACATGCAATCATCAAATCATACAAACAATCATCCGAACAAAAATTCATATTTTTAATAAAATAAATTCGAAAATAAATAAATTTTTAGAAATTAAACCTTTGATTCTGCAGTGAAACAAAGCTCAGAATCTGATAGAACACCTCAAATCCTTCGTTTTGGTTACTTAAGCTTTAAAAACAGAGATCGGTAACGCCTTCGTTTTGCTGTTTGATTCTTAGAACAGTTTATGAATATAAGATTTTTCTCTGTAAAATTATATAATTATCTGTCTGCAAATGATTTTTATACGAAATAAAATACGGTAAAAGGCTATTTATAATTACGGAAAATTAGTATCCCGTTGGATCATTCCGGATATAAAATGGTACGTTTATTTATAAAAACTGATCCAAACGGTATCGGTTTTCGGGATAATTATCCAAATCAGTACAGCTTGTACTGCGGTCTTGGTCTCAGCACCCAGTTACACGTACTACGAAGTGATAATTGGGATAGTTTAATAAAAATCTCCCGTTTATCGAAAATACGGGTTTTATTGATTTACCGAAACGAATATTATATCGAAAATGTTGCGCCGGGACCCGCGCATGACAAACCGTACGCCGGATCGAAAAAGTCGAAACATGGAAAATGCTCGGAATATTACAATTAGGTTAGGAAGGAGTTCTCGAAAGAGTTTCGGGTTCCAAAAACGTAACAACGGTTGACGTCGGTTGGTTCCCGTTTTTATAAAATAGATTTTAATTACCCGGAAAAAGATTTTAGAAATTTCATATGATTCTTATAAATCCATAAACCAACATAAAAATAATTAGGAAGATATGACAATTATCTATATTTTATTTTGGACATATAAAAATTAAAATACTCAATTAATATTATTTTCGAATATTCAAGTACATATAACACTTAACAATTAGCTCACAGAATAGATACTGAACACATATAATAATTATATAATAGCAATAATAATTACACGATATATCCCGGATATTACATCCTTCCCCCCTTAAAAGGATTCTGTCCTCAGAATCTCCTAAGAAAACAAATGAGGGTACTTTTCTCTCATATCACTTTCTAACTCCCAGGTTGACTCTTCAACCTTTGGGTTTCTCCACAATACTCTTACTAACTTTATCACTTTATTCCTCAATACTTTCTCTTTTTCCTCTAAAATCTCTATTGGATTCTCTACATATGATAAATCTGCCTGAAGCTCTATTGGCTCATATTCTATTACATGCATGGAGTCTGGATTATATTTCTTGAGCATCGATACATGAAAAACATTGTGAATGTGCCCCATGTGCAGAGGTAACGCCAATTCGTAAGCGACTTTGCCAACGCTCTTTAGGATCTCAAAATGTCCGACATATCTTGAGCTTAGCTTCCCTTTCTTCCCAAACCTCGTTAGTCCTTTCCACGGTGATACTTTCAATAATACCAAGCTCCCTTCTTCAAATTCCATATCTTTCCTTGACTGGTCTGCATATCTCCTCTAACGATTTTGTGCGGCTATTAATCTCTTCTGGATAATTTCAACAACTTCCTTTGTCTGTTGCACCAATTCAGGTCTGAGTATTTTGCGTTCTCCTACTTCGTTCCAATATAATGGAGATCTACATTTGCGTCCATAAAGGGCTTCATAAGGTGGCATCCCAATGCTGGCATGATAACTGTTATTATAAGCAAATTCTACCAGGGGTAAATGCTCATCCCAACTTCCTTTGAAATCAATAGCACAAACACGTAGCATGTCCTCGATTGTCTGGATTGTTCTTTCACTTTGGCCGTCCGTCTGCGGGTGATAGGCCGTACTCATATTCAATTTTGTTCCCAAACATTCTTGAAAACTCTTCCAAAATCTTGAATTAAATCTTGGATCTCGATCAGATATGATAGACACTGGAACTCCATGACGAACTACAATTTCTTTTAGGTACATATGGACTAACTTGTCGAGCAAAAATCTTTCATTTATAGGCAGAAAATGAGCTGACTTGGTAAGTCTATCCACTATAACCCAAATGGCATCATGATTAGCCCTTGTCCTTGGTAATCCAACTATGAAATCCATGGTAATATGTTCCCACTTCCATTCTGGAATCTCCAATGGCTGTAGCAATCCGCTTGGTCTCTAATGCTCTGCTTTAACTCTCTGACAGGTATAACATTTGCTAACCCATTCCGTAATTTCCCTCTTCATATTTGGCCACCAATAATTCTTCTTTAAATCTCTGTACATTTTGGTACTCCCTGGATGGATGGAATATCTTGAACTATGTGCCTCTTGTAAAATTTCATTCTTTAACTCCGTCACTGGTGGAATCCAAACTCTTGAAGAAAACCTAAGAATATCTTGATCATCTTGTTGCGTGCATAATTCCTCACCTACCAAACTATTTATATCTTGATCCATTACCTCTTTCTGGCATTTCTTTATTTTCTCCAATAACTCTGGTTGGAAAATCATACTGTACACTTTTGCTTCCTCAGGCTTGCAAATTCTAACCTTCAATTCTAATTTCTGAAATTCTTTATATATTTCTTCAGGTACAGATAACACATTTAACCTTTCCTTCCGACTTAACGCATCTGCTACAACGTTCGCCTTACCGGGATGATAATTAATCGAGCAATCATAATCCTTGATCAATTCTAACCATCTCCTTTGCCTCATATTAAGTTCCTTCTGGGTAAATATATATTTCAAACTTTTGTGATCCGTGAAAATCTCTCACTTTTCTCCATACAAATAATGTCTCCAAATCTTTAAAGCAAAAACTATAGCTGCTAGCTCCAAGTCATGAGTAGGATATTTCTGTTCATGTGGTTTCAATTGTCTTGACGCATAAGCAATCACCTTGTCGTGCTGCATAAGAACACATCCTAATCCTTTATGAGAAGCATCACTATAAATTACGAAATTCCCTTGATCGTCTGGAAGTGACAAAACAGGTGCCGTGATTAATCTTCACTTCAACTCCTGAAAACTTTCTTCGCACTTGTCGTTCCATATAAACTTTTCATTCTTTCGTGTAAGCTTTGTTAATGATGTGGCAATCCTTGAGAAATTCTGAACAAATCGATGATAATATCCCGCCAATCCTAGGAAACTTCTTACCTCAGTGGGTGTTCTCGGTCTCTCCCAATTCGTAATTGCTTCGATCTTTATCGGGTCCACTTTGATCCCTTCATTACTGACTATGTGTCCTAAGAACTGAACTTCCTGTAGCCAAAACTCACACTTCGACAGTTTAGCATATAACTTCTTTTTCCTTAAAATCTCCAAAGCCGTTCTCACATGTTCCGCATGATCCTCTTCCGTCTTGGAATAGATTAAAATATCGTCTATAAACACAATAACAAACTTATCCAAATATTCCTTAAAAATTCTGTTCATCAGGTCCATAAACGCTGCTGGGGCATTGGTCAATCCAAAAGACATCACTAGAAATTCATAATGCCCATACCTTGTTCTAAAAGCTGTCTTTGGTATATCTTCTGGCTTGATCTTTAGTTGATGATATCCCGATCTTAAATCAATTTTGGAGAAGTACTTGGCTCCCTTCAATTGGTCAAACAGATCATCGATTCTGGGTAACGGATACTTGTTCTTGATTGTCAGCTTGTTGAGTTCCCTATAGTCAATGCACAGTCTCATGCTTCCATCTTTCTTCTTGACAAATAATACCGGGGCTCCCCACGGGGATACGCCGGGTCTAATTACTCCTTTCTCTAACAATTCTTGCAATTGCCTTGCTAGCTCTTTCATCTCAACAGGCGTCATTCTGTACGGGGCTTTGGACACCGGTTCTGTTCCAGGTTCTAAGTCGATCGCAAATTCAATTTCTCTATCTGGAGGAAGTCCTGGTAACTCGTCGGGAAATACGTCTGGAAATTCATTCACTACTGGAATATCTTCAAGTTTTGCTGGCTCCTGACTTCTGTCGATTACATATGCTACGAAATGCTCACATCCTTGTCGTAGTAACTTCTTGGCTTGAATCATTGTTAAGAATTTCCTTATTTGTTTCTGACCTTTGAACGTTATTATTCTTTCGTCTGGCATTTTCACCATTACTTTCTTATTTCGAAAATCTATCTGAGCATCATGCTTAGATAACCAATCCATCCCTAATATCACATCAAATTCCCCTAACTTAAATGGTATCAAATCTACACAAAACTTACTACCAGAAATCTCAATCTCACAATTTCCACAAACTTGGTTTACAGTTACACGTTCTTGATTTGCTAATTCCACAGTCATTATTTCATTTAAATACCCAACTGGACAATTTAACTTACTAACAAAATCTTGTGAAACAAACGATCGAGTTGCTCCCGAATCTATTAACACTTTCGCACATAAAGAATTCACATTAAGCGTACCTGCCACGACATCCATATCCTGGATCGCATCCTTCACCGACATGTCAAAAACTCTAGCCCTTGAAGTCTCATTCACTGTTGGGGTAGATCCCATAATCCTCAATGCATTACTGACTGGGGCTGGTGTCTTGCAATCCCTGGCCATATGTCCTGGCTTCCCACATTTAAAGCATGTAAATCTAATGACTGGAACCTTCACTGCTGGATTCCGGATAGGCTGATCCTTATTTGCTGGCTGATTTCGGCACTCCCTTGAATAGTGCCCTTTCTGGTTGCATTTAAAATATACCACATTCAACTTGTTACAAACTCCTCCATGCTTCTTTCCATAAACTTGACAATCTGGAAAAGTTAATCTCAACTGATTCGGCTGATTCACATTAGCTGGACGATTGCCCTGGCCTCCGTCTCCTGCATTTTGTCTTCTGAAATTAAAATTTATCCCTGGCTGAAACTTGCCCTTCTTAAAATTTGGAAACTTCCCTGTTTGTGACTGACCCTCACTTCCCTCAACTTTCCTTTTCTTGCTTTCCTTATCTTTCTGGAACATCTCACTCTCCGTCTCTGCGATCATAGCCTTCTGTACAACCCCGGCATAGGTATCTAATTCAAAAATAGCTACCTTCCCTCTGATCCATGGCTTCAAGCCTTGCTGGAATCTCTTAGCTTTCTTTCTATCAGTATCAACATACGACGGCACATACCTTGACAATTCCTCAAACTTCCCCTCATAATCTGTTACCGACATATTCCCTTGCTTTAACTCTAAAAACTTCAACTCCATTTGATCCTGAACAAACTGAGGAAAATACTTTTCTAGAAACAATTCCTTGAACCTTTCCCAAGTAATAACATCCGTACCTTCCAATGTCTTCACCATCTCCCACCAATAGGTGGCTTCATTCTTCAGATAGTAACTTGCAAACTCAACCTTCTGTTCTTTCTTTACTTTTACTAAGGCAAATGCCTTCTCTATTTCCTTTAACCAAACATTTGCTTCAATTGGCTCTAAGGAACCCTTGAATTCTGGTGGGTTTATTGCCTGAGAAGTTTTGAAAGTTACCTGGGGATTGGTCTGTCTTTGTTGTTGTTGTGCTAGGTGAACTGTTTGTTGGGCCAAGATTTGAAGAATCTGGGCTATTGCTGGGTCCATAGGTCCTGGGTTCACATTCGGGTTTGTATCATCTTGATTGTTGTTGTTGTTGGTTTCTTCATTTTGGGTGTTGGTGCGGGTATTTCTTTTGGGAGGCATTTTCTGTAAAGAATCAATCAATTTATTTAGCTTTTGAATCAAATACTTGCATAGAAGAAAAGTTTTGTAAAACAGGAATATCTCTTTTTTTTTAAAACAGTGGTAATTAAATAAATTGCATGCTTCTTTACAGAATATAAGCATTATAGAAAACAGGGTACATGGCATCACAGGGTATAACTGGTGCAATGAATAAGGTAAGGTAAAACAGGTGCAGTAAAATAAATGACAGTACTGGAAAGGAAAAAGGTACTGATATATATAGATCAAAAGTTTTAGGGTAGTACAAGCGTAAAGACGCTTCGAAAGTAAAAGCAAAAAGGGTACAACAACCTACTCACTAGTCAGCATAGCTAGTCTATAAATACAACTCAAGAGTCTACTGATACACACTACACACTACTATCCATACTACATAATCATAACAACACTACTCAGCATCTTCATCTCAAAATCTCTAACTCAGCTCCAAGGAAACTCTGGTCCTGCCAGCCTCTCAAAGTCCTCCATCACCTCAGTAGCCCAGCCCAGCAGTGCATCAGGGCCTCTCCCAGGTAGTGTAGCTCCATGTAACCTAGCCTCAAGAACCCTCCGTGTCACATGAATCTCCTCTCGGAGCTCCCTCACACCACGATCAACATCTGTAGTCCTGATGATATGCTGTAACTCTCTAATCTAAGCCAACAAGGAATCACGCTCCAATAGAAGAGCCTCATACCGGTAATAAGGAACTGGGGGCAATGTAGACTGGAATGGGGCACTCGCTACTGAATGCCCAGTGGAATCTGAATCAGCTGGTGGGGGTCCTCTAACAGGTGGCCTCATGCCTGGAGGTGGAATAGCCTGCAGTGGCACGGGCTGCAACACCGGTGGAGGTAGAATAGCCAATGCTGGTGGAACAACAGGATGTGGATGCGAAAACGGCACTCCAACTGAAGGCTCTGAGTGATCAGCTGATACGGGAATAAAAGAGTCGACCATCTCTGCTATCTGAAATCATATCGCAATATAAGAATCTCGTTCCATAACGCAAACTATACTAATACCTGATATACCGAAGCACTCAACCTCTCAACGTTCTCTCATCCTATGCCTTACTTCTAATCTTAACCCTCTACCCATTCCCGTTAACATAGGCTTGTGTCAGTGACTTATAACCTGTAGCTCTGATACCAAACCTGTGGCGCCCTCCAAACCCGGGTCAGAAGTTTGGGGTCCACACATACACCTTAATTATAACCTGCTTATAACAATAATAAAGATAATAATAATATATGCAGTGACCCTACTTATCAACTACCACGGACCGCAACAGGTTAAAGTATGCACACAAGCCAAACACACTAATATATTACAAATCGTTCAAATCCCAACTATTTCAAACTCACACTGAGTATTAAACATTAATACAAACTTTTACAAACTTAAATTATCCCAAAAGAAGCCTACTAGCTCAGCTTCCTCAACCTGAACCCCTAGCTCTCGCGCTGGACTGGGGATCCTCGCTACCAACTGGTTCCTTTTTAACTGGAAAGAATATAAACAACATCGCACAAATGAGCTAACTAGCTCAGCAAGTCAAAATGACAAAACTGAGAATAATGATCATCAGGTGACTATGATTATGATATCAAGTGAACATTGGATTATGATTTAGAATTGGATATTATATTTTTAATTTAAAAGCCAAGGTTAGGCTGCTGATCAGTCACGCACTAACCCCGAGCAAGGCACACAGCATTGCTCTAACTACTGGATCCAAGGCACACATTGGCCTAACTTGACCATTATATGGTCTGACCACGAATCTGGTCCACAATTTTATAAAAACAATCCAATTCTAACATAATAACAGAATATGCAATAATAAACAATAACCAAAATCATTAACAACAATGAGTGTTTAACAATGAAAGGTTTTCAATCTTTGTAAGGATCAAATAAGTAGTTTAAAAGCTTGAACGCTGGGTAATGAAAGAATTGGATAACAAAAGAATCAATATTTCAGGGTTTCAAAGATTTGGGCTCTCAAAACATAGGATACAATGGTTGAATGTACAAGTAATTCAGTTCAGTGTTTGGGATTTTGTTTGCATTTATTTATGGAATAGTATCGTATACTTGAGGTTCGAGTTTGGGTTTACAATAATCAATGGCTTAGAAAGAATATGGTTCATGGCTCAAGAACAATAACTGAAATCAGGGTTTAGGTTTCCGTACTTCAAAGCACTTGCAATGTCAACAAGACTATCAAGAATTACAATGTCTCGAGAAAGTTCAGAACACTTGCCTGGTATTAGCTTACTACTCTGCACTGACTTCCAATCACAACCGTCTTACTCTTCAACTATTTGTTTTCCTTTCCTACGTCTTGCCTTTTCTGCTCACATATCATAAGTATCTATCAATCATCAACTCATAGAGTTCTATTCAACACACATTTCTATCTACCCTTCGTTTTACCCAAATCCGATTAACGGATTGAAATCTATGCAATAACGAAGTAAACACCGAATATATAGACCGATAGTCAAACAACAGGTCACGTATAACACATAATACATCACGTAATCAATGACATATCATTTATAAAGAAGTCTCGGGTCATAAATGTGCTTTCGGGTATTTAAAATAATTTTTAAAACATTTTTCGGAATTAAAACGGGTCGTTGGATCAATTTCGGGTTAATAAACAGGGTTCGGTTGGCCAATTCTGGCTCCGAAACAATTTTAGAATAATTATCGAGCCTTGAAAATAATTTAGAATAATATTTTAAAGCTCGAAACTATTTTTCAGAATTTTTAAATCATTTTTAATAATTAAATCTAATTAAATAATTAATTAAAAATCAATTAATAATTAATTAAATCAATTAATCAATTAATTTTCGAATTAATTGACTAATTAATCAATTAAAAATTAACTGAAATTAATTAACTAATTAATTCAGATTTATTTGTGAATTAAAAATAATTTTCAGAATTAAAATAATAATTTTTAGAATTTTCAGAAATTAAAAACGAATTTTTATAATAAAAATAAATGGGAAATATGATTTTTAAACATTTTTAAAACAGGAATCCTATTTTTGCAAAGTCTGAAAACTTCAGGGACCTAACTGCATCGTTTTTAAAACTACAGGGGCCTGTTTGCAATTTTACCAACTCCGCCGTCGACTTTGCCGGAGTGTGGCCGGAGAACACGATTCCGGCCACCTCAGGCCGCCAAACTGTCCAGATCACAACTACACCTCACCAGAAACATATTCATGCAATCAAATCATTATAATCATTCATGTTTTGGCCGGAAATTGGCCAAGAACATCGCCGGTTTCCGGCGAACATCGAAAATATTCAAAACACAACTCCCTTCTCTACAGACCTCATTGGTTCTTGAAACTTATACGACTGGATTGCTAATTTCACAGAGAACACAACCCACTATAACACAACATCAATCTATCACAGAATAAGAAACCCCCAAATTTCAATTAAGAACATTCATACGGGTTATAAACCCTAATTTTAAAATTCGAAAATCAAACTCAAATTTGAACATGTTATTGAACTCCAAATCAGACGTATGACATATGAAAATCATCAGGAAAACAAGCTCTACAACATGCAATCATCAAATCATACAAACAATCATCCGAACAAAAATTCATATTTTTAATAAAATAAATTCGAAAATAAATAAATTTTTAGAAATTAAACCTTTGATTCTGCAGTGAAACAAAGCTCAGAATCTGATAGAACACCTCAAATCCTTCGTTTTGGTTACTTAAGCTTTAAAAACAGAGATCGGTAACGCCTTCGTTTTGCTGTTTGATTCTTAGAACAGTTTATGAATATAAGATTTTTCTCTGTAAAATTATATAATTATCTGTCTGCAAATGATTTTTATACGAAATAAAATACGGTAAAAGGCTATTTATAATTACGGAAAATTAGTATCCCGTTGGATCATTCCGGATATAAAATAATACGTTTATTTATAAAAACTGATCCAAACGGTATCGGTTTTCGGGATAATTATCCAAATCAGTACAGCTTGTACTGCGGTCTTGGTCTCAGCACCCAGTTACACGTACTACGAAGTGATAATTGGGATAGTTTAATAAAAAGCTCCCGTTTATCGAAAATACGGGTTTTATTGATTTACCGAAACGAATATTGTATCAAAAATATTGCGCCGGGACCTGCGCATGACAAACCGTACGCCGGATCGAAAAAGTCGAAACATGGAAAATGCTCGGAATATTACAATTAGGTTAGGAAGGAGTTCTCGAAAGAGTTTCGGGTTCCAAAAACGTAACAACGGTTGACGTCGGTTGGTTCCCGTTTTTATAAAATAGATTTTAATTACCCGGAAAAAGATTTTAGAAATTTCATATGATTCTTATAAATCCATAAACCAACATAAAAATAATTAGGAAGATATGACAATTATCTATATTTTATTTTGGACATATAAAAATTAAAATACTCAATTAATATTATTTTCAAATATTCAAGTACATATAACACTTAACAATTAGCTCACAGAATAGATATTGAACACATATAATAATTATATAATAGCAACAATAATTACACGATATATCCCGGATATTACATCCTTCCCCCCTTAAAAGGATATTACAACTCCATTTTGATGTGGAGTTCCAGGAGCAGAAAATTCCTGCTTAATTCCATGGTTTTTGCAGAACTCTTCCATTATCAAATTCTTGAACTCGGTGCCATTATCACTCCTTATGGTTTTCACAGAATCTTTGACCAATTTATCCAGATGTTTGACATGATCAATCAAGATAGATGCAGTTTCACTTTTTATGTGCAAGAAATACACCCATGTGTATCTGGTGAACTCATCCACTATGACCAACGCATATTTCTTCTTTGCAATAGACATGACATTCACTGGACCAAATAGATCAACATGTAGTAGATGATAAGGCTCAAGAATTGATGATTCAGTCTTGCTCTTGAATGAAGATTTTCTTTGTTTGGCCTTATGACAAGAATCACAAAGGCCATCAGGAGCAAATACTGACTTTGGCAGTCCTCTCACAAGATCTTTCTTGACTAGTTCATTTATATTGTTGAAATTTAAATGAGAGAGTTTCTTGTGCCAATTCCAGCTTTCTTCAATTGATGCTCTACTCATCAGACATATTGCAGAACCATCAGTACTTGTTGAAAGCATAGCTTCATAAATGTTACCACGCATGTATCCTTTCAGAACAACTTTGCCTTTAGCTTTACTCACAACTTCACAGTATTCTTCAAAGTAATCAACATGATAACCTCTGTCACAGATTTGACTTATACTCAGCAGATTGTGTTTAAGTCCTGAGACCAGAGCTACTTCTTTAATGATGACATTCCCAAGATTGATATTGCCATATCCCAATGTTTTTCCAATGTTGCCATCTCCATAAGAAACACTTGGGTCAGCTTTCTCCACAAAGTCTGATAGCAGGGCCTTATTTCCATTCATATATCCTGAACATCCACTGTCCAGAACTAGGATATTTTTCCTGTTGCCCTGCAATCACAAAGACCACTAATGATTAGTTTTAAGGACCCAGACTTGCTTGGATCCTTTGGCCTTATCAAGTTTGTTAACATTTGCAGCGGGTTTAACATCAGAGTTTATGTTAACAATTTTCTTATCAGAACTTAAACTATCAGACTTTGAATCAGAATTTACACTTGAAGGAACAATGGAAACTTTCTTCAAAGAAGGTTTTATTTGATAATAATCATAGTACAAACTATGATATTCCTTACAAGTATAAATGGAATGCCATAAACTACCACAATGAAAACAAGGATTTTGTGGTTTGTATCTAACAGACTGACTCTTAACTCCTGACTTTGAAGGTAAGGAGTTTATGTTCTTATTCTTCCTGCAACAAGAAGCCAGATGGTTAGAACTTCCACAGTTATGACACGTTTTCCTAGGAGCTTTAGGAACAGGCTTGTAATTATTGCTTTTATTCACACCTTCCTTTCCATTCCTATTTTTCCTAGGTGATTTTACTTTGTTTGCATTCTTAACATCTTTCAGCTTATGCTTAAGCTGCTTCTTAGTCATTAAGCCTATGTTTACTTCAGCTGTCTTTTGTTGTTTTAGTTTGTCAGAAGTTAATTCCACTTTAACTTCTGATTTCTCATTATCAGACTTTACAGTTATAAACTTAACAGGTTTTAACTTTGATTTTTGCTTGACAACAACTGGCTTAATTTCTACAGTTCCTTTATCATTCTTATCCTCTCCATAACCTAAGCCCTCTTTCCAATTTTCACTACTTAGCAAATTTTGAGTTGTTCTGCCAGAGTTAGTCCAAGTCCTGATAATCTCTCTTTCCTTTTCTAACTCAGTTTTTAGAGATTCATTCATTTTTAGCACTTCATCCCTAACATAAAAAGCATCATCTCTATCCTTCTGAGTTTGATGGAACATAACTAACTCTTTTTCTAAGAATCATTTCTTTTCTTAAAAGCAAGATTTTCAGAAGTTAATCTTTCACATTTTAAAGTTTGATCTCTATAACTAACAAACATGGTTTTAAGATATCTTCTCAACTCATTAATATCATCAGTATGAAAAGCATAAGTAGTCTGAGGTACCTTTGTTTCAACAGCTTCAGAACTGCTCTCAGCACTTTCTTTATCAGCATTTGCCATCAAATCATAATTTTCCTCACTTTCAGAGTCTGAGGTGTCTGTCCAGCTTTTCTTCTTTGTGACCAGAGCCTTGCCTTTGTCACCCTTCACTTTCTTGCAATCAGGAGATATGTGGTCTTTCCCACCACAGTTATAGCATTTGACATTGGTATAATCTCCTCTATCAGACTTTCCTCCTCTGCCCTCAGATCTTCTGAAATTCTTTTTATCAGAACTTGTGCCTTTCCTTGAAAACTTCTTTCCCTTCCTAAACTTCCTGTATGCAATCTTTGTGATCCCTTTCACCATAAGAGCACACAGCTTCATCATCTCCTCATCAGCATCAGTCTCAGGCAAGCTTCCAGAATCTGAGTCATCATCACTTTCAGAACTTGATGACTCAGTATCAGACTTTGTAAAAGAGCTTTACCCTTGTCTTTCCTTGAGGTAGCTGCCTTGGGGGATTCTTCTTCAGCCTTAAGAGCAACTGTCCTTGACTTTCCTCATATCCTCTTGCTTCTTTGTTCCATCTCAAGTTCATGAGTCTTGAGCATTCCATAAATTTCATCAAGAGTTGTTTCATCAAGATTGTAGTTGTCTTTTATTGTTGTTGCCTTCAAATCCCAGCATGCAGGAAGAGCTAACAGGAATTTAAGGTTTGAATCTTCAAGGTCATACTCCTTATCAACCAATGACATATCATTCAAGAGTTTGACAAATCTATCATATAAATTAGTCAATGACTTATTAGCCTTTGAGTCAAAGTGTTCATACTCTTGAGTGAGTATTGTCTTCCTGTTCTTCTTAATTGTATCGGTTCCCTGACACCTTGTTTCCAGAGCATCACATATCTCCTTAGCAGTCTTGTAGTTAATTACCCTGTTTGACATTACATTATCAATGGTAAGTGTCGTACCTTAGCATCCTTAGCAATTGATGATATATCTTCAGCAGTATAATCACTCTTCTCCTTTGGTACGTTCTTTGTTGCTTCACCTGTAACTGCAACAGCGAGCTTGGTTGGTTTGTGAGGCCCTTGATTCTATCAAGATATTCTGGATCTGTTGCTTCCAAGAATATGGTCATCCTCACCTTCCATATGAGATATTCAGATGGTCTCAGTATGGGAACTCTGATGGTCTCATACCGACTTTGAATTTGTGTCTTTGGTGGTTCTTCAGTTTTGGTAGGCTTAGTTGGAGTTTCTGTGTCAAACATGATTATGTTTGGATCTT
Source organism: Apium graveolens (assembly GCF_009905375.1). Taxonomy (NCBI): domain Eukaryota; kingdom Viridiplantae; phylum Streptophyta; class Magnoliopsida; order Apiales; family Apiaceae; genus Apium; species Apium graveolens. The sequence continues at coordinate 179,216,358 of NC_133657.1, forward strand.
TAACTGTATGTGCGTTAACAGATAGGCTCTGATACCACTTGTTAGGTCACACACACTGTAGAGTGGGTGAATACAATGTAAAGTACAATCAAATCGAACTTTAATATCTCAAGTAACAGAAAACAAACTTTATTAAAACAATAAACTATGTTACAGTATGGAACTGTTACCTCTCAGTAATGAACAAATATCACGAGAGCTGCTAGGGTTACTACGAATAATCTTCTCGAATATGATAACACTTATAGTGTAAACCCTATGTCTGTGTTTATATACTACACAGTTACCAGATAATCACTAATTGATATGGAATATAATTTTGCTTCCTAAAATATATCAATCAGATATCTTTTCTTCCAAGTATTCTATTCTTCATAAAATTCCTTCTTCATGCATATCTCTTCTTATGCTTATCTCGATCTTCTTTCCTTTAATCAGCTATTGTCCTTATCTGAATGTACTTCAGCACTTAAGTTTTGATATCAATCTTCTGATGATTATCTCCTGATAATATAAGTATTGATATCCTTAAGTCCTGACTTCCAGTAAGTCCTAATTTATCCTATTTAAGTAAGATCTGAAAACTAAACATAAATCATATTAGCCATGACATTATCAAATATATCCAACAAACCATCTTGCTTCTTTTTGCAAGAAGAATAAGGATATAAATTCTTTACCTCCTAAATCAGGAGTTAAGAGTCAATCTGTTAGGCTTAAACCACGAAATCCTTGTTTTCATCGTGGTAGTTTATGGCATTCCATTTATACTTGTAAGGAATATCATAGTTTGTATTATGATTATTATCAAATAAAACCTTCTTTAAAAAAAGTTAGCATTATTCTTTCTAGTGTAAGTTCTGATGCAAAGTCTGATACTGTAAATTCTGATAAGAAAAATGTTAACATAAACTCTGATGTTAAATCCGCTGCAAATGGTAACAAACTTAATAAGGTCAAAGGATCCAAGCAAGTCTGGGTCCTTAAAACTAATCATTAGCGGTCTTTGTGATTGCAGGGCAATAGAAAAAACATCATAGTTCTGGATAGTGGATGTTCAGGACATATGACTGGAAATAAAGCCCTGCTATCAGAATTTGTGCAGAAAGCTGGCCCAGGAATTTCTTATGGAGATGGCAACATGGGAAAAACTCTGGGATATGGCAATATCAATCTTGGGAATGTCATCATTTAAAAAGTAGCTCTAGTCTCAGGACTTAAACACAATCTGCTAAGTGTTAGTCAAATCTGTGACAGAGGTTATCATGTGGATTTCTTTGAAGAACACTGTGAAGTTGTAAGCAAATCTACAGGCAAAGTTGTTCTAAATGGATACTGGCATGGTAACATTTATGAAGCCAAGCTTTCAACAAGTTTTGATGGTTCTACAATCTGTCTGTTAAGTAGAGCATCAATTGAAGAAAGCTGGGATTGGCACAAGAAACTCTCTCATTTAAATTTCAACAATATAAATGAACTAGTCAAGAAAGATCTTGTGAGAGGACTGCCAAAATCAGTATTTGCTCCTGATGGCCTTTGTGATTCATGTCAAAAGGCAAAACAAAAAAAATCTTCATTCAAGAGCAAGACTGAATCTTCAATTCTTGAGCCTTATCACCTACTACATGTTGATCTATTTGGTCCAATAAATGTCATGTCTATTGCAAAGAAGAAATATACTATGGTCATAGTATATGAGTTTACCAGATACACATGGGTGTATTACTTGCACACAATAAGTGAAACTGCATCTATCTTGATTCATCATGTCAAACAACTGGATAAGTTGGTAAAAGACTCTGTGAAAATTATAAAAGTGATAATGGCACTGAGTTCAAGAATATGATTATGGAAGAGTTCTGCAAAGACCATAGAATAAAGCAGGAATTTTCTGCTCCTAGAACTCCACAGCAAAATGGAGTTGTTGAAAGAAAGAATAGAACTCTTATTAAAGCTGCACATACTATGCTTGATGAAGCAAAGTTACCAACCTACTTTTGGGTTGAAGCTGTGCAGACTGCCTGTTTTACTCAGAATGCAACACTTATCAACAAGCATGGGAAGACACCATATAAGATGGTGAAGAAAAAGAAGCCAAATCTGAAGTACTTTCATGTATTTGGATGCAAGTGTTTTGTTCTTAAGACTCATCCTGAACAACTATCCAAATTTGATCTAAAAGCTGATGAAGGAATTTTTGTTGGATATCCACTTTCCACAAAAGCCTTCAGAGTCTACAATTTAAGAACAAGGGTTGTCATGGAATCTATCAATGTCTCTTTTGATGATAAGAAGATTACTGGACTTGAAGATTTCAATGATCATGATCAGCTGAGATTTGAGAATGAAGCTTTAAATTCTGATCCTGTAAATTCTGATAGTCTAAATCCTGATACTGCAAACTCTGATGTTATTGAAACTGTGGTGATTACGCCAAAGTAAAATGCACCTGTGCAGGGGGAGCATTTTGAAGATCCAACCACATCTCAAGAAGCATCAGAACCTAGAACAAGCTCTTCAAGTTCTGATTCATCAAGTTCTGATAGGTCAAGTTCTGATAATTCTGGAAACTCAAATTCTGATTCATCAAGTTCTGATGGGCCTAATTCTGATAATTCTGGAAACTCAAATTCTGAAGAATCCAACTCATAGAGCATAATTTCAGGGGTAGCATCAGAAAATGTTGATGGAGACAGCATGGATCATGGGGGAGCATCTAGTTCTAGAGATAATCTTCCATCTGCAAGGAAGTGGACTAAGCACATACACCTGGCTTGATTATTGGAGATCCTGAAGCAGGTATTAAAACTAGACCAACAACATCAAATAAATGTCTCTATCATTCTTTTTGTTCTCAGTCTGAACTGAAGAAAGTGGAAGAAGCTCTTTAAGATGCTGATTGGGTGCAAGCAATGCAGGAAGAGTTAAATAAATTTGAAAGAAATAAAGTCTGGACCCTAGTGCCAAGACCAAAGAACAGATCTGTTGTTGGTACAAATTGGGTGTTCAGAAACAAAACTGATAGTGATGGCATAACTACAAGAAATAAAGCAAGGCTGGTTGCAAAAGAATACTCTCAACAGGAGGGAATTGATTATGATGAAACATTTGCACCAATTGCTAGATTGGAAGTCATAAGGATATTTTTGGCTTATGTTGCTCACAAAAAGTTTACAGTCTTTCAAATGGATGTAAAAAGTGCTTTTCTTAATGGAAAATTGGAAGAAGAAGTATATGTTAAACAATCTCCAGGTTTTGTAGATTCAAAATTTCCTAATCATGTCTACGGACTTGATAAAGCACTTTATGGCCTTAAGCAAGCTCCTAGAGCATGGTATGAGACATTAGCTCAATTTCATCTGGAAAGTGGATTTAATAGAGGGACTATTGATAAAACTTTATTCTATCTCAACCATGGAAAGGACTTACTTTTGGTGCAGATATATGTTGATGATATCATTTTTGGTTCTACAAATGACAGACTTTATAAAAGGTTTGCCAAGCTAATGCAGTCAAGATATCAAATGAGTATGATGGGAGAACTTAGCTATTTTCTAGGCCTTCAAGTCAAGCAGAATGAAGAAGTAACTTTTATCTGTCAATCTAAGTATACCAGAAATTTGTTGAAGAAATTTGGAATGCAAGACTGCTCAAGTGCATCCACTCCTATGGCCACTGCAACAAAATTGGATAAGGATACTGGTACATCAGTAGATATTACTGATTACAGAGGTATGATTGGTTCACTACTCTATCTAACTACAAGTAGACCTGATATTATGTATGCTACCTGTCTTTGTGCAAGATTTCAAGCAGATCCAAGTGAACCTCACTTAACAGCTGTGAAAAGAATTTTCAAGTACCTTAAAGGTACAGCTGATCTGGGATTGTTGTATCCTAGGGAATCAGACTTTAAGCTAATAGGTTACTCAGATGCAGATTTTGCAGGGGTGCAAAATTGACAGGAAAACCACAAGTGGGAGCTGCCAATTTCTTGGAGGCAGATTAGTTTCTTGGTTTAGCAGGAAACAAAAGTCAATTTCCACATCAACTGCAGAGGCAGAGTACATTGCTGCAGGAAGCTGTTGTGCACAGATTCTTTGGATGAAGAATCAGTACTGGATTATGGGTTAGAATTTTCTAAAATTTCTATTTACTGTGATAATCAAAGTGCTATTGCTATGACAGGTAATCCAGTTCAACACTCAATGACAAAGCACATCAGCATTAGGTACCACTTCATAAGGAAGCATGTGATGGAAGTTACAGTGGAATTGCATTTTGTTCCAACAGATCAACAACTAGCAGATATCTTCACAAAACCACTATGTGAAGCTACTTTTACAAGATTGCTAAATGAACTTGGAATGGTTTCAGGTTCTTTCTATAAATCTGCTTAGTTTATGTTCTAATACAACAGACTTTATGATCAGTATTTACAGATATTACTCTCTTCATGTAATATGTGCTTACATTGAAATTTACTAAGTGCTGATTGTTTTCTGATGTGAATTTCTAAACTCTGATAGTGATATGAATATTTCTGTGACTATTCAATCCAATGAGGATAACTATGCTAGATGTTGACCTAGTAGTCTCTAATATACTAAAGATCCCATGTTTGAAGTAACTGTTTATGTAGAAATCTTTTAACACAAGCAAATTCTGATTTTAAGCTTGGTTAGGTTTACTTTGTGTATCTTATTACTAAGTCAAAAACTAGAATAGTGCTTCTTATCTGTTAAGCTCTGATGTTGGTAAATCTTATGGGTGTACTAAGTGCTGATAAGTCTCACTTATCAAAAGAAAAAGAAAAGAAAGGAAATAAATATCAGGTACTCCTTTGAGATCTATAGAAAAATGTATGTGGAAGGGAAGACCCAAGTGCATTTCCGGTATTAAGTAATATGCATTAGAAAAGCAAAATAAAATTTTCTTGGTGACTTTTCACATTCTCTGATTACTTGAGAAATACTCTGATAATAGCATAAATTCTGATAAGCAGTTATGACTCACTTACACTGAGAAGCCACTGTAAAAAAGAATTTCAAAAGATGCATAAAATGAGGACAAAACAGTTGAGGTGGACTCATGCATAAACTCATTCTATAGTAGACTTCAGATTAATGACAGATTTTAAGCAAAGTTCTTAGTTATGCCTTATTTCTAAGATGTACTAAAGTGAATCAGACTTTACTTTTTGTCTGATATTTAGCTTAATGCACACACTTACACTCCATATGAATGATGAAAATTACTGTGGTGATTAATGTTGTTTTAGATGAACAGTTTAAGTGTCAGTTGCATAAATTCTGAGGACAAGTTCTGATGGAAGTTCTGATGATTAAGTTCTGTAGAAACCATATCAGTATTTGTGTGAAGAATTACAGAGATAAACATTCACTTTTTGAGTTAAGAAGCCATATTCTGATGACTTTTAAGTTCTGATAATAATCAAGTTCTGATGCTGACGTGGTAGTATTTATTTCCTTGATTTATTTTTAAGTCAATACTTGAACGGTTATATTTTATCAGAATATTGGTTTAAGTGAGATAAAGACAGTAATAATCATTTGTTTAGTGGGAACAGTTTTTTTTTGAAAAACTGTATGTGCATAGTAATCATTACTTATTTCCCGTGCCCATTAACTTCTGTCTTAACTGCTACATGCCTGACAGGTGTAACGTCTGTTCCACTTCTCAATAACTATTGTCACGTGGGGTGTCTAAGTAAAAGAGATAAAAGATTTTCAAATCTTTTATTTACATTTCTATACTATTCACTCTCTCTTTCTTATTCTCTCATATTTTCTGACGGTTTACTATACAGACATTTTATCAAACACTTTTCAGGCATTCTAACTTCTCACATATTTTTCAATGGCACCCAAGGATATAATCTTTAATGGAGCAAAGTTCGTCCCCAACAACTATGCTGCCATTCTCACTAAGAGTGAAGCTCCTTCGGAACTTCATTTTATTCAGGATTTCTTATCTCATAGTGAAATTGGGTTCGCATTGACACAGCCATCCAGTATATCTGGAACTCAAGTTCTGACATTCTAGCGTATTGGACATTATGATGATGGTGGTAAGCATGGGACTCCAAGCATCATATTTACAGCAAATGAGGTTGAGTATGTTGTTACTCTGGGAGCAGTTCGAAAAGCTCTACACCTACCTGAATCCTATCAATTCAGTTCTGCTGTGGAGGAGCCCTTGCTACAGCAAATGATGGCTAATCTTGGGTATGAACAGAGTTTGGCTAAGTTGGGTCAACTCAAACGCCCATATATTCGAAAGGAATGGAGCTTCTTCTTCGATTGTATCACGAAGACGTTTGCCAGCAAGTGCTAAAATTTTGATACCATTCATATTCTAACACAACAAATTGGGTATACACTCCTAAACCAGTCTCATTTTGATTATGCAAAGACTGTGTTATGTTTTATAGGAGATAGAATGAAAGAGGACAGGAATGTAGTTTACTTTACTAGGTTTTGTCAGTTAATTTACAATTACTGTACAGAAGATGAACCAAAACTAGCAGGTGAACTCATAGAACCTTTTAGGCTAGCAAAAAGGGCTTTTACTGATTTTTTTACTGCTAACAATAAGAAGGGAGTTTTGAGACCCCTTAGCATTCCTTTATCAGTAAGGCAAGCTCTTATAAATGTTGATACTACTACATATTCATTGTTATATCCTGATGTCCAACCCACCAACACACAACAGCCATCAGAACCAACCACCACCCAAACACAGCAACCACATACATCAGCACATGTCAATCAACCATCAGCACCTACAGTGAAGCCTTCTTCTTCTAGAGCAAAGAGGACTAAGATAGTACCTCAGTCACAGCAGAAAAGAAGGAGGATGATTCTGAGAGATGAATCAGAAGATGAGGCACAGGTTCAAACATCAGAACTTGTTGCAAAAGCAGTTGAGGAAGTGTCTCCTCAGAAAACAAAGGAAACTGGGAGTTCTAGGCCCCTCAAAAGGCTTAGAAAGATACATTCTGATGATAAAGTTCCCACAGTCTCTCCACCCCTTGAAGAGATGGAAGAAACAAAGAGCTAACAGGGATACAGCTTAGTCAAATTCAGAGGATGTGGAAGCAGCAGCTAAGGAAGGGGATTAGGAATCTCTGATCCCAAAGGAGCCAATTGTGATTGAATCATTTCCATCTACACAACCAGAATTTGCTGAAGCTACTGCATCTACACCTCCACTGTCATCAATTCAAGCTGAAGACACTGCTCAAGACAGAATGTCTACACCTCCTGTGTCTCCTATCATTGAACAAGTACATGCTGAAGACCCAGGTACAAGTGCTGAAATAGATATTCACAACATTGTTGTGCCTGAGGTTCTGTACTTAGAGTCTCCAACCATTCTTCAACATACTCCACCAACAACACTAATTTTAGATGTTGATTTCAATCCAGATATTCCAACAACACATCTTTTGAATCTAGATGATGAAGGTCAGATATTAGGTGAGCATCATAATTTGGATGTTGATCAGAACTTAGAGGATGATTTTGAAACCTCTATAGCCTCACACACTATCATTTTATCAGAGGAAGCTGATTATGCAGGCTTTGTAAGTTCTGATGCTGCAAATGCTGACAATACAGGTGAAGCTGCTATAAATCTATATGCTGATGCAGCTGGTCCTTCTGGACATGCACTTCAACAAGTTCTAGGAAAAGCTAATTTAATCAAGAACTTTGTTAGAGAGGATGCACCAGTACCTTGGAGTGAAACTTCAAGAGGAAAACAATGGATCAAGGAGTGGAACAAAGTTGATTTTGTTCCTACTGCAAATATTTTTGCTGAGCACCTGGCTAAAGCTGATGAGATGCTGGTGAATGATGACTTCAAAGCATAGCTCAGAGTTACTGCATTGAGTATAAGGCACCTTCAAGGTCAACACTCAATAACTCAATCCAAGGTGAACAAAATTCAAGAAACCCTGATTCAGCAAGACATGAATGTCAAATTGGAAAAGAACAGGTTTTTTAAGTCAGCCTTTGACCGCATTGGGTATATAGAAAAGACTCAAGAAAAGCAGCAAGCTCAAATATCTGATATTTTAAAGAATCAAGCTGCTCAACAAGATCAACTCAATGAAATCCAAAACTCTGTGGAATTGCTTGTCTCTCTCCTACTCCCTGATGATGCCAAAAAGGGGGAGAAAGTGATTAAGTCCAAATGCAAATATGATCAACCACTGAAGGGTAAGCATGATGATAATGAAGACCAGGGAAACTCTGAAAGGGGTAGAGGTCATGGTCAAGGCAAAGGCTTTTCATCCAGGAAAGCAGGAACTTCTACACAGAGATCAAGTTCTGATGCTGATAGAAGAAAAAGTTCAGATAAGCAAGTTCTGACTAAGCCTGATGTTCTGATACAGGGTGAAAGTCAAGAATCACAGAAGTTTATGCAGACACTGAAGCTTAAGGGGAAGGAAACATCAGTTTACTATCAAGACCCCAAGTTACAGAAGCTAGATGAAGAAATTTCAAAAAGACTATTTCTCAAAGACAATCCAGGAATGGACTTTGAAAGTCTGAAGAAAGAAGAAGCAAGGCTTAAAGCAGAAAATGTCAAATCCAAGTCTAAAGCTTCTATAACTGCAAAGAAATCTCCAAAGCCTAAGGGCATTGTGATTAAAGAGAAGAAAAACTCTGAGGCAACCAAAATTGAATCCAAAGCCAAATCACAAGTAGAGGTAGATCCAAGGTTCAAGGGCAAAGCTAAAGTTGATGAACCTGTAAGGATATATATGCCAATCATGGATCTGGAAGCAAAATCTGATGAAGATACTAGTCTGATTTTGAAAAAGAAGAATATTCAAACAACCTCTGACAGAGCTCATGTTGTTCAAGATCAAGACTTAGTAAATTCTGATATTACAATGAAGCAAGCAACCTCTGACAGAGCTCAAGTTGGTTTGATATCAGAAGATAAAGGAAAGGAAACCTCTGACATTACTCATGTTAAACCTTCAAAAATTCTACTACCTGGGTTTACTAAAGCTCAACAATCTATACAACTTTTGAAGACTACATCAAGTGGTTTTGAAGCAAGAGTTATTAGAGGGAAGGAAGCTAGAGACAAATCAGGATTGGGTAGTTCTAAAGAAAAGAGAGTAAATAATACTACCACTGATCCAACTTCTTTGAGTGAACCAGGAGTAGGAACAACTCCTGAAAGATTGAATCAACTGGAGTCTGTACAAATGGTCTACCACTTTTTATTGAAAGAAGATATCATGTTATATTTCATGATAGATGGGAGGGATTCCGGATAAGAAAGGATGATATTCGTTTGAAGTACTTTGAAGAATTGCAACATGTGTTATTTCTACTTCAAGTGGAAAACAGATCAACAGATGGTGCTGCCAGTTACTTAAAATCTGATATTCAAAGGCAGAAGAAACTTTACTCTATAAAGTCTGACATACCATACTATCCTAAGTACAGAGCTCATAATGGTGATATTATTGAGATGAAGCCTAATACCGCCAAAATCATCACTACATTTCTTTGTATTAAAGGTCTTGAATTCAATCTAGAGTCTGATAAAGCCTATGTCATCAGACTGGATCAGGATATAAGGAAAGCAAAAATAAATGATCTCAGGGATGCTATCTTTCAAACAGGTGAAGATACAGTTGAACTTAAAGATGCAAAAAGGAGGATGCAGAATGAACTTGAATATGATGAGAGGAGTTTGTTAAAGAAATATCTCAGAACAACTCCTGACATAAGAGAGATCACACACTGAAGCCAAGTCAAGAACTACAGCTATTAAATTCTGAAGTATATACAGGTTAAAGCTGATATCAGACTTTAAGGATGGTAAAAGCTCTAAAGACTGTAAGTTGTAGTTATTTGATCAAATTCTCATATGCATTTGTACTTAATGTTTTTGACATCATCAAATATCTATTGAACTTGTATATTATGATAATTTACAAGTTGGGGAGATTGTTAGATATATTTGTGATGTCATGTCTAATAATGATTTGTGTTTAGTTTTCAGATCTTGACTAACAGGACAAATCAGGACTTAACTGGAAATCAGTACTTATACTGAAGTCAAAACTTAAGATATCATAAGATATTTATCAGGAGATAATATCAGGACTTAAGAAGACATTCAGATAAGGAAGGCGGCTGATTGAAGGAAAGAAGATTAAGACAAACACAAGAAGAGATATGCATGGAGAAGAATTCTATGAAGAATAGAAGATTTGGAGGAAAAGATAACTAATTGATATATTTCAGGATGCAGACTTATATTTGATATCAATTAGAATATTATCTTGTAACTGTGTGTCCATATAAATATAGCATAGGGTTTACACTGTAAGTGTTATCATAGTCGAGAATATTATTCATTGTAACCCTAGCAGCTCTCGTGATATTTGTTCATCACTGAGAGAGAACGGTTCCATTGTAATACTGTTTTATTAATAAGATTATTATGTGTTTCATACTTGTGTTTTTAATTCGATTTGATTGTAGTATACACTGTATTCAATCCCCTTCTACAGTGTGTGTGTGTGACCTAACAAGCACCTTCTTATCTCCCATCTTCAAATCGACTTCGTCTAACCGTTCTAGTCCTGTAATCGTAGTTACGAGCGTCTCATTTCCATGGTGTTGAACGGTTGGCTTCAGACATGTCATATAGCACTCCCGAGCCATGTTTTGATCTCCTCGTATTTCTTGAGCTCCCCATGGTGTTGGGAATTTCAACACTTGGTGATATGTTGATGGTACTGCCTTCAAGTTATGGATCCAAAGCCTTCCATTGATTATGTTGAAAGTCGAGTCGACATCTATTATACAGAATTTTTCCAACGGGTTGACCCCTTGCGCGTAAATTGGCAATGTGATTTCCCCCAATGTATGTTTTGTTTCTCCACTAAACCCCACTAGTGTCGTCGACTTTTTGATCATGTCGCTTTCTACCAATCCCATTAATGTTAGAGTGCTAAGCATCATGATGTTGGTGGCGCTTCCATTGTCCACCAATATTCTTTTAATTAAGAAATTTCCCACAGGTAATGAGATGACTAGTCCATCTTATTGTGGTTCACGTATGTTTCTCTTGTCCGACTCGTCAAACATTAAAGATGGCAGACTATCATTACCAACTCCTACTTGTGTAACTCGTATATCCGTTTTTCTGGATACTCTTTTGGCTTGTGAATATGTTGAGCCACATAACTCTGATCCACCTGCAATGAAGTTAATCATTTTGTGATGTGGTGGAGGTGGTGGTTGTCTTATTAGTGTCACGTTATCTCTTCTAGGTGATACATCATTCCTGACATAAGCCGCCTTCTTTGACGTCATAAACTCTGTGAGATATCCTTTCTTGGTTAGAAATTATAGTTCTTTTCGCAAAGCCACGCAGTCATAGGCCTTATGTCCGTAGTCTCCATGATAGACGCACCATAGTTTGGAATCCGGGTTTGATTTAGGCTTGTTGCTCTTCACTGTCCATTTGACAATACCTCCCAATTTGGTGAACTCCTTCATCATGGATGAAGGTGTTATCGTGAATCCATAACTGTCATAAGTTGGTGGCAGGTTAAGGTCCTTCCTTTAGTCATTGCGTTCTTCCCTTTTTCCACTCATTAGATTCTCGTGTGAAGTTAACATAGACTTCATCCCTGACAGGTCTTGTATACGGCTTGTATTCCCTAGATCTTGGTGTCGTAATCTTTCTTAATGGTTTGTATTACTTCTCGTCATCTTCCATTCCGTCTTCTTCCAGTCTTACTTGTGCCATAGCTTTGGCTTACACGTCATCCATCATTCTGTAAGGGTATTTTGTCAGCTCTTCATACAACGGAAATTCCCGTTCTAACCCCCTTCCGAATGCTTCAATAGCCATAGGGACATCACAGTTGGTGATGGTCACTTTTTCTCTGTTGAATCATGTCAAGTAATCACGCAACGGCTCCCTATTTCATTGGACAATTTTGTATAAGTCGTTGGTGGTTTTTTCGAATATTCGGCTGCTGGAAAATTGCATGTTGAATGCGTCCACCAAATCGGCGAAAGTCTTAATGCTTCCATGTGGGAGGTTCACAAGCCATTGCAAAGCTGGTCCTGACAATGTAGAACCAAAACCTTTAAACATACAAGCCTCCTTCAAATCGTGTGTAATTGGTACTGTGAATATTCATTGCTTATATTGAGCAATATGTTCCAATGGATCACTAGTTCCATCATATGGTCTCATCTATGGCACCGTGAATCATCATGATCATTATATCGTTGCTCATCACGTTGTTTTTCCATGTCGTCATCGTTGTTTGGCACATCCTCCATGTCTTGTATCTCAATAATGTCATATGCCCCGTTCGTTGGCACTTCATGTTGGTCGTATTCCCCTGTGTCATCCATGTCCAAACGTTTGATTACGCTTGGGATTGTCTTCTTCGTTGCAGTCTTAGTCCTTGATTTGTCCGTAGTCAGCTCTTTCTTCAACGTTTCATTTTCAGAACGTATCTTCTCCATTTTATCATGTAGTCGTTTCAACGTTGCTGCCATTTTTTTGTTGTTTTCAGCCTCAGACTCTTGATTTGTGACTCGTTCCTCCAGGTTGTCACCCGCCATAATAGTGTAACAATCAAATCCTTAGCAAGTTTCCCATAGACGGTGCCAATTTTTTTTACCAAAAAATACGAGGTTAAATGCTAAGGCTATGATTGCGGATATGAATGTAAACAAGAACAAAAATAAATATGCTTTGTAACGCCCCCAAATCCGGGGTCAGGAATCTGGGTCGTCATGCCATCCTTCACTCATGTGTAACCTAGTATTGATTTAATAATCCAACAGACCCCAATCTCATACTCGCACACACAAGTTATAGCCTTAGAAACGACGTACAAAATGTAATCTTCTTTTATTACACTCAAATGTACTTTACAGGATCTCAAACAATTATTTATAACCTCTACATGAAGTTACAATAATTACAACTGATATCTTATATCTATCTGATACTCTAGCACACCTGAGACAAAGCTGCCAGGGATCCTCCCCATGACTGCAAGCGACTAAGTCCCACACCGGCATACTGGTTATCTGTTGTGTTGTGTCATTTAAAAGAAAGCAAGAGTGAGCTATAATGCCCAGCATAATAGTGTACAGTATGAAAATGAATGTATGATAAACTCACGTAAAACATCATATTTGATAGTTACATTTTATTCGAAAATAGTTTCACTTGGTGATACACACCTTTTACGAAAACAATCCTTTGGTGGATTTTATTAACCTGCGAATACCTTAATAGTAAACCCAGCACCTAGGCTTGGGTTACGGTATTGCATCACAATTCCAATTGGAAGAATATGACATTCGTTGGAGTCACCGCATACGATGATCAGTCGTACTATGATAAAAGTAACCTTTTCTACTAATAGAAGGACGACACCTTCGTCTCCCGGTTATCAACCTTGCCGCATTCGGGCTACGTGTCCCATTTTTGGGTATACACATACTTCACAAGTTCCTGGGTACACTGAGTACCTTCGCCCGCGGTACCTTTGGTAGTCCATCTAGCACACATAGTATCAGAGTCTACCCCTCCCTTGTCCTTTAAAAGAATTCTATTAATCTCGAGAACTCGAACCACATCGAAGTTCCCCAAGCGTTTTGCTTGTTGATAGAAACAGCTTATCTCTCTAAGATATAAGTGTATATATATGTATATACGTACTTCCGAGAATTTCGGAGGAAGTACTAAGGATGTGAGTTGACCGTTGTCAACAGATAATTAATAAGGGTAAAAAGTTTCTCCTTGAAACTATATTCAAGATATTAAATAAGTCGGGATAATATTCTCCGACGATCTGAAATTACTCTAATGATTTTCCGAAATCAGAAAGTATGTTTTAAATCAGGATCTATGATTTTAAATCAAAATAAACTCTTTAATTAAATAATAATTAATTAAATGATAATCGATAAATAATTAAACCTCGAATGAGTTTACTCTTTAAAAGAGTATTTAAAATAATATTCCTCAACTAGTTTATGTCTACGTAGTAATAATCTTTAATGATTAATCGAGTTTGAAATAAATAATCGTTGGAGTATACTACTCCCATAATAAAGGAATAAGTATATAGTATTTATTATTCGAACAAGAAAATATAGTTGAGGGAATATGATCCTTGGGAAATTGTTTTAATAAAAGTTCGAGGTATTTCAATATTTCGCAAGTGGACGTTGAGTCCCTTTAAAACGTACCATTATGGACTTTTAATCGTCCAAAATATCTCCGGGATGATTCCCGGGTTTATATTTTATAAAACAAAACTGACCGACTCTCGGTTTTACGACTTATACATCAACCTCTACTGTAGCGTTAATATTCTTAACTAAAACACCTCCGGAATTCTTCCGGGTTTTCATCAATTTTCACTGACCGATCCTCGGTCATATACACGCCACGCTACTCACTAGCGTCAACATTCTCAATTATAAACTCCTTCGGAATACTTCCGGGTTTTTATAAGCTTACACCGACCGGCTCTCGGCCTAAATATAATATTTCGAACTCGGTATGAACATATACTAGAAATTATCAACAATTGAGTAAGGTAATACATCTCAAACTTCGTAAAATAGTTTAAAACAATCTCATGCATATATCACAATTTTGTAAAATATTCACAACACAACAGTTTTTAAAAGGTAGGGTTTGAAAACTTGCCCGGGTATCTCGAGGTGGAGGATGCTCTAGGTTCCGCTCAGAAATCTATAATTATAAACATAATTCGTTTTATTTGGTCCCATCCTAATTTACGGCGACTCACACTTCATGCGTTACTTATTATGCACCCTCTCAACTTATACTACCCTTATTATTCTTTTAAGTTCTTATTCACATTATGGTCGCTTCATTTTTCTAAGTATCTTAGGTTCATTCTCTATATCGTCGTCGGCTCCACTTATTGATTCTAACGGTTTCTACTCGCGCGGTCTCGGCTCCGATATTTTTATAAAATTGAGAAATAATTATTTTCACTTGAAAGTTTTATGGAAGTTATGAAACTCAATATGTTACTCTCTGTAAAAATTTCATGATTTATGAATACTTTTAAGTCGACCCTTAATATTTTCAAAGTTCGTGATTTGTAGCAGTTTTTGTCACGTAAATTATTTTTACCAAAACGACCATAACTTTTGATCCGTAAATCGGAATCAAGCGATTCAAGAGCCTAAACTATCCTTATAACATTTACTATCATAATAAAGGGTTATATTTCAAGAAACTACAGTTTAGAACTCCGGGATTTTCTGCAGAAACTTAAAGTTACGATTCGTTGGTTTTAACGGAGTTACGTTTACGATCGGGGTTTCGTTTATGCCCTAACTCTTAACACAACCACCAACAATCATCATTTCATCATCAACACATAAACTCCTCTCAAGAACATCATGTTCTTGAGGCAACAACAATCAACCTTAAATCTACTCAACCTAAACTTCAAGATCTCAACAATACCACTTCTTAAAGTAAGTTTTCTACCACATACTAAATGGATCTTAAAAATGAATCTTAAATAAAGTTGGGCCAAAGATTTTTACCTTTCTTGAAATATTGAGATGTTTCTTTGAGGATGGTGGAGGCTTGGAAGTGCTTGGTATGATGTTTGGAGCCTAGAACCACCATTGAAATCAAGAAACCAAAGAGAGGTTACTATTCATACTATTCACTAGTGAGTTTTTTGATTTTATTTCACCCATCAAACCTTGATAAAAAGAGATGAAAGAATTTTCTTACCTTAGTTTAATTTCTATAAAGCTTGAGAATTAATGGGATGATTTTATAATGGCTAGATTTTGAGATTTGAAATTGAATTCTCCCCTTTTTCTTCAAGGGGCCGAATGGAAGCTTGATGGGGTGGGGGGGTATTTATACTTGCTTCCCTTGGTTCCTTAGCTTGGTTGCTTTTCTAGGTTGCTTCTAGGAAATTGGGTGGGAGATCTTCCACTTGATTTGATAATATTCCTAGCATAACATTATAGGTTTATTCTTTTTGCAAATCTTGGGGACAAATCTTAGGTAGCTTCCTAGAAACTACTTGTGTTAGCTTCCTTAGCACATTATTTGGATAGCTTGCTTGATCATCCTACGGTTAGCTTACTATTTGATAAAGTAACCATGGTTACTTTCTTACCATGGTTTAGTTAGTGCGTTACATTTATTTAATCGTTTACACGTTCCCTTGGTTGATTAAACGTTTTCGTAATACTTACTCGTAAATGGTTCGCGACGTAATTCCTTTCGTATTTATTCCTTATATTTTTAATTATCATACTTGAATATAAATCCGTAGGTTTTTAATCTCGTAATTCTATTGTGATTCCCGTAATCCTCGATGAGTCGTAAATACGGTCGTTTTTCAAAGTTCGTTTTCTTCGAAAACTAATAGCGTTTACATACACTCATTTATT
Organism: Apium graveolens; assembly: GCF_009905375.1. Taxonomy (NCBI): domain Eukaryota; kingdom Viridiplantae; phylum Streptophyta; class Magnoliopsida; order Apiales; family Apiaceae; genus Apium; species Apium graveolens. Next base: position 179,232,866 of record NC_133657.1, read on the forward strand.
ACGTATAATCGTAATATCAACTCCGAAACTCATTTTCTCATGCACTACATAGTGTGGGCTCAAAGGTTTTTCCCGTCCGTCAGGGTTACTATTCATTAAACGTTTTATAAGGTCTCAAAAATTCAAGTTATTATATTACCATTCATAAAGGTCTTTTACCGATGTCAAAAATTTGGGTTCTTACAGTATTCCCCCTTAAAAGGATTCTATCCCAGAATCAGTTCAGAAACAGGTAGGGATATGCTTCTCGCATGACATCCTCGAGTTCTCACGTTGACCTTGCAGTATTTGATCTTTTCATAAAATTTCCACTCATTCATCCAATATATTTCTGGGTACTCGTCCTTGTAGTCTTATGACCTCTACACGTTACTCAACGTACGCTAAGTCTGGCTACGAGTTTATTAGCTCATTTTCAATCATATGTTTGGTTTTGACAGTTAAATTTCTTAACCTCAATTCATGGTACTTGTTATAAACTTGGTGACCGTTCGACGATGGTGCTAATTTATAAGTCAACTTTCTTAGTCCTTTTCTTCAACTGGTCCAATAAATCTTGGGTTCAACATTTCTTTCCCTTTCGAATCTCATCACTCCCTCCCTGGGAGGCACTTTCAACAATAATTGGTTTGTTACTTTGTACTTCCTGTCTTTATAGTTTTGATCTGTATATCTCTATTGTTTATCCTGGGTTGCCACTAGCCGGGTCCTGATAAGTTCTAGGAATTTCTTTGGTCTGTTGACTCAACGATGGTCCAAGTATCATCCGCTTACCAACTTCTTCCCAATCCTAAGAGAGAACGATTCTTTCTTCCGTACAAGCTTTGTAGCCGTTCCAATGTACGCATGATAACTCGTTATTGTCGATAATTCGATTAACGTCAACTGGTCTTTTCATTTCCTTTAAAATCTATGATATGGACGATTAGTGCATCTTGTTTAGAATCATCCTTCAACTTATTCGTTTCCCCCTACATTGCTCCTACTAGTGCTAGAGTTTCATTCCTTAATGTTTTTCCCATTTTGGCTCATCCTCTCTGTCGATTAAGTTATATAAGAAGTTCTCGTTGCATTTCTACACGCTCGTCTCCTGCTACACGCTTAGCGCCAGATTTAACATTTCTTCTCGTAGTAACGTAAAGCACGTCATAGTCTTGTTGCCATCTTGAAGGAAGCACCATTTCATACGCAATTGATTGTCACGTTTTAGGATCGTGCAACGTTCAGCTTCCGTCATTGGTCGGACTCCGTATAATATCTATAGTACTACGACACTTTCTGGGTCGTACTTGTTATTCTCGCTAGCGCCTTAGACGTATTCACGTTTATTGGTACCTGCTACTAGTGGCCTTTATAGGGTGTGTACGATCTTCTTTGCCTTCTATCAGTTCTGATAATGACATCCTTCATTCTTTCATGTTGCTCTTCGTAAGGGATATCGGCGACTATTTTTTTTTTGTATGCTAGCGTGGTAAGTATATCTACACGAATTATCTGTCAATAATAGGCGATTCCCCAAACCTTTCCAAATAAAAGGTAAGTTTCTAGACGTATCTTCAATGATCAGGATATTCTTCTTGTTCTACTTATCGATTTGTGAACTCTAAGTCATTCCTCTATCCGTCCTCTTCCGCAAAATATATTGGGAATAGTCCCATTGTGAAATTAATCTTGGGTCCTTGTGAGGCGCAGTCGTCACGGGGTCTCTCTGTCCCAATTATCTCTCCTGTGTTCATAAACATTTTATAGAGTGGACATCTATCGTTTGCATAATAAAGTAAGCGGTCTTATTTAATCTATCACTCAAAATCCTCAAATAGCACGACGGCTAACTTGGTTCTTGATAATCCTCCTTCAAAATTTATTATAATTAACTCTTAACCTTATTTAGGTCATCTACAAGTCGTAATCGCCAAAATTTTAACCCTCTCCTTTCCGTTTTCATTTTCCAACTATGTCGAATACTTACTTACCTACTCGCTGACATCCCCTTTCATATCCTATCATGACTAATATCTGTTTATGTTTTTAGGCATCTTTAAGTCTTCTTGTTAAGTAATAAAGCGTTCTTTTCATGCGATCCTTCTCATCAGTTATTCTGAGATTTGTCATCCTCAATATATCTTTTCCTACTTAAAGTGTCGGCCACCACATTGGCCTTTCCTTGATGATAATAGATTTCTCAATCATGGCCTTTGATCAATTTGTCTATAGCCTCTTCTCGTGTTCAGTGTAAAAAATTTCCAAAATTTTCTCATAAGTAAACTCCTTGTCTCTTTCAGTCCGAACCTTATCGCAATTATTCTAGATTATTATTAGAAAGCCTTATGTCACGGTCCTTAAGCTGCGTAGACATATCTTTAGACTTCACGTAACATCCTATTTTTATCGTCGAGTATTTCTAGCACGGTATTGCTACTAACCTTACCTTCACCTTTTGAAAATCTTATTCCTCAAATTCATACATGCTTGGTCTTTCCCAAATTTATTAGCACCTATCCCGATAATGTTTCATAGAAGTGTACCTTACTAATCACGTTGTATCCCTATTTTCGTTCTTCTATAACCATATTAAAGATACTTATGATAATAGCTAAACATGGTATTCTCCTCTTTAAAACAACTTACTCATCACGATGCTCCGATTGCACCATCATAGCACTGAGCTTTCAGTCTCATATTACAACAACCGGTTCTCAACTATTCCTCTCTTTGTTGGGAAGGCAATTTGCCTTGGAAAAATGATTTTCATGATATCGATGAAATTTAGACAATCTTAACAAGATTTCAAAATCTAACATCTGAACAAATAATGAGCTCTGAATAAAAGAGTCGCAATACTCAGAAGATTTATAACTTGGAAGGAAGAATATAATCAAAGATTATCCTTCCATGTCCTTAGAATTCTATATTGTGATATTATGGAGAATATCCATTGAAAGCAGTGATTGCTGAATAATAACATCATACGAATGATAGTTGTAAGATTTTCCCATTGAAAGAATACTTTTCTTCTCGAATAATGAAAGAAATATCGAATGACATCCTCAACCAAAGGTTAACCATTAAGGTCTCCAAGAGGTGCTATTTTGAAAGAAGGAATTTTATCCAATGATTAATAAATAGGGAAGTATATTGTTCTTCAATCACTTTGTAATTTTAATTGGATATTCGTTATACAAATAAAATATTTCATGAACAAAATATTTCATAAAACTGGATATGAATTCTCGTTTGAGTGGGCGACCTAGTTAGGTCTCAATTAAATCATTCTTTGAAAATTTCATCAACAATTAAATCTGGCATATATAATGCACTATGGCATAATCAAAATTTTATTGGAAGTGGAACTAACAAAATAATAACTAGTCCATATCAAGCAATATTATCAACCGGCTAAGAAAATGGCCAGCACAATTGGTTTGGCCCATAGCAACAAGCTAGGACGATTAGCTAGGCTTTTGTCGTATTAATTAAAATTTTGACTAGTTAGGACAATTAACTAGTCATTCATGAGAACATATGCAACTAGGCATATTCCAGTTTGTTTGTAAAAATCTCAACATCGTAACCACTGAAGAAATTGTGGCTACCTGGATGACGATTTTAAAATAAAGAGTTTTTAAATTTGGGTCGAGAAAGATAATTATAACTCTGAATCGAGTGGTCTTGGCATCGGAACAATCGATAGCCTCTTATCAAATATTTCTTTCCAAATAAAGGGTACACTCATAGGTGCCCTAGTTCACATACTTCATCATATCTTTAAATAGAATTGAATCGGAATACCAATATCAAATTGATACCCTTACTATGATTTCAAAGTTCAATATATAATTTCATTCCGATTAGAGGAAAAGGATTCCCGAGGAATATATGGATATTAGATCATCCATATTTTTAACAATTTGTTAGATATTTACAATCTCGACTGAGAAGAGTAAGTAAGAAAGAAGAATCAATTGAAGATAATCATTATGAATATCCATCGATGAATTGAGGGAAAATTTATATATATATAAACTCTTGGATAATTGAAATAAAGTATAAATAGCTCTGAGTCGAACAAGAAGATCATAATCTATGAATGAAAGTTCATGGATGAACTAAAAGTATTGAACAAGTGTTGATGGGAGAAAGACTATTCAAGATGGTCACATCAGAAGTTCAAAGTAGGGAACGAAAAGGATTGCCTGATATGACTTATCAAGGCAGTACGAATGATCAACAATTTGGAGGGAGTAACGTGACAGTGAGTAGGTGCCAAAATATTTCACTGATTATCCTAACTCTCGTCATTATCCATCTGAGGATGATCCCACCTCTTCTTCTTCGTATTTCCATGTTTCAAATAGTTTCTCTTTCAACATCATTTTAAAATCGCTTACTAACTTGACTTTCGCACGTATATCTGTCATTCCGGTGTTTTACCTCGAAGACCTTACTCAGAAATATTCCAAAAACATCTGTTAAGCCGATAGTTGCCTGCTACACGCATCTGTTACTAACTATAAGTGGCAAGTTCCCCCTGAGAATAGATCAAAGAGATCTCTCAGGGATCTCAATGCAGTCCATAAGTTCGGTGACATGTGTGTGTAATTGAATCATACGTTACCAAATATATTAGAGGTCTACGTGTATATATACGTTGCCTCTGACATCATTTCTACCGAAGAATTTCACTCTAGACTCACTGGTCTATCCTTTTAAAAGGTTCTAAGATCAAACCATTGCTCGTTGTAATCTTATGCCATTTAATTATAGACATGCTATCAATTCTTAATGCTCTCGATTTCTGAGCTAAACCATCATAACCTTACATGTTAAGTGCACTAATAATATCACATAGTGTACTCGTCCTATGATGACATTCTTATATTACATTCAAATATTCCGTAACAGAATTAGAATCCTCAAGGGTATATTGGACACTATCTCTGGTAAGTTTATGATTAATACGGCATTCCCATCCTCCTTGGTAAAATGACACTGTCAACTAGTTTGGGCCAATAACCTCAACTGTATGCTAATAATTAGACTTCATGATCCTCACATGTGATGCCCCCTTCACGGGCAACCTATAAAGAACTATGAGTATCAAGGCTCGTGTTATCAAAATTTACATATGGTGTTGGTAATATTGTCTTTACCCCGAATGCTCTGGAGACTCAACTCCAATTTCTACATCCATATCCTTGCCAAATCAAATATGATTCTAATTTTTCTCCTCATCATCCTGATAATCTTCAATGGTCCTATTAGTCATGCTTTAATACCTCAAATATACATTTATCCTAACCTACCCATTGGGGATACATCCGGTAGTCCAATGATGAACTCTATATGAGCTCTTAAGTATTCTCGCATCTAGACAGATTCCTAGCACTCTCGTCTCTAAGTACTATAACTTAATGCTCTGATACCATTACTGTAACGCCCCCAAATCCGGGGTCAGGAATCTGGGTCGTCACGCCATCCTTCACTCATGTGTAACCTGGTATTGATTCAATAATCCAACAGACCCCAATCTCATACTCGCACACACAAGTTATAGCCTTAGAAATGACGTACAAAATGTAATCTTCTTTTATTACACTCAAATGTACTTTACAGGATCTCAAACAATTATTTATAACATCTACATGAAGTTAAAATAATTACGACTGATATCTTATATCTATCTAATACTCTAGCACACCTGAGACAAAGCTGCCAGGGATCCTCCCCATGACTGCAAGTGACTAAGTCCCACACCGGCATACTGGTTATCTGTTGTGTTGTGTCATTTAAAAGAAAGCAAGAGTGAGCTATAATGCCCAGCATAATAATGTACAGTATGAAAATGACTGTATGATAAACTCACGTAAAACATCATATTTGATAGTTACGTTTTATTCAAAAATAGTTTCACTTGGTGATACACACCTTTTACGAAAACAATCATTTGGTGGATTTTATTAACCTGCGGATACCTTAATAGTTAACCCAGCACCTAGGCTTGGGTTACGGTATTGCATCACAATTTTAATTGGAAGAATAGGACATTCGTTGGAGCCACTGCATACGATGATCAGTCGTACTACGATAAAAGTAACATTTTCTACTAGTAGAAGGACGACACCTTCGTATCCCGGTTATCACCCTTGCCGCATTCGGGCTACGTGTCCCATTTTCGGGTATACACATACTTCACAAGTTCCTGAGTACACTGAGTACCTTCGCCTGCGGTACCTTTGGTAGTCCATCTAGCACACATGGTACCAGAGTCTACCCCTCCCTTGTCCTTTAAAATAATTATATCAATCTCGAGAACTCGAACCACATCGAAGTTCCCCAAGCGTTTTGCTTGTTGATAGAAACAACTTATCTCTCTAAGATATAAGTGTATATATATATGTATATACGTACTTCCGAGAATTTCGGAGGAAGTACTAAGGATGTGAGTTGACTGTTGTCAACAGATAATTAATAAGGGGGAAAAGTTTCTCCTTGAAACTATATTCAAGATATTAAATAAGTCGGGATAATATTCTCCGACGATCTGAAATTACTCGAATGATTTTCCGAAATCAGAATGTATGTTTTAAATCAGTTTCTATGATTTTAAATCAAAATAAACTCTTTAATTAAATAATAATTAATTAAATGATAATCGATAAATAATTAAACCTCGAATGAGTTTACTCTTCAAAAGAGTATTTAAAATAATATTCCTCAACTAGTTTATGTCTACGTAGTAATAATCTTTAATGATTAATCGAGTTTGAAATAAATAATCGTTGGAGTATACTACTCCCATAGTAAAGGAATAAGTATATAGTATTTATTATTCGAACAAGAAAATATAGTTGAGGGAATATGATCATTGGGAAATCGTTTTAATAAAAGTTCGAGGTATTTTAATGTTTCACAAGTGAACGTTGAGTCCCTTTAAAACATACCATTATGGACTTTTAATCATCCAAAATATCTCCGGGATGATTCCCAGGTTTATACTTTATAAAACATACTGACCGACTCTCGGTCTTATGACTTATATATCACGCTCTACTGTAGCGTTAATATTCTTAACTAAAACACCTCCGGAATACTTCCGGGTTTTCATCAATTTTCACTGACCGATCCTCGGTCTAAAATATATACACGCTACTCGCTAGCGTCAACATTATCAATTATAAACTCCTCCGGAATACTTCCGGATTTTTATAAGCTTACACCGACCGGCTCTCGGCCTAAATATAATATTTCGAACTCGGTATGAACATATACTAGAAATTATCAACAATTGAGTATGGTAATACATCTCAAACTTCGTAAAATAGTTTAAAACAATCTCATGCATATATCACAATTTTTTAAAATATTCACAACACAACAGTTCTTAAAAGGTAGGGTTTGAAAACTTGTATGGGTATCTCGAGGTGGAGGATGCTCTAGGTTCCGCTCGGAAATCTATAATCATAAACATAATTCGTTTTGTTAGGTCCCGTCCTAATTTACGGCGGCTCGCACTTCATGCGTTACTTATTATACACCCTCTCAACTTATACTACCCTTATTATTCCTTTAAGTTCTTATTCACATTATAGTCGCTTCATTTTTCTAAGTATCTTATGTTCATTCTCTTTATCGTCGTCGGCTCCACTTATGGATTCTTACGGTTTCTACTCGTGCGGTCTCGGCTCCGATATTTTTATAAAATTGAGAAATCATTATTTTCACTTGAAATTTTATGGAAGTTAGGAAACTCAATATGTTACTCTCTGTAAAAATTTCATGATTTATGAAAACTTTTAAGTCGATCCTTTATATTTTCAAAGTTCATGATTTGTAGCAGTTTTTGTCGCGTAAATTACTTTTACCAAAATGACCATAACTTTTGATCCATAAATCGGAATCAAGCGATTCAAGTACGTAAAAGATCCTTATAACATTGCCTATCATAATCAAGGGTTATATTTTAAGAAACTACAGTTTAGAACTCCGGGATTTTCTGCAAAAACTTAAAGTTACGATTCGTTGGTTTTAACGGAGTTACGTTTACGATCGAGGTTTCGTTTACGCCCTAACTCTTAACACAACCACCAACAATTATCATTTCATCATCAACAGACAAACTCCTCTCAAGAACATCATGTTCTTGAGGCAACAACAATCAACCTTAAATCTACTCAACTTAAACTTCAAGATCTCAACAATACAACTTCTTAAACTAAGTTTTCTACCACATACTAAATGGATCTTAAAAATGAATCTTAAATAAAGTTGGGCCAAAGATTTTACCTTTCTTGAAATTTTGAGATGTGTCTTTGAGGATGGTGGAGGGTTGGAAGTGCTTGGTATGATTTTTGGAGCCTAGAACCACCATTGAAATTAAGAAACCAAAGAGAGGTTACTATTCATACTATTCACTAGTGAGTTTCTTGATTTGATTTCACCCATCAAACCTTAATAAAAAGAGAGGAAAGAATTTTCTTACCTTATTTTAATAGCTAGGAAGCTTGAGAATTAATGGGATGATTTTACCATGGCTAGATTTTGAGATTTGAAATTGAATTCTCCCATTTTTCTTCAAGGGGCCGAATGGAAGCTTGATAGGGTGGGGGTATTTATACTTGCTTCCCTTGGTTGCTTAGCTTGGTTGCTTTGCTAGGTTTCTTCTAGGAAATGGGGTGGGAGATCTTCCACTTGATTTGATAATCTTCCTAGCATAACATTCTAGGCTTATTCTTGTTGCAAATCTTGGGGACAAATCTTAGGTAGCTTCCTAGAAACTACTTGTGTTAGCTTCCTTAGCACATTATTCGGATAGCTTGCTTGATCATCCTATGGTTAGCTTACTATTTGATAAATTAACCATGGTTACTTTATTACCATGGTTTAGTTAGTGCGTTACTTTATTTAATCGTTTACGCGTTCGCTCGGTTGCTTAAACGTTTTCGTAATACTTACTCGTAAATGGTTCGTGACGTAATTCCTTTCGTATTTATTCCTTATATTTTTAATTATCATACTTGAATATAAATCTATAGGGGGGGGGGTAATCTCGTAATTCTATTGTGATTCCCGTAATCCTCGATGAGTCGTAAATACGGTCGTTTTTCAAAGTTCGTTTTCTTCGAAAACTAATAGCGTTTACATACACTCATTTAGTACGTATAATTGTAATATCAACTCCGAAACTCATTTTCTCATGTACTACATAGTGTGGGCTCAAAGGTTTTTCCCATCCGTCAGGGTTACTATTCATTAAACGTTTTACAAGGTCTCAAAAATTCAAGTTATTATATTACCATTCATAAAGGTCTTTTACTGATGTCAAAAATTTGGGTTCTTACATGCTTGACACGAGAGATTGGTGACGCGGAAAACCCAAGAATGGGAAAAAGCCGCGAGTGGGATTATGTACCCAACCTAAAATGTAATTCACTAAATGTATGATAGAAATTACAAGAGTTTCATCTATCAAGAGTGAACAAATACAAGTATCATCACTAGTATTTTTATATATGGTTGTATGTCTTGGTTTTTCGGGTGTGGTGTTTATGTTTTATGGTTTTCTTCCTTGACGAACTCGAGCTGGTGTAGGACTTTGAATCCAGTTGTTGTGTTTGTATGTTGTTCGAGTTGCATTTCTCCTTCCTCCACCTTAACTTTATCTCTTAGGGTTGTTCCTCTTTTTTCTCTTCCTCTTCACTTATCTCTCCATTTTGAATTGTGAGTGAAGATCGTGTTGTTTGTTCAACAACAATCCCTACAAATCCGGCGTTTAACAGACCAAGTCATACTTTTATTAGTTGATCTTCATGTCGACTTCCTCTAAGATGTCGGCTCATCCTTCATGTCCCGACTTGCATGCAGTGTTGTCTGCTCCTTGATCATATCTTGACATCAACGAAAATCTAAACTTAACACGTATCCAATCGAGCTGGCTTTGATAAATTTACGAAACACATTTTTGATTTGAAGTTAAATCTAATTAACCTAAAAATAAGACGGGCCCTATACCGGAAACCTGAACTATATATAGATAAAAACTTTTTGTAAGTGTTTATGTATTATTATTTTATTTCTTATAAAATAAATAATAATTTTAGCTGCTCTGACTTACAAACCTCTATTTTTAGCCTCTTTGGAGTTCTCAAACATGGATTCTCCCCGTGCTGCTAGGGAAGGCAAAATAATCCGATCTGACGCATATCCGATCCGAAACCCGAAATTTTGGATTTACCGAACCCGATTTTTTGGATTGGATTTGGATATGGATTTAATTTTTAAACCCGAAAATTTTTGGATTTGGATATTAGGTATACCGATCCGAAACCCGATCCGAAATCTGAAACTCTATCCGAACCCGATCCGAACCCGAAATCCAAAAAAACCCGAATTATTATATATATTATATATATTATATATATATATATTAGAATTTTATATATTACACATTATAATATTATATATAATATATGGGTTAGGTTCTATGGAGGTCCCCTATTTCATTGGAGTCCTTGGAGTCCATATATGTTCTGCAAGTGAAATATAGCTTAAATTGTTGCAAAACGTATTATTTTTTGAATGATATTCTACAAATATCACAATTTTATTGAAAATCTTGCAGATTACATAGATTTTACAAATAGAACGTTGCAAAATATATTATTCTACAAAACATGCTTAGTTTGCAGAATATAAATGTTCATGTTGCAGAACATACATATTTTACTTGTAAATATATGAAATTTGCATGATTTTATTGAATTAATGATATTTGTGAAACATGTTTTGCAAGATAACACGTTTTAGAAGATATTTTATTTGCAGAATATAGATAGATGGACTCCAAAAACTTTAATTAAAAATTGAACTCCATAGAACTTTCCTCAATATTCAATATATATATATATATATATATATTCTATAATCTACCTTATACATATTATTATATAATTTTTAAAACATATATTTTTATATTTTTTTGAAAATTAACTAATTATAAAGTTTAATGAAATGTAATTATTCAATCATTTAAATGGGTGATAAGGTTTATAAGGTTAACAAAATATGTTTTAGTAATAAATCTAAAAAACTGGGTATCAATTGAGTTGATTTTTTAAAATATTACATATACATATAATGGTCTTTCTTCGAGGGAGAACCCTGTTATATAGAGAACCGTAGAGAACCCTTAATTCTATTATAGAAATTCATCAAATTCGTTGTTAATGTAGAATAATAATTATATTTAAATATAATAAAATGTTTAACAATTGAAATTTAAAAAAAAATGATTTTAAATTTGATTCTACTGTGAAATAATTTGGGATAAGTGTGGTTTATGTGTGATTCTACTACAGAACCACTTGAAACTATTTCATCAAATTTTAATGATTTTTTAAATAAAAACATGTGCAACTTTGTTTTTAATTTGGTAATTAAAATTTGTAACTATATATGATGAAAAATGAAAAAAAAATTGTGTATTACATTTTTTTAATAATAGTTCTCTACGGACCTCTATCTAAATGACTCCTCCATGGATTGTCACCCTACATATAATAACACAATTAATGATGTGGTGGAGTGGTTGAAGATGACACATTAAAACTCTTTCTCTACAAGTCGCGTGTTCGATCCCAAGGACTTGCAATATCAATAATTATACAAATTTTCAGATTTCGGGTTCAGGTTCGGGTTTCGGGTATTAATATCCAATTCAAAAAATTTTGGGTTTCGGGTATACCCAAATCTGATCCCAAATTCGATGGATCGGGTTCAGGTATTTTTCGGGTTCGGGTATTTTTCGGGTTCGGGTATGGATAAAATTTTCAGGTTTAGATATGGATTCTGCAATAACCGACCCGACCCGACCCGATTGTCATCCCTACGCGCTGCATTTTCAGACCCGGGTTTCTCTTTTCTACCTAATGTGTTTTCACGGTAAAATCTCAGATTTTAATCGTGTATATGGCTGCTTTTTGGAAAAAATACATGAGAATGAGTAATGTTTAGATGATTTCACTTCCAATTATATTTAATTATGAATTAGCATAATCTTAAATCCTAAAAAATAATTAGAGTGCTGCTAAATCAAGTAGAAAATGAGTGTGGTCATGTCGATGTCATATACCAAATCAAGAAAGGGGCAACTTCTGATTTGAGCAAGGAAGGTGTGCATGAACTTCATATATCTATTAAGCACATGAGAGGGTACAGAATATTTATGCCTTTGGATTGATTGAAGCCCACAAAAGCATGGACTGCTTCAAATTAGGCAAAAGAGGAGACTTCAAGTCAATTCTTTTAACTATTCAGTGAAGGATAATGTTACATTTAATTATTCTTCCCTTTATATGATATTATTTTAGGCTGTAATCGAACTTCGTCGAACAACGATCAGCTTCGAGTTCGACTAGACCGAACCATGGATATTTAGTTTGAAATAATTTGATGATTATTAAAAAAATGTCTCGTATATGATATGTTCGAGTCGATTTCAACTCGATTATTTTCAAATCAAATTTATTTTTGCGATTGAACTAATTTATGAACATTTGAAGTATTTATACCTACCTATGACCGTGCCTTCCTTCTCTTTGTGTAACTTTAAATCTTAAATCACCAGGTATATATCATGGTTTTGTGCGCACTCTGACAATGATCTTTTGACGAGTTAACTATTTTCGTTAGTGGTGATTTTTATGAAAACATGAGTTTATCATAATCATAGTAAAGGAATCAGTTAAAAGTTGCCACATACTAATTTTTTATAATTATTTGCACAGACATACGCATACCAAAGAAAAATAGATATATCATATACCTATAAGTTTATAATCTAGATTATTCATCAAATCTTTTTTAAAGTAATAGTTACATGACCAAATATTAGAATGTAATGACAGACTAAAATGAGCTTCATGAAGATTTGAATCAGAATAATGTATGGGTAAAAGAACAAAAAGGGTCAAATCAAAGCTAGACTGGACTTTCAAGTTTCAAGGAAGAAGAGAGACTTGGAGCCTGTTGCTTGCTTGGTGCCCCCCTCACTCATCATCATACAACTCTCTTTGTCTATAACCGCGTGGATCCCCAACCACTAATGAGTCTTGTCCCAGTCACTCCAGCGACCGAACTAGAATTTTAATATAATCAAAGCTTAAAAAAATTACGATTTTTTAAGTTGAGGCGGATATTTAAGAAAATTTTATTTCAATTTTATGAATCAGTTAGGCTTTCAAGATTTTTATTGATTTTCAAAGTTTACCAGGACTGAAGCGTGGGTTAGCCTCACCCATTTCTCGTCACAAATGTATACAAATGATTTACTGAATAATGTTCGGCTATTTTTTACACAATAATTTTAGCTCTCGGTGCAAAGAAAAAGTTGCCAACACATATTTACGCAATAAATTTAGCCTAAAGTGCAAAGACTTCATTTTTTCCAGGTCTTGTTAGATTTCTGGAGTCATGGGTGGGGACAGAAGTCAATACACCAGCATTTGTGTGCTTTCTCCTTTCTTATAAAACCTTTGTGTTTGCTTGCCATTATTGTAAACAATACTTGTAGCACAACTGCACAAGTGAATGTCAGTATCATACAACAAGAGCAAACAACTAACATACAGAATCAGATTGCTTAACCTATTAGAAACCAAGTTAAACAAACACACACCTTAACTGCCTTATTTGTCCATGGATGAATCAGCAGCAACCAAACTCCAAGTCCCTGGCTTTCGGTTTCATCCTACTGAGGAAGAGCTCATCCAATTCTACCTCAAAAACACCATTGAGGGGAAAACATTGCATTATGATGTCATTGGCGTTCTTAATATCTACGGTTATGATCCTTGGTATTTGCCAGGTATGTACATGATATTTTCTTGGTTCTGCTAAAATTTAGTTAATTTTGTTTGCCAAAATATTGACAATTGATAAATACATTTAGAACTAACATGCATATTTTACAGAGTTGGCAAAGATTGGGGAGAGGGAGTGGTATTTCTTTGTGCCAAGGGACAGAAAGCATGGCAATGGAGGGAGGCCTAACAGAACCACTAAACATGGGTTTTGGAAGGCCACAGGCTCTGACCGCAAAATTTTTACTTCATCCGATCCAAAGAGAGTCATTGGACTGAAGAAGACTTTGGTCTTCTACAAAGGAAGGGCACCAAGGGGCACTAAAACTGATTGGATCATGAATGAGTACCGCTTACCTGCTGCATGCCCTTCCCACAAGGTAACCAATCAACACACTTCAAATGCGCACACAACATGCAAGCGTGATCAGGGAAATAAGTGACATATAAGGACAGCTATATCACATATGTTTTGGTAGATAATGATATGTTTATAGTTTATATAGCATATTAGAAACTATAGTATACTAATAATGCATGGATTTATGTATGCAGGACATGGTGTTATGTAAGATATATAGAAAGGCAACATCTTTGAAAGTGTTGGAGCAAAGGGCAGCAATGGAAGAAGAAATGAAGACAAACAATAGCAGTACCTGTTCTGATTCTCCATATCAAGGAACAATGTCACCATTGGTTTCAATGGACACCACCACCACATCATTTTCAAGAAAAGACCATGAACTAAAAGTGCTAGGACTGACACAATCGGCTATGAAGGAAGATGCCGAAGAAGAGACTGTGCTATCGTTTCTAAATGAGGAAGCCACAGAAATTAATAAAATCCTGGAGTCCACATTTACCAACTGGTATGGAGAATTCGGATCCTCAGTCGCCCACAGTCAGTACCTAGGACCCCTCTTTCACACCCTTACATAGCCATTGGCTTGACAAATGTTTTAACTCTTGTGAAAATGTATTTAATCTTTGAAGCTTTGTAAGAGGCTTACATAGATTTGATCATCACCTTCCTGCTCTTGTTGATCAAAGCCTTAATCTGCGGTTTGGATGAATAATACTTCTTAAAATTTTGAAATTTACAGGGATAAACTCTGTCAACAAAGTACTAACTGTTTATCTAACTGTCATAAACATAACGCAAAACATGAGACAGTTTAAAATATTATCCGTAACAAGGGATGCCGAGTTAGAGCATCTCTAACCCACATGACTTGTTAGCTATATTGTCTATGTGGCAGGAAAATATAGCCATCTACTAGAAAATTGTCACTTCAACCATCAACTAATGTTAGCTATAATTATAATTATAGCTATCCTGTTTTGCTCTCCCAAATTTGTTGAACCATGAATGAAATATAGATATCCTATAAAACACATTCAAATCATCATTATTTATTTTTTTCCTCTTTCCAAGAACAAATAATAATAAAATATTATTTTTAAAGTATAGCTAACCATTATAACTAACACGGTTGGACTATAACACATTACAGGTTCGACAAATTTTATCTAACCATTAATTTATATTATTTTAGCTAATCATTTTAGCCATCATCTCCAAAGGAGATGTTCTTAAGTAGCACTCTACTTGATTAATCTAATCCACAGTTTACCTAGACACATTTGTGAAGGAACCAATTGCTCTAAAATCTCAATATATTAGAGAAAGGCCATTACTAGAATCTTATATTTGGCCTGTTTGTGTGACAACTTATAAGCTACTTATTGTTTATAAGTTCGTAACAGCTTATTGAGGAGTGTTTGTCGACCCCACTTATGAGTTGAATTTATAACTTATAAGCTGATAAGTTGAATGTTAGTAACGACGTACTTTTTCTTAACTTATTTTAATTTTTCGTTTTTTATTAACTTTAATTTTAAAATATATGTTTATAAATATTATATTAATTCAAAACTCATGAATTAAGATAATTGTATATAAAAAAATATTTGTTTTAGTTCATTTAAATAAAAATAATTCTGGCTTTTAAATAAAGTTATCCAAATACTTATATAACTTATAATTTTTAATTTACTTATTACTTATAAGTTACTTATTTATTTTAAGTTATAAATTACTTATTTTAAGATTTTCCAAACAGACACATTAATATTCTAACAAACTTGAAACCAGTCCGCTCGATCTCTCTGCACATACCTATAAATTTCAAGTCCCTGCTTTTACTATTGATGTTATTATGTCAAAGTGAAGCAGCTTGTCTCAACTATTTTGGAGCCTCGAGCTAAAAATGATATTAGGGCCCAATAGAAGTGTAAAAAAAATCATGTTACGCCCAGATTCCTTCGGGAGTTTGAACAGGCTTCGGCCGCCTTGAAGGTGGCTTCGGCTGATACCTGAAAGTGAAGAGAATGCGAGGGTTTGTACCCCCGATTCATCTCCGGTGTGAGAATAAGAATCTGGTTGTAGGGGTGTGGTAATAATACAAGAAAAGCAGAGTGTATGCGAGAATGTGTGTATGTTTTGTCTTACTTCACAAAGGTTTTTATACCCAATTCTGCCATGAATGTTCAGCCATTACCAATCATTAAGGAGGGAGTGAAAGGGGGTGTTATGTCCCTTGTTCTTTCCAACGGTCTGCGAGTAGTGGGCCTTGGCCTGGGCTTCCGTGGGCCTTCGTCTCGCGGGCCTGTAGGTCCTTCGGCCCAGTAGCTCAATCGCATATTGGGCCTTCGTTCGATGGGCCTTGGTGGGCCTATAACCAACATGTCCATGTCCTTCGGCTGGGCCTTCGGGCCGGCCGACGGACACCGGTCTCGGCCCATATTGGGGTGAAGAAACCCTAGGACGACCGCTTTAGTTCCGTCTCGATCTTCGGTCGCACACGTGGCAAGCTTGTGGGAACTTGCAGTGCATTAACTCGACAGCTGTTGGCACGTCTTTCCATGGCTCAATCTCAGCCGTTGAATCTCAACCGTTTTAATCTGGGTCGTTTATTTTAAAAACCCCCAAACTATGGCGCCCTCCAAACCCGGGTCAGAAGTTTGGGGTCTACACACACACCTTATTTATAACCTGCTTATAACAATAATAAAGATAATAATAATATGCAGTGACCCTACTTACCAACCATCACGGACCGCAACAGGTTAAAGTATGCACACAAGCCAAACACACTATTATATTACAAACGTTCAAATCCCAACTATTCCAAACTCAAAACTGAGTATTAAACATTATTACAAACTTTTACGGACTTAAATTATCCCAAAAGAAGCCTACTAGCTCAGCTCAATCAACCTGAACCCCTAACTCTCGCGCTGGACTGGGGATCCTCGGTACCAACCGGTTCCTTCTTAACTGGAAAAGAACAGAAACAATATCGCACCAATGAGCTAACTAGCTCAGCAAGTCACAATTACAAAACTGAGAATAATGATCATCAGGTGAACATGGTTATGATATCAAGTGAACAATGGATTATGATTTAGAATTGGATATTATATTTTCTTGTTAAAAACCAAGGTTAGGCTGCTGATCAGTCATGCACTAACCCCGAGCAAAGCACACAGCACTGCTCTAACTACTGGATCCAAGGCACACATTGGCCTAACTTGACCATTATATGGTCTGACCACGAATCTGGTCCACAATTTTATAAAACAATCCAATTCTAACATAATAACAGAATAAACAATAATAAACAATAACCAGAATCATTAACAATATTTGATGTTCCATAATTAAATATTTTTAATCTGCATAAGGATCAAAAGAGTATTTTCAAAGTTTGGGTGCTAGGTAATGAAAGAATTTGATAACGCTGAATCAATGTTTCAGGGTTTCAAGGATTTGGTCTTTCAAAGCATAAAATACAAAGATTTGAATGTGTAAGCAATCTGGTTCAGTGTTTAATATTTAATTTGTACGTATTTGTGGAGTAGTATCGTATACATGAGGTTCATGTTTGGGTATACAACAATCAATGGTCTAGAAAGAATTAGGTTACGGCTAAAGATCAATAACTGGAATCAAGGTTTAGGGTACAGTGCTTCAAAGCACTTGCAATATAAAACAGGAATATCAATCACGACAATATCTCGAGAAAGTTCAGAACACTTGCCTGGTATTAGCTTACTATACTACACTCGCTTCCAATCTCAACCGTCTTACTCCTCAACTACCTGTTTCCCTTTCCTACGTCTTGCCACTTCTGCTCACATATCATAAGCATCTATCAATATTTAACTCATAGGATTCTATTCAACACATACTTTTATCTACCCTTCATTTCATCCAAATCCGATTAACGGATTGAAAGTTACGCAATAAACAGTTAACATCGAATATATAGACCAACAATCAACCAACATATCACATATAACACATAATACGTCACATAATCAATAACATATCAATTATAAAGACATTTCGGGTCATAAATAGGCTTTCTGGTATTTAAAATGATTTTTAAAACATTTTTCGGAATTAAAACGGGTCGTTGGATCAATTTCGGAATAATAAACAGGGTTCGGTTGGCCAATTCTGGCTCCGAAACAATTTTATAATAATTATCGAGCCTTGGAAATAATTTAGAATAATATTTTAAAGCTCGAAACTATTTTTCAGAATTTTTAAATCATTTTTAAATAATTAAATCTAATTAAATAATTATTTAAAATCAATTAATAATTAATCAAATCAATTAATCAATTAATTTTTCGAATTAATTGACCAATTAATCAATTAAAAATTAACTGAAATTAATTAACTAATTAATTCAAATTTATTTTTGAATTAAAAATAATTTTTGGAATTAAAATAATAATTTTTTTGGAATTTTCAGAAATTAAAATCGAATTTTTATAATAAAAATAAATACGAAATATGATTTTTAAATATTTTTTAAAACAGGAATCCTATTTTTGCAAATTCTGGAAAGTTCAGGGACCTAACTTCATCATCTCCAAAAGTACAGGGACTAAACTGCAATTTTGCAGTTTAGTCGCCGGAAAATGACGGGTTCACCGGAGAACTCGTCTCTGGCACCGTCCCACCTCCACAAGCTCCAGAATTAAACTACACAACATCAGGAATCTGTTCATGCAATCAAATCATTCAAATAACCCCAGACTTGGCCGGAAATTAGCCAAGAACATCGCCGGTTTCCGGCGAACATCGGAAAACTTCAAAATACAACTCCCTTCGATTCACTAATCCTCTGTTAATGAGCTATATACCAATCGATTGCAAATTTCATAAGGAACACAATCCACTATAAATCAACAGCTAATAACCCCTAAATCAAAAACCCCCAAATTTCAATTGAAAACATTCATACGGGTTATAAACCCTAATTTTAAAATTCGAAAATCAAACTCAAATTTGAACATGTTATTGAACTCCAAATCAGACGTATAATATATCAAAATCATCAGGAAAACAAGCTCTACAACATGCAATCATCAAATCATACAAACAATCATCCGAACAAAAATTCATATTTTTACTAAAATTAATTCGAAAATAAATAAAATTATAGAAAAATAACCTTGATTTCTGCAGGTGTATGGATTACAGAATCTGGTAGAGCTCTTCAAGACCTTCAGATTGGTTACTCGAGCTTTCCAAAATTCAATAACACCTCCAAAAGCTTGTTTGATTCTTAGAACAGTTTATGAAATTAGGGTTTTTCTCTGAAAATTATATAATTATCTGTCTGCAAATGATTTTGATACGAAATAAAATACGGTAAAAGGCTATTTATAATTACGGAAAATTAGTATCCCGTTGGATCATTCCGGATATAAAATGGTACGTTTATTTATAAAAACTGATCCAAACGGTATCAGTTTTCGGGATAATTATCCAAACCAGTATAATTTGGTACTGCGGTCTTGGTCTCAGCGCCTGGTTACACGTACTACGAGGTGATAATTGGGATAGTTTAATAAAAAGCTCCCGTTTATCGAAAATACGGGTTTTATTGATTTACCGAAACGAATATTGTATCGAAAATGTTGCGCCGGGACCCGGGCAGAACAAACCGTACGCCGGATCGAAAAAGTCGAAACATGGAATATGCTCAGAATATTACAATTAGGTTAGAAAGGAGTTCTCGGAAGAGTTTCGGGTTCCAAAAATGTAACAACGGATGACTTCGGTTGGTTCCCGTTTTTATAAAATAGATTTTAAATGCTCAGAAAAAAGATTTTATAAATTTCATATGATCCTTATAAATCTATAAATCAATATAAAAATAATTTGGAAGATATGACAATTATCTATATTTTATTTTGGACATATAAAAATTAAAATACTCAATTAATATTATTTTTAAATATCCAAACACAGATAACACTTAACAATTAATTCACAGAATAGATACTGAACACAGATAATAATTATTTAATAACAAAAATAATTACACGATATATCCCGGATATTACACAAACGTCGCCTTTCTGAATTCATTTTAGGCGCCTATATAAAGTCCATTTACGCATTTCCTTTTCTTTTTATCACTTTTAGTTTCTCCACACACAGCAACTAACTACGACGAGTTTTTCAATCACAGGCAACAACAACTCCGTCTTCCCATATTATCCCATCTCAATCCAAGAACAACTTCAAATCAGTAAGTCCATTTTCTTGCTTTTCAGTATCCTGGTACATTTGCATGCGATTTTCTGTGTTTTATGATGTTTGCATGTGGTTTTAACGGTTTTTGACTGGGTTTTGAGTTTATGGGGTTTTTATGGGTTTTACGCGTGCGTTGTTGTGTTTTTTGGAGTTTTTAACTTTCGGGGCATTTCTGGGTAGGAAATAGAAGTTTTTCTGGGTTCCCCCATGGGTTTAAAGATGGCATGTGAGGTGCTTTTTGGCCAAGAACTCTCTTCGGGGGGTCCTTGGCCTAAGAACATTCTTCGGGAGCCGACCCAGGGGCTGATGGGCGGTTCGGAGTTTAAAGATGGCAGGCGAAGGGTTTTCTAGGGGCGAGTACGTCCTTCGGGAGACTTGCCTTTTAGAACAGCCTTCGGGAGACGACTCCAGATCTTTTTCATGTTCGTTCGATTCTGGGACATGTACTCGGCCTTCTAATATTTTTAGTTTTTCCTTTGTCTTGTTCCGAGTACATGGACTAACGTCACTCTGTTTCCGAATACAGGGAGATGGACCGAGCGAATCGCCCCCTAGAGACTTGGGACCCAAGGTCGGGCACTTTGGTGGGAACCTTCTATTTGCCCCGAGAGAACGGGTCAGGATCTTTATGGATCGGTAGCGAATTATCCGGCGGCGAATAACCGGTCATAATTGACGAAGGTGAGAATAGTTTAGATGTATTCTGACTTCTTTGTCCCTCAGAATTTCTTTTGGCTCTACGCCCCTAATGAGAACGAACGGATTTATGACACGTCGGGAGTGCCCGAAGGGTTTGGTGGCTGTGCCGTCGGGATCTCAGAGGCGGCCTTCAAATGTGGCTTTAGAGTGCCGATTCTGAAGATGGTGAAGTACCTCTTCAGACATATGGGGATCGACCTGGGGCAGATGGATCACAACGGGTTCATCCACATCAACTGCTTCTAGAATAGGTGCCTTCATGCCGGAGTTCACCCAACTCCGAGGTTATTCTGGTTGCATTATGACTTTAGAAAGAACCCGAAGAGCCCAGGTTTTTATACCATTGCTCGTCGGGATGGCCGGGCAGATTGGACGGCCACCAACTCCAGTAACAAGCAGACCCATACTCACTGGTATTTTGTGAGTGGTCGGAAATTGGCTCCGTTGGGCGTCTGGCGGGACGTGAACCCTTTGCTGTTCCTCGCTTCGAGTCTAACAGAGAGGGAGAAGGAGGACTACGTGGCCCTGGTAGATGTCAATGTGAGCAAGTTGAGTCCCGAGGAGTTTCGGGACAGAGATTGGCTCCACAGCTTGTGGGGTGGGGGTAACAAAACTTCTTCCTTCATTCTTTCATTATTTATTTTGTTCCACCGCCTATATGATTTATCTTTTTTATGCATTTTGTCATACCTGCTCGTGTTGACTTGTCTCCTGTTTATATTTCAGTGTCTTCAAGAGAGGCCCTGATAGAGAGGAAGAAGGCCAGGGCGGCCGAAAAGAGGGCCGCAGAAGAGGCGGCGAAGAAGAAGGCTGCTGATGGAGGGTCCACGCCGAATCATTCCGAGGAGACGGAGGATAGATCGGAGGCGGAGAGGGTCACGCCGCTCCGTCAGGCTCCGGCGGCCTCTGATAGGGATGAGGATGAGCCAGTGGTGGTGAGGGAAGGGAACTCTTCCAAGAGGACCCGCGGCCGGGAGTGGGTTGTTCACTCCTATCTCCCTGGATGGGGTGTGTTGACGTCCGACCACACTGTCTACCCGGCGAGGCAGTCTACGAAGGAGGTTGCTTCGGACCTGTGCCATGGCCTCCAGCTCCCGGCCGATCTGCCGGCCTTTGCTTCGGCTTCTCCGACCGAGGCTTGCACTGAGCTTCTGTCCTTTTTGTCCCTGGTATGTTTTTAAGTTTTTTTCATTTTTTCTTTCGCTCGTCCTTTTTTCCTTCAACATCTTTTCTAATGCTTTTGCCTTATCTTTTTTGCAGGCTGCCCCTTGGGCCGCAGCTGTGGGGGATAAAGTTAGGGACATGGAGACTCGGATGGCCGAGGTGAAGGAGTTGGAGATGAGGGCCACGGCGGCCGAGGAGGAACTTGTAAGGGTGAAAGCCCAGACCGAGGTCCTGGATGGCGAGGCCACCGTGCTGAGGGAGGACAAGTCTCGGCTGGAGACTTCATTGGAGAAGGCGAACCGGAGGATCTCCCACCGGAACGTCCAGCTGAAGAGGTCCCGAAAGGAGCTTCGCAAGAAGCAGAAGCACCTGGACCGGATGGAGGAGCGCTGCTTCCAGTTTGGCGCTGACTATGTCCTGGAGAAGGCCCATGGCCTGAAATAGGATTATAAGCAGTTGCTGAACGACAGCCTGGAGGATCCTGTCATCCGGCCAGCAGTTGAACCCCTCCTGTCTCCTCCGGCGAAGACGAAGAGCTCTCGGATGAAGACCCTCAGGCCTAAGCTTTCAGCACTGAGGTGCTTGATATGACGGAAGATGATCTTGTTGCGAAGTTTGCCGTTAGTGTTTCCATGGTCATACCCAACTCTTGCAGCGGCATCCTTCATTCATCTTTTTGACTTGTACTTTATTTTTTGTAATTGGTACTCCTGCCTTCGAGCTTTTGTAATTTAACTAGCCTTCGGGCTTTTATATTTTAATGCATCTTTCATCAGCATTGTCTCTTTTATTTAATGATTTTTAGTAATTGTATCTTCGGCTTCATTTGCCTTAACAATTTTAATAAAATGAATCACCTCTTTGGCTTCGCCTTAACGATTTTAATAAAATAAATTATATCTTCGGTTTTATTTGCCTTAACAATTTTAATGAAATGAATCGCATCTTCGGCTTTTGCCTCAGCAATTTTAACAAAAATAAAATGAGTCGTATCTTCGGCTCATTCATTCGCCTTAACGATTTTAATAAAATGAATCGCTGCCTTACTACCCCCTATGCCCCCAAGGGTTAAAGGCCGAAGGTGACTTCGGGCTGTTAATTCTTCTACTGCACTTGGGCAAAGGAACATGGATGCTGAACGTTCAGTGATTGCCCCTGGATCAGCATGTCATTGTTTGTTCGGTCAATAAGAGGTCTTCTTCGGGATTGCCCCAAGACCAGGTTTTTGTCCTTTTTAGAACATATGATTGGGGCCGAAGGACCATGTTCTTCTTTTAGATTTCCCCTGGACAGGGTTTCCTTTGGACTTTTTTAATATCACATGAACGAGGGAAAGATGAATGATAGGGCGTTATTCTAGGATTGCCCCTTAAGGCCCTTAATTCGTGTTTACCATGTGCAAATTAAATCATAATAGTGTAGTGAAGGATGTTTGAGTTTTGGGTGATTGTCCCTTATGTTACATGCTTCATTAACGACTTAGACAAGGTCGGCGGCCGAAGAGTTTATCTTCTTCGGGATCTCCCTCAGATAATACTCATGCGGCCGCGGCTTTGGTAAATAAAGAAATGTGACAGAAAATGCATCTTTATTTATAATCGAATTGCTTACATTCTTCATATAGAATTCAAATACAAACTTTAAATAAATTTCTTACTGATAAAATTTCCGAAGGCGACTGGCGTGCCAAGTGTTTTTGATTGCTTCGCTCGACAATATTTCAAGCTTGTACGTTCTGGGACGAATGACCTCGATCAACTTATAGGGCCCCTCCCAGTTAGGCTGAAGCTTTCCTTGTTTGACCGGCATAGATGCGGCCAACTCCCTTAGGACTAGGTCTCCGACTCCGAAAGACCTTTTCTTGATATTGGAGTCATAGTGTTGTGCCGCTTGTAGTAAGTACCTCATGTTCCTTTGGTGGGCGGCTTCCCTTTCCTCCTCCAATAAGTCTATGTTCGCCCTCAGCCCGAAGCTATTAGTTTCCACATTGTAGGTCTCAGTTCGGTATGATTCCAAGCCCACTTCGACATGAACTAGGGCTTCGGTTCCATAGGCCATTCTGAAGGGGGTTTCTCCTGTTGATGTCCTAGGGTTCGTTCGGTAAGCCCATAAAATCCAAGGGAGTTCTTCCGCCCATCTTCCTTTGGCCTCGCCCAGCCTCTTTTTTATTCCTCGAAATATCACCTTGTTTGCCGCTTCGATTGCCCCATTTCCTTGCGGGTGGGCGACTGAGCTAAATTTTTGTTCGATTCTGAAGTGGTGCGGAAACTTGCGGAACTTGTTCCCAATAAACTGAGTTCCATTATCTGAGATGCAAGTTTTCGGAATGCCAAATCGGAGAATGACCTGTTCTAGGAAGAACTTTTTTGCGGCTTCTTCGGTTATGGATGATAGAGGACGGGCTTCGACCCACTTGGTCATGTAGTCGATGGCGATTATGCAGTACTTTGCTTGCTTCGTGCTAGTTGGGAGTATGCCGACTATGTCCACGGCCCATACGGTGAATGGAATAGGACTTAGTACAGAGGTGATTTCTTCTGGGGGCTGTTTCGGGACAGTGGCGAACAGCTGGCACTATACACACCTTTTTGCATAGTCGCTGGCGTCGGCTTTCAGAGTGGGCCAGAAGAATCCCTGTCGGAGAATTTTAAAGGCGAGTGACCGACCAGCCAGGTGCTTGCCGCAAATTCCTTCGTGCACCGCCTCCAGAGCCTGTCGTTGTTCTTCGGTGTTCAAACATCGCAGAAGGGGCTGACTGACTGACCGGTGATACATCCACCCATTAATGATTTTGTAGTTCGATGCTCTGTATTTAATTTTCAGCGCTTCCTTTCGGTCTGGGGGTAGAATGCCTTTCTCCAGAAATTTCCTGAGGGGGGTCATCCATTCGCTCCCCTGGTGAATTTCAAGACATTCTTTCTTCTCGATCGAAGGCATCTTGGCTTCGGTGAGGTAAATAGAACCAGTTAAGTTCTGTGTCTCGGCCAAAGCTATCCTGGAAAGGGCGTCTGCCTAGCATTGTTCTCTCTGCCAATTTGACTTAGTTCAAAGGTTTCAAATGATAAAGAAGCATCTCATACCTTGGCAGCATAGGCTTTTGTTCGGGGACCTCTTTGCTCATATTCCCCCGTGAAGTGTTTCACAACCAGCATGGAGTCGCTGAAGGCCCTTAGGTGCTTCGCCTCAAGGCTTCGAGCCAGCTCCATTCCTGCGAGGAGTGCCTCGTATTCGGCTTCATTATTTGTCAAAGCAAAGTCGAATCTTATGGCTTGGCATATCTCGAATCCTTCGGGGCTGGAGAGGATTAAGCCGGCCCCACACTTTTTTCCGGCTACCGATCCATCTACAAAAAGTTTCCACTTCCCTGGGATCCGGATTAGTTGTTCGTCGGGTGAAAGATCCTTCGGACCCGAGAATGTGCCTTCAACCATGAAGTTGGCCAAATCCTGAGCCTTAATTGCCGTTCGGGGAACGTACTCGAAATCAAATTCCCCGAGTTCGATGGACAATGCTACGACTCTTCCAGAGGCTTCGGGCCTTATTAAAATCTTCTTCAGAGGTTGGCTGGTAACAACTTGGATCGTCCGGCCTTGGAAATAATGTCGCAATTTTCGGGAGGCCATAACCAACCCATATGCGAATTTTTCGGCGTTGGGGTACCTTGTCTCTGCATCCTTGAGGACATGGGACACGTAGAACACGGGATGCTGATTGCCCTCGTAGTTTTTCACAAGTACTGCCCCCAGAGTTCTATCGGACACGGCTAGATAAAGCTGAAGGGTTTCCTTCGGATCAGGCCTCATCAAGAGTGGTGCCTTTGTAAGATATTCTTTTACTTCTTCGAATGCCTTTTGACATTTAGGCCCCCATTCAAAATTCTTTGACCCTTTGAGCACGGCGAATAAGGGGAGTGCCTTCTCGGCTGACCGGGAAATGAAATGCCGAAGGGCGGCAAGCCGGCCTGTCAATTTCTGGATGTCTCTGATACATTTGGGAGGTTCCATATTAATAACTGTCTCGATCTTCTCTGGGTTCGCCTCTATTCCCCGGGCACTGACCATGTAACCAAGAAACTTGCCACTAGAGACTCCGAAGGTACATTTGTTCGGATTGATTCTCATTCTTTCGGAGCATTTTGAAGCATTCTTTTAAGTCTTCGGCATGATCTTGAAATAGTCATTTTACAATCATATCATCCATATATGCTTTCATGTTCCTTCCGATCTGCTCTTTAAAGACCTTGTTCACCATTCGCTGGAATGTGGCTCCAGTGTTCTTCAGTCCGAAGGGCATTTTAATATAAGTATAAGTCCCCTTCGGAGTTATGAACGCTGTCTTGGGCACATCCTTATCATTTATAGCAATTTGATGATAACCAAAAAAGCATCCAAAAAACTAAGTACCTCATATCCTGCCGTGGCGTCTATAAGTTGGTCGATGCTAGGCAAGGGGTAGTGATCCTTCGGACATGCTTTATTGAGGTCCGTGTAATCCACGCACATCCTCTATTTCCCGTTTGACTTCTTGACGACCACCACATTGGCTAGCCAGTCGGGATACTCAATTTCCTCGATAAATTTGGCTTCCAACAATTTTTCCACTTCGGCCTCTATGACCTTCTGTCGTTCGACTGCAAATGTCCTCTTTTTCTGCTTTACCGGTTTGGCCTCGGGCTGCACATTCAAGCAGTGCTTTGCCGTCTTGGGATCCAATCCGGGCATGTCTTCCGGCCCCCAGGCGAACACGTCATGGTATTGCCGAATGACAGCTATTACCTTCGTCTTCAGATCCGCCCCATGTTTTTTCCAATCCGAACCATCTTTCCCGAATGGCCCGCGTACAATTCCACTTCTTCGGTTTCCGCGGCGGGTTCGGCAATCGGGCTCGAGAGATCGGCCCCAAATTTTTCCAACTCAATGTTCAATATTTCTCGGCTTCCGCTGGGCTCAGACTCAGCCCGCTTCCTCTTTCCGGTTCCATCCAGTCCTTCATATTCCTGATCCTTCTCAAGATCCTCCAGCATTATGATTCAGGCGGTTTTCTGATCACCTCTCATTTCTCCTACCCCTTTCTCGGTGGGGAACTTATGTTTAAGGTGGGGTATAGACTCCACTACTTCAAAGGTTGATAAGAAGGGCCTGCCAAATATTGCATTGTACGGGCTTTCGATCCGAACTACATAGAACTTCACCAGCTTTTCGACGGTATACGGCAACTTGCCTAGGAGGACCGGTAGAGTAATTGTCCCTTCGAACTGAATGGGATGCCCTCCAATGGCATAAAGGGGAGCCTCGTTGCAGGTATCTAGTTGCTCTCCAGCCAAGTTCATTTTGCAGTAGGTTTTGTGGAACAGTATGTTGGCTGAGCTGCCTGTATCCACCATCACTTTCCTTATCTTGTTTTGCCCGATGATGGGATTGATGATTAGAGGGTCCTCGTGCGGGCGAATGACATCCTCGTAGTCTTCAGTGCTGAAGGTCATGGACATATGGGGCTTTGCCTGTCCGAACTGATACAGATTGTACACTTGTCGGGCATACTTTTTCTTTGCTGTCTTACTATCCTTATCCAGGATGCTTCCTCCATATATAGTTTTTACTTCGCCCCTTATCCTGTCCCTTCGCTCTGGCTCATCGGCTTCTACCTCCTCCTTGTAACTCCTTAGTTTTGATGATCACAACACAGCAAGCCATCATGTTGTTATTTGAGAATGTTTGCAGGATATAACAGCTTGATATCATTGCTGTTTAAGTATCATGACAGCAAGCTATCATAAGACAGTAATCTATTTCAGCAAGCTATGATCACGATTGTCAGAATAACAGCAAGCCAAGATGCACAGTCCAGATTCAACAAGGAAGTCGAATTTCATGGAGATTTTATAGGATCTTCATATATATCAGTTGTAAGGACTTCTCTAATATAATAAACATGTATGATATATAGAGAGCTCATTTATAAAACATTTTTACTTATTCAAATTGATTTTCTAAAGAATAGGAGTTTGTTTCTCTTTTAAACTCTTTCTCCTATCTTCATTAAAACGTTTTATCCTCTACTAAATAGAAGAGATATTTTCCGTACGTTGGACATCTTTCTTTCTCTTCTATCTAACGTGCACATGAACGTTGGAAACCATCCCAATGATCTTACACGGTAGAATTGGATTCTAGTCGTTGTAATTTGTTGAGGCTGTTTTCAAATGTTAATGTGTGGTTATATAAGAGGTTTTCTTGCAGTTTTATGGAGAACGACTTTTGCAAGCAAGAACACATACAACTCCTGATCTTTATTGATTTCAAAATTCTCTCGAGCTCTAATTATATACACGTGTTTCATCTTAGAGAGAGTTTATAGTTTGAGTTGTAAACTTTATCACTGATTTGTATAGTACAAATTGTATTGATTAGTTGCTGGATAAGTTGGCTAGGGAAACAAGGGTTTAGTGGTACTTGCTAGAGGAGTTTGTACTACGGGGTAGTATAGTACTTAGAGAGCAGGTTCTTAAACAGGGTTTCAGCAAGCCATTATCAGCAGCTGGGATAAAGGGAGATATATTGTTGTATCTTGTAGTTGTAACCTTCATTGATCAATAATATATTCTCTTACCAAGTTGGTAAGGGACCAGGACGTAGACCATAGGGGCTTAGGGGTCGAACCTGGCTAAAATTCTTGTGTGTTCTATTTACTTTCCTGCACATTATTTTCTGCATTGCATTTAGTCATCTTAGCTTACTATCATTGTCAGATTATAGTTCAGTTGGTAAAATCTCAGTAAGCTATTATCGGGTAAAATCTAAAAGTTATCCTAGTTAGCCATAATCACCTATTCACCCCCCCTCTAGGTGTTATTTCAGTTGGTATCAGAGCTTTGGTATACTAATCTTTCTGTAACAGGAATAGTATTCGATCGAAATGGCTGACAAATATCCCGAAGGAACCTCAGATTACCGAGCACCTCTCTTGCTTGGTACAGAAAACTATAACTGGTGGAAAGGTCGCATGGAAGTGTATCTATCCAGGGAGCCACTAGCTTTGAGAGTTGTTCAGAAGGGTCCTTTTGAGTTTAAGGACAAAGAAGGCAAAGTGAAAGACGTTGATGATCTCACAGAGGCTGAACTAATCAAATACAGCTTCAATGGAAAGGCTAGGAATTCTCTCATGAATGGGTTATGTCCTAGTGAATGTGATAAAGTCTCTTCATACAAATCAGCTAAAGAGATATGGGATACTCTGGAATTGTATCACGAAGGATCCAAGAGTTTAAGAAAGGTAAAATTGAGTAAACTAATGAATGAGTTTGGAAATTTCAAGCTTCAAGACGGAGAAACTATTCGAGAAAGTCAAGCTAGATTCCAGATAAATCTGAATGCCTTAAAGCAGCTTGGCAAACATATCCCACAAGAGGAAATCAACATGAAGATACTTAGTGTTGTGCCATTTATCTATGAACCAAAGGTAACAGCTCTAGAATCCTCTCCAACTATAGATATTATGGATCAATTGGCTGTTTTTGCAGAATTGGAACAATTTGAAAGCAAAATCAAGGAAAGCCAATCAAGTTCGATGCAAGCACCAGTTGCTCAAATGAAGCAATTAGCTTTTCACACTAATGATAGCTTACTGGAATCTGAAGATGAGTCAGACGAAGAACTAGCTTTAATATCCAGAAAGATCAGAAAGATGATCGAGAAGAAGAACAAGCTGAAAAGAGATAAAGGCAGATTTTCCAACAACAAGAAGCCCAACAAGGATTCTAAAGATCAGACATGCTTTGAATGTGGAAAGACAGGCCATTATAAGCGGGACTGCTACAAATTGAAGTCAAAACAGCAAACTGTCTTCAAGGATAAGAAGAAAGCTAAAGCTCTAATGACTTGGAGTGATGATGACTCGGTTTCCAGTGATGATTCAAGTGGAGACATGGTCAATCTTGCCCTAGTTGGACTTGATGATGTTTCTGTTCGAGGAAATTCAGAAAGTGGATACCTAGAAAGTGATTCAGAAGAAGATCAGAGTGAGGTAAACTCTTGTAAATATAATTTATCTTCTGAAAATATTATTTTGGAACCACTAACCATGCAGGAATGTAAGAATGTATCTATGGGTGAATATTATTCTCTTAAAGCTGAAAATAGCAAGCTAAAAGAGAAGAATAATTATCTCAAGACTATGGTTCAAGATTTGATGAGAAAAGTAGATACTTGGATTGACAAGAAGGTACCTACACAAGCTGACAAAGAGGCTGAAATCAAGGATCTTCAAGCTAAAGTTAGTCATGTGGAAAACTTCAACAAAATTCTCCTCAAAAGAAACAAGACTCAATTAATGGAGATCACAGAGTTAAAGAAGGAGATTGAAGCAAGGGATGAATGTTTGGAGCTGTTCAAACTCAGAGAATCAATAGATGCAACACCTTCAAATCAAGCAGAAGAACCATCTCAGCAAGCTGAAATCATAAGTCAGCAAGCTGAAAAGATTGATCTGCTCACAAAGGAAGTTGAGGATCTGAAAAAGGGCATGGGATCGTTTGTTCAAGGAGAAGAAAGTCTCAAATCTATGATAAACAACACAAATATTCCATTGGTCAGAGAAGGAATTGGAATGAATGCAAATAAGAAGGACAAAGCTCTAAGATATGAAGGAAAACATGGCATACCCTATGATTATGCTATGCCTTGGAAGATATGCAACAGATGTGGAAAGAAAGGGCATCTTGAAAAGCATTGCAAAGTTCAGAATGGACAAAAATCATACCATGAAGGAAACAAACAGAAAACAGCTTACTATGATCAGAATGGCAGAACAAAGACAGCTTACCATCATCAGGCTGGCAGAGTTAAATCACCTAAATTTATCCAAAAATGGATAAAGAAATCTGATTTACATGTTTTATATGTTTTATCTGCTAACCATGTCGGACCCAACAAACTTTGGGTACCAAAAGGTTGAGTTGTTTTATTTGTTTTGTAGATGTGTCTTGCCGCTCGAGTCAAATCAACTCAATGGATTTTAGATAGCGGATGTACTAGACATATGAGTGGAGACAAAGCACAATTCTTGAGTCTTCAGATGAAAAAGGGTGGAAGAGTGACTATTGGTGATAGCAAAACTCTTCAAATTCTTGGAAAAGGTAAAATAGGTAATAAACACATTTTAATTGATAAAGTTCAATATGTTAAAGGCCTTAAATATAATCTGCTTAGCATAAGTCAGTTATATGATGATGGTCATACTGTTAACTTTGGTATTGATAAGTGTATTATTACTATTGGTACTAACAAAGTCCCCCTAGTTCCTAGAAGGGAAGGAAATATATATATTTTGGACTTCGAGTTGCAGAAAACAGCTTGCTGTCTTGCTGCAATAGACACTGATCCTTATGTTTGGCATAGAAGATTGGGTCATGCTCACATGGACTTACTTAACAAGCTTTCAAAGAAGAAGCTAGTCAAAGGTTTACCCAAAATCAAGTATGTCAAGACTGAGGTGTGTTCGGCATGCCAATTAGGCAAGCAAATTAGAAGTACTCACAAAGCAAAGAAAATGGTATCTACTTCTAAACCCTTAGAACTTTTACATTTGGACTTATTTGGTCCAGAAGCTTATAAAAGTATAGGAGGTAAGCAATATGGTTTTGTAATTGTTGATGATTATTCTCGTTTTACATGGGTATTGTTTCTTAGAACTAAAGATGCTGCTTTTAATGAGTTTGAGAAACTAATTAATTTACTTGAGAATAAGCTCAATACAAAGCTTGTAGGAATAAGGAGTGATCGAGGTGGTGAATTCCAAAAAGACTTTGTTACTTATTGTGAAGAAAGAGGAATATCACATGAATTCTCGACTCCAAGGACTCCACAACAAAATGGTGTGGTGGAACGCAAGAATAGGTCACTGCAAGAGACAGCAAGGACTTTGTTGCAAGAAAGCAAGTTACCTAGAAGTTTTTGGGCAGAAGCAGTCAACACAGCATGCTATGTTCTGAATAGAGTATTGATAAGACCTATTTTGGACAAGACTCCATATGAATTGCTCAAGAAAAAGAGGCCCAACATCAGTTACTTCAGAATCTTTGGCTCAAAGTGTTTTGTGCTCAAGACAATTGGTAATGATGGTAAATTTGATGCTAAATCTTATGAAGCTATTTTTCTTGGTTATTCTATAAATAGTAAAACCTATAGAGTTTATAATTTGTCTAAGCATATTGTTGAGGAATCTATAGATGTTACTTTTCAAGAACCTAACAATGATCTTCCAAGAGACGAGGAAGATGATGCAGGTGAAGCTGGACAACAGCAAGCTGAAACAGAGAAGGCTACTCCAAAACAGCAAGCTGAAACAGAGACTGATTCTGGAAAACAGCAAGCTGAAATTGAAACTGCCTCAGGAAATCAGCAAGCAGAACCTTCTACTCCAGTTGATGATGCAATTGTAAAGATGGCAAAGATGACTATTGATGGTCCTAGAGGAAATAGAGCAAAGGATAAAATGCCAATCTATGATGGTGAAGACTTAGCTCCTCCATCTAAGATAAGGAAGACTTCACATGAAGATATTGCAAAGCATTCATTGCCAAAAGCTACACGGACAGTGAAGAATCACCCTCCAGAACAGGTTATTGGTGATATTTCTGATGGTCTCAAGACAAGAAAAGGCACTGCAAACTTTTGTGCTTATGCTGCATTTTTAGCTCAAGAGGAACCCAAGAATGTCAAAGAAGCACTTGAAGATGAAAATTGGATCACGGCTATGCAAGAAGAACTCAATCAATTCGAACGATGTGATGTTTGGGAACTGGTCAAGCCACCAAAGGATGCTTCAATCATTGGTACAAAATGGATTTTCAAGAATAAAGTGGATGAATTCGGTACTGTTACTTGAAATAAAGCAAGGCTCGTAGCACAAGGGTACAACCAACAAGAAGGCATTGACTTTGATCAAACTTATGCTCCAGTAGCTAGATTGGAATCAATTAGGATGCTTCTTGCTTATGCATGCTACAAGAAGATCAAGCTACATCAAATGGACGTCAAAAGTGCTTTTCTTAATGGATTTCTGGAAGAGGAAGTTTATGTCAAGCAACCCCCTGGTTTTGAACATGAACAACATTCGGACTATGTTTACAAGCTCAAGAAGGCATTATATGGCTTAAAGCAAGCACCAAGGGCTTGGTACAAGAGGCTTGGTAAGTTTTTGATCAAAAATGGCTTCATTCGAGGTAAAATTGATCCTACTTTATTTACTAAGCAAAATGGTAATGATATTTTGATTGTCCAGATATATGTAGATGATATAATCTTTGGATCCACTAATGATTCTATGTGTGA
Organism: Apium graveolens; assembly: GCF_009905375.1. NCBI lineage: Eukaryota > Viridiplantae > Streptophyta > Magnoliopsida > Apiales > Apiaceae > Apium > Apium graveolens. The sequence goes on from NC_133657.1 coordinate 179,266,537, forward strand.
GTGGTTTTCTAAGTGTATGAGCAGTGAATTTGACATGAGCATGATGGGTGAGCTCAATTATTTCTTGGGGCTCCAAATTAAACAATCTAAAGATGGAATTTATGTGCATCAATCAAAATATGTCAAGAATTTGCTGACCAGATTTGGTTTTGACAATGTCAAGCCGAAATCTACTCCAATGAATCAAAATAGCAAGCTGACATCGGATGAAAAAGGTAAAGATGTTGATATCAAGAAGTATAGAGGTATGATTGGTAGTCTTTTATATCTTACTGCTTCTCGGCCAGATATTATGTATAGTGTTTGTGTATGTGCTCGTTTTCAAGCTAAACCTAAGGAATCACACTTAAATGCAGTTAAAAGAATATTTCGATATTTAAGTGAGACTATTAATCTTGGGTTATTTTATCCTATTACAAGCACATTTGATCTTGTGGGGTATAGTGATGCTGACTATGCAGGTTGTCAAACTGATAGAAAGAGTACAAGTGGTGTTTGTACATATTTAGGACAAAGTCTCGTATCTTGGCAAAGTAAGAAACAAACTTCAGTTGCAATATCCACAGCAGAAGGTGAGTATTTGGCAGCTGGTAGCTGTTGCTCTCAAATTTTGTGGATGATTCAGACTCTACGAGATTTTGGAATCAAGTGTGGCAAAGTTCCAATCTATTGTGACAACACTAGCACCATCAACATATCAAAGAATCCTGTTAATCACTCAAGAACAAAGCATATTGATGTTCGTCACCATTTCTTGAGAGATAATGCTGCCAAAGGTAAGATTGAATTAGTTTTTGTACCTACTGAATATCAATTGGCAGATATCTATACAAAACCCCTTGGCGAAGCAAGATTTTCTACCACTCGAAGGGAACTTGGCATGTGCAGTGTATAATGGCAAGCTATCTTTGGACATTTGGTAATGTTGGCTTACTATCATTTTTCATATTAGCTTACTATGATTGGTTATTTAAATGACATTTTTTTTGTTATTTTTGTTAATTATGATATGTCATTCTCTGTTCAATTATGTTTAAATATTTGCATGATTTGCTGATTTAATTATTAAATGATTATAGTACTAATTGTGGTGTTATTTAATTGTGGTGTTTTAGATATATTTAAGATGTTATTTTGATAAGTGTTAGAATTAGGATAATTATTATTTGTTTTTAAATCTTATCCTAAATTCTCCCCTAAAAAGGCTATCAAAAACACGGGTTAGGGTTTCACTTCTTATTTCACCGCCGCTCAGTTATTTTTCTACTTACCGTCTTCTCTCCAACATCATCAATTTGATCTCATCATGGTTCGAGCAACAAGGAAATCAAGTCTTCTCGCCAATCGTTCTGTCTCTAAACAAGATAACACTGTGGTTGATTTGGGAAATGAAAGTGCCGATGAAATGTCTCAAACTCCTGATTCCAAGAAGCTCAAGATCACTCTATTATTTGACTCTCCGGATTTGGAACAGAGGTTCACTGAGAATGCATTGGATTCTCGTCCCATTCTTCCTGGTATTCCAGTCGTCGGTAAGCTTCTTCAACAATCTGGTGCTTTAGCATTGTTTAAGACTGTTGGTATGGATAATTTTGTGCTTGAATTACCAAAAGTTTATTACCCTGATTTAGTTCGTGAATTTTATGCAAATTTATATGAGGATAAGTTTGGTAATTGTGTGTCCACAGTTCGTGATAAGCGCATTCGATTGAACCCTCCTTTTCTTAGCTCATTAATTAAGTTTGAGAATCCAACTGAGATTGAGGTTTTTACTGGAAAGGGTTATGTTGTGTTACCTGATTTTTCTATAATGGATCAATTTAAGTTGCTGTTAGGGTCTGATAGCAATATGGAAGAAAATCCCCAACCTCCATCCACTACTTTAGTCACTCCAATGGCTCATTTTCTGTTTAAAATCTGTCGTGCTAATGTGTGTCCTAGAGGTGGAAACAAATCCACTTTCAGTTGTCAGGATGTTACTGTGGTTGCCATGATTTTAGCCGGTAGGGCTTTTGACTTATCTCATTTGATTCTCAAGAATATGTTAGCTGCTGTGAATCAGAAGAAAATAGGTTTGCCTTATGGGTTGTTATTATCCAAGATTTTTGACTCGTTTAAGATTGATCTTAAGTCTGCTGATAAGTTGTCTGTAAAGGAGGTGTTGGATGCTAAAACCTTAGCAATGTCCAACTTGCATATTGAAAAAGGTGAGTTGGTCAGGATCATTCCTACTCTACCTACTGAAACCCCTGCTGTAGTTGAGCCCTCAGCTTTTACTCCAACTGCTGAGATGATGCAATTGCTTAAGGGTATTCAAGATGATAATACTCTGCTTTTTGGACATGTGGCTGCTACTACAGAGCAAGTGAATCAGCTGAAGACTGAGATTAAGGGATTGAAAGATATTATGCTTAACTTCATGTCTGCTGCAAAACCCTCGGCTTCTCAATCAAATGTTGTTTTGGAAACTGGACTAGATGATTTGGTAAATGCTGCTGGAAATGTGGAAAATGAAGATCAGCTAGATGCTTATTTTTTTTCCAAAGAATGATGCTGTCAACACTTCTGATCAGCCTTCAACCTAGATCTTTTTGATGCTTTAAGGGGGAGTAATTTAGGAGACGTATGCTTATGTTTCTATGCTTATGTTTATGCCTGCTTATTAAGACTATCTGTTGGCTTATGTTTAATCTGTGGTTTGCTACTTGGTTTATGTTTAGTTTTTAAGAATTGATGTAATGATATAATGCTGTTATGTTGGTTATTTGGATATGCATATGTGTCATTTATATTAATTGCAGTAACATGTTATAAGTTTTTGAGATATGCATAGATTTAGGGGGAGTTTTTATAATTCTCCTAAATGTGTGTAATCATCAAAAAGGGGGAGATTGTAACTCCTTAGTTTTGATGATCACAACACAGCAAGCCATCATGTTGTTATTTGAGAATGTTTGTAGGATATAACAGCTTGATATCATTGCTGTTTAAGTATCATGACAGCAAGCTATCATAAGACATAAATCTATTTCAGCAAGCTATGATCACGATTGTCAGAATAACAGCAAGCCAAGATGCACAGTCCAGATTCAACAAGGAAGTCGAATTTCATGGAGATTTTATAGGATCTTCATATATATCAGTTGTAAGGACTTCTCTAATATAATAAACGTGTATGATATATAGAGAGCTCATTTATAAAACGTTTTTACTTATTCAAATTGATTTCCTAAAGAATAGGAGTTTGTTTCTCTTTCAAACTCTTTCTCATATCTTCATTAAAACGTTTTATCCTCTACTAAATAGAAGAGATATTTTCTGTACGTTGGACATCTTTCTTTCTCTTCTATCTAACGTACACATGAACGTTGGAAACCATCCCAACGATCTTACACGGTAGAATTGGATTCTAGCCGTTGTAATTTGTTGAGGCTGTTTTCAAATGTTAATGTGTGGTTATATAAGAGGTTTTCTTGCAGTTTTATGGAGGACGACTTTTGCAAGCAAGAACACATACAACTCCTGATCTTTATTGATTTCAAAATTCTCTCGAGCTCTAATTATATACACGTGTTTCATCTTAGAGAGAGTTTATAGTTTGAGCTGTAAACTTTATCACTGATTTGTATTGTTCAAATTGTATTGATTAGTTGCTGGATAAGTTGGCTAGGGAAACAAGGGTTTAGTGGTACTTGCTAGAGGAGTTTGTACTACGGGGTAGTAAAGTACTTAGAGAGCAGGTTCTTAAACAGGGTTTCAGCAAGCCATTATCAGCAGCTGGGATAAAGGGAGATATATTATTGTATCTTGTAGTTGTAACCTTCATTGATCAATAATATATTCTCTTACCAAGTTGGTAAGGGACCAGGACGTAGACCATAGGGGTTTAGGGGTCAAACCTGGCTAAAATTCTTGTGTGTTCTATTTACTTTCCTGCACATTATTTTCTGCATTGCATTTAGTCATCTCAGCTTACTATCATTGTCAGATTATAGTTCAGTTGGTAAAATCTCAGTAAGCTATTATCGGGTAAAATCTAAAAGTAATCCTAGTTAGCCATAATCACCTATTCACCCCCCCTCTAGGTGTTATTTCACTCCTCTTGGTTCCCCTTCGGCCCCAACCTATCTCTCAGATCTCGGACGAACTGATTAAGCTCGCCGTGTTTGATCATGCGCTTAATGAGCTTTTTGAGGTGATATCACTCATCGGTGTTATGCCCCTTGTCCCTGTGATAGTCGCAGTATTTATCGGGGTTCTTCTTGTGGTTCGGGACCTTCATTTGGCGGGGCGGACAAATCCTGGTTTTCCCTTGATCTCATGGATAATCTTGGAGATCGGCGCATTCAAAGGGGTGAATACGGCCGAATCTCTATCTCGTCGTCGTTCGGCCCCACGATCCGTTTCTTTCCTTCCTTCTTTCCTGTTATCCCTTCGGTCAGAGCCTGATCTTGAGCCCTCATATCTGTCGGCTCGCTTTGATCGGTAGTCTCTTCATGAATCTTTATACCCCCCAATACTTACCATCTTTCGGCGAATGTTCTCGCCTCTTACATATATATCATTCAGGGATTTCGGGGGAAAATCGTAAAGAGATGAGCGAAGCTTTTTACCTTTATAGGGGTCTAACCCCGCCATTAGGAAGCCCATTGCTTTGATTTTGTCCAGGTTAGTGACCATCCCAGCTTCTTCCTTGAACCGAGCGAGATAATCCCCCAGCTCTTCATTCGCCCTTTGTCTGCAGTGGACCAGGGCTTCAGTATCCTTCGCTTTTCGGCATAGGTGCGAGTAGTACTTCAAAAACTTCCTCTTCAACTGCTCGTAGGACCCAATGGACTGGGGATTGAGGGACTTGTACCACATTGACGCAGACCCTTTGAGATAAGTCTTGAACATTTTGCACAACATAATATCATTGTGGCCCATCCCAACCATCAGGAGTTCATATTTTTCACAGTGGTCCACGGGGTCTCCTTTTCCATTGAACTCGCTCATCTTAGGGAATTGTCTCTCTTCGCCCGGGGGGGTCGGTACTGCTCGATTTCTTGTGTCACGACCGGTTCTCGATCAGGCCTTCTATCACCGAACAGGGCCTTCTCTAGGCGATTGAGCTTGAGGTTGGATCCATCGGGCTCCTCATCCGAATCAGAAGAAAAGGGTTGCTTGGTCATTTTCCTTCGGGGATGCGAGTCAGAGTCTGACTCATCTTCTTCGTCATGCGCCCGACGTTCTCTTCTATCCTTATTCGTTCTGCCATGCTTTTCGGCCCGCATTTCTTCGCGCAAGGCTTGTTCTTGCAGTTCAATCTCCTCCCTTTGGAGCTGCAGGGCCTTTAGTCGGAGCGCATCAGCTTCTCTTTTCTTTACTCGCGCTTCCGCCTCCTTATCAACTTGATCAATTTTGGCCTTACCCTTCTCCGCGACCTTTTCTGCCCGGATCTTTAGGATTAAGGCCTCTTCTTCAGGAGTTAGTGTAATAACCCCGTCCTCGTCCATTATGAAGGACATTGTCCTTTGTCGGCAAAACCAGGCGGCGATGAATGCTCGTGAAATGTTTCTGTCATGTTCTCGTTTTCAGCTTGTAGCTCTCGTATTTCCCACAGACGGCGCCAAATGTTACGCCCAGATTCCTTTAGGAGCTTGAACAGGCTTCGGCAGCCTTGAAGGTGGCTTCGGCTGATACCTGAAAGTGAAGAGAATGCGAGGGTTTGTACCCCTGATTCACCTCCGGCGTGAGAATAAAAATTTGGTTGTAAGGGTGTGGTAATAATACAAGAAAAGCAGAGTGTATGCGAGAATGTGTGTATGTTTTGTCTTACTTCACAAGGGTTTTTATACCCAATTCTGCCATGAATGTTCAGCCATTACCAATCATTAAGGAGGGAGTGAAAAGGGGGTGTTATGTCCCTTGTTCTTTCCAACGGTCTGCAAGTAGTGGGCCTTGGTCTGGGCTTCTGTGGGCCTTCGTCTCGCGGGCCTGTAGGTCCTTCGGCCCAGTAGCTCAATCGCATATTGGGCCTTCGTCTGATGGGCCTTGGTGGGCCTATAACCAACAAATCTGTACAAAGTATTTTATACACGCAAAAAATTATTAGAAATCAATCACAGAAACAATTCCAACATAAGTTGTTTTATATCAGATGTCCCCGAAGGGACACTCCAACACAAGTTCAATATCACATGAAAACTTATGGCAGAATATTATTAAAATTTCCCCGAAACGTTAACAAACTAAAACACCTCTGTGCGTTTGATTTTTTTTTTATAGGGCTCCTCGCAAATTCTAATCTACGGCTATACGAAGGACTTGAGGTGGTTTAAGTAATAAAAGGGAAACATTGCAAAAAATTCAACTTTATGGATTTTTATACCTTTGCTTCGTTGTCGCATGGTAAATGCAATACATACATCTTGATGCACAGGAATTAAAGGAAAGTTGAAGTAGAAGTCGCATTGCTTTGATTAAAATTTCAGGTTACCCGGTTTCTTCAATTTACTTGCCAGGTTTTCAGTTTCTACAGTATGTTTGTGAGACAGTCCTGCAAATAGGTCTCTGAAGAAGCAAATATCTATTGAATCGACGCCAAGAAGATTGTACGTTGATAATATTGTATCACTTGAAAGAACCTAATATAGTACCTTGTAGCTTATCTTGCTGTTTAATTGTCGTCATAAGAAAACACTGATATTTTCAGTATTGTATTGACTGTTAAGTAATTTGAAATTAACATATTAGAATGTCAAATAAGTCTCTAATGCTGGTTACTTGTTAGTCAGCAGTAAACGATAGGAAACAATTAACATTTTTCAATAAACTGATGCTGAAATGGATTGTTTCCTGCTAGATAGATGGGACTGCAAACCTTTACTATCCTTATAGAGTCATGTTAACTTGATAAGTATATTAAACTAAAATTGACAAAAAATCAATCGGCAACACCGTTAGTTTTGAAATTAAAAACTAATGAACTCCTAAAAAGAAATGGTGCAAATAATATGTTAAAAGTTACCATCAGATATTATAACCTGGGAAAAAAAAAGATTACGTTATAATTACGAAGAAAAAATCAAGACGGTATGTAGTTCATCTGGGGTTTTTAGCAGATATGTTTGCAATAGCAGTAGTACACTACACCATAAAATGGTTATGGCAACCATAAAAATTTATTGTCTTATGGGCTATTTATGTTGCAGTAGAATTTATGGCAACAAATATGTAAAATTTTGGCGTTGCATCCGGTGGTGATGCAATAGAGGTCCTATTGCAACATTTTAAGCAATATTTTGCAACGACAAAACATTATTGCAATAAACCATATATAGCAATAAAATATATTTTATTGCAACGCGGTAAAATCATTGCAATAGCTGTTTTTGTTAGCTAAATAACCACCTTAAGGCAACATTAGTGGGTCCAATTGCAATGAAATTTAAGGTCAAATTTGACAAATATTGTAACAATTTGGAACCAATTGCAATATTTTATAGCTGATGTAATTGTAAATGGCAACATATTTTGACACAATTGCAACATTATTTAAAAAAAATAGGATTTGACTATAAATAAACTAAACCAGGCATTTTTTATGCCACAAATCTCACACCAATGTCATTTTATAACCGTTAACAACTATTCAAAAGCATTGGTTGTTCCAACATAATCATACATACAATTCAGAATGTACATCAATACAAAATGTACATCAATACAAAAGGATAAATTACAACACCAAATTAATTAATAAACAAAACTAATATTAGTAATCTTCATTTAGCTTTTTCGCTAAATCAGAAGCATTTATCTTGGTTCTGGATCAAAAGTTTCACAGCTCAATTGGAGCAGCAGCAGTTTTGGACACGGCTGGAGTGACGCCACCCATGAGAAAATCGATGGAAAAATCGATAATCCCTTTCTCAGCCGGTGCTTGAACAAATACGGGTGAAGAATAAGCTAATGGAAGGTCTTGGGTGGCTAGGTATGTTCGTGCTGTGGGGTACTGCAATCCTGCACCAGTATAATTCCCATGGGAAAATGGCTTCTCTGTGTAGGAAAGCTTCCATAGGTACTCTTAACATCTTGTGAAAGGATGGAACCAAAATTATACTCGGTAGAAAATTTCTGATAAACAGGTGGAAGCTGGTTCTGCTAAACCATTTATACTGGAAAAAATAAAACTTTTTAATACTTGGAAGTTGCAATTTTACGGTTCTTTTCAGCAACCATTAAGACCTGCAGAAATTCATTAATAAATAGAAAACAAGAGTATATATTCGATAACACACCAACGGAACACCAACTAGTATATTTAAACAATAATGATTTCAATATTTGGAAGGATTCCAACTGCCAGATTAATGATAATTACAAGTAACAGAGTCACAAGAGCTGCTACCTGGAAAAACAAATATGGATGATGACTAGACTGAACTTTATATCACTGTAAATAAAAACTCACTTTTTTCATAATTCCATCGTAAATATCTGTTTGTCAAGTACCTTATTAGCATGGATTGTCCAATTTATGATAAGTTCAGACAACATTGCACCAAGTAATCCAACAAGTGCACTAGAAGCACCTACGGATATATTTGACCATTAATTTATGAAGGTTATAATGTATAAAACTATAGAAGTGATTGATTTCCCATCAACCAAGGCTCACCATTTGACCATCAACTTGGAATGATATCAAAACACACTACTGATTTTATGTACTCTGTTTGAGTGGACACGTACAACCCACCTAAACCATATCTCAAAAGTCAATTTATAACAAAACAACTAATATATTCAGAAAGGCTTGAAACGGCATGAGGCCATGAGCACTTAAATATATAAACTTAAAGATATATGTATGTAGATTATTGACCTTCTTTAGACGGATCAGGGAATAATTCAAAGCATTCATATATAATACTAATAAAATTGACTGATGAGGTGAGTAAAACAAGAAAGAAAAAAAGATTACCAGCATAAGTTCAATCTTTGAAAATGGACTTAACCATACCAGTAACTTCATCTTCTTTAATGGGCCTCAAAGCTCAACTTTACAAACTTTTCTAACCTTAACATAATAAGGCCCATAATCAGCCCATATCAAATTACTCCAACCTCTACTAAATATATCAGGTAGCTTTGTTCATGTTCCTATCAGCCAACTACTGATCACTTCTTTAACCAACTCAGCTATTGTAATCATAACATTAAGCCTAAAGTCTAAAAAATACAAAGGATAGGGCCATACGTTTAGCAATATCATCTGAAAATACACAACTTTTTATTTTGCAATTATATATATAATCCCAGGACACTGTAGATTTAGATTATAAGAACACCTGAAAATGCTCATATAATAGTTTGGTGGCCTTCACATGGCAAAGTACTATATTGTGTCGCAATAAGAGACTTCATATATGAATTTCAAAAAAATAGTTTCCAAAAGGGGTGAACAATAACTTGGTGGATAAACATCTACTATATAGGCTTATGATATGAACAAGTATGGTTCATTATAGTACTATTCATCAATGCTGCATTTTAGCATCACCAACACTCAATAAAGCTTATATATAGTACTAGAGCATAAATTAAGATCCCTCTAAAGACTTGGATGGATTAAATTTTTTATGTGGGGTTTTTAGTTTTGCATGAACCGCGAATTCCAAATTCCAATATTTCGAGAATATATAGGAAGAAGTTCAAAAGAGCAATATCATATGTGCAGGACAATGCTTCGCTCTTGAGAGGGTTATGTACTTAGATATTAAACTTTGTAGATGGAATTTTGAGAAAAACAAGTCAAAATCACAAATATGAAGAAAGTGTTGATAATCAAGCATATTTTCAAGCACCTGCAAAAATCCATATAGCCGGATATATAATTACATGGTTTGCGCCTAAATCCTGTACAAACTTCTCAGTGCAGTAGTTGATCTTTATCAGAGGAACTTCATGGTGCTTGTCAGTTGTCACAATAGTGAATTGAAAGGAATACAAATTCTTGATTCCCATTGCTTTTGCACATTGTATTAAAGAATTTTTGCATCCCCCTATCTACCAAAGTTGCAGGTAATATTTCAGGTTTGCTCAGATTCACACAGAAACAATTGAAAAATTAATAGTTGAACTCTCTACACTGCGAAGAAAAAGTGAATATCGTCTAATTTCTAAGCTAGTCTAGAGGACCTGCAGAATTTCAATAAAGCAATACAAGAGTGCATGATAAACATTCATGTTTCTCAAAAGGTTTTTTTTCTATATATCTGAGCAATTAATGAAAAACCAATCTGAACATCTAACCATTACAAAATCAGGATCATAGGACTATGCCACGAGTCCCAGGGTTTCCAAGTAGCTGTAACTTGAGAAACTGTATAGAAGATTACCAGGACGAACGGTTTCATTTTCCAACCAACCTAATTTATTTCCTTACCCCATACCCATCCATATTTTTCCTGTTGAAGTGATTTCCCGTAAAGGTGCTTGCATATATATGTTTAAATCTTAAAAAAATCAAATTCATTGGACCGCATGTGCAAACACCAGAGTTTGGGCCATAACTTGAGTTCTACACATTAGAACTAAACGATTTTACAGCTCATGCGAAACTAGCAGAATTATCTACAGTTTAAAAATGGTCATATCAAGATTTCAACTGGAGCAGCCCAGAATCAGACTTGGAAAATAGATTATTTTACATTCAGAATCCAATTTATTTTGAAAGATTATTTATATTTTCTTGAAATGTATTAAAACTCTTTATTATATTAGGTTTTATATACTGTATACAGATATCTGTATACAGATATCGAGAACCATAAAATATTGTATTATAGAATAGTTTGATGGTCATATTCTTGAGAGAGAAGCAGTTTCAGAAAAATATTGAGAGAAGGAGCAAAGGGATTCGTCCGGATTTCAAAGGAACTTTTCAAGTTGTATTTTTTGTACTTAAGTTCTTATGCTCATGGTTTGCAATCTATATCTTGTTTATCTTAGCGTGAGTAGCTATTGTTACACCCCCAAATCTGGGGTCACAAGATTTGATTGTCACGATGAAACCTTAATCCAAAATAACATATTTAATCAATAAACAAATGCCAGCAGTCTGTGACCCCAAAACTACACCAAAATCTTTTCAGGTTACAACTCTAGATAAAAGAAATCCAAATTCCAAAAATAAATTTTCACCATCTTTCAACTATAATATATATACAAAAGTTTTACATAACAGAACTTACACTAGTCCGCAAACTCTTGACCAACCACCTTCCAAAAGCTTATTCTTTACTTTCTCGAATTACGCGACTAAACAGTGCAAGCTAATCCTCACTGGAAGATTAAATTTAAAAATACGCAAGTATGAGCGAAAAAAATGCTCAGCAAGTTCAGTATAACATAAATATGGTCTTTTGATATAAAACCCACATCTACAATAGAGCAGAACATTTAAAATCATAATTGTTGAATCCAAAAAATTTAGTTAAGGAATCCCAGAGTTTGTTTCTTAAATGTATTCAAAACCCTTTTTGATATTTTTGAGCGAAAATGCTTCGGCAATAATTTGAATCTCGACGAGAATAAAACTCGTAAAACAATGTTTACAGAAATATCATAAATAACAATATAAAACAGTAATTATGGACTGAATCATAAAATTTATTCAAAACCGCACTCTTGATATTAATACTCATTTTGATGTCAATGTCACATTAGATATTAATACTAATTTTGATACTCACAACATCTCATACTGAAGTCAACATCAATCATATATATTAATACCAATTTTGATATTTAATAAAAAACTAAATATCAACATCAATCAGAAACTAAATCAAAACTGCATTTCACATTTTATTCAAAACAGAAACACTGGATAAATCATTATGTATCTCAAATGAACAATGTAGTATGCCATCAAAATGAACTAACTGCTCGGAATCAATATATAATAGCCACACATGCAATATGGATTGGATACACTCAAATAAACAATATTGCCACTTGATCGGGAAAGCAGTAGGACCCGTTTATAGCTCATCGGTACATTTCTATATACCCATGTATATAACAAGGATTTCAAAATATAGATACCAAAATAGGCAAGTATGTTAGCCTATGGGAAGATAGAATGGTTACAATATCCTCCTCAAATATTGGACTCCTATCTCAGAGCCTCTTACACTAAACTTTCCAATCTCATAGAGCAAACTGAATAAAACAAAGGTATGCTTAATTTTAAATACAAGTCATATCCCCATAATTTACTACGATAACACCAGATATGACGTGTTTTTTATAATCAACTTCCAGTATTCAGAGTACAAATAACCAGTAACTCTGATGCACTGAATTAAATTGGGAATCATAAATAGTTCTGAACAATAACTATTTAGAGTAAATTGCACTTTGCACCCCTTATAAATATTCACTTTTTCGGTTTGATCTTAAACTTTTAATTTTGGCAGAATACATCCCTCAACTCTAAATTTCGTTTAATATCGCACCCCTTTTAATGATTTCCGTCCAAATAACCATTAGACATTCTTTTTCTCGGAATGTTATTAAACATTCTTTTTCTCGGAATCCATCCGAACTAAACTACACAAACCAAATTTTTCTACTTTATTCGGTTTGGTTTGGATTTCATAATTTAATAATCTACTAAAAATCATCAAATATTATATATATGTTTGCTTTCAAGATTTCGATCAATTTTTATAGCATTTGGTTTTGATATGGATAGGTTTTTATAGCATTAATTTTGTGTTCTGGTTTAATTTTTTTAAAGATTAAACTCGACCCTAGCCGGTTTGCTCGTTATATGTTTTGTTTTTTAATTTAATTTTATAATTTATATTTTTATGAATTTAAAAAATTATTAAAATTTGAAATAAAGTATAAACTAAAAAACTATATGGCGCATATCGTCAAAATATTAAAACTATGAGGTGCATATCATCATTATATGAACTTTAATAAAAAAATTCCGACTTTACCCCTGACGGTAATAGTTATTTTAGACGAAAATTGTTAAAAGGGGTGCGATATGAAACGAAATTTAAAGTTGAAGGATGCATTATGCCAAAATTAAAAGTTTTAGATCAAACCGGAAAAGTGAATATTTATAAGGGGTGTCAAGTGTTATTTACTCAACTATTTATCATGATATGTGTAATATCCGGGATATATCGTGTAATTATTTTTGCTATTATATAATTATTATGTGTGTTCAGTATCTATTCTGTGAGCCAATTGTTAAGTGTTATCTGTACTTGAATATTCGAAAATAATATTAATTGAGTATTTTAATTTTTATATGTCCAAAATAAAATATAGATGATTGTCATATCTTCCTAATTATTTTTATGTTGGTTTATGGATTTATAAGAATCATATGAAATTTCTAAAATCTTTTTCCGGGTAATTAAACTCTATTTTATAAAAACGGGAACCAACCGACGTCAACCGTTGTTACGTTTTTGGAACCCGAAACTCTTTCGAGAACTCCATCCTAACCTAATTGTAATATTTCGAGCATATTCCATGTTTCGAATTTTTCGATCCGGCTTAGGGTTTGTCCTGCGCGGGTCCCGGCGCAACATTTTCGATACAATATTCGTTTCGGTAAATCAATAAAACCCGTATTTTCGATAACCGGGAGCTTTTTATTAAACTATCCCAATTATCACTTCGTAATACGTGTAACCAGGCGCTGAGACCAAGACCGCAGTACAAATTGTACTGATTTGGATAATTATCCCGAAAACCGATACCGTTTGGATCAGTTTTTACAAATAAACGTACCTTTTTATATCCGGAATGATCCAACGGGATACAAATTTTTCGTAATTATAAATAGCCTTTTACCGTATTTTATTTCGTATCAAAATCATTTGCAGATAGTTAATTATATAATTTTCAGAGAAAAGCCCTAATTACATAAACTGTTCTAAGAATCAAACAGCAAAATGAAGGCGTTACCGATCTCTGTTTTCAAAGCTTGAGTAACCAAAACGAAGGATTTGAAGTGTTCTATCAGATTCCGAGCTTTGTTTCACTGCAGAAATCAAGGTTATTTTTCTAAAAATTTATTTATTTTCGAATTTATTTTATTAAAAATATAAATTTTTTGTTCGGATGATTGTTTGTATGATTTGATGATTGTATGTTGTAGAGCTTGTTTTCCTGATGATTTTCATATGTCATACGTCTGATTTGGAGTTCAATAACATGTTCAAATTTGAGTTTGATTTTCGAATTTTAAAATTAGGGTTTATAACCCGTATGAATGTTCTTAATTGAAATTTGGGGGTTTCTTATTCTGTGATAGATTGATATTGTGTTATAGTGGGTTGTGTTCTCTGTGAAATTTGAAATCTAGTCGTATAAGTTTCATGAACCAACGAGGTCTGTAGAGAAGGGAGTTGTGTTTTGAAGTTTTCCGATGTTCGCCGGAAACTGGAAAACTTCACGGCCAAATTCCGGCCAACTCAGGGATTGTTAGGATGAATTGATTGCATGGTTGTGTTTCTGATGTTGTGTAGATGTGATCTGGAGGTGTTGGTGGGGTGAGGACGCCGGGAACGTGTTCTCCGGCGAACCCGACTGTTTTCCGGCGAAGAGCTGGAAAATTACAGTTTAGTACCCTAACTTTTGAAAACGATGAAGTTAGGTCCCTGAAGTTTCCAAACTTTGCAAATTTAGGATTCCTGTTTATAAAATGTTTAAAAATCCTATTTCCTATTTATTTTTATTATAAAAATTCATTTTTAAATTCTGAAAATTCTAAAAATTATTATTTTAATTATGAAAATTATTTTTAATTCACAAATAAATCTAAATTAATTAGTTAATTAATTTTAGTTAATTTCTAATTGATTAATTAGTCAATTAATTCGAAATTTAATTGATTAATTGATTTAATTAATTATTAATTGATTTTAATTAATTATTTAATTAGATTTAATTATTTAAAAATGATTTAAAAATTCTGAAAAATAGTTTCGAGCTTTAAAATATTATTCTAAATTATTTTCAAGGCTCGATAATTATTCTAAAATTATTTCGGAGCCAGAATGGGCCAACCGAACCCTGTTTATTAACCCGAAATTGATCCAATGACCCGTTTTAATTCCGAAAAATATTTTAAAAATCATTTTAAATACCAGAAAGCCTATTTATGACCCGAGACTTCTGTATAAATAATATATCATTGATTACGTGATGTATTATGTGCTATATGTGACTTGTTAATTGACTATCGGTCTATATATTCGGTGTTTACTTGATTATTGCATAACTTTCAATCCGTTAATCGAATTTGGGTAAAACGAAGGGTAGATAGAAGTATGTGTTGAATAGAATTCCATGAGTAAATTATTGATAAATGCTTATGATATGTGAGCAGAAGAGGCAAGACGTAGGAAAGGGAAATAGGTAGTTGAGGAGTAAAACGGTTGTGATTGGAAGCGAGTGCAGTGTAGTAACCTAATACCAGGCAAGTGTTCTAAACTTTCTCGAGATATTGTAGTACTTGATAATCCTGTGATATTGCAAGTGCTTTGAAGCACAGAAACCTAAATCCTGATTTCAGTTATTGTTCTTGAGCCATGAATCATATTCTTTCTAATCCATTGATTATTGTATACCCAAACAAGAACCACAAATCTACGATACTACTCCACAAATACATACAAACTAAATACCAGACACTGAAATGAACTATTATATACTCAACCCATGGTATCTTATACTTTGAAAGACCAAATCCTTGAAACCTTGAAACGTTGATTCCTTTGTTATCCAATTCTTTCATTACCCAGCATCCAAGCTTTTAAATTGCCTTATTGATCCTTACAAGGATTGAAACCCTTTCATTGTTAAACATTTATTGTTGTTAATGATTTCAGTTATTGCTTATTATTGCATATTCTGTTATTATGTTAGAATTGGATTGTTTTTATAAAATTATGGACCAGATTCGTGGTCAGACCATATAATGGTCAAGTTAGGCCAATGTGTGCCTTGGATCCAGTAGTTAGAGCAATGCTGTGTGCCTTGCTCGAGGTTAGTACGTGACTGATCAGCAGCCTAACCTTGGTTTTTAAATTAAAAGTATAATATCCAATTCTAAATCATAATCCATTGTTGACTTGATATCATAAACATATTCACCTGATGATCATTATTCTCAGTTTTGTCATTGTGACTTGCTGAGCTAGTTAGCTCATTTGTGCGATGTTGTTTATATTCTTTCCAGTTAAAAAGGAACTAGTTGGTAAAGAGAATCCCCAGTCCAGCGCGAGAGCTAGGGGTTCAGGTTGAGAAAGCTGAGCTAGTAGGCTTCTTTTGGGATAAGTTAAATTTGTAAAAGTTTGTAATAATGTTTAATACTCAGTTTGAGTTTGAATAGTTGGGATTTGAACGGTTTGTAATATATTAGTGTGTTTGGCTTGTGTGCATACTTTAACCTGTTGCGGTCCGTGATGGTTAGTAAGTAGGGTCACTGCATATATTATTATTATCTTTATTATTGTTATAAGCAGGTTATAATTAAGGTGTGTGTGTGGACCCCAAACTTCTGACCCGGGTTTGGAGGGCGCCACAGGTTTAGTATCAGAGCTACAGGTTATAAGTCACTGACACAAGCCTAGGTTGACGGGAATGGGTAGAGGGATAGGATTAGAAGTAAGGTATAGGATGATAGGACGTCGAGAGGTTGAGTGTTATGGTATAACCGGTATTAGTATAGTTTGCGTGGTGGTACGAGATTCTTATATTACGATATAATTTCAGATAGCAGAGATGGCCGACTCTTTTATTCCCGTATCAGCTGATCACTCAGAGCCTTCAGTTGGAGCACCAGTATCGGATCCACGTCCTGTGATTCCACCAGCATTGGCTATTCTACCTCCACCGGTGTTGCAGCCCGTACCATTGCAGGCTATTCCACCTCCAGGCATGAGGCCACCTGTTAGAGGACCCCCACCTGCTGATTCAGGCTTTACTAGTCATTCAGTCACAGGATTACCTTTCCAGTTCTCTTCCTATCCTGTCCCATATCATCAGTTTGAGGCTTGCCTTATGGAGCAGCGATTCCTACAGGGTCAGATCCAGGAGTTATTGCATATCATGCGTACCAGAGAAATGGGGAGTGGTGAGAGGCGACTTAGGGAGAGGCTCCAGGCGTTTCGTAGAGCAGCTGCTGTAAGGATTGCTGAGGCTACACATGAGGACATCACCCCTGATTTCCTAGTGGAGTGGGCTAAGTGGGTTCTAGAGGAGCTTGAGGAGATAGGAGGTCCAGATTTGCCATGAGTTAGAGATTTTGAGATGGAGATGTTGAGCAGTGTTGTTAAGGTTATGTAGTATGGACAGTAGTGTGTAGTGTGTATCAGTAGACTTTTGAGTTGTATTTATAGACTAGCGATGCTGACTAGTGAGTAGGTTGTTGTACCCTTTTTGCTTTTACTTTCGAAGCGTCTTTACGCTTGTATTACCTAAAACTTTTGATCTATATATCAGTAGCTTTTCCTTTCCAACACTGTCATTTATTTTATTGCACCTGTTTTACTTTGCCTTATTTATTGCACCAGTATATCATGTGATACCATGTACCCTGTTTTCCATAACTGTTTATATTCTGTAAAGAAGCATGCAATTTACTTAGTTACAACTGTTTTCAAAAAGAGATATTTCTATTTCACAAAACTTTTCTTTTATACAAAGATTTGATTCAAAAGCTAAATAAATTGATTGATTCTTTACAGAAAATGCCTCCCAGAAGAAATACCCGCAGCAACACCCAGAATGAAGAAACCAACAACAACAATAACAACCAAAATGATATAAACCAGAATGTGAACCCAGGACCCATGGACCCAGCAATAGCCCAGATTCTTCAAATCTTGGCCCAACAAACAGTTCACCTGGCACAACAACAGCAGAGACAGACCAATCCCCAGGTAACTTTCAAAACTTTTCAGGCAGTAAACCCACCAGAATTCAAGGGTTCCTTAGAGCCAATTGAAGCAAATGTGTGGTTAAAGGAAATAGAGAAGGCTTTTTCCTTGGTAAAAGTGAAAGAGGAGCAGAAGGTTGAATTTGCAAGTTACTATCTGAAGAATGAGGCCACCTATTGGTGGGAAATGGTGAAAACATTGGAAAGCACAGATGTTATTACTTGGGAAAGGTTTAAGGAATTGTTTTTAGAAAAGTATTTTCCTCAGTTTGTTCAGGATCAAATGGAGCTGAAGTTTTTAGAATTAAAGCAAGGGAACATGTCGGTAACAGATTATGAGGGGAAGTTTGAGGAATTGTCAAGGTATGTGCCGTCGTATGTTGATACTGATAGAAAGAAAGCTAAGAGATTCCAGCAAGGCTTGAAGCCATGGATCAGAGGGAAGGTAGCTATTTTTGAATTGGATACCTATGTCGGGGTTGTACAGAAAGCTATGATCGCAGAGACAGAGAGTGAGATGTTCCAGAAAGAAAAGGAAAGCAAGAAAAGGAAAGTTGAGGGAAGTGAGGGTCAGTCACAAACAGGGAAGTTTCCAAATTTTAAGAAGGGCAAGTTTCAGCCAGGGAGAAATTTTAATTTCAGGAGACAAAATGTAGGAGACGGAGGCCAGGGCAATCGTTCAGCTAATGTGAATCAGCTGAATCAGTTGAGATTAACTTTTCCAGATTGTCAAGTATGTGGAAAGAAGCATGGAGGAGTTTGTAACAAGTTGAATGTGGTATGTTTTAAATGCAACCAGAAAGGGCACTACTCGAGGGAGTGCCGAAATCGGCCCGCAAGAGAGCCAGCAAATAAGGATCAGCCTATCCAGAATCCAGTAGTGAAGGTTCCAGCCATTGGATTTACATGCTTTAAATGTGGGAAGCCAGGACATATGGCCAGGGATTGCAAGACACCAGCCCCAGTTAGTAATGCATTAAGGATTATGGGATCTACCCCAACAGTGAATGAGACTCCGAGAGCTAGAGTTTTTGACATGTCGGTGAAGGATGCGATCCAGGATGCGGATGTCGTGGCAGGTACGCTTAATGTGAATTCTTTATGTGCCAAAGTGTTAATAGATTCAGGAGCAACTCGATCGTTTGTTTCACAAGATTTTGTTAGTAAGTTAAATTGTCCAGTTGGGTATTTAAATGAAATAATGACTGTGGAATTAGCAAATCAAGAACGTGTAACTGTTAACCAAGTTTGTGGGAATTGTGAGATTGAGATTTCTGGTAGTAAGTTTTGTGTAGATTTGATACCGTTTAAGTTAGGAGAATTTGACGTTATATTAGGAATGGATTGGTTATCTAAGCATGATGCTCAGATAGATTATCGAAATAAGAAAGTAATGGTGAAAACGCCAGACGAAAGAATAGTAACGTTCAAGGGACAGAAGCAGGTAAAGAAGTTCTTAACGATGATTCAAGCCAAGAAGTTACTACGACAAGGATGTGAGCATTTCATAGCATATGTGATCGACAGAAGTCAGGAGCCAGCAAAACTTGAAGATATTCCAGTTGTAAATGAATTTCCAGACGTATTTCCCGACGAGTTACCAGGACTTCCTCCAGATAGAGAAATTGAATTTGCAATTGACTTAGCACCTGGAACCGAACCAGTATCCAAGGCCCCGTATAGAATGGAGCCCGTTGAGATGAAAGAGTTAGCAAAGCAATTGTAAGAGCTGTTAGAGAAAGGAGTAATTAGACCCAGCGTATCCCCGTGGGGTGCACCGGTATTATTTGTCAAGAAGAAGGATGGAAGCATGAGACTGTGCATCGACTATAGGGAGCTCAACAAGTTGAAGATCAAGAATAAGTATCCGTTACCCAGAATTGATGATTTGTTTGACCAATTGAAGGGAGCCAAGTATTTCTCCAAAATGGATTTAAGATCGGGATATCATCAACTAAAGATCAAACCAGAAGATATACCAAAGACAGCTTTCAGAACAAGGTATGGGCATTACGAGTTTTTAGTGATGTCTTTTGGATTGACCAATGCCCCAGCAGCTTTTATGGACCTGATGAACAGAATTTTCAAGGAATATTTGGATAAGTTCGTTATAGTATTTATAGACGATATTTTGATCTATTCAAAGACGGAGGAGGATCATGCGGAACATTTGAGGACAGCTTTGGAGATTTTAAGGAAAAAGAAGTTATATGCTAAATTGTCAAAGTGTGAGTTTTGGCTACAAGAAGTTCAGTTCTTAGGACATATAGTCAGTAATGAAGGGATCAAAGTGGACCCGGCAAAGATCGAGGCAATTACGAATTGGGAAAGACCGAGAACACCCACTGAGGTAAGAAGTTTCTTGGGATTGGCAGGATATTATCGACGATTCGTTCAGAATTTCTCAAGAATTGCAACACCATTGACAAAGCTTACACGAAAGAATGAAAAGTTTATATGGAATGACAAGTGCGAAGAAAGTTTTCAGGAAATTGAAGCGGAGATTAATCACAACACATGTTTTGTCACTTCCAGACGATCAAGGGAATTTTGTAATTTATAGCGATACTTCTTACAAAGGATTAGGATGTGTTCTTATGCAGCACGACAAGGTGATTGCGTATGCGTCAAGGCAATTGAAACCACACGAACAGAAGTACCCTACTCATGATTTGGAGTTAGCAGCTATAATTTTCGCTTTGAAGATTTGGAGACATTATTTGTATGGAGAAAAGTGTGAGATTTTCACGGATCACAAAAGTTTGAAATATATATTTACCCAGAAGGAACTTAATATGAGACAAAGGAGATGGTTAGAATTGATCAAAGATTATGATTGCTCGATTAATTATCATCCCGGTAAGGCGAACGTTGTAGCAGATGCGTTAAGTCGGAAGGAAAAGTTAAATGTATTATCCGTACCTGAAGAGATATATAAAGAATTTCAAAAATTAGAATTGGAGATTAGAATTCGCAAGCCTGAGGAAGCAAAAGTGTACAGTATGATTTTCCAACCGGAGTTATTGGAGAAAATAAAGAAATGCCAGAAAGAGGTAATGGATCAAGATATAAATAGTTTGGTAGGTGAGGAATTATGCACGCAACAAGATGATCAAGGTATTCTTAGGTTTTCTTCAAGAATTTGGATTCCACCAGTAACGGAGCTGAAAAATGAAATTTTACAAGAGGCACATAGTTCAAGATATTCCATCCATCCAGGGAGTACCAAAATGTACAGAGATTTAAAGAAGAATTATTGGTGGCCAAATATGAAGAGGGAAATTGCGGAATGGGTTAGCAAATGCTATACCTGTCAGAAATTTAAAGCGGAGCATCAGAGACCAAGCGGATTGCTACAGCCATTGGAAATTCCAGAGTGGAAGTGGGAACATATTACCATGGATTTCATAGTTGGATTACCAAGGACAAGGGCTAATCATGATGCCATTTGGGTTATAGTAGATAGACTTACCAAGTCAGCTTATTTTCTGCCTACAAATGAAAGATTTTCGCTCGATAAGTTAGTTCATATGTACTTGAAAGAGATCGTAGTTCGTCATGAAGTTCCAGTGTCTATTGTATCTGATCGAGATACAAGATTTAATTCAAGATTTTGGAAGAGTTTTCAAGAATGTTTAGGAACAAGATTGAATATGAGTACGGCCTATCACCCCCAAACGGATGGCCAAAGTGAAAGAACGATCCAGACAATCGAGGACATGTTACGTGTGTGTGCTATTGATTTCAAAGGAAGTTGGGACGAGCACTTACCCCTAGTCGAGTTTTCTTATAACAACAGTTATCACGCCAGTATTGGGATGCCACCTTATGAAGCCCTTTATGAACGCAAATGTAGATCTCCAGTATATTGGGACGAAGTAGGAGAACGCAAAATACTCGGACCCGAATTGGTGCAGCAGACAAAGGAAGTTGTTGAAATTATCCAGAAAAGATTAATAGCCGCACAAGATCGTCAGAGGAAATATGCAGACCAGTCAAGAAAAGACATGGAATTTGAAGAAGGAAGCTTGGTATTATTGAAAGTATCGTCGTGGAAAAGACTAACGAGGTTTGGAAAGAAAGGGAAGCTAAACCCAAGATATGTCGGACCTTTTGAAATCCTAAAGCGTATTGGCAAGGTAGCTTACGAGTTGGCGTTACCTCCGCACATGGAGCACATTCACAATGTTTTTCACATATCAATGCTTAATAAATATAATCCAGACTCCAGGCATGTAATAGAATATGAGCCAATTGAACTTCAAGCAGATTTATCATATGTAGAGAGCCCGGTAGAAGTTCTAGAAGAGAGAGAAAAAGTATTGAGAAATAAAGTGGTAAAGTTAGTAAGAGTATTATGGAGAAACCCAAAGGTTGAAGAGTCAACCTGGGAGTTAGAAAGTGATATGAGAGAAAAGTACCCTCATTTGTTTTCTTAGAGATTCTGAGGACAGAATCCTTTTAAGGGGGGAAGGATGTAATATCCGGGATATATCGTGTAATTATTTTTGCTATTATATAATTATTATGTGTGTTCAGTATCTATTCTATGAGCTAATTGTTAAGTGTTATCTGTACTTGAATATTCAAAAATAATATTAATTGAGTATTTTAATTTTTATATGTCCAAAATAAAATATAGATGATTGTCATATCTTCCTAATTATTTTTATGTTGGTTTATGGATTTATAAGAATCATATGAAATTTCTAAAATCTTTTTCCGGGTAATTAAACTTTATTTTATAAAAACGGGAATCAACCGACGTCAACCGTTGTTATGTTTTTGGAACCCGAAACTCTTTCGAGAACTCCTTCCTAACCTAATTGTAATATTCCGAGCATATTCCATGTTTCGACTTTTTCGATCCGGCTTACGGTTTGTCCTGTGCGGGTCATTTTCGATACAATATTCGTTTCGGTAAATCAATAAAACCCGTATTTTCGATAACCGGGAGCTTTTTATTAAACTATCCCAATTATCACTTCGTAATACGTGTAACCAGGCGCTGAGACCAAGACCGCAGTACAAATTGTACTGATTTGGATAATTATCCCGAAAACCGATACCGTTTGGATCAGTTTTTACAAATAAACGTACCGTTTTATATCCGGAATGATCCAACGGGATACAAATTTTCCGTAATTATAAATAGCCTTTTACCGTATTTTATTTCGTATCAAAATCATTTGCAGATAGTTAATTATATAATTTTCAGAGAAAAGCTCTAATTACATAAACTGTTCTAAGAATCAAACAGCAAAACGAAGGCGTTACCGATCTCTGTTTTCAAAGCTTGAGTAACCAAAACGAAGGATTTGAAGTGTTCTATCAGATTCTGAGCTTTGTTTCACTGCAGAAATCAAGGTTATTTTTCTAAAAATTTATTTATTTTCGAATTTATTTTATTAAAAATATGAATTTTTGTTCGGATGATTGTTTGTATGATTTGATGATTGCATGTTGTAGAGCTTGTTTTCCTGATGATTTTCATATGTCATACGTCTGATTTGGAGTTCAATAACATGTTCAAATTTGAGTTTGATTTTCGAATTTTAAAATTAGGGTTTATAACCCGTATGAATGTTCTTAATTGAAATTTGGGGGTTTCTTATTCTGTGATAGATTGATGTTGTGTTATAGTGGGTTGTGTTATCTGTGAAATTTGCAATCTAGTCGTATAAGTTTCATGAACCAACGAGGTCTGTAGAGAAGGGAGTTGTGTTTTGAAGTTTTCCGATGTTCGCCGGAAACTGGAAAACTTCACGGCCAAATTCCGGCCAACTCAGGGATTGTTAGGATGAATTGATTGCATGGTTGTGTTCCTGATGTTGTGTAGATGTGATCTGGAGGTGTTGGTGGGGTGAGGACGCCGGGAACGTGTTCTCCGGAGAACCCGATTGTTTTCCGGCGAAAAGCTGGAAAATTATAGTTTAGTACCCCAACTTTTGAAAACGATGCAGTTAGGTCCCTGAAGTTTCCAGACTTTGCAAATTTAGGATTCCTGTTTATAAAATGTTTAAAAATCATATTTCCTATTTATTTTTATTATAAAAATTCATTTTTAAATTCTGAAAATTCTAAAAATTATTATTTTAATTCTGAAAATTATTTTTAATTCACAAATAAATCTAAATTAATTAGTTAATTAATTTTAGTTAATTTCTAATTGATTAATTAGTCAATTAATTCGAAAATTAATTGATTAATTGATTTAATTAATTATTAATTAATTGTAATTAATTATTTAATTAGATTTAATTATTTAAAAATGATTTAAAAATTCTGAAAAATAGTTTCGAGCTTTAAAATATTATTCTAAATTATTTCCAAGGCTCGATAATTATTCTAAAATTATTTTGGAGCCAGAATGGGCCAACCGAACCCTGTTTATTAACCCGAAATTGAACCAACGACCCGTTTTAATTCCGAAAAATGTTTTAAAAATCATTTTAAATACCAGAAAGCCTATTTATGACCCGAGACTTCTTTATAAATAATATATCATTGATAACGTGATGTATTATGTGCTATATGTGACTTGTTAATTGACTATCGGTCTATATAGTCGGTGTTTACTTGATTATTGCATAACTTTCAATCCGTTAATCGAATTTGGGTAAAACGAAGGGTAGATAGAAGTATGTGTTGAATAGAATTCCATGAGTAAATTATTGATAGATGCTTATGATATGTGAGCAGAAGAGTCAAGACGTAGGAAAGGGAAACAGGTAGTTGAGGAGTAAAACGGTTGTGATTGGAAGCGAGTGCAGTGTAGTAACCTAATACCAGGCAAGTGTTCTAAACTTTCTCGAGATATTGTAGTATTTGATAATCCTGTGATATTGCAAGTGCTTTGAAGCACAGAAACCTAAATCCTGATTTCAGTTATTGTTCTTGAGCCATGAATCATATTCTTTCTAATCCATTGATTATTGTATACCCAAACAAGAACCACAAATCTACGATACTATTCCACAAATACATACAAACTAAATACCAGACACTGAAATGAACTATTATATACTCAACCCACGGTATCTTATACTTTGAAAGACCAAATCCTTGAAACCTTGAAACGTTGATTCCTTTGTTATCCAATTCTTTCATTACCCAGCATCCAAGCTTTTAAATTGCCTTATTGATCCTTACAAGGATTGAAACCCTTTCATTGTTAAACATTTATTGTTGTTAATGATTTCGGTTATTGCTTATTATTGCATATTCTGTTATTATGTTAGAATTGGATTGTTTTTATAAAATTGTGGACCAGATTCATGGTCAGACCATATAATGGTCAAGTTAGGCCAATGTGTGCCTTGGATCCAGTAGTTAGAGCAATGATGTGTGCCTTGCTCGAGGTTAGTGCGTGACTGATCAGCAAACTAACCTTGGTTTTTAAATTAAAAGTATAATATCCAATTCTAAATCATAATCCATTGTTCACTTGATATCATAAACATATTCACCTGATGATCATTATTCTCAGTTTTGTCATTGTGACTTGCTGAGCTAGTTAGCTCATTTGTGCGATGTTGTTTATATTCTTTCCAGTTAAAAAGGAACCAGTTGGTAAAGAGGATCCCCAGTCCAGCGCGAGAGCTAGGGGTTCAGGTTGAGAAAGCTGAGCTTGTAGGCTTCTTTTGGGATAAGTTAAATTTGTAAAAGTTTGTAATAATGTTTAATACTCAGTTTGAGTTTGAATAGTTGGGATTTGAACGGTTTGTAATATATTAGTGTGTTTGGCTTGTGTGCATACTTTAACCTGTTGCGGTCCGTGGTGGTTGGTAAGTAGGGTCACTGCATATATTATTATTATCTTTATTATTGTTATAAGCAGGTTATAATTAAGGTGTGTGTGTGGACCCCAAACTTCTGACCCAGGTTTGGAGGGCGCCACAATATGAATAATCAAAATAATAGAATAAAAGTGTTTAAGATGATCAAAAAAAGAATATTTGCATTATCATAACTAAACTATTCGATATGTAAATTATTTAACTATTCTGAAATTAGAATAATGTAGGAATACTTGCCTTTGGTTTTTAGCAGTTAAACACACTCGCACTAACACAATTGTCTCAGACTTATGTGTCATGACATCACTGTCTGTTATTCTACTAATCCTTTGATCTGTCACTTCTGCAATGGCCGCAAGCCTGATACCCAATATTATTCCATTTCATTCTTTCCAATGTCTGGTTGTGATCGTCTCGAATGATTCGCATCTATAATTAAAACATACAACTTTATTCGTGTAAACGATAATTATCCGACGAACTGCATGTCTAAAACTCTGTCGTTTACCCATACAATAGCCCACACGTATAGAAAACCATTAAACGCATGAATCTCGACCCACATACGCACTTAATTCACATAGCATGTAAATACATAAATATAACTCAGATTGTTAAAACATTCGACTTGGTATGTTTAAAACTTAAATCGAGTCGAAATACGACTTTTTGATAAAATGCGACTCATAATAGTTTATAAGACAAGCGACCTTTCGAAACGAAAGAATTTATGTCTCGAAATTATTTTTAATAGAAACATAATATTTTTCTGAGTCTAGACACGTTCGATATGTATTAAACGGATGAACAGTCTATTTATTATGAATAAAATAAAAATAAATCAATTAATAATAATATTAATTGATTTGTAAATACTCAAATATAATTTTTAAAAACTCAAACTAATTTTTAGGAATTATTTGACTTAAATATAAATAATTATATTTCATTTAACTATTTAAAAATAATTAAATGAATAAATAATTAATAAAACAAATTATAAATAATTAAATAAAATTTGGATTTTCAAAAATAATAAAAGGAAATAATTTTTTTGAAATTCAATTAATTCAGTTAATTATTTAAAAATAATAAACCAAATAATTTTGAATCAAAAATAAATTTTGAAATATAGAAATGAATTTTGATTTATTATTATTTTTTAAAAGAAATCCCCAGAAACATTTTTAAAAAGTTGAATTCAAGGATTTTGGATCAAACAAATGGGGTTTTGGGGAGGACAACAGTAGCTTGAAGAACAGCTTATCGGTGCCCAAAACCCAGTCGGCGGAACGCCGTTTTCCGGCAAGCCCCGACGCCCTAAATCGGAAAGCACAGAAACCGAACCAACCCGTAACAATATACATACCAAATCATAGACTGAAATCATACTAATCTAACTATGCAATCATGAATATCAAATAGTTCATAAATCACCCGTAAAATTCAAAAATCCGAAGCTGACACAATTTCTCGATAAGTATAAAATTGCCCGAAAAATTATTAAAAAAATATCACAACAATATATAGAAAAAATGACAAAAATGCTTTTTTTTAGAGTTTTATGACAAAAATATCCTTTTTTAAAATTTTGGCCAAAAATATCCGCCTAATACGCATTTTTCAGTTGGTTATTACTAATGACCATTTTAAAAATGGGTAATTCGTATTAAATAAAGTTGAAAAAAAATTAAAAAATAAAATAATAAAGAGATACGCATTCACATAATGCATATCACCAATTTGATTATGGTGATACGCATTTGTGACATGCGTATCACTTGTTCTTTTTTTTTTTATGTAATACCCATTTTTGCGTAATAGATTTACCAATTTCTAAAATATGTATTAGAAGGGTATTTTTGGCCTTAAACTCCAAAAAATGGTATTCTTGTTACAACTTCAAAAAAAAAATTATTTTTGGCCATCACCCCAATATATACGCATTAATTTATATATATGCATCATCAAACTCAACAAACCAATGAATTTAAGAAAATCCGAAATAAAATTCAAATTATAATTTATCCAAAACAAGGGATTTGTGAGATAAATGGATAGAGGAGATTAAGCTGGAACGAAAGTGATAGGTGCCTGACGAAGGAAGCGGTGGTCGGCGACAATTTTTTTATTTTTGACTAAAAAGTAAAAGGGAGAGGGTGGCGGTACAGGGTGAGGGAGAATACGGAGAGATGAGAGAGTTTTTGGGCAAGTCGGGGGTGTTATCAGGGTAGGTAGATTTAGGATTATGTTTTTATATTTTTGTTTTTAATTTTGGTAAAAGAATCTGTAAAGACAAATCAAATACTTTTGTGTAAAAAAATTAAATACTACACCCGAATGTTAAATAATTTCCCCCCCTAATATTTTAAAATCTCCCCCAAATATTATTTATGCACTAATTATATTCTAACAGAAATAATTAGCCTAAAAATTAATAATTAATGGAGAAAATATTATTATAAAAAAAACTACAAAAATTATGCCAAACTTCTCTAAAAATTACAAATATTCCAAAAATGTGAAAATATAAAATATTTGAAAGTCTCACGATTTTATAAAAATGAAAATTTAATTTTTGTGGGTTTTGACGTCCCAGCAGGAGGCCGGTCCGATAACTTTTATTAAAACCGAAATACTTTCGAAATTAATAGTAAACCCCGAAAACACATATAATATATGCACAAGCCCGCAAAACAAGATAAAACAAGTATATCGATAATAACGCAATTTAGCACGCGTCCAGATTATGGGTAATTTCATACAAATGCATTTTAAACACGTAACGAGTATCCAAAAAATACTCTGGTCCTTACAAGACTACATACAAATCTATCGCATGTTAAATCATGGCCAAACAAATTTTAAATAATATTAAACATATTATTATTTATTTAACACATAATAAAATAGTTGTAAAATATTATTTTTAAATATATTTAAACCTCACCTTATACCCGGGTGAACACGGTTAAAATACCAAATAATATTTCTGACACAGATAAAATATTGAGACGAGTGAAATATTTACTGGATCCACAATACTGGAAAACACACTCAATTTTACCGATATCGATAAAACACTCGGCTTTCAAATAAAATTTGTAAACTGTAAAAGTAATTAAATACTTTCACAATATGAAAGGGATCAATACCAGCTACCAATTAGCATATAAACATATTCAAAGAATAATTAAAACATTTTTAGAATTGAAATCAAATCATTATTCGTATTATTGGGCAATATTTGACTAGTTTTCTAATTTTTGGAATTTATTAGACTCATATTCCTAATTAATTGGGTCTATAAATAAATAAATATCGATAGTCGACTCGTTTCCGAAAAAAATTAAGATTTAGAACAATTTTTATCGGAAACAAATCATTTTTCTGAATTTAGGAGCGTTCATTTCATTTAAAACGGATAAACGGTTCCATTAATATCCAATTAATAAGAATAATTTAATTATTATTCAAAATAATTAATTATTCAAATTAATTAAATATTAATTATATTTTTAAATAATTACTTAGAAAAAATTAGAATTAAAAATGATTTTTTCATAATTTTTTGGAATTAAAATAAAATTAATACAAATTTTCTAAATAAACTAATAAATTATCAAAATAAGTAATCAATTTAAATAAATATTAAATAAATAATATTTTAGATTTTTGCAAATATTTAAAACAATTCAAATTTATTTAAAAAATAAATAAATTAATTAATTAAATTAATTAATCAATTTGTTTAAATAAATAAAACTGATTTTTAGAATTTCTAAAAATAAAAGTAAAAAATAAAAATAAAAAACAGGTTTTCGGAATTAGGTTTGGGGAAAAACGGATCAAAACCAGGCGGGAACCGGGTTTTGATTCCGGTCGCGAAGAACCTATACGGGTCGGGATGAACCCAGAATCCGGTGAGGATTCAGTTCACCGACCTGTTTTCTGGCCAATCTAATTCAGGATAATCCAACATTGTTTCATCCCGTTCCTGGGTGGTTTTCATTCCCCAACGTCACAGCTACACAACCATCACCTTATCGACGTCCGGCCACCGTCTAACCGCCATCTCCGGTGTTATGAGTAAAAATCTGAATGTATTTATCACTAGGGTTCGAGAGATCAAGGCCTTTAATGGTTGCTCTTGTGTTTCGTAACTCGAATCTGTCTTCACAAGATGCCTATGTATCTCTGTGAGTTCTAGAGAATCAAGCCAAAAAACGTAGTTCTAGTTTGTGGGGTGAGACCCCTTATATAGGCATATGATGCCTTTGAATTAGATTAGAGTTAGGAGACTTGGTGAACAAGTCTCAGATTTAGAGTGGACTTTGAAGTCCTCGAATGCAGGAAATTGACTCCTTGTCCCATGAGGTTTCTTGAAAGCCAAACTCCAAGGAATTGTATTCATACTTGGACTCCAGTTGTCAGTTGTTTTCTCCCATATTAATTAATTACGAAATTAATTAATATTCAGGTTTTTTGGGCCTTCCAAATGGACCTTAACAAAGCCCAAAACCGGTACAATTAATGCAATATTAATTACACAATTTAGGGTTTATTTTATTCCCTGTCATTTGCCCCCAACTTTTGGGCAATCATACAAGATTTCGTAGAAGTTAAGTTCATTTAATCCCTTACAGGGTATCTCTTTTAACGTAAAGTGTGGAGCGACCTACACATTTACAGCGATTAGTCTTATTCGAGGCTTCAGGATTTTTTTTGGAACTTCCAGACTAATTTTCTTACTTTGCTCCTATTTTTGGGAATTTTAGGCATTTGTCTTTGATTTTGTGGAATTATCCTTTAATTTCCGGAACTTTCTTGTAATTTCTAGAATTTTTACTTATTTTTTATATATATAATTTTGACTAGGATTTTTCTTCGGCCAGGATCCTGGTCGAACTAAAGGGCCATTTAATCCTGGTCGTGAGGTTTTCGATCAGGACGCATTTCGGTCAGAATCCTGATCAAATTCGGTCAGCATTTTGGCTTGACTTGTTATCCTGATCGAATAAAGCCCCTTATTTTCCTGGTCGTGAAATTTCGGCCAGGATACATTTTGGTCAGAATCCTGATCGAATTCGGTCAGGATCTTGGCTTAACTTTGTTGTTCTGACCGAATTAAGGTCTCAAATACTCTGGTCGTGGGATTTTCGATCATGATGCCTTTGCGTCAGAATCCTGATCGAAATTTGGTCAGAATTCTTGACTTTGACCCAATTCTTGACCGAATTAAGGTCCCAAATACTCTAGTCGTGGGATTTTCGATCAGGATTCCCTTGGGTCAGAATCCTGATCGAATTTTGGTCAGGATTTTGAAAATCAACCCTAACCGGGCTAGTATGTGGGCCTCGATTAATTTTTATTTTGTATTGGGCTTAATATCTTCTAGAACTTTCTGTTTTATGGGCCCATAATTTGGGCTTCAAAGCTGGGCTTGGATTTTTGGGATTTTTTCATTTTCCCATATTCTAGAACATTCCAGAGTTTTCCAACTTATCTCAAATAATCACACAATATAATATTATATTGTGATATATTTGATCCGAGTATATTCTGGAACCTTTCAGAATTGGGCCCAAATCATGGGCTGGGCTTTTTTAACCGGTTATAGCCGGTTAGACTTCCTTTTTACCGGCCCATTGACCGACCAAGTGCACTATATATGTGCAAGGGGAGAGTGTGTTCATTTCACACTTCTCCTCTCAACTTTCTCATTTCAAAACCTTTCTTCTCCTCTCCCTTAGATTTTCCGGTGGTTTTGCACAGTTTTCCGGCCAAGGCTCTAAAGGTCTAGCTTCTCCCTTCCTCATCTCTTTTCAAGCTTTTCTCACCTTCATCAATGGCGGACAAGAGCTCAGAGAGAGCGACAAAAATTGCATCAACTTCCAAGAGAGGTAACGAGATTTATATTCGTTCTTCTTATATGTCCTTGATAGATATGATCAATTTTAGGGGAGATGATTACCCATCCACAGCTCATTTTGATTCTTTCGATTATTGTAACAAATGGTGCAACACTGCTAGTATTGATTTGCTTAACCCACTTACAATGTATGTCCTCCCCTTAAAATAGTTCCTGTCGATGGTGGTGATCGTACATGCCACTGGAAACCAGATACCCTCTTTATTTATACAAACGCCATTTATGCGGGTCTTAGGTTTCCATTTCATGAGTTTATACTTAGGTTGTTAGCTGATTTACAGATTAACCCGTGTCAACTCCCACCCAATGCATGGAGAAACGTCATATGTTTCATGGTTCTATGCCTTAGGAATGGCTTCCCTCTTTCTGTAGTTGTTTTTAGGAAAATTTCCTAATGCTTCAACAATGCTCAGTGTAGTTGGGTATATATTTGGCAGAGGCCCAAGAGCCCATAAATTTTTAATAGTTCTTCTATTCCTGATAATAACCAACACTGGAGAGATAATTTTGTTGGCTTAAGATGGGAGAACGGTGATTGGGGCATCTGGTTTAGGTCCTCTTTTGGTAAAGTCAGTGATGGCAGCCCCACTACCATTCGCCTATCATATGCAGAAAATAAGATATATAGGGAGCTTATTAAAGATGAGAGTCGGACTTATGGTTGGACCTTGTTGGAGGAGTTTTCCCTGATCCATGTGGGACTCTCTACGGTCACTCTGCAGGGTATTTCTCATTCTCTACTTTGTATTCCTTCTCTTAAACATTATTAACATAACTTAATCTTTGTTTTCGTTTCTTTTTCATCTGCTCAGGTGATAAACATTGTTGTCGTACCAGTTGTTGAAGAGACGGCTAGGATGAAGAAGGCCCCTCTTGCTGGGTTGGATCCCGTGGCAAAGCTACAGAGCCTTCCTTCCTGAAGAAGCACAAGGATCCTATGGTGGAGGCCTCTTCAATGGGTACTGAAACCCCAGCCATTCCTGCTCGTACTCCCACGGGCGCATTTCACCCTCTTTGGGGTTTTCGGCGTGGAGACACTGTGGTTGGTTCCACAAAGCATGCTTGGTATTGGTCTTACCACTCCATTCCCCCAAAAGATTTTACTGATATTGTGGCTGGCCAGGACCTGGAGCGTGTGAAGCTCATTGAAGCTCAGTCTGTGGCTTATGTATGTTCTTATTTTCTAATTTCATGCTTCCTTCTTCTTTTAAAAAATATGAACCTTATTTATCTTTTTTCATCTTTCTTATCATTCCAGACCAATGCATATTTTCAAGCAGCCGTGAGACATGCGGAGTCCTGGAAGAAGGCCTCGGAGAAATCCGATAGGTCCTTGAAGAAGCATAAGGTCAAGTACACGACCCTGGAGATGAAGATGAAGTGTAAAGAGGAGGAGCTTGCTGAGGCCAACGCAGAGTTGGTGAAGCTCAAAGCTGAGAAGGACAACTTTATTGATCTCTACTCGGATACAGATGAGTTTGCTCAGTCCATGCGAGTTCGGGATGATTCGGTTTTTCCCGAGTTTTTCAGAACTGATTGGGACACGGCCCTTGGGTCTGTGAACGATGCTTGTCCGGATATCAACCCGGTGGACTACCCTTGTCCAGATGATGAGACTCTACTATAAAAGTTCCGATCCCAGGTAGTTGTTTATGAGGATATCCCTCATTCCCCACTCCTTCATGCTCTAGTATCTTCTTCTAGTCCTATCGAGGAGACTCCCAGCTCTTCCTCCAGCGAGACGAATACCACAAAGACATCGAGCGAAAGTGGAGAGGATGATATGGACGTAGAGGATACCTCTGCTCCTTAGACTTATGTTGGCCCTGCATGGCTTTATTGCTTGTGTTATTTATGCTTTGGACATGTAGTTTCTTTATCTTTCGAACTTGATTATCTCTATATTTATTCGCAATTGGATTACACATCTTTTTATGTCTCGTAGAAACACAACATTAGATTTGAAAACTTCACAAATTTCATAAATCTCTGGGATGCATCCCTTACATAGTTTTTGTAAACTAAAACTGTAATTCTATTGAAAAAAAAATTAAATCCTAAGTAAGCAAAGTTTCATGGTGCTTTTGAACCATATGTTAACATCTCCTTTTCGATGGACTACACATAATATATCTTCATGTTTTGAGTGTGCCAAGTTCCTAGCACCCCATCTCCATCCATAGTTTCCAACTTGTAGGATCCTCTTCCTTGAACACTTTTAACCTTGTATGGTCCTTCTCAGTTCGGGGAGAGTTTTCCTCTCTGCCCTACTCCAGAAGCTTCCACCTTCCTTAAGACCAGGTCGTCTTGCTTGAAAAACCTTTCTTTTACCCGTAGCTTGTAGTAAAAAGAAGCTCTTTTATGATATTCTATGATCTTTGCATGCGCTTCATCCTGCACTTCAACTATTAAGTCCAGGGCTAACCTTTGCCCTTCCTCATTTTCTTCAGCATTGTATGCTTGGATTCTCAGGGATGAATGCGATATCTCCACAGGGACGACCGCTTCTTCTCCATATGCTCTCTTCTTTAGAAATGTTAATGGCTCTAGTATACTTGTTCAAATCTATGTAGATGATACTATATTTGGCTCTACAGATGAAATTTTTTATAAAAAAATTTCCAAACTTATGGAAAGTAAATATGAAATGATCATGATGGGAGAACTAACTTACTTTCTTGGTCTCCAAGTTAAGCAAGTTAGTGATGGAATATTCATAAGTCAAACCAAATATATTCAAGATCTTTTAAAGAAGTCTGACTTAATGGATTGTACATCTGCAAAAACTCCCACGGCCACAGCCACTAAACTTGAAATAAATACATCTGAAAAGTCTGTAGATATTTCAAACTATAGAGGTATGGTAGGCTCACTTTTGTATTTAACAGCTAGTAGGCCAGATATAATATTTTCTACTTGTCTTTGTGCTATATTTCAAGCTGATCCTAGAAAATCCAATTTAATAACTATTAAGATAATCTACAGATATCTCAAAGGAACACCAAAACTTGGCATTTGGTATCTTAGAGATTCTGGTTTTGATCTAATTGGTTATTCAGATGCAAATTATGCAGGTTGTATAATTGATAAAAAAAAGTACCACATGAACCTGTCAATTTCTAGAAAACAAACTAGTGTCCTGGTTCAGCAAGAAAAAATCCAGTCTCTACATCTACAGCTGAAGCTGAATACATTGCTGCTAGAAACTGTTATGCATAGATATTAAGGATGAAGAATCAACTTTTGGACTATGATCTACAAGTTAGCAAGGTTCCAATTTTCTGTGACAACACAAGTGTTATTTCCATAAATGAGAATCCTGTGCAGCATTCAAGGACAAAGCACATTGACATCAAGTACCATTTCATTCGAGAACATGTCATAAATGGTACTGTGGAACTACATTTTGTTTCAAGTGAGCAGCAACTTGCAGACATTTTTACCAAGCCACTTGATGAGTCAACTTTCACAAGGTTGGTAAGTGAGTTAGGTATGCTCAATTATTCTTAAATTTTTGATGTCTAAGCAATTTGCAATGCAGCCAGAAATGAAATTGATTTTTTCTGAAAGAGTTAAAATTTTGGTTAAGTCAAAATTTGCACTCTCGACGGATGTTCATTATCCGTTGAAAGTGAATATCCATTGAATTCTATCTATCAATAAAAATCAATTATATTTCTGGATATTTTAGTATCTCGACGGATATTTGCAAAATATCATCCGTTGAGCTGTTTCAATCATAACAGTTAATTCTAACCTTATCCGTTGAAAATACTTACAGTCTATATGTATAATTCGACGGATAATCATTAGAATTTTGATAGTTTATTTTATTTTAAACGGTTACTTTTGGCAATTGCGATTGGATACTTTGTTGTATCTTTTAATGGTTAATTGATTTATTTTGAGAAAGTATAAAAGCACCTTTAATTTCTCACTTTCACTTTTATCATTCTCATTATTTCACAAGCAATTAACCCTCTACGTCTCCAAAACTCTAAAGCTCTGTAACTGCTTTAAATCACAAAAATGACACATGTAGTCAAAATCATGTCTTCAACTGAGTTTGTTTATGAGAAAAACAACTTTGTAGCATTGGTGGACAAGAACATAGCGGCATCTGAAGACTATCACAAGATGATGGACTTCATTCGTACTTGCAAACTCAACCATGCCATGCTAGAGTCTCCAATAATTTACTGTGAGGTTATGGAAGAGATTTTAACCACGGCTGTCTACAACGCGACAGATAAGACCATTACTTTCACTGTAAAAGGTAATGAGTATATTATTAATTATGATACTATTGAAGCATGTTTTAAACTGCCTGAGAATAACATAATTGTGCCACACACAGACACAGAGGTAAGCACCATGCTAGTCTCAATGGGCTATTCTCTCAATTCCACCAAGTTAGGTGAAATTAGGAGAATGGGGTTGAGAAAAGAGTGGATCTTTCTCTGTGACTCTTTTATTAAAACTTTTTCTGGTAAAATTAGCAACTTTGATGCTATTACTTATTCTATGGCTAACATGCTTTATATGCTGTTAAATGATAAGCTCTTCAACTTTAGTACTTATGTCATGAAGAAAGAAAAACGAGAGAAAAGGCTGAAAGAGAGGAGAGGAAAATAAAGTATATTGAGGAGATATAAATGTTTATACAAAGATCTTAAGAACTCAAGGCAAAGAGGATGAGCAGAATTAATAAGGATGGACAATTCCTAAACATCAAGGTTGGCAGATTCTTAAGAATTAGGGTTGGTTTCTTGAACAGTTATCTATTAGATGAATAGCTCAAGCTTGTAGAAGCTCTAAGAGGGACACCAATCATAGAGGAACTGAAAGTACTTGTAAAGTTAAAGGACCTCATTAGAGAAGAAATAGGATATGAGAAATTTTTCTGATAAATGTATCTGTCAAACTCAAAAAATCACTTAATGAATAAAAATTGTATTTTTGTCAATTCTTATGTAATGTTCTATTGTTCACTGTAACTTGGAGTTAGTCTTGTTACCATGCATAAATTTGTGATAAGCCATCTTGTCACAAATTGGGGGAGATTGTTGTACAAGACATGCCTGTACTATAACAAGACTAAGTCAAATTGACAGCCCTAAGAATTGGTTGTATGATAATCTAAATTTGTATTTTGTACTATATTACTTGAGTCTGTAAAAATTTCATAGATCAGAGTGAAGTATTTTTCTTTAAACAGCCTCAAGCCTAAGAATAAACTCTGGAAGAAGATCAAGAAGATCATGCCTCAGAGAAATTGTGAAGAAGCTTGGAGTTGAATAAATATGTTTTGGGAAAAATATTCTAAGTCAAGATATCTACAAGTCACAGATCAAGTCATATAGAGAGTTTCATTCGAGAACTCCAGAATGACTTATCGAGAAGTCCAAATTAGCTTATAGAGAAGTCTCAGAGATATCAACAAGTCAAATAAGGACATGAAGATTGAAGATATCGACAAGTCATTTCTGCATTAGAGAATTCAGAGATATCGACAAGTCAAAATGAATATGTGAAGATTGGAGATATCGACAAGTCAAATTCTCATGTGAGATCCCAAAGATATCGATAAGTCAATATGCCTATAGAGATCTCAGAGATATCGACAAGTCATTTTCACATGCAGAAATTTGGAGACCTCGACAAGCCAAGTTCACTTATAAAGAACTCAGAGACCTCGACAAGTCAAAACACTTATAGAGAACTAAGAGATCTCTACAAGCCATAATACTTATCGAGATGTCAGTTCTCTATAGTTCAAACTGGAGATCTCGATATAAATCTCAAGCACAGAATGCAAACCAGTTAAAGATCCAAGATTATTAATCAACAAATAACTCAATCACTGATTTGAAAAGTCTATAAAAGTAGTTTGAAGAGTACAAGATCAAAGGCCAAGATAAACTGACAAAGGAAAGTTACAGACATGCACGATTTGCAAAGATATACTAAGCCAGAAATGGAAAGCTTTAGATAACTTAAAGTAGGGTTTAGTACATGTTATTGCATGCTGTGTAAAACCTGTGTTTACTGATCTATTAAATAAACACTGATCCTTTATTTTTAAGTGTAACAAACTGATCTAGATTTTCTTGTAACTCTCTCAAGAAAGAAGCCGAGTTCTTTATCAACAAAGAACCCGAAAATTTGTAGCAAGACATACGTGATTTTATTGTAAAATTAAGTGAGTTTTGAAGATACTGTATTTATGTGCATGTTTATTAATTCTGTTTAATCACTATATCTCTACAAATTGAATTGCTTTGTTCACTATATCCAAAATAATATAAATTGAACTGCTTTTGTTAATTGAACCGTTGTTTAAAATCATAAGATATTTGTTAAGTGACCGGTTCTTCTAAGTTCTTAAGGTTTATGAAACAGACTGAACATGATTATATCTCATCTCATATCATTAGCATCACTTAAAATCCCGTTTAGTCGAACTTGAAAAGTTGATCAATAGGGGGTGAACGCTCTTTCTATTTGTCAAATATTTAGTTGGGAATCTCGTTCCATTTTTTTGGGCAATATTGAAGGAAAGACCATTCTCTAAACCGAGTCAAGATTTCATGTTAATAGCCGGTATATCTTATACTAGGACTACACATGGGTCAGATTTGGCTTGGTTCGAGATGTTTTTACGACCCGTTATAATTAGATCAGCTTGAAATTTTTTAACCTAACCCGTAAAAAATATAAATTTATAATCCAACCTTACCCATTGTACATCAGTTTAGGTCGGTTTGAATGAGTTGAAATTTTATAAAAAAAAATAGTTTCAGTACTAGATATTATCGGTCATATTTAAATTTGTAAATAAGGTAAAATGCGTATAACTTACAATTACAATACAATTATAATAGTAATATTTATATTTAATTAATATTGTAATTTTAGTAATGCATATTATCGTAAATAATATGCACACTCATTAAATGTAACCATATATTCATAAACGAAGATAAATATGCAAGTATAGGACCTGTTTGGCTAATCGTTAAGTGAGCTTATCTACTTATAAGTTCTTTATAACTTATTGATGAGTGTTTGCCGACCTAACTTCTAAGTTGAATTTATAACTTATAAACTGATAAGTTGAATGTTAGTAACGTCATATTTTTTCTCAACTTATTTTGATTTTTTATTTTTTTATTAACTTTGGTTTTAGTAAATATATTTTTTAATGTGAATTTAACTTAAAATTCACGAATTAAGATGACTATATTTAAAAAAATTCATTTTACTTCATTTAAATAAAATAAAATTATGACTTATAAGTAAAATTATTCAAACACTTACATAACTTATAAGTATTTATCTACTTATCACTTATAAGTTATTTAATCATTTTAAGTTATAAGTTACTTATTTTTAGATTTTCTAAACGGGCATATTAAATTAAATAAATAAAACTTTAGCATATAATTTAGCTATGTTTATAAGATATTGGATGTGAGAAAAATAAAATAAAATATACAACTCTTTTAAAATATCAAATATTATAGTACTAACACAAAAAAAACATATAAGAAAAGACTAAGATACATATCAAATTTAAAAAATAATATAAAATTAAAAATGATATATTAATAAATTCGATTGAGTAAGTTAAGAGTAAAAAAATTGGTTAACCGGACGCAATCCATTTATATTCGGATTGAATAAGTAACAAATCATTAAACATTATTAGAATGTAGATAGCAAAGCAATGGGCCCATCTTGAGGGCGGAAAACATTAGCAAACAGTCCTTGTGACTTGTGGGCCATCTGCATCCACACTAGATAAAAAAAGGTTGGCAGGCCTAAAAGATCCACATAAAGATAAAATCATATGATACGGTATGCAAGTAGTGCTTGGAAAGTTTGTTGAGAAAACAAACGAGAGGTGGTGTTGATTCAAGATTGTGATGGAACTTGAAAGCGGCGTTTTCATATTCACACTTCATTTTAATAATCTTCACGGGATTTTTCAACACGCGGTGCCACACAAATTAGTCGATGTGTGTTTTTATGCAAAAGTAGCTTAAATTAGGGGAAACTAACCAAACAGTTAACATTCACACACACCACCCATTCATACCTAAAAATGAAATTGTCCCAATGTCTCGTATTTTTATCAATAATTTTTTTATTAATAAAAATGAATTTTTTTTTTGCGTTAATATGAATGAAAAAATATGAATCAAATGAATGAAATAATGTGGGTATCACTTAAGAATATGTCTAAGAAATTTTTGGGAATATATAACATTGCTTTTAATTAAATCCTTTCTCGACTTGAAACTTATTATAAATGTATTCCTCTGATTTTTGTTATT
Organism: Apium graveolens; assembly: GCF_009905375.1. Taxonomy (NCBI): domain Eukaryota; kingdom Viridiplantae; phylum Streptophyta; class Magnoliopsida; order Apiales; family Apiaceae; genus Apium; species Apium graveolens. The sequence continues at coordinate 179,306,572 of NC_133657.1, forward strand.
TGATATTTTTCATTTTTGACATGTATTTATGTATTTTGAGAAATTAATATAATTTTTTTGTAGGAATAAAAATAAAAGAAAAATGACTAAAAGTAAGAATAATAAAAATAATAAGTGAAGAGGGCAACAGAACACAAACTGACATTAATGAGCATGGAGTCGAAGACCGAGTCCAAGTCTCCTTTTTAATGAATTCACATCTCCTGTCCAGATGCACCAGAGTGACAATGGTACAAGCAAACATTAATCTATATAAAATCACTTGCAGCTTTCACACGCGTTTTTAGCTAAGAAATTCCAAGTTATTTTTGAATGTGTGAAATGAACTAATAATAATTTTCAATAAGTCTTTCCACAATTTCCACCTTCATGTTAATTTAATACTCCTTCACTAATGGTAAACATAATAATTGACCCCTACTTATGCTCCACTACCCACAGTTGTACACTAATATTTCTGGTCATCATTTCTAAACTCCTCAAAAAACTAGAAAGAATATTAAATATCCTAATATTTTAAGATAAATCGTAAACAATATTATGTTGAATTGTTTGAATAATATTAACAATTTAATGAGACGGACAAACATGCAAATAAAAAACATATCTGACAAGTAGAACCAGAAAATATACATATAAATTGTGGAAAGATATGATAGTAGATCTGTAGATGAATACATTTATGATTCTAGTAGCACAAGAAAATTCCACACTTAAATTCATTGTATAACCCACTCAGACATCCCCCAAACTACCTCCCCAGTCTCCCTTTCTCACACACAACATTACCACAATTTGACTCCCTGTATTCACAATTTTACATACATTTTCATATCTATAACATCCACAACTCATTATTTGTGAGCCAGGCAGGGCTCAAAAACAAAAAAACACACAAGCTGAACAAAACAAAATGACCATCAACCAAACTCTACTCTTCTTACCAATCTTCTTACTCTTCATTCTCACAACAACTAATGCACAGCCCTTCAGCTGCAAAGCATCATCCAAATGCACCTCCATGATCGACTACGTATCCCCCAACGACACCACCATCTCTAACATCACATCTCTTTTCGGAATTTCCAAAAATCTCCTCTCCTACCTCGGCGCCAACAACTTACCTCCCACTACACTGCCATCTTTTCCCATAAAAGCCAAACAAACAGTTAAAATTCCATTCCCCTGTAAATGCGCCAATGGAACAGGAACTTCAGATGGTGTTCCCGTCTACAAAGTAGTCCCTGATGACGGCCTTTTTCATATCGCGTCTGAAGTTTTTGGTGGATTAGTCCTGTATCAACAGATACAGACTGCGAATAACATTTCTGATCCTAACAAGATTTTGATAGGACAGGAGCTGAAAATTCCTTTGCCGTGTAGCTGTGACGAGGTTGATGATGAGCCTGTGATTCATTACGGACATATTGTAACTGTGGGGAGCTCGGTGGAGGGGATTGCTAAGCAATTCGATACTACTCAGGAGACTTTGTTGAAGCTTAATGCTCTGCCAGCTCCTGCTGATCTCAAGGCTGGCGCTGTGCTTGATGTCCCTCTTAAAGGTACTTATACATAAAATTTACATCATTTGTTAACTCAGCTGAGAAGTTCAACTTTTATTCATCTATGATGCATATGTTCTTAAGCTTTAATTGAATATGAAACTGAAGAGTTTATAGCGGAAGACTTACCTTACGCTACATTTGTAGACTAAATTGGGTTTTCCGTGTAGTCGGAAACCCCAACTTTTAAATTCCGGTAACAATTGACTGTAAGGTGGATCCTATATAGTCAAAATAACACATAACATACCCTCCGCGACATATTGTCGTGCAAAGGTGATTCCGCTGCAAATTGTAGTCCTAGGCCTCTTACTCTAGATTTTCTGGCCAAAGGTAAGACTTCATCTCACCGCCCATTCAAGGTAGTGGTTTGCTAAAATGAAGTTCCTATCCACAACTACAGTTCACCATATTAGTATATATTTAAAGGTAGGTAGGAGAGAAAAATTATTATGAGCATATATTCTCTGTTATGCAGCATATTCCACCAACATATTCTCTCCGTGATTATAATGCTCATCATCTCAAATTCAACCATAAAAGACTATATAATTTATGAATTTTAATATATTATATCTGATTTTGATTTTACACGAATTCTAGATAAAATGTCGTAGAGTTGATGAAGAGTTTTTAGGATTTAAATATAATCCTTCAAAATCTTATTAATTATGGTGGGATTTCAAAAACCATAAAATATATTAAACAATCCCACAAAATCCATCATTTTATGAAGTCCAAAAAAATCCGTCAGCATGTGAATACCATCCATTTTTAATGGATTTTAAATAATTTCAGTTGAATGTCATCAAATTTTTAAGCGTAATTTGAAATTCTGATTGAATATCACCAAATTTTGTAACATAATTTAAAATCTTAGTTGAATACGATAGAATTCTGATACATTTTTTAAAATTTCAGTTGAATACATCTAAATTTCATGAACGAAAAAAAATTCTTTAAAATCTGACTTCAACACACCCCGTAAGAACCGCAAGTAGAAGCTGATTAGAGCTGACAAAGCTACATTTCATCTTTCCTCTAGCAAAAAATATAAGTTAGTGGTTTAGTACTGTGGAAATTAGCATATTAATATTGTAAGTAGATAGGATCTCATTAGATGCTTAGATATATTTACTCTATTACAGTTGCATTTCCATGACTAAGTTTTTCAGGGTATTTTTAATGTGTATCAATTACTAATGTTAAGTTCTGCTTGTAGCTTGTAAATCAAGTATTTTACCTACTTCGCGTGACTACCCTTTACTCGTCTCCAATGGCTCATATGTCTATACTGCTGGCAATTGCGTGCAGTGTAAGTGTGACGCTGCAAACAACTACACGTAAGTCCAATCAATCGAAGCTTTCTCGTATGCTCGTGCAATTATACTGGAAACTTCTAACTTTTACTTGTTTCATTATCTTGCTTAGATTACAATGTGAACCGTCTACGATGAAATCATCCATTTGGCCATCTTGCCCAAATACTCAATGCGGCAGGGTATTCCTAGGCAATGGCACATCTTCTGGCTGTAGTAGTACAACTTGTGCCTATCAGGGTTATGATAACCAGAAAATTTTAACAAACCTTACCACAGTTTCGACTTGTGCAACTAGCTGTAAGTCATTCCTTTTAACTTTTTCATATAGCATACAAATCTATCAGTTCCTTTTTCTTTCATATTCAAATTAAACTAGATCTTTATAGAAAGACAGCCCAATTGTTTAATTACATCGTTTGCTTAGTAAAACTTGACTGTGACCTTTGAATATTTACGACTCGGTATAATAGGAATCTACCGAGAGAGAGGTAATAAGTTACATTATCACCATTTTTTGTTAGTAGATGTGATCCTCAACAATCCACTAATATGTAAAAGATATTTAAACCAGTAGTTGCTTACCGGAGCAACCCTACTTTGCTCATTGTTGTAGAAATATCAAATATATCATCAATATATCTTTCTGCACTTTACGGTTACAGCGCCATTTAGCTTATGCTTCGCAAAGAGCCCCTTCCCTCACTTGTGATCTTATCAGAAACTACAAACAGTTAAAAAGTGAGATCCATAAGTCCATAAATAGATAGAAATCTTGCCTTCCTTTCACATCAGCTTTACAGAAAAAATTTACTTAGACAAACTCAATCACTATGCACCCTTAATTTAGATGAGAGTAATTGATAACTATTTATATCCATCTGACTTGACAATAAATAGTATACTAATCTTACAAGTTTTTTCCTCTTTAAACAGCCCCTCCTAGTAGTGCTACAAATATCAGCTCACTAGGATGGAGGTGGAACTTCCTCCTCGTTGCAGTCCAGTTGGTGTTGCTCTCTCTTCATCTTCTACAATAATATCACATATAGTTGCAAGGTATTCAGTTTCATGGTGCAGAAATATTAGAGCATGTCAGTGCAACCTACGTGTTTATTTTATATTTCCAAACAAAGATTTATCGACAAGCTTTGATTTTGACATAGTAGCATAAAGATTCTGTCCGGGAAAAGACCTTGATTGTGGCCATTTTGGACATCATATACAGCCACAAATTCTTTTTGCTGCATTACTTACAAGAATGCAAATATGTGTATCAGGAGTCCAAGAAGAGGTCTTCAGCCCTTTATTCTTGTAATATATGTACAATTTCCCAATTGTTTGCAATAAGTGTCACCAGAATAAGAAGTTTGCAAGAACTTTCATGAGATTTTAGAATGGTTTTGTGAGGGTGCTTTTAGATGGAACTGCATAGTTTAGTGCTTTTTAACCTTTCATAATCACAGTGGTTTGTACCTGTCAACTCCAGCAGAGGCAAGTTTGAAATGAGTATATCATTTCTAAATTTTAGTAATAAATATCTAACACAGCTAACAAATTTTTACAAAACCCATTAAAAAATGGAATCGGGGGTTTGATGAATGCCATTGCTGTGGATGTTGATGGCTAGGATGTGGTTCACTAGAGCATGTGCAGCGCGGTGCTACTTTGAACCTCGAGACGCGTAAAATACCGTTTCATTAAATAGTGGCACTGGACAATATTGGAGGAAGTAAAGAAAACTGGCCCAGTCCCTCTTCCCCGGGCTGGGACAGTTTAATTTTTTTTATTATTTTTCATTCACCTTTTGTTAAAAATTGTGCCCATCTACTGCATATAGACGTTACTAAATTAACGCTGAAATATTAACCTATATATAAGCGGTAACTTTCTTTTCTCTTATAAATACCAATCCCCAAGCCACTATTATTTACACTCTTTACTTCTAAAAAATATTATCTTAGCAAACATGAATCCAAAAAATAACCCATCTTCAAATCAAAATTCAACTCCTCAAAATCTAAACCCTCAATTTCCATATTCATATCAATACCAATTTCCAAATTCTCAAAATTCTCAATTTCCATTTTCATATCCTCAAAATTCTCCATATCCGTTTCCATTTCCTCCTTTTTCGAATCCACAATTTGAAACCCATCAAACACCTATCAATATTCAAAATTCTCTGGAAATGCAAGTCCCCGCCTGTGGTCACGAAAACATTATTGATCTAAATGATGATTGCGAGGAAACCGAAGAGGTACGAGAAACTCCTGGTCAGTGGAAGTGGGTTGAAGATAAACTCCTAATAAGTGCATAGTTGAATGTATCAATTGACCCACTAGTCGGTACTGATCAAAAAGCCGATGCATTTTGGGACCGAATTTGTCAATATTGTGAAGAATATAATCCTGGTGTTATTAAAAGAGGAGTTATGGCAATGAAAAAAAAGATGGCGACGAATAAATGAAGGTGCTCAGAAATTTGGATCGTGTCATGATGAGGCTCAACGAAGAGTCGGGAGCGGTTCAAACTTGGACAACATAATTGAGGAAGCTAATGCACTTCATTTAAAATATTACAAGAAGAAGTCTAACTTTGACAATCATTGGCGTGAGCTTTGTAGACAACCCAAGTGGAAAAATCCTAGAACTAGTGAAAGTTCTAAAAGAACTAAATTAAGTAGTTCTGGAACTTACTCATCAAAGGGAAATAATGATACACCAACATCTGATGAATTTGAACCGATTCGTCCTAAAGGTACAAAAGCGGCTAAAAGGAAGGGAAAGGGGAAGGCAACAGCTGCAGAAGTTGAGCATATCTCGCAGTTCAACGAGAATCGTTAAATTGTAACATTTAAATTTTATGTTTTCTTGTGTGTTGTTTTCAATTTCATGTTTTTTTACTAATATGATGCATTTTAATTACGGGTCATATGTTTTATTTTAGTGACATTTTTAAAAAAATTAATCACTTTAATTTATTATTATTATAATTAAAATCAAATAATAAAAACAATTATTAGATATATAATATAATAATAATATAAGGGGTCCTACACAAATGTGGGAAGTGGGTTTAGCATTGGATATGTTGAGGTCACTTTTTTATGGGGTCATTTCGGGTGACGTGGCAGAGAATGTGTAAGTGTCCCGGGGGAGTTGACCCCGAGGGTTGTGGATGCTCTTATGGACATGTTGTACATGTACTAGGAGTAGGGTGCAGGAGATTGCTAAGAAGTTCGACACCACCCAGGAGACGTAGAAGCAGGGAGGAGCCAGGAAAGTAAAGTTGTTCGGACGAAAATTTTCAAATGTGTATGTTGAATGCTAACATTTTAACTACCATATTACTCAAAAATTGATTTTCTGCAAGGAGACTGAGAATTGAGATGGAAACTAAATGGTTTCTTGACTAACCAGTCCAAGCTTCATGTTAATCTTTAATTTCGGGACTAGAACTAGAGATCATTCATTTAATCGAATAAAAAACTTAGTTGTAGTAATCAAACAAGGCCCTTTTATAGCTTACATAATTACATTGGCGTTGTTTTACCACTATAGCATAATAATAATAATAATAATAATAATAATAATAAAAGTTTGTTAAAAAATGATAATATTGTTAATTAATTTAAATAATTAACTGGCATAGCTGCTAAGAAAAAATAAATAAAGGAAATAAATCATTATTTCACCTATTGATACATAAAACTTCATACCTCTAACTCTACATCAGTTGAGCACTCCAGATTTCTCCTTGTACAATTTCAGTAGTTCGGGAGCAGCCTCCTTATAGAATTTCGTAACTGCATTCATAAATCGTGCTTCTGAATACCCCAACAACGTACTCAATTTCCACCTCCCCGTGATTAATCCTCTTTCCAACAAAACCTGATGTAACAAACACCTCAGAACAACCCTTTTCTCAAAGACATGTGTAAGACAGTGTGGCCAATTAACAATATGAGAATGATCAAAATCAGACTTGTTGATGAGCATGTCCATAGTGGATGACATTTATTCTCGGACACTGTCATACAACAAGGATTCTTCGAGAAAGCAACATACACATCGTGTTCAGACCAAGCCCGTTTCTTAAAAAAATTCACCTTCTTATCCCAAATCGATTGACTCAGACTTAACAATACATGAACCCCAAGAACAAAATTAACTCGTAGAGGATTCAAACCCATTTGCTTAACCTTTTCAATAGTCATTCTAAACTTATCATTAGAATACTTCAATATACAAGGCTGGCCAGTTAACAAAGACGCGATAGATGACTCGCTAACACCAAATTCTCTTGTAATTTCAATGTTGGGCATACCACGAGCTTTTAAACCAGAAGGCCCCCGAGTTCCAAGAAACCGTTTGGTGGCTATGTTTGTTCTTTCATTACTTAATATCACACTATTAATAAATCTCCAAGTCGGAATAATGGTTTTCTGCAAGCTGTTCTCCAATATACGAGGTCTAGCAGCTATAGATTTCACAAGATTTGTGGTTGAAAAGCCTACAGATGCAAAATATTCAAGTTTGGGCAAAATGGTTTTTTCACAATCTCTTGGGAGAACTAAATGATATTTTCTAACTATATTTGAGATCTGTGTATTGGTAAATTCGTGTTTCATGAAGAACGCTATGACTGAATCTGCGTTTTCAGGGGTTTTAAAATTCACATATTTGGAGACAGATAAAGCTTGTTTCGGAGAAAGCCCACATGTATTAACCAGATATGAGACTTTGAATGATTCTTGGTTGCAAGAATTGATTGTAACAGATGATGATGATGATGATGTTACTATTTTTAGGGGTTTTTTGGGGATTTTAAAAGAAAGACAAGTACAGATAAAGTAAAGCTTAAAGAAAACAATTCATATTTTCATTCATGCTTATCTTTCAGTACAACGTTCCTACAAATACTGGTTTCCAACCTTCACTAGCCACGTGTTAGCATGATATTGGCTAAGTCCTAACTACCACTATCAGACAATATTCCAATTTAGTAAAAGAAACTCTCAACCCTATAGAATTAATTCCACCATACAACATCATACTAATAACTATTCATTCTGTCTTTCCCTCCAGTGTTCCTTTCATAACAATACTCTCCTCATCAGCAAATCCTTATCCTCAAGGATTAAAGTTTGAAAATTTGACGTTTAACTGATCCCAATATTCCCATATGGCCTCATCTGCAGTCTCATTCTCCCATTGAGCCAATACCATTGTAGCTGGTTTATTTCCTCTTTTTACCAGTCGTCGCTCCAGAATTGCAGTTGGTTGATGATCGATGACCCCTGTATCATTGGCAGTTGGCAGGGTGGTTTGTAACACCTTCCGTTTACCAATCTTTTGCTTGAGCTGCGAGACATGGAAAACATTATGGATCTTACTTTCTGCAGGTAGTGCCAGCTTGTAAGCAATCTGTCATATCTTATCAGTTATAACATATAGCCCGTAGTGTTTTGCTGAAAGTTTGTGGTTCTTTCTTTCATTCAAAGACTGTTGTCGATAGGGTTGTAGTTTCAAGAAGACTTCAGTGCCTACTTCAAAAGATCTTTCAGTCCTTTTCTTGTTGGCATACCAACACATTCTTTCTTGAGCCTTTTCCAGATTATCCTTGATCAGTTGTTGAGTTACAAATCTATCTCTCAAGAAATCATTTACTTGACCGTCCTGTATCCTGGTATAATGGTAATTGATTGAGGGAGGTACAACTGAATACAGAGCTTCAAAATGGGACATATCCAGAGCTGTTTGATGGCTGGTGTTATACCACCATTCGACTAGAGAGATCCAGCTTGCCCACGTGTTGGGTTTGTGTCCTGCATTGCACCTCACGAACATCTCGATACACTGGTTCACTCATTCAGTTTTCCCATCCGTTTACGGATGGTATGCTCTGCTAAGTCTGAGCTTTATACCCATGGATGCAAAGAGCTCTTTCCAGAAGGTACTTATAAATATTGGGTCCCTATCTGAAATGATCGCAAGTGGCACTCCATGTAACTTAATGACATTGTCAATGACTACCTGGGCGATCGTGTTGGAAGTATAAGGATGGATGAGAGGGATTAGGTGGCAGTACTTAGTGAATTTGTCAACAACAACCAAAATACAGTCCTTCCCTTTAGATTTAGGTAACCCTTCTACGAAGTCCATGGATATGACTTCCCAAGCTGCTTCCGTTATCGCAATTGGTTGAAGAAGACCAGGTGGGTGCACTCTTTCTGATTTGTTTCTCTGACATATCTCACATTCCCTCACTTCTTTAGTCAAATCTGCTTTGAGTGTGGGCCAGAAGAAAAGCCTTTATGCTCTCTTAATTGATGCAGCTATACCTGAATGCCCTCATTCACTGCTCTTGTGTATGGTCACATAAATTCTCTGCCTCAGATTAGTGTTGTCTCCCACATAAAACCTTCCATTTCTTTTCAATTCCCCATTTTGAAGAGAATATCCTTCATCATTATTGGGATCTATGGTCAGCTGAGTAATCAACTGTTGAGCCACCACATCATTTTCCAAACTAGATTTTTAGTTCCTCCTTCCAAGCAGGTTTAAGTACATGTATTGCTGAGCATTCAGTATTTTCATGGATTCTTGATAGTGTATCAACCACTATGTTATCTTTTCCCTTCTTATACTGAATGGAGTAATCAAAGCCTAAAAGCTTAGAGAGTTATTTCTGTTGGAGGCTTGTAGTCACTTTCTGTTCCATTATGTACTTAAGAGCTTCGTGGTCTGTTTTAACTATAAAATGATGCCCAAGTAGATAGGATCTCCATTTTTGGGTTGCCATGATGATGGCCAACAGCTCTTTTTCATATGTCGACATTCCCATGTGTTTCTTCCCCAAAGCTTTGCTCATGAAAGCTATTGGTTTTCCTCCTTGCATCATGACTGCTCCAACACCATTATTACACGCATCGGTTTCTATCACTATGGGTTTACTAAAATCTGGAAAAGCTAGCACTGGTGTCTTAGTAAGTATGCCTTTGAGGGTTTTGAAGGCCTCATCTGCAACAATGTTCCAGTGGAAGCTCCCCTTTTTGAGCAGATCAGTTAGTGGCTTGTAGATAATTCCATAGTGTTGGAAGAAACGCCTATAGTACCTGACAGACCAAGAAACCCCCGTAAAGCCTTTACCGTCCTTGGTATTGGCCAGTCCAATATAGCTTGTATTTTGCTTTTGTCTGCTGCAACCCCTTCGTGGCTAATAATATGCCCCAAATACTCTATTTGGCACTGTACGAATGCACATTTGCTCTTCTTAACGAACAATTCATGAGCTCGTAGCTTACCAAAAACCAAATTGAGATGTTTGATATGTTCTTCTTCACTGGCACTATATATCAATATATCATCGAAGAAAACCAAGACGAAATTCCTTAAGAATTCAGAAAATACCTCGTTCATTAGAGACTGAAATGATGCAGGTGCGTTTGTGAGACCGAACGGCATTACCAGAAATTCAAAAAGTCCTTGGTGTGTTTTGAAAGCAGATTTGTATATATCATCCTTGTGTAGCCTAATTTGGTGATACCCACTCCGGAGGTCGAACTTGGTACATACCTAGCAGCTCTTCAATGACTGGTATGGGGAATTTATTTTTCACAGTAATTTTGTCGAGACCTCTGTAATCAATAACCAGCCTCCATGTGTGATCCTTTTTTCGTACTAGTAGTACAGGAGAGGAGAAGGGGGAAGTGTTGGCCCTGATTATTCCTGCTTCTAACATTTCCCTTGTTAGTTTTTCAATCTCTTCTCTATGAGCCAAGGGGCATCTATAAGGGTGTGAGTTCACTGGCTTACTGTTTTTGATGAGGGGTATATGGTGGTCTTGGGATCTTTGAGGGGGGAGCTTGGTAGGAGCAACAAATATATCACTATAATTGTCAATAATTTGCGTGATCCCTTCAAGAATGTCTGCGTTAACATCAGCAGAATTCGTAGCTGTCTATTGAATCAGAAAATAGGCTTCTTCCTTGTGGGGTCTGAACTTGGAATAATCTAAGATAATTTGTACCTTAGCCACTTATTCTCTTTGCTGGAGGACTTTACCTTCTCCCTTCCAGTTGATTTTAATACTCTCGGTGGCGTAATCAAAAGTGACTGGACTCACCTTTGTCATCCATTGTACCCCCAGAATTATGTCATACCCTCACAAAGGAATGATATGCATTACATCTGTGAATTCATTCCCTGCCATTTCCCATTTAGCATCACCTATTAATGCATCATAATGCAGTCTGTCTCAATTTGCCACGATAACAGAGCAGGTTGAACATGGTTGTTGTTGCAGGTTTAGTTTCTTTGTCAAGTGCTGGGAAATGAAATTATGTGTAGATCCACTATCGATCAGAATATTGACGGTCTGATTCTTAATTTTGCCTTGCACCTTGAGTGTACAAGCCCCTTTAGTTCCAGACATTGCATGTAGTGAGACCTTTGCTTCTTCTGAATTATCAGCATCCGGAAATTTCTGACAGTCTTCTTCCCACACAATAGGAACATCCTCCGTATCTGCTCCCTCAATTATATTATCATCACCCATAATCATATATAATTTCTTCTTGCGACAATCATGACCAGGTTTATACTTCTGGTCGCAATGAAAACATAATCCCTTTTGTTTCTTCTCAGTAATTTCTGTTAGGGAAAGTCTTCTATACCCCTCCTGGGTTGGTTTAGATTTTGTGACATTGGTTTGGGTGCTTTCAGGGTATTGTTTCCCTCCAGGATTCCATTTTGAGAAGGTGTGTTGGGGGTTGGTTTTGGTAGGGTTTGCAGAAACCTTGTATCTTTTGTCTAGTACTGATAAGAAGTATTCCTGGCCTCTGGCCATATCTCGTGCTTGCTGCATAGTTTGAGGTTTATGGTTATAAAGATATTGTGTTATTTCCTCCTTCAAGCCACTTATAAAGTTGTCCACGTAGTGTGATTCTCTAAACACCCCTTCTTCTGCCATAACATAGTTCCTCAATTCATCAAATTGGCAAATATATTCATCTACCTTCCCCTTTTGAGTTAACTTGTTAAACTGCCCCACAATATTTTCATATCCTAACTTCGAGAATCTTCGACAAACCAGATGGGCAAATTCAGGCCAGAGTATGTTTGGCCTCTCTCTCTTAATGGTGCGAAACCAAATATCCGTTTCCCCCTCCATATACAGGGCATCACACATTACTCTGGCTCTCAAATCGTGAGTGCCATTCAACTGAAAGAACTTTTCGCACTTATTTAACCATCCTCTGGGGTCATTTTCCCCAAACTGTGGAAAATCAATCTTGGGAGTACGATAATTAGGGAAAGGGGCTTGGGGTCGGGGGGTGGGAGGTCCATGGTTATTCCATAATGGTGTTGAGGAATGATTGGTGAAACTGAGAGGGGGTACTGTAAAAGGTATGGGTTGGGTTTGTGCAGTACTGATTAGGGGTGGAGCATTTGGGTTAAGTGTTGACATCAAGGGCTGGGTTCCCAAGGGTATGGGGATGGTTTTTGTAGTGGGTTGGGTTAATTTGGTGTGGAGGAAACTTTGGAATTCAGGTAAGATATAGAGTTCTATGAGCCTTGAATTTATGTCAAGGGTTTGCTGGTTAGAAAATTTTGGGGGGCCTTCCCAGTTTACACTACGAGATCTATGCAATGTAAGGTTAAAATTTGAGTCACCAAATGTGGCAAAATTAGTAGGAGTGTGGGGAGTAATACTTACGTGAATTCCTGAGGTTTCAAGGTCTCTGTAAGTGTTTTGTATTCCTATGACTGCATCTCGTATGCTAGTGTGTAGATCCTTTTTCAGAAAGTCTGTAATCTTTTTCAGGTTCGTTTTCATCTCTATATTATCCTGGTTGAGCTGGGTGAATCCGGAATGAAGAACCGAGATTTGTTCTTGGGTGGTGAGTTGGGCGTCTTCGATAGTGCTTAATTGGGTTTCAATGGTGGTTTTGGTGGTGTCACACTTTTGTTGGCTGACTTTGTTCGTCATTGTGGTGGTTGGTGGCTGAGGATCGCTGAGCTCTGATACCAGATGTTACTATTTTTAGGGTTTTTTTGGGATTTTAAAAAGAAAGACAAGTATAGAGAAAGTAAAGCTTAAAGAAAATAATTCATATTTTCATTCCTGCTTATCTTTCAGTACAACGTTCCTATAAATACTAGTTTCCAACCTTCACTAGCCACGTGTTAGCATGATATTGGCTAAGTCCTAACTACCACTATCAGACAATATTCCAATTTAGTAAAAGATAGTCTCAACCCTATAGAATTAATTCCACCAAACGGCATCGTACTAATAACTATTCATTCTGTCTTTCCCTTCAGTGTTCCTTTCATAATATATGATGATAATGATGATGATGATATAGAATTACAGTGAAAATGCATAAAATTATTGATAGGGGAAAATGAAAATGCAGTGAAAAATTTTAATTGAAATTATAACTTTTTGGGTACAAGAAGAGACATTGATATAATACAGGAGACAATGTGCTCACCCTTGTTGTTCAAATTTCAATTGAGCTTTGCTTATCGAGAGTGACTTGAATTCAAACCCTAGAAAGAATAAGAGCTGCTCCACCTGGTTATAATGAATTGGTAAAGAATGAGATTAAAATCGGTGCTGCAACAATTTTTTAATCATTTCTTGTATCACTAATAACTTCATCTTACTAGTTATTTTTAAGTATATCCTTCTCTTTTTATGAATCCCTTAGAAATCTATTATACATATAACTACTTTAGTAAACCGCGCTTTGGAGCGATTTCTCAAATAATTTTTTGTTTTCTTATATGATTTTGATGATTTTGAAATTATGAATAATAAAAAAATATAATAAATCATGAAGTTTAAAAGGTCGTGCTCTCATTAAATATGTTTACTTAGCGAGTCGCTCTCTCATTATTCACAAATCCAATATCATAAAATTATAATATTTATTAGTCAATAATCAATGTAATTATTTTTTCTATTTAATAATATAAAAATTTAAGAAAATTATATATATATATTTATATATATGTGTGTGTGCATATATATATTTATATGAGTCGCCAACTCACCGACTCATCTTCTATTGTACATAAGTATAATAGAATGATATAACGATTTTATATTGAGAAAACATATATATATATTAGTCTTTGTAATATTGTATAGACTAAATTTAAAAGAAAAATGTTCAGAAAATATAATATAGTAATTTAAGTTTAGCAGAAAGAGGAGAAATAATATTAAAATGATATTAAAAATATTATGAGAATATTAAGATGGTAAGTTGGTTTGAAAAGAAATGAAAAGTTTTAGGAAAATATCAAGATGGTAAGTTGATTTTGAAATAAAATAGAAGTTTTAGGAGAATAATATGATGATAAGCTGATTTCAAACAACTTACTGCAAGATATTGTAGAAATTTTAGGAGAATATTTTGAATGATGATAATATATTTAGGAGAATATAAAGTAATTGTAGTTTTAATATTTATTAATTCAAAAACTTGAGAAAAAAATAGAATGAAATGATTTGAGAGACGCCACCTACACGCCTACGTCTTCTCCTTTATATAAGTGTATTGATACAACAACATATGGGTTCAATCAGTAAATTTAATCATGAATACTCTACTTAATATTCTTAAATATGCATTTCAACCATTACTACCCACTAGTATTCCTTTCAACTCCAGATTTCTCCTTATAGAATTTCAGTAATTCAGGCGCAACCTCCTTATAGAATTTCGTAACTACATTCATAAATCGTGCTTCTGAATACCCCAACAACGTACTCAATTTCCACCTCTCCGTGATTAGTCCTCTCTCCAGCAAAACCTGATGGAACAAACACCTCGGAACAACCCTCTTCTCAAAGCTATGTGTAAGACAGTGTGGCCAATTGACAATATGGGAATGATCAAAACCAGACTTGTTGAGGAGCATGTCCATAGTGGATGACTTTTATTCTTGGACACTGTCATACACCAGGGATTCTTCGAGAAAGCAACATACACATCGTCTTCAGACCAACCCCATTTCTTAAAAAAATTCACCTTCTTATCTCAAATGGATTGACTCATGCTTAACAATACATGAACCCCAAGAACAAAATTTAACTCATAGAGGATTCATACCCATTTGCTTAATCTGCATTTTTAAGGGTTTTAAGATTGACATATTTGGAGACAGATACAACATGTTTTTGAGGAAGCCCGCATGTGTTAACGAGATATGAGACCACCTTGAATAGTTCTTGGTTGTAAGAATCAGTTATAACAAATGATGATGATGATGATGATGATGATGATGATGTATAGTTGCAGCGAAAATACAAAAACTTATTGACAGGGGAAATGAAAATGCAGTGAAAATTTTTAATTGGGATGATAACTTTTTGGTTATATGAAGAGACATCGATGTAATACAGGAGACAATGTGCCTCTTTTGGCATTTCATTTAAGGCACTTTTCAACTTGGGTGATTTGCTTAAATTAGGAAATAACAACTTAAATGTGCAAAATGAGGAAGTTAGAGTGGATGTAAATGGGTGTTGGCCCCAAATGTCACTTTTTTTATTCAAATGACCCTCAATGTCACTTTACTAAAAGATGACCCCAAATGTCACTCCAAAACGGAGTTTCGGTTGAAGTTTTTGTTATTAATAAAAAAACACAGTTTCGTGTTCCGTTTTCAATTTTTTTTCAAAAAAATAATTGAAAATGCAACTTCAATTCATGTTTTAGGGGGGGAAATGCAATCTCAGGATAAGTTTTCAATATTAACTTATTTTGGATCCGCGTTTTGGTTTTTTTCGCATCCTGAGATAAACTCGGTTAGAAACTACGTTTTTATGAAAAACTCGGTTTGAAACGCCGTTTTTATATCCATAAACAAAAGACGAGACTGCGTTTTTGACCAAAATAATTTTTGAAATTGCATTTTCATCAAAAACACGGTTTGAAACCACGTTTTTAAACAAAAATACAAAACGAAACTACGTTTTTCTTTTATTTATAAAAAAAATTGTTATAGAAAAACTCAACACAAAACTGCTTTTTTCGTTTATTTTGAAAAACTTCAACCAAAACCCCGTTTTGAAGTGACATTTGGGGCCAACTTTTTAAAAAGTGACATTGAGGGTCATTTGACCCCAAATAGTGACATTTGGGGCCTTTTTTCGATGTGAATTCTCATTTCATTTTGCTTATCATATTCAAATTTTGCAATTTCTTTAGCTTAATGTCATTATGTTTGTATTGTAGTCGATAACTGAGCGGGATGAAATAACTTTAATAATTTAGGGCTTCGTAATTGTCATTTTGGGTCCGATTCTCTCTCACCCCCGAAATTTGTTTGAACTTGTACTTAATAACAAGACATATAAGTAATATTGAATGTAACTTATAAGTAATGTATCAAAACTAGTGTTCTAAAAAATTTCTGATTTAATCGATTAATCCTCTACAAGTTAATCGACTGACTCGATTTTTGAAATTTGGTTAATCCCTATAAATTTTTCTTTATTGGGGTATATATAAATATTTATTACAATTAAAATACTATATTCATTTAAATATGAGTAATTATAGAATTTATAATATAAATAATATATTTTTGTTAATAAATAACTAATATAATAATAAGAATACAATTAATAATATTTTAATATTAAAATACACCCAATTTTTACTCCTATTAATCCTCTTTTTTTAATTAATCATGAATCAGCAGCCCAACCGATTATGTCCGATTCACGATTTTTACAACACTAATCAAAATTATTAATTCATGTAATTTGTAATTTAATTTTAATTTTATTTCAAAAAATGTATAACTTATAAGTTATGATTTACCAAACATATTACTAACTTATAAGTTACTTATATTAAAAATTATCCAAACACTTAAATAACTTATAATTTACGATATTCATATTACTTACATGACACTTTTCAACTTTAAGTCATAAATCATATTTTTTCAAAAACCCCAAACGGGCCCGATATACTCACCTTTGTTGTTCAATTGAGCTTTGTTGATTTTAAGCTGTTGGTCGAGCTGAGTTACTTGATTTCAAATCGTAGAAATTACGAGAGACCATCAGGCCGGTTCGCCTCGATTTTTGGATAAAATCGAAATCGTGATTATATATTTTCGATTTCTAAAATTAAAAATCGCAACCGCCAATTTGAATTCAGTTTCAGTTTAAAAAAATTCGATTTGATTATAATTGTCTTGGTTCAGTTATAAAACCGATAAATATAAAATAAAAAATAATATTTAAACGAAATAAATGAGATTTTTTATTTTTAAAAAGGTAGACAAATGAGATTTTCTTAACTATTGTGTCCAGTTTAGTTCATTTATACTCGTCAGTAATAGCTTCTTTCTACTCTCGCGGGGTTATATCTTTGCAGATATACCCAGGTTACCATTTCACTTAAACTGCTTAAACACTGTTTATATTTTGTAGACTTGTTGAGCAATTTTTGGCTCACCCCTTTTTGTTGCTATTCACCTTATTGTTTTCAGTTAAGAAGGAATACGAAACCCATCAGGACTCGAGTGGTAAAGAAGCGGGTCAAGCCTCGGGATTCTCTCATACCCAAGGTGTTGATCCCAATCCAGGAAGAAAACTTTGAGTTTCCCGAAAAGGTGGATTGTAGATAGTTAGTGTGTGTGTTTGAATAAAAGATGAAATTAGTTTAAAACTGCTTAGACAATGGTTTGTAATAAAGAGAGTTTGTAAGATTTTGAATTTGGTTTGTAATAAAGTAGTTAGTGGTTCTTGTTTTCATACTTCAACCTAAAAAGATCCAGGTTAGTGTTAAAGGGGTTTAGATTCATTTCTTTATTATTTGTTAATCGGATTTTACAGGTTTGGTGATTAGCTAGTAACCCCCAGACTTATATCCCGGGTCTGGAGGGCGTTACAGTTTTGGCATCAGAGTTGTAGGTTTGGTCCCTGAAAACAAGAACATTAGGGTTAAGATAAGATAGGAAGATCACATAGGATAGGAATAGTCAAATAGGAAGAATAGTGTTAGGAATTAGATAAGATTAGGATAGGAAGGTATTATTTCTAGGAATAATTTAGTGACCTTTTTTCTTTCTTTGGTATATTATCAGATGGCGTCGTCAGGTTATTCGGCTTCTTCTGAGAGGACAGTGACTGGTCTACTCGCACCAGTTGTGCCACCAGTATCTGAGTTCATATTTCCTCCTCTTCCACCTCCACCACCATTTCCACAGGAGCCAGTACCTCCAGTACAGGGGATAGTCCATGACCCTATAGAGATGTTTGATCCATTGGAGTTCTTTGAGTCGATGATCCCTTTATCGGTAGAACATCAGTTTATACCGGGGATTGAGCCGGAGCTTCCACCACCACCAGTGTTGCCTCCTATACCAGTACATGCCCCAGAGCCACACATATTTCAGATGATCCCAGTTGAGGGGATGGGCGAGCATGATGTGAATTTACAGTTGGGGTTACCACAGCAGGGTGCAGGGATGCCGAGGGTTCCGTCACAGGAGTGAGTGGGTCAGGTTGCACAGCCATATATGGTACCACACCATGAGTACAGGGTTATAAGAGATGATGTGGAGTATTAGAGAGCTCAGTGCAGGGAGATTATGCATTTATTTGATCAGAGAGACCGAGGACCGTTAGCTGCCTTACAGCCAGATTACATGATGAGGCAGAGGTTACAGTCTGCTTTGATGAGTGCTACCTAGGAGTTGGATAATTTGACACACGAGGGGCCGCCTTCTTTTGCGGAGTTCTACAGGATATTTCGTTTGGCGCAGAATTTGGTTTAGATACTTAGGGATGAGCTTAGGCGTATTCCGCCGGGGTTCTGAGATGTTGACTTCAGAGGACAGATGTATATAGATGCAGCCTAGTATGACATAGTGAGTAGTGTGTATGTGTGTAGTAGTAGTTTGACTTGTAGTAGTAGTTTGACTGGTAGTAGTTAGTTTGACTTGTAGCCGCAGTTATGACCAGCAGAGCGAGACTTTTTGTACCAAACACTTACACCTGAGGCTGGTGTCATATATAAAATAAACTTTTTCAAATTTCTTTTATGTAAATTTCAGTTTTTACAGTTTTACAGCATTTACTTTTACCTTATTATTTTACAGCTTTTCATATATTAAATTCTATTGGAAAAAAGACAAACATTTCATTTAACTATTTACATTTTTTGTTTTTATATTAAGCAAACTGTTTTCTTTCTTCGAACCATTATCTAAATTTTGTTAATACATGATAAATTGTTTTCTTATCTACTGTCAATTATTTATTAAACTGTTAAAGAGACATCACTTGTTTTATTATCAGCAAATGGCACCAAAGAGAAAGACTAGGATTGAGACTTCCAACAGCAATTCCGAAGAACAGACCAATGATACCATGAACCAAATGTTCCATCTGATGCAACAACAGATGGTAATAATACAATAACAGATGCAGCAACAGCAGCAGCAGATTCAACAGCAAATGTTACAACAGCCACCTCGCCCTGAGCCTCAGATACCACCAGCTATACCTATTGTTACTTTCAAAAAGTTTCAGTCGGCTAAACCTCTAGAATTTGAGGGATCTACTGATCCTATTAAGGCTACCACTTAGTTGAAAGAAATAGAGAAAGCATTTGCGCTAGTGAAGGTAGGTGAAGACCAGAAGACTGATTTTACTAGTTACTTGTTGAACAAAGAAGCAAATTATTGGTGGGAATCTAAAAAGGCTTTAGAGGGTGAAGATGTTATTGCATGGGATAGGTTTAAACAACTGTTCTTAGAGAAACATTTTTCTCGCTATGTGAGAAATCAAATGCAGATTAAGTTTTTGGAACTAAAGCAGGGAAGTATGTCCGTGACAGAGTATGAAGCCAAATTTACTGAATTGGCTAGGTTCGTTCCAGAACAAGTTGATATTGAAGAAAAATGAGTCCAAAGGTTTCAAGAAGGGTTACGACCGTGGATCCGTGGGCAAGTTACAGTTTTTGAGTTAACGACGTATACCGCCGTAGTCCATAAAGCCTTGATTATTGAAGGGGTAAGCGAAAGATCTCAAAAGGATAGAGAACAGGGAAGTTTCCAAGACCGATCCAGCAGGAAGCCGGGATTTCAAGCCCGGACAAATTCGAATTTTAAAAGAATAGGACAAGATATCCAGAAGACAAATAATCGTTTCCAAGCCCCCAGTCAGCAGGGAATTGTCAGAGTCTCAGTGTCGTACTGCAGAACTTGTGGACGAAAACACACCGGCGTATGTATCAAAGCGGATGTGACATGTTTCAAATGTAAGCAGAAAGGGCACTATTCTAATGAATGTCCAACATGAAAAATAGCAGAAATTACTTGCTTCCAGTGTGGAAAGAAAGGGCATATCGCTATGCATTGTAAAGGACCAGCAATGGCAGCCAGTATTCCGAAAGTGTTGGCATTACCTCCTCCACCGCCGCCTAATCAACCCAGAGCAAGAACTTTCAACATGACAATGAAAGAAGCAATACAAGGCCCTGGTGTAATTGCATGTATGCTTTTGGTGAATTTCGTAGATTCAAAAGTATTAATTGATTTTGGAGCTACCCGTTCATTTATTTCTGAAGAATTCCTTGATAAGTTACATTGCGAAATTGAATGGTTGGGCGAGACGTTAATTATAAAATTAACAAATGACGACCAAGTTCCAGTAGATTAAGTATGTCCTGCGTGCGATATAAAAATAGTCGGACATCATTTCTCCGTATACTTGATTCCTTTTAAGTTAGGAGAATTTGATGTCATTTTGGGAATGGATTGGTTAGCTTGTCATAATGCTCAGATCGATTGTGCGAACAAGAAGTCAAATTGTGAACTGCGGAAAATGCAACGATAATGTTCAAAGACGAAAAACAGCGAAAGAAATTTTTTACAGTGATGCAGACCAAAAGATTGATTCGACAGGGATGTGAGATGTATATAGCTTACGTGTTAGATACTGTGAAGAGAAGTCCCAAAATAGAAGACATTCCAGTTGTATATGAATTTCCTGACGTCTTTCCAGACGAGCTTCCAGGGTTAGCGCCAGATCGAGAAATTGAGTTTACGATTGATTTAGCGTCAGGTACAGATGTAGTTTCGAAAGCTCCATATCAAATGGCTCCAATCGAGATGAAGGAATTGTCAACATAATTGCAAGATCTTCTAGGCCGAGTCACCATAAGACCCAGCGTATCTCCGTGGGATGCACCGGTATTGTTCGTGAAGAAGAAAGATGGCAGTATGCGATTATGCATTGACAATCGGGAATTGAATAAGCTCACTATCAAGAATAAGTATCATTTATCGAGAATTGATGATTTGTTCGATCAAGTAAAAGGAGCCGCATGGTTTTCGAAAATAGATTTGCGATCGGGCTATCATCAATTAAAGATTAAAGCTGAAGATATTCTCAAGACTGTATTCCATACTAGATATGGACATTACGAGTTTCTTGTAATGTCATTTAGTTTGACCAATGTGCCAGCATCATTCATGGATCTTATGAACAGGGTATTCAAAAGGTATCTGGATAAATTCGTGATTGTATTCATTGATGACATCTTGATTTATTCAAGGACGGAAAAAGAGCATGCTGAGCACTTGAGGATTGCTTTGGAAATTCTGAGGAAAGAGCAACTATACGCGAAATTCTCAAAATGTGAATTTTAGTTGAAGGAAGTACAATTTCTAGGACACATCATCAGTAGAGAAGGCATTCAAGTCAATCCAGCGAAGATTGAAGCTGTGTTGAGTTGGGAAAGGCTAAAGACACGGACAGATGTTCGAAGTTTCTTGGAATTGGCAGGATACTATAGAAGATTTGTCAAAGATTTTGCGAAAATAGCAACGCCGTTGACCAAGTTAACTCGAAAAAGTGAAAAGTTCGTATGGGATGACAAATATGAAGGAAGTTTCCAAGAGCTGAAGAATCGGTTTGTAACCGCACCGGTACTCGTATTGCCAGACGAGCATGGAAATTTTGTCATTTACAGTGATCCTTCATACCACAGATTAGGATGTGTACTGATGCAAAATGGTAACGTCATTGCATATGCTTCGAGACAGCTAAGACCTCACGAAAAAAATATCCTACGCATGACTTGGAATTAGCAGCGATCGTATTTGCATTGAAACTTTGGAGACACTATCTCTACAGTGAAAAATGTGAAATCAAAACGGATCATAAAAGTCTGAAGTACATCTTTACGCAGAAGGAATTGAACATGAGACAACGCCGATGGCTGGAATTGATTAAAGATTACGATGTTACGATCAGTTATCATCCAGGGAAAGCAAATGTTGTGGCAGATGCGCTAAGCCAGAAAGAAAGATTAAATTTGTTAACTTTATGCGAAGAATTAGCCAAGGAATTTGACAAGTTGGAAATCGAAATTCGTGTTCCTAATGAATCTACTGAAGCTATCTACGCTATAACTTTTCAACCGGAATTACTAGAGAAGATTCACCGCTGTCAAGAAGAAGTGATGAGTCAAGATGATGACTTAACGGGAGAAGAAATCACAACTCAGAAGGATAATAAAGGAATCCTACGCTTTGCATCAAGAATCTGGATCCCTAACGTGGCAGAACTGAAAGAAGAAATATTGCGAGAAGCGCACAGTTCGAAGTATTCCATTCTTCCAGGAAATACAAAAATGTACCGTGATCTGAATAAAAACTTTTGGTGGCCAAATATGAAGAAGGAAATAGCAGAATGGGTAAATAAATGCTACACATGCCAGCGAATTAAAGCGGAACATCAACGTCCGAGCAGATTACTGCAACCATTGGATATTCCAGAATGGAAATGGTAACATCTAGCGATGGATTTTGTGGTAGGACTTCCAAGGACTTAAGCAAATTATGATGCGATATGGGTAATCATTGACAGACTAACAAAGTCGGCACATTTATTACCGATCAATGAAAGATTATCGCTTGACAAGCTAGTGCACTGATATCTCAAGGAAATTGTGATGCGATATGGAGTTCCAATATCTATCATGTCTGATCGAGATCTCCGCTTCAATTCAATATTTTGGAGACAATTTCAAGAATGCCTTGGAACTAAATTAAACATGAGTACCGATTATCATCTGCAAACCGATGGGCAAAGTGAAAGAACTATCCAAACAATTGAAGACATGCTATGAGTTTGTGCGATTGATTTTGAAGGCAATTAGGATGAGCGTTTACCTTTGGTTGAATTTTCTTACAACAACAACTATCACGCAAGCATTGGAAACCCACCGTACGAAGCGTTATATGGAAGAAAATGCGGATCATCAATATATTGGGATGAAGTTGGAGAACGCAAGGTTTTGGGTCCAGAACTAATTCAACAGACTAAAGAAAAGATAGAACTTATTCGAAAATGATTGGATACAGCACAAAACAGGCAATGCAAATATGCAGATCAAGCAAGGAAGGATATGGACTACCAGGAAGGAGAGCATGTCTTACACAAGGATCGGGAATCGCGAACTCCCATTGCACCACTGCTGACCTCCTTAAGGATGGCTCCAGTGTTTTCTGCAGGTACATCTTCTCAACCTCGGAGCTATGAGCGGAGTGTATCCGTGAGGATGAGTGACACACCAATCCCTAAACCGAGTGAAAGAGTATTGAGTGATATACTGAAAGAAGCCCGTGAGACACCTACCTCCCAAACAACACCTATAGACCTGTCACAGTATGTCACAAAATCTTACATTGAAGAGCAGTTAACGTGTTGTGCATATGTTGTGTACTTGATGATTTCATAAATAAAACATCTAAGTAGATTTTACTTAGTGAAATTATGTAGCACTCGACGGATAAGAATTATAGTCCCGACGGATAACTCATTATAGTCCTGACGGATAATTAACTTATTATCCATCGAGTGAGTAGCTTATGTAATAATAAGTTTGTAGCACAGTTATGTATGCACCTTTGTATAAAATCTGTAGTAGCATATAAGTCATGTTGACTTTAACTAGATATGCAGAATAGGTTGATTAATTGTACATAAATGATGTCTTGTAATTCTGCATAAGTGATATAGAGTCAAGTGTCAAAATAGCTACCGACGGATGATTAACAAAGCCATCGACAGATGATCAAATAACTATCAACGGATGTTTAATATAGCAGTCGACGGATGATCAATTAAATCATCAACGGATGTTCTGAAAGTCGACGGATGATCATATGAAGAATTCAAACAGCAGTTGAACAGTGAAAGCTGACACATAGCCGTTGAGATGTATACAAACACACTGTGGAAGCCCATTAACTGGGTAATAGAGGACGAAAAGCAGCAAAGCTTAAGACTGTTAGATTTTATATTTGTTCAGTCTTTTTGACTTTGTAATCTTGGTATTATATAAACCAAGAGAGTAGCAAATAAAAAAAGAATTGAGATAGCTGAGAAACACAAAAACAGAGAAATCTTTGTAAGCAGAATCTTTAGCATTTCCTGTATTCTCAGTAGTTCCATTTGTAAGAAGCTGTGAGCATTTCTGCACACAGAGTCCTCTCGATATAATATATATATCTCTGGTGGAATTGTTTAAATCCACCAGAAAGTTTTTAAAGACTCTTGTTTTTAATTACTTATGTCTTGATTCAATTAAGTTCACATTCCGCATTATGCTAATCAAAACAAATATATCTATAATCGAGTTGAACATTTTTATTTCAAGAAAAAGGTTCAAGAATTCCATTCAACCCCCCTTCTGTAATTCTTGCTATATTGTTAAGGGACTAACAATTGGTATCAGAGCAAGCTCTTAATCTACAAAGAGTTTAAAGATCAAAACAATTCAGCAAGATGAACAAGAAAGATGTTGGAGTCAAGATTCCTTTTCTTGATAAAGATAATTACCATCATTGAAAGGTAAAGATGCATCTTCATATGCTTTCTCAAGATGAGGCTTATGTGGACTGCATAAAAAGAGGCCCTCATGTTCCAATGAGAGCTGCAACAGGAAACGAGCCATCTGTTCCAAAGCCAAGGCATGAATGGTCTGATCCGGACATAGTCAGAAAAGATAAAAAGGCCATGAACATTCTGTTCAATGGCGTTGATGCAGATATGTTTGATAACATTATCAACTGCAAAACTGCCAAGGAAGTTTGGGACACAATACAGATAATTTGTGATGGCACTGAGCAAGTAAGAGAAAATAAAATACAGCTCCTGATTCAGCAATATGAGCATTTTCACAATGAAGAAAGTGAGTCACTCACTGACATTTTTAGTAGATTCCAAAAACTACTAAATGCTCTTAAGTTGCATGGAAGAGTCTATCAGACTAAAGAATCCAATCTGAAATTTCTAAGATCTCTTCCAAAGGAATGGAAACCAATGACAGTCTCATTGAGAAACTCACAAGATTATAAGGAGTTTACTTTGGATAGACTGTATGGCATTCTGAACACCTATGAGCTTGAGATAGAGCAGGATGAAAGAATGGAGAGAGGAAAGAAGAAAGGAGGATCCATTACACCAGCTGCTGATCTGGAAAAGGAGAAGGAAGTGAAGATGGAAGCTGTAGAATCAACTTCAAAGGTCTGTGAGAATAAGGGTAAGGGGCTAGCTGCAGAAAGTAAAGATTCACTGAACCAAGATGACATGGAGGACATTGATGAGCACCTAACATTTCTTTCAAGAAGATTTGCCAAGCTCAAGTTCAAGAAGAACTTTGGAGCAGCCAAGCAAAATAGAAACATGGTGGATAACTCAAAATTTAAATGTTTCAAATGTGGCTTGGCAGGGCATTTTGCAAATGAGTGTAGAAAGTCAGATTCCAGTAAGAAAAGGTTTGAGTCTGTGGATTATAAATAAAAATAATTTGATCTACTCAAACAAAAGGAAAGGGCTTTTATTACACAAGAGAATGACTGGGCAGCTGATGGTTTGGATGGAGATGAAGATGTCAGCTATGTCAATCTAGCCCTAATGGCCAGGTCTGATGAAACAGAGACAAGTTCCTCAAGCAATCAGGTAATCACTACAAATCTTGCACATTTATCTAAAGCTGAGTGTAATGATGCAATAAATGACATGTCTACAGAATTGTATCATTTGCGTGTTACACTTAAGTCTCTCACTAAAGAAAATGCTAAAATCAAAGAAAACAACTTATTTTTAAGTGAGAGGAATAATGTGCTTGAGTCTCAGTTTGTTGAGTTTGAGAAACTAAAAATTGAGTGTAAGATTGCCAAGGAGGAATTAACCGAGTCCTTGAAAAAGGAAGAAATTTTGAAGAAGCAGCTTGAGCGTGAACAAGAGGTGATTAAAGCATGGAAAACATCCAGGGATGTTCATGCTCAAATCACCAAAGTTCAAGGAATTGAGTCTTTTTGTGATGAAGCCTGGAAAAAGAATAAAGAGAAACTAGAACCTATTTTGGTAGATGGGTTGCTGACAGATGTAGATTCGACGGATGATGAGGACTATCCGTCGGATAACAAAAAGTGTTATCCATCGAATGATAAAAATCCTCATTCGTCGGCTGTAAGCAAACCCATTAGCAAAGCCAAATTAATCAAGCTAAATGATAAGTATGGGTCTGTTTCCAAGAACTTTGTTTTAGGAGAGTCGAGTCAAACTAAGAAAGGGAAAAAGGGTAATGTTGGTCACATGACTGTTAAACAGCTAAGTGACAGACTTGAGAAAATAGAGGTAAAAATAGATACTAAAAAGAAAAATAATAGGAATGGTAAAGTAGGGATTAACAAACACAATAACTACACACCTGATAAATATGCCCCTAGAAAAATCTGTGTCAAGTGTGGTAGTGTAAATCATTTATCTGTTAATTGCAAATCTGCCATGCCTACTCCCATGTCTGTTCAGCCTCAATTTCCTAACATGAATGCCATGCCTATTAATGCTATGCCTACACAAAACATGAATGCACAGTTTGCTAATATGTCATTTGCACCTAATCCATATTATGCTGCATACAATATGCCTCAAATGCCATTTAGCATGCCTTACTGGAATAACATGTTTGCACCAAGCATGTCATTTCCTGTTAGCCACAATATGCATGATAATTCTGTTGCATTAAATGGTTTCAAAGGCCCAACCCAAATGACTAAGGAAGAATCTGAAATTCCTAAGTCAAATGAGTTAAGACCTAAGAAACAGAAGAAGAAACCTAACAAGGCAGGACCCAAGGAAACTTGAGTACCAAAATCAACTTGACTTGATTTTGATGTGTGCAGGGAAACAGAAAGAATCTTTGGTACTTGGATAGTGGCTGTTCAAGACACATGACTGGTGATTCTACCCTGCTCACAGAGTTAAGGAGAGAGCTGGCCCAAGTATTACTTTTGGAGATGATAGCAAAGGTTATACTGTGGGATATGGCTTGATTTCAAAGGACAATGTCATCATTGAAGAGGTTGCCTTAGTGGATGGTCTCAAACACAATCTGTTGAGTATCAGCCAGCTTTGTGACAAAGGCAACTCAGTAACCTTCAACAAAGAAGCCTGTGTTGTGACTAACAATCAAAACAACAAAGTGGTTCTCACTGGTGTGAGAAGAGGAAATGTGTACCTAGCTGACTTCAACTCAACTAAAGCAGAATATGTAACTTGTCTTCTCAGTAAAGCAAGTCAAGATGAAAGTTGGCTATGGCACAAGAAGCTATCCCATTTAAACTTCAAGACCATGAATGAGTTGGTAAAGAAAGAACTAGTAAGAGGCAATCCTCTAGTGGAGTTTACAAAGGATGGACTGTGTGATGCCTGCCAAAAAGGGAAGCAGATCAAAGTATCATTCAGGAAGAAACTTGATTCAGCAATTGAAGAGCCTCTGCAACTGCTTCACATGGATTTGTTTGGACCAGTCAATGTATTGTCAATTTCAAAGAAAAGATTTTGCCTAGTAATTGTAGATGATTTCTCAAAGTTCTCTTGGACATATTTCCTAAAGTCTAAAGATGAGGCTAGTGAAATCATCATCAATCACATAAGGCAAGTTAACAATCATCCTGATTTCAAAGTTAGAAGAATCAGGAGTGACAATGGAACTGAGTTCAAGAACTATGTCATGAGAGCATTTTGTGAGGAAAATGGGATCTTGCATGAGTTTTCAGCAGCAAGGACTCCATAACAGAATAGAGTAGTGGAAAGAAAGAACAGATCTCTTATTGAAGCTGCAAGGACAATGCTTGAAGAATCAAAATTACCTACATATTTCTGGGCTGAAGTTGTAAACACTGCATGCTACACTCAGAACATCTCTCTGATTAATCAAGCAAGATGCATGACTCCTTATCAATTGTTCAAGAACAAGAAGCCAACTCTAAACTTTCTTCATGTCTTTGGCTGTAAATGCTATATTCTGAGAAATCAAACTGATCAAAATGGGAAGTTTGATGCTAAAGCAGATGAAGGAATTTTTGTTGGATATGCTGTTGGTAAAGCATATAGAGTCTACAATCTAAAAACCAATATTGTTGTGGAATCTATACATGTTGTGTTTGATGATAAAAAGATTGAAGGACTGAAAGATGGAGATTACCATGAGAGCCTCAAATTCGAAAATGTTGAGATGGTTAGTGATGGAAGTGATGATGAGAGTGATCAGGAAACAGTGTCTAAGGATAATGCAGACAAATCTACCACCAATGAAGCACAAAACTCTACATCCGTCGAGTTACAAAATGCTTCATCCGTCGAAAGGTAATCTGTGTTATCCGTCGGTAGACAACCTGCCTCATCCGTTGGTACTCAAAATTCACCATCCGTCGGGTTATCAAAAGGAGCAGGAAGTCAAGGCAGATCACCCATAGAAAGTACCTCTTTCTCAAATCAAAGATCCACAAACTCAGGGGGAGTTTCTAGCAATCAAAACTCAATCACACATCAAGACAACTTTGAGGTCTCTTCATCTAGTGCTAATCTACCTCAACCAAGGAAATGGACAAAAGATCACCCCTTTAAACTGATTATTGGTGATGTTTCTTCTAGAGTTCAAACAAGAAGAGCAACTCAGAAAGAATATCTATACAGCAGCTTTCTGTCAAAGGAAGAACCAAAGAAGGTAGAAGAAGCGTTGTTAGATCCTGATTGGATTTTAGCTATGCAGGAGGAGCTAAACCAATTTGAAAGGAATAAAGTTTGGAAGCTGGTACCCAAGCCTAAAGGAAAGAATCCAATAGACACCAAATGGGTATTCAGAAACAAGATGGATGAAAATGGTATAGTAGTAAGGAACAAAGCCAGATTGGTTGCTAAAGGCTATTGCCAGCAAGAAGGAATATATTTTGATGAAACTTGTGCTCCTGTTGCAAGACTTGAAGCCATCAGAATCTTCTTAGCCTATGCAGCCAATGCCAATTTCAAGGTCTATCAAATGGATGTCAAAAGTGCCTTTCTGAATGGAGATTTGGAGGAAGAAGTGTATGTAGTCAACCTCCTGGCTTTGAAGATCCAAATTTTCCAGAGTATGTCTATTATCTACTGAAAGCACTTTATGGACTGAAGCAAGCACCTAGAACCTGGTATGACACTTTATCAAAGTTACTTTTGGAAAATCACTTTACAAGAGGTACTGTAGATAAAACTTTATTTTTCAGAAATGTTAATGGCTCTAGCATACTTGTTCACATTTATGTAGATGATATTATTTTTGGCTCTACAGATGAGAAACTTTGTAAAAAGTTTGCCAAACTGATGCAGAGTAAGTATGAAATGAGTATGATGGGAGAACTAACTTACTTTCTTGGTTTACAAGTTAAGCAAGTTAGTGATGGAATATTCATTAGTCAAACTAAATATATTTTTGATCTTTTAAAGAAGTTTGATCTAATGGATTGCACATCTGCAAAAACTCCCATGGCCACTGCAACTAAGCTTGAATTAAACACTACTGAAAAGTCTGTGGATATTTCAAGCTATAGAGGCATGGTTGGCTCACTTCTGTACTTAACAGCTAGTAGGCTAGATATAATGTTTGCTACATGTGTATGTGCTAGATTTCAGGCTGATCCTAGAGAATCTCACTTGATAGCTATTAAGAGAATTTTTAGATATCTCAAGGGAACACCAAAACTTGGCATTTGGTACCATAGAGATTCTGGTTTTGATCTAACTGGTTATTCAGATGCAGATTATGCAGGGTGCAGAATTGATAGAAAGAGCACAACAGGAACCTGTCAATTTTTAGGAGAAAAGCTTGTGTACTGGTTCAGTAAAAAGCAAAATTCAGTTTCTACTTCTACAGCTGAAGCTGAATATATTGTTGCTGGCAGTTGCTGTGCACAGATTTTATGGATGAAAAATCAATTGCTAGACTATGGTTTGCAAGTTGAAAGGATTCTTATTTTCTGTGATAACATAAGTGCAATTGCCATCACTGAAAATCCAGTGCAACATTCAAGGACAAAGCACATAGACATCAAGTACCATTTTATAAGGGAACATGTAATGAATGGTATTGTAGAATTACATTTTGTTCCAATTGAGAAGCAACTTACAGATATCTTTACCAAGCCACTGGATGAATCCACCTTTTCTAGGTTGGTAAGTGAGTTAGATATGCTTAATTACTCTTGAATTTATCTGAGTTATTTTGCAAGTTGAAAAGTAGCCAGAAATTTAGCTGATTTTTAATAATGGATGAAATTTTGGGTAAGTCAAAATTTGCATCTCGACGGGTGACCATTATCCATCGAGTTGAGTCATTCGTCGATATACTATTTGCAAATAAAAATCAATTACTTTTCTGGAACCTTTTAAAACTCGACGGAGAACAGTTTATTCTCATCCGTCGAAGTGTCTAAATCTTAACCGTTAATTCCCTGAACATTATCCATCGAGTATACTTACAGTTTGTAAGTATTACACGACGGATAATGGGTGGAATTTTTACAGTTTATTTTTAAACGGCTATTTTAGGCAATTTCTATTGGGTAATTTACTTTTCTTTATTATTTTCATCCGTTGTTTTTGAGATAGTATTAAAGCTTATTTCATTCCAATTATTTTCTTTTATCATTCTCAAATTCAACTGCTTTTTTTTATTCTCTCTCAAGCAAATATCCTCTTTCTCTTCAAGGTTTCACTCTCTAACAATGGCACTTGTAGTAAAGATTATGTCTCAGACTGAGTTCATTTATGAGAAGAACAACTTCACTGCTTTGGTCAATAAGGGTATTCAGCAATCAGAAGACTATCACAAGATGATGGACTTCGTGAAGAACTGCAAGTTAAGTTATGCCATGCTTGAATCACCCACAATTTTCTGTGAATTTGTTGAAGAGATGTGGACCTCTGCAATCTACAACTCTACTGACAAAACCATCACTCTAACTATCAAAGGTAATGAGTTCTGTATCAATAGTGATGTGATAAAAGCATGTTTCAAAATTCCTGATGATAATGTAACTTCACCACACACTGACACTGATATTATCAATATGCTTAATTCCATGCATTATGCACTTCCTACTACTAAGCTAAGTGATATTAGAAGATTAGGTCTTAGAAAGGAATGGAGTTTCATGTGTGATGTTGTGACTAAAGTTTTCTCTGGAAAAATCAGTAATTTTGATTCTGTGAACATTTCCATGCTTAACATGCTATACATGCTAGTTACAGATAAATTTTACAATTTCAGTGACCTTGTCTTGTATGAGTTAGGTTTTAAACTAGGTGAGTTAGCCAAAAGGGGGAAGAATGTATATTATGCTAGATTTTTCATGATATTGGCTAACCATCTTTGTCAAGAGATTGTACTTGAGAACCCAAACAACAAATTAGCTTGTTGGGTTCAAGAGAGAAGAATTATTGCAGATTTGAACAGAGCCAACCATCATAGGGATGTGCCAATGTTCTACTTTCCTGTAATACAGACACCTCAGGTAAGTGAGGTAAGTTCATCCATACCCTCAACTATTCCAATCTCCTCAATTTCTTTGAGTTCAGGAGTAGCTATGGCAACTGTGACAATGACCAAACAGTTGCCTACCAAAGCTGCCAAAACAACTGTAATTTCCAAATCCAAGTCAAAGAAAACCCCCTCTGGTATCTCTCAAAAGGTACCAGTTGAAAAATCTACCAAACCCAAAGAGGGGAGTGTGAAGGAGGGTCAGTTAGGTGAGGGAAGGGGTGAACATCAAAGAAACCCCAAGGATAAGGTTGGAGAGTTGAGTGAATCCCAGCTTAGTCACACTACAGTTTCCCAACAAACTACAGTGCTTAAAAAGGACAAAAGCTCACTTCTAGCTGCATCCTCCCAAAAGGATGTGGCTATTGAACAAAGTTCTCAGCCAAGAGCACATGCCAAAAGGGTTAGGGACACAAGCTCACCCCAAACTTACACAAGAAAGAAGAAATCCAAAACAACTGGGGATGCACAGGGCACACACACAGTGCAAACTGGTGCTAAAGACACAGTCCCTGCACTTTTTCAAATTCAGATTGATGTGACTCCAATAAATGTGGAGTCACAGCCAAAATTTCTTATAATAGAAGCCTCTGAAACACCATACTCACCAACAAACTCTCTGGAAGTGGACATGATAAACACTTCAATTCCCGATTCCCCTTCTTTAACTCTTTT
The DNA here is from genome assembly GCF_009905375.1 of Apium graveolens. Lineage (NCBI taxonomy): Eukaryota > Viridiplantae > Streptophyta > Magnoliopsida > Apiales > Apiaceae > Apium > Apium graveolens. The sequence goes on from NC_133657.1 coordinate 179,339,052, forward strand.
GGGGAAGCCAAAATCTAGTGCAAGTGAGCATCATCTTTTAGATGATTTGTTGGCTCACTTGCCAATTCTTTCAGATACTATTATGACATATGTGCCTCAAATAACTTCAATCAACACAGAGTCAACAATAGTTTCTCTTCCCACCTCATTCATTTCTACTCTCTCGATGGATATTGCTCATCCGTCGAGTAGTGATTGTATCCCGACGGATAAGCTTAACAGCAGTTATCCGTCGGATAGCTTTACCACTCACCCGATGGATATCACTTATCCGTCGAGTGTCTATGCACAACTTTAAACTTCAATTATTTCCAGTGCAGAAGATTTAGTGGTAATACAGTCACTCTTAGGACTGAGAGAGGACAGTGCATTAGATCGAGAGGCTGGGTTGCTCTCAGGCAAAAGGAGAGGAAAAGAGTGAATCTCAGCAATCCATTTATTCAGGATTGGCAAAAGTGATTGAGAGGAGTCCCACCTTAGTAGGTGAAGGTGAGGGTGTGAGGGTGGGGAGCCAGGGTGAGACCCTGATACAATAAAAGAGAGATTATAAGAGAAAGGTAGGTATAGGAGAAATAAGGGTGGATCCAGCCATTGCTAGTGAGTCAATGATTGTGGATGATGCTGAAAAGGAAAGACAATTTCAGCAACATTATAGAGCTGAAATTGATAACATTTCCTTGGATGCTGACACTTTTACTCATCCTGTGTCAGCCTATCAATTGTTGGCTGCTCAGGGCAATGTGGAGGCAGAACAGACCTTGAATCTAGTACACACCTCAGAATCTCTTCAAAGAGATAAAGCTGCTGTCAATAGGATGCCTTCTCAAGCTGGTGAGTCATCTGAAGAATTTGGAGTAAATTCTAATGATGATGACTCTGTTTTTTTGGATGGAAGCATGAACTTAGAGGGAGATGAAGGCCCAAGTTCTGTTTTAAATTTACCTGGATGGGCATGGACAAAGGAATTTACACCAGGACAATTTGACGTGTCTTTGGTCAAGCAAGTGATGGCTATTCAAAAGGCCCTTCAGGAAACTTCAGATGCTGGTACCAAGGCTATTCTTCAAGCTCACCTAGACTCTCTACATCTCATGAAGATCCAACACTTAAGATAGAATATGAGTGTGGATGAACTAAAAAGAGATATAGCTGACTTGAAGACATACAATTCTGAGAAGCTGGATTTAGTAATGCCATATGGTACCATGCAAGATCTACTACTAAGATTGAGGAGAGAATCAGATTCTGAAAAGAAGTTAGCCAAGCTGGAAAACAGAGTTCAAGTTATTGAGAATTCAGTGGCTATCCTTCTTCAAAATCAACAGACTCAGACAAATCTTCTCCTGCAACTGGCTAAAGCACAAGGCCTAACTCCTCAACTTGATGATAACAAAAAGGGGGAGAGAGAATCAAGTAAGGGGGAGAAAGGACCAACTGAGGGGGAGAAACTTCAAGTACAAATCAGCAAAGTAATTGTACCTTCAATTACAGTCTCCAAGCCAACAGTTGCAGATGGTATAGATCTAATTAAAGCAGCAACAGCAAATTTGAAAGTTGCTGAAAAAGGAAAGTTGAGTTTGATCAACTGGAATAAGATTGATGAGGAGATACATAAAAAATTTGAACTAGTCAAGGAGCCAGTTCAGTCAACCATCCATCACTCTCATATCAAGCCAATCAGTGTGAATGAGATGAGCATGAACTATCTGGAAAAAGGACAATCTTCCTGCATCAAGTCTACAAAGGCTGAAACAATTCTTAAACCAAGGGCAAATTATCCGAAATCATCTTGGAAGAACCCTATGGACATTGTGTATGAGACACCCAAGCCTGATGAAAAGAAGCTTCTGTCAAGATCTATTATCTTCTATAAAGATCCAGCTGATTCAGCTTCAAAAAGGAGAATTGCTAAGATATTCAGAAATGGAAAGGAAATTTGTGTGGTGGCTGGACATCCATAATTTGCTCAAGCAAAGAAAGAAGAAAAAGCCAGATTAAAGCAGGAAAAGAGGCAAGCTGCTCTAGATACAAAGAAGTCTAAACAAAAGAAAGAACAGATTGCTATCTTGGCCAAGCTTCAGGCTGTGAATTCTTCTCAACAAATTCCCTCTCAACCTTCTGAAGATGCTGAATCAAAGAAGAAGATTGAAGAACAGAAGAAATCCCCAAGAAAGAAAGAATTGGCTAGAAGAACAAAAAGGAAACTGGATGTTGTTGACAAGGAATTGGAAGATCAATTTCCTAAGGAATCCACTCAAGCTACAACTCAAGCATCAAAGCCCTCTGTGGTATTTGAAGACATAAGGGTGGTGGATCCCTACAGGAACATACATGGTGAACCTATTGTGCCAAAGGATGAGCCAATAGAGTGGGATAAAATACCAATTCCTGACTTCAGCTTACCAATCCTTAGCAAGCCAAAAAGGACAAAGTCAAGGGCAGTCAAGAAAGTGAAGGTGTCACCTCTCAAGTCCAAATCAGTAGTTAAAGCTCAACCCAAAGCCAACAGGGGAGACTACTTGTACTTGTGTGACATCAAAGAATTTTCAGATCTAAATCTTTATCTGGATGAACTGGATGAAGTAAGGGCAATTGATGCATACAGAAACCTACCTGAAAGGTTGGTGTTCAAGTACAAAGGAGGAAGGAAGATTCAGTGGCCACTTCACAGGATTCTTCAAGAAAGCCAAGCTGTGCTGATTAAAGTCTATTCATCCTTCAAGAAAAACTTTGGGTTCAATGTAACTGCAAGAAGACTAGTATTGAAAAAGATTGAAGAGCTGAGGAGTGTTAGAGCTAAAGATGCACTCCCAAAGACTCTAATCATCCCATACACAGGGAGAATAGTGCATCTAAGGCCCTACTGGCTGATGGAATTCATGGATGACAAGGGTATAAGAAGATTCTTCAGATTAGAAGACCAATTGAGTATCTCTAGCAATGAGACTCTCTTGGAAATGCAAGAAAAGCTAGATCTCTCAGAATCTGATGAACTAGAATTCAACAGGCAGCTCCAGAATCAAATTGAAGAAAATAACAGAAAGCTTGGAAGAAGATCCAGACCTTCAAGCAACTAGAAAAATCTGCTCAGGCTAGAGGGGCATCTTGAATTGACTGTGAGCCAAACCTTGTTCATTTTAATTAATTGAAGCACTTTCAGTTTTATCTACTTATCTTTAAAGATATATGTTCAGGATGTTTTGTTATCATCAAGTATCTCTTAATTTATGGCTACAATTCCAGTAGACATAAATTGGGGGAGATTGTTGTGCATATGTTGTGTACTTGATGAATTCATAAACAAAACATCTAAGTAGATTTTACTTAGTGAAATTATGTAGCACTCGACGGATAAGAATTATAGTCCCGACGGATAACTCATTATAGTCCCGACGGATAATTAACTTAGTATCCATCGAGTGAGTAGCTTATGTAATAATAAGTTTGTAGCACATTTATGTATGTGTTAGGAATACATGTGCATTAGTTTGATGATATGTTTAACAAAACACTTAAGTAGAAATCTAGTGTTTGTAGCCTCAACGGATAACACCACTTTGGCTATCCGTTGATGGTGTAGCTTTACTTAGAAATAAGTCTAGTGTTGTAGCACATTTCAGTCTCTGAATTTGAGATATAATTCTTAAATGTTGAGGGAAATTATAAGTCATGTTGACTACTGAAGGATATGCAGATAGGAAGGTCAATTGTAAATATTTCATGCCTTGTAATTTTGTATAAATGAAATGGTGTCAACGGATAACTTAAAGACCTTCAACGGATGAGAAACAAAGCTTCAACGGATGTCTCTAAAGCTTCAACGGATAATATCCTTCAACGGATGAGTGCATCAACGGATAGAGCTTCAACTGCTAACACATCAACGGATAAAGCCATCAACGGATGAAGGCTTCAACGGATGTTCTGTTAAATAGCAGTTGACAAGTGGTAGTTGTACCTACAAACAGAGGCACATGGGTTGACAGAGACAACTGAGATGTGGTAGCCTATTTCAGGAACATCAGAAAAAGCAGCCGTTCTACTCTAGCATAAAGAGGCAATAGTCAACAATGCACTGGAGTAAAATGGAGAAGAAACAAGTGGAGAACTTATTTTATTATTGTACTTTTTATCTTTGTCTTCACTTGTAAACTTGGTGTTATATAAACCAAGTAGCAGCTAGTAATTAGAGAGAATTTTTCCAGAGCTGTTTAGAAAAATCTTGAGAAAAATTATCTAGTTTGTACTAGGATGCAGCTGTGATCAACTTCTTGAATCACAGATTTTCTGAAATACCATCTCTGGTGGAACAACAAATCCACCAGAAAAGTTTTTAAGGTCTGTTGTGTTCTGTACTCTTGTGCTTGAATATATATCTGTCTGTATTAGCTTAAAGCAATTCACACACTTGTTTATCTTAAACACACAGCCTTTGAAACTGCTCAAAACTTGAAAAAGTTTTGAGATTTACATTCAACCCCCCTTCTGTAAATCTCATTGTTAGTTCACTAGGAATAACAGTATGCACCTTTGTATAGAATCTGTAGTAGCATATAAGTCATGTTGACTTTAACTAGATATGCAGAATAGGTTGATTAATTGTACATAAATGATGTCTTGTAATTCTGCATAAGTGATATAGAGTCAAGTGTCAAAATAGCTACCGACGGATGATTAACAAAGCCATCGACAGATGATCAAATGACTATCAACGGATGTTTAATATAGCAGTCGACGGATGATCAATTAAATCATCAATGGATGTTCTGAAAGTCGACAGGTGATCATATGAAGAATTCAAACAGCAGTTGAACAGTGAAAGCTGACACATAGCCGTCGAGATGATACAAACACACTGTGGAAGCTCATTAACTGGGTAATAGAGGACGAAAAGCAGCAAAGCTTAAGACTGTTAGATTTTATATTTGTTCAGTCTTTTTGACTTTGTAATCTTGGTATTATATAAACCAAGAGAGTAGAAAATTAAAAAAGAACTGAGATAGCTGAGAAACACAAAAACAGAGAAATCTTTGTAAGCAGAATCTTTAGCATTTCCTGTATTCTCAGTAGTTCCATTTGTAAGCAGCTGTGAGCATTTCTGCACACAGAGTCCTCTCGATATATTATATATATCTCTGGTGGAATTGTTTAAATCCACCAGAAAGTTTTTAAAGACTCTTGTTTTTAATTACTTATGTTTTGATTCAATTAAGTTCACATTCCGCATTGTGCTAATCAAAACAAATATATCTATAATCCAGTTGAACATTTTCAAGAAAAAGGTTCAAGAATTCCATTCAACCCCCCTTCTGTAATTCTTGCTATATTGTTAAGGGACTAACATAACGTTTAAAGACAGCTATCTCAAAGAACAACTGGCTCTCAAGGATCAATATCTCAAGAATGAATTGTCTGTCAGGGATCATCAGATTGCACGTCTTTCTGAACAACTTGAACTTCAACAAGCATCATTTGCTAGTTTACGGGAATTTATGGAGCAATCTCTCACTCAATCTGGGAAGGGAAAGGCAATTGCCAATACCGAGCCAGATGTAATGTCTGGGAAATTTACGTCTGTATTATATCATATTTATAATAAATTATGTGTGTTAATGTGTCATTTATGTGGAATTAACTGTCAAACCCTAATTGCTATGTGTTACGTGCATTTTATGTCGTCCCGATATTTTTAAGATATTTTTCAGGTATTTTATTTTTCATTTATAGCTTTCATTTCAAACGTTTTACGACCCGAATCATGATTTTAAAGCAGGTATTTCAAATAAAACAATGGGCCTTATTTTTCATCAAACAGCTTTTACCATCGCATTATTCTGAACATCTAGGTATTTCATAAATTTTCTTGTTTTACGAAAAATGACTTTTTCGGGCCCCATTGGGTGTTAAAAACCCCACAAAAATCACATTTTTATTTTTATAAAATTATAGGACTTTTATTTATACCATTTCTTTGTATTTTTGCATTATTCACAATTTTTGGGAAATTTTGGCATATATATTGCATATATAAAATATTTATAAATTAAATTTTAATATTTAAAAATTATAAAATTATTTATTATTTATTTATTATTTAAAAATGATTAATTATTTTGATAATTAATCAAATAATTTTTAATAAATCATAATAAATTCATTTTAATTCCAAAAATTGTAAAAAAATCATTTTCAGTTCTGATTTTTCTTAAATAATTATTTAAAAATTATTTTAGGGTTTAAAAATTAGTAATAATTATTTATAATGAATAATAAATTGATTTATTCGTGTTCAATTGATATTAATTAGACCGTTAGTCCGATTCGAGCGAAACGAAAGCCCTTTGACTCCGAAAAATAAATTCTTTTCATTAAAAATAATATTAAGACCTAATTTCTTTTAGAAATTAGTTGACTTTGTTACTTGTTTGATTATCAGTCGAGTTGCGTGCCGAGACGATTCCGAAAAATTTCGAAAAATAGGAAACGAGTCAGATAATGATCAGTTGAGCGATTAGCGAGTCGATTTTGATTCTAAAAATTATTTTAACTATTAAAAATGATTATGTGCTTATGTGCTTATGTGCTTATGTGTATTATGTGGTTAATCGAGTCTTACTTGCTAATATATAATATACGAGTCAGTCATAAGCGCATGGGTAGATAATAGGAACGATATGAAGTCGGTTCAAGACGCAATTGAAGTACAAAATGACTAAACAGGTATATTTCTCTTACAGAAGCTAAGCCAGCAAGGCAGGTTGAGTCGGTTATAGACAAAGGTGATATATTTGCAGTGAGTCGCGCAGAAGGCAAGTTTTTCCCCTATTCTAATTTCAGAATAGTGATATTTTTTCAGATTCTTATCACAACTGCACTCTTTTGATTCTTGTTCATATTTCATTTCGATTCTTGATTTCTCCTTTTCATTTGAATTCATTGTTCATATTCCAATTGTTACTCACAAATATTAATATATTCTGGTGATTAGAATATATCAAAGAATACCGATTGTTCCGGTTGCTACTCCATGGACTGGATAATGATACTTTTGGGGATTAAGTTTACTTAATCCTAAGGACCGGGACATAACCGGATCTTTGAGATGGGTTGTAGTGCCTGGGTGCCCGACGGGATCTATATAGTGGGATATAGATCTGCACTGTATCCTAGCTGTTCAGCAGGGTATAGATGCGAACTTGTATCCAGTTTAGTTCATTTGTACTCGCCAGTAATGGCCTTCTTTCTACTCTTGCGGGGTTATATCTTTGCAGATATACCCAGGTTACCGTTTCACTTAAACTGCTTAAACACTGTTTATATTTTGTAGACTTGTTGAGCAATTTTTGGCTCACCCCTTTTTGTTGTTATTCACCTTATTATTTTCAGTTAAGAAGGAATATGAAACCCATCAGGACTCGAGTGGTAAAGAAGCGGGTCAAGCCTCAGGATCCTCTCATACCCAATGTGGTGATCCCAATCCAGGAAGAAAGCTTTGAGTTTCCCGAACAGGTGGAGTGTAGATAGTTAGTGTATGTTTTTGAATAAAAGATGAAATTAGTTTAAAACTGGTTAGACAATGGTTTGTAATAAAGAGAGTTTGTAAGATTTTGAATTTGGTTTGTAATAAAGTAGTTAGTGGTTCAACCTAAAAAGATCCTGATTAGTGTTAAAGGGGTTTAGATTCATTTCTTTATTATTTGTTAATCAGATTTTATAGGTTTGGTGATTAGCTATTAACCCCCAGACTTATACCCCGGGTCTGGAAGGCGTAACACCAAAGATCTCCATTAGCAAGCAAGCGCTAATCTCTGTCCCCACTGAAACAGCTTTTGCCAGTACTGGGCCAAAGATCTCAATCAATAAGCAACTGTCTGTTTCAGAACAATATTCCAAAGAAATCCCTATCTTGATCGTGCCTGATCAATCAACCCCAGCTATGAAGGATAACACAACTGGGGGGAGAAATGGGTAGAGCAAGAAAAAGTAACTGCAGCTGTAAACTTAATTCAGGATGCTTTTCAAATAGCTGACCCTGGTTTTGATGAATTTGGAGATGAGCTTCAGAAAGAAAAGGAAGTGGAAGAGAGAATTGATGAAAGAGTATTGTTGAAAGCAAGACATGCTGCTGAGAAGAGTTCTTCAACTCAGGGGGAGCAATCAACTTCAAAACAAGATCTCCTAAGCAAAGTCATTACAAGTCAAAAGGATCTTCTGTTAGAGATATATGCTCCAAAGCCACTATTCTCAGAGTATGAGTTGAAGGAAGGAGAAATAGATGAAAGCGATTTTCTTGAGGGTTTTGAACCCAGAGTTGAAGCTGTGATTTCTGAAGAGAGAAAAGTCATATCTGAGGATAAAGAATTTGAAGATGAAGATGCATTCTCGGATGACTATATGTACTATGGACTATCTGAAAAGCTCAATCGATCTTATCAAGAAATTCAAGAAGATATTGAGAGATCAAGAGCCAGAATACAGAGGGAAATACAAAGAAGGGAAAAGAGATAAGCAAGGAAATCTTATCTTCGAGTTGATAGGAAAGGAAGTGGATGGTATGAAACCAAGAGGAAAATGGACAAACTAGAAAGCTGCCCCAAAATAGACCCTGGTAATAGAATCTTCTGAACACTGTAGAAAAGTACAGAAAGGACTATCCAAATATTCATGAGTTTTACTTTCAATTCGACAGGGTAATCACTGGCACCACTGTGAATATTCTAGAAAATGGATGGAAGATTACTGTCAACCACAGAGATGGACTTCAAATGAAGATCTCTACCAGTGTGCTGCAAAAACTGAATATAGTGGAGCTGTTTGTCTTAGCTTTAAAAATCCCATGGTTGAGATCGAATGAGAATGAATAATTCAGAGACAAACTTTGGAAAATGATGATGGATTTGTCTCCCCAAGCATTTCTTACTCTGTTTATGGTCAAAGTAGTTGTTGATGGCAGACTACAAAACATCTCCATGTCTGATCAACAGTAAAGATCCATTCGATATCTACAACTCACTTTCTTGGAAATTCAACTCAGAAGCAAAAGAGAAAAACTGGATGCACCAGGAGTTAAAAGATCAGAAGCAGACTTTAAGGTTGCTGAAGTTCTATATGCTTATAGGCTAAATGACAAAATGATCAAGGATACAGAAAAGGACATAAAGAAAGTTCAAAGAATCTATCATGAGATGGTGTACATCAATGGAGAGCCAGAAGTTAATCTTATAAAAGATAGTTAACCTATCATCAGCGCCAATAGTGAGGGGGAACTAGTATTTAAGATTAATAAAGCACTGATTAAAATCAAGGACTTCAGAACAAGCAGATCAAAAACAATACATCAAGCCTTAATGGACGTCAAGCTCTCCACATGTAAGAAGGACAAGATTGCTTTGATTCCAATCATAAAGATACTTGATGAAGTAGTGGAAGAAGAATAAATCAACGACACTAAGAGAGTACGAGGACATCCTAAAAGGATAACAGTCTTTGTAATGTCAAAGAGATCTAAAATGTTGTTTGATCTTGTTCATAAGTGCTCCAAAGTCAAATATCTTCAAATGATGCTCAATGAACTGAATAATCCACCTCCAAGTAATGCACTGGAAATAGAAGCTCGTGATTTGGTTCAAGCTAGACTAGATGTTCTTCAGAATAGAAGTAAATGATCATCTCTCCTAGAATCTACAAAGTCAACTGATCCTAAAAAAGAAAGCTCCTAAGCGAAAGTCTGTTGAGACTAAATCTACTCAAGAAGGAGAAGGCAGTCAAGGCAAGAAGCCCAAGAAGACAAAGACAAAGAAGACATAGATAATCTGTTCATGCTAGAGGAACACTTCTTTGTAATTTATAACTTAAGAAATCTGGAAATGAATATGTAATCCAAAATGTATTTAATATCTTTATCTATTTAGAGGTTGTTCTTTTTCTTATTGTCAGTTGCGTTATCCTTAGGAATTTGTTTGTCGAACTCTAACAATCAAATAGGGGGAGATTGTAAAGCATAATGTAATGTAACATGTAATTGAGGAATTATAACTCAACATGAAAACAGAAACAGATAAATAATATTAAAATGTGAAGCACATGAACCCTAGAGATGAAGACATGATACATACAAAGAATCAAAAGATGCAAATGACCCTCTAAATCCACACTCAGTTCATGGGAAGAAGTTCATTAACATGTTCAAACCTCCATGAAGAATAAGACATCAAAGGACTTTCAGAAATATTTACATGGTTTGATTGGAAGTATTGAAGATCAGGGGTTCAGTGTCTGAAGCTAGAAATAACTTTCAAATATGTATCAGCTCTTCAGTTCAAAAGGAATTGAATTATATCAACTCATGTTAGTTGTTTGTGAACCAGACTAGTGCACCAAACATCAACAATACGGAAGAGATTTAATTCAAAAACACAAAGAAAATTAGAGTTGATATAGCTATTGGAGACAAGGAAAATTCACTAAGGCAAATACTAGTCGCAGGTTAATTTGCAAGTCGCAAGTTGGTTTACTAAGTCTCAGGTTGAGTGATCAGTCGCAGCTTGGTAAAACAAGTCACAGGTTAGAAATGGAAGTCGCAGGTTGAGACAATGTCGCAGGATAATCACTTGGTCGCACCTTAGATTTACTAGTCGCAGGTTGAGTTTTTACTTGTCTCCAGTTAGCACTTTGATTAATTTCAGGAATGATTTGCAGCATAAACAAAAATGATATGTGGTGTAAAATATGCCACCTGTCCAAAGTTTGTGAAGTCTACAAAAGAAAGCAATTGAAGTAATAAATCAGTTGATTATCTTCTTCAGCTTTCAACAGAGTGTTTACGGGAGCTCCATTAAAATATCTCATTTATTAAGTTTGTAAACATAGTGTTATGCTGCTGAATTTATTATAGCTAATCAATTCATTGATTAGATTGTAACAACCTCAAGGATTATATTAATAAAACAATATATTCCTCGAATTGTTTTGTGTTTATTTTGATTCCGCTCTTATAACGAAGAACTTGTATACGAATCAAAAAGATTGTAGGTATCGTATTCAACCCCCCTTCTACGATACTTTGGGACTAACACTGATGTTGAAGATAATCAAGAAAAAATTGTTGATGAAGCTGGTCAGGATGCTAACTGTGATGCTTGGTTGGACAAGGAATTCAAAATTGAGATGGATGCTGTGCTAGCTAAATTCAGGGAGGAATACATCATAATTCTGGGAAGCAATGCCAGATTCCTAACTCCACAAGAGGTGTATGATGCCATCAATGAGGTCTACAAAGCTCAAATCAAGGCTTTCCACAAATTTGGAAAAGCACTACAAATTACATTGAATGGACATCAAGACAAAGTCATGAAGATGGTCAGAGAAAAGATGGACCAAATCATCCCCTCTCAAACTGAGATCAAAAACCAATTCAAAATCTTCTCAGAACAAATGTCAAGGTATGATCTCAATGGTATTGATAAAAGTGTAAATCAGCTCAAAGAATCTTTTGTAGCCTTGCACAAGGTAGTTCAAGATCACATCACTAAATCCAATGACACAAGGTGGAAGTTGGATCAAATGCACACTGCAAGATATACTCCACCTCTAGTCATGGATGAAATTCAGAAAGTTGTGCAAGCTACATTTGGACCATCTACTGCTCTTTCTACTACAAGCTCCTCTCCACAAGATCTTCAAGAACTCAAGACACATGTAGCTTCTTTGGAAACCTCCAATATATATCCCAATGCTCAAGTTTAGGCTTTGACTTCTCTAGTCAAGAGTCAACAGACAGACATCAAGATCCTGATGGACTCTCACAAGCATCTCCAAATGCAAAACTCAGTTGTTTTGGGAGCCATCATGGGGAAGCTCAAAATTCCTCTACCATCACTTCCTGAACAGATAAGGCATGAAATTCCTACTCCCCTTCTCATGCCTGCCAACAAGACTAAGGGGGAGATGGAGGCTAGGCTAGCAGAATCAAGACCATCTACTCAACATGTCCAAAGTGCTGAAAAGAGCTTAAGTCAAGAAGTAGATATTGGTATGGAGAGGTTCATTAGGGTTGCTGAAGGACCAAGTCTGAGCAGGGAATTTGATGAATTGCTCAAGGCTCTAAGGGCTTCTCTCAACAATAATCACTTCACCTACAAAAAGGCCTTGGACAGGATAATAAATTCATTGAGGGTGATTTTGGTAAATAAAGACAATTTTCAGGAGAAGAGGATAGTGGTCAATATAAATGACTATGGGGTAGATAGGTGTATGCGGGTATCCCTCAATTATCTTATCTCAAGGAGAGAATCTGAGTTGGATATTCTGATAAATAAAAGTCAGAGTTATGATCCATGAAGACACTCAATTGCTGGCTGAACTGAAGAATGCTCAAGTGGCTGCTTTTCCAGAAGCATACCTACAGCCAAACAAGGAAGTAGCATACATCTGTCCTACCACCAAACAATTCAAACACTTCCAAATTCCTAAACAGTGTGTCATGGCCAACAAGAAGTTAACCATGATCCTGGAAACTACTTTAAAGGGAAAGAGGAGTAAGTCTGTTGAAGATGTAGAAATGATTAAGCTATTGGGAAGATATCTAAGGGATGCTGAAGCTAACTTACTTAAAACTCAAATTAACAAGGATAATTTGGATGATGATGGATAGAAGAAAGATGATCAAAAACCTTCTGGCTCAAATCCAAGTCAATCCAGTAGGGTAGCTGGAAGCAAGGGTGGAGAGAAGAAGGGTGATGAAAAGAAGAATGATGAGAGAAAGAGAGGGAGTGGGAGGAGAAGCAAGAAGAATCATGATGGCTCGGAATCACAACAAACCCTAAAAATTCAAACAACTCTAGCTCAACCTTCAAAGTCAACAACCTCAATCATCAAACCTTCTCTAACCTCTAAGCCAAAGTTTCTGTACAAACAAACTGCAAACACCTTTCTTAAAACACCAATCACCTCAAACCAAACCTGTCTCAAGAAAATCACTACATTACCTTTAGACAAGCCTTCACTCAAAATCAATTTCAAGTCTGTTGGGAAGAAACCTAGAAAAGTCAAGCCTACAGAAAAAGTAAAAGTCACTGAAAGGGCTCTCTGGAATTATTTCAAGCGAAATGACTTTCTACCCTTGAATTGGTGCATCTCAGATGAAGATTATTTTCAAAAACTAGCTGATAAAATAGTTATAGTCTGGGTTGTATCTTTAAAGGAAGTCAAAATTTATTATGCAGATGGGTCCTTCACCTTCCTTGGCTGTGCTTTAATGGATTCTCTCTCTCCCACAAAAATCAAGAGAGTGATAAGTTTGCTAAAAGACAAGGATACTGCTACAAGAGCATGGAGATCAGTTTTAGATGAGTGGTTAATTGCAAGGGAAAAAAGAAGAGCCAAGGGTAAAGCAGAATATGAGGAGAAAAGGAGAAAGTATGATGAAGAGATTGAAATGTACATCAAAAGATCAGAAGAACTTAAAGCCAAAGGGATGAGTAGAATTTCTAAAGATGGAAGATTTCTGAATGTAAAAGCTGGCTCATTTTTAAAATTCAGAATTGAAATGTTATATGGTTATCCAAAGCAAGACAGACTCAAGCTGATAGAAGCTCTAACAGGGACTCCAATTATAGAGAAACTTGAAATTCTTGTGTATTTAAAGGACCTCATTAGAGAAGAATCAAAAGTTCCAGTCTTTTTCTGATGCCTGTAAATACTCAAACTCAAAATCATCTAATGTATAATTGTTGCAACTGTGTCAATTTTTATATTAGTATTATTTTCCATTTTTAAACTTGGGGTTAGTCTTGTTAACAGGCATGAATATGTGTTAAGCAATCTTCTCACAAAGTGGGGGAGATTGTTGTGCAAGACATGCCTGTACTTTAACAAGACTAAGTCAAATTGACAACCCTAAGTAAGTTTTATTGTAATCTTAGTTTGCATTTTGTACTTTGTAACATTTAAAGTCTGTAAATATGTCAAATGAGCAGACTAGAGTCTTTTTCTTTAAACAGTATCAAGCCTAAGAATTCTATCTGGAAGAAGATCAAGAAGATCATGCTTCAGAAGAATTATAAAGAAGCTTGGAGTTGAATAAATCTGTTTTGGGAAAATTGTTCTAAGTCAAGATCTCTGCAAGTCACAGATTTAGTGTTATAGAGAAGTCATTCGAGAACTCCAGAATGACTTATAGAGAACTCAGGAAAGCTACTAGAGAACTCAGAGATATCGACAAGCTAAATTGAAGACATGAAGATTGGAGATATCGACAAGTCATTTCTTCACTAGAGAACTCAGAGTTATCGACAAGTCAAAATTCATTAGAGAACTCTGAGTTATCGATAAGTCAAATTTTACTAGAGAACTCAGAGATATCGACAAACAAAAATTCACTAGAGAACTCTAAGTTATTGAAAAGTCAAATTTGACTAGAGAACTCTGAGTTATCGACAAGTAAATAAGTTACTACAGAACTCAGAGATATCGATAAGTCAAAGTGAAGATATGAAGATTAGAGATCTCGATAAGCCAAATTCTCTTATAGAGAAATTAGAGACCTCTACAAGTCAAATCATCTATGGAGTATTAGAGATCTCGATAAGTCATTATACTTATCGAGATGTCAATATCTTTATATGCCTAATTGGAGATCTCGAGGTAAAATCTCAAAGTACAATTTGCAGACCAGTTCAATCCAAGATTAACATTCAACAAACAATCCAACCAGTTGGATTGACAAGTCTACAAAAAGCAGCTTGAAGAGTGTGCAAGATAAAGGGTGAAGATTAACTGACAAAGGAAGATCAAAATTAACATAGTATGGAAAGATATGCTAAGCCATAAATGGAAGATATAGTTTTCCTAAAATGGAAATGATTAGTGACAGTTTACTAAAGTGAATAGCATCCCTTATTGTTGGGTCCCAATGTGTTTGTAGAAGGGGGGTTGAATACAAACGTTACCAAATAATCGAATAAAATGCGGAATAAAAAAATGTGAAACAAAATTCAAGTTAAATAAAAATATTATTAAACTTGAAAGGTGTTACAACAACTGTATCGATTACAAGGTATTAATCTCAAATCAATTATCACAAATCTAGAATAAATTCGACATGAACTTTTTCTATTTTTGCAATAATTAGAATCAAATGCTAAACGCGATTTGAGATTAAGTTCTAGGGATTTTAATCCGCTAGATTGATACACAAGAACAAGATAAAGATTTCTAGTGGATTAGATTTAACATTACAATCTAGAAATTATGATCTTGAATAAAGCAGATGAAGAATAATATGTTTCAGAGGCGGCTGCACTTTTGTTCTTGTATTTTGATTGAGATAAAAATGATATGCTGCTTCTCTGCTTCTATTTAATCAATCAGCTGAATCAATTGAATTGGAATGACAATCCTTTAAGCTTGCAAGACTTTCGATAGGACAATTGAATGAACTAGCAAGACAATCTGAATGAACTAGCATGACAATCAGAATGAACTAGCAAGACAATCATCCTCCTGATGTAACTTTTGGTGTAACAATTGAATATGGCCTAGCATGACAATCGGTATGACAATCCTGATTGTCATGCTAGTTCATTTTCAATTGTCTTGCTGATTTAATGCTTGAATTTAATCCAATTAAACTTCTGAAAATTCCTAAAATTCCTAGAATTAAATCAGAATTAATTAATCAATTAATTCAATTAATAAATAAATTATTCTTCGCAGATATAATTTATTTTCTTAATTAAATTAGATGACTCAATTAATTAATAGAGAATTAATTCTAGTCTTGAGCAGCAACCATTCTTCTGTAAATCTTCTGAAAATCACTGAAAATTATGAATCAATTCCACCACTTCAACGTTGACACTCGATGTACTGTCTGGTTCATGAGTGACTAACTTCCGTGACGTTTCTTCATGTCTTGACTCTGACACTTTGATTTTCTTCAGATTAAATCCTTGTAATTAATGATACTCTGACGAGATCTCTGTCATTTGATTAAATCCACAATCTTGACTTATATCACTGAGGCATGATCAATTTCTTGAACTTCTTCCAGTGAATTAATTCCTCAAGTCTGTAGATGAACCTTGTCTCTGAATCCTTTGACATATATTACTTTGCGAGATCTCTTTGACGGTCGATCCACTATTTACTTATTACATTCTTATTTGAGTTGAGTTGAATCCTCGAATATACAAATAGGTCTATGACATATGACTTACAATCTCCCCCTATTTGTTTGTTAGACAATAACACACAAATACCTAGAGGATAACTCAACTAGCAAATAAGAAAAAGATATAAACATACATGCAAAGTAAATAGGAGAAAAGTTCTGGATGACATTTAACATTTTCCAGATTCCAAGTAAATGTTCCTCTAGACTGAACATATCTTCAAGTAGTTCCATCTTCATTTGTACAACCACATTTCCTGTTGAGAAGCACATATCTCTTGCTTCTCCCCCTATGAGAATCAACTGATTAAAGAAGATCACCTTCGTTTTACCACCTCTCCCGTACAATAGGATCCGCAGATAAAAATCAATGGTACTCCCCTAACAGCTTCTTCCCTTATCAGAAAATCACCTTGTGTTTACCACCTCTCCCGTACAATAGGATCCGTAGTTAGAAACAACAATGGTGTGGTGTACTGTACATATAGGATCTTTTTCTTCCTCCCTGCTATTTCTCCCCCTTAGTTGAGGAATCCTCCAAACTATTACTTAAGCTTTTATCTCCCCCTTAAAGAAGGAATGTATGCCGTCGTCTGAAGGAGTTCTCATATTTCACTTGGATGGAAAAGAAATAACAAGTAGTTTCTCTTTCTTCCTCACTGTGAGTGTGTGATTGTGTTTTAGTGTACCTCACATGTGTTTCACTCTTCTCTCCACTCGTGTTTACACTCATTCTCACAAGTGTATCACTCTTCTCTCATAGCTCCATAATCCAGCTGTACCTGCAAGGAAAATCACCTTAGCCATCCTTAAAGGAGGTCACAGGTGGTGCAATGGGAGTTCACAAATCCCCATCCTTGTTAAACTCGTCAGATGAATCTGAGTCATAATCTACAAGTTGCTAGTTTCCCTTTTAGGGTTCCAGATTTGAATTCTGGGAAGGTAAACAATGATCCAAAGAATTTAGCATAAAGATCAAGGTTCCCTTCTAATGTCTGTGAAGACATTTCCTTGTGACTCATCAGGTAATATCTGAATCATTGTCAACAAGTTGCCGATCTGCACCTATGTCAGATCCACTATCCGCAGATGCATCCAGGGGATTTAAGCCTGGGGAGGTAGACACTGACCACTGACATATGGCTTTTGGATCAGTATCCTCTCCTAACACCTGTAAAGGCAATTGGTCCACTAACGAACCTTGAACAATCGAATCTGACCTTAAAATGGTCGAAACTCTTGTTTCCGTCAACTCATCCTTTGTGTGTGTAACCTCTCCTTGTGCATCAATAATTGATTATGTTTGAAGTGGTGACACTACATCGGATACCTTGGCCGACAGGCAAAATTCAATAGACGCACCCTGTTGAGAGAATGAATCTAGTAACTGTTTTTGTGCCTTTTCAGCCATTACATCTTTTTGAGAAGATGTATGGGGGCTAGCAATTGTCTCGGTTTAAATACTACTCATCTATGTAGGAGACAGAGCTACTGGGTTGACTACAGAACCTTCCTTATGTGGTCCACTAGGCACTATCTCCCTCACGCTCATTCATACTACATTTAGTGATAAGAGAGTGTTGGTTGGTTCTGTTTTTGTGTTTGTCTTTACAGTCTGGGATAGATGTTGTGGGTTTTCAACCTCATGACTGTCAATGAAAGAAAGTCATTGGAGACTGAATCCTGTATCATAGAACATATGGTAATAGAGAGAAAATGATTTACAATAGTGATTTCAAAAGATTTTACATGAAATAAGAAATCACTAATGTAGAAAGAAGTTTAATTTTTGTTTTTCAAAATGAATGAGTTTTTGATAAAACATTGATCACTTAGGGTAAAGTCTAAGTAATTCTCATTCATGTCAAAAGCTTACAAATATCTGCAACATAATGTTAACAACATATCATTGACCGATACTTGTCAAGTACTTTAGATACTAATTGTTATGTTGCATTAACAATATACCACTGCACATATAAAACAATATGATTGTGCTTAGTGATAAGATAGTTATTAATATGACAACTCTACTTATTCATATAAAATTATAACTTCTGTTAGAGTGCCATACCATGTCCTTGACGATTGCTTGAGCAGTATACTAGTTCATACCAACCTAAAGTGTGATTGTGAAGAAGAGATTGCATAGTCCAATAGATCTGCAGCTGCAAAGTCCATGAACTGTGGTGCATTGACTTCCTCTTTTGACTCACCAAACAGGAGTACACTTGTACACATCTTACTAGAGTACAATTCCAAGTGTAATGTGCAGCAGGTGTCTGATATGTCGTAATATTCTCAAGTCTCGTCACTGGTGCTATATGTTAGATACTGCTTCCTGATAATAACCTAGCACAATATACAAAATTACAATGATAACATTCCCAGCTTGCAAACAGCCATATCCCTCAGATAAACCTTTGCTGTTATCTCCAAAGGTAATCAGGGGGCCAGCTTTCTCAATCCACATCTGATAGCAGGGCTCTATCTCCGGTCATATGTCTTGATGATCCACTGTCAAGAATCCACACTACCGGTTATACTTGTTTAATGCCCTGCACTTCAAATGGATTAGACCTTCTTCGGAACCCAAACTTGGTTGGGCCCGACATACTTGTAGAACTGTCCTTTATCAGACAAAACAACATTTTTAATTTTAATGGTCTCAACATTCTCAATGACTGAACATTTGACCTTGTAAACAGCCTTAACAAATTTCTATTTAAGCTTAGGCACAAATGTCTCCTTTCTAGCCTTAGAAGGACTAGCAGTCTTAGACCTATCATGCTTCTTGTTATTCACATGCTGACGAGGAGTAGTCTTATCATTAGACACATGCTTACCATTAAAATAAGCATACATCATATTAAAAGCACAAGACATACAATTAGCAACACCACATGCTTTATGAGAGTGATTAACAGCAGGCAATTTATGCATGGTAGACATGGCATTATTGTTATCCAACTCATGTGTGTCTGAGTTAGTCTCAGTTGCTTTCACAACTTTGACTGGAACTTTCGACTCACTTGACTTGGAAACAATCTTCTCATAAGCATGATCCTCAGCACGTATTTCTTCTTGAATAACAGAAGAGGTCGCATCAAATGGTTCAGCAATTGATGCTTTATAGAGGGGTTCATCAACACCCTTAAGCACATGTGGTACTTCCCTCCCTTTAGCACAGACATGGGGAGGGGAGTTTATGCCTAATTCTCCAATAGCAGCATTGTAATCATAACCTATTCCAGATGTTTGATTAACAGCTTGCTTACTGTAGAACTCTTTAGCCTTCGAACAAGAATTGAAGTAGGCTCTAACCTTAGTCTCAAGACCGGTGATCTTGTCTTTGAGAATAGTTTCGAGTTTTCTATAACAGTCAACTCTATTCTCTAGAAAAGATACCTGTTCTTTTAATTTGTCTTGATTAATGTGCACAAGTCTTAATTCATTGACCTCTTTCTCAAGGTCTGTGATCTGTAAACTTAACAGTTCATTATCACGACGTGCACAATCTAAGTTACCTCTTAGATGATAAACCATTTCAGCATCAGAAAGTTTTACCTCTATTCTTGACGATGAAGCTTTTCCATCAACAGCCATAAGAGCAAGATTTCCTTCATCTTCATCTTCACTGTCAGTATCATCCCAGCTTCTTCCCTTTGCCAGATAAGCCCTTTCAGAGTTCTTTCTTACTTGCTTTGGCTTCCTATATTCTGTGGCAAAGTGTCCCAACTCATTGCAGTTATAGCATCTAATGGTGCTTCGATCAACCATCCCTGTTTTGTACCCACCACTGCTGGTGTTAGAGGATGAAGATCCACCTTTCTGGAATTTGTTGTAGTTGGACTTGTACTTAAGCTTGGGATTCCTCCTGAATCTGACATGGGAGAATCTCTTGACAATTTGGGCCATTGATTCATCTTCCAATTGCTCCAGCTCTTCCAAGGAATAAAAATCATCACTTGATTGATTTGTAGTAGGAGGATCATATTCTGCTACTAACTCATTTTCCTCACCCTTGGAAAACTGTACCATTCTTTCTAACTGTTGAGATTGTTGTTGTTGTTGACCTTCAGCTACAAGTGCAGTAGATGTGCTGACCATTCTATCCTTCCCGTAGACTTCCTTCTGTTGAATCTGCTCCAACTCATAGGTTTTTAACACTCCATAGAGCCTGTCCAAAGAAATCTCACTCAGATCTCTAGCTTCTCTAATGGCAGTGATTCTATGTTCAAGATGAGCTGGCAGTGTTAAAAGGAACTTTTTGTTGACCTCCCTGATTGAATAATACTTTCCATTGATGTTCAGGTTGTTGATCAACGCATTGTACCTCTCAAACACTTCAGTAATTCCTTCTCCTGGATTTGATTTGAAATGTTCATATTCAGAGGTTAGGATTTCCAACTTGTTCTCCCTAACTTCCTCTGGGCCTTCATTAATCACCTCAATAGTTTCCCACATGTGTTTGGAATTTTTACAGTTCATCACATGTCTGTTCATCAGGGGATCAAGGGAATCAATTAATATTAATTGAAGGCTGGCATCCAAGGAGGCTTCTTCCTTCTCAGCAGGAGTAAAATCTTCAGGCTCTTTTGGATAGGTTCTAGCTTCAGTAGTCACCACACCATCTATTATTACCTCCGGTTCAATAACCATCGGAGTTTTTATACCCTTCTTTAACATGTTTGAATATTTGGGATTTGCAACTTGTAAAAATAATAGCATCTTCTTCTTCCACATGATATAATTCTCTTTATCAAATTGTGGAATTTTAACGGTTCCAACTTTATGTGAAGTCATTATGAATTTTTGAATAAATAAAAATTCAAGGAGTTGAAAAATCACAAAAGTCTAGGATCTTGATTTGTTCGTTAATCAGAAGGCTCTGATACCAATTGTTGGGTCCCAATGTGTTTGTAGAAGGGGGGTTGAATACAAACGTTACCAAATAATCGAATAAAATGCGGAATAAAAAAATGTGAAACAAAATTCAAGTTAAATAAAAATATTATTAAACTTGAAAGGTGTTACAACAACTGTATCGATTACAAGGTATTAATCTCAAATCAATTATCACAAATCTAGAATAAATTCGACATGAACTTTTTCTATTTTTGCAATAATTAGAATCAAATGCTAAACGCGATTTGAGATTAAGTTCTAGGGATTTTAATCCGCTAGATTGATACACAAGAACAAGATAAAGATTTCTAGTGGATTAGATTTAACATTACAATCTAGAAATTATGATCTTGAATAAAGCAGATGAAGAATAATATGTTTCAGAGGCGGCTGCACTTTTGTTCTTGTATTTTGATTGAGATAAAAATGATATGCTGCTTCTCTGCTTCTATTTAATCAATCAGCTGAATCAATTGAATTGGAATGACAATCCTTTAAGCTTGCAAGACTTTCGGTAGGACAATTGAATGAACTAGCAAGACAATCTGAATGAACTAGCATGACAATCAGAATGAACTAGCAAGACAATCATCCTCCTGATGTAACTTTCGGTGTAACAATTGAATATGGCCTAGCATGACAATCGGTATGACAATCCTGATTGTCATGCTAGTTCATTTTCAATTGTCTTGCTGATTTAATGCTTGAATTTAATCCAATTAAACTTCTGAAAATTCCTAAAATTCCTAGAATTAAATCAGAATTAATTAATCAATTAATTCAATTAATAAATAAATTATTCTTCGCAGATATAATTTATTTTCTTAATTAAATTAGATGACTCAATTAATTAATAGAGAATTAATTCTAGTCTTGAGCAGCAACCATTCTTCTGTAAATCTTCTGAAAATCACTGAAAATTATGAATCAATTCCACCACTTCAACGTTGACACTCGATGTACTGTCTGGTTCATGAGTGACTAACTTCCGTGACGTTTCTTCATGTCTTGACTCTGACACTTTGATTTTCTTCAGATTAAATCCTTGTAATTAATGATACTCTGACGAGATCTCTGTCATTTGATTAAATCCACAATCTTGACTTATATCACTGAGGCATGATCAATTTCTTGAACTTCTTCCAGTGAATTAATTCCTCAAGTCTGTAGATGAACCTTGTCTCTGAATCCTTTGACAGATATTACTTTGCGAGATCTCTTTGACGGTCGATCCACTATTTACTTATTACATTCTTATTTGAGTTGAGTTGAATCCTCGAATATACAAATAGGTCTATGACATATGACTTACACTTATTGTACACTGTGTAAACCAGCAGTTAACTAGAATATAAAGTTAACACTGGTCCTTTGTGAGCAAGTAACAATTAGATCAGAAATTATTGTATTCTCTCAAGATAGAAGCTAAGCTCTTTAACAACAAAGAGCCCAGAAATTTTGTAGCAAAACATTCTTAATTTTCATATAAAATTAAGTGAGTTTTGAAAGATCTGTGTTAATCATAGCTGCATGTTTTATTTCTGTTATAACACATCTTACTGCAAGATTTGATTTACTTTGTTCAAAAACCAAAATAGTTCAAGAAAAGCATAAAAACTAAAAACACATTCACCCCCTATGTGTGTAATTCAATACCTAACAGGGTGTGCTAGCGATTCTAGACTGTGAATAACCATATTTTTCAAGTATAGATTTCTCTATATAATGAGATTGAGTCAAGGTTATTCCCTCAGCGGACCGAATCAGTTTGATTCCAAGAATCACACTAGCCTCACCCATATCCTTCATTTCAAAATGCCTTTTCAAGAATTCTTTTATCTCATTAATAATCTCAATATTGGTTCCAAACAATAAGATGTCATCCTCATATAGGCATAAGATAACACACTCACTACCTTTAACTTTGATGTAGACACACTTATCACTTTCATTAATCATATAACTAAATGGAAATACAGTTTCATCAAACTTTTTATGCCAATCCCAGGGAGCTTTTTTCAATCCATAGATGGACTTGATCAACTTACATACTTTCCTTTCATTGTCAGATGCAACAAATCCCTCATGCTGGTCCATATAAATCTCTTCTTCAAGTTCACCATGAAGAAAAACTGTCTTTACATCCATCTGATGGATGATAAGACCAAAGACGGAAGCCAATGCTCTAAGCATTCAGATTGTTACCATCCTTGCAACCGGAGAGTATGTATTAAAGTAATCAATTCCTTCCTTTTGCTTAAAACCCTTAGCTACCAGTCTAGCTTTATACTTTTCTATTGAGCCGTCAGGGTTCAACTTCCTTTTAAAGACCCATTTGCACCCGATAGTAGAACATCCAGGAGGGAGATCAACCAACTCTCATGTTCCATTAGAAACAATAGAGTCAATTTCACTTTTCACAGCGCCCTTCCAATGCCTAGACTCCGAAGAATCCATAGCTTGTCGGAAAGTTAAAGGTTCATCCTCAATATTGTAAGTGATAAAATCATCTCTAAAGTTCTTAACTACCTTTGCACGCTTACTTCTCCTTGGTTCCTCTACTTTCTTAGGAATAGAGCTACTACTAGGTTTCGCCTCCACATTTGTCATCTTTTTCACATGATCAGGAATAAAATTCGATGTGTGAGTATGATCTTCCTCAGAAGTCATTTTAGGAATTCTAGTATTTATAGGGTAGACATCCTCAAAGAATGTAGCATCTCGAAATTCAACTATCGTGTTTCCCACTATACCATCAATGTCAGATTTTAATACTAAAAATCTCATAGTTGTAGTGGTTTCAAGATAGCCCAGAAAGATACAATCAACAATTTTCGGACCTAGTTTCTTTCTCTTGTGTTCAGGAACAAGCACCTTAGCAAGGCACCCCCACACACGAAGATACTTAAGACTAGTCATCCTACTTTTCCATAGCTCCAAGGGTGTCTTATCCATGTGTTTCAGAGGGACTCTATTCAAAATACAACACGCCGTATTTAGAGCCTCTCCCCATATGTATTTAGGCAACCCAAAGTTAATAAGCATACTATTAATCATATCTTTAAATTTTCTGTTCTTTCGCTCAGCAACCCCATTAGACTCAGGTGTGTATAGTGTAGTAACTTCATGAACTATACCATTGTTTGCACAAAATTCATTAAAAGCGTTACTCGTATACTCTCCACCATTGTCAGATCTCAACCGTTTAAGTACCTTACTAGTTTGTTTTTCTACTTCAGTTTTATATATAATGAATTTACTAAGTGCTTCATCCTTATGTCTAAGTAAATAAACATAACAATAGTTGCTACTATCATCTATAAAAGTATTGAAGTATCTAAATTGGTCCTTGGTCAACACACCACTAAATTCAAAAATATCAATGTGTACTAATCTAACAAGTCCGAATCCCTAACAATGTTATGAAAAGGTTTCCTTATTTGTTTAGCAGACATACATACTTGACATTTAGAATTCTTTTCTATGGTATGTTTTGGAATCAATATAAGTTCATTATATTCTTAAGAGCACCAAAGTTTAAATGACCTAGTCTAGCATGCCATAAATTTGAGGATTCAACACAGTTAACAGAAGGAATAATATCATTATTCAAAGTCCCCAAAACGGGGTCAGCATTAATAATAAATAAACCATTTGACAAGTAACCCTTGTCAAAAAATGTACCTGTATGAATAAGAACTACTTTATTACACTTGAAAGAAATTTCAAAACCATTAGAAACTAAACAGCTTCCACTTATTATATTTCTCCGCATGTCAAGAACATGATGCACTCTAGTCAGATATAGAATACATCTCGAAGGGAATTTCAGATCCACATTTTCAACTCCATGTACTTGAGCAGCACTAGCATTCCCCATCTTTCTCATCCCACTTCGTAAAAGTCTTAACTGTGTCAGCCTTTTCTTGATCTACAACCGGTTTCTCATACTCCACAACCGGCCACAAACTCTTTACAGTCAACCACAATTTCATCCTATTCTACTAGCGAGAAAAGCCGATGCCACCATTGAATTTCTCTGGCAAGCCAGTTAATTCAACAGCTTGTGGAAAATAATAAGTGGTCCAATCAATGACCCCAGAAGTTGCACCAGAACCTCCACCTACGGGAACCTCAGTTTCGCTAACCATTATGCTAAATAATATATAACTAATTATCTCTTCAAGAATGTTGGAAATAATAATTATAACAACAATATAGAGGCAGTTATATATAACATTTAACAAGGCAAGACCAAGATAATAATTAACGAAACAAAATATGTAGGTAAAAAGCATGCATATCAGTGACTGTAAGAACAAAGTAAAATCAGAAAGTGTACCAGTAACCATAGCTTAAACTGAATGGAAAGAACAGAAAGTAGTGGTAGCCAACAGGTACAATGCAACAAGAAAATAATCAGCTGAGTCACCATGCCTTGCTCGAAGCCCTGATTGCTCTTGAAGAGATAATTATCCCCACCTGCTGCGTTGGGTTGCTTGCAATGCCTCCTCCAGGATAAAACAGCTCTGGACTTGATGTTCACAGCAACAACAAATCCTACTTCGACTAGCACCTCAGTCGCCGGAAAATCAGCAGCTCAGAATTGTGTTTGGAAGAGAATAGAAAGTAGAGGGAAGATGAGAATGTAGGTGTGATGTTTTTTCATCAACAACTCATGCCTCTATTTATAGTAGAGACTAAGTGTAACTGACCACCCTGACATTAATAGACTTTAATATCAGAAATCAAAACTGCTCATTTAATACATAAATCAAAACTGTTGATTTTGAATTTAAATAAAATGTAACAGCTTTTGTATTTAATCCACACATTAAATCAGTTTTAATATTTTCAATTATGAATATATATTATCAGTTACATGTTCAGATTCATTGAATCTGACTCAGCCCATTTACAAAGTGACCAATCCCAACGGAAACAATGACCCAGCCCGAATGATAAATTAATTCTAATTAAAAAATTAAATCACAAATAAATAAAATCCTCACTTTATTTATTTTCAATATGGGACAAATGACAAATTCTCCATTTTAAAATTTTACAAACTACTAGTTTCAACTCTATTTCTCTATGGATTTCACTAAGAAATAATTTGATCCATATATAAAGTTTAAGTTCACATATCATGGAATAACTTCCGATCATTAGATTTTAGGATTATCATCAAGAATATAATAAAAATTATAATCTAAAATTCATTTTTTTCTAACAGAGAGAGTATATTTTATCAATTTACTATAAAATATTAGTTAAGAGTTAGATAGAGGCTCTTAGAAATAAGGAGAAAGAATGGGCTCTTAAGATTTTAAAGAACCTCTAAGAGTTTTCTGGAGCTCAAATTTAAGCGTCACTCTTTATTTTTCAACTTAAAGCCCATATAAAGAGCTTGTTGAAGATGCTTTTAGGCAACAAATTAAATCAAAATAATCAATAAAATCAGTCACTTAATTAGCCAGCTCTAACTAAAAAACAACTTATACAAGTCAAACAGTACAATGACTTGCATAAATAAATCTAACCCAGTTGGCCAGTTGTATACGAACTGCAGCCTAATTTCAATTTACAAGTTGAAATTGCAGTAAACGGAGTGTTTTACAACTTAGTATTTGGACGAGTACTAGGACCAGACTCGGACCTATTTCTGATTCGAATTTGTTGTACTTGGCTATAACTCGGTTTTTAACTTGAATCGGATCAAATTCGGTCAAAACTCGGATTACTCGGAAAAAACTCGGTTTAAATTAAAAAAATTGAAAAAAAGAGTAATATTCCTCAAAAAACTCGTATATGAATACTAGTTTGTAATAAATAAATACAATTTTTATGCATTTTTAATGTTAAAATTATTGTAAATAGCTAGCCAAAATAAGCGAATAATTATTAATTATATTTCATATCATTTATAAAATATTATAAATTAAATTTATACAAAATTAAAAGTTACTGGTCATTTAAAATTTCGAATTTTATATCGAGTACTATTTTGAGATACTCGAAAACATAACTAATTATCTTGTATATTATTTATTTATATAATACTTTAAGTTAAATAAATATTAAAAGTAAAATTTAGTATTTTATTATCCGAGTTTTTAACCGAGTACTCCCCGAGTACTCCGAGTACTCGTTACTTCATGTATTCGCCGAGTCGAACCGAGTACCGATTTTTAGAACAATGTAAACGTAATTCTTCAAATATTTAAATTTATTTATTAATATTGATTATGTATGTAGCATTTAATTAATATTTTAATAACTAGTTCGGTTCGGTTTTTATCGGTTTGGTTGAGACGTATAACCCAACCATTTGAACTAAATCAATTTTTTATTTTTTAATTTCGATTTCAGATTACTTTTATTCAAATCAGTTTTTTTCCGATTTTTCCTGATTTCGATTCGATTTCAATTTCATTTTGATTTTTTCTCGGCCCAACTGTAAACACTTCACCATAAACGTACGTTACATGACTTGCCTATTTGATTTTGGTGATTGGTATATATCATGATTTCTTTTATCAAATTTTTTTAATATTTAAAAGGTTGATGGTCAAAAATATTTTTTTTTTTTAAAAAATATCACTTTTGAAGTTTATAGTAAAAAATATCCGCCTTATACGTATTTTATATACTAGTAAATTTATTACGTATTTGAGAAATGAGTATTAAGTAAAAAATAAATAAAATAAATAAAAAATAAGCATAACTTATTTGAGAAATATTATCAACCAAGTCAAAGGTGTGACGTGCATTGTGTGAATGCGTATCACAATTTATTTTATTTATTTATTTTATTCAACTTTTTTTATACAAATTACCTATTATTTAAAAAAGAGATATTTATATAATCTTTTCTATTTAAAAAGATAAATACTAGAGTCACTAAAGCGTTTCTGAAATTGTACAAAATACGGAGTTACCGTAATGCTATTGATTATTTTTCTATTAATCCAACTTTTTCGACCCTCGTGTATTAATATAGATCCTAGAATGAAATAATGTCACATATCGTTTGAGAAAATTTATTTAGATCATTTTTTAATTATTTAATATTGATCATTTTAGAATTCTCATTTAAATCTTTTGTTTTTTCAAAAATATACCAGAGTTCATTTACTTTACGAAAAACACCAATAATATAAGAATTTTATTTTCGTTTATCTTTTGATATTATGTCTTAATGTCTTAATAGCGTGAAAACATGACTTTTTATGTATTTTGTGCAATTTTCATTAATTTATTAATTAATTGATGAATATACTTGTAAATTAAAAGATAATTTATTTTGTTACTTTAAAAAATTTAATAATCACTAAAATGATATCAATGTAATTTATAATTTCAAAATTAGAAACGAGTTTAATATAATCTATCTATTCACACGTCCCTAGAAATGACAAATAAAAATCCTAACAAAAAAAAAAGAAAAGAAATACAAATAAACTAAGAAAAAAACTCCTAAATTTAATCAGCACAGTTCGAGCAATAACTAAAAGAATAAGAAAATCTTTTAGAAAAAGAAGAACAATTAAGAAAACAAAATTACAAGAAAGAAATGAACAATTTAAGTGGATAGAATTCTAGAAATATTGTTTATTTTTTTAAACAAAAACCCAAACGCAGTATCACTATGTGATCATCTAAACCTTGGGCTGGAGAATTATATATATATATATAGTGCATATCTGTGTGTATAACAGAGAGAAGGCAGGCAGCAGTTCATATAAAACACACACAACCATCCATAGTGTTCTTTGTTAATCCTCCTTTGACAATTTTATTTAAGGTTCTTGTTTCCTAGTTGATGATTTTTTTTCTTCTTCTTGTTTCCTTTGATAATTTTATTGGGTTGTTGATATTATGTTTAAAAATCTAATCTTTCTCAAAATTATGTGTAAAGTTTGAAACTTTATTCTTTAATGAAGCCTAGAGTTTAGTTAATTGTTGTTTCTGGAATTTCTTTGACATGTTTCATTATCTGTTATTGCTTTTAATATCCTAGTTGATGAGTTAGTCAAGTTTTTTTTAGTTAGTGATGATTCTTCTTCTTGTTGTTACCCATTTTCCTAGATTATTTGTCATGTTTTTACATTTTGCAGTGAATAGTGATTGAGGTTGTTAAATAAATTGGGTTGTTGATATATTGTTTAAAACTGTAATCTTTCTCAATGTTTAGTTGTAAAGTTTGAAATTTTTTCCCTATAGAAGTTTGAAAATCTGTTATCTGTTGTGGGATTCTTTTTTTAATTCTGACATGTTTAGTTTCTTGTTAAATTTTACCTTGTAGGGTGATACTCTAAATTGATTATAGAAATTGAATTTTGGTATAGATGGCTGCTTCTCAACTGTATGGTGGTGGGACTTCTACTAGATTGCTTATTAGGGAATTGAATCCCGATACAGCAATGGGGAGGTCGTCACTATCCCTGCAAAGCTCTAGTCAATTTCGCAATTCATACGCTTTAGTTAATGGGAAGAGATTGAGATTTATTGACATTGTTGCTCGTGCTTCTTTGTCCACCAACTACACACAACTGTTATCACCTCTGCCTGTTATGCGCCAAAGAAGAAGCCCTTTATTGGAGATTAATTATAAGTTGAGTTCAGATTCTAGTGTGCAAACTTCTGATATGGATGAGAGTTTTTCCACAGAAGAAGAGCTTGTGCCATCAAGTTCAGAAGATACTTTTATGTAAGACTACTAACAATTTACTTTATACTTCTATGTTTCACAATTCCCTTATTTGCGTATTGTTCTCTTTTGTGCCAATTGTTCTGAAAGTCGACTGTGTAGTTACCACATCTTTGTTAGTATTAAATTTTATCCCTTCTTTAATTTTGTGTTGCTTCCTATTTGCACTAGTTGTCTTTTTTCCAAATAAAATCATCTATTTTATTGTAATTCCATTCTTAATCTGTTTAATGAAATACTGCTATTTTTTTATGTATAGTCTCAGACTCTCAGGGGCTCTTTCTAAGATTAGAAGAGTAAATATAAATTCCTGTTGACAATCGTATTATTCCCGACGGGTTGTCCTGTTTACTCTGCTGCATTTTCCGTTGTATGCATAGAAGTTTTATCATATATTGTAACTTTGCTTTTATTCAAAAATAGCTTATGGTTCTAATCTCATGCAGTGATGCAGACTTGGTTTTACTGTACTAGCTTCTGAAACATCATAGGCTGAAAGCAGTCGTCTGTTAAAAAATAAGTGAATGGGATACTTTTATTCACTTATTTTAGTAATTTTAAAAAAATAAGTAAATTTTCAAAGGAAATTCTTTGTGAAAGCTCTTCTACAGCAATGAGACCTGAGAAATTTCTTTCTCCTGGCTTCTTTTAATAATTTTTGTTTGCCACATGTGTGTAGTGGACTATTTAGTTAAAAGTAAAATTATTCTGTCTGGATGTTTTACATGGTTATTGTAATTTAGTTACTGGTATGATGATCTCTCTCTCTTTTTTACAGTGATGTGAATGAGATTTCTATGTCAGTCGTATCTGATAAAGTTAAGGCTGAGTTGAAAGGAAATGCTACTAATCCAACACATGAACTTATCACGCTGTCCTTGCCAGCAATTCTAGGACAGGCTATCGACCCATTCGCACAACTAATGGAGACGGCTTTTATTGGTCGATTAGGTAAATTGGGCTCAACTCTTTATAAGCAACTTTTGTAAAGGATTTTCACAAAATTATTTCCCCGCTTCTCCTCAGTTAGGATCTATGTAGAATCTCCCTCACTCTCCCCCCCTGTGTGTGTGTTGCTTTGTATATAAACTTATAGTGACATTGGGTTGGGCAGGGAGGATGTACTTGTCTGGGTGATCTAGTTTTATTCATTATCAACATTGTTTACAGGAATGAGGGAACTCAATTTTATTTTTTTATTCTCACTTGATGTTCAGCTACTTTATTTCTTTATTTGGTTGTCAGTTTTCTTCACGGTCTTAGGGAAATAACTAGTGGCCTAGTATCTTGCTGTGTTTAAGTTAAATATTAAATTTGTACACTGGATTTCTTTTTGATCAGCTGATGATGCAGTGTTTCTTCATTGATGTTATGATGGCTCTAGGTTTTTAGCTGCTATAGTTCCTGCTTTATGACCTGAAAGCATTGCAATTTAAGAAACATGGAGATTCAATTAGGCGGAGTTGTAGAAATAAGAAAAAGTACTCGATTTTTCATTAACGTTTCTATCTAAAAAAATCAATAGCTTGTCTATTGGAAGCTTTCCAGATCTTGCCTTAATTAAAAATCACATCACTATGTTTCTTTTACTATTATCTTTTTCTTTTTCTTTTCCTTTGATTTGTTTCTTTCAGTTCATATTTGAAGGCTTTCTTGTGGATCAGAAATTCTTTGTATTGAGGTCTCTGTGATCTGTGACTCTCTTGCATTTTTGTATAATTGTAGGCCCTGTAGAGTTGGCTTCAGCTGGTGTGTCCATGTCAATCTTCAATATTGTCTCAAAGCTATTTAATATTCCTCTTCTCAGTGTTGCTACTTCTTTTGTGGCTGAAGACATTTCAAAAAATGCAAGTTCAATCTCCACTTCAGGTAAAACACTCTGGATATGCAAAGATCTGTCTGATGCATGGTTTTCAGGTATCCGATTTCATTGGTCTTTAAATTTTCATGTTCCATTATCAATATTGTTGTGCAGTGGAGGGCCATGAAGAAATTAACAATGCTAGACCTTTGGATGCTGTGGCTAAAAGAGAGCAGTTATCCTCTGTGTCAACAGCTTTGACTTTAGCAATTGGCATTGGCTTATTTGAGGCTGTAGCATTGTGGCTGGGATCCGGAGTTTTTCTCAATTTGATGGGCTTAGCATCGGTGAGCTTTTCACATCCTAAAGTTGCCGTAGTTCCTAAGATATCAGTTTTATTCGTCCCGTCTCTGTACATGTATCATTTCTGTCACTTGCACATATGTGTGTATCGTTAAAATATTGATGCCATCTAATCGAGGTTAGGTATCATATTATTACAATATGCAAATGTAGGTGCCAACAAGTGTAGCTTCACTTCTCGCTGCTGCAACGTTAATTCTGGATTCAGCTTGGTGCAACTTATTAAATCCACTTCCCATATCCATAACTATTTGCAAGTAGGAATACTTTTCTAGAGTGGTAATCCATCTGCCTTGCTTCGATCTAGTAAGCGATACACTTAGAACAATAAGTAATCTAATTAGAAAATCACTCACATATTTATAAATATAATAAATCTTTGATTACCAAATTACTAATAGATGTTTGGGACAAATATATCACAAAGTTTTTTGAAGATCTGCATTCAAATTTTACTTCAAAATTTATTATTTATTTTATGCATATCGTTTCTTCCCACTTAGACTTGCCTAAAGCAGAAAGTTTTTATTACAGGCTTCCTCGATGCATGCTCCAGCACGACACTTCCTTTCTCTTAGAGCCATTGGTGCTCCTGCTGTTGTTGTTTCCTTGGCTCTTCAAGGCATTTTTCGCGGATTCAAGGACACAAAAACGCCTGTAATCTGTCTCGGTATATTTTTTGAAAATTTTCATGCTATTAGATTTAAAGAAGGATTAGGCTTGATTTTTACTTTCATACACAACTACAAGAGTAAGATGCCCGTTGATATAAAAACTCACCATAAATCAGGGTCCAAAGGAGCTAGCATTTTGATATACATTAGTTGTAAACTTGGCTATATAAATTACTCGAATACGTGGGATGTTACAAACACCTCACCTTATAGGTCGATTTCCTCGTCAATCCCACAAACACACTATTGCCTCTCCACTTCCGGACGGGCAGAACTCTAATACCATTTATAAACATTTAAGCCCACAACTGAATGCATACGAGACCCAACAACCCACCTAACACAAGTCAATCCGTAAGAGATAGCAATTTTGGTATACATTAGTTGTAAACTTAAACTTCTTCTTTTAAAGGACTCGAATATTTTGATTGAATCGATTTAGAATGTTACAAATACACCACCTTATTGGGTTGACATCTTCGTCAAGCCCACAGACAAAAGGAGACGTAGCTCCAAAGTCAGAACACTATCACTAAAACATTACTCCAATTAAGCTCAAACCAAATCCATTTGTCTGTACGTCCAAGGCCTAAGCACCTTAAAATATGTAAATAATGAGCTAATACAGCCGAAAAAACAATTCGATAACTAATGATTCAAGTAATTCACAATATCCACAGAGTAAAAAATAATTGTTCAAAGTCCTAAGTCGAAACCATATAAGTTAATTCCACAACTCGCTAAGGCCACAAACACCGGTTGACATGGTATCATAGGTGCATAGTTTGTTAATAATGCGCCCCTTTTAAGGTTTCATAAAGTGTGCAACCCGAAATGATCATAAATGAAACACCCATAAGGTATCATAGGCTAGTTCTGGAACAATGCGCAGTTACCAACGGTTTCACAACTCAGAGCTTACCACGAATTCTTATATCTAAAATACACTTGATCCAAATTTAAAAACAAAAATAGTGTAGAAATATTTATAAAAATAAAAATTAAAGCACGAAAAGTTAACTTACCTCAATCTCTTGAACTGATCCAAATTTAGTGCCAAATAAATTCTTAGAAGAGAGTCAGTATAAGGAATAAATGGAACTAATGTGTTTATCTAGTATTTTTGTTTCAATGTATTCCATTATTCCTACTTTATCGTCTACACTAATTTCCCAGTTTTTTTTAAAACTCAAACCGCGTTATCTATCCACTTATTTTAAACTGATGCATCTTACTAACTTATCTAAAATATGACCATTAATTAGATTAAGCACGTATTCACTAACATATACATTTTACTAAAAATACAATAACTATTTTGTTTTCTTTTAAAACCATAATATAAGAAAATATTTTTTTCGAACTTAAATAATTTAAATCACTACAAATAAATTTCTTCTACAAAACCTACATGTTATCACATTCTACCTCCTTAAAAAATTGGTCCCCAATTTAAGTACAAGCATATAAATCAAATGTAGAGCACATACCATTTAAAAAATTGATTTCCTACCTTAATCTTATTTAGGTTGGTGCTGATACACTAGTCCGTAACTTTGTCTGAGAAGAGATCCCAAAGTGCCCTTAGTTGCATTATCTCTGTTATGGTTTGGATCGTGTTGTGGACATTATGAAACCCTATGTTCCATCTCCCACAACTAAAACAAGCTACCGTGTTCCGGCGGAAGTCATTATCCAAATGATTTCTACTGCACCTTGAATACGTGAGTTTATTTCCTGAACCTCCTCTATAAGATTTCCTCTATTACCTTGATAGTTAAACTTCTTCCATGGACCACTCTCGTATAATCAACTTACTGGTTCAGCTATCTGCTTAGTCTCAAGCTTTTCTATCTGGGATTGTTACCTCATAGCATGCAAAGCTATGTTGTCTTTTTATAGGGTAAAAAAAGTCTAAAACTCAAGCTTTCGCAATCAACTTATTGATAGACTTCCTCTAACATGCAGGTATAGGAAGTGCTGCAACTATCCTTTTGTTACCAGTTCTTATGTATTATTTTAAGCTGGGTGTAACCGGAGCCGCCATCTCTACTGTTGTTTCACAGTATGTGCTCACCCCATCACTTTCTTCCTTGGCATACTTTTCCCTTATGTAAATGATCATATTACATATAATTTGTTTCAGATATATCGTCACCTGCCTAATGCTTTGGCATCTCAATAAGAGAGCTGTATTATTGCCTCCAAAGCTGGGATCACTTCAGTTTGGTGGCTATTTGAAATCCGGTTAGCATTGAGTTGACGTTTAGTATAATTTTTTTCTGAAAATGTAAGCGTCAAGCATGTATGTCTGTCATGTTGGATACTAGCGACTGGGATGGAGTATACATATCTTTTCCATGTGTGTCTGTCATTTTGATGATTGTATTAGTTATTATAGTTTACCAGCATGCGATTTCATTTTAAGTTTGTAGGGACTCAATTCAGTATCGCATCATTCAGAGTGGCGTGATGCATTTGTTAATTGTTAGTATACTAATAGGGTGATACTAACGCCATCCTTCTTTTCTCTGATGCGAAAGAAGAACAAGTAACTTCGCACAATTTCAGTGTTGCCTAATCCTTCATTGTGCCACGGCTTAGGTGCAGATTCAGTCTTTGGGCCTTGCGGTGTCTATCTACAAGTTAGAAAAGAATTTTATTTTCAGGGTCTTTTAGTGGTTTCACACCCTGCTCACATGTTAGACTCACATGTTCGATTGCATTTTGGACTCGTATTCTGAGAGAATATGTTCTGGCCTTTCATAAGAAGGTTTCTAATATTTGTTTGTTAGAAC
Organism: Apium graveolens; assembly: GCF_009905375.1. Taxonomy (NCBI): domain Eukaryota; kingdom Viridiplantae; phylum Streptophyta; class Magnoliopsida; order Apiales; family Apiaceae; genus Apium; species Apium graveolens. The sequence continues at coordinate 179,374,480 of NC_133657.1, forward strand.
AATTTATAAGCAGCAGTCCATTGTGTATATATACATGTCTGGTCGGAATGGGTCCTTTCATAATAAAAATACGCCAGGTCCAAATTTGCAGAATTTCATACTTAAGTATCTTCTCTAATTTTACATATATAGTAAATTTATTCCATGATCAATTGGCAAAATTCCAGGTGGTTTTCTGCTGGGGAGAACTCTTGCAGTCCTCATAACTACAACAATTGGAACCTCTATGGCTACTCGTCAAGGTCCCCTTGCTATGGCTGCTCATCAAATATGTCTACAAGTATGGTTAGCTGTATCTCTATTGACAGATGCACTTGCTGCATCTGGTCAGGTAAATTTTTTCTCCTGGAATTTTGTCTTCATTATAAAATCATTCTTAAATAATATTTAGTCCCAGTTCTATTTTATTTGTGTTCTTTCAAATGGTAAGTGCATGGTAAACTGATCTTCCATTAGAGAAATGGCCTTTAGTCAATTATTGACCTCGACACCTAAACCTATGTTACGGGCTGGAACTTTCACTGCTTACGACCTCTTCAGCTTATTGCGATACAGGCTTGCCTTTTTCTTGTAGTAGTCTACTACAGATGTTAAATGCACGTTAATCTTTGTGCACAAGTTTACACTCCTAAGGTTTTTCTTTCCACTCACTGACTTTTTCATTCTGCAGGCCTTGATATCTGGTTCAGTATCTAAAGGTGATTACAGATCTGTGAAGGAAGTCACATATTCTGTGTTAAAGGTATATCGGGGTCTGAAATTGTGATGAAATTTATACAGATCCTAATGCGATTAACTTCTTGATGCCTAAGTTCTTCGTGTTAAACATCACATGAAACATCTCTGTTTTTTTCAATCTTAATTGTGTTTAATTTCTTTGCAGATAGGATTTGGTACAGGTGTTTTATTGACTTTGATTTTGGGGGCATCATTTAGCTCTTTAGCTACCTTGTTTACTAAAGATGCAGAAGTATTAGCAATTGTGAGAACTGGGGTATTGGTAAGTCATATGGTTCCAAATATTTTTTGTTTTGTTATATTGGATTGTGGACATCTCTTTAATCATCTTAATTTTGATACAGTTTGTCAGTGCCAGTCAACCTATAAATGCATTAGCGTTTATTTTTGACGGACTCCATTATGGTGTTTCAGATTTCAAATATGCGGCTTGCTCAATGGTAAGTACTATGCTTTTAATTGTTATTTAATGTCAACAGGTTATGCTGAAAATAGCATTCCTCTTAAATGTTGTGTGATGCTCTGCAGATGGTAGTGGGAGCAATATCTTCCATGTTCCTGTATTGCGCTCCCTCAGTTTTGGGTCTTCCTGGTGTTTGGGCAGGTTTGACTCTTTTTATGGGGTTGCGGACACTTGCTGGAGTTAACAGGTAAAATTGATGCATTATTAGAGAAATAATTCTGATTAAAAAGACCATTATTTTGGAGAGCTATAGCGATTAGAGGGTGATGTTCTTGGTTAGCCTAAATGTCTAATTGGTCGTTGAACTAGGGACCACCTTGCAGTTTCATCACTGAACTGGAAAAGCTCTCATTGCATAATCATGCAGATGAAAACGCACATTATTACAACTGAACCTATATAAACTTCCACAACCTTTGAATGTATTTGACTTTAGCTGTTCCTCCAGTAAGTGGCATTACCTCACTCGAGAACTCAGCACCACCTGTTCAATCTTCGCAAAATGTGCCTATCCATCCGAAAACCTACACGAAAGTCAAAAAATCATACTAGCATTGAGAATACTAGTATATTTAACCTCAAACCCAGATAAATAATAGGCATTTGAGATCGGACGTTACCAAATATTTCTAAATCCTAACCCAAAAAATATCTCATTCCAGAGAGTTCTTGTGTAATTAGAATTGTGATTGTGTTTATGATGTTGGAGATCATTCACAAGTACGAAACCCCATAATAAATACTTTTGAAGGTTGTACCATTGGTCAGAACTTCAAAAAGGTTCAATGAATTTTACTCAATTTTTTTTTGTTTGACGATTATAAACTATAAAGAAGATATTATGAATCCTCCGGAAACAATGTGGTCACCTGAATAACGCGATTCATAAAACACAATCATTTTTTTTGTTTTTGGTATATCATATTATTCACTTTGGGTTTATGCCCTTAAAATTGTGTTAGTTATCTCATTTTTTTTTTTGCAAATGAGTGAGTTTATTGTTGTGTTTTCAGATTATTATCAAAAGATGGTCCATGGTGGTTTCTGCATAAAGACACTACAAGGCTTGAGTTTAGGGCTGTTCGCTAAATTTACCATGAAAATTACCATCCTGCAGCTTGTTAATGGTGTGCTAATACGTTAATGGTGTGCTAATACTACTTGTCCGAGTAATAATTTTTTCTAGCACATGATCAGTCTGACACCCCAATCACAGAATCATCTTGTCTTCTAGTTTATGCTGACAGCAAACCAAGGCCTTTAAGGGTGTTTTAGATAAATATTTTTTTCCCAGGATGTTATCGCTATGAACTTTGTCCTGTGCACACTAAACCATGTCTAACAGTTCACAAACGTTTTCAGAATCTATTAGTGGGGGAAAATGAGCACACATCTGTAAAATTATGTATATATATAAAGTTCTGTTGGACAATCTGATCGTCTTTCACATCTGTTCAGTTAATGTAATAAATATTGATACAGATGAATATTTTTGACAGTTTTTTTTCTTAATATACGTAATTTTTTGAAAATGGAGGGAGTAAAGTATAGAATGGCAACGCTTCAGGTATAAACCGATAGGTAACGCCTAAAAATGAGGTCAGGCAAAATGAGTGTTTGCTAGCTGCTCAGGCAATTTGATATCCGCGGCATTTACATATACCTTAAAACTTGTAGGTCAACAAAGGAAGCTTCATTCCTCACTTTGAAATTTATCAACATAACCCACCAGTTCACTACTACTTTGTCCTTCCTTAGTGATAAGCCTACAATATTATTATATTATTAAGACTATAATTTTAGGAGATGATCTCTTTACTTTAATTTGCCAACTCCTTCAAATGAGGTTATTGTCTTATATTTAGACTAAGTCCCAAATGTGCTTTATTTTACAAAATGGGTTTTTTTGGGCTTTACATTATGTTTCACAATTATCCTAATTATAACTCATTTGGGCCGTATTTTCTTGGTCCAACATTTGTCCCCCTCCTAGTTTGCGCAATATCTTTAGATTTGTGTTTTTCTATTTCTTCACTTTTGCGCTTTGAATCTTGATATTTTGCTTTGGTACCTGAATGAAGTTAGTGATCAGATAGGGGTATAGAATGAAAAAGACGATAAGAAAAAACAAGCAAGAAAATAAAAGCAATTGCAAACTCGAAATAAAAGTGAAATGTGTGTACTAAAAAAGAAAGAAAAATAATGTTTTTTGTTTTGTTGTTTTTTTTTGGACATATATATAGCCGTTCGTGCGTGTTTTTAAATTTGTTATTTTTTTTTAAGTTTCTTTGCAGATTGGCGGACTAGACTCTTCGGCTTCCTCCCAGGCCATCTAAAAGGCCGCTGTTGCACGCTTCCCCGTTCATAACCTCCTTGTAAGTCATCTTCTTTCTCTTTCTCTTTCTTTATTTGTGTGTCTGTCGTGTTTGTCCGTAGTTTACGAATTTAAGATGGCCGACTTTTCCTCATCATCGTCTTCGCATAGTGCTTCCAATCGGGATCCTGGGAAGAGACCCTTAGAAGAGGGCGACGAAGAGTCCGTTTTGAATTTGGATAACCTGGAAATTCCGGATTTAGGTCAGTGTGGGTTCTTTGATTTTCTGGAGGGTGATGATTTTTTAAAAGGTATGGCCGATGGTCCTTTGCCTTCTCCTCCCCTAAGTCCTCGTACCCTAGATTTCAGGAATAGGGTAGTCGAGGAGAGCCTTCGGTTAGGTAGGGTCGAGTTTGAGGGTAAGCCCAGTCTGAATTATCTTAGTTATTACATAACCGCCGACCCTCCTGTGAGCAAGTTAAAAAGTTATATCGACCTGTCTAATGGTTATCGGTACCGGATGCCGACAGCTGATGTGAGAGTTTGGATGATGCTAGAGTTCGGAATGCATGGGGTTACAATGATTATGTTTCAATTTGGTCTTCGACTGCCGATGCATCCCTTCTTCCTGACGATGTATGAGGCTATCGGGTGTGGCCTTGGACAGTTGATGCCAAATTCTATTGCTCAGTTAAGCGGATTCGTGGCATTATGTTGTGATAAGGGTCGACCGCCGACTCTGAAGTTGTTTTTCTCTATTTACGGTGTGCGTTACTACGGCAGGTAAGTATACTTCGACTCTCGACATAAGAGGATGTAGATCGTTAGTGTTAGATCATCGAACTCCGGTTATCACACCCAATGGTTGTTCGTTGGGGGTCCTGATTTGGTATTTGTAAAACCTAGTAGGAAGGTTAGTCAGGGTACGATCGACTACTTGAACAACTTGGAGAAACACGATACTGCTTACCTCGATCAATTTCATGGGTCGAGATCATTGTATACGCACTTAGATTTGAAGGATTCTGGCTTTTTGGAAATGCACGATTGTAAGGGGGATGTCTATTTGTTGTTGCCCCTATCTTGTCTATGTTACTTGTTTTATTCTTGTTACTATTATCATAAGCTCTTGTTTGTTTATTTTCGTATGTATATATAGTGTCTCTGACCCGCTTCTTTTTATCTTGTGTTTCAGTAGCAGGAGCTTCTTTGAAAAAAGTTTTAGACGGCGGGGTTCGAGAAGAGATGGATAAGGCTATGATGCTTTTGTTGCAACGTGCTTCAAGGAAGCCTTCTGATGCGGCTAAACCCGGACCGTCGGGAGTCCCTCATTCGGTTTCTATAGAACTGCTCGATGATCAAGGGAATAAAGTGGTCGAGGATAATGAAAGGGTTGTATCAGACATTGTTCGTGTAGAGGCTAACCCTCGTAAGCGCCTTCGACGGGAAGAAGACGAGGGTTTGGTTAGTGATCAGGAAGTTGTTGCTGAGGGTGTAAACAAGACTTTGACGGTTGCTGGAAGTAGGGTTTTTATAGGAAATACTATCGATCCGCGATCTAAAAAGGAGGTGATGAGGGTCGAGATTCAACCCACCGAACGATGGACGGGTGGATCCACCGTGAACTTGAGGGCGTTTAATTTTTTCAATCTTCCTCAGGATTCGGTGGCGTATGAGGGTCGAAGGCGTGAGGACCTTGCTGATCGATGTAAAAGTCGAGTTGGACGGGTATGCGTACTTCCTTCTTCCAACCCTCTTTTTTTCTTTTCTTTTCTTTTCTCTTTTTTTTTTATATATCTGCATGCTATACACCACTTGACATATATATTTTATACTTATTTATATTTATTTTTTTTGTGAAGTTCCTTTCCGATTTTATTTGTGGAGGATTATAAAGCTGATGTTGGTGGTGAAGTTCGTTCAAATTTGGAGGCTGAGATTACTGCTCTGAAGGGGGAAAGGAAGAAATCCGGGGCTAGTTTTGCAGAGCTCGAGAAGAGGGTGAGTGACTTGGCTAAAGCCAATACTGCGCTCTCGAGAAAAGTTGGGGAGATGGAAGTTGCTGAGAAGACACTAAGTGACAGGGTTCAGGAGCTCGAGGGTCGATTTCGTGAAGTCGAGAAAGAACGTGATGAGGAAAGGAACAAGCGTCACAGCTTGGATCGACAAGTTGAAGGGATGGATAGTTCGTATAAACTGATAGTAGAAGAGAATGAAAATTTGAAGCGTGAGGTGTGGAAGATATTGCCGATACTTTGGGCGATGGTTATGGAAGATGTTATCGTCGGATGAAGGAGGCTGGTTTTGCCGTCGAGGGTCATGCCTTCGAGGATTACCTTCGGGATCTTGCGTCGAAGGGTAACAATGTATGAAGGTGGGGTATGCCCCGTAGACCTTTGTAATTGAATTAAGTATTTTTATGAACTTAAGTATTTCATCGATGTCACCGGATGACGGATTTGTAGTATGTTCTAGACTTGGTTAAAATTCTTCACCGATTTTGCTCGCTTGCCCCTTTTTTTATTGAATTTACATCTGGATTTCGATGATGCACTTTTATGAAAATTCTCGACTTGATTTGTCGAACTTGCCAAGTGCTTAATCATGTTGCATATTTAGAAAATATCTTGGAGTGAATATTCTTCTTACTTATTATGAGATACATATATATATATCCTGATACAAATCTTCGTGACGTAGCTTTTTGCTTTTGCCGTTTGTGAAAGAGATGAAGTAAATAGATATTTATGCTTCTTGTTTTTTGAAATAAGTTAAAAGCATTCATTTGTCATAACTTAATCACCCCTCGATGGGGGTCTCATAACGACCCTCATTGCATCGAGGGTTTGTCTTTGGTATGGCATTAACTACCTCAAGATAACAAGCTAAAGATGAAATTAAATTACTGATAGAACTTTTTGAGATGAATCCCATTCCAAGTGTTTTTGATGGACGTGCCGTCGAGGTGAGCAAGTTCATATGTCCCCGTACTTACCACCTTCGAGACCCGATAAGGCCCTTCCCACGCTGGTTTGAATTTTCCTGAAATAGTGGGTTGTGATGTCGCGGAATCTCTTAGGACGAGGTCGTCGACCTTGAGGTCCTTGGACTTGACCTTTTTGTTGAAGTATCTTACGGTTTTTTCCTGCTGGGCGACCATCCGTATTTGGGCTTCTTCCCTTGTTTCTTCTAGCAAGTCATTGTGAAGGCGTAAACCCTCGAGGGAGAGGATAGGATCAAACACCTCAACCCGTGGTGAAGTTAGACCTACCTCGACGGGTAGGACAGCATCAACGCCGTATATAAGGCGGAAAGGGGTTTCACCTGTTGCGCTTCGGGGGGTTGTTCTATACGACCACAATATATTTGGGAGTTCATCGACCCAACAACGGGGTATTTCTTCAATTCTTTTCTTCAGACCTTGCTGGATGGTTCTATTTGTTACCTCTGCAAGCCCATTAGCTTGGGGGTATGCTACAGATGCCTTGATATGTTGGACTTTTAAGTCAAGCAGGGCCTTCTCGAACTGCTTCCCTACAAACTGTGTGCCATTATCGGAAACTAGGATTCTGGGGATCCCGAAGCGAAAGATAATATATTCCATAAAGAATTCTATCATTTCCTTTTCTCGGATCTTGGAGAGGGGTTTTGCTTCGACCCATTTGGTTTCGTAATCAACAGCGACCACGATATATTGGCATTGATTTATGGATTTTGGAAAAGGACCCACAATATTTATTCCCCATTGGAAAACGGGGCATGGACTAAGTATTGAATTTAGCTCAGTCGTGGGTCGACGGCTTACACTTCCGTGGAGTTGACATGCTTGGCATTTTTTGACATAATCTTCACAATCCCTTCGAATTGTGGGCCAGTATAGTCCCTGTCTGATTATTTTAAGGGCTAAGGATTTCCCCCCAAGATGCTCACCACAAATTCCAGTATGTACCTCAATAATCGCCTGGAGAGCTTCTTCTAGAGACAAGCAACGGAGTAGTGGTTCAGAGAGAGCACGTCGATATAACGCGGAGCCCACAATACAGTAGGTTTTGGCCTTGAACATAAGTGCGCGAGCCTCCGTTTTATGCTCAGGCAGCTTGTTGTCGATGATGTAGTCGAGGAAAGGTTGACGCCAATCGAGGTTAGTCTGGATCTGATTAACCGATACTTCGTCGATAGAGGGAGCCGCTAAGACATCAACGTATATCGGGTTGAGGTTAACAGGAAGATTAGATGACGCCAGTTTGGCAAGAGAGTCGGCCCACTGGTTCTCCTCTCTGTCGACATTTGACATTTTCCATGAAGAGAATTTCTTAAGTAGCTCTTGTGTTCTTGTCAAGTATTGGGCCATCCTTTCATTATGTGTCTTAAAGTCGCCACTTATTTGTCTAGAGACCAACTGAGAATCCCCGAATATATCGATGACTTCTACCTCAAGATCGGACGCGAGCTTTAGTCCTGCGATGAGTGCCTCGTATTCGGCCACGTTGTTTGTGGCGGAGAACCCAAATCTGAGCGCTTGTTGGATTTTGAATCCTTCTGGACTGATTAATATAACCCCCGTTCCCCTAGAGTTGGATGTCGATGACCTATCTACGAACAAAAGCCACGGGCGTGATTGGTCGTCCTCTGGATTTTGTGCCTTGGATTTGAACTGGCATTCAGCGATGAAATCTGAGAGAACCTGGGACTTTGATCGCCATTCGAGGTTTGTACTCGATGTAGAATTGGCTTATCTCTATAGTCCAGGCTGCAAGTCTGCCCGTTATGTCGGGCTTGTGCAAAATTCTTTTCAGAGGTAGATTGGTGAGAACATGGATTTCTCTCGCTTGAAAATAGTGTCGAAGCTTTCGACTCGCGACCACAAGAGCATATACGAGTTTTTCGACTTGTGGATACCTTGTTTCTTCGTCCTGAAGTGAATGGCTAATGTAGTACACAGGGACGTCTTTTCTTTCATCGACACGAACCAATACTGCCGCAACAGTATCGTCGGAGGCAGAGAGATATACTCGTAACGGCTCGCCAGTTAATGACCGAGTTGGAACTGGAGGATTCGTCAAGAATGCTTTCAATTCCGTGAAATTCTTTTCACAATCTTCATTCCACTCAAACTGTGAGGATTTAGAAGCTTTCTTCATTGCAGAGAAAAAAGGAGGCATCTCTTCGAGGATTGAGGGATGAACCTTCGAAGTGCGGCTATACATCCGGTGAGTTTTTGCAAGTCTTTGATAGATCTTGGGTTATCCATTTGCAGGATTGCTTTTGTCTGAGCTGGGTCTGCCTCGATACCTTTCTGGGTGACCAGGATTCCTAAGAATTTACCCGCCGTAAGGCCGAACGAACACTTTGCTGGGTTCAGTCACATATTGTTTGCCCTTGCATTTGTGAACGTTTTCCGAAGACCTGTTACATGATCTGAGGCAATTTTTGATTTTGTAATCATATCATCGACGTATATCAGCATGTTCCTTCCTATTTGTGAGGTGAATATTTTATCCATCGTCTGTTGAAATGTAGCACCCGCATTGATTAAACCGAAATGCATCACCTTGTAGCCAAAGACTCCCCTATGCGTGATGAACGCAGTCTGTTGCCAATCGTGGGAGTCCATCTTAATTTGATTATATCCTGAAAAGGCGTCCATAAAGAAGAGGAGTTCATTTCCCGCCGTAGCATCAATGAGTTGGTCGATATTCGGCAAAGGGTAAAAATCTTTGGGGCACGCCCTATTAACATCTGAGTAATCAATGCACATTCTCCACTTCCCATTATTTTTCTTGACTAGAACCACGTTCGATATCCATGTGGGAAATTGAACAGGCTCGATAAAGCCGGTGTCGAGAAGTCGATCGACCTCTTGGTCGATGGCGGCTCTTTTCTCAGCCGAGAATATTCGGTGTTTTTGTCGCACAGGCCTGGTGTCCTTACTGATGTACAGCGAGTATCGTGCTACGACTTCCGGAATCCCGGGCATGTCCCTCAGATTCCAGGCAAAATTGTCGGAGAATTCCCAGATAAGGTTCGTGATTTCTTTCTTGAGATTTGAGGAGAGACTCTTGCCAATTCTTGTTGTTTTATCGGGGTTTCCTTCAGATACTTCTATATCCTCAGTTTCTTCGAGAGGAGAGCATGAATTGCTCGTAGGTGTGTCGATCAATTCCCTTGGGTCGATGTCGAGTACTTGGTTGACCTCTAAATCTTCATCTGTCTTTTTCCTTGGAGAAACAGTGGTTAGGTAACACTGCCTAGCTGTTGCTTGATCACCTACCATTTCTCCTATACCAAAGTCTGTAGGGAACTTCATTTTTAAATGGGAGATGGAAGTTATAGCTCGAAGGGCAGTGACCGTTGTTCGTCCCAATATTGTGTTGAAACTTGAGGATGCGCTGATCACGTGGAACTTGACCATCTTCCAAATCTGGCATAGGGGAGAACCAAAGAGGACCGGTATGTCGACCGTTCCAACTACATGCACCTCATTCCCTGTAAACCCGTATAAAGGAGTTCAAGCATTCTCCAGGCGTCGATCCCCGAGATCCATTCGGGAGAAGGCATGGTGGTATAGAACGTCCACGGAACTGCCATTGTCGACTAGCATCTTTTTTACCGTGTTGTTTCCCACTCGTGTGGTAATGACAAGGGCGTCCTGATGGCCCTCGATGAGACCAGGGTGATAGTCATCATCTGAAAAGGAAATGACAGGAGAAGGGTTTGCTCGAGGGCGTTTAGTTGTTGGTGGGTTGACATTAAAAACTTCTCGGGCATAGATTTTTCGGGAGTTGTGAGAAAGCCCTCCAGCAGCTATGCCACCAAAGATAACGTCAATTACCCGATTTTCTTCATCACGCCTCTGACGTCGAGGAGAATCTTCTCATTTTACATAATGCACCAGCTGTCCTCGACGAATCTTCCCCTCGATGAGGTTACTGAGTTGAAAGCATTGTTCAGTTGTGTGACCTGTATCTTCGTGGTAATCACAGTATCTAGAGCTTGGAGGACGACCCGATTTCATGGGTCTCGGTGGACGATAGTCCGGCTCTGTCTTCAGGACCGCTAAAATGGTCATTTTTTCAGTGTTAAGCTTGGTGAATTCTTTCTCTGGTCGACTACGGGGTTGCAAATCCCTCTCTCTTCTATCCCTTGGGGGATGGTCGACAGTACGACCAGGTGGTGATCGGAAATGCTCTTGACGTCTGTCACGCGCGGGAGATCGTGGACTGTAGCTGCGGCGCCGTTCGTATCCAGAGGAGCGCTTAGGAGACTGGATGCAACTCACTGCCTCTTGGAGCATCATGTGGTGTTCTATGATTTGAAATGCTGCTTGTAAGGTTTTTGGTCTTTTCTCAAAGATCTCCTCTAAGAGCAATTCATGGCGGGATTTATCAATGCCTGCTGTCAGAAAGTTGACTGCCATTTGTTTGATTAGATCTAGAATCTCTGCTATTTCTTCTCTGAATCGGGTTAGGAAGCTTCAGAGACTTTCTCCTGAGCGTTGGTGCATTGTCATTATGGAAGCTGTGACCTTTATTCCTTTGTAGTTACTGGAGAAACGAGCTTGAAACTTGCTCTTTAGGGCTGCCCATGAGTCGATTGACCGAGGGGGCAAATTGTTGTACCATCGAAGGCTGTGCCTTGGAGGCAAGTGGAGAAAAACTGACACCGGGTGATTTCCGAGTGGCCGAAGAAGGCCATGCATCCATCAAAGGTATTGAGGAATGCTAACGGGTCCGAGGATCCGTCAAAATGATCGAGGGCGGGAGTTTTCAACGTCCTGTCGATGCGTGCTTTCTCGAGGACCGACGATAGGGGGCTCTCGGAGACGGTTTCAAACCCCGACTGATTTCTCATTATGGTACGCATCTGGGAGATTTCCTCCTGCATTTTGGCAAACTCTTCATGAGAGATAGATTCTGTGGACTCAGTTTAATGCGGGACTTCGGCGGATGACATTGTCCGCTGTCGACGCTCGCGCGGTTGTGAATATGTCGACTCTGCCGATGGCTCATATTCGTATTCGGCATCGTCGTCTTCATCATAAAACTCATCGTCTTGTTCTTTATTTTGTATTGTAGTTTGTTGGAGCTCTCGACGGAGACGATGAATTTCACATTTTCGCTCGAGTTTGGCCTGCAGCCTCCGAGTCTCACGTTCTAGAAGTTCAAGTTCTTCATCTGAATCAAGTGGTTCTTCTGGATTTTCTTGATTTTGAGCCTTTAGCCTTTTTTTCTTTTCTAAATGTAGTCGTATGTCGCTCGAGAGAACCTTCTTACCTTTGGAGGTCTGTACTCTCAAACGCTGATCTGAGATGGACCTTCTCTTCTTGTCTCTTTGACATGTATCTTTCAAGCTCAACGACTGGCCTTCAGGAGGGCCTTCAGGTTGGGGGAACAAGCACTTCGGCTTTAATGCCGGTTGTTTGGGCAGTTCATGACCACCGTGGGTCGAGGGGTCGGCGGCAATTTCTGCCGTCAACTCCTTCACTTGAGTTGGTCCGGCAATTCCCGGATCAAGCTCCTCCACAATCATATTCTGGTTGGATCTATAAAGCAAACCTTCTTCTAGCACCAAATGATAAGCCTACAATATTATTATATTATTAAGACTATAATTTTATGAGACGATCTCTTTACTTTAATTTGCCAACCCCCTCAAATGAGGTTGCTGTCTTATATTTATACTAAGTCCTAAATGGGCTTTATTTTACAAAATGAGCATTCTTGGGCTTTACATTATGTTTCACAATTATCCTAATTATAACTCATTTGGGCCGTATTATCTTGGTCCAACCTTCTTCTAGCACCAAACCTTCTTCTAGCACCAAATGATAAGCCTACAATATTATTATATTATTAAGACTACAATTTTATGAGACGATCTCTTTACTTTAATTTGCCAACCCTCTCAAATGAGGTTGCTGTCTTATATTTATACTAAGTCCCAAATGGGCTTTATTTTACAAAATGAGCATTCTTGGGCTTTACATTATGTTTCACAATTATCCTAATTATAACTCATTTGGGTTGTATTGTCTTGGTCCAACACTCAGTTAAGATATCCTCAGTCGAGATGACCCAGTACTCCTTCCTACTCCTAAATTAACCAAAATTAAGTGTCTTGTTTGTTGTCTGTTTTTTTAAGTGATCAAAATTAGATTGAAATTGACAATCAAAAAGTTAACTGAACGGACTCTAGCCTCCCTTAGCTCCCGGTTCCACCGGTGGAAGTAACATTAGAAAATAGAAGTTATTATAATGATCGTTAGTGGTATTCTTCTGGTACTTTTCTGGCTTATTAAACCTAGGGCTCCAAGATATGGTAATTGGGCCAGTGGGTTCAAAAACTGAAGAAGAAGAAGAAGAAGAAGAAGAAGAGGAAGAAGAAGAGGAAGAGGAAGAGGAAGAGGAAGAGGAAGAGGAAACAGTAGAAGATATACCTGTAACCTATAAGTGTTTGATTCTGCATTCTTGGATGCTTCTCTTCAAGGCATGCATTGCCAAACAAATCACACCTATAAATAAACAATCCCTTCGCATTGCTACACATAATAAACAAAATATACTATCAGAGAAGCCTCTCTTTTATCTCTTCAACATTCTTCTGTTTAACACATTGCCCTGTTTTAATTTATTTTTCCTTTAACCTTGGACAACAATAATGTCGTTGCTTATGCTTCCATAGTCATTGTAAGCACCCCTGGTTCAACTAGCAGGTGCAGATTTTTACAGAGACGCGGAAATCACTTGGGGTGATCACCGTGCCTGCCAAGATATTGAATGGTGGTCGAGACTTCACTCTGTCTCTTGACCAAACTTCTGGCTCAGGCTTTCAATACAACAATGAGTTCTTGTTCGGAAGATTTGACATACAACTCAAGCGTGTCCCTGCCAACTCTGCTGGCACTGTTACTACTTTCTTTGTCAGTAACTTATAATTTTAATTTTATCCTAATTACATGCTACATATACTTTGATCCTCAATTTAAAGTTCATAACAACTTGAGTAATATACGTTCATGCCTTGATTGATATATATTCTTTTTTTAGCAGCAATCTTCTCAAAGAGCTGGACATGATGAGTTTGATTTCGAGTTTTTGGGAAACTCCTCAGGCAGTCCATACACAATCCACACAAATGTATTTGCTCCGGGAAAAGACAACAAAGAACAACAATTCCGGCTCTGGTTTGATCCCACTTCTTCATTCCACACCTACTCCATTGTTTGGAAACCCCAAACAACCATGTAAGTACTCGTTTGACATAATTTCTTCAATAATTTTCAGTTTCTTGGTGGATAATAGTCCAATTAGAGTATTCAACAACCAGGAATCAGTAGGGGGTGCCATATCCCAAGAATCAGTACATGAGAGTCTTCGGCCAGCCTTTGGAATGCTGATGACTGGGCAACACAAGGCGGACGTGTAAAGACTGACTGGACCAAAGCTCCATTTACAACCAACTACAGGAACTTCAATATACCTGGATGCCCCAAGTCCTTGTGGATCATCAACTTGTTCAAACGAGGGACATGAGTTGGATGCAGCAGGCCTCAATAGACTACGATGGGTACAATCAAAGCATATGGTATACAACTACTGCTCTGACAACAGAGGTTTGCTAATGCTGTCCCAGCAGAATGCAAGCCCTCAAGTTTCCTGCCGATGACACACCCATGATCCTGATGCCTAATTCTTTACCAAATTATTCTGATTTCAGCGAAGAGGTGTACATTTTTTTTTCTTTAAATTAAAGTAGTTTTCAAATGAATAATAAAAGAATTTACTCCCTTTACAATTCAAATTTGTAATGAAAGACTTCTATATAATTTCAACAAAAGGCAGTAGAATGCTAGGATATTCATTGTGATGGAGAAAGCTATACCCCGTATATTCGAAACAGTACGATTTCCTGCTAAAACTACCTCAGTCCTTGCAGTGTTGGAAGGTGAGAGACTGCACTATATTAATTACTCCATTAGTCCAGACACCACACGCCTCATTCAAAGACCATATTTCCATGTGCAGCTTACTACAAAACTATCAAAGCTAGTCCAATTCTGTCAGGAACTAGGGTTTCTGACTTGGTATTTTTGGAATATTTTTGTGATTTTCTTATTTGTAAGAGCTAGAATGTAAACAAGCAGAGATTATAGACTAGAATCTATAGAGAAACAGAGAATTTAGGTGAAGAACGGATAGAATAAGCACAAAGAATCAAGTAACTTGAAGAAGAAGACATAATTCTGTTATAGAGAGAGAAAGAGTTTAGAGGGAGAGACAGATTTTGGTTGAATATAATTCCTTTTCATATATCTGCATACCCTCAACATTACAACTGGTGAGTCTATTTATAGACTCTACTGAATACTTAACTCCTAAGTAATTGGTAAAATACCAGTTTACCCTTACTAGCTTAATATTACAGCCTGCTATTAGAAATACAATCTATTATTAATACTAGTAATAAGCCTGACTGACTCTTCCTGACAATCCCCCCTTCTTCAAATCCAGCTTGTCCTCATGCTGGGAGTAGGAAATCTGGAAATTTAAGTTTCAGAAGATCTTCATCTTCCCAGATAGCTTCATCACTACTACAACCCTTCCATTGTATCAAAACCTGAGGCACCACTCTGTAATCCTTCACAATATTCCTAGTGTCCAGACTCCTTAGGGGACTGAGGTCAAATATCCCTTGCTCATTAACCTGAGGCAGCTGTCTCATAGCTTTAACCAGTCCCATAGCTTTTTTTTTAACTGAGACACATGGAAAACAGGGTGAACTCTTGAAGTTTCTGGCAAATCCAGTTTATAAGCAGCTTCACCTATCTTTTCCAGAATTATATAGGGTCCAAAATACCTTGCTGACAGCTTTAAATTCTATCTAATTGCAACTGTTACCTGTCTGTAAGGCTGTAACTTCAAATAAACCAAATCTTCCACCTCAAAATCTCTCACAGACCTTTTGTATCAGAGCAAAACTTTTCATTCTGAGCTGAGCCTTCTCCAATAACTCCTTTAGTAATGACCACTGCTGCTGTCTGGCATTCAACATTTCCTCCAAGGAAGACAAATTAGTATGAACCTTGTCTAATAGTGATATATGTCTTGGCTTGACTCCATACACCACTTGATATGGAGATGTATTTAAAGTTGTATTAAGGTGGTATTATACCACCATTCAGCAGCAACCAACCATGTAGCCCAGTTCCTTGGTGCCTGACTAGTCATACTCCTCAAGTATTGTTCTAGGCACTGATTAATTCTCTTTGTGCAACCATCAGACTGTGGGTGGTAAGTTGTGCTGAGACACAGTCTGGTTCCAGAAATCTTGAACAGAGTTTGCCAAAATTGACTCAAGAATAAGCTGTCTCTGTCACAGACTATGGATGCTGGTAATCCATGTAATCTATAAACTTGCTCAAAGAATGTCTGAGCTAGTCCTTTAGCTGTAATATGGTGGTTGAGGGATATGAATTGAGCATACCTACTACACCTGTCAACCACAACCCAGATTACCTCAAAACCTTTTGATTTTGGAAGACCTGTAATAAAGTCCATAGATATATCTTTCCATGGCTCCTGAGGAATAGGCAGAGGTCTTAAAAGGCCAGGGGTTTTAACAGTCTCCCCTTTCACCTGCTGGCACACCTCACACTCTCTCACCCACCTTCCCACATCTTGTCTTATTGAAGACCAATAAAAGTACTCTGATATTCTTTTATAGGTGGCCCTGTTTCCAGAATGTCCTCCTACCCCTTTACAGTATAATTCCTCAAAGATTTGTTTCCTCAAATCTCCTGCACCTCCAATCACCCACTTCCCTTGATACTGTAGCAACCCTTACTATAAATAATATTGTTGTGGACCCAACTTGTTGACAGCAACATCAATAATGAGATCTTCAATCTCCTTATCCCCTACATAACTCTCAGCAATCTGCTCCATCCTCTGCGGTACCACAGCAGAAAGCTGATGGCAATTACCTTCTATGATCACCTTAGAGTCAGAAGTAAGTTCTACATCCTTCCCTTGTCACTTAAATTTTAAAGCCTGAGCTTCAAAGTTGCATTGCAATTCTCCAAGTTCTGTTAGCCACTCCACTCCCAGTATAATCTCCCAGTCTTGTATATCTGCCACCCAAACTGCAGTGTTGAATTCCACATTTTGCCATTTCCATTTGAATGATGAGCATTTCTCACTACTGTTGAGTACCTCTCCATTAGGTAGTTCCAGGTCCAAACAAGCCTTTCTGCTAATCAAATTGAGAGTGCTGCCACCATCAACCAGCATTTTCACTTCTTTACCCTTGTAGTTTCCTTTAAACTGGATGGGAGTAGATTGTGTTGGTCTTTTCACTCCTAGAGCATCCAGTATGACTTCCTGAGTTTCCATCTCATTTAAATCTTCAGTTGGATCTTCATCATATTACTCTTCTTCTTCCTCCAGTACCATTAAGAAGTTCTGTGGCCTTTTGCACTCATGTCCTTTTGAGAACTTCTCATCACAATAGAAACATAAGTCTTTCTGCCTTCTTTCCTCTCTCTGAGCATAAGTCAGTGGCCTAGGCTTAGAAGAAATACTCTCTGGTGCTTTACTTGATACCAGCAAAGGTGCTTTACTAGTAACAGTTGCTCCTGTAGTTGCCACACTCTTACTTGTACCTGCTGCCACTGAATTAACCTTGTGACTATTTCCAAATCCAGTAAACTTCTTTGGTTGAGCATTCAAGGTATGCTCATAATACCGAGCCAGTTTAAGAGCCTGTTCCAGAGAGCTTGGTTCCAACAACCTTATCATGCCTTTAATCTCCTGTTGTAACCCTCCAACAAAGTTCTCTAAAAAATACTCTTTAGTTAAACTAGGAATCTTCTTCAGTAATTGACCCCCTGCACTTTTCAAAGTCATCAAAGTACTCCTCCACTGAAGTTACTTGTTGTAATTTCTTGAATTTATCAAATACTAAATCAGTCTCCACTTCACCAAACCGAGATATGAAGGCCTCAGAGAATTGTTGCCAAGTAACACTGTCATTCCCAATCATGAAGGACTTGTACCAAGATCTAGGAACTCCACTCAGGTGCATGGCTACTATAGCAGCTTTCTTCCTATCATTAACCTCATAAATTGTGAAGTATTCTTCACAATCCCTAAGCCATTCCAAAGAATCGGTCCCTTCTTTATAAACTGGAAAAGACAACTTCAGATGCCTCAGACTCTGATTATCTTTCAGAGTTCCTCCATAGCATCCACCATTCTTAACATCATCATCCACCTTATACTTCCTGTGAGTAGTCTTTTGTCTCTCAAAAGCAGCATGTGATGGATCTCTGAACATGCCTCTTTGAGAAAATTGTGGAGTTACATTCTCCTTGTAATCCTCCAGTTCTTCCTCATAGAAATTCTCAACTTCAGCCTGTGTAGACTTCTAATTTATTCCAACCACAAGCAACTCAATTTGTCTTTGCAATCTCTCAATTTTTTCATCAGTACCTAACAAGTGACCTTGTAATTCCTGCTGTATCATCCTTAAAGCTCCTTGATGAGAAGTCTCTACAAACTCATCATTCATGTAATAGCTCATTCTCTCAGACAATATATCAAACAATTTATACTCACTAATCTCAATACTTCACAGACTGTATCAACTAGCAATTCTCCACTATTTTATCTCCACAACAACTAAAATCAACCACAATTAACTCCAAATCACAGATCTAATCACAAATCCTTAACAAACAGCTCAAAACAGTTCTAACACAGCTCTATAGTACTGTTACCTCTACTATTTTTTGTGTTTTTCTTCACTGAACAACTAAAACAGCCAAGTAATGTCTAAACAAGATTAATCACAGCTAAAACAGCTCCAGTACATACTAAACATGATTGAAATTCAACAGATCTATAAGGTATAGTAAAGAACAAGACACCTGAACACCTTATGAGCACTTTCTGAGAAATTTTTGAACTTGAGTATGCGATTACTGCAACAACTAGCTCGCTCTGCTCGGAATAAGATGCTGACCACAGTAGAAGCAGTAGTAGATCAAATCTGATGCTCTGATACCAATTTGTTAGGAACTAGGGATCTGACTTAGTGTTTTTGGAATATTTTTGTGAGTTTCTGATTTATAAGAGCTAGAATGTAAACAAGCAGAGATTATAGACTAGAATCTATAGAGAAACAGAGAATTTAGGTGAAGAACATATAGAATAAGCACAGAGAATCAAGTAACTTGAAGAAGAATACATATTTCTGTTATAGAGAGAGAAAGAGTTTAGAGACAGAGACAGATTTTGGTGGAATAGAATTCCTTTTCATATATTTGCATACCTGCAATGGTGAGTCTATGGGTGATGGCCAAAAATACTTTTTTTTTAAGTTGTAACAAGAATACCACTTTTTGGAGTTTATGCCCAAAAATACCCTTCTAATACGCATTTTAGAAATGGATAAATCTATTACGCATCTGAAAAATGGGTATTACATAAAAAAAAAAAAAAGAAAAAAAAAAGAGAAGAACATGTGATACGCATGTCACAAATGCGTATCACCAGAATCAAATGGGTGATACGCATTTTGTGAATGCGTATCTTATTTTTTATCTATTTATTTTTTTTCAATTTTTTTATACGAATTACCTATTTTTAAAATGCGTATTAGTATACCAAACTGAAAAATGCATATTATACATGTATTTTTGGCCAAAATTTTTAAAAAAGGTATTTTTGTCACAAACTCTAAAAAAAGAGGTATTTTTGTCTTTTTTTTTAAGTCTATTTATAGACTCTACTGAATACTTAACTCCTAAGTAATTGGTAAAATACCAGTTTACCCTTACTAGCTTAATATTACAGCCTGCTATTAGAAATACAATCTATTATTAATACTAATAATAAGCCTGACTGACTCTTCCTGACAAATTCGTATTCATAAGCAACACCTATTAACCAAACATGGTTTCATCAAGTTTAGACAGCATATCTAATCACTAAACGAAATAACACTTAGTCTATCACTTAAACATAAGAGCACATGTATGCGTCTTTAAACACAGTCCGCAAATGTAAAACTGTGGCAAAAGCAATGAAATGACAAGGTGCAACATAAACATTTGGGGAAGAAATTTCTTTGTACCACAATGTAACTCAATAATATCAAGTGTGCCATTCTCATCATTGTGCATCAGGTGATGCCAAGCTAATATTTTCCAGCATTTCTATCTGACTTGGGTTATTCAATCTAGCCAAAACTTATTTAAAACCTATTTCTAAACAACTGAGATGTTTAGCCGCAAAACTGTTCACTGGTCTATGATCCAGTGAGAAAAAAATGAAAATATATATAGGTAAAAAACAAAGTCATTAAGATGAGATCATGTACGATCAAAGATCAGCAGGCGTATCCAATGTCATTCAAGATTTGCAATAACAGCATCAACAATTTGTTGGGTAGTGCTGTTTCCTCCTAGATCTTTCGTCCTGTATTTGCCCTCTGCAATCATGCGCCTTACTGCAGTCTCCAATCGATCAGCAAATAGAGGAAAGCGCAAATGTCTCAACATCATGGCTGAGGAGAGGAGCAAAGCTATCGGATTTGCTTTCTTTTGCTCTACTAACTCAATTTTTCCCACGTTTCCTGCTGAAGCACCTTGTTCAAAAATGGCATAATCCGACCCCACATTACCTGTCAGAGGTTGTCAGGAGTCAACAGTCTCAGTCAATAGTTTTCAAGCAACTAAGGTGTCAGCTCAACTATTAAAGGTAAACCGCTGTTAAGATATATGATTGTTTCATGGCCTCATCAATATTAACCTACAGATATTTCTGGTGTTAATTTGACTAGAGGTTTCAAAAGATGAGTTGGGGCCGTCAAAACATGACTCTCTTTTTTGTTGAAAAGATAAGAAAGTAAAAACCCTGTATATTAAATTGCTAAATCTAAATATATAAATGAGACTAAGCTTGTATAGTAGATACCTCCTGGCATGACACCAGTGCCCCCAGCGATACCAGCAGCTGTATTCGCCACTAGATTTCCATATAGATTAGGGGTGACCTACAAAATGTATATCAACCATCTTTAACTGTCTGTGATAACAACATGCAACAACACTAGGAAACAGACAATTAATCAAGAAATCTATTTGTTGATATCACATACCATAACATCAAATTGCTCGGGTTTTGAAACGAGTTGCATGCAGCAGTTGTCGACTATAATTTCATTGTATTTGATACCTGGATACTTGCTTGCAACCTCCCGGCACGATTCTAAGAAAAGTCCGTCTGCAAGTTTCATAATGTTGGCTTTGTGCACTGCCGTTACCATCTTTCGGTTGTTAAGGTGAGCGTACTCAAAGGCATATTTTGCAATACGTTCTGAACAGAACTTTGTAATCACCTAGCATATTGGAAAAATTATAATTGCGAAATATTTTCATGCTAAGGATATTTAAACATTGTTTCACAATTCTCTTCAAAATTCCGGCTGAAAGAGTGAGAATACATGACCAATTGACCATAAACTAAATGAAAAAGAAGCAAAAAATAGAGCATAATTCTCGATTCAGAGAGACTTAAGAAGAAAAAGTAACTGATGCGGAACAAAGAGTTATAACATTAGTTTGTATTTTTTATATTGTTAATTTGGAATAGATTTAAATATATTTGGTAAAGAATAATATTATATATAGTAGGTAAGAATTATTAGGTAGTAGTTATCAATTAGAGTTTTTTACTATTTTTTAGGATCTTACTTGTTCACCAAGTTTTAGGATTTTTGTATAATCTCATGTAATCTTCATTATGGGATAGAGTTGACTGATTATTATTGAATTGAGAATTGTTTCTCTCTTGTTATGGGTTGCGATCCTAACAAACCTCTATTTGGAGGTTGAAAAATCCTAGGGGTATTGATTCTTCTTCGGTTGGATAACCTTAGGCGTGGGTTTTCTGCTTATCTATCATTTTACTTGTTTTTAAAAGATAAAATAGAATGCCATCAATAGCCAAATTTTAAACATAAGATCTTCTGGCACGTTTTTTCGTTACAGATGATACAATGTTAACCGGAGTACCTACATGAACAAAATTATGAAAAAAACTGGTGTGAATATGATAGCTTTAGGACTATTTTTGTTTCAAAAAACTGAGAGAATATTGGCGAGTTACATCATTATGCACCCTGTATGTGTGTGTTTGTGTAAAGAGAAAGAGATATAGAGCCTCTTTCTCACTATTTGCCAAGTATTTTTTCACAATTGGCAAAAAAACCAAAAATTCCATTTCAAGCAGTGAGTGAGCACCAGAGTTGTCCAGGACACTGCTAATAATATTCCAGACACTACATGACCCAACATCCAAGTCCACGTAAACTAAAAACTTTACTTCTGTCATGAAGCAGGGGAATAAAGCTAGTATATTTCCTAGAGTGGGTAAACACCAAACTGATCATTACATACACATATCAGATTTTAGATTTATTCAACAATTCTATCAACCAGCACAACATAAAAAATCGGAACTAATTGGTAAGGGTAGCAATTAATCAGAAAGATTAAATGGAGCACTAATCAAATATATTATAATCTAAAAAAAATATTTATTATATTAGTCTTATTTACTATAAAAAAACATTTTTTGCGATTAATCAGATTTTATAAATCGAATAAGCATAATATTTTATAAGTTTTAATCCTGGACTTCTTAAATACTGCCTACTAGTACCACCAACTTTAAAGAATGCAGAAACAAAAATAACAAGGATCAGAAGCTGAACTACTATACATTATCGATCAATTTCAGACACTTTTATCCTTCGTGACAAGTACATTTAAGCACACTGACACAATCAATTTCTACTTCATAACAATAAATTAGCACATAATGACAATCATCATAGTTTTCATTAGGCAACATAAAACCCGTAAAAAACCCGAATAATAAAAGATAAAAGGTACCTTAAGGCTCTCGACGACACCGGGAACGACCTCATGTTCAAGTCCAGCATACTCACCTTCCGTATTCTCCCTAATAACAACAATATCCACATTCTGATGCCGAGTAGGCAA
Organism: Apium graveolens; assembly: GCF_009905375.1. Lineage (NCBI taxonomy): Eukaryota > Viridiplantae > Streptophyta > Magnoliopsida > Apiales > Apiaceae > Apium > Apium graveolens. The sequence goes on from NC_133657.1 coordinate 179,397,064, forward strand.
CCCGGGGAAATTCGCACAATTCACAAGCGACGCATACAAATCAAGTTCCTTTCGTAAATGCAAATTCAACGAACTTATCCCTCCGCCCATCGGCGTCATCAATCCGCCTTTCAAACACACCTTATTTCTCTTAATCGATTCCATCACTTCTTGTGGGACCACTTTCATGTCGCCGTGGCACTCGTAGGTCTCGAATGTCACTGGCGCGTGCATCGCGTTGAAGACTTGCTCCACGGCGTTGGTTACCAGTGGGCCGATGCCGTCGCCGGGAATTAGGGTTACGGTGCGAGAGTCGCCGTCGCCGGGTCGGGGCATGTAGGTGACGGATCGGGTCGGGTGGAAACGGGAGGGAGAGGAGGTCAGGTGGCGGAGGAGAGGTAGGGTTCGTCTCGTCGCCATCGATGATCGATTCGAGATTTTTGGAGAATTTTATGAATTAACGATTATTTGTTTTGTTAAGATCGTATTTATATTTGTTAATACGTTTATCTAAGACGACGTTAACTGAAAATTTTCATTTTAATATTTTCCAAAAAATTGTTTATTTTAGTATAATTAAATTTATTCTTTCTATAATATAAAAACATTGTATTACTGTCAATAAAGTGTTGCAAGCGGTGGAATTCGTGTATATCCTATAGGAGGTTAGGAGTTTTCTCAGAGGGTATGTAATCAATTAACAACAAAAAAGAGCTGTATTACTTTATGAATAATTTGTATTTTGATAGTCATTACTTCATGATTAATTGTTTTAATTTTAAAATACATTTTTTTAAAAGACCCCATACAGTCTTCCTGAACTAAACGAGTCTATAACAGTGTTTAACTAATTAGCTTATTGATATAAAAATAAAAAGAATAGAAGTAAAATATACATTGTTACAAAAAAAATAATTATGTGTTAGCAATAATTTAAGATTAGCCAAACATGGATAATTCATTCATTAATCTAATAACGAACAAGTGTATGTTAAAGCACAACTACAGGCCAAAGAAACAAAACTCTTAATAATGCAGAAATTTGAATAACAAGTAGTGCTTTAGTTGATCAATATTCCTTCGATAAAGAGAGGCGTAAAAACATTCATCTCATCTTCAGGTAAGCATGATCCAATTTCGAAATCTTTCTTGGAATCCCTGAATCCATTGAGTGCACCCCCGAAAGAAGTTGATACTTTTTTGGCTTTCCCCATCCAAAATCTATAGTGTAATACTCGAATTTTGGTGATCCAAAAACTGTAAACCCTTTACTCTGTTGATAACTTCAATACCATCAAAAAGCGTCTCCAACCCTCCTTCTTTATATTTAATCTGTTCATGAAGAACCTTACTTATTTCTTCTACTGCATTTATAAATCCTTCATCACCTACAAGTTGGCAGGTTTTGAGAGTAGCTTCGCGAAATGTAATCGCGTGTCCAAAATAATTTGAAGATATTGGTGGAACAAGTCGACTTCTGATGTCTATAGCGAAACCAAAATGTTCCTCCACTTCATTTGCATCATAAGTATCCTGCAGAAAATTTGCGAGTGCCTTGGCCATGCAAGCCCATATATATAGGCACATGTAACCGTAAAAGTTGATACATGTGGTATTTGTGCTAAAACCAAGTTTTTAAGTCCTTGGATCTGGGCTAATTTCATCATAAGTATGGCTCGAACCATGTCTTTTTTAGGCACTGCACAAACTAAAACTTTTGAATTTTCATACCGCACCCTCAAGAAAATTTGATGGTATTCCCTTAGGGTCTTTAATCACACTCCTATCATAAAATGGGAGAGTGTCTAAATTATCACTATCATATTCGCCGTTGAGGTGCTTAGCACTAATAGAAGCCCATGTCCTGATGAAATTGGACAAAGTTTTTCCATCAGCTACATCATGGGAGTTTGTGAACCCGATGCTAAATCCTTGGTCCGGAAACAAGGTCACTTGAATAGATAAAACCGGAGATACCATAATGTTGTGGACTATAACAAATCACCTCGTGGAAGTTTATGAACAAGTGCAAACAACTCATCAACATCCGGAGCATGGTTCCCAGAGAGATGCTGGAATCCTTGGGAAATAGGACCACTAAACTCAGCTATTATCAGTGAAACATAGTCATTATTGAAATAGCGTATTGCATGTGTGATATCATCGATAGGAGTTGTGGGGGGGGGGGCGCTATTAGACTACCACACAAAGGAAAATAGTATTTAAGAGATAAGGCAAGTGATTTCCTGAGACGCGGAACAAGTGTTTGCACAAACTCAGTGGTAGAATATTGGAAGTCATAGAAGTAAACACGGCTAAAGGGGTGCGAGTTTATCCATACCATGTCATAAAAGTGAGGGGTAAAAGGTTTAGGGTGATAGAAGGATCAAATGGTGGTGAAACACGGCAGTGCTCAAGCACAATCAACATGTTGTTTCAACATGTTGTTGGATGCCATTTTAGCCATTTCTCAGATACTGCATTAGCCAAGTTAAAATCCTTTACTCAAATTATTATGTCGGAAAATCTTATAAAATGCAGGTATTCAAATAATTAGTAGATTGGTTATTGAAGATGAGAATCTAGTTACATCCTATAATATAGAAAGGTTTCTATATCCGGTAGTAAATTATTTAGAGTAATATTTATTCTTTATGATGAAATAGAAATAATTTGTTTGTGTAATATGTATTTCTCCTAAGAAGAAATAAGTGAATAAATTTAGGGGTGGTACTGAGATGGTTAGTGGTTGTGAATTTCCTATTAGGAAAAGAGTGATGGTAGTCCATCACCTTAGTGAGATCAATTATGTTACACAATGAACTACTCTAACCGATCAAAACCAACTGCACTGCATAAATCTCAGATTGCATAAATGACACCATTAAAATGCGGTATGATTTCTTAAGAAACTCAGTCATCAAAAATCAAAGATCCAAGAGCACATGAAGGGCAAGATCTCAACACACCACACCAAAGCCTGTCTCATGCTATTTCACAACTCATTGAAGTCCCGACCACTAAAATTCAAATGATAGTCTTTTATCCTGCTGAACGACACCAGAGGCCTAATCGGATAATTTATAGACGCTAGTCCTAAAATTGTATAAGTTCATAAAACACAACCGCATTACATACATACATGTGTTAGGCAGTGATGCCAGAGACCCAATCATATTTGAACTATTTTTACGAGTTGTTATAGCCAAAATTTGGCATTAAATCATTTTGTATCGCGAACGGGTCAATTAAAATCAAATTGGGGCGCAATGATAAAAAATTAGATTTTAGGCTATAAGAAAGGAAGCGTGGACGCGTCCCAGGTTGAGGACGCGTCGTCGTTGGTTGAGATATTTGATATGGACTGATTAGAAGTAAGCTTGCGATATAAGAGGAAATAGGTGCATTCATCAAATGAGAACGCGACCAAGTTCAAGGACGCACCTTGATTGGATGAAATACAGGCATGTTTGGATCACAATGTAAGGAAGAATGTGTGCATTTCACAAGAATAGGACGCGTTCTAGGCAAAAATGATGCATGATCTTGGATTCATATGGATAGATGTGTTTGTTCTCATCTAGAATAAGGACATCTTCGGGACAAGGCAGACATGGAAAGAGAAATGGAAGGTATTTTCACTAACGTATTTATTTTAGGCACTCTTTGAAAAATTCCCCCCTTGAGTCGGTCAAGGACGGGGATGTCCGTGAAAAACTTGAAGGCCTCCAGGGGTATTCTTGATGATTGAAGGCCTCCTCCTGTATTCAACGGGTGTCCTCGTTGATGATGCAGGGTTAATATTGGTGTGTGCTTTGTGAGCTCTGTTCTTGTATTCAATGGGTGTCCTTGTGGAGAACTTTGAAGTCATCCTGCACTTTGCACCCAAGAGTTTGGGATCACATGTCCTGCTATTTGATGGGTTATCTTCATTCGGGGGATAGGCACGCGTCCAGCATTTTGGGTAAACCGTGGCTATACCTGCGTTCGTATATCAAGGGAGATATATGTAGCGGGGTTTTATTCTTCCGCAGGGAGATGCACTATCCATGAATTCCTACGATTATGAACGAGTCTTGGGCCTTCGCGGTTGGGCCTCATAGTTGGACATTCCTAAAGCTAGCGGAAGATGAATTCTGGAAGGAATTCTACCGGGCCTAGGAGCCTTGGGCCTAGGAACATCCCAAGTATACCTGGCAAAAAATGAATATAGATGGTTTTGGACCAATAAATATGGATTTGGATTGGTTTATGATCCAAATCCATATTTGGTCCATTTTCAAACAAATGTGGTTTTGGACTGGTTTGGATAGTTGTGGTTTTGGACCGGTTTGGATAAATTATATTTTACTAAACTATATTTGTATAATAATTTTGTAAACATGAAATTATTATTATTTATGTTATTCTAATTTTTATTAGGATATTATAAATATAACTATTATGATATTATAATATAATAATAATAAATACAAGTCTTGTTCTTTAATTCTCAAAAAATGCTTCGTGGGCCAAAAGGCCCAAAACTCAAATGGATTGATGATGTGGCTTATACACTTTATTATTCTATCGTAAGTAAATATATATTGTGTCCATTATGTTGGGATTCGAAAAAAAATATTATTTTAGCGAGATTATTACATTATTAATTATTATTTTAATCGAGGTTCAACTGTAATATTATTACAGGATAAGGGAAAATTTGATACTGGAACAATACAATTGGATCTGCCTTTTGCTGCATATATGGTACCGTGCTTTCATAATTCAGATTAGGTAATCTATTAAAATATATAAGTAAGTACTTATATATTTATAAAAAACAAAAAGAAACCAGATTACTTTTTTTTTTGACAAAATGCTTTTTATAAATTGCATCAACCAAAATTACAACTTAATTTCAATAGGAACAAAACTCCCATCGAAAAAAACACAGTCAGGATTAAACAAATAAACGAGCTAAGCAAATAGTCGCTTATGTTTTCAGACTGTTTAACATCATGAATCTCACGATTGTTTGAATGAAAAAAGATTAAAATAGCTTCCTGATCGATCATACATGCACCAATCCTGGAACTAGTAATATCACAAATAACCTTCACATACGCACCACCTGTAGCCCAATGTTCAGAAGCACCCAAGCTATCTACATGCCAAAAACCAGCTATAGACAAGCCGAGGGTGAAAGATCTCAAAAGATGAACACATTTTAGTTGTGAAAAGTAAGCTCTTGTAATAATCGGCACCAACCCAAAATTAATGCACGAAAAACAGATCTCCCACAAAACCACATAAATCATTTTCAAAGTAGCCAGATTAACCCAAGCATGACTAAGCAAAAACATAACAAACACTCCAAAAGGAGAGACAGATACACACTCCAAGAGGAGAGACACACAAATACCCAAAAAAAGGGTTTTATTGAAAAGAAATCAACGAGAATAAAAAAATGAAGGGATTGGGGCTTTCCACTGGAGAAAACCAGTAGAAGCCCCTCGATTTACTTGAAAATTGACAAACCCTAGGAGAGGGGACAGAGGAGGGAGGCGGCTTCTATCTTTTTCTGTTATTAGTTTTATATTCTCTCTAAAAAGAAACCAGATTACTACTATAATATAAAGAAGTATAATTTATAAAAATATAAGAACAAATAAAATACATATTCCCCATTATTAATAGGTAAGAAAAGTAATTTAGAATAAAAAAAAAGTAAATTAAAAAGTTTTCATTCATACGTGTAAATTCTTACATGTACTGTACATACATACATACAGTTATACATACATACATACAGTAAATATTAAAAAAATTTGGAGAACTTGGAGATAATAAAATGAGACAAATAGATGCTTGCTAATGAAATGAACGGCTTATATATTCACTTATATATTCAATTGAGTACACTCATCAAAGTGTGTTTGAGACGAATAACCAAATATGGATCCATATATGGTTGTCACTCTTTCAATCCATATTTGTGGGAAAATGTGTGATAAAAATCCAACCAAATGCATTTTTCAGAAATGTGATTTTGTTTCAATCCAGATCCAAAAGTTTGGTTTGGTTTGGACTGGTTTCATGGTTTTCCATCCATTTTGCGAGGTCTAATCCCAAGGCTCGTTCGTAATCGTAGAAATGTGCCTAGGCTTGATCTTTATTTTGCGATAACTCATGATGTGTGATCCTTGATTCTTGTTCTCTCTGTAGCAATACATAAGACACAGGTTTTTATTTGCGATTTAGTATTATTTTAAAAATTTTGACATAATTTTATTTTCAATAGTCGTAGTCAGATTTTTGATATTTTATGCAGCTCCCTTGAAAGATTATTCGTGTGATCCTAAAATAAAACGAGCATCGGTAGCATTTCGGATGTGCCAAAATATAGATATAGATTTCTTTTAAGTTGCCCATACATTTATAGATAGAACTTAAGAATAGCCAAGATGGCATAACTGTATGCAGAAAACACACCACAGCCACTTGGGAATCAAACTCTTAATATCGTTAAACATAAGAAGAGGAGGTTCAGCGGAGATTGAACATGAGAAGAGGAATACCATGTCAAACAAAGTGAGGATCAAGTGGTGGTGAAACTCGGCAATGTTCAAGAACAGTCAGCATGTTGTTGCATACTGTTTTAGCCATTTCTCAAATGCTGCCTTGGCTAAATCGAAATCCTTTATTTAAACTACGGTATATTGGAATATCCTATAAAAATGTGTGGACACACATATAATTAGCAGGATGCAGAAGTTGTTGGTTAATGAAGACTGGGATGGAGACTGCATATCTGCTTATTATTTGTATCAGGCCCTATAGTAGTGATATAAAAAGATTCCTATATTAGGTAGTTTATTAATTGGAGAAGTTAAGCGAGTGGGTGTTTGGAAGGTTAGTGGTTGTGAAGAGTGATGCTAGTCCAGTACCTCAGTCCCCGGTGGAATCATTAATGTAGCTCAGATGAGTGCTTCTGGAGACACTTAATCATCAATGATCCAAGAGCACATGAAAAACAACATCTCAACATACAACCACCATAGTCTGTCCAACGCAATCTCACAAGTCAGAGACGTTTTCTCCCGCTATGTGTTAGGAATGACTCTAGAGCGCTGATAGCTGAATAACATATTCTTCAGCTTCCACCACTCCATACAATTTTTATCAATCTTGTCTACACAAATAATTATGCTTTACTGTCAACTATCTTCCTCTTCCCCTTCCCCTTCCCCTTCCCCTTGTCATTGTCATTTTTTTTTGCTAATTAATTACACACGCACACCCCAGGATGGGGACAAGAATTTAAACACTGTGCACCAACCCTTTGTTGGTCCCTTGTCATCAACATTAATTGAGCTAAAAGTAGGTTTCCTAACCTACCACCATTCCGTCTTTACTCTGCTTCAACCTCCAGAAAATGCTTGCTTGCTGTTGACACTAACAGTATATAATTTGATTGAAATTATACAACTGCATGCCTTATTATCTCCCAGTTTTGCCTCGAGATTGGGTCGTCATTCTTAAACTCAACTCTCATAGTCAATCAATATGGAAGCACCAAATCCAAGCTTGCACATTGCGATGTTTTTTTGGTTTGCCATGGGACACTACATCCCTTCCCTCATTCTATCAAACAAACTAGCCAAACAAGGCCACAGAGTTTCCTTTATAATTCCCACGAAAACCCAACAAAAACTACAACATCTCAATCTCCATCCAGACCTCATCACCTTCATTCCAATCGTTCTCCCTCATGTACAAGGACTACCTCCTGGATCAGAAACAACAAACGACGTGCCCTTCGAGTTAGGTACTCTACTTGCCACTGCCATGGACGAAACCAAGGACCAAGTGGAAGCTCTCCTCCGTGACCTCAAAGTGGACGTTGTGTTCTTTGATTTTGCTCACTGGATTCCCAGCTTGGCTAGACAGTTAGGAATCAAATCATTTAATTACTGTGCTGCTACTCCTGCTGCAATAGGTTTCAATCTCTCCCGAGAAAGGCATCGTAGTGGAAGTAATGTATCTGAAGCTGAATTAAAGCAACCTCCAGCAAGCTATCCTGCTTCAAACGTCACCCTCAGGGCCTATGAAGCACGGAATATTTCTGCAAGAAGAGAGATGAAGTATGGAAGTAATATACTGTTCTTCGATCGTCTATTCATTGGAGTGAGCCAGTGTGATGCACTAGGTTTCAGAGCATGTAGGGAGATTGATGGTCCTTATTGTAACTACCTTGAAAATCAAACAAAGAAGCCTGTTTTTCTTGCGGGGCCTCTAATCCCAGAGCCTTCTATGTCTCCTAATTTAGAAGAAAAATGGGAAAAGTGGCTAGGTAAATTTGATTCAGGCTCAGTTATTTACTGTGCATTTGGAAGCGAATGCATTATGAAAAAGGATGAATTTCAAGAATTGGTGAATGGTCTAGTGCTGACAGGTATGCCATTTCTAGCAGCACTAAAACCGCCAATCGGAGTAGATTCAATTGAAGAAGCATTGCCAGATAAGTTTGAAGAAAGTGTGCAGGGAAGAGGAGTGGTTCACGGAGGTTGGATTCAGCAGCAACTGATATTAAAACACCCGTCAATCGGATGCTTCATAACACATTGTGGAACAAGTTCATTAGTGGAAGCTTTGTTGAATAAGTGTCAACTAGTGCTGCTGCCTAATGTATATGGTGATCAAATCATCAATGCCAGAATATTCAGTCGAAATTTAAAGGTTGGTGTGGAAGTGGAGAAAGATGAAGAAGATGGGGCGCTTACTAGAGAGAATGTATACAAAGCTGTGGCTGCTGTCATGGAAGAGAATAGTGATGTTGCGAAACAGGTGCGAAACAATCATGCCAAGTTGAGGAATTTATTGTTGGACAAAGATTTGGATTCCTTTTACATCCACAACTTCATTAACAAATTGCAGGAGTTGGTGAAGGGATAATATTGATGTTAAGCTTGATGTACTTGTTTTCTCTAAAAACAACATTTTATGTAAAAGTTTATGTTTGTCTGTAATGTAAGACAAGAATAAATTGTATCATCTGTTATAAGAGAAGACAAGTGTGTAAAAAATTGTTTGTTTCTATAATAACCGGTAATTTTTGACGCTTGATAAAGATATTATTATTAACCCGTACTACTGATCAGAATATTTTTAGCCTCAGTACTTCAATTATAACCCTCAGAGTTTGCATGAAAATACTCATCAGCCCCTCAAAATATAACATACTTGTGCATCCTGATCCAAGTGAGGGGTTTTACGGTGACCGAAGGATCAAGTTATGGTGAAACACGAAAGTGTTCAAGAGCAATCATCATTTTGATGCCTGCAGCTGCAGTATATACCGCATATATTTTATTTAGTGCATGCTGCTACTTCCCATGGATTCAAGCATTTCTTTGGTAATCATACTCGTGATGTTGAGTTGTTATATAGTACAGATTCTGGGTGGGGAAAGCCTAAAAATGTATGAACTTCTTTCGGAGAAGTTGAAGAATTATAGAAAAATCTGGAAATCAAAACATGCTTACCAAAAGATGAGATGATTCAATTCAAAACCTCTTATCAAAAACCACACAAAAAACATACTACAAAAAGGAAGAGATGGTATGAACAAGATAACACTCGATCTAGATGACCAAATAACCATTTAACATATATATATATATTTACCAACTAATATCACAAGCAGCATAGATCGGCTTGTACAAACATTTAACAACACACTTACTATATATTTAATCTCATAAAATATGCGAAACAGAAAACTAGTAACTTTAGTCGATAAATCCATGGTTAAAGGTAGTGCTAAAAGCATCCATTTCTTTTTTTGATAAGCAAATTCCAATCTCTACAACTCCGTCTAAATCCCTGGACATACAAACCCCTGGAACTTGCTCGTATTTTCTTGGTTTTCCCCACCCAAAATCTGTACTATAATAGTCGAATTTTGGCGATCCAGAAACCCCAAGCTTTGTCTGCCCTTTTGTTACTTTAGGTTTCTCAAAATGCGTTTCCAAACCTTTCAACACTCCCTCTTCGTTATTAATCTTTTCATCAAGGACCTTTCTTATTTGTTGAACTGCACTATAAAACCCGTCCTCACCTACCAATTGCCTGGTTTTTAGGGTATTCCAACAGCCCAAAACTGCATTTCCAAAATAATTTGCAGGTATTGGTGGATCCAAACGAGCCCTGGCGTCCATGCCAAAAATCAAATGCTCCTCCTCTTCGGTTTCATGCCCTAAACTCACCCTTGCCTTAGCCATGCAAGTCCAAACATAAGCACATGCAACTATAAAAGCTGATACACGTGGAATTTGGTCCAACACCAAGTTCTTGAGTCCTTGGATCTGGGCTATATTCATTACAAATGTTGCTTGAACTCGGTCTTCTTGCAGCGGCCGTGCAGAAAGCAAAGCTTTAGAATTCTCATGCTGCGCCCTTATGAAAAGTGAAGCTATTCCCTTGGGTTCCTTAATCACACTCCTATCATAAAATGGGAGAGTATCTAGACTGTCACAATCATGTTCGCCGTTTAGTTGCTTAGCATTAATAGAAGCCCATGTCCTAATAAAATTGGACATAGTTTTTCCATCAGCAGCAACATGGGAGTTTGTGAATCCAATGCTGAATCCTTGGTCAGGAAACAAAGTCAACTGAATAGATAAAACCGGAGATATGTTAATGGTGCCGTCTTCAACTGTATGAGTATCACCTCCTGGAAGTTTAGGAACAAGTGCAAAGAACTCATCAACATCCCGAGGATGATTCCCCGACAGGTGCTTGAATCCTTGGGAAGTAGCACCACTAAACTCAGCCATTGTCAGCAAAACCGAGTCATTGTCTAAGTAACGTAGTGCAGGGGCGGTACCATTGGCAAGATTTGTGGGGGTTATGAGATTACCACAGAAAGGAAAATAGTATTTAAAAGCAAAGGCAAGTGATTTCTTGAGATGCGGAACTAGTGTTTGCATAAACTCAGTTGTAGAACATGGGAAATCATAGAACAAAACACGGCCAAGAGGGGGCCAGTTTAGGGCCATCAAATCAAAAAAAGTGAGGGGTAAAATTGTTTGGGTGATGGAGGGATCAAGTGGTGGTGAAACACGGCAGTGCTCAAGAACAGTCACCATGTTGCATGCTGTTTTGGCCATTTCTCAAGACTGACTTGGCTTATATCAAATGTAAATGTAGACGATACATATAATTAGTAGGAGCTTTTAAGAGCCGCAATAATTGTACTAGTTGCTTCTCAAATGACCACATATTCAAGCTGTGCAAATCCTCACCACAATTAATCAATTATTAAAGACATCTTGATTTTAAGCATATGATAGCTATGTAGGAGATAACCGCGATGAGAGGATGAGCGCAATTTTACTAATAAGAAAAGTCTGTATTCTCACATCAAGGGACACATACACACTCATTGACCTTAAATTCCATCTCATGCTCCCCCGGGTGTAATTCAAGTCAAGTCTGTAGTTATGAAATTTAAATTCGAGTTTTTATATTGTGTTAAGTTGAGCTCAAATATTATCAAATCTGTAAAATAAACAAGTGCAGTTCAATTTTTTCGTGAGTTTTATTTATCGAATTTTTAAGTTTTCTAAAGTGTTTAGCATATTGGCGTTAGTATCAAGTTATCGATTTTGACTTCGATTTCACGAAATTTATTTAATTATATTATCTTTTTTCAAGTTCAACCAAAAAATATCATTCCACGACAAAATAATTTAATAAATGACAATATAATTTCATTATGACATACTTAATATTCTCAATATTCTCAGTACTCAACTTCTCCAATCAATTAAATAATATTATAATATCACATGTTCGTACATATTTTACGTATGCATTTAATTTTTACTGCGAACTACATATTTTAAATAATATATGATGATTATAATAACAATAATATAATGATTTTTTATCGTAAACAAATAGATTTTTGTTTTTTTTCAAAATTGGCACAATAAACCAAGAACTATTAGGAGTTTTTTTTATCGTAGTTAACCCGCAGCCGCTACCCTTCGGGTGCGCACTGGGTAAATTGTACGAGCTCACGCAATAGTTTACAAAACATGTGAATTAAGGTAAACCGCATTTAAGCGACAGGTTCTGACTCAATTATTAATTATATTTATATTAATATATGTAATATTCATCCAGGCTAAAATATTATACAACTCATCCACGGTAAAACGTAATTAAAATCAAAATAAAATTTGCCCAGTTAAAATAGAAAATATATATTGTTCATTTGAGTTAAACAAAAATATGTTATTGATATGAGCTTAGACAAAATTAAAATCAAACTAATATAATAGTTGAATTTGGTTAATATAATGGGTCTCGGTATAAAAAAAATCAAATTATATGTGATTCGTACACTATTAACCCAGGCTAAAACTTATTGTAAAATTTAAAAATAATTATATTTCGTAAGCACAAATAGAATATTACTATATATTTCAGTTAGTATTATTATTATTTCAAATTTTAATAACACTAAAAAAATTTATAAAATATATATATGTCTAGACATACAATTATTATCAAATCATATCGTACATCACACGGGTTATAAGATTGTAATAATAATCATGTATCGTTGCTTTCCGTATCCACCTCCTTGATTCATAAAGAAAGCAAGCGATGTTTCCACCTTGATCGATTTGATTAAAGATGGTTGTCGAGATCTTCAATTATCGTCTTGGGTTACGAAGGATGGCATGTGTGTTTACTTGTGTAAATCAAATTTTGTAAATTAGTCACTTATTGTGTATTAGCGATCGATATCATTTAGTTACAAAGATCTCAACAATTATGGGATCTAATTAGATATGCTAATATAGGAACTTTCCCATTTTCCACTATATATATAAGACCTTGTAACTCTGATTAAGATATAAAAAAGCAGAATATTTTCTTCTAATTTCTGCAATATGGTATCAGAGCCCTAAGTCTTGAGACTCCTGTTTTCAGCCTTAATTGTTGAATAACATGTAAACTTCACCGATTCATTATTGCGGCATTCATTGTTGTATTTTCCTCTTCAAATTAGCCATATATATCTCCTAATTTTCTAGTTTTTGTTTTTACTTTTTGAAAAACTTTTGTTGTTGATTTTTTTAAACAATGTCAGACTCCAAATCTTCTAAAAAATTAGCAATAGGGAATCCGCTGAAGAGATAAATTCTGTACAGAAAATTAGAGAACTCCAAAATGTTCTAGCCCCTTACAGGTTCAATGGAAAAACTTTCTGAAATGGTCTCAGTTCATCCACACATACCTTATGGGAAAGGAACGACTAAGCCACCTAACTAGACCAACTCCAGAAAAGAGTAGTCCATTATTCAAGTATTGGGATGAAGAAGGTTTAATGATTATGTCGTGGCTACGAGATTCGGCGGACCCGACTATTAGTGATACTTGTATGTTCCTGGCCAACGCAAAATAAATATGGGATTTTACACATTGCACTTATCTAAAGGATCGAGATGCAATAAGTGTTTACAAAATAAAGATAAAACAACAACTACTAAGCAAGGGAACAAAACAGTAACTGAATACGCAAATCTTTTTCAAAATTTGTGGCGGGAACTTGACCACTATCGTACATTCGAGATGAAGTATGTTGACGATGCTACAACTTTAAAAAAAAATCATTCAGAGGGATCGCGTCTATAATTTTTTGGCAGATTTAAATTCTGAATTTGACCAGGTTCGAGTGCAAGTTTTATTGGTAAGGAAGAACTCCCCCTTGGAAGAGACAATCTCTTTTATTATGGTAGAAGAAAGTCGGAGAGAAATAATGCTTGAATATCTTAATACTGTTAATACTGAAGGATCTACATTAAAAATAAAGGGTGATCATCAAGAGAAAGGAACAATAGGTAAATTTTTGGGAGAGAGAATCAGTAAAAAGAGAGCAAAAATAACCTATGGTGCACCTACTGCAAGAAGCCGAGACACACAAAAGAGCAATGTTGGAAATTAAGTGAGAAACCTCTGAGTAATGAGCGTGAAAATTATCGAGGCCAACAACTTTATGAACACGGGCAATAACATTTTTAACAAAGAAACCCTTCATAAGCACTTGTCTCTGAAAAAGCAAATAAAGAAGAAAGTGTAGAAAAGGTGGGTTCAATAGTAATAAGATGGAGAAGCTAAGGAAGCTGTCGGGCTCTCTTGAAAATACTTCTGGAACATGTTCACTTGCTCTCTCAGGTATATATGTTCCTTCTGCATGTCCAAATCTCTCAGATCAGTTATATATTAATTCTTGGATTGTCGATTAAGGAGTTACTGATCATATGACTAATAACTCAATATTTTTCCATACATATTCACCATGTCCTAGTGATAGAAAATTTTTAGTGGAAAATGGCCCTCTACCAACAACTGCAGGAATATGTAGCAACATTATTTCACCCTCGCTAACTTTAAAAGATGTTATCCATGTACCTAAGCTCTCAACTAATTTTTTGTCGGTGAAAAAGCTTACTCAAGATTTTCATTGTTATGCAACATTTTCTCCCCCATATTGTCTCTTTCAGGATCAGGACTCGAAGAGGAAGATTGGACTTGCTAAGGAAATGAATGGCCTCTATTACTTGGATAATTCTAGGAATATTATGAATAATTTGTCTGTGTCATTTTTAGTTCTTCAAATAAAGAGACCATCTAGATTTACCATTTTCTCCTCGATCATCGTTCCTTTAAAGTCTTAAAATCCATGTTTCCTCATTTATTCAAAGATTTAGACATTTTAATTTTTAATTGTGAAGTTTACGAACTAGCAAAACACTCACATGTATCATATCCTTTGAACAATAAAAGAAACTCAAAACTATTTCATTTGATATATAGCGATATATGGGGACCATCTCGTACCTCAAATATATAAGGTGCTCGATGGTTTGTCACTTTAATTAATGATTGCACAAGGGTTACATAGCTTTACTTAAAAATAAATCAGATGCAAGCAATATCATTCCTACCTTCTTTTCTATAATCCACAATCAGTTTGGGGTTACTATAAAAACCTTTAGATCAGACAATGTTAAAGATTATTTTTGAATCAAACTTTGACTCCTTTCTTCCAAAAATATGGAGTTATTCATGATTCCTCGTGTGTTTATACACCCCAGCAGAGTGGGTTAGCTAAGAGAAAAAATGGTCATTTACTTGTTATTATTAGAGCTTTACTTTTTCAGGAAAATGTTCCCAAATCTTATTGGGGGTGAGGCTGGTTTAACAGCAACTCATATGATTAACATGCTACCTTCCCGAGTTTTAGACAACAAAAGCCTCATGGATGTGTTAAACATATTTTCCCATACTTTTGAAGTTCAATAGATCTTACTCCTAGAGTTTTTGATTGCATTGCTTTCGTTCATATTCATGCCCATCAAAAAGGGAAGTAAGATCCCAGAGCAAATAAAGATGTGTTTATTGGCTACTCATCTACAAAAAAGGATATAACTGTTATGATCCTCTTACATGAAAAACTTACATCTCAGCTAATGTCACTTTTACATAACACAAGCCATATTTTACCAAACCTTATCTTGAACAGAAAGATATGATCTCATAGGAAGAAAATATTTTGATCTTGATCTTCCATTAGAACCTCCTATAATCTCTAATCCAACACCATAGTCGGTCTCATCTCCAAATTTGAGTCCAGGTGCTTCAAAGTTAGTCCCGTCATCAAATTCTAGTCAAACTCTTCCAATTACACTAAACCAAGATTCTGATCTCATTGTAGAAAACATGTCTTCCATAATATCGCCAACTATTCATAATAATCCCAGATTTTCACAGGTTTGTTCAAGGAGGACTGCTTCAGAACAGCAGCAACTTCATGACTCCAATCCGGTCTTTGACAAACCTAAAGAAGATGGTGTGGTAAGAACTCAAACTCAAGGGAGTAATAATGATTCCGATCTTCTTATTGCCACGAGAAAAAAACCAAGGGAATGTACTAAAAGACTGTTGTATCCATTATCTCATTATGTCTCATCAAAGAAGTTATCATCAAAATATAAACAATTTATTGTCAGTCTTAACACCATTTTAGTTCCTAAAACTTTATCTGGGGCATTATCAAAAGTATACTGAAAGAATGTTATGAAAGAGGAAATGACAGCTTTAGAAAAGAACAAAAAATGGGAGGTTGTAGATAGAACAAATGGAAAGAATGTAGTAGGTTGTAAATGGGTCTTCATAACTAAATATAATGCAGATGATTCCCTCAAAATGTATAAATCAAGGCTGGTCACTAAGGGATATACTCAGACGTTTGGAGTTGACTATCTTGAGACTTTTGCTCCTGTAGCAAAACTGAATACTGTTAGAACACTTATAACACCCAAGCCCACAACCGAATGTGTACCGGACCCAACAACCCACCACAGATCATCCCGAAAAGCTAGCGATTTGGTACACATTAGTTGTTGAATTGTATCTATAAAAGTCCGAAATACTCTTATTCTTATTAATGTAGGATGTTACAAACACCCCCTCTTATAGGATCGACGTCCTCGTCGATCTCACAAACACACATACGGAATCCGGGCAGTGCCTCTGCACTTCCGGCCGGACAGAGCTCTGATACCATTTATAACACCCAAGCCCATAACCGAATTCGTACCGGACCCAACAACCCACCACAGATCAGTCCGAAAAAGCTAGCGATTTGGTACACATTATTTGTCGACTTGTATCTATAAAGCTCCCAAATACTGTTATTCTTATCGATGTTAGATGTTACAATACTGTTGGCATTGGCTGCTCATTATGGTTGAAAACTTTTTCAGTATGATATAAAAAAATACCTTTTACATGGAGACTTAAATGAAGAGATTTACATGGACAACCCTCTCGGATTTGGAAAACATGTAAAAAAATAATGTTTGCAGGTTGAGAAAGGCATTATATGTGTTAGATATAATTAATGATATCATTATATACCTATCAGAGTTTTCCATCAGTACTTGTGATATTAGAGTTTGACAAAGAACGGCGTCATCAATATTTGTCATCAGTATTTGCTTATTAGTATTTTCCATTAGTATATGTTCATATTAGTATTTGTCAAGCTGAAGATCAGGAGATATAACATGAGGATATATTTGCAGAGATATGTCGGTGTAGAAATTTACTTATTATAGCAATTAATAATTGGATATGTATTAGGATTCCGTATTTATGTATATCATATCAACTGATTGATTGTGTAACTGTGCAGTGTATAAGCACAGATTAGGTTAACACTAAATTTATCGTGCATTGTTTTATCATACACATAACATAACATCTCTCAAGGATATTTTTTCATCCTTTGAGCGAGTATTGTAATCAGTTTTTATCTATTAATATAAAACCTTTTTTTCATTGTTGAGTACTTAATTTGATTTGATTGTTATAACTGTATTCACCCCCCCTCTACAGTTACTTAAAGTCCTAACAACTGTATAAGAGCTTGTTGTTGATACACAAACACTTTAAGATCCAGAAAATAATCATTAATGGAAGACAAAGAAACTCAACAAAATCCCCCACCACCACCATCCACAAACCAAATTAACCACAATATGAGCAGATATGAGGCCATCAAGGTTCCAATCTTGAAGATTAATGAATATCCTATTTGGAAAATTAAGATGGCTATGTGTCTAAAAGCAACAGATCCTGAATATCTGAATATGATTTATGATGAACCTCGCAGGCCCATGAAACCGGCTGTTGTAGTTCCTGGTCAGGAGGAAAATATGGTTGATAAGGACAAAAAGGATTACACTCCTGAGGATCTTTCATTTATTATGAAAGATACAAAAGTCAGACATCTTTTACAGAGCAGTCTAGACCGTGTGATGTCCAATAGGATGATTGGATGCAAAATAGCAAAAGAAATTTGGGACACTTTGGAGGTTAAGCGTCAGGGCACAACTAATATCGAGAAGAATAGAAGGACAATACTCACTAAGGAATATGAGCACTTTGACTTAAAAGCTGATGAGTCTTTGACTGAAATCTATAACAGATTTCAGAAATTGCTAAATGATTTGTCACTTGTTAACAAAGAGTATGATCCAGAAGATTCAAACTTGAAGTTTTTTCTTAACACTCCCTGAAAAGTGGGACTTGAAAGGAATAACTATAATCTTGAAGATACATCTTTGGATGAAATTTATGGGATGCTGAAAACTCATCAACCGGAGATGGATAAAAGGATCAAGAGGAAAGGGCCAAAAATAAGACAAGTTGCACTCAAGGCTGAGGAAAGACCAAGAGAGAAATCTAAAAGAAAAAAGCATTCAAGAGGAAAGGTTATGATTGCAAAGTCTGATACTGAGTCATCAAATAGTGATGATGACTCAAACTCTGATGATTACTCATACACTAAAAGTGATCATGGTAATGATGAAGATATTCTACATATAGTTGCTCTCTTAGTTAAAAGCTTCAAGAAGATGGCCTACAAAAACTTCAAGAAAGAAAAAGGTTTTCCAGAAAAGGCTCAAGTTCCTCAAACTCTGATAGGAGGAATTACAGGAAGAATGATGAAAATGAGTCAAGTTCTGGAAAAATTGACAAGTCAAAGATCAAGTGCTATAATTGTGATGGGGTTGGACACTTTACAACTGATTGCAGAAAGCCAAAAGCTGAGAAGAAGTAAGTGTTGATAAAAAACAAGAAGAATTGGGATTATATATCAGAATCTGATGAGGGTACAACTATGTTCTCATGGAAAATGTTGATAGTGAACTTGAGGATACTGAGATGAAGGTACCTCAAACTAATCTTGCTTTTGATACTGATGATATCTGTTAGGAATATTTTGTAGTCTTGATGATAACTCACCAAAACACCTTAAGTAGATTTATTAAGTATCATTTAATAGCCTTCAACGGATAACCTCAGTCTATCTATCGATCTGTTGAAGGAGTAGCTTATGTTAATAAGTATGTAACACATTCTGGACATTATGATAGCTGAGGGATTTGGCGGTTATTGTAGTTTCTAAGTCATGTTGACTACTAGAAATATATACAAAATAGGTGGGCTAAGTGTATATATAAAATGCCTTGTAATTTTGTATAAGTGAAAGAATATCAACTGCTAAGGAAACATCTTCAACTGCTAAACTATAAGCTTCAATAGATGACTCTACAAGCTTCAACAAATAACTCAATATTCCTTCAATGGATAAGCTAGTAAAGAAGCTTTTCAATTGATATCAGATAAAACTTCAACAGATGTTAACAAGAAAGCTTCAACGGATGGCACTAATATAGTGTCAACAGATAACTCAATAAAGCTTCAACGGATAACACCAATGTAGCTTCAACGGATGATCATTAAAGATAGCAGTTGATAGTGACTTTCCAGAAGCTGATAGAGTCACATGAGTTGATGGTGCACAAAAGGAATGTGGCAGCCTGCTTACAGGTTTTAGAAGAAAATGAAGCATTTCCATTTCAATGCAAAACAAGCTCGTTCAAAGATGTTGTATCTTACTTGGATTGCATTGGACAGAGAAATGAAGAAGCATGTGCTTGGACCTAGCTGATAGAAATATTATTCTTGTCTTATTACACATATAAACTTGGTGAATATATAAACCAAGTGTAGCAAGTATTTTATAATAACCAAGTATAACAAGTAGAACAAGAAATAACTAGAGAGTTTAGCAAGTTGTATCTTAAGAAAGTACTCTCAAGTTCTAAGTTGTAGAAAATACTTTTAAGCATTTGTGTGCAATTTGCATCACAAAGAATTCTTCAAATATACATCTCTGGTGGAAAGACATATCCACCAAAAAGTTTTTAAACTTGTATTTATTTACTTTGTGTTAGTATAATACTTTATAAGCTTTATCTGCATTTTTTCATATTCACAAACACGGTTGTATATTTCAGAAAGAGTTTTTCATAAAAGCAAAAAAAAACCAGAATTTCATTCAACCTCTTCTGTAATTTTGTTGTTATATTGTTGGGAAATAATAATTGATATCAGAGCAAGCTCTTAACATACAAAGAGTTTAAATACATGTTTGACAATGTCATTAATTGCAAAACTGCTAAAGATGTTTTGGACACGGTTTAAGTACTATGTGAGGGAACTGTGCAAGTCAGAGAAAATAAAATGCAACTTCTCATAAAAAATGAGCACTTCTATTTTGAAGATGGTGAGTCCCTGAATGATACTTTCAGTAGATTTCAGAAGCTGTAAATGGACTAAAGTTGTATGAAAGAGTCTACCAAACCAAGGACTCCAACCGAAAACTCTTAAGGTCCTTACCGAAAGAATGGAATCCAATGATTGTCTCTCTCAGAAATTTACAAGAGTACAAGGATTTTACTCTTGAGAGACTGTATGGAATTTTGAAGATCTGTGAGCTTGAAATGGAACAAGATGAGATGATAGAGAAAGGAAGGAAGAAAGGTGGGTCTATGGCATTGGTAGTTGAGCCAGAGAGAGTGGTGGAAATGAAGGGTGAAGCTGTTAAAACTGCACCAAAAATTAATGTTTGTGAAGGCAGGTCTGAGATGAGCAATGGAAAATAGTTGATGGCTGAAGATGAAGACTGTCCAAGCCAAGATGACATGAATAAAGTTGATGTGCATCTAGCCATTCTATTTAGAAGATTTGCAAAGATCAAATTTAATAAAAATTCTGGAGCTGTGAGGTCTAACAGAAACATGGTTGACCATACCAAATTTAAATATTTCAAGTGTTGGCTGACTGGTCATTTTGCAAATGAGTGCAGAAAGCCAAGCTCATAAAAGAAAAGGTTTGAGCATGTAGTCTAAAAAAAAATTGAGCTGCTCAAACAGAAAGAGAAGGCATTCATAACTCAAGAGAATGACTGGGCAATTGATGGAGATGATGCAGATGAAGACATGAACTATGTCAATCTTGCTCTCATGGCCAAGTCAGATGAAAAAGAGGTTAGCTCATCTAGCAATCAGGTAATCACTACTAATCTTTCACATCTTTCTAAAGATGAATGCAATGATGCTATTAATGATATGTTAACTGAATTGTATCATTTGCATGTCACAGTTAAATCACTCATAAAAGAGAACACTAGAATTAAAGAGAATAATATATTTTTGAGTGATAGAAATGTTGCGTAGAGACTCAATTTATTGAGTTTGAGAAATTGAAAATTCAGTGTAAAATTGCTAAAGATGAGTTAATAGAGTCTTTGAAGAAAAAAGAAATTCTGAGAAAGTAGCTTGAACAAGGATAAGAAGTCTTTAAAGTCTGTAAATCTTCTAGGGATGTGAGTGCACAACTTGTTAAAGTTCAAGAGATTGAATCATTTCGTGAAAAAAGCCTGGAAGAAAGACAAGAAGAAACTGAACCAAGAGTTAGTTGATGGTCAGTCAACGGATGATGAAGCTTATCCGTTGAATGATGAAGCTTGTCCGTTGAATGATGAAGCTCATACGTTGAAGGAGAAAAAGACTATCAGCCAAGGAAAGCTAGCAAAGCTTAATGAGAAATATGATTCAGTTACAAAGAATTTTGTCTTAGGAGAATCAGACAAAACCAAGAATGTTGGTAAAGTGAATGTAAGACATCTGTCAATTAAGCAATTGAATAACAGGTTACAAAAAATTGAGGTTAAAACATAATCTAAAAGGAAAACCAATAGGAATGGGAAAGTAGGGATTAACAAACACAACAACTACACTCCTGATAAGTATGCATCTAGAAAAACTTCTGTAAAGTGTGGTAGTGTTAATCATCTGTCTACTAATTGCAAGTCTGTTGAGAATGCACCCAAATATGCACCTTCTTTTTTGCCTAACATACCTATATCACCTATGCATGTCATGCATGTTATGCCTCCACAAACTTCACATGCACACGTTGCTAATATGTCATTTTTATATAATCCTTACTATGATGTATTTAATATGCCACATATGCTAGATAGCGTGCCTTTATGGAATAACATGTATGTATTTATTTGGAAGGTTTGGCACCTCGATGTCGGCTCTTCGCCTATGCCATATCATGTTAATCATATTGTGCTTGATGAATCTCAAACTAATCTTGGATTTTAAAGGCCTACTCCCAAGATAAAGGTTAATCTTTAATCACCTAAGTCTAGTGGTGGAAAGTCTAAGAAACTTGAGAAGAAAGCTAACAAGGCATGACCCAAGGAAACTTGGGTACCAAAATCAACTTTTTTTGGTTTTGATGTGTGCAGGAAAAAAGAAAGAATCTATGGTATTTGGACAGTGGATGTTCAAGGCATATGACTGGAGATTCTACCTTGCTCACAGAGTTTAAGGAAAGAGTTGGCCCTAGCATTACCTTTGGAGATGTCAGCAAAGGATATACTATGGGATATGGCTTGATTTCTAAAGGGAATGTCATCATTAATGAAGTAGCACTAGTTGATGGACTCAAACATAATCTTTTGAGTGTCATCCAACTATGTGATAAGGCAACTCAGTTACCTTTAATTCTGAAGCCTGCGTTGTCAATTACAAAAAGGACAAAAAATTGGTTCTTACTGAGTAAGAAGAGGAAATATGTACTTAGCTGACTTTAACTATACGAATGCAGATTCAATTACTTGTCTATTCAGCAAAGCAAGTCAAGATGAAAGTTGGCTATGACACAAGAAGCTATCTCATTTGAATTTTAAGACAATGAATGAATTGGTCAGGAAAGACCTTGTTAGAGGCATTCCTCAAGTTAAATTTTCAAAGGATGGACTGTGTGGTGCTTGTCAGAAAAGAAAGTAAAAGAAAGCAACATTCAAGAGGAATCTTGAAACAATAATTGATGAACCATTGCAACTACTGCACATGGATTTATTTGGACTAGTCAATGTATTGTCAATTTTCAAGAAGAGGTATTGCCTAGTGATTGTAGATGATTTTTCAAAATTCTCATGGACATATTTTCTTGGATCAAAGGATGAAGCAAGTGAAATCATCATCAATCACATCAGGCTAGTCAACAATCATCCTGACCTCAAAGTTAGAAGAATCAGGAGTGACAATGGAACTGAGTTCAAGAATCCTACAATGAGGTTATTTTGTGAAGAAAAAGGAATTATGCATGAGTTCTCAGCTCCAAGGACACCATAGAAAAATAGAGTGGTTGAGAGAAAGAACAGGTTATTGATTGAATTTGCAAGGACTATGCTAGAAGAATCAAAGTATTCCAACATATTTTTGGGTCGAGGCTATCAACACTGCATGTTACACTCAAAGTATTTATTCGATAAATCAAGCCAAATGAATGACTCATTATCAATTGTTCAAGAAAAGAAAGCCAACGCTGAACTTTCTTCATATTTTTGGATGCAAGTGTTATATTATAAGGAATCAAGCTTACCAACATGGAAAGTTTGATGCCAAAAGCTGATGAAGATATTTTTGTTAGATATGTTGTTGGAAAAGCATATATAATCTACAATCTGAGAACCAACATTATTATGGAATCTGTACATGTTGTTTTTGATGATAAAAAGATTGAAGGACTTGAAGATGAAGGTTTCTATGAAAGCCTCAAATTTGAAAATGTTGAGATGTATTGTGATGATATTGATGATGAAAGTGGTCTAGAAGGAATGGCAAAAGAATATTCTAACTTGTCATCAAATGAAGCAACATCAGTTGATATACAGAATGCTGCATCCGTTGAAAGACAAAGTGCAGCATCCATTGAAAGATAAAGTGCAACATCTGTTGAAAGATAAGGTACTGCATCCATTGAAAGACAAAGTACTACATCATTCATTGAAAGACAGAATATAGCATCCATTGATGATCACTTTTCAATAGATGCTGAAGGTCATTCTAGATCACTGTTTGACAAAACTTATTCTTCAAATTAAAGATCCACCAACTCAGGGGGAGTGTCATATAGTTAACACTCAGTCACACATCAAGACACCAATGAGGCCACATCATCTAGAGCAAATCTACCACCTCAAAGAAAATGTACAAATGATCATCCATTTGAACTGATCATTGGTGATGCAACATCTAAAGTGCAGGCAAGGAGAGCAACTCAAGATGAATATATGTACAATATCGTTATTTCACAAGAAGAACCAAAAAAGGTAGAAGAGGCTCTAATGGATCCAAATTGGATTTTAGCTATACAGGAAGAACCAAACCAATTTGAGAGGATTAAAGTATGGAAGCTGGTACCCAAACCTAAAAATAAGAATTCTATTAATACTAAGTGGGTATTCAAAAACAAGATGGATGAGAATGGCATAGTCATAAGGAGCAAAGCTATATTGGTTAAAAAAGGATACTCTCAACAAGAGGGAATATATTTTGATGAGATATTTTCTCCAGTTGTAAGACTTAAAGCTATCATAATCTTTCTAGCCTATGCAACCCATGCCAATTTCAAAGTCTATTAAATGCATGTAAAAAGTGCCTTTCTGAATGGATAATTGGAGGAGGAAGTCTATATTAGCCAACCTCCAAGTTTTGAAGACCCCAACTTTCCAGAATATGTATACTATCTATTGAAAGCACTATATAGATTGAAGCAAGTACCTAGAGCCTGGTATGACACTTTGTCAAAGTTTTTTTAGAAAATCACTTCACTAGAGGTACTTTTGACAAAACTCTTTTCTTTAGAAATGTAAATAGCTCTAGTATACTTGTCCATATTTATATAGATGATATAATATTTGGCTCTACAAACGATAAACTTTGCAAAAAGTTTGTCAAATTGATGCAAAGCAAATATAAAATGAGCATGATGGGAGAACTAACTTATTTTCTTGATTTACAAGTTAAGAAAGTTAGTGATGAAATATTCATTAGTCAAACTAAATATTTTTATGATCTTTTAAAGAAGTTTGACTTAATGGATTGCACATCTGCAAAAACTCCTATGGCCACTGCCACCAAACTTGAATTGAACACAACTTAAAAGTCTGTGCATATTTCAAGTTATCGAAGGATGGTTGGCTCACTTTTATGTTTGACAACTAGTAAGCTGAATATTATGTTTGCTACATGTCTTTATGCTAGATTCTAATCTGATTCTAGAGAATCTCATTTAATATCTATTAAGAGGATTTTCAGATATCTCAAAGGGACACCAAAACTTGGTATTTGGTACCCTAGAGATTCTGGTTTTGATTTAATTGGCTATTCAGATGCAGATTATGCAGGTTGCAAGATTGAGAGGATAAGTACAACAGGGACATGTCAATTTCTAGGAAATAAGTTGGTGTTCTGGTTTATTAAGAAACAACACTCGATTTCTACTTCTACAGTGGAGGCTGAATATATTGTTAATGGCAGCTGCTGTGCACAGATTCTATGGATGAGAAATCAATTGTTGAATTATGGTCTACATGTGGACAAGATTCCAATATTCTCTAACAACATAAGTGCCATTACCATTACTGAAAATCTTATGCAGCATTCAAGGACAAAGCACATTGACATCAAGTATCATTTTATAAGGGAACATATTATGAATGGTATTGTGGAACTTCATTTTGTTCCAAGTGAGCAACAACTTGTAGAAATCTTTACCAAGCCACTTGATGAATCAACTTTTACTAGGTTGGTAAGTTAGTTAGGTATGCTAAAATACTCTTAATTTACTATTTTTGATGTCTATGCAACTTGTAATGAAGCCAGAAATAAATTTGATTTTCTTGATCAAGTCTTGAAAAAGTAAAATTTTGGCTAAGTCAAAATTACTCTTTCAACGAAAAAGTATTATCCCTTGAAAGTCAAAGATATATCTGGATACATTGTCCCTCAACGGATAATGGTGTATTTGAAATCCGTTGATTTATATATCAATCATAGCCTTTGATTCTAAAACTTTATCCATTGATATATATTTACAGTCGTGTATGTATACGTTGATGGACAATTTTAGAATTTCTACAGTTTACATTATTTCTTTAAACGGTTATTTTTAGCATAAATCATTGGATATTTATTTAGTATTTTAATCATTTGTGTGTCTTATTCTGGGAAAGTATAAAATCTAATTTTATTTTCAGATCTCACTTTTATCTTTCTCTAATTTTTTAAGGCAAATTTTACTCTCTTTCTTCCCCAAAACCCTATTTCTCTCTGTAACTGTAAACCCAACAAAAATGGCACCGGTTGTGAAGATTATGTCGCGGACATGGTTTGTGTATGAGAAGAACAATTTTGTTGCTCTGGTGGACAAGAGTGTTGCTCATGAAGACTATGACAGAATGATGGAGTTCATTAGCAACTGTAAGCTCACGTATTCTATTCTCGAAGCACCAGTCATCTATTGTGAAGTGGTAGAAAATATTTGGACATCTGCTGTCTTTGACTCAAAAGATATGACCATTACCTTTACTCTCAAAGGTAACAATTACTGTATTAATTATGATAAGGTCCAATCATGCTTTAAATTGCCAGAAAATAACACAGTTATTCCACACACTGATATTGATGTTCTAACATGCTTAAGTATATGGGTTATGCTTTAGACACTACTAATCTAGGAAGCATTAAAAGAAAAGGACTTAGGAAAGAATGGTGTTATCTGTGTGATGCATTTATCATGGTGTCTTCTTGTAAAATTGGTAATTTTGATGCTATCACTTTCGCTCTAATCAACATGCTTTATATGTTCTTGTCTAATAAGTACTATGATTTTAGCAACTATGTCATGCTAGAGATAGGGTATAAATTATGGGATATTAAAAAAAGGCCTAGAAATGTGTACTATGCTAGATTTTTTATGATGCTGGCTAACCATGTTTCTAAGGATTTGAAAATTGAGAACCCAAACAATAAATTAGATTTGTTAGGTTCAAGAGAAGAGGGTACTTGCAGAATTAATCAGGAATAACCTCAACAGTGAGGTGTGTCTCAATTATCTTCCAATATTTGAGGCACCATAGGTAAGTCAGGTAAACACCTCTATCTCTATCTCCTCCCAACCTCGAATTTCTTTGCCTTCAATAGTGGCTATGGATACTGTGACAGTGACAAAAAAGATTCCTACCCAAGCCACTAAACCAAAAGTTTACAAATCCAAATCAAAGAAGCACACCTCTAGTGTCTCTCAAAAGAAACTAGTTGTAAAAACCACTAAAACACATGAGGGGAGTAATAAGGATGGTGAGAAAGCTGGGGGAAGGGGTGAAAATCAAAGAAGCCCCAAGGATATGGAGGGAGAGGTTAGTGTAACCCAAGATAGCCACACTACAGTCTCTCAAAATACTATAGTGCTACAAAAGAAAATTATCACATCCCTAGTTGCATCCTCCCAAAAGGATGTGACTATTGAAATAAGCTCCCAACCAGGAGCACAAAACAAAATGGATAGGGACACTAAAGACTTAGCTCAAACCTATATAAGAAAGAAGAAATTTAAAACCATGGGGGAGTCACAGGGTGCACACACAGTGCACCTTGTCCCGGACTTGGAATCTGCACCATCTCAAAGTCGAATTAATGTGGCTCCAGTAAATGTGGAGTCACAGCCCCACTCTTTAACAATCGAAACACATCAATCAGACAACTCTCCAACTACATCTCTGGACGTGGACATGATTTCCACATCAATTCCTGATTCTCCATCTCTTAAACTCATGAAGGAGCCCCAAACTCAAACAAGTGATCATCATCTAATTGATGATTTGTTAGATCTATTTCCAACTCTTTCACAAACTGTTGAGGGGTCTGTGCACCGAAATTTAAAAACAATCTCTATAGACTCCACAAGAGTTTCAAATTCTATTCCTCTTATTTTTTCTTCATCAATGGATATCCATTATCTGTTGATAAGTGATTGTCCTTCAACAAATATGCTTCACAGTAGTTATCCGTTGATAGTCACAACTACACCTTCAACTGCTATTTCACAACAGTTGACAATCACTGCACAAACACTTGAAATTTCAAAATCTATCACAAGTGCAGATGACTTAGTAGTTGTTCAATCACTTCTAGGATTGAGGGAAGGGAGTGAATTGAATAAGAGGCTGGGTTGGTCCCAAGAAAAAAGGAGAGGCTGAGAGTTCAACAATGTACACTATTTCTTCCAGTATGACAAAATTGAGTGAGAGGAGTTCCACCTTAGTAGGTGAAGGTGAGGGTGTGAGGATAGTGAGTCAGGGGAGCCCCAGATGCAAGAATATAGATAAAATGAGAAAAAAAGCAGGTATATGAGGAATAAGGGTGACATCCATTGCAATTGAGTCAATAGATGTTAGTGATGCTGATGATGATTAGTTTGATGAATAGTTTAATGAAGATGCTGGCATAGATATAGGGGATGCAGGCCATAGTTCCTCAATTGATACTCTTGATTGGATGCTAAGCAAGGAGTGCAACTCTCATTATTTCAAATCCACTCTTTTTAAGCTCATCTCACAGACTAATACAGCTTTAGCAGCTACTTTAAATGCGGGTACAAGGTCCCTCTTGCAAGAACATCTAGAGTCTCTACAACTATGCATAATTCAACACCTCAAACAAGATTTAGATTTGGATGATCTAAAACTCTCTATTGATGAAGTCAAGAAGGACTTGTACACAAAGCTGAATGAGAAACTTCCCGCAGCAACAATGAGAGAAATACAGTAAAAACTCAGGAAAGAAAGTAAACTATCAAGAAAAGTTGAGGCCTTGGATAAAAGAATGATCATTGTTGAAGATTCTTTGGCAAGATACTGCAAGATCATGAAACCCAAACTCAGTTGCTCCAACTGTTACGACCGGCATTTTATGTAATATTATTTGTGAATTTGGTATAATATTAAGTCAAATGAAAATATATTCAATGATTGTACAATTGTGTGAGTGAAAATTTCTGCATTATAAATTTGCTTTGGGTAGTATATGATTTTTCAAAGCAAGAGTTTATTTAATTTCTTTATTTTTGATTTATAAGGAATATTCTAAGCTTTGGAAAAATCTTCTTTTAAAAGGCATTTTGTTCACAAATTTTGAAAATGATTTTATAAAGTCTCTAAAAATACAAGTTATTTTATGGTATAAATTTTATAATTTTTGAACTTGTATTTTATTTTATAAAAATAAATCTTTACAAATTTTATTTGTTATAATTATCAAATTACATGAATAACCTTGCATGCAAACTCTCTTTCTATTCTCTCAAAGGGCAAATAAGACTTTTCCAACCCCACTAACTCATTTGATTATTACCAAATTACTACCTTAGCCTTGCATGCAAAATGACCTAACTTTAGCCAAGGGACATTTTTGTAAGTTCTCACTTCCACTCATTATTTGTCAACCAAATAGCATAAAACAAACAAATCAAAGTGGAGAGAAGTCATTCATCATTTCACACTCCAACACACCACAAAAATTTCTCTCTTCCCCTCCCTCCCTTTTGCTCTCGGCCGAACCCCATTTCCCCCACTCCCTTCCATTTTTCATTCCATTTCTCATCTTCCCTAGTGTAATTCTTTCACCTACATTTATTTTACATACTTTCCAAGTATTTTGTGACTTGGAAGTTGAAGTTTCATGGTTGCATGTGTAGTTTTGTGTGATCTCCAAAGAGAAACTCTTGATTCTTGTGAATTCAAGAGCTCTCTATGAGATATATTATGTATATGTGCTAACTAAGTGTTTTATGGAGATATCATGCTTTAAAATCCTTTGCATGCTACTGAAATCTCATTATAAATTTATGTTTAGCCATGCATGCTAGTTTTAAGACATTAAAATGATGATCAACCATGTTTTGCATGCTATTCTTTTCGGAATCATGTTGTTATCTATAAAATTCGAAATAGATGTGCTTAAATAGATTGTTTCCATGATGAATTTCTTATTAATACTTAAAAGGAGTTATATTTCATAATTATTAAGGATAAGTATTAGGTGCAAGTCGATTTTGCAAGCATTTAAAACTTTATGCCTAGCCGAAATCTTGTTATGTGCTTTCCATGAGTTGCATGTTATATATTTAGTTGCATGTTGTTATTTTTAGGCATGGATGATCTCACCCAATGTTATTTTGAGAATAAAGGAGTTAGTTCAGTAGATTACCATGTATAAGTCTTGGTTTAAGTATTGAGTTTTTGTTAGTTGAGTTGTCAAGTCAAAACCTTGGAAAAATGAGAGTTATAGTTTCTGCAGAAAAATCAGTTTAGTAC
The DNA here is from genome assembly GCF_009905375.1 of Apium graveolens. NCBI lineage: Eukaryota > Viridiplantae > Streptophyta > Magnoliopsida > Apiales > Apiaceae > Apium > Apium graveolens. The sequence goes on from NC_133657.1 coordinate 179,427,200, forward strand.
CCTGAGGTTTAGAGTGAGTTTTGACCATGTCATTGATGTGCACTTTGAGGCCCAAGCTACCAGAAGTTAGTATGGGGAGTATATAATAGGTTTTAGGAGTTGGTTGGAGGTTTGCATGTCATTTGGTTAGGTGCACAAGTAGAATAACAAAATCTGTCCAGCAGGGACAGTTTTGTTGCAACTTAGAAATATGGAGATTTGGCCATGTCATGGGTAGGCCCTCATTAGGCCCAATTGGGCCTTAGTTAGAGGGTATGTCAGAGAAGTTTTTCCAACCATAGTTCATAGGATATGAGCTAGAACCATGTGTCACAAGTTAATTCAAGTCAGGGCATTTTCTGCCCAGAAAAACAGGGGAACCTTGGACTTTTAGCTTAGGCCCAAGAAGGCCCAAGCCAGGCCTTTGAGCCACATCAAGCTTGTGAGATGCCCTTAGGTCAGGAGAGTCTTGTGTAAAAATTTTGAAGAAAAACTTGTAGTTTAAGAGTGTCTAATGCACTCAAGAAACCTTAGTTACCATTCTGAAATTTGCACCAGTGAGCACTATCACTTACCACATAGCTTTAGAACACTTAGAAGTGAGTATTAGGTCGACCACCATAGTTGTAAGATAGTATAAGGTCAGTAGAGCAAAAGGCACAAGTGAGGGTCAATAGGTTTTGGATAATTTAGGAAAGGCACATTGAGTTAGGAAGCCCAAATTTGAAGACTTTGTTTAGTTAGTGACCAAGTGACTTAAGTGGTGAGTCGAGATCATCCAAGCCTAGTGTGGCATTATGGTGTATATGATGTTATTTCGTATTAATATACGATATGTGATTATGTGGCTATGTGTGTACATTTGAAAATATAATGGTGGATATGAATTAAGTGCGTATAGGCCTAAGTGCCATCCATGTTTAATTTCGGGTTGTAAATAGGTTAAGATGGTAAGAATATATTATAATGAGAATTATTATTATTTATGTAGGATCTCGAGACGAGGGAAAACTTTCCATAAAAGTTGAGTGAAGCTCCGGTTGTTGCTCCTACCAGTCAGACCAGACCAGTCTATCTCAAGGCAAGTGATTCAACTTGACCTTCGTATCTACTGTAAACAGTTCATATATATATCGATGCAATTATCCTGAGTCATTTTGATATATTTAAATCAAGCGTATCTTTTGCTTATCTTTGAGTTACATAGAGATGCCATGAACCCTCGAGTACGTATTGCAAGTAGTTCAAAAGTCTTTCATGATAGTTTAATGCCATGATAAAATAGAGATTTGTTATAATACTTTATTGATCCTTTTGATTATCATGCTATTGATCCCTGAGAAATCTTGATATTGCACCCTGATGCTTTGATTCAACTCTTGAAATAACCTCGATAGAAACTTTATCTTGATACCTAAAAGCCAATCATTTCTTAAATTCATTCATGATTGTTTGATAACCCTATCCTTACCCTAAAGCTTGATACCCTGTTATATCTTGAGCTGATGATCACTTTCTTTATATTTTAACACCTTTATCCTATTGGAACCAATGATGCTTATCTTCTTGATGTTCTAATACCTATACCTTGTCTACAACCATTGCTTTAAGCCTAGTTTGGCATTACTCTTTCATATTATCCAATAGCCTTGCTCAATTTCCTTGTCAAAGTTCTTGTTTATGGAAACCTCTCAATCACCCTAATATAGTAAAGTCTAGTGGATCATGGCCCTGAGATTTAGTGTCATATTTCCAGTGTTTCAAGTTGATCTATAATCCCTTGATAAAAATGATTACAGTCGAAAGAGATTTTGTCATAAATCGGCATCAGTTTTTAAAATGATTAAAATGTGGATTTTTCAGTCCCAAAGAGGGATAAATGTTTTCTTTGAATGGTGGATCTGGCCTGAGACGCGAGTCCTTTCCACACTTATATTAGGCTTAAAAGTTGTCTAGGGATTCCCAATAATGTTTTAGAACCCAGCGAGGTTCGGGATTACTTCGCGGCTGATCACCGGCTGTAATCCGTAGCGTCATAAAATGATTTTGATTAAGAATGATTTTAAAATTGTTTTGATGCAAGCAAAATGATGCCAACTCACATGAGTTTTATCTCTCGTTATCATTGATTATGTCTTTCCATTGTCATTCCTAAAGGTATATCTCGATTTATGTTTTGCGTTGTACTATTAGCATTTGTTGAGCTTTTGGCTCACTTCTTGCTTTACCCTTATATTACAGCTAGCGGCTATGGTTAGATTCAAACAGACTGCCCGTAAGACCTGTGATGCTGATGCTTATGTTCGAGCTCAGGTAGAATAAGTAATAATAGTTGTGTGAGGACTCGGTATTTGTAATAGTTGGTAGTGTTGGGCTGTTCCAAACCCTAAACTGTAAGATCTTGGATTTTGGTTGTGTATTCTTCATTAAAAAGATGTAATAGCTATATTTATTTCGCTATTTAAGTTGGGGGTGTGACAGGTTTTGGTATCAGAGCTACGGTTTAGAGTCCCTGGACAGCCCAAATAGGTTATAGGATTTGTGTGTAGGTTATAGATATTATGCGAGAGAGTAGGTTAAGTAAATTATTATTAATACTCCTCTTATTAGTTGTCAGCAAAGGGCACATTCCTCGTCATCCTCTGGGTCGGACGACACTATTGCTTTCTCCGTGTATGCTGAGTTGAGGCGCGAGTTCGACATGCTTCAGGGCAAGTACGACCGACTGATAGACCGACTGAAGAACGTGTATCCGGACAGCCGAAACTACGAAGGGAAGCCCAAGGAGCAGATGACTGCGAGACTTGAGACCTTGGTTCAGTACGTCAACACTAAGCTTGAGGAGATGCCAGCGCACCGGGACCGTACCAGCCAGTATGTCATTCAGATGGTGGCGGATGAGCTCCAGAGCATTGTGAAGACGCTTCGAGAGGAAAAGACTACCAAGCCCCGTTCAGATGGAGTGGAGCCTTAGTTCTTTCCATTTACCTTTCATGTTGTTGTACTATCAGACTCTATGGAATCCCCAGTTGTTTCCGTCTTTCCTTTAAATAAGCCTGTTATTCCTAGAATCAGACTATGTCCCGATCCTATATACTGTGACCTTTAAAAATTTCAATAATTATGTGCTATTGTTCCATTTGCTCTCAACTGTTATTTTATGTTTTTATCATCATATCTGCTTAATTTGGAAACTTGACCCCATATGTCAATGAGAATGCCATGCGATACCCTCGAACCATTTATTCATTCATATCTGTTATGACACAACTCTTATTTCAGGATCATGCCTCCCAAAAAGAAGAACCCAACAACCACCTTCACCACAGACCCAAATATTCTTCGACTACTGGAAACCGTGCAACAGCAAACCAATGCTATAGCTCAACAACAACTAACCCTTCAACAACGAATTGAAAACCAAGATAACCGTGAGCCACACCAACCACCTGAACCACCAGTACCACCTAGACAAATTGTCACTTTCAAAGCTTTTCAGAATGTGAATCCACCTGTATTTCATGATACCACTGATCCAGTGATAACAAACACCTGGATCAAGGAGATGGAAAGGGCTTTTGAGTTGGTACAGTTAGGAGACGATCAGAAGACGCCGTATGCCACTTACTTCTTGAAGGGAGAAGTCATCTATTGGTGGGAATCAGTAAAAGCTATGGAAGTCACTCAGCAGGTTTCTTGGGAGAGATTTAAAAAGTTATTTCTGGACAAGTATTACCCTAAGTACATGCAGAATCAGATGGAGCTAAAATTTCTTGAGTTAAAGCAAGGGAACATGACTGTACTGGAATATGAGAAGAATTTCACTGAGTTGTCAAGGTTTGTGACAAAGTATACCAGCACTGAGGAGGAAAAAGCAAAGAAATTTCAGCAAGGATTGGAGCCTTGGATCAGAGATAGGGTGGCTATGTTTGAGCTTGAAACTTATGCGGGAGTAGTACAGAAAGCTGCTCTGATTGAGAATAATGGGATGCAGTCAAGGAAAGAGAGGGATAACAAGAAGAGGAAGGTTCCATTTTATGGAGAAAAGTCTGAAGCTGGAAGTTCGCAAGATCGGAATGTAAAGAGGATTGGTTTCCATAAGGGCGGAAATTTTCAAAGGAAGGGAAATTTGGACAAAAGACAAGAATCAAAAGGGAACAATCAGGCAAGCCAAGGGCAAGTTGGAGAAAACAGGTTCCCGAGGCCAGAATGCAAGCACTGTGGAAGAAGGCACCCCGGAGTATGCAATAAGCTGAGTATGACCTGTTATAGGTGCAATCAGAAGGGACATTTGGCAAACGAGTGCAAGATGCCGAAGCCAGGAGTTACGTGTTACAAGTGTGGGAAGACTGGACACATGGCTAGGGAGTGTAAGGCAACAGGACCAGTCAGAGCTCTGATGAACGTGGCAAGTACCAGTGCAAGCGTGCCAGCTGAGGTATTGGCATTACCTCCACCACCCGCACCAACCCCGCAAGCAACAGCAAGGACATTTGATCTAAAGATGAAAGATGCTGTTCAGAATTCTGAGGTGATAGCAGGTACACTTTTACTCAATAATGTCAAAGCTAAAGTATTGATTGATTCGGGAGCAACAAGATCTTTCATATCAGAATCTTTTGTTGATAAGCTCCAATGTGATAAAACGGTCATGAGTGAGGTAGTAAATGTGGTAATTGCGAACCAAGAGAAGATTCCTGTGAATCAATTTTGTCCAAAATGTGAGATTGATATTTCGGGATATAAGTTCTCAGCCGACTTGATACTCTTCAAGCTGGGAGAGTTTGATATAATTTTAGGAATGGATTGGTTAGGAGAGAATAGCGCTCAGATAAATTGTAAGACCAAGAGAGTGTATTTAAAGACGAAGAGTGGAGAGAAGGTAGTATTTAAGGGGCAGAGGCAAGGGCAACTATTTCTTATAATTATTCAGGCTAAGAAGTTACTTAGAAAAGGTTGTGAGTCGTTCCTAGCATATGTAGTGGATTCAGAGAGAGGCAGCCCCAGCATGGAAGATATTCCTGTAGTTAATGAGTTCCCCGATGTGTTTCCCGACGAACTACCAGGCTTACCACCAGATCGACAAATTGAGTTCGAGATCAACCTTGCTCCAGGCACGGAACCAGTTTCAAAGGCTCCGTATAGGATGGCACCAGCAGAAATGAAAGAGTTGGCGAGCCAGCTACAAGAATTATTGGATAAGGGAGTGATACGACCAAGTACGTCGCCATGGGGAGCACCTGTTCTCTTTGTGAAGAAGAAAGATGGGAGTATGCGTCTATGCATAGATTACCGGGAGTTGAATAAAGTAACGATCAAGAACCGCTACCCGCTACCAAGGATAGATGACCTTTTTGATCAGTTAAAGGGAGCAAAATGCTTTTCGAAGATTGATTTGAGATCGGGATACCATCAATTAAAGATCAAGGAAGAAGATATTCCCAAGACCGCATTTAGGACCAGATATGGGCATTATGAATTCCTAGTAATGCCATTTGGATTGACCAACGCTCCGGCCGCATTTATGGATCTGATGAATCGAGTATTTAAGAAGTATTTGGATAAATTTGTCGTGGTATTTATTGATGGCATCCTTATTTATTCTAAGTCGGAAGAAGAACATAAGCAGCACCTCTGGATAGCATTGGAGATACTCCGACAAGAGAAGTTGTATGCCAAGTTTACCAAATGTGAGTTTTGGTTAAAGGAAGTTCAATTTTTGGGGCATGTTATTGGAAATGAGGGAGTTAAAGTGGATCCGGCGAAGATTGAGGCAGTTATGAGTTGGGAGAGGCCAAAGACTCCTACGGAAGTGCGAAGTTTTCTAGGATTGGCCGGATACTATAGAAGATTCGTCAAGGATTTCTCGAAGATCGCCACGCCATTGACCAAGTTAACCAGAAAGAATCAAAAGTTTGAATGGAGTGCAGAATGTGAAAATAGCTTTCAAGAGTTAAAACAGAAGTTGGTAACAGCTCCGGTGTTGGTACTTCCAGATGATCAAGGGAATTTTGTAATATTCAGCGACGCTTCACATAAGGGTTTGGGTTGTGTGTTGATGCAACACAGTAAGGTAATAGCATATGCGTCAAGACAGTTGAAGCCGCACGAGTTAAAGTATCCGACGCATGACTTGGAACTAGCCGCCATAGTGTTCGCACTCAAGATTTGGAGACACTATCTCTATGGAGAGAAGTGTGAAATCTACACGGATCACAAGAGTTTAAAGTACATTTTTACTCAGAAAGAGCTCAATATGAGGCAGAGGAGATGGCTGGAATTGATCAAGGACTATGACTGTTCGATAAATTACCATCCTGGAAAGGCAAACGTAGTGGCCGATGCGCTGAGTCGGAAGGAGAGATTGAATATGATGATAACATCAAAAGAGTTATCTGAAGAAATCGGAAAATTTGAATTGGAACTTTGTGCTTATGGGAAAGTCAAAGAAGTTTGTCGTGCAATGACCTTTCAGCCAACACTAATGGAAAAGATAAAGAAGTGTCAAGAGGAAGTAATGGAAAAAGAGAAAAATCAGTTATCTGGAGAAGAGATTAATACTAAAAGGGATGAGCAAGGAATACTAAGGTTTTCATCTAGAATATGGATTCCTCATGTACCTGAATTAAAGAATAAGATCCTCCGTGAAGCCCACCATTCGAAATTTTCAATCCACCCGGGAAGCACCAAGATGTATCAAGACTTAAAGAAGAACTTTTGGTGGCCAAATATGAAGCGAGACGTGGCAGAATGGGTTGCGAAGTGCTATACTTGTCAGAAAGTAAAGGCAGAACATCAACGACCAAGCGGATTAATTCAGCCCCTGAAGATTCCAGAATGGAAATGGGAAAATATCGCTATGGACTTTATAGTAGGACTACCGCGAACAAAATCCGGACATGACGCAATATGGGTTATAATTGATCGTCTTACGAAGTCGGCGCATTTCCTTCCAATAAATGAGAAGTCGTCACTGGACAAGTTGGTTCATCTGTATGTGCACGAAATCGTATTAAGGCATGGAGTACCCGTATCAATAGTTTCAGACAGAGATCCCCGATTTAACTCGAGATTCTGGAAGCAATTCCAGGAATGTCTTGGCACGAAGTTGAATATGAGCACGGCATATCACCCGCAGACTGATGGTCAGAGCGAAAGGACGATTCAAACAATCGAAGACATGTTGCGCAGTTGTGCAATCGATTTTGCAGGAAGTTGGGATGACCACCTGCCATTGATTGAATTCTCATATAACAACAGCTATCATTCCAGTATCGGCATGCCACCATATGAAGCTTTGTACGGGCGAAAATGTAGATCACCAACAAGTTGGGATGAAGTAGGAGAAGGAAGAATTCTCGGCTCAGAATTGGTACAACAGTTGCATGACTCAGTCAAGATAATTCAGAAAAGGTTGCTTGCTGCTCAAGATAGACAGAGGAAGTATGCGGATCCAGCGCATAAGGATGTTCAATTCCAAATTGGCGAAGCTGTGTTGCTAAAGGTGTCACCTAGGAAAGGGTTGATGAGATATGGCAAGAAAGGAAAGTTAGCACCTAGATACATAGGTCCTTTTGAGATTTTGAGTCAAGTAGGAAAGGTGGCCTACGAGTTGGCCTTACCACCTCAGTATTGGCATGTGCATAACGTGTTCCATGTGTCGTTACCTAAGAAATATAATCCTGACACTAGCCATGTGATAGAATATGAACCCGTAGAAATTCAGGCAGACCTGTCATTTGTGGAGCAACCGGTTAAAATACTCGACGACTGGCAAGTAAAGAGTCTTAGAAATAAGTCAGTAAAGTTAGTAAAAGTACTTTGGAGGAACCCTAAGGTCGAAGAGTCGACTTGGGAGTTAGAGTCTGATATGCGTTCCCGGTATCCTCATCTGTTCTCTTAGATTCTGGGGACAGAATCCCTTAAGGGGGAGAGGATGTTACGACCGGCATTTTATGTAATATTATTTGTGAATTTGGTATAATATTAAGTCAAATGAAAATATATTCAATGATTGTACGATTGTGTGAGTGAAAATTTCTGCATTATAAATTTGCTTTGGGTAGTATATGATTTTTCAAAGCAAGAGTTTATTTAATTTCTTTATTTTTGATTTATAAGGAATATTCTAAGCTTTGGAAAAATCTTCTTTTAAAAGGCATTTTGTTCACAAATTTTGAAAATGATTTTATAAAGTCTCTAAAAATACAAGTTATTTTATGGTATAAATTTTATAATTTTTGAACTTGTATTTTATTTTATAAAAATAAATCTTTACAAATTTTATTTGTTATAATTATCAAATTACATGAATAACCTTGCATGCAAACTCTCTTTCTATTCTCTCAAAGGGCAAATAAGACTTTTCCAACCCCACTAACTCATTTGATTATTACCAAATTACTATCTTAGCCTTGCATGCAAAATGGCCTAACTTTAGCCAAGGGACATTTTTGTAAGTTCTCACTTCCACTCATTATTTGTCAACCAAATAGCATAAAACAAATAAATCAAAGTGGAGAGAAGTCATTCATCATTTCACACTCCAACACACCACAAAAATTTCTCTCTTCCCCTCCCTCCCTTTTGCTCTCGGCCGAACCCCATTTCCCCCACTCCCTTCCATTTTTCATTCCATTTCTCATCTTCCCTAGTGTAATTCTTTCACCTACATTTATTTTACATACTTTCCAAGTATTTTGTGACTTGGAAGTTGAAGTTCCATGGTTGCATGTGTAGTTTTGTGTGATCTCCAAAAAGAAACTCTTGATTCTTGTGAATTCAAGAGCTCTCTATGAGATATATTATGTATATGTGCTAACAAATATTTTATGGAGATATCATGCTTTAAAATCCTTTGCATGCTACTGAAATCTCATTATAAATTTATGTTTAGCCATGCATGCTAGTTTTAAGACATTAAAATGATGATCAACCATGTTTTGCATGCTATTCTTTTCGGAATCATGTTGTTATCTATAAAATTCGAAATAGATGTGCTTAAATAGATTGTTTCCATGATAAATTTCTTATTAATACTTAAAAGGAGTTATATTTCATAATTATTAAGGATAAGTATTAGTTGCAAGTCGATTTTGCAAGCATTTAAAACTTTATGCCTAGCCGAAATCTTGTTATGTGCTTTCCATGAGTTGCATGTTATATATTTAGTTGCATGTTGTTATTTTTAGGCATGGATGATCTCACCCAATGTTATTTTGAGAATAAAGGAGTTAGTTCAGTAGATTACCATGTATAAGTCTTGGTTTAAGTATTGAGTTTTTGTTAGTTGAGTTGTCAAGTCAAAACCTTGGAAAAATGAGAGTTATAGTTTCTGCAGAAAAATCAGTTTAGTACCCTGAGGTTTAGAGTGAGTTTTGACCATGTCATTGATGTGCACTTTGAGGCCCAAGCTACCAGAAGTTAGTATGGGGAGTATATAATAGGTTTTAGGAGTTGGTTGGAGGTTTGCATGTCATTTGGTTAGGTGCACAAGTAGAATAACAAAATCTGTCCAGCAGGGGACAGTTTTGTTGCAACTTAGAAATAGGGAGATTTGGCCATGTCATGGGTAGGCCCTCATTAGGCCCAATTGGGCCTTAGTTAGAGGGTATGTCAGAGAAGTTTTTCCAACCATAGTTCATAGGATATGAGCTAGAACCATGTGTCACAAGTTAATTCAAGTCAGGGCATTTTCTGCCCAGAAAAACAGGGGAACCTTGGACTTTTAGCTTAGGCCCAAGAAGGCCCAAGCCAGGCCTTTGAGCCACATCAAGCTTGTGAGATGCCCTTAGGTCAGGAGAGTCTTGTGTAAAAATTTTGAAGAAAAACTTGTAGTTTAAGAGTGTCTAATGCACTCAAGAAACCTTAGTTACCATTCTGAAATTTGCACCAGTGAGCACTATCACTTACCACATAGCTTTAGAACACTTAGAAGTGAGTATTAGGTCGACCACCATAGTTGTAAGATAGTATAAGGTCAGTAGAGCAAAAGGCACAAGTGAGGGTCAATAGGTTTTGGATAATTTAGGAAAGGCACATTGAGTTAGGAAGCCCAAATTTGAAGACTTTGTTTAGTTAGTGACCAAGTGACTTAAGTGGTGAGTCGAGATCATCCAAGCCTAGTGTGGCATTATGGTGTATATGATGTTATTTCGTATTAATATACGATATGTGATTATGTGGCTACGTGTGTACATTTGAAAATATAATGGTGGATATGAATTAAGTGCGTATAGGCCTAAGTGCCATCCATGTTTAATTTCGGGTTGTAAATAGGTTAAGATGGTAAGAATATATTATAATGAGAATTATTAGTATTTATGTAGGATCTCGAGACGAGGGAAAACTTGCCATAAAAGTCGAGTGAAGCTCCGGTTGTTGCTCCTACCAGTCAGACCAGACCAGTCTATCTCAAGGCAAGTGATTCAACTTGACCTTCGTATCTACTGTAAACAGTTCATATATATATCGATGCAATTATCCTGAGTCATTTTGATATATTTAAATCAAGTGTATCTTTTGCTTATCTTTGAGTTACATAGAGATGCCATGAACCCTCGAGTACGTATTGCAAGTAGTTCAAAAGTCTTTCATGATAGTTTAATGCCATGATAAAATAGAGATTTGTTATAATACTTTATTGATCCTTTTGATTATCATACTATTGATCCCTGAGAAATCTTGATATTGCACCCTGATGCTTTGATTCAACTCTTGAAATAACCTCGATAGAAACTTTATCTTGATACCTAAAAGCCAATCATTTCTTAAATTCATTCATGATTGTTTGATAACCCTATCCTTACCCTAAAGCTTGATACCCTGTTATATCTTGAGCTGATGATCACTTTCTTTATATTTTAACACCTCTATCCTATTGGAACCAGTGATGCTTATCTTTTTGATGTTCTAATACCTATACCTTGTCTACAACCATTGCTTTAAGCCTAGTTTGGCATTACTCTTTCATATTATCCAATAGCCTTGCTCAATTTCCTTGTCAAAGTTCTTGTTTATGGAAACCTCTCAATTACCCTAATATAGTAAAGTCTAGTGGATCATGGCCCTGAGATTTAGTGTCATATTTCCAGTGTTTCAAGTTGATCTATAATCCCTTGATAAAAATGATTACAGTCGAAAGAGATTTTGTCATAAATCGACATCAGTTTTTAAAATGATTAAAATGTGGATTTTTCAGTCCCAAAGGGGGATAAATGTTTTTTTTGAATGGTGGATCTGGACTGAGACGCGAGTCCTTTCCACACTTATATTAGGCTTAAAAGTTGCCTAGGGATTCCCAATAATGTTTTAGAACCCATCGAGGTTCGGGATTACTTCGCGGCTGATCACCGGCTGTAATCCGTAGCGTCATAAAATGATTTTGATTAAGAATGATTTTAAAATTGTTTTAATGCAAGCAAAATGATGCCAACTCACATGAGTTTTATCTCTCGTTATCATTGATTATGTCTTTCCATTGTCATTCCTAAAGGTATATCTCGATTTATGTTTTGCGTTGTACTATTAGCACTTGTTGAGCTTTTGGCTCACTTCTTGCTTTACCGTTATATTACAGCTAGCGGCTATGGTTAGATTCAAGCAGACTGCCCGTAAGACCTGTGATGCTGATGCTTATGTTCGAGCTCAGGTAGAATAAGTAATAATAGTTGTGTGAGGACTCGGTATTTGTAATAGTTGGTAGTGTTGGGCTGTTCCAAACCCTAAACTGTAAGATCTTGGATTTTGGTTGTGTATTCTTCATTAAAAAGATGTAATAGCTATATTTATTTTGCTATTTAAGTTGGGGGTGTGACACCAATAACTGGTGGTTGCACAGTCTTCAACTTCTACACTGTAGTATGGCTCCACCTTCTACAGGCAAAAGAGTAAAGGTGAGAGCTAAGAGGCCAAATAAAATTTCAGAGAAGAGTGAACCATCTTAATCTATTCCTTCAACTCAACCAATTGTGCCCATTATGGAAATAAGTGAAATCAAGGTAAATCCTAAGGTAAACTTTCATGGTGAACCAATAGTGCCCAAGGATGAACCTATAGATTGGGAGAGTTTACCAATTCCTGATTTAAACATCCCTTTACCAACCAAGAAAAGAACACAAAGAAAGAAGAAGAAGTCAATCATAACTCCAACCAAAGCCATCTCAAAACCGCAGAAGCTTACTGTCAACAAAGATGATCAACTTTACATTTGTACTGTTCGCACTAAAACATGCAAGCGTACGTGGTCACGAGTAGTATAAGATTAAGTTTAGTTCGTTCCCACAGAGATTGGTTTAATTCAGAATATGCACTTATGCAACAATGTATGATTATTATTCACTTCTAAGACAAGTATCAATTTGAGTTTGATTTAACTAATTAAAGTATTTATGCTATAATGAATTAACTAAGAAATTAAAATCAAGTTACTTATATAAAATAAAACATGGGATTCTAACTTCATTAAATACTTCATTCAGAGTTTATGCCTTTAATTATAATATGTGATGGTTATGATAACTAATCAGACAACATGAAATTAATACACGCTATCTTTCAATATATGTATACCCTACTACTCAGCATCCACAAATTAGATAGAAGCTGAGCAGAAACCCATTATGTTTAGACCCTATATGTCTATAAGATTTGAAAACATAATGGTTTATGTAACACCCCCAGATCCGGGGTCGGGGATCCGGGTCGTCACGGTCTTTCTTTCCACAATATCACTTCACTTAATTAATAAATAACCTTATGCTGTGACCCCACACTAACACACACCACAACCCGTTATAGTCTCAGAGATGAAATTTAAATAAGTACAAGTCTTTGAATCCACAATTTAAAAGTTATTACAACCCAAAATGATTACTTGATAAATTTACAGTTAATTGCCATTATCTGCCACAAGTTATAATTATACATAATTGATTCTCAAAAGTAGATGGTCTGATCTACAATAGATCTACCTCTGCAGCTATAGCAGCTACAACATCAACGGGAAGACACAGGACGCTTCCCACGCGCTTGCGCTGGGTCTGCTGGAGTCTGGCCATCTTTCCTAACTGTTGTTGTGTGATGAAGAAATAAAGCAAGGGTGAGCAGCAAGCCCACCAAAATAATATGTATAATGATTTACAATATATGAGCCTACTCATAATACTCATGAAAGTCTTGGTCAAAAGAAATGAACCAAGTTTGATATCTTAATGCGATGAAGTCGCAAAATATTCAGTATATATACATATATACTTTTCAAAATATTGGAAGTCCTCTTCCATGCATAATACACACAGAATTCCAGTGTATAACTGTATAAAAATATCGTTGCAAGGTGATCTCATATATCTAACCTTGTCTCAACGTTTTTCTGAAAATCTTTGTCATGCATAAGATAATCATTTACTAGATATAAGTTTAAAAGATGAAGTTACAAAATACTCCAATATACTTATATCTTTTCCAAATACTACTTGAACTACCACCATTCAAGTTATAATTAGTTTCCAAAGTTCATCACATAGACGAGACTACAAGATAATACTTGAATAGATTCAACCTTTAAAATATCATCAAAATAAAATGAAGTTATGAGATACTTCATTTGATGCAAACATTATTTTGAAAACTTGACCCTGCCAACACTCAACAATCGCCCAACCGTAGCCTTTCTATCGAAGTGCTTTGGGTAGTGTTGCAGAAATATCCAATTGGATGATGAACTCATTACGGGAGTTTACCGCGCCAGGAAGACCACTTACGATGATCAGTCGTAGTAGTACAACCCCACCATTTTCTACATGTAGAGGAGAACCTGTCGGATTTACTTGTCAACCGAACACTGAACTCCTAAGGAATGGACCGCCTTAGCGGAACTTCCAGGCCATTTGGGCCAATATAATAAGGCTGGGCCGGCGCTACTCGACCACTTACGCCACTCCTAGTTCAGATGAAATCCATGACTCTGAAACGTAAAGCTCGTTTCCCCCTTTCCCCAAGTAGAAACTTGTTGATACGGCTCCACCAAGAAGTCGTACCTAGTTGGAAAGGAAAACTCACCGATATTTCCCAGGCGATGCCTGTTAATGGATTAACTTGTTCCAAGAATTTTACTTCCCGAATATTGGGTAAGTAATCAAAAATTCTTTTACCAAGACAGCAACCTTGTTGCGAATATAAAACACACCACCGAGCCGGATCCCCCAGGTTTTGAGCGAGTATTTAAATCCCCTTTTTAAAAGGAAGATCTTAAATATAAAAATAGTTTTGGGATCCGCTCTAACTTTTGAAAATCATTTTAAAGACTCGAAAACACTTTAAAGAGTGTTTGGAGTAAAACTGATTTAATGAAGTAAATCAGTCCCCTGAATATTTAGAAAAGGTCTGAATATTATTATTTAAATAATATTCCCATAAAAATAATCTTTATAAAATAATTGAAGTAGAAGTATTAAAACTTATACTTGAAATGAATAGCAAATAATCAAAGATATACTTATACGAAAGTAATATCTTTATTTGAATAATAAAAACATAAGTTTGATTATCGACACCTTATTCTTTAATAAATTAAAGAATATATCTCAGCAAATAATCGGAGTCATAGATCCTCAAATGAATATTCAAATAATATTCAATAAATAAAATAAGCTGAGTCATAATACCTCGAATGAATATTATAAATAATATTCATTAAATAAAATAAAGGAGTCATACATCCTCAAATGAATATTCAAATAATATTCAATAATAAAATAAAGTTAAAGTTATCGAATAAACCTTATTCGATTAATAGTTTTAAAAACTATATCCATATATATATATAAATATATATATATATATACTCGGGAACATCGACTCCCGGTTTAGAAATATGTTCACCTTTTATCCCCTATACTAAGGGTATACGCAACTACTTGCTTATTTCTAGCATAGGTATTATGCAACTATAAGCATTGAAATCAACAGATAGATAACCAGATTACGAAACAGACATGCATGTATACCATATTAGCATGCTCCAATATATCGCAAAATTTGCTAATAACAATCATGCAATATCACAAGATAATGCATATACATATATTTACATCACAACAACAGTATAACGGGTAGAAAACTTGCCTGAGCGACTTGGGGTGATAAAAGGCTCGGGACGAGTCTGGTAACCTATAAACAACAAGTAAGTTGGAATTAAACCAAAATCACTTGTAAATCTATACTTTAACTAACTTAGACTCTAACGCTTGATTTTGCGCTCACTGATTTGCTTAAGTCACTCGGGTACCCTCGGCTCCTTCATTTTTAATAATTTAACCTTTACGAGTTTTAAAGCGATTCCTTCGCGAGTGACTTACCAACTGCCTAAAACACTTACCATAAATGTTTCATGCATTAATTAACCCTTTTTGGTCTTTAACCTACATTTCAAAGTAAGGCGAGGGAAAAAGTTTCGTTCGTGAAACGCCGTTACTTGAAACGGTCGTTTCTCCTAAACCGTAAATCGGAATCGAACGAACTACATATCAAAACGAAGCTCGTAACATGAGCTATCTAAACATGGCAGTGGTCACAATCTAGCAGGGGGTTCTCGGGTCCTAATGTTAAGAACAAAAAAAACAGTCTACGGTAAATCGGACATTACGACGGCTATGTTTACGCGATTTCCCAAATTTAAACCACTCGATACCAACCACAAATCAACCCCAAATCAATCATACAACCAATATCCATCCTTATCACATCATAACAACCCCAACAAATCCATATTAACCATTTATACTTATTCCTCACATGAACTAAAAGCTTTACTTAGGTTCTTTAACTAATTACCAAGATTTACAACTCCAACAATACAACAAAACCAACTAATCTCTACAAACTCAACCAAACTTCAACCAATCAAGCATCATGCCTCACATATGCTATATCAAACACATTCAATCCTAATTACTCAAAACTAAAGCTAGGGTTTGTAGTTTATACCTTCCTTGGAGAGTGGAGAATCAAGAGGATGGCTTGGAATCACCTTTAAAGCCCTTAACCAAGCTTAATCTAAACAAAACTTCAAGAACACAAATTTTAGTTCTTGAAAACACTATTCACCATCTTCTTTGATGATTTATAGAAAAAGATTGGCTTGGAATTAGAAGCTTAAACTTATAGGAAGTATGTAACTTAACTAGGAGGAGCTAGGATAATTACCTTGGAAAATAACAAGTGGAGGAGCTTGGACTTCCCATTTCTTAAGAAACCACCCGAGAGCTTCATGAAGAAGAAGAAGAATTTTGTGTTTTGCCTTGTCTTGATCTTTTGGTTGGTTGATTTGGTTTTGTTTTTGATTTAGTAAAGTACCTTCTTGCCCTTGGATTTGTGTGGTTACAAAGCCACCACACCTCCTCCTTCCCATGTCATGCTTATCTCATCCACATGATGTCATCCTTCCTTCCTTGTCCTCTTTCTATTGGTTGGATGACATCATTCCCATTAATCCCTTTGATTAACTTCCTAATCGTTTGCCTAATGACCGCTGATCTGCTATACGGTTCGCTTAACTTTCGTTCTCGTTTTATCGTTTGAAGGATCATACCCGGGATCTTATTACTTAGGTTCCCTTAACCTTTCTCAATATATTATATTCCTTCTATGATCCTCTTTTATAATCCTTTAATTTAAATCCTTTTTATCCTGTTACCTTATACTCAATTCTCTCCGTATATTGTGGATTTCCGGGAAAAACCAAAGTGTTCGGAATTGGATTCTGACGATCTTTACATACACTTATATACTTCATAGAGTACTAATAATATCCCATAAGATCAATAACAGAACCCCTACATAGCGTGGCATGAAAAGTTTTCTCGTTCAGCAAAAACACTATTCATAAGGGTTTCAAAAATTTCCAAAATTGGGGTTATTACAGTCTCCCCTCCTTAAAAGGATTCCGTCCCGGAATCAGATAGAAAATGAATAGGGATACCTTCCTAGCATTGCACCTTCTAACTCTTAAGTAAATTTTCCCACATTGTGGTTCTACCATCAAACTCTGCCTAGTTTGATAATCCTTCTCCTAAGCACTTGTTCCTTTTCATTCTATAACCCTTCCTGGTTGCTCCATATAGGTTACGTCTGGTTGCATGTCTATGCGCTCATATGCCCCTATTTGTCTGGCATCTGAATTACACTTCCTTAACATTGATACGTGGAACACGTTATGAACTTGCTACATGTTCGGGGTTAGGGCAAGCTCATATGCTAACTTCCCAAACGTCTTAATATATCCAAGGGTCCAACAAATTGTAGAATTAGCTTTCCTTTCTTTCCGAACCTCATCAATCCTTTCCAAGGGATACCTATAACATTACTAGGTCCCCTATTTCATACTCTTTGTCCTTTCGTGTCAAATCGACATACTTCTTATGTCCTTCCTGGCTACTACCAGTCGTCCTCTGATTAGATCTATTATATCCCTGGTCCTTTGGACTACTGCGGGTCCGAGCATCTTACGCTCTACAACTTCATCCTAACATAAGGGAGATCGACATTATCTTCCCTCAAGAATCTCATAAGGCGACATCTCGATAATGACATATGATCTATTATCGTAAGATAACTCAATCCGAATTAAGTGATCATTCTAAATTCTTTCAAGTCTATTGCACAGACTCTCATTATAGCTTTTATCATTAGAGCTTCTGCTTCTCAATACCCATTCTTTTCCAGTTCGTAATCGCTACTACCTTCCGTTCCTAATATTATACTGGTTATACTTTTGCTCGTTAGCGTTCTATAACCTTTTAATAACCATGCCAACCTTAGTATCACGAATGTGTTCCCATTCCGCATACTACCACCACTTTATTACTCCTTTTTCAGTTGTTTCTATTTTCCAAAATTTGATCAATCATATAGAAGTAAAGGAATTCGTTGAGAGATCACTATGATCATGAACACTTGTTATATCGCATAGTTAGTACAGAAGGTGGCCAGCCTTTAGTACTTGACAAGCAATTAAACAATAGCTGGTATCCTACTCGGCTTCTATCACACAGATAGATAGTCATTCGGCAATACCTCCCCTTCTGGAAGGGTTGTTCTTCTCAGCTTACATGAAATGAAAAGAAGAGAAAAGAACGAACTGAAGAGAATTGTATATATTAAAAAAAAAATATACTGCCACAAAATATCTGGCTTGGAACCTACCTCTGAACTATAGAGGTTTGTCATAGAAGAACAAAACATATATGTATTTATATCAACATCAAGTATTATAGCATCGCATTTCACGTGCCTAAATATTTTTGCTATTCCGTCCATCATTCTATGGACCCATGCTCTTCCTCGAGCTTATACTCAATCACCTTTGAAACTCCCTCGACATCGAAAATCGAATCTGGAATCTCATTTTATACATCATCGATACTAGAATTCTGTGCTTACACCGCAACCTTCCTCGTATAGTAATACGACTCTCTATTGATAAGAGGGAATAAATATTCAATAGGTAGATACTCTACTTAATTAGTCTATCAATGATAACTTATACACTACCACTACCCGATTAGTGGTACTCAATCTCAACACCCATTCCAGTACAACTCTCACGGTTGTAATCAGCTCATTACTCGCAGAATCATTACTGCATTACTATGGTCCACCACTGGCCCACTGTCATCATTCACTTTCCATGAAATCTTAATATCTAACCATACGGAGTCCATACATGTCGTATCGATTCATTTTAAGGAGGTAACATAATAACCATTCCTGATTCATGAAGAACACTCCTGATCCTGACATACATACATGACATGAAGCAGATAAAATTGCAGAAGAGTTTCAATCAAAGCAACGGTAGCAGGTTAATACCATTCTAAACCATATGCCTTAAATAGAAGACTTACTCAAAGGTTCGTCTAGTCCTTTTTGAAACATGGTCCTGGCTTATCTCAAGATAATATCTTCTGAGATAGATAGCCCGCTCATGGCGATTACACGAATTAAACCTTTACCAACTACTATTACAGTTGGGTATTGCACAGTCATCAGAAGGAATGTCAATCTTCCAAACCATAATACAACCTGCATAGCTTTAACCATCATCACTGTATTCCTTTGGCACAAGCGCCTATAATTATCCTCTTACCTTTAAAGTGTCGGCCACCTCTTTGGCCTTTCCTGATAGTAAAATTTCCTTACAGTCAATGTCATTTTAACCACCTCCAAATAAATTTTCTAACTTATTTCAATCACAGCTTATGTGAAGATGTTTTCCTTAAAATCTGATGAGTAAATTTTTTTTTTTTTATCATTTTTCCATAAGTTATTGCCTCAGTCTTTAGCGGTTAATCACTATCATGACTGACTCTCAATCATAATTAGAACATCTTTTATCTTAAGTCCTAATTGCCCTGAACAATTTCGAGCATTACTGGTTCGATCCATACTTTCTCGTGGTTTAACACGTGCCCCACTTGGCAACATTATAATTACGTCATATTTCCTTTATCAACATTTCTATTCTTGAGAATTTTGAATATTACCTTTCTCCTTGTAAAACCTCTAAGGTTATCCTTCAATCGTTCCTCCTGTATTCCCTAGATATAGGGCATATTAAAATACCATTTACTATTACTAGAACCATTGTCTATATACTGCTGAAAAATTTCTCCACTGATTCTTAAAGGTTATTGCTACATTAACCCTTTCCAAATCATACTGTCAAAACTCATACTGTCCCTATTAAGGGTGAAATTCCAACCTTTATGCATTCCCCTAGGATTCATTTTAAGTTACCGATGTTCTATCCTTAATTCCACCTTTAAAAGGTACATGCATCCTTCCATGGATAAATCAAGTCATATATCCCTGATAAGGGTATCTTATTCAATCATTCCCACCTCGATAGTCTATACCTAACTTCATAATAGCATCCTTATTCAAATTGAGGTCAATCCATATGGCCTCCAAAAGATAACAATGGTCATCCACTTTTCTTTCTTGATTTGGTAATGATAACATGGATGTTCTGGAAGATATTGGTCATGTTCAATGTGAACTTCTTCTTAATAATTCCTTATTTACTTTTGTTGTTTATCTCAACAGTCATCTCAATGTTGGGATATCTTTCATATCTGGCGTCTCCCTTTCTGGGTATCATGCCACCGGTCTTACACTTTACCTTCTTGAAGGTCACTTCCTTCACCCAATTTTCTTAATTTCTTACTTTCTTGTCTCCTCAGTCTATCCGCGTCTCATTATTTATCCTTCGAATTATCTCAAGGTTTCCTCGAATCTTCCCAACTTACAGGGGATAAAATATATGTATCTCTTATACCTTCAACCATCAATTTAACTCATGGTGAATCACTCTCATCCGGACGATTACCTACTTTTCTATTTCTATTTCTATGAGTCTTTAGGGTTTCCTCATACCCAACTCCCTTATCATTCCTCAAACTCTCTTGCCTTTATATTCCTTTCTCTTATCGTTATTTCATGAACCAACACAACATAAGCATTGATTTCAAACATCCCGTCATTCTGGATTCGTGTCTTCAGAACGAATCTTGATAACTTTTACAACTTAGATTCATAATTCATCATACTCGTCTGCCTTTGTTCTGGCTCTTAAGCTTTTACACTATCTCCATAACCTTGGGAAGTACTTTCCTGAAAACAATTGACTAAACTTAAATCAGTTTATTATAATCTCTTGCTCCGTGCCTTCCTTGGCCTTTCACCAGCGGGTGGTCTCTCTCTTAGGAGGGTAAGTGACAAAACAGTCTTTTGTGGTTCGTCAATCATTTAGAATCTCAAATGATTTATCTATTTCCTTTAGCCAGGCTCTTGCCTCGACTGGGTCAGCTTGTTCCTTGGAACTCTGAGAGCTTAGCGACTTAAAGGTCATGAAAGAATTTCCTGCCGCATTGTCCCCTCAGGGTGGTGGTTGGGGATAATAGTCTAAGTTCTGTCTAGATAGGTCCATGAATTGCCGTATAGGAGTACCGTCTCGGTTCTCCTTTCCTTACTCGACTTTCTGTTTCCTTAGTATGAAATGTTTCATCCTACTCCCCATAATTGGGGTCATCTTTTAATTTAAAATCCTCATTTTCCTCTCCATTATGTCATGGGTTCCTTCTATCTTGATGGCGACCTCCCTGACTATCACGTTCAGGGTTTGCTCTAAATCTTATTCCTCAAACTATGGCTCTCATCTAAGTTCTCATCCTTACGCTCTTGAACTTTTGAAACCCAAATTCTATAGGAATACCTCATTATTCCCTTATCCTCTTTCTCGGTATTAATCTCATATTTATTTGTTGGCTCTCTGCCTTCATTCATCACCTTTCTCTGGCACAATATGCTCTTTTCCGATAGTTCGGACTGTATTGCAATCTCAGACAGCTTTTCGGTACCGGCTCCGGTTACCTTCATATCTATTTCCATTTTTTTCAAAATCTCTTATCAACTTTCCCAAAGACATTAACCTCTTGAGTCTCTCCTTCTTACTAAGGGCATCAGCCACCACATTGGCTTTCCCCGAATGATAAAGAATCTCCCAATCATAATTCTTGATTAGCTCTAACCGCCTCCTCTGGCGTATGTTGAGCTCTTTCTACGTAAGAATGTACTAGAGCACTTATGGCTTAGGTAATTCTCGCACTTCTCTCCATACAAGTAGTGCCTCCAATCTTTAGGGTAAAACTATTGCCACGAGCCCAAGCTCATGGGTGGGGATATCGAATTTCATATTACCTTAATTGTCTTGACGCAGACGCAATTATCTTGCTATGCTAAGAAGCACCCTAATTCCTTATGCGAAGCGTCACTTACAAATCACAAAATCTCCTTTTTCCATCCGGCAACGCCAGCATAGGGGCCATCACCAACCTCTGCTTCAGTTCTTGAAAGCTGTTCTCGCATTTCTTTGTCCATTCGAACTTCTCAGTCTTACGAGTAAGTCGCGTTAAAGGGGCTACTATCTTTACAACTTGAACGAACCTCCGGTAGTGACCGGCCAATCCTACCTCTGGTAGTCGACCAAACCATGATCATCAATTCATCAGTGGTCCTTTATCCAATCCTGTCAGGATCCTCCATGGGGTCCTTCTCAACAACTATCCCTACTAGGACAACATCCTTAATATCAACATCATCCGGTCCTGCATTAGGACGCTCTATTGGATCCACAATCTGATCTCCAATTAGTAATAAAACATCATCGCGTTGATGTTCCTCAACTTCAGGGTTCGGAGTCCCGCTACCATATAAGATAACGAACTACGCTTCTATCGCTACATTTATAAGGGTTCCCATAAGGGTTTTAACTGTCAGTACTACGTTAGGTAGTCCGACTATGAACTTGGCAAGAGTTCTTATTATCTTAGTGAACTTATTATCTTAACGTCCCATCATCTCTGAGGTTTATAACGCTTAGCTCTGATACCATTTCTGTAACACCCCCAGATCCGGGGTCGGGGATCCGGGTCGTCACGGTCTTTCTTTCCACAATATCACTTCACTTAATTAATAAATAACCTTATG
This sequence comes from Apium graveolens, assembly GCF_009905375.1. Classification (NCBI taxonomy): domain Eukaryota; kingdom Viridiplantae; phylum Streptophyta; class Magnoliopsida; order Apiales; family Apiaceae; genus Apium; species Apium graveolens. The sequence goes on from NC_133657.1 coordinate 179,449,727, forward strand.
CTGTGACCCCACACTAACACACACCACAACCCGTTATAGTCTCAGAGATGAAATTTAAATAAGTACAAGTCTTTGAATCCACAATTTAAAAGTTATTACAACCCAAAATGATTACTTGATAAATTTACAGTTAATTGCCATTATCTGCCACAAGTTATAATTATACATAATTGATTCTCAAAAGTAGATGGTCTGATCTACAATAGATCTACCTCTGCAGCTATAGCAGCTACAACATCAACGGGAAGACACAGGACGCTTCCCACGCGCTTGCGCTGGGTCTGCTGGAGTCTGGCCATCTTTCCTAACTGTTGTTGTGTGATGAAGAAATAAAGCAAGGGTGAGCAGCAAGCCCACCAAAATAATATGTATAATGATTTACAATATATGAGCCTACTCATAATACTCATGAAAGTCTTGGTCAAAAGAAATGAACCAAGTTTGATATCTTAATGCGATGAAGTCGCAAAATATTCAGTATATATACATATATACTTTTCAAAATATTGGAAGTCCTCTTCCATGCATAATACACACAGAATTCCAGTGTATAACTGTATAAAAATATCGTTGCAAGGTGATCTCATATATCTAACCTTGTCTCAACGTTTTTCTGAAAATCTTTGTCATGCATAAGATAATCATTTACTAGATATAAGTTTAAAAGATGAAGTTACAAAATACTCCAATATACTTATATCTTTTCCAAATACTACTTGAACTACCACCATTCAAGTTATAATTAGTTTCCAAAGTTCATCACATAGACGAGACTACAAGATAATACTTGAATAGATTCAACCTTTAAAATATCATCAAAATAAAATGAAGTTATGAGATACTTCATTTGATGCAAACATTATTTTGAAAACTTGACCCTGCCAACACTCAACAATCGCCCAACCGTAGCCTTTCTATCGAAGTGCTTTGGGTAGTGTTGCAGAAATATCCAATTGGATGATGAACTCATTACGGGAGTTTACCGCGCCAGGAAGACCACTTACGATGATCAGTCGTAGTAGTACAACCCCACCATTTTCTACATGTAGAGGAGAACCTGTCGGATTTACTTGTCAACCGAACACTGAACTCCTAAGGAATGGACCGCCTTAGCGGAACTTCCAGGCCATTTGGGCCAATATAATAAGGCTGGGCCGGCGCTACTCGACCACTTACGCCACTCCTAGTTCAGATGAAATCCATGACTCTGAAACGTAAAGCTCGTTTCCCCCTTTCCCCAAGTAGAAACTTGTTGATACGGCTCCACCAAGAAGTCGTACCTAGTTGGAAAGGAAAACTCACCGATATTTCCCAGGCGATGCCTGTTAATGGATTAACTTGTTCCAAGAATTTTACTTCCCGAATATTGGGTAAGTAATCAAAAATTCTTTTACCAAGACAGCAACCTTGTTGCGAATATAAAACACACCACCGAGCCGGATCCCCCAGGTTTTGAGCGAGTATTTAAATCCCCTTTTTAAAAGGAAGATCTTAAATATAAAAATAGTTTTGGGATCCGCTCTAACTTTTGAAAATCATTTTAAAGACTCGAAAACACTTTAAAGAGTGTTTGGAGTAAAACTGATTTAATGAAGTAAATCAGTCCCCTGAATATTTAGAAAAGGTCTGAATATTATTATTTAAATAATATTCCCATAAAAATAATCTTTATAAAATAATTGAAGTAGAAGTATTAAAACTTATACTTGAAATGAATAGCAAATAATCAAAGATATACTTATACGAAAGTAATATCTTTATTTGAATAATAAAAACATAAGTTTGATTATCGACACCTTATTCTTTAATAAATTAAAGAATATATCTCAGCAAATAATCGGAGTCATAGATCCTCAAATGAATATTCAAATAATATTCAATAAATAAAATAAGCTGAGTCATAATACCTCGAATGAATATTATAAATAATATTCATTAAATAAAATAAAGGAGTCATACATCCTCAAATGAATATTCAAATAATATTCAATAATAAAATAAAGTTAAAGTTATCGAATAAACCTTATTCGATTAATAGTTTTAAAAACTATATCCATATATATATATAAATATATATATATATACTCGGGAACATCGACTCCCGGTTTAGAAATATGTTCACCTTTTATCCCCTATACTAAGGGTATACGCAACTACTTGCTTATTTCTAGCATAGGTATTATGCAACTATAAGCATTGAAATCAACAGATAGATAACCAGATTACGAAACAGACATGCATGTATACCATATTAGCATGCTCCAATATATCGCAAAATTTGCTAATAACAATCATGCAATATCACAAGATAATGCATATACATATATTTACATCACAACAACAGTATAACGGGTAGAAAACTTGCCTGAGCGACTTGGGGTGATAAAAGGCTCGGGACGAGTCTGGTAACCTATAAACAACAAGTAAGTTGGAATTAAACCAAAATCACTTGTAAATCTATACTTTAACTAACTTAGACTCTAACGCTTGATTTTGCGCTCACTGATTTGCTTAAGTCACTCGGGTACCCTCGGCTCCTTCATTTTTAATAATTTAACCTTTACGAGTTTTAAAGCGATTCCTTCGCGAGTGACTTACCAACTGCCTAAAACACTTACCATAAATGTTTCATGCATTAATTAACCCTTTTTGGTCTTTAACCTACATTTCAAAGTAAGGCGAGGGAAAAAGTTTCGTTCGTGAAACGCCGTTACTTGAAACGGTCGTTTCTCCTAAACCGTAAATCGGAATCGAACGAACTACATATCAAAACGAAGCTCGTAACATGAGCTATCTAAACATGGCAGTGGTCACAATCTAGCAGGGGGTTCTCGGGTCCTAATGTTAAGAACAAAAAAAACAGTCTACGGTAAATCGGACATTACGACGGCTATGTTTACGCGATTTCCCAAATTTAAACCACTCGATACCAACCACAAATCAACCCCAAATCAATCATACAACCAATATCCATCCTTATCACATCATAACAACCCCAACAAATCCATATTAACCATTTATACTTATTCCTCACATGAACTAAAAGCTTTACTTAGGTTCTTTAACTAATTACCAAGATTTACAACTCCAACAATACAACAAAACCAACTAATCTCTACAAACTCAACCAAACTTCAACCAATCAAGCATCATGCCTCACATATGCTATATCAAACACATTCAATCCTAATTACTCAAAACTAAAGCTAGGGTTTGTAGTTTATACCTTCCTTGGAGAGTGGAGAATCAAGAGGATGGCTTGGAATCACCTTTAAAGCCCTTAACCAAGCTTAATCTAAACAAAACTTCAAGAACACAAATTTTAGTTCTTGAAAACACTATTCACCATCTTCTTTGATGATTTATAGAAAAAGATTGGCTTGGAATTAGAAGCTTAAACTTATAGGAAGTATGTAACTTAACTAGGAGGAGCTAGGATAATTACCTTGGAAAATAACAAGTGGAGGAGCTTGGACTTCCCATTTCTTAAGAAACCACCCGAGAGCTTCATGAAGAAGAAGAAGAATTTTGTGTTTTGCCTTGTCTTGATCTTTTGGTTGGTTGATTTGGTTTTGTTTTTGATTTAGTAAAGTACCTTCTTGCCCTTGGATTTGTGTGGTTACAAAGCCACCACACCTCCTCCTTCCCATGTCATGCTTATCTCATCCACATGATGTCATCCTTCCTTCCTTGTCCTCTTTCTATTGGTTGGATGACATCATTCCCATTAATCCCTTTGATTAACTTCCTAATCGTTTGCCTAATGACCGCTGATCTGCTATACGGTTCGCTTAACTTTCGTTCTCGTTTTATCGTTTGAAGGATCATACCCGGGATCTTATTACTTAGGTTCCCTTAACCTTTCTCAATATATTATATTCCTTCTATGATCCTCTTTTATAATCCTTTAATTTAAATCCTTTTTATCCTGTTACCTTATACTCAATTCTCTCCGTATATTGTGGATTTCCGGGAAAAACCAAAGTGTTCGGAATTGGATTCTGACGATCTTTACATACACTTATATACTTCATAGAGTACTAATAATATCCCATAAGATCAATAACAGAACCCCTACATAGCGTGGCATGAAAAGTTTTCTCGTTCAGCAAAAACACTATTCATAAGGGTTTCAAAAATTTCCAAAATTGGGGTTATTACAGTTTAAGAGCAAGTTATCCATTGAGATCACATAGGGCAGCGTAAGATGGTTAAAATTACACTACGAATCATGCATGTTAAAACATCCATAAACCTATGCTAGTATGACAAGTTCTAAACTAATATATCCACTTTCGCTTTAAATAGAGATTAAAAAACAACTTAGATGTTAGCTATGCATCGAAGAAGATTAAGCACAACCATACTAGGAAATCAATAATTCATCACACACTGAAAACTTAAAGCAATCAACTACTAAACTCCATAAATAAATTCGTTAGAATCCCACAATAACGATTAGTTCATAATCGAACGGCTCATCATCATGGGTTCCAATGAAAACATGATAGTAAAAAGGTTCTAATTACTACAAGAGAATATTAAAGTATTGAGGTTTAGAAAACAAATCTGAAACAAGCATCCAAAGTATCACCTAATTAGAAGAATATAAAAGAATGATGTAGAACTAAATATTCTTCTTCTTAGCCGTCTTGTATGCTTTTGGTTTCCAGAGTTCTCCCCTTGTTCCTTGTTGTTAAATTCGTCTCCTTTTCTTTATTTATATGCTCCAGGTTAACTTGGCCGCTCAGAATATCCAAAACATACTAAAATCAGGATTATGTCTGCCCGACCTAGCGCGGGCGCGCCTGTATGGAGCGCGGGCGTGCTTGGCTTCTGGAAAATTTCTGCCGATTTCTTGTTTCTCGTTCTGATCTTCTCGCAAGCGCTCCACTTCAATTCCTGATCGCTTATCAACATAAAAGCATATAAAAATCCATTCCTGTCTCCAACTAAAGCCCTGCACACACTCAACACGAAATGCATTAAAAACACCACATACTTGAGGTCAAATCATCAACTTAAGACGATATGAAGCGTTCTAAGTGGATATAAAATCCACTTATGACACCCCCAAACTTAAATCGATGCTTGTCCTCAAGCATAAACAGACTCGACAACTACTACTACTAATGCATGAATGCAACTAAATGAATGAATGCAAATACATGACAATACAAAGATCCCCTCAGAATAACCATAACCAAATCAATAAATCAATGTCTCTAAGAATGCAATAACTCTAAACAGAGCTCGACTAAATCCAATGCACTAACTTACAAGCTTAGAAGCGTGAGCGTGTGCTTTACTTATCAGATATACTCCCAACACTAAATCAAAACCATATCCTATTCTTCGCCAAAACAATCACAAGTTTATAAATAAAATGAACGCTAAACACATCACGACTCCAAAACACCTCCATCGTTACTGGAGTTAGACAAGGATGCATGCTACAATACTGAATACATCAACACAAATGCTTATTTGACCGTGAAATGGATGAGGCCCCAAAAGACTTATGCAACAATACCCATATAGCGAGTGTTAGATTAGCGGATCCCAGACTGAACAAGCCTTAGGTCGCTAGGCACAAAGTCCCCTAAAACTTAATTTCTCAAGTATTAAAGAGCTCACCCGTGGTCAATTCTGCATAATCAGATACTAACACAATTTTTTTTCTTTTTTTCTTTTTTCTGGAATGAGTGTGTTTTGCTCCATCTCATCCAACCCTAGACTACTCATAAATATGAGCGGCTACTAGCCTTTTGACGCCTAACTTTTATTAACAACTAGCAATGAAATCCATGGTTTCCCCCAATTTATATTTTAGTGCTCTTTCATCATCGAGGGAATAACAAACATTATAGATGTAAATAAGTGATTAAATTTCAACAACCAAACAATTATGGCCCTGATCTAGCCCAAAAGCAACCGATGAGACTTGTGAATAAGTTTTGCTTCTGGACATGCAAGTCAATTCATAAGAACTTAATCATCACTCTATTCAACATCACTACACCCAAATCAACACCGACCTACCAACTGAAAATAGCTAATCCTACGGGATCATGCTATATGCTATGTAAATGCAACTAAATGGACTCACATAATAAGTATGAACAATTATACAAACAATTATAGCCTATATGAATAATTATGAAAAATTATGAATGAACTACCACTACACATGCAATATGATTCCTATATGAACATGACTCTACTACCACTAATCCTTAAATTACCACCCCCAAACTTAAAATATTCAATGACCCGATTGAAGGAAATAATAAGGATAGCAAGAGCATACCTAGCTGTCGGCAGGATCACCCTCCTCGGGTGGAGAATCAGGTGGCGGATACACTGTGCTAGCTCCAAAAACTGGCCAATCAACCTTGACACCAGTGGCTCGAAAAGTAGTACCTATATCCTGTGTCAAGTCCTCTACAAAACGGCAGTGAATGTCATGCATGGCATCCCCGAGTCAACCGTCTATACTGAGCATCACCAATACCAGACCCATCAACTGTCTGCTATGCACGAGAGGACCTAGCAGCTGCCTGCTGTGCATGAAAAGAACCCTTAGTAGGCCTGGGAGGATCTGAGCGGACACCCTCTGAATCATCAATAATATATCCCAACCCCTTCTCATGGGGCTAACCACCATCCCATTCCTCCATCCGAGAAATCATAGATACACCAATAGGGGCACTCGGTATCTTTAACTGCTCATGCTCAGACCACCTAACACCCACAGATGTGCACAACTTAGTAACAATAGAGGCATGAGGAATCTCCCCTGTCGTCCCCCCTCACAGAAATCGAAGCATGCTCTGATGAATGACATAACCAAGATCAACATACTCCTCATTCAGAATCCCCCACAAGAGTATGGCGCGGTCCACTGTGACCTCTTGCGAATGCGAAGAAGTCAGAATATTAGCACACAGAAACAAATTCCATGCCCTCGCATAACTGTTCATGGAAGAAGTAGGGAAGGTAAGCGGCTCAGCTATGCCCACCTTGTATTTCCATTTCGTGCCTAGAACACATAGCTCCGCCAAGATATAGTCCAAATCTAAATCAGCACGGGTCTTGCTCATCCAATCATCAGCACCCCTAGGTTTCGCAGGTTGATGTAGAACCCGACGAATAGCAGCAGGCTGGTAATCCACAGTCAAACCCCAAACCACAAAAAATCCATTCTTCTCAGCCTAACCATTGGCGTAAAACTCTCGCACAATGCTCAATGGAACCGCAGATGGCACCTCACAAGAACTCTCCCAACCTTTCTCAGTAATCATCTCCAATAGCTTTTCATCTTGAGCCGTAGGCAAGAATCCCCTCCCCTTATCCACCGATTTAGACATCAATCGAGCAAATTCCGCTTGTGCCTCCGATGAGTGAATTTGTTATCACCACCACCCATACTAGAATCCTCTTCAGAAGAGGGATAAATGCTACTACTACCCGTATATCTTGCTCTTTAAGGTGCCATATGAAACAAGTGAGTGTGAATTGGGTGGAAGTAGTGTATGTAAAGCTAGGGTTTGTATGTATATAAGATGGATGTGTATGTAGAGATGTGAATATGTAAGAGGGATATATATTGGGGGTTGAGTTATAAAGGCTGTAGAATAATGGGTAGGGTTAGGGTAAAAATTCGGGTAGGAGTGGGGTGTTTAGTTTTTGAATTTTTCTATTTTTTTTCCAGAGAGCAAGCGCGAGCGCGCTTGGTTAGGATATAGGCGCGCCTAGCTTCTGTAAAAAAATTCCATTTTTTAAAAAAGCAAAAATACTACAGAATGTGTGGGTTGCCTTCCACAAAGCGCTTGTTTTACGTCTTTATCTTGACATGAAACTTCTAATTTAAGTCATAGCAAGAATGGCGGTCACCGCCTCGCGGTTCACCGTATCGCCATAGTAATGCTTTAACCTCTGACCATTAACCTTGACTATGAACGGGCCTGACCACCTTGACTTAAGCTTTCCTGGAAAAATTCTAAGACGAGAGTTGAAAAGTAGGACTTGCTGACCAGGCACAAATGACTTGTGCGCTAACCTCCTATCATGCCATATCTTGACCTTCTCCTTGTATAACTTGTTGTTCTCATAAGCCTGTGGACGAAACTCATCGAGTTCATTAATTTGAAGCATTCTCTTTTATCCAGCCACCGACATGTCAATATTTAGCTTCTTCAGAGCCCAGTATGCTTTATGTTCTAACTCAGCAGGCAGATGACACGCTTTACCATACACCAACTGGAAAGGAGACATTCCTAGAGGAGTCTTGAATGTTGTTCTGTAGGCGCACACAGCTTCATCTAGCTTCAATGACCAATCCTTCCTTGATGGACTCACAACCTTCTCCGGGATTCGCTTGATCTCTCGATTAGAGACTTCAGCCTGCCCATTAGTTTGAGGATGATAGGCTGTGGCAATACGATAATTCACACGATACCTTTCCATTAATGCTGTAAATTTGCAATTGCAGAAGTGTGATCCCTCGTCACTGATTATTACCCTTGGAGTACTAAAACGTGTGAATATGTGCTTATGAAGAAAATTTATCACCACCTTAGCATCGTTGGTTGGATAAACTTTAACCTCAACCCATTTAGACACATAATCCACTGTCAAAAGAGTACATTGATTATTACATGAAGAGATAAATGGTCCCATGAAGTCTATTCCCCACACATCAAAAATCTCAAATTCCAGAAGCACATTAAGAGGCATCTCATCTCTCTTGGACATATTTCCAACCCGTTGACAGCGATCACATCTCAACACAAACTGATGAGCATCTTTAAACAAAGTTGGCCAGAAAAATCCCGCCTGAAGGATACAAGAAGTTGTCTTCTCTCCACCATAATGGCCACTATATGCAGTGGCGCGACAATATCGGAAAATACCCTCCGTTTCACTATATGGAATGCACCTCCTAATAATCTGATCTGCCCCTTGTCTGAACAAGAACGGCTCATCCCATCGATACCACTTCACTTCATGTAAAAACTTCTTTCTCCGAGCATAAGAAAATTCTGAGGGAATAACATTACTTTCAAGATAGTTCACAATATCTGCAAATCATGGTTCTTCTTCTTGCACCCCAAAAAGTTGCTCATCAGGAAAAGTTTCATTGATTAACGTGTTATCTTGTGAAGCTTTACCTTGATCTTCCAAACGTGATAGATGATCCGCTACCTGGTTTTCTGTACCTTTCCTGTATTTGATTTCCAACTCGAATTCCTGAAGCAAGAGAATCCATCGAATCAATTGAGGTTTTGAATCTTTCTTCGAGACCAGATATCTAATAGCATCATGATCAGTGAAAATTATCACTTTTGTCCCAAGCAAGTAAGATCTGAATTTCTTGAACCCGTAGACAATTGCCAAAAGCTCCTTCTCCATAATAGTGTAATTCAACTAAGCACCATTAAGGGTTTTACTAACATAGTAAACCAAATGGAAAATGTTCTTCTTTCTCTGACCAAGAACAGCTCCAACTGCAAAGTCTATAGCATCACACATCATCTCGAATGGCTCATCCCAATCAGGTGCAGTAATAACGGATACTGTAGTCAAACTCTTCTTCAAACTCTCGAAAGCAGCTAAACATTCTTCATCAAATTTAAAGGGAACATCCTTCTCTAACAAATTGCACAATGGTTTAGAGATTTTGGAGAAGACTTTAATGAATCGCCGATAAAAACTCGCATGACCAAGAAAACTGCGGATTCCCTTAACTGAGATTGGTGGAGGAAGATTTTCAATAACCCACACTTTCTCCTTATCCACTTCCAGCCCCTTTCTAGATACCTTATGCCCAAGAATGATACCCCGTTGTACCATAAAGTGACATTTTTCCCAATTAAGCACCAGATTGGTCTCAACACAACTTTTCAGCACCAAGCCTAGATTATGCAAACACTCATCATAAGAAGATCCAAAAACAGAAAGTCATCCATGAACACCTCCACATTAATACCAATCATGTCAGAGAATATGGCCATCATGCATCTTTGAAAAGTAGCAGGCATTCCACAGAGCCCGAAAGAAACTCGACAGAAAGCAAAAGTGCCAAAAGGACAAGTAAAAGTGGTCTTCTCCTGATCTTTTGGGGCAATGCAAATCTGATTATAGCCTGAGTACCCATCAAGAAGGCAATAATACTCATGACCAGCCAACCTATCAAGCATTTGATCGATAAATGGAAGCGGAAAATGATCCTTCCTGGTGGCTATATTCAACTTCCGATAATCCATACATACTCTCCACCTTGTGACTGTCCGAGTAGGGATGAGCTCATTCTTCTCATTAGCCACAACTGTAATGTCTCCTTTCTTGGGCACACACTGCACCGGGCTCACCCACGAACTGTCTGAAATATGATAGATGATCTCTGCATCCAGCCATTTAAGAATTTCTTTCTTCACCACCTCTTTCATGATAGGATTGAGTCTTCTATGATGTTCAATGGTAGGTTTACTTCCTTCCTCAAGTAGAATTTTATGCATACAATAAGAAGGGCTGATTCCCTTAAAATTTGCTATAGTCCACTCAATTGCTTATTTAAACTCTCTCAGAATTTGTAAGAGCTTGTCTTCATCAATACCTGAAAGGTCGGATGCAATAATAACAGGTAAAGTAGATGCATCACCTAAAAAGGCATACCTCAAATGATCAGGCAGTGGTTTGAGCTCAAGTGTGGGAGCTTCTTCAATAGATGGTTTAAGAAGCTCCTGAGAATTTTTCAGCTATGCTAATCCAAGAGACTCGAATGGAAAATCCAATTTCCTTTTCCACAAAGATGCATTCAAAAACTGACGTTGCTCTGCCCCTTCTTCGTCTTCACTATCAGATTCCCCTGTTAAGGCTCTCTCTAAGGTATCTGACCTTAGCAATTGATCAAGCTCCGAATTTACTACAGAGTCGACCGGCTCTATTTTATAGCACTCCTCTTCATCTGTGGGGAATTTCATTACGTTGAAGACATTAAAAGTGACATCCTGATCCTGAACCCTCATTGTAAGTTCTCCCTTTTGCACATTGATCAAAGTTCAGCATGTAGCTAAGAATGGTCTTCCCAAGATAATAGGAATCTTCTTATACTCCTCGAAGTCTAGGATGATAAAATTAGTAGGGAAGATGAGTTTATCCACCTTAACCAATACATCCTCCACTATACCTCGCGGATAAGTGATGGACCGATCAACCAGTTGTAAGGACATGTTTATAGGTTTTGGATCAGGTAGACCAAGTTTCCTGAAGACAAACAATGGCATCAGATTGATGCTAGCTCCCAAGTCACACAAACATTTGTCGGAAGATAACTCGCCAATGGTGCATGGTATCGTGAAGCTTTCTGGATCTTTAAGTTTAGGAGGCAATTTCTGTTGCAACACCGCACTGCACTCTTCCGTTAGAGCAACGGTTCCCAACTCCTCAAGCTTCAACTTTTGAGATAGAATACCTTTCATGAACTTAGCATAGCTCGGCATCTACTCTAGAGCTTCCGCAAAAGGTATGTTAATATGCAATTTCTTGAAAACCTCCAGAAACTTGGCAAATTACTTGTTGAACTTCTGCTTCTGAAGTCTTTTAGGATATGGAGGAGGAAGATAGACCTGTTTGTCTCCTGTATTCTGCTCAGAAATAGTGTGTTCATCAGAATTTTTCTTCGTTTCCGCTTTGTCATCCTTCTGATCACTTTTATCATCAAAATTTATAATTTCTGGTAGAGGGGCAGGCGCGGGCGCGCCTGTATGGAGCGCGAGCGCGCTTGGCTTCTGCCGAAAATTTTTAGGTTCTGATTTTTGATGGTTAGCGACCTTTCCAGAGCTCAAAGTGATTGCTTTTAACTGTTCTTTAACTTCCCTCTTGCATGGGTTAGCTTTCGTATCACTAGGATGAGTTCCTTGTGGTCGATTCAGCAGCATATTAGCAATTTGTCCTATTTGATTCTCCAAGGTTTTGATCGAAACCGCTTGACTTTTACACATTTTCCTCAATTCCTCCAATTTAGATTTTTTATTAGCAGATTGACCGACACTTCCATGAGATTGTTGTTACATTACTGGTGGCTGAAATTGTTGCCTTGGTGCATACTGTTGTTGAAAACCAGGAGGGTTGAATAGCTTGGCTCCAAACTGCTAACAAGGCTGTTGTGGATGTTGTATACCACTCTGATTATTGCTCCATCTGAAATTAAGATGGTTTCGGTTGTTAGGATGATAAGTGGCAGGAACTGGTTGCCGTGGTCTCTGAAAATTGCTCACAAACTGTGCTGACTCACTAGATATAACACATTGATCCGTCGCATGCGTACCTGCACAAAGCTCACAAACACTTGATATCTGATGAACTCCATAGTTGGTCAGAGAATCCACTTTCATAGTCTACGGCTTTAGCTGAGCGTCTATAGCCGTGGCTGTATCCACCTTCAGAATTCCTGCTACCTTGCCTTGTGGGAGTCTCTGAGTTGGGTTTTGATATTCATTAGCAGCCATCATTTCAATTAGCTCATAAGCTTCTTCATAACTCTTGGCCCATAAGGCTCCACCTGATGCTGCATCTAGCATGGGTCTCGATTGTGCTCCCAACCGGTTATAGAAGCAATTGATTACCATCCAATCAGGCATTCCATGATGAGGACACTTCCTAAAAATCTCCTTGTAGTGCTCCCAAGCTTCACATAAAAATTCTCCCGATTGCTGTGAAAATTTAGTAAGAGCATTCCTAATTGTAGCTGTTTTTGCCATAGGGAAGAATTTAGTAAGAAATTTCTAAGCAAGATCCTCCGATGTCACAATAGAACCTGCTGGTAGAGAGTGCAACCAGCTCTTAGCTTATCCCTCAGAGAAAATGGGAAAAGTCTCAGTTTCACAGCATCTTCCGAAATACCGTTGAACTTGAAGGTGTCGCAGATCTCGATAAAATCCCTAATGTGCATATTAGGATCTTCCATTGGAGCTCCCCCAAACTGGACTGAATTCTGCACCATTTGAATCATGTCAGGCTTGATTTCAAAGGTATTAGCTGCAATAGCTGGTTTGACAATGCTAGATTGAATGTCATTGATTTTTGGTTGAGAATAATCCTTCAATGCTTTCATTTCTACTGTTGGTTCTCCCATTACAATGATCACTTCCTTTTCTACTTCTTCTAGTTTGTCTTTACGAGATTGAGAACGTGTTCGCATACACGCTTGATCGAAAACCTGAAACACACAAACAAAGTAAACTTTGTAAGAAGAATAATCCGAGTCAATGAACTTTAACGACCACTGATGACAAGCACATAAAAAAAATTTAACACGGATCCCTGGAAGCGGTGCCAAAAACTTATTCGCACTAAAATATGCAAGCGTGCGCGGTCACAAGTAGTATAAGATTAAGTTTAGTTCATTCCCACACAAATTTGGTTTAATTCAGAATGTGCACTTATGCAACAATGTATGATTATTATTCACTGCTAAGATAAGTATCAATTTGAGTTTGATTTAACTGATTAAAGTATTTATGCTATAATGAATTAACTAAGAGATTAAAATCAAGTTACTTATATAAAATAAAACATGGGATTCTAACTTCATTAAATACTTCATTCAGAGTTTATGCCTTTAATCATAGTATGTGATGGTTATGATAACTAATCAGACAACACGAAATTAGTACACGCTATCTTTCAATATACGTGTACCCTGCTACTCAGCATCCATAAAATAGATAGAAGCTGGGCAGACACCCATTATGTTTAGACCCTATATGTCTATAAGATTTGAAAATATAACGGTTTAAGAGCAAGTTATCCATTGAGATCACATAGGGCAGCGTAAGATGGTTAAAATTACACTACAAATCATGCATGTTAAAACATCCATAAATCTATGCTAGCATGGCAAGTTCTAAACTCATATATCCACTTTCGCATTCAATAGAGATTAACAAACAACTTAGATGTTAGCTATGCATCCAAGAAGATTAAGCACAACCATACTAGGAAATCAATAATTCATCACACACTGAAAATCTAAAGCAATCAACTACTAAACTCCATAAATAAATTTGTTAGAATCCCACGATAACGATTAGTTCATAATCGAACGGCTCATCATCACGGGTTCTAATGAAAACATGATAGTAAAAAGATTCTGAATACTACAAGAGAATATTAAAGTATTAAGGTTTAGAAAACAAATACGAAACAAGCATCCAAAGTATCGCCTAATTAGAAGAATACAAAAGAACGATGTAGAACTAAATCTTCTTCTTCTTAGCCGTCTTGTGTGCTTTTGGTTTGCATAGATCTCCCCTTGTTCCTAGTTGTTTAATTCGTCTCCTTTTCTTTATTTATATGCTCCAGGTTGACTTGGCCGCTCAGAATATCCAAAACGTACTAAAATCAGGATTCTGTGTGCCCGACCTAGCGCGGGCGTGCCTGTATGGAGCGCGGGTGCGCGCTGCTTCTGGAGAATAGGGTGTGGGCGCGCCGAAGTTAAGCGTACGCGCGCTGGGTTTCTGGAAAATTTCTGCAGATTTCTTGTTTCTCGTTCTGATCTTCTCGCAAGCGTTTGCACTTCAATTTCTGATCTCTTATCAACATAAAAGCATATAGAAGTCCATTCCTGCCTCCAAATAAAGCCCTGCACATACTCAACATGAAATGCATTAAAAACACCACATGCTTGAGGTTAAATCATCAACTTAAGCCTATATGAAGCATTCTAAGTGGATATAAAACCCACTTTTCAGTAATATCAAAGAATTTTCTGATATTGATCTATATTTGGATGAATTGAAGGAAGCGAGAGGAATCGATGCTAATTTCAAACTTCTAGAGAGATTGGTATTAAATACAAGGGTGGTCATGAGATAATATGGCCATTCTATAGTATTCTTGAGGAAAGCTACAATATCTTAGTCAGGGTATTTTCTGCATTCAAGAAAGACTTTGGATTCACAAAGGTTGCTATGTCAAAATACTCAAGAAGATGAGTCAAATCAGACAAAGTTGGAGAGATCCTAATGCACTACCAAGGTTTCTAGCTATTTCAAATACTGGAGATAGAGTGCACATGAAACCTGTTGGTGAGACTGTGTAGCTATATGAACAGTTACGTGATAACTCAACACGAGAACAACACCAGAAGTGGACAGGGTAATAATACTACGTCTACACAAGAAATCAGGAAGAATGAAGACAAGACAAATACAAAGAATCAAAAGATTAGAAGAAAGCTTGAAGTCTGTTTACGGATTACTGAAAGAAGTTCATTAATATGATCATGCCTCACTGAAGAATAAAGGTTAAAGACTTTCAGGGTTTCAAAAATGATGAAGATTCAGTGTATAAGTGTCACAGGAAAATTTCAGTGTATTGGCATTGATTGAAGATATACAGTGTATGAAACATAGGAATCTGAAGAATTGAAGACAAGGTATAGACATAGGTTAAAGAAGATAGCTGTAGTTTTGAAGTTATACTCACTGACAGGAGTTCATTTATATGTTCAAGCGTCGGTGAAGAACAGTGAATGAAGTATTCAAGATTGTAGTAGCAATGAAGACGTTGTCTAAAGTACCAGAAAGAATTCCAGTGAAAGTACAGTTGTTTATTGACAGTTAGTGATTGAAGTGATAAAGTTGTTGCAAGCTTAACAATGTAATCAAGGCTATAATACGAAGACCTGAATCGGGGTTAGTCGTCTGTGAACCAGACCAGCTGCACTAGGCGTCAGCAGCTCGTGAAAGGAATCTGGGTATTATTTATAGAATAATTGTTAAGTTCAGGAACGTACTTGGATTGAACATTTATCTGCTACAGTACGAGAAGAGGAGCGCGAGGTATATAGCTAAACTGCTCAAGGGATTGGCGAAGCTCAAAGTTTAATTGTTAAATTAAATAAATTTGTTTAGTGGACTTTAATATAATTTATTTAATAAACTTAAAATTATTTATTTTATAAACTTTAAATAAGTTTATTTTATAAATCTAAATTAATTTATTTATATAAGTTATATTTAAGTTTATTTTATAAATTAATTTAGTTATAATTTAAACTTAAATAAAAACAAAAAAGAAAATAAAAAGAAAACAAAAGGAAAAGAAAAAGAAAAAAAAGGAAAAGAAAAAGAAAAAAAAGAAAAAGAAAATCAAAAACAAAAAAATAAAAATAAAAGTGTACAAAGGAAACCATGCAACCAAATAAGGTCGCAGGTTACCATTTTTGTACAGGGGGTCGTAGGTTACCTGTACTAGTTTATTTAATAGTCGCAGGTTAGCTGTTTGTGAGAATAAAAGTTAAGTGAAAGAAGTTATCCCTCCTTGGTCACAGGTTGCAAATAACTGGTCGCATGTTACAAAGGAATATACCTGGCCACCACTTACTCCTCAGCCACAAGTTTATTGATACAATCAATTAATTTGTGTGGTTCAATTTCAGCCACACATTTTAATTGATATAAGTCTACACAGTAGCAGATGCATTTTAGCAATTGATATAGTTCTGTTTATCTTCTTCTCCAACAAAGAGAACTGATAAAATAGAAGCAAAGATTTTCAGAGAAGCTCAAACTCCTTGAATATCCGTTTAACTTCTCACCAGAGTAACATTATAATGCCCGGTTTAACTCTTGTATATTCTTAGGGGCATTATAATCGCTACCCGGTAATTAAATCCTTATACAAACAAAAGTTAGATCATTGTATAGGATTTAATTTGTTGATCTATGTCGAAGCTATGAACTTTGTTGTTCTTAGATTGTAGCCGGTTAATTTATTTACCAGAGTGTAGCAACACCCCTCGCGGATTTATATATGATTATATACTTTCCCAAATATCTTGTATTCCTCGTTTTATTATTCCAAACACTATTCACCTCAAAAATACGAAACCAGTAACCGAGCACTAAATTTTATATCCGCAAAAGATTCGAAAGAATTTTTTAATTTAGTGAGTATCGTATCTAACCCCCCTTCTACGATACTTTGGGACCTAAAAATTAGTATCAGAGCCGACTGACTGATACACAAATCAAGATCCTTAAATAAATTTATTTTATTAATTTGAATTTATATTAATTTATTTTATAAATTTGATTTAAGAAATTTATTTTATAAATTTAATTTAACCGAGTTTATTATTTAAACTTGAATAAGTTTATTTTATAAACTTAATTTAAATAAATTTATTTTATAAATTTAATTTAAATTAATTAATCATTTAAATTATAGTAAATAAGAGTTCTTAATTTAAATTAATTTGGGGTATATTTTCAGATTTGTTGGCTGCCAATTAACTTGATTTAGTAGCTGCCAGTTTTCTTTTAGCACTCGAATTAATGCTGCCATTTCTTTGGTTTCATTTTCCAACAATTGGAAAAAAATGGGTAGCTTCAGTATCTTTGTTAATAGCAAGCGTGGAAAGACAACTCTAGTTTTGTTCAGTACACGCGCAACAAAGATCAAACAGAAAGTAGCAGGTCTCGATTAGTTTGTACTGTACGCGCGTGCATCCACGACCTTCCTGGCTGGCTTGGTTAAAGTCTGCGCGAAATGAAAACTACAGAGTAATTCTAAGCCGCGGGTTGTACAATCCAAAGTAACAAATGAAAAAAATTGAGCAAGAGGTCGCAGGTTAGTGTGCAGTCGCAGGTTAGTGTGTAAGGCATTACAGCGTCGTAGGTTAAAGGGTGCAAATTGCTAGTAGCCAGTTAGCACTTATAAAATTCTGTAGCCCCAAATTTTTATTTCTGATTTATTTATTTTTTTCATAAAATTTAAAATTCTTAAATTTAAATTTTCCTTAGATAATAATTTACGTTTTATTTAATTTTTTAGAAAACTCGAAATTCTTGAAAATTAGATTTTAAGTAAATATTTATTTTTGATTAATTTATTTTCTAAGAAATTTAAAAATTCTGGAAATTTAAAATTTTCTTAAATATTAAATTAAGGGTTCTCTAAGTATTGGTAGACTCAAGATTCCTCCGGGCTTTTAAAGATTATTTTAATCTTTTGAAGAAAACGAAGACCATACGCTATTCAGACGAAAAATTCTCGAACACGGAAATTGAAGATAATGATTTTCTTATTCCAATGAAAATGATTTCAAGACCTACAGAAGAAAATTGTGGAACTTCCTCAAAGACTTACTCTATAGGATGCCACTGGATTTTCAGATGCAGGAAAGGAATGAAATTTCTACGGGTACAATTTTTCTCGAAGATTTTAAGACAACTCTATGATTCCAGATTATACAGTCATACAGTGATTTGTACCAATGCTACATTTATCCGGGAATCAATGAGACCATAAAGAAAGGAATCGAGGAGGTCAGAGAGAATAGTGGGGATGTACAAATATCTTAGTGACAAATATTAAAGTTGGAACCTCGGGACAGAGAGTTACTGATAGCTGAATCAGAGGAAGCTCAGGTAGAAGTACTTGAGGGAATGAACGTCAGGGCAATATTTCACATGTCAGGAAAGTTTCGTCACATCAGATTCATAAGGAATATATAGATATATCCAAGGATCAAGCCTATCTATACTGAAGCAGAGAATTTTACAGATTCAGTTCAAGAAATACTGATATTGTGACATAAACAAAATTTGATAGCTACATGTATGACAAGCAATATGTGTCAAGTAACTATCAGGGGTTTTGCTACAACAGAACAAGAAGCTTGACAAACAAGGATGAGTAGGGATTCAGTTGAAGAGTTGAGACAAAGGTGGAATGTTTTCTTAGGGAAGCAACCAGTCAAAACTTATAGTGCATCTGGAAAGAGTTGGGATGGATCAAATGAAGAGAAGAAAGATCATGAATATATTGCTTTCACAACAATCTTTGAAGATGGTCCAACTCACATATCTCAGGTTTCAATTTTTTGAACGACTGCAATATTTTGTTCTTAATATTCAATGCATGTTAAGATCTTAGTGTTTAAATGTTTAACACTCGCACAAGCATGATAACATCACACATAGATAATGCCGAAATAGTTCACTAGAATATGATTCTGGTAACTACGATTGATGTTTAACTTGTGCATGTTACTTGAGATGATCTTAAATATGTGTTTGAATATTTGTTAAACATGAATTATTACTTTAGTGAGGTATATGTTTTTCCAGCATATAAGACCTTTGTTTATGCTTATCTTTTGTATCCTGTTATAATGTAATTTGCTTATTTATTCTGAATTGTTTGTTAAGATGTGTTAATTTATAATTGGATTAAGACTATAGATGACATATGATGACAGGATTAGACTAGATAGAATTAGTGATTTAGTTGATAATTATTTTTGTTTCATATCATGCATGTCTTGCTTAATTCTTATGCGTAATGTTTCTAAATGAATGCCATGTATTCTCAATACAATGCTTGTTTATTTCTATACCATGAATGCATGTTTAGGATTACAATAAAAGACTGTTAGTCCTCCTTATGTAAGGTTGGAATCATTTTCCCCTAACCTAGAGACAAATTTATCAAAGGTATTAAAATAGAGAAAATGGTCAGTCAAAGATAAGAATTAACATGATAAGGTTGCAGCTATTGTTATCTCTGTTTATAGTAAAATCTCTAATCCAACTGGACCCAAACTGATAAGTTGGGTACCAAGAACGATTAATCTATGTGTGAGTACATGACATAACAGGTTAATTGATTCATATGTATTATTGGTAATTCATACTCAAGGCATATAATCAAAGAAAGAGCCTCACAATCAAATGTGATCAACAAAAGCTATTCCGTCAGTAATCTTTGGAGATGAAAACAAAGATTTTCATCACAGGACAAGCTATACAAAAAAAGGGATGTCATCATGGACTCAACAATTGGTATCACTGATAACAACTAATTATTGGAGTCATTGATAACAATTGAAGCATCTTTCCTGCTGGATAATTAAGGTACAAATCCTCTTATCAGACGGTTATGTATTAAAGGACAAAATGTCACTTCAATGAAGGATTAGTGTCTCATCTGAAGCAGGAAGGTTGAGAATCTTGCTCTTCTTAGAGTAAGGAAAGAATATTCTCGTGGCTAGACTGGAATATCAAGAAAAGGTGAAGTCAATGGTTTTCACTGTAAAGCTTCATTTGACAAAAGTTTAGCTATGGCATTAGAAGCTCTCACCCCTGAACATCAACTCAAGGAACTCTTTTGTGGAAAGGGTTTAGTGAGAGGATTGCCTCATCTGGAATTCAGAAGGATGATAAATATGAGGCATGTCAGTAAGAGGAGTCAAAGACAACATCACATCAAAGTAAAGAAATACATTAGTGATGATTGATGACTACTCTTAACATAAAGTTATTGTTCGTGCGTTCTCAATACAAGACATCACAGATGGTGATTGATCATATCAGAAGATAAAGCTGGAAGCAACTGTAAAAGAAATGATCATTTGGTCAGATAATGGGACTGAATTCAATTAGCAGTTCTGATTAATATATGTAACAACAAGAATATTTTGAGACAATATTCAGCACTGGGAGCTCCGTGTCAGAATGGAGTGGTACAAAGGAAGAACCGGAACTTGATTAAAGTAACAAGGACAATGTCAAACTAATCAAGACTTTCTAAATACCAAAGGGCTGGAGCAGTCAAAACAGTTTGCAACAAGTAAGATCAAGCCTTAATCAGGATGTATACATGAAGACCACTAATGAGTTAATGGCCAAAAAAAGCAAACACTGAATAGCCTGAAAATGTTTGGAGATAATGTTCTACAGTAGCAAACAATGAAATGTTTTTAGTTGTTTGAAGATCTTGGCATTTGCAGCTAAGACTAGTTAGGATATTTTCCATGGCTACTCAGTGGATTATACAATCTACAGGGCATTTGTGGTTGATCAACAGAAGATGATTGAAAGTCTAAATGCATAATTTAACAACTTCATGCTCCAAGCTGTTACAGGAGAAATTAATGGTACTGATGATTAATATCCGAGCAGTGGAATGGTAGTGTATAACACAACTCATTATTTCAATGAAGCCAGTCAGGAAGGGTAAGGATTTTCAGGAAATCCCAGCAACATCTTAGGGGGAGCAAAAGAAGGATCAACTAATCAGAAATAACACCATATTGGAAATCAATAGGACAATACAAGAACATATCTGCTGAGACAAAGAGTTTGATGTCAATATTATTCCCAGAGTCTAGTTCTTAGGTGATCTAGATGATGGAGTAATGATTAGCAGGGCTACTGAGCATGAATGATTATTTCTCTAGTTTTCTATCTGAAGAAGAAACTAAAAAAGTTACAGAAGCTCTGATAAATCTAGATTGATTGGGTGATTGCAAAGAAAGATGACCTCAATCAGTCAACAAGCAGATTTTAGGGAAGCTGGTATCTAAACCAAATGTCAATTTTGTAATTGTTACAAGGATAACCAGAAGTCAAAATGGATGGAAATGACATTGTTATGAGGTACAAGGCCAACCTGGATGCTAGGTTATTATCTGGAAGCGGTATCTGACAAAAAGCACCAGTGACGATACTTGAGGATATTACGACATATCAGGCACCTGATGCACATTCAAACTTGGAATTGGACTCTAGTAGATGTGTGCAAGTGCACTTCTGGTTGGTGAGTCAAAGGAGGAAGTCAACGCACAACAGTTCATGAACTTTCTGTTGTAGATCTATTGGACTATGCATATCTCTTCTTCACAAGCTCACTTCAGGTTGGTATGAACTAGTATACTACTCAAGAAATCATCAAGGACATGGTATGGCACTCTAACTGAAGCTATAGTTAAATATGAAGTAGTAGAGTCATCACATTAATAACTCTCTTATTACTAGGCACAAATATTATGTCATATATGTGTAGTGAGAAATGTTCTCAAGATGCCCAAGTGCAAGGTTCCAAGTGGATCCTAGAGAATCCAATCTTATAGCTATTAACACGATTATTAGATATCTTAAGGGACAATCAACTCTTGGAGTAAAGTATCCTAAAGATATTATACTTAACATGTTTGACTATATAGATACAGATTATGTAGGTTGTAAGAAAGACAGGAGAAGCATTTCTGAAGCTGTCAACTTAAGTGACATGAGAAGTATCTTAGGAAGCTTTCAACTTCATGAAAGAAGATTAATTTCTTGTTATGATAAGAAACAACTTCAAATCCAACAACTCTGTGGAACACTCTATGACAAGGCACCTTCACACCAGGTATCATTTATTTCGAGAGCATGTCTTTTAGTCAAAGAGTTACTTGCAGAAACATTTACCAAATCACTTGTTAAAGTTAATTTTTCAAGACTGGTTTGTAAGTGTGGGATATCATTTATTGCATATTAGTTGGAAACCCATCCGTAAGAAATTCTTCATATAAGTTCACAAGTATTAAATCTTCAATATTTAAAGGACTTGTGAATTTATCAGTAATCCAGTATCTCGTACTTAGTGCTACTATCTTGATTATCATGATTATAATGTCAATAAACATTTGTGGTAATTAAATATTATAACATTAAATTTGAATATTATTTTAGTTAATTTAAATTATGATGGTAGACAATTCCATTCCATACTAGTCTCATAATTTAAATTATATTAAAATAATATGTAGCAAAGTTATTTGTATCTTGTATGAATAATTGTGGTACTTTTAGCATTAGTGATATTATTTAGAATTTTTGTTCTAAGTAATCAATGCTTATTTCTAAAATCACTAGTATTAAAAGTTAAAGTATTTTCTAAGTTATGTGTATAAAACTCTCAATATTTTATATGCTTAGAAAGTATTTCTAAATTTACTAATTATCCAGAGAGTGATTTCCATCTGTATAACTCATATATTCAATTGGTAATTATTCAAGGATAATTATAAATATTTAAGTGCTAGTATCTAACTCATAGATATTTAGTGTTTATTTATTTAATATTTATTTTGGGTTATTTGGATTATGGAAATTGAAGCAATTCAGTGATTTTATTTGCTCCATAATTCAAACTAACTTAAAATAAATAAGTAGCATAATTGATTATAACTAAATTTGTCAACAATTGATATCTAGTATATTGATTGTAACTTATGTGTTATAAGTTAATTATGAGATTTTGGTTTTAGTGAATTTAGCAATGTTTACATCTCAAAAATTCACCAAAATCAGAATCATAATTGTAGCATGATTAGTTGTATGCTAATTTTTGACTTATATCAGTTAATGATACTTAGTTAAGAGTTTAACTGTGAACTAATTATGAAGTATTAGTATTTGTGACATTACTTAGAACTCCTCTAAGTAATCAATGCTTATCCTCGATCACCTATACTAATATAAAAAGTATGGAAATCTTTATTAAAGTACAACCATGGTTATTGTGTTTGATGCTTTATTAGAAGTAACTTTATGTTGTCAACTTAGAATAACTTTTATACTTATTTGCAAATTCCTAAATACTTTGATATAGATGCTATACTCAATGGATCAAAGTATATGGACCTTAGAATATCTTTCTAAGATTGCAAACAAGACAATGTTGGTTAATGTTGCTTTATTTATCGAACCAGTATTGTTTGAGATATTACAGTTGTTAAGAGTTAACAATTCTATAGAATATGAAATTGATTGCTAATGTCTATTTGATTGATAATTGGTATTTAATTTATTATTATCTTATTTTAATATATTTGAATTATGATATTAGACAATTCCATATTAAATCAATTTCATGATTTAAATTATACTAAAATAGAGTGCAACATAATTATTGATATCTAAAGTACTTGAAAAGTATCAGTCAATGATATATTGTTAATATTTTGTTGTAGATAATTGTGAGATTTTAAGTTCTAGTGAATTTATATGAGTTGTTATATCTGACAGATTCACTATAATTTGAAATCAGAAGCATAGTCATTCTTATTAATATTATTTATCAATAAACAATGTTGTGGGTAATAGTTTTATAAAGATAGATTATGGAGAATTTGACATGAATGAGAATTGCTTAGACTTTACCCTAAGTGATCAATGATTTTCTAAAAACTTATTCATATTAAAAGACAGAAAATTTCTTTCTCTTTTTAATACTGCTAGGTCATCATTCCGTGTCTTATCAAATCATTTATCTTTTTAGGCATAAAAATAGACTAGTGCACTTGAACAGTTTCACGAGAAAATCAAACTTCTTTCTACCATGGTGATTGCTTATTTCATGAAAATCTTTGTGAAATCACTATTGTACATCATTTCTCTCAAAATATTAAATGCATAATTTTCATTCATTATAGATCTTAAGTGCATTTTATCTCTATATTGCCATATATTCAGTAATGCAGGTTCGGCCTCCAATGGCCTTCTTTTATTTTAATAGTCATGAGGTTGAAAACCCACAACTTCAATCCCAGACTCTAAAGATAAACACAGAAACAGAATCAACCAACACAATCTTACCACTAAAATGAAGTATGAATGAGCGTGAGGGAGAAAATGCCTAAGTGCACCACATAAGGAAGGTTTTGAAGTCAACCAAATAGCTCTGTCTCCTATAAAGATGAGTAGTATTTAAATCGAGGCAACTGCTATCCCCATACATCTTCTCAAAAAGATGTAATGGCTGAAAAGGAACAGAAACATTTACTAGATTCATCCTCTCAACATGGTGCATCTATTGAAATTTGCATGTCGGTCAGGGTATCCGATATAGTGTCACAACCTCAAACATAAACAATTCTTGATGTACAAGGATAGGTTACACACAAAGAAAGAGTTTACGGAAACAAGAGTTTTGACCATTTTAAGGTCAGATTCGATTGTTCAAGATTCTTTAATGGACCAATTACCTTTACAGGTGTTAGGAGAGGATATTGATCCAATAGCCATATGTCAGTGGTCAGTTTCTACCTCCCCAGGCTTACATCCCCTGGATGCATCTGCGGATAGTAGATCTAACATAGGTGAAGATCGACAACTTATAGACAATGATTCATATTTACCTGATGAGTGATAAGTGGAATTTATATCCACTTGGAACACTTCATATCGGCTTAAGTTAGTGTTTTGGACTTAAGTATGTGGTGTTTTTAATGTGTTTTGTATTGAGTCGTAGCAGGGCACTAATCAAGAGGTGGAAAGGAGCTTTACAATGATTTTATGCTAATAAGAGGTCAGGAATGGAGTTTCAGGAGATCGCACGAAGAATGGAGTACAAGGGAAGAAAATGCAGAAAAAGAACAGAACCCAAGCGCGCCCGCGCCTGAAGCAGGGCGGCCGCGCCATATTTGTCAGAAAGCCAGCGCGTCCGTGCCATAGAGCTACGCACCCGCACTTATCAAATCCTGCAGAATCCTATTTCTATTATAATTAGAATATTTGGAGAGTCTAGGCGATCCAGGGGCATATAAATAAAGATAAGAAGACGTTTTTAATAACAAGGAAGCCAGGGAGAACATTAAGAAGACCTAGAGCACACGAGATGGCTAATGAGAAGAAGATTTAGTTTTCATTTTTGTATTCTTCGAATTAGGCGATACTTTTGGATGCTTATTTTGTTCTTGTTCTAAACCCTAATACTTTTATATTATCTTGTAGTATTCTAAACTTATTCAGTATCATATTTTCATTGGAACCCATGGTGACGATGTGTCCGATCATGAAATAATTGTTGTCATGGGGTTCTAGCGGATTTATTTATGGATTTCAATAGTTAATTGTTCTAAATCTTTAGTGTGTGGTGATTTATGATTTCCTAGTTTAGTTGTGCTTATTCATCTTTGATGCGTAGCTAACATCTAATATTGTTGGTTAATCTCTATTGAAGCGACAGTGAATATAGAGATTTAGAACTTGCCATGCTAGCATAGGTTTATGTATGAATTGACATGCATAATTCGTAGTGTAATTTTAACCATCTTACACACCCCATGTAATCATAATAGATAACGTTTTCTTCAACCGTTATATTTTCAAATTCTATAGATATGTAGGGTCTAAGCATAATTGGTGTCTACTCAACTTCTATCTTGATTGTGGATGCTTAGTGGTAGGGTATATGTATATCGAAATATAGCATATACTAGTTTTGTGTAATCTGATTAATTATCATCACCATCGCATACTATTGATAAATACATAAACTTTGAATGAAGTATTTAATGAAATTAAAATTTCATATTTTATTCTCATATAAGTAAATCACTTTTAATCTCTTAGTCAATGCATGCTAGTATAATCTCTTAAGTAGTTAATCAACTCAAACTTGTTACTTGTCTTAGCTGTGAACGATAATCATATATTGTTGCATAAGTGCATAATCTGAACTTAACCTAAACCAATCCCTGTGGGAACGAACTTGACTTAAGTCTTATACTACTTGTGATCACGTACGCTTGTGTGTATTTTCGCGTGTGTTTTAGTGTAAACAAGTTTTTGGCGCCGCTGCCGGGGATTTGTGTTAATTTTTAGTTTATATGCTTGACATCAGTGGTCGTTAAAGTTCACTGACTCGGATTATTTTACTTACAAGGTTTACTTTGTTCGTGAGTTTCAGGTACTCTAAAGAGCGTGTATGTGAACACGTTCTCAATCTCGTAAAGAAAAACTGGACGAAGTTGAAGAAGATAAAGTAGTTGAAGATTTGGAAGAAGAAGTTGAAAAAGTTGAAGAAGTAGATAAAGAAGAAGTGATCATTGCAATGGGAGAACCGGAAGCAACAACGAAAGTGTTGATGGATTATTCTCAACCAAAGATCAATGACATTCATTCTAGCAT
The DNA here is from genome assembly GCF_009905375.1 of Apium graveolens. Taxonomy (NCBI): domain Eukaryota; kingdom Viridiplantae; phylum Streptophyta; class Magnoliopsida; order Apiales; family Apiaceae; genus Apium; species Apium graveolens. Next base: position 179,476,480 of record NC_133657.1, read on the forward strand.
TGTCAGGCCAGCTATCACAGCTAATACCTTTGAGATTAAGCCTGGCACAATTCAGATGGTACAGAACTCAGTCCAGTTTGGCGGTTCTCAAACAGAAGATCCTAATATGCACATTAGGGATTTCATCGAGATCTGCGACACCTTCAAGTTCAATAATGTTTCTGAAGATGCTGTGAAACTGAGACTTTTCCCATTTTATCTGAGGGATAAAGCTAAGAGATGGTTGCACTCTCTACCACCAGTATCTATTACGATATGGGAGGATCTTGCTCATAAGTTTCTTACTAAATTATTCCCTATGGCAAAGACAGTTGCAATCAGGAATACTCTTACTCAATTTGCGCAGCAATCGGGTGAATCTTTATGTGAAGCCTGGGAGCGCTATAAGGAGATGCTTAGAAAGTATCCTCATCATGGAATACCTGAATGGATGGTGATCAATTGCATCTATAATGGTTTGGGAGCACAGTCAAGACCTATGCTCGATGCAGCATCAGGTGGAGCCTTATGGGCTAAGAGCTATGAGGAAGCTTACGAGCTAATTGAGTTAATGGCCGCGAATGAATATCAGAATCCAACTCAGAGGCTACCACAAGGCAAGGTAGCAGGAATTCTGGAGGTGGATACAGCTACGGTAATCGCTGCCCAGCTAAAGGTGTTGACTATAAAGGTCGATTCTCTGACCAACTATGGTGTTCAACAGATAATGAGTGTTTGTGAGCTTTGTGTCATCATACGACGGAGCAATGTGCTATATCTAGTGAGTCAGCTCAGTTTGTGAGCAACTTTCAGAGGTCACAGCAACCTGTTCCTGCTACTTATCATCCTAACAACCGTAACCATCCTAACTTCAGCTGGAGCAATAATCAGGGTGGTATGCAACAGCCACAGCAGCCTTACCAGCATTTTGGAAAGAAGCAATTCAATCCTCCTGGTTTTCAACAACAGTTTGCACCAAAGTAGCAATTTCAGCCACAGGGAGTGCAACAATAATTTCATGGAGGTGCCGGTCCATCTTCTAGTGAAAATCTGAATTGGAGGAGTTGAGGCTTATGTGCAAAAGCCAAGCGGTTTCGATCAAGACTCTGGAGAATCAAATAGGGCAGATTGCTAATGCCTTATTGAACCGAACACAAGAAACTTTTCCGAGTGATACAGAGGTTAATCCAGGCAAGAGAGAAGTCAAAGAACAGCTTAAAGCAATCACCCTGAGGTCTGGAAAGGTCGCGAGCCCCCAAAATCACGAAAACGAAAATTCTGAAAAAAAATTCAAGAATGCAGGCGCGCCCTGCCTTTTTCCCGAAAGTGAAAATTCTACTGATTCTGCTGAGAAAAAAGGATGGCGAAGTTGAACCGAAGAAGAAGGCTATTGAAAACACTCCTCCTGAGAAGAATACAGGAGACAAACAAGTCTATCCTCCACCTCCATATCCTAAAAGACTTTAGAAGCAGAAGTTCGACAAGCAGTTTGCTAAGTTTTTGGAGGTTTTCAAGAAGTTGCACATTAACATACATTTTGCGGAAGCTCTAGAACAGATGCCGAGCTATGCTAAGTTCATTAAGGGTATTCTATCTCGGAAGCTAAAACTTAAGAAGTTGGAAACCGTTGCTCTAACGGAAGAGTGCAGTACTGTACTGCAACAGAAACTTCCTCCTAAGCTTAAAGATCTAGGAAGCTTCATGATACCTTGTACCATTGGCAATCTATCTTTCGATAAGCGTTTGTGTGACTTGGGAGCTAGCATCAATCTGATGCCATTGTCTGTCTTCAAGAAACTTGGTATGCCTGATCCAAAACCGGTAAACATGTCTTTACAAATGGCTGATCGATCCATCACTTATCCGTGAGGTGTAGTAGAGGATATCTTGGTTAAGGTGAATAAACTCATCTTCCCTGCTGATTTTGTCATTCTGGACTTTGAGGAAGATAAGAAGATTCCCATTATCTTGGGAAAACCATTCTTAGCTACTGGCAAAACTTTGATCGATGTACAGAAGGGTGAGCTTACTATGAGAGTTCAGGGTCAGGATGTAATTTTCAATATCTTCAATGCAATGAAATTCCCTACTGATGAAGATGAATGCTTTAAGGTAGAGTTGGTCGACTCTGTAGTGACTTCGGAGCTTGATCAATTGCTTAGGACTGACGCTTTAGAGAGAGCCTTAACAGGGGAATCTGATAGTGAAGATGAAGAAGGGACAGAGCATCTTCATTATTTGAATGCATCTTCATGGAAAAGGAGAGTGGATTTGCCATTCAAGTCTCTTGGATTAGCAGAGCTGTATAATTCTCAGGAGCGTCTCAAACCATCCATTGAGGAATCTCCCACACTTGATCTCAAACCACTGCCTGATCACTTGAGGTATGCTTTTTTAGGTGATACATCTACTTTTCCTGTTATTATTGCATCTGACCTTTCAGGTAGTGATAAAGACAAGCTCTTGAAAATTCTGAGAGAATTTAAATCAGGAATCGGATGGACTATAGAAGATATCAAGGGAATCAGCCCTTCTTATTGTATGCATAAAATTCTGCTTGAGGAAGGAGTAAGCCAACAGTTGAACAACAGAGAAGACTCAATCCTATCATGAAAAAGATTGTGAAGAAGGAAATTCCTAAATGGATGGATGCATGGTTCATCTATCTAATTTCTTTCAGTTCATGGGTGAGCCCGGTGAAGTGTGTGCCTAAGAAAGGGGGCATTATAGTTGTTGCTAATGAGAAGAACGAGCTCATTCCTACTCGGACAGTCACAGGGTGGAGAGTATGCATAGACTATCGGAAGCTGAATAAAGCCACCAGGAAGGATCACTTCCCTCTTCCATTCATCGATCAAATACTTGATAGGTTGGCTGGTCATGAGTATTATTATCTTCTGCATGGGTATTCGGGCTATAATCAGATTTGCATTGCCCCAGAAGATCAAGAGAAGACCACCTTTACTTGTCCGTTTGGCAGTTTCGCTCTCCGTCGAGTTTCTTTCAGACTTTGTGGTGCACCTGCTACTTTTTAGAGATGCATGCTGGACATATTCTCTGATATGATTGGCACTAATGTGGAGGTGTTCATGGATGACTTCTCTGTGTTCGGGACTTTATATGATGAATGCTTGTATAATCTTGGTTTGGTGCTGAATAGATGTGTTGAGACCAATCTGGTGCTCAACTGGAAAAATGTCACTTCATGGTGCAACAGGATATCATTCTTGGTCACAAGGTATCTAGCAAGGGTCTTGAAGTGGATAAGTCCAAGGTGGGGGTTATTGAAAATCTTCCTCCGCCAATCTCAGTTAAAGGAGTCAGTGGTTTTCTTGGTCATGCGGGTTTCTATCGACGATTCATCAAGGACTTCTCCAAAATCTCTAAACCCTTATACAATCTATTAGAGAAGGATGTTCCTTTCAAATTTGATGAAGAATGTTTGGCTGCTTTCGAGACTCTGAAAAAGAATTTGACTACAACACCTATCATTATTGCACCTGATTGGAATGAGCTCTTCGAGATGATGTGTGATTCTAGTGACTATGCAGTTGGAGCAGTTCTTGGCCAGAGAAAGAAGAACATTTTTCATGTGGTTTACTATGCTAGTAAAACCCTTAATGGTGCTTATCTGAATTACACCACCACAGAGAAGGAGCTTTTGGCGATTGTCTATGGTTTTGAGAAATTTTGATCTTATTGCTTGGGATAAAAGTGACAATGTTCATTGATCATGCTGCTATTCGATATCTGATCTCGAAGAAAGATTCAAAACCTCATTTGATTCGATGGATTCTATTGCTTCAAGAGTTCGAGCTAGAAATCAAAGACAGGAAAGGTACAGAATACCAAGTAGCGGATCATCTCTCACGACTGGAAGATTAAGGCAATGCTTCCCAAGATAAGACGTTAATCAATGAATCTTTTCCGGATGAGCAACTTTTTGGGGTGCAAGAAGATGAACCATAGTTTGCAGACATTATGAACTATCTTGTGAGTAATGATATTCCCCCAGAACTCTCTTATGCTCAAAGGAAGAAGTTTCTACTTGAGGTGAAGTGGTATCGATGAGATGAGTTATTTTTGTTCAGACATGGAGCAGATCAGACTATCAGAAGATGCATTCCGTATAGTGAAACAGTGGGTATTTTGTGAGATTATCACTCTACTGTGTATGGTGGTCATTATGGTGGAGAGAAGACAGTTGCCCGTATCCTTCAAGCGGGATTTTTCTGGCCAACTTTGTTTAAAGATGCTCATCAGTTCATTTTAAGATGTGATCATTGCTAACGAGTTGGAAATATATCCAAGAGAGACAAGATGCCTCTCAATGTGCTTCTCGAAGTTGAGATTTTCGATGTTTGGGGAATCGACTTCATGGGGCCATTTGTCTCATCATGCAATAATGAGTATATTCTTTTGGCGGTGGATTATGTGTCTAAATGGGTTGAGGTTAAAGCTTTGCCAACCAACGATGCGAATATGGTGATCAATTTTCTTCATAAGCAGATATTCACACATTTCGGTACTCCAAGGGTTATAATCAGTGACGAGGGATCGCATTTCTGCAATCACAAATTTACTGTATTAATGGAAAGATCTTATGTGAATCATCGTGTTTCCACAACCTACCATCCTCAAACTAACGGGCAAGCTGAAATGTCGAATCGAGAGATCAAGCGAATCTTGGAGAAGGTTGTGAGTCCATCAAGGAAAGATTGGTCGTTAAAGCTAGATGAAGCTGTTTGGGCCTATAGAACAGCATACATGACTCCTCTAGGAATGTCACCATTCCAGTTGGTATATGGGAAGGTATGTCATTTACCTGCAGAGTTAGAGCATAAAGCATATTGGGCTTTGAAGAAGCTGAATCTGGATATGGCAGCTGCTGGAGAGAAGAGAATGCTTCAACTTAATGAACTCGATGAGTTCTGACTATAGGCTTATGAGAACAATAAAGTATACAAGGAGAAAGTCAAGAGATTGCATGATAGGAGGTTGGTGCACAAGTCATTTGTGCCTTGTCAGCAAGTGCTATTGTTCAACTCTCGTCTCCGACTTTTTCCAGAAAAGTTAATTCGAGGTGGTCAGGTTCGTTCATTGTCAAAACTGTGTTTCCATATGGAGCTATGGAGATTTTTAATAAGCATCCGGACCAAGCGTTTAAAGTAAATGGATCATACTTGTTTGTTTGTTGGAATTGGATCACTTGGTTGTATTTAGAATTTTTGTTATTCCCTTAATGATGTAGGAATACTGAAATTTTAAACTGGGGGAAATCTTGGATATCATTGCTAGTTGTGAATAAATGTAGGCGTCAAATGGCTAGTAGTCGGCTCATATTTTAATGAGTAGTCTAGGGTTGAATGAGATGGAGCGAAACACACTCATTCAAAATCATTGAAAAAAAGAGAAAAAAAAGAAAAAAAAGAAAAAAAATATATGTTGTTATGTGTTTATGCAGAATTGACCAAGGGTGAGCTCTTTAATACTCGAGTTATTAAGTTCTAGGGGACTTTGTGCCTAGTGACCTCAGGCTTGTATAGTCTGGGATCCGCTAACCTAACGTTCGCTATATGGGTATTATTGTATAAGTCTTTTGGGGCCTCATTCATTGCACGGTCAAATAAGCATTTGTGTTTGATGTGTTCATTATAATAGCATGAATCCTTGTGTAACTCTAGTAGAAATTGAGGTGTTGTGAGTCATTATGTGTTTAACGTTCATTCTATTTATAAACTTGTGATTGTTTTGGCGAAGAATAAGATATGGTTATTGATCTAGTATAGAGAGTATATCTGTTAATCATCGCACACACGCACGTCTCTGGTTTGTAAGTTGGTTTATGGGATTTAGTTGAACTCTGTTTCGAGTAATTGCATTCTTAGAGACATTGCTTATTGATTGGTTATGGTTATTCCGAGGGGATCGTTGCATTATCATATTAGTTGCATTCATGCATTGGTTGTGTTTTTAGTGTCGAGTTTGTTTATGCTTGAGGATAATTATCGATTTAAGTTTGAGGGTGTGATAAGTGGAATTTATATCTACTTGGAATGCTTCGTATCGGCTTAATTTCGTGTTTTGGACTCACGTATGTGGTGTTTTTAATGTGTTTTATGTTGAGTTATAGCAGGGCACTAGTCAGGATGTGGAAAGGAGCTTTACAATGATTTTATGCTAATAAGAGGTCGGGAATGGAGTTTCGGAAGATCACACGAAGAATGGAGTACAAGGGAAGAAAATGCAGAAAAAGAACAGAATCCAAGCGCGCTCGCGCCTGAAGCAGGGCGGCTGCGCTATGTTTGTCAGAAAGACAGCACGCCACAGAGCTGCGCGACCGCGCCTATCAAATCCTGCAGAATCCTATTTCTATTATAATTCGAAGATTTGGAGAGTCCAGGCGATTCAGGGGCCTATAAATAAAGATAAGAAGATGTTTTTAATAACAAGGAAGCCAGGGAGAACATTAAGAAGACTTAGAGCACACGAGACGACTAAGAAGAAGGAGATTTAGTTTTACTTTTGTATTCTTCGATTTACGCGATACTTTTGGATGCTTGTTTTGTTCTTTTCTAAACCCTAGTACTTTTATATTATCTCGTAGTATTCTGAACTTATTTAGTATCATGTTTTCATTGGAATCCATGGTGACGATGTGTTCGATCATGAACTAATCGTTGTCATGGGGTTCTAGCGGATTTATTTATGGATTTCAATAGTTAATTGTTCTAAATATTTAGTGTGTGGTGATTTATGATTTCCTAGTTTGGTTGTGCATATCCGTCTTTGATGCGTAACTAACATCTAAGATTGTTTGTTAATCTCTATTGAAGCGATAGTGAATATAGAGGTTTAGAACTAGCCATACTAACAGAGGTTTATGTATGAATTGACATGCATAATTCGTAGTGTAATTTTAACCATCTTACACACCCTATGTAATTATAACAGATAACTTGCTCTTCAACCGTTATGTTTTCAAATTCTATAGACATATAGGGTCTAAGCATAATTGGTCTCTACTCAACTTCTATCTTGATTGTGGATACTTAGTAGTAGTGAATACGTATATCGAAAGATAGTATATACTAGTTTCATGTTATCTGATTAGTTATCATCACCATCGCATACTATTGATAAAGACATAAACTTTGAATGAAGTACTTAATAAACTTAGAATTCCATGTTTTATTCTCATATAAGTAAATCACTTTTAATCTCTTAGTTAATGCATGCTAGTATAATCTCTTAAGTAGTTAATCAACTCAAACTTGTTACTTGTCTTAGCTGTGAACGATAATCATACATTATTGAATAAGTGCATAATCTGAACTTAACCTAAACCAATCCCTGTGGGAATGAACTTGACTTAAATCTTATACTACTTGTGATCATGTACGCTTGCGTGTATTTTTTATGTATGTTTTAGTGCGAACAATGAGTCACAAGGAAATGTCTTCACAGACCTTAGAAGGAAACTTTGATCTTTATGCTAAATTCTTTGGATCATTGTTTACCTTCCTAGGGTTCAAATCTGGAACCCTAAAAGGGAAACTAGCAACTTGTAGATTATGACTCAGATACATTTGACTATTCTAACGAGGATGGGGATTTGCGAACTCCCACTGCACCACACGCGACCTTCTTAAGGATGGCTAAGGTGATTTTCCTTGCAGGTACAACTGGATTTTGGAGCTATGAGAGGAGTGATACACTTGTGAGAATGAGTGTAAACACGAGTGGAGAGAAGAGTTTAAGACTTGTGAGGTACACGAAACCGAATCACACACTCACAGTGAGGAAGAAAGAGAAACACCATATCTCATTCCCTATTTGTTAGGTCATATAACACTATAGAAGGGGGTTGAATATAGTGTTTATACAATCAAATCGATTTATCAACACAAGTATGTAACAGTAATCAAGTATATTCAATATAATAAACTATGTTACAATAGAACAGTTGTTCTCTCTCAGTGATGAATAATATCACTAAGAGCTACTAGGTTACAATGTATAATCTTGCTCGTGAATGATAACACATATAGTGTAAACCCTAAGCTGTGTTTATATAGTACACAGTTACAAGATATCTTCTAATTGATATAGAATATAATTCTGTCTCCTAAATATATCAATTAGATATCTTCTACAAGTTTTCTAGTCTTCTAACTCTTCATGCATATCTTCTATTATTTTAGTCACGATAATTTCCTGTTAATCAGCTGTTTTCCTTATCTGAAGTATCCGCACTTAAGTCCTGATATAAATCCTGACGACCTTAAGTTCTAATATAAGTTCTGACTTCAGTAAGTTCTGATTTCCAGTAAGTCCTGATATTAAGTTCTGAAAACTAAACACAACAGATTAGACATGACATTACAAATATATCTAACAATCTCCCCCAACTTGTAAATTATGCAAAATATACAAGTTAATAGATTTGATGATGTCAAAAACATTTAAGTACAAATGCAATAAGAGTTTAATCATACAACTAACTACAACTTACAGTCCTTGTAGCTTTTACCAAATTTACCAGAGTCAATTTGAATCCAAAGTGATTCTTGACAAAGTTTGATATCAGCTTTTCTTCTGCATTCCTCAGGACTTGAGATAGTGTAGCTTTGACTTGCTTCAATTCTTCATCTTGACTTCCAATCTGGTAGATTGCAGTCCTAAGTGCTGAGATATGATTTCTTTCTAAACCATCACCAAATCTGATTACTCTTGGATGAGAAAAGTCTTCATTATAGCACAGACAGTTCTCTTTCAGAATCACTTCAAGTTTAGCAGAATTTTTCTTCATTGGAATTTCACTTCCATCATCTTCAACTATGTTTGAAACAAATTTTGTAACGCTTGATCCAAAAATTCTTACTTTATCTCTTATGGTCTTTATGATGAAATATGACCATCTCCTGGTAACCTCAGACTTTATCTCCAAAAGATAATGAAAGAATTGAAGTTCTTTTAGAGATTTGTTTAGCACATCTAATTCTGACATTTGATATGTTCTTCCATCTTCAAGAAATAGAATCAGATTTTCTTTGACATTATGCTTATCATGAGCATCCAGTACCACTTGAACATATATAACCTTGTCAAGGTGTTTCTGTGTAACTTCTTCAAGAGGTTTTTCAGTCAATAAGAATGGATCTCTTGTAAGTACTTCAACTCCTGTCTTGATCTTGACTTCTTCAGAACCTAATCCAGCTCTGTCTCTTCTTCTCTGGCTTTCAATCCAACATTCATGAAATTAGATGATAATTGGCTTTTCTTAGGATCTGATGGATTAGCATTCTTCCATAGGAGTTTTCTCTTATCAGTAACTGTCAATTTGTTCAAATCAACTTGAGCTTTGTCAAAGGTTGATGTCTTGATGACTTGATCAGAATTTGATGTTTCTTCTGTAGCTTGTTGTTCTTCATTCTGAACAACTTGAGCTGTGTCAGAGGTTGTCTTAGATTCTTCAGTTATCTTCCTTCTTTTCAGAGTTTGAACAGTTTCATCTACTGCAGCAGCATCATCAAATACTTGAACCAGTTTGCATACAGGTTTCATCAGGATTTGAGAAATCTTCATCTCCTGTGGCTTTGTTGGTTCATCAATATTTCCTTTCCCTTTATCATTGGTATCAATTTGTGATTTTGTCTTGGGCTTTGAAGCCTCAGAATTTGACTTTTCCTTGATCACAATGCCTTCTGCCTTAGGCCTTGGAGGTTTCTTTGCATTATAAGCTTTAGACTTTAGATTTGTCTTCTCAGCTGCAAATCTAGCTTCTTCCTCCTTTAAAGTCTCTAAATCCATTCCAAAATTATGCTTGAGAAATATTCTTCTAGCAATTTCTTCATCAAGTGTCTGAATTTTAGTATCTTTGTAGTAGACAATAGTCTGCTTTCCCTTTAGCTTCAGAGTTTGTAAAAACTTCTGAGAGTCTTTAGATCCTGACTGAATCAGGATATCAGAACTTGACATCAGACTTTTAGCATGCACAACATCAGAACTTGACTTCTTCTGTGTAGACGATTTGCTAACATCAGAAATTACTTTCTGTGAAGATTTTCCTTGACCTTGACTCTAACCTCTACTCTTATCAGAGTTTCCCTGGTCATCACCTTTATCATCCTTCTTCTTCAGTATTTGACTAGTTAAGCATTTGGACTTAACTACCTTCTCCCCCTTTTTGGCATCATTTGGTAGTAGGAGAGAGAGCAGAAGTTCTACTGAAGATTGAATTTCATTCAGTTGAGCTTGTTGAGAGGCTTGATTCTGCAGGACCTCAGTCAGTTTGGCCTGTTGCTTTTCTTGAACCTTCTCAATAGCTTCAACTTTCTCATGAATAGGTCTGATAAACCTCTTTTTGTGTAGCTTGATCTCCATATCCAGCTTATCAGCTCTTTCTAGAAGTTTGTCAACTTTTTCATGAGTAATGGAGTGTTGACCTTGAAGGTTTTTAGTACTTAGAGCTGTGACTTTGAGTTGGTGCTTGAAATCAGAGTTTGTCAACAGTTCATCAGCTTTTGATATATACTCTGTCAGACTTTTAAGCTTGGAATGAAATCAGATTCATTCCACTTCTTGGTCCACTTAACTCCTCTGTGAGTGTCTTCCCAAGGAACAGGAGCTTCTTTTTCATTAAATTTAAGCAATTCCTCCTTTCCAAGAATGGGAGCATGAACTGGAGCACTGTCTTCAGAACTTGCTAGAATCTCCTCATCTACTGATAACACCAGAGTGTGTGTAACTGAAGGAAATTCTAGAACAACTTCATTCTGATCTTCAATTTCTAGATCCAGAATTGGTGTAGATGGTATCTCAACCTGTAAGATTGGAGAAGTAATAGTAGATGGCTGAACTGCAGTTAGAGCTTCCAGATAGAGAACAGTTGGAATGTTCAGCCTGTGGATGTCAATTTCAGGACTTAATCCTGAATCTTCAACTATTGTTTCTTTAATAGGAAAGACAGGAGGTGTGATCACTATGTCTGGAACAGTGTCTTTAGCTTGAGGAAGGGCTTCAATGACAATTGGTTCATATGAGATCAGAGATTCCTGATCCCCTTCCCCAGCTTCTTGAGTATTCTCAGAGTGAGGTTGTACCAAATGCCTTCCTGCTCTCATTTTCTTTGATCTCCTGGATGGTGGAGAAACATGATCTGCATCAGAGTTTGTAGATCTTTTCCTTTTCTGAATTTCAGACCCTTCAGCTTCTATTTCCTTCTAAAAAATCACATTTTCAGCTTCAACTGTCACAGGTTCTGATGCATAAACCTGGACTTGCTCATCTTCTTCATCAGACTCATCCCTTAGTATCATCCTTCTTCTCCTTAGTGGAGATTTAGGAACAAATTTTGCTTTTGAAGGTTTGGGTTTTGATGTTGTAGCAGATGGTTGTTGGTGAGAGGATTGTGCTTGTTTGAAATTTGTTCTGATAGTAGGTTGTAGTTGTGAAGTGGTAGGTTGTGTAGGTGCTGATGGAGGTTGAACATGTGCTACATCAGGATATATTACAGTATAGGTGTTTGGGTCAGAGTTTACTAAGACTTGTTTGACTGATTGAGGAATTTGGAGGGGTCTTAGTACAGTCTTCTTATTCTCAGTAGATAATAAGTCAGTGAAAGCCCTTTTGGCAAGTTTAAATGGTGGAATTGACTCACTAAAATTCTAAGGTGCATCAGGACAACAGAAACATAAGCTGACAGAATCTAGCAAAATAAACTGTGTTTCTATCTTCTGTCATCCTATCACCTATGAAACCTATCACAACACTGGTATAATTAAAATGAGTTTGATGAATTAGAGCATACCCAATTTGTTGACTAAGGATTGGAATTGCATCAAAATTGGAGCATTTGTTGGCAAAAGCTCTGGTGATGCAGTCAAAGAAGAAACTCCACTCCCTCCTGATGTGGGGTCTCTTCAATTGTCCCAGCTTTGCCAAAGGCTTTTCATAGCCTAGATTTTCCATCATTTGTTGAAGAGCTGGCTCCTCAACTGTTGAATTGAAAATACAATCTTCTAGCAGATGTAGAGCTTGGAGAACAGTAGACACAGTCACCACATGTTCATCCTCCCCTGTTGTAAAGATAATACTTGGGGACCCAGCTTGTCCACCATCATCATAAACACCTGACCTCCAAAATTCCAGTATCTGTGTTCCTGAAAGAGCCTGGGGTTGGGTCAGTGCATAGCCTATTTCACGTCGAGCAAGAAAGTCTTGGACGAAATGAAGTTCTAAAGGAGCATCGTCCTTAGAAAGAATAGCCATGTAGTTATTAGGAACAAACTTGGCTCCATTAAAAATGATGTCCTTTGGTGCCATTACTATAAAGAAATAAGTGAGAAATTGGTGTGTATACAAGGTGTTTGATAAAATGCCTATAAGAAAATAGCTTCAGAGAATGTTAGAGAGTGAGAGAGAATAAGAGAGATTAGAGAATAAGAAAAGTAGGTGAAAGATTGTAAAATATTTTAACTCTCTTATTTATTTACCCATTAATTACAACGGTTATATTCTGAAGCAGAACCGACATTAGACACCTGTCACGCAGTAAATAATCAAAACAGTAGTTAGTGGGCACGAGAAATGTGTAGTAATTATTGCTCACATGCTGTTTTTCAAAACAAACCGTTACAGTAAATACCACAAATGAGTCAAGTAAATAAATAATGCCACGTAAGCATCAGAGTTTCCATCAGGATTTACATCGAAACTTGACTATTATCGGAATTTAACGGTCATCAGAACATGGCTTCTGTACTCAAAAAAAGTGAATGTCTGTTTTTGTGATTCTTCATAAAAATACTGGCTGGTTTCTTCAGAGTTTAATCATCAGAACTTTCATCAGAACTTGTCCTCAGATTTATGCAAATAATACTTAACTGTTTGTGAAAAACAACTTAATCACAATAGTAATTTTCATCATTCATATGGAGTGAGAGTGTGTGCATTTGTAAATGATCAGAAAATGATTAAAGTCTGATAAGCTTCAGATATCTTAGAAATAAGGCATAACTAAGAAAAATGCTTAAAATCTGTCTTTAATTTTGAAGTCTACTATAGAATAAATTTATGCAAGAGTCCACCCCAACTGTTTGTGCTCATTTTATGCACCTTTTGACATTATTTTTACAGTGGTTTCTCAGTGTAAATGAGTCATAACTGCTATCAGAATTTATGCTATTATCAGAGTATTTCTCCAGTAATCAGAGAATGTGAAAAGTCACCAAGAAAAATTTATTTGCTTTTCTAATGCATATAACTTAATACCAGCAATGCACTTGGGTTTTTCCTTTCACATATTTACTCTAGATCTCAAAGGAGTACTTGACTTCAATTTTCTTTTCTTTTGTTTTCTTCAGATAAGTGAGGCTTATCAAGCATGTAGTTCATCCTTAAGATTTACTGACATCAGAATTTGACAGATAAGAAGCAAGAATCTAGTTTGTGACTTAGTAATAAGATACACAAAGTAAATTTGACTAAGCTCAAAATCAGAATTTGCTCGTGTTAATGAATTTCCACTTAAACAACTAATTCAAACATAGGATAACAGTTTGTTAAAGACTACTAAGTCAGCATCTAACAATTAATCCTCATTGGAGTGAATAGTCACAGAACATTCAAAACACTATCAGAGTATATAGAATCACATTAGATAACAATCAGTATTTCATATATTACAATTTAAGCACATATTACATGAAGATAAGACAATCTATAAACACTGATCATAAAGTCTGATGCATGAGAACAAAAACTAAGCAGATTTTGAGAAAGAACCTGAAACCATTCCAAGTTCATTTACCAGTCTTGTAAAAGTAGCTTCACATAGTGGTTTTGTGACGATATCTGCTAATTGTTGATCTATTGGAACAAAATGCAATTTCACTGTACCTTCCATCACATGTTCCCTTATGAAATGGTACCTAATGCTGATGTGATTTGTCATTGAGTGTTGAACTGGATTACCTGTCATAGCAATAACACTTTGATTATCACAGTAAATGGGTATTTTAGAATATTCTAACCCATAGTCCAGTAGCTGATTCTTCATCCAAAGAATATGTGCACAACAGCTTCCTACAACAATATATTCTGCTTCTGCAGTTGATGCAGAAATTAATTTCTATTTCTTGCTAAACCAAGAAACCAATCTGCCTCCAAGAAATTGGCAGCTTCCAATAGTGTTTTTCCTGTCTATTTTGCATCCTGCAAAATCTGCATCTGAGTAACCTATTAGCTCAATCCTAGATCATTTGTACCCTTGAGGTACATGAAAATTCTTTTTACAGCTATTAGATGAGGTTCTCTTAGACCAGCTTGAAATCTTGCACAAAGACAGGTAGCATACATGATATCAGATCTACTTGCAGTTAAATAAAGTAAAGAGCCAATCATACCTCTATAGTTAGTAATATCTACTAATGCTTCAGTATCTTTATCTAACTTGGTTGCAGTGGCCATGGGAGTGGATGCAGTTGAACAGTCTTGCATTCTAAATTTCTTGAGTAAATTTCTGGTGTACTTGGATTGATTTATGAAAGTACCTTCTTCATTTTGCTTGACTTGAAGTCCCATAAAATAGCTAAGTTCTCCCATCATACTCATTTGATATCTCGACTGCATTAGCTTTGCAAACCTTTCACAAAGTTTGGAATTTGTAGAACCAAAGATGATATCATCAACATATATATGTACCAAAAGTAAGTCATTTCCATGGTTGAGGTAGAACGGTGTTTTATCAATTGTGCCTCTGTTAAATCCACTTTCCAGAAGGAATTGAGCTAAAGTCTCATACCATGCTCGTGGAGCTTGCTTAAGGCCATAAAGTGCTTTTTCAAGTCTGTAGACATGATTTGGAAATTTTGGATCTACAAATCCTGGAGGTTGTTCAACATATACCTCTTCTTCCAATTCTCCATTGAGAAAAGCACTTTTCACATCCATTTGAAAGACTTTGAACTTCTTGTGAGCAGCATAAGCCAAAAAGATTCTTATGGCTTCTAATCTGGCAACTGGAGCAAATGTTTCATCATAGTCAATACCCTCCTATTGAGAGTAACCTTTAGCAACTAGCCTTGCTTTGTTTCTTGTAATTATGTCATCACTGTCATGTTTGTTTCTGAACACCCATTTTGTACCAACAATGGATCTGTTCTTTGGTCTTGGCACTAGGGTCCAGACTTTATTTCTTTCAAATTTATTTAACTCATCCTGCATTGCTTGCACCAAATCAGCATCTTGAAGAGTTTTTTCCACTTTCTTTGGTTCAGTCTGAGATAAAAAGCAATGATAGAGACATTCATTTGATGTTGCTGTTCTAGTTCTGATACCTGCTTTAGGATCTCCAATTATTAAGTCAGGTGTATGTGCTTTAGTCCACTTCCTTGTAGATGGAAGTTGAACACTAGAACTGGATTCTCCCCCATGATCCATGCTGTCTCCATCAGCATTTTCTAATGCTCCCCCTGAAGTTATGCTCTCTGAAATTTCAGAATTTGAGTTGGATCCTTCAGGAATTGAAGAATCAGAGTTTCCAAAATTATCAAAATTTGGCTCATCAGAACTTGAAGAGCCAGTGACATGTTCTGATGCTTCTTTAGAGTCTTGAGATGTGATAGGATCATTAGCTTGCTCCCCTTGAACAGGTGCATTTTCCCTTGGAGTAGTTACCACAGTTTCAAAGACATCATAATTTAACCCGTCAGAACTTACATGATCAGGATTTAGGTCATCAGAATTTATAGAATCAGAATTTAAATCTTCATTTTCAAATCTTAGCTAATCATGATCATTGAAATCTTCAAGTCCAGTAATCTTTTTATCATCAAAAGATACATTGATAGATTCCATGACAACCCTTGTTCTTAAATTGTAGATTCTGAAGGCTTTTTTAGAATGTGGATATCCAACAAAAATTCCTTCATCAGCTTTTAGATCAAATTTTGACAGCTGTTCAAGATGAGTCTTAAGAACAAAGCATTTACATCCAAATACATGAAAGTATTTCAGATTTGGCTTCTTTTTCTTCACCATCTCATATGGTGTTTTCCTTGCTTGTTTATGAGTGTAGCATTCTGTGTAAAATAAGCAGTCTGCACAGCTTCAGCCTAAAAGTAGGTTGATAGCTTTGCTTCATCAAGCATAATTCGTGCAGCTTCAATGAGAGTCCTGTTCTTTCTTTCTACAACTCCATTATGTTGTGGAGTTCCAGGTGCAGAAAATTCCTGCTTTATTCCATACTTTTTGCAGAACTCTTCCATGATTGAATTCTTGAACTCAGTGCCATTATCACTTCTTATTATTTTAACAGAGTCTTTGACCAATTTATCCAGCTGTCTGACATGATCAGTTAGAGTAGATGCAGTTTCATTCTTCTTGTGCAAAAAATACACCCCAAGTGTATCTTGTGAACTCATCCACTATAACCATAACATATTTCTTCTTTTTAATTGACATGACATTGATTGGACCAAATAGATCAACCTGCATTAAGTGATAAGGCTCAAGAATTGAGCATTCAGTTTTGCTCTTGAATGAAGATTTTCTTTGTTTTGCCTTTTGACATGAATCACAAAGGCCATCAGGAGCAAATACTGATTTTGGCAGTCCTCTCACAAGATCTTTCTTTACTAACTCATTTATGTTGTTGAAATTTAAATGAGAGAGTCTATTGTGCCAATTCCAGCTTTATTCAATTGATGCTCTACTCAACAGACATATTGCAGAACCATCAGAATTTGTTGAAAGTCTGGCTTCATATATGTTACCATGTCTGTAACCTTTCAGAACCATTTTTCCTGTAGAATTACTTACAACTTTGCAGTGTTCTTCAAAGAAATCCACATGATAACCTCTGTCACAGATTTGACTCACACTTAGCAGGTTGTGTTTAAGTCCTGAGACAAGAGCTACTATTTCAATGATGACACTCCCAAGATTGATATTGCCATATCCCAGAGTTTTTTCCATGTTGCCATCTCCATAAGAAACTCCTGGGCCAGCTTTCTCCAGAAAGTCTGATAACAGGGCTTTATTTCCAGTCATATGTCCTGAACATCCACTGTCCAGAACTAGGATGTTTTTCCTGTTACCCTGCAATCACAAAGACCACTATTGGTTAGTTTTAAGGACCCAGACTTGCTTGGATCCTTTGGCCTTTTTAAGTTTGTTAGCATTTTCAATGGATTTAGTTTTAGAGTTTATGCTAATATGCCGTTTATCAAATTTTATATCAGATTTTGCATCAGACTTTATACTAGAAGGAATTACACTAACTTTCTTTAAAGAAGGTTTTATTTGATAATAATAATAGTACAAACTATGATATTCCTTACAAGTATAAATGGAATATCATAAACTACCACAATGAAAATAAGGATTTTGTGGTTTAAACCTAACAGATTGACTCTTAACTCCTGATCTAAGAGGTAAAGAGTTTATATCTTTATTTTTCCTGCAAAAAGAAGCAAGATGGTTAGAGTTTCCACAGTTATAACATTTCTTTCTAGGAGCATTAGGAACAGGCATATAATTATTGCTTTTATTCACACCTTCCTTTCCATTCCTATTTTTCCTAGATTCCTTTACCTTGTTCATATTTCTAATCTCTTTTAGCTTATGCTCAAGCTGCTTCTTAGTCATTAAACCTATGTTTACTGAAGCTGGTTTGTCCTGTTTTAATTTGTCAGAAGTTGACTTTTCTTTGACTTCTGTTCTAGAATCTTTCATCTTTTCAGAATCAAACATAACAGTTGTTGCTACAAACTTAACAAGATTAACTTTAGGCTTTTCAGCTTTCTTGGTAAAGTTTGGTTTAGATGACACATTTTCCTTTTCTACTTTATCATCTTTATAACCTAAGCCCTCTTTCCAGTTTCCACTACTTAGTATATTCTGAGTTGTTCTGCCTGAGTTAGTCCAAGTTTTGATGATTTCTCTTTCCTTTTCTAATTCAGATTTAAGAGATTTATTCAGTTTTAGCACTTCATCTCTAACATACAAAGCATCATCTCTTTCTTTCTAAGTTTGATGGAATATAACTAACTCTTTTTCTAAATAGTCATTTCTGTTTCTAAGAGCAAGACTTTCAGATGTTAATCTTTCATTTATTAAAGCCTGATCTCTAAAACTAATGAACATGGTTTTAAGATATAATCTCAACTTAGTAATATCATCAGTATGAAAAAACAAAAGTTATTTGAGGTACCTTCAATTCAGCAGTTTCATGACTGCTATCAGCATTTACCATCAAGGCATAGTTCACCTCATCTTCAGAATCTGTAGTGTTTGTCCAGCTTTTCTTCTTTGTGACAAGTGCCTTACCTTTATCACTTTTTCCTTTCTTATAGTCAGGAGATATATGGCCTCTTTCACCACAATTGTAGCATTTGACATTTGAGTTGTCTCCTCTGTCAGACTTTCCTCCTTTGCCTTCAGACTTTCTAAATCCTTTCTTTTCAGAACTTCCACCTTTCGTGAATTTTTTTTTGCCCTTTCTGAATTTTCTGTAGGCTATCTTTGTGATACCCTTCACCATAAGAGCACACAGTTGCATCATCTCTGCATCAACATCCAATTCAGATAAATTTTCAGTTTCTGAATCATTATCATCAGAATCTGATGATTCTAAATCAGACTTTATGATGAGAGTCTTTCCTTTGCCCCACTTTGAGACAACCACTTTAGGATATTCCTCCTCAGCTTTAAGAGCAATTGTCCTTGACTTTCTTCCATGCCTCTTGCTCCTCTGATCCATCTCAAGTTCATGAGTCTTGAGCATACCATAAATTTCATCAAGAGTAGTTTCAGTAAGGTCATAGTTGTCTCTTATGGTAGTAGACTTCAAATCCCAATTTTTAAGAAGAGCTAAAAGGAATTTTAGATTTGAATCTTCAAGATCATATTCCTTGTCCTCCAGTGACAGATCATTCAAGAGTTTGGCAAACCTGTCATATACATCAGTTAATGGCTCATCAGCTTTTGAGTCAAAGTGCTCATACTCTTGAATGAGTATAGTCTTCCTGTTCTTTTTTATTGCATCAGTTCCCTGGCATCTTATTTCCAAAGCATCCCATATCTCCTTTACAGCCTTGCATCCAATTACCCTGTTTGACATGATATTATCAATTGCACTATGCATCAAATGCTTTACCCTTGCATCCTTGGCAATAGATGAGATATCTTCAGGTGTGTATTCACCTTTCTCCTTTGGTATGGTCTTTGCTGGTTGATCAGCAACTCCAACAGAGAGCTTGGTAGGCTTATATGGCCCTTCATTAATTCTATCAAGGTATTCTGGATCTGTAGCTTCCGAAAACATAGCCATCTTCACTTTCCATATGGGATACTCAGATGGTCTCAGTATATGAACCCTAATAGTCTCATATCGACTGTGGGTTTGAGTGTTTTGAGTATCTTGAGTTTTGGTGGGCTTAGTTGGAGTTTGTGTTTCTTCAGTCATGATTAATTATTTGGATCTTACTGTATGTGTATTAACAGAAGGGCTCTGATACCACTTGTTAGGTCACACAACACTATAGAAGGGGGTTGAATATAGTGTTTATACAATCAGATCGATTTATCAACACAAGTATGTAACGATAATCAAGTAAATTCAATATAATAAACTCTGTTACAATAGAACATTTGTTCTTTCTCAGTGATGAACAATATCACTAAGAGCTGCTAGGTTATAATGTATAATCTTGCTCGTGAATGATAACACATATAGTGTAAACCCTAAGCTGTGTTTATATAGTACACAGTTACAAAATATCTTCTAATTGATATAGAATATAAATATGTCTCCTAAAATATATCAATCAGATATCTTCTACAGGTCTTCTAGTCTTCTAACTCTTCATGCATATCTTCTATTGTTTTAGACACGATCCTTTCCTGTTAATCAGCTGTTTTCCTTATCTGAAGTATCCGCACTTAAGTCCTGATATAAATCCTGACGGCCTTAAGTTCTGATATAAGTTCCGACTTCAGTAAGTTCTGATTTCCAGTAAGTCCTGATATTAAGTTCTGAAAACTAAACACAACGGATTAGACATGATATCACAAATATATCTAACAATATCCCTAAACATGGTTATTAATACTTCGGGTCTCGAATCTGTTTATGATTAGAACCTAACTCTTAGGGACCTAACATTTACAGATCAGTTTATAATACTTTGGGACCTAACCAGTTGGGAGCTAACAATTGGTAACAATTGGTGATCTCACATTTGGGAGGTATAAGGAGTTGGGAAGATTGGTGAACATGATGATCAACAGTGAAGTCATTCTTGCAGCATTTAAAGGGACATGGTTGATCATAATATGACTTGTTATTTCTTTTCCAACCAAGTCAAATATAAGAACTCCTACAGACAACAACATACATTCCTTCTCTTAGGGGTAGATAAAAAATTAAGTAATAGTTTGGAGGATTCCTCAACTAAGGGGGAGAAATAGCAGGTAGGTTGAAAAATGTAAAGCACATGTACATCACACAACATCAGAAGAAGTGGATTGGTTCATCACTATTCTTCATAAGGGGGGAAGTTGTTTTCCAAAAGAGGAGTTCCATTGATTTTTTATCTACTGATCCTATTGTACGGGAGAGGTGGTAAACGAAGGTGATCTCCATTAAGTAGTTGATTCTCATAGGGGGAGAAGCAAGAGAGATATGTTCTTCTCAACAGGAAATGTAGTTGTACAAAAGAAGCTGTTGATGATTATTTTAAGACTCAGAAGTGTTATCTGGAAGAGATTTGAAGAACCAAGGAAATGAATATGAAACTTCTTGAAGATCAGTTCAGTGCAAGAGGAACAAGCAGCTTTCATTTCAGTTACTCAAGAAATCTGGAAATGCAGTATTTGATCCAGAAAACCAGTAGCAATATTTACTAGTCCCGGTACTTTACTTTTTCAAGTTGTTAGTTGAGTTATCCTCTCTATTTAATTTGTTTGTTAGGTTTAACAATCAAATAGGGGGAGACTGTTGGTGAGGCTACGTAGCTGTATGAACAGTTACGTGATAACTCAATACGAGAACAACACTAGAACATAATAGGTTAATAATACTACGTCTACACAAGAAATCAGGAAGAATGAAGATAAGGCAAAAACAAAGAATCAAAAGATTAGAAGAAAGCTTGAAGTCTGTTTACAGATCACTGAAAGAATTTCATTAATATGATCATGCCTCGGTGAAGAATAAAAGTTAAAGACTTTCAGGGTTTCAGAAATGATGAAGATTCAGTGTATAAGTGTCACAAGAATATTTCAGTGTATTGGCATTGATTGAAGATAGACAGTGTATGAAGCATAGGAATCTGAAGAATTGAATGAGTTAAGACTAGTTAGGATATTTTCCATGGCTACTCAGTGGATTATACAATCTACAAGGCATTTGTGGTTGATCAACATAAGATGATTAAAAGTCTAAAAGCATAATTTAACAATTTCATGCTCCAAGCTGTTACAGGAGAAATTAATGGTATTGATGATTCATATCAAAGCAGTGGAATGGCAGTGTATAACACAACTCATTATTTCAATAAAGTTAGTCAGCAAGGGTAAGGATTTTCAGGAAATCCCAAGAACATCTTAGGGGGAGCAAAACAAGGATCAACTAATCAGAAACAACACCACATTGGAAATCAAGAGGACACTACAAGAACATATCTGCTGAGACAAAGGGTTTGATGTCAATATTATTCCCAGAGTCTAGTTCTTAAGTGATTCAGATGGTGGAGTAATGATTAGCAGGGCTACTAAGCATGAATGATTATTTCTCTAGTTTTCTATCTGAAGAAGAAACTAAAAAATTTACAGAAGCTCTGATAGATCCAGATTGATTGGGTGATTGCAAAGCAAGATGAACTCAATCAGTCAGCAATCAGATTTTAGGGAAGCTGGTATCCAAACCAAATGACAATTTTGTAATTGGTACAAGGATAACCAAAAGTCAAACTGGATGGCAATGGCATTGTTACGAGGGGCAAGGCCAACTTGGATGCTAGGTTATTATCTGGAAGCAGTATCTGACAAAAAGCATCAGTGACGAGACTTGAGGATATTACGACATATCAGGCACCTGATGCACATTCAAACTTGGAATTGGACTCTAGTAGATGTGTGCAAGTGCACTTTTGGTTGGTGAGTCAAAGGAGGAAGTCAATGCACAATAGTTCATGAACTTTGCTGTTGTAGATCTATTGGACTATGCATATCTTTTCTTCATAAGCTCACTTCAGGTTGGTATGAACTAGTATACTACTCAAGAAATCGTCAAGGACATGATATAACACTCTAACTGAAGCTACAATTAAATATGAACTAGTATAGTCATCATATTAATAACTCTCTTATCACTAGGCACAAATATTATGTCATATATGTGTAGTGACAAATGTTCTCAAGATGTCCAAGTGCAAGGTTCCAAGTGGATCCTAGAGAATCCAATCCTATAGCTATTAACAAGATTATTAGATATCTTAAGGGACTATCAACTCTTGGAGTAAAGTACCCTAAAAAAATTATCCTTAACATGTTTGGCTATATAGATACAGATTATGCAGGTTGGAAAAAAGACAGGAGAAGCATCCCTGAATCTGTCAACTTAAGTGACAGGAGAAGCATCTCAAGAAGCTATCAACTTCGTGGAAGAAGATTGATTTCTTGTTATGATAAGAAACAACTTCAAATCCAACAACTTTGTGGAACACAGTAGACAAGGCACCTTCACACCAGGTATCATTTATTTTGAGATCATGTCTTTTAGTCAAAAAGTTACTTGCAGAAACATTTACCAAATCACTTGTTAAAGTTAATTTTTCAAGACTGGTTTGTAAGTGTGGGATATCATTTATTGCATATTAGTTGGAAATGCCATATGTAAGAAATTCTTCATATAAGTTCACAAGTATTAAATCTTCAATATTTAAAGGACTTGTGAATTTATCAGTATTCTAGTACCTCGTACTTAGTGCTACTATCTTGATTATCATGATTACAATGTCAATAAACATTTATGGTAATTAAGTATTATAGCATTAAGTTTGAATATTATTTTAATTGATTTAAATTATGATGGTGGACAATTCCATTTCATATCAGTCTCATAATTTAAATTATATTAAAATAATATGCAGCAAAGTTATTTGTATCTTGTATGAATAACTGTGGTACGTTTAGCATTAGTGATATTATTTAGATTTTTTGTTCTAAGTAATCAATGCTTATTTCTAAAATCACTAATATTAAAATTTGAAGTATTTTCTAAGTTATGTGTATAAAACTCTCAATATTTTATATGCTTAGAAAGTATTTCTAAAATTACTAATTATCCAGAGAGTGATTTCCATGTGTATAACTCATATATTCTATTGGTAATTATTCAAGGATAATTATAAATATTTAAGCGTTAGTATCTAACTCATAGATATTTAGTGTTTATTTATTTAATATTTATATTGGATTGTTTGGATTATGGAAATTGAAGCAATTCAATGATTTTATTTGCTCCATAATTCAAACTAACTTAAAATAAATAAGCAGCATGATTGATTATAACTAAATCTGTCAACAATTGATATCTAGTATATTGATTGTAACTTATGTGTTATAAGTTAATTATGAGATTTTGGTTTTAGTGAATTTAGCAATGTTTACATTTCAAGAATTCACTAAAATCAGAATCATAATTGTAGCATGATTAGTTGTATGCTAATTCTTGACTTATATCAGTTAATGATATTAGTTAAGAGTTTAACTATGAACTAATTGTGAAGTATTAGTATTTGTGACATTACTTAGAACTCCTCTAAGTAATCAATGCTTATCCTCGATCACCTATATTAATATAAAAAGTGTGGAAATCTTTCTTAAAGTACAACTATGGTTATTGTGTTTGATGTTTTATTAGAAGTAACCATATGTTGTCAACTTGGAATAACTTTTATACTTTTTTGCAAATTCCAAAATACTTTGATATAGATGCAATACTCAATGGATCAAAATATATGGAACTTAGAATATCTTTCTAAGATTACAAACAAGACAATGCTGGTTAATGTTGCTTTATATATCAAACCATTATTGTTTGAGATATTACAATTGTTAGGAGTTAACAATTGTCTAGAATACAAAATTGAATGCTAATGTCTATTTGATAGATAATTTGTATTTAATTCATTGATATCTTATTTTAATATATTTGAATTATGATATTAGACAATTCTATGTCAAATCAGTTTCATGATTTAAATTATATTAAAATAGAGTGCAACATAATTATTAATATCTAAAGTACTTTACAAGTATCAGTCAATGATATATTGTTAATATTTTGTTGCAAATAATTGTGAGATTTTAAGTTCTAGTGAATTTATATGAGTTGTTATATCTAACAGATTCACTATAATTTGAAATCAGAAGCATAGTCTTTCTTATTAATATTATTTATCAATAAACAATGTTGTGGTCAATGATTATGGAAATTTTGACATGAATGAGAATTGCTTAGACTTTACCCTAAGTGATCAATGATTTTCTAAAAACTTATTCATATTAAAAGATAGAAAATTTCTTTCTCTTTTTAATACTGCTAGGTCATCAGTCTGTGTCTTATCAAATCATTTATCTTTTTAGGCATAAAAATAGACTTGTGCACTCGAACAGTTTCAGGAGAAAATCAAACTTCTTTCTACCATGGTCATTGCTTATTTCATGAAAATCTTTGTGAAATCACTATTGTACATCATTTTTATCAAAATATTAAATGCATAATTTTCATTTATTTTAGATCTTAAGTGCATTTTATCTCTATATTACCATATGTTCTGTAATGCAGGTTCAGCCTCCAATGGCCTTCTTTTATTTGATAGTCATGAGGTTGAAAACCCACAACTTCTATCCCAGACAGTAAATACAAACACAGAAACAAAACCAACCAACACTCTCTTACCACTAAAATGAAGTATGAATGAGCGTGAGGGAGAAAGTGCCTTAGAGCACCACATAAGGAAGGTTCTGAAGTCAACCCAGCAGCTCTGTCTCCTACAAAGATGAGTAGTATTTAAATTGAGACAACTGCTAGCTCCCATACATCTTCTCAAAAAGATGTAATAACGGAAAAGGCACAGAAACAGTTACTAGATTCATCCTCTCAACATGGTGCATCCATTGAAATTCGCCTGTCGGCCAGTGTATCCGATGTAGTGTCACCACCTCAAACATAAACAATTCTTGATGCACAAGGTTAGGTTATACACACAAAGAAAGAGTTGACGAAAATAAGAGTTTCGACCATTTTAAGGCCAGATTCGATTGTTCAAGGTTCTTTAATGGACCAATTGCCTTTACAGGTGTTAGGAGAGGATACTGATCCAATCGCCATATGTCAGTGGTCAGTGTCTACCTCCCCGGGATTAAATCCCCTGGATGCATATGTAGATAGTGGATCTGACATAGGTGCAGATCGGCAACTTGTTGACAATTATTCAGATTTACCTGATGAGTGATAAGTGGAATTTATATCCACTTGGAATGCTTCGTATTGGCTTAAGTTGGTGTTTTGGACTCAAGTATGTGTTGTTTTTAATGTGTTTTGTGTTGAGTCATAGCAGGGCTGTAATAACTCAAATTTTTGAGACCTTGTAAAACATTTAATGAATAGTAACCCTGACAGACGGGAAAACTTTTGAGCCCACACTATATAGTGCATAAGAAAATGAATTTCGGAATAGATATTACGACTATACGTACCAAATGAGTGTATGTAAACGCTATTAGTTTTCGAAGAAAATGAACTTTGAAAAACAACTGTAATTACGACTTATCAAGGACTACGGGAATCACAATATAATTACGAGATTAAAATCCTACGGATTTATATTCAATTAGGACAAATAAAAATATAAGGAATAAATACGAAAAGAATTACATTGCGAACCATTTACGAATAAGTATTGCGGAGAACGTTTAAGTAACCGAGCGAACGCGTAAATGATTAATTAAACGTAACGCACTAACTAAACCATGGTAAGGAAGTAACCATGGTTACTTCATCAAATAGTAAGCTAACCCTAGGATGACCAAGCTAGCTAGCAAATAGTGTGCTAAGGAGCTAACCTTGTAGTTTAGCTTGTAAGCTAGCAAGCTACAAAGATTTGTCCATGGATTTGGAGACAAGAAATAAACCTAAGCTATCCTAGGAAGAATAAAGATCAACTTGCAAAGATATCAAGTCACCTTCCAAGAAGCAACCTAGAATTCATCCAAGAGAAGCAACCAAGGGCTATAAATACCCCCCCACCCCCAAAAGCTCCCATTCGGCTATTTGGAAGAAAATAGAGAAATTGCAATTCAAAACTTCAAGCTCTAGTTCTTGCAAAATCCCACAATTATTTCCCAAGCCTCCTAGCAACTAAACTAAGGTAAGAAAAATCTTTCATCACTTTTTATTAAGGTTTGATGGGTGGAATAAATTCAAGAAACTCACTAGTGAATAGTGTGAATAGTAACCTCTCTTTGGTTTCTTGATTTTAATGGTGGTTTTAGGTTCCAAAAATCATACCAAGCACTTCCAAGCCTCCACCATCCTCAAGAACACATCTCAAGCTTTCAAGAAAGGTAAAAATCTTTGGCCTAACTTTATTTAAGGTTAATGTTAAGATCCATTTAGTGGGTGTTAGTAAACCTAGCTTACTAAGTGTTGTTTATGAAATCTTGATGATTAATTTAAGTAGATTTAAGGTTGGTAGTTGTTGCCTCAAGAACATGATGTTCTTGAGAGGACTTTGTGTGTTGATGATGATATGATGATTGTTGGTGGTTGTGTTGATAGTTAAGTTTCTGCAGAAAGTCTCGAAGTTGTAAACTGTAGATTCTTGAGAAATAACCTTTGTTTAAGATAGAAAATGTTATAAGGATCGTTTAGGCGCTTGAATCGCTTAATTCCGATTTACAGATCAAAAGTTATGATCGTTTTAGTAAAAGTGTTTTACGCAACAAAAACTGCTACAAATCACGAACTTTGAAAATATAAAGGATAGACTTAAAAGTATTCATAAATCATGAAATTTTTACAGAGAGTAACATATAGAGTTTCCTAACTGTCATAAAAATTTCAAGTGAAAATAGTGATTTCTCAATTTTATAAAAATGTCGGAGCCGAGATCGCGCGAGTAGAAACCGTAAGAATCCTTAAGCGGAGCTGACAACGATAATGAGAATGAACTCAAGATACTTAGGAAAATGAAGTGCCCATAAAGTGTTTATGACTTAAAATAAATGTTAAGGGTAGTATGAGTTGAGAGGGTGTATAATGAGTAGCGCATGAGTGCGAGTTACCGTGAATTAGGACGGAACCTAACAAAATGAAATGTGTTTATGGTTATAGATTTCTGAGCGGAACCTAGAGTATCCTCCACCTCGAGATACCCAGGCAAGTTTACAAACCCAACTCCATTTTTCTGTTGTGTTGTGAAAAGATTGTTTTACTATCATCGCATAAATACTATGTTTGCCATGATACGTAGTTTTGAATTTTCGCATGATATAGCGATGTTGTACGATAAGTATATATCGTGAAATGTTATTTCGCTTTAAGCGTAATGTATGATAGAAGACCGAGGGTCGGTCGGGATTTAAGATAAAACCCGGAAATCATTCCGGAGATATTATAGGATGGATATAAGTCCATAATAGTACGTTTTAAAGGGACTCATCGTCCACTTACGAAACATTAAAACACCTCGAACTTTTAAAACGATTTCCCAATGAGCATATTCCCTCAACTATATTTTATTGATTCGGATATTAAATATTATATACGTATTCCTTTATTATAGGAGTAGTATACTTCAACGTTTATTTACTCAAACCCGATTAATCATTATAGATTATTAATTATGTAAACACAAACTAGTTGAGGAATACTATTTAAATAAATCTTTTAAAAGAATAACTCATTCGAGGTATGATGAATATCAATTATCATTTGATTATTTATAGACTATTATTTAATTATTGATTATTTATTTGAGGATTGTTATTTATTTAAAGATCATAGATCCTGATATACCTTCTGATTTAGAAGTATCATTCGAATAATTTCAGATCGTCGGTGAATATTATCCCGACTTATTATTATATTGAATATAGTTTCAAGAAGAAACTTTCCCCTTATTAATTATCTGCTGACAATGGTCAACTCACATCCCTAGTACTTCCTCCGAAATTCTCGGAAGTACGTATATACATAATATACACTTATATTTTAAAAAGATAAATTATCTCTATCAACAAGCAAAACGCTTGGGGAACTTCGATGTGGTTCAAGTTCCCGGGATGGATAGAATTCTATTAAAGGACAATGGAGGGGTAGACTCTGGTACTACGTGTGCTGGATGGGCTACCAAAGGTACCGCAGGCGAAGGTACTTTGTGTACTCAGGAACTTGTGAAGTATGTGTATACCCGAAAATGGGACACGTAGCCCGAATGCGGCCAGGGTGATACCCGAGAGATGACGGTATTAGTCCTTTTACTAGTAAAGAAGGTTATTTTCCGTAGGACGACTGATCATCGTATGCGGTGGCTCCTGTGAGATGTCCAAAATCTTCCAATTGGAATTGATATGCAATACCGTAACCCAAGCCTAGGTGCTGGGATTACTATTAAGGTATTCGCAGGTTATAAAAACCCCTTAAAAGAATTATTCTCATAAGAAGGTGTGGGACACCAAGAAATCTACTTTTAAATAAAATATATATATAAAATATATAATGTTATTATACAGTCATTTTCATACTGTACATTATTAGGCTGAGCATCTTAGCTCACACTTGTTTTCTTAAATTGACACAATACAACAATGAATCAAGATGCCTGCCATGAGAACCACAGCCAGGAAACGGGTAGGAAATGGCCAGCTGTTCCGTAGATTATTTGGTGCAGTACCTCAGGTAGTCGGAATAAGCTGGATTAGTTTTCAGTTGTTTATAGTTCGGCTTATTCATAAGTATGGTTTATGTAAAATAAGAAATAAGAAGCGTATATTCGGCCGGCGGATTAACCTTACTTAAAGGTCACCCCCGGTAAGACTAATTACATTTGGGTTGTAATAAAATTCTCTAGTAATGATGGTTCATTTCCAAGACAATAACCTGTAGTGTGTGTGTGTTAAGTGTGGGGTCGTGAAGCGTGAGTATTTACATATTGTAGTGTGAGTTTAGATTGCGTGGCTTCCGAGACTCCTGACCCCGGGTTTTGGGGCGCCACAGAAATGGTATCAGAGCCTTAGGTTATCAAATCTTGGAAACGATAGGATATAAAATATGTAGACCTAAGAATAATAAAACAATCAATTAGAGCTCAAGTCGAGTTCGTCGTCGGGCTACACGGGTAGTCTTGACTGTTTTACCCTCAAGGGAATTCCAACTCTAAGTTAGTAACACCTTGCCTATTGTGTCAGGTACCAGTGGAGCCTAGGAGGGAGGTTGACCCTGTTGATGATTTGATGATTCCTGAGCATAACCCTATTCCCGAGCCAGAGAGCCCACCCATTGATGATTCAGACAATGACCCTATTGAGGATGTCCTAGAGGAGGAGACTGAGCTTCCTGTCCCCGTAGCTAATGGCGTAGTATGGAGAGATGTAGAGATGTACCCACACCAGGCTATTCACTCTCCTACACCACCCCCGGGGATCCAGAGCCCTATGTCCTATACGGATGACGATGATGAGGAGACGATACGCGCACAGTTCCATGAGGTCCAGAACATATCCTCTAGCGACCCAGACTCACCTCTACCACCACCGGCGACCATGCATGTAGCCGTACACGACTGGGTAGTGAGTCAGCTTAACGCTGAGATCACGGTGGTGTCTGCCCGCATTGCTGAGTTACGCCAGGCACTGACAGCTGAGAGAGCTACCCGACTAGGATACCCCGGAGACTTCAGAGCTGCTTCCCCAGCCATAGCCCGTAGAGAGATCGATGGGATCGAGCTCCGTACCAGGGTTCAGATGAGGATGACATTAGTGGGAGGATACATCCTGGTAGTCGATGCAGAGATGATGATTGCAGGAGCGATGAGGAGGGTGCGTGACCTCACCCGTAGTGATAGTGACTGAGAGATTAGTGACTAGATGTAGACCTTGAAGAAGGCTGAGTGACTTGTCACCAATTTTGATAGGATTGCTAGTAGTAGATAGCGTTCCTAGCCTTTCAGGGTACACGGCTTATGTATTTTCCTTTCAGTATTTAGAACTAGCAGTGTTAGATTGTAATCAGGCATGTATGAACTCGGCTAGTTATTTCATCCCCAAGATATAATTGGGAGATCTTATGAATATATATCGAAGCAGTTATTAAAGAATTGATGATTATATTAATGCACTTTATAAAACCTGTTAAGTAATAAATGACATGCTTATATATGAATAAAATAACCTAACTGTCATAATCATGTGACCAATTTTCCTTATCAGAATAATGCCACCCCGTAGAAGAGGAACCAGGGCACAGCCCGCAGAGTCTGTTAACCAACAACGAGGTGACCCAGTAGTAAATGAGGGAAGTGAAGAAGACATAGACTATAATGAATATGATGAGGAAGAATATGTAGAAGAAGAGGCTGAGGATACCCATCAGGGAGGGAACCCCGTAAATGAATTTATGGAACTGCTAAGGGCAAATCTGAACCAACAGCCTATTCCACCATAGCCCCCTACTTCCCAACAGACTGCAGCTACTGTCTTTAGAGCCTTCAAGTCCCTCAAACCCCCAGAGTTTCTAGGATCTGCTGACCCCGTTGAAGCACGGGCCTCGCTCAAAGAGATAGAAAAGTCCTTCGAGATACTAGGAGTTGAGGAACGACATAAGACCATTTTCGCTTCTTACATGTTGAAAGGAGAAGCTAACTATTGGTGGGAGTCCAAACGAAACCTAGAAACTGATGCTGTGATCCCATGGGATAGATTTACCCGACTGTTCTTAGACAAGTACTTCCCTAGGTTTATGGAAACCCAGATGGATATTAGGTTTCCGGAGTTGAAACAGGATAAGATGACCGTGGCAGAATATGAGGCCAAATTTACTGAGTTGTCTAGATTTGTGCCTGATTTGTGAATACTGAAGAAAAGAAAGCGCGAAGGTTCCAGCTTGGTCTGAAACAATGGATACAGAACCGAGTAGCAGTGTTAGAGCTGACAGACTATGCCACCTTAGTACAGAAAGCCTCGATTGTTGAAGCTGGTAGTGAGCAGACTGTGAAA
The DNA here is from genome assembly GCF_009905375.1 of Apium graveolens. Classification (NCBI taxonomy): domain Eukaryota; kingdom Viridiplantae; phylum Streptophyta; class Magnoliopsida; order Apiales; family Apiaceae; genus Apium; species Apium graveolens. The sequence goes on from NC_133657.1 coordinate 179,507,749, forward strand.
GAAAAGGAGAATAGGAAGAGGAAGATAGGAAGTTAAGGAATAGGAACCAGAAACAGGAGCCTTCCAAGTAGGTTCGTCAGGGGAGCGGTGTCCCAATCTACAAGAGGCCCCAGATTCAGAAAGGCCCCAAGTGAGAGCGTTGGCCAGGGCGGCGGACAATCTAGGGCAACATTTCATAGCCAACCACGTGCCCCAATACCAGAATGTCAAACCTGTAAGAAGAGGCACCTTGGAGTGTGTAACCAGACAAGAGCCCCTCTGAGATGTTACCTGTGTGACCAAATCGGGCACCTTGCCAATAGTTGCACCCGGCCCAAAGTAACGTGTTTCCAATATAGAAAGGTAGGACACATGAAGCGGGATTGCCCAACGTTGAAGCCCCCAGCCTCAGGAATGAGTAGAGCTGCATCTAACCGACCTCCAGCTGCTAGGACCTTCAACATGACTGTTCAGGATGCTGTCCGAAACACTGACGTGATAGCAGGTACCCTTTTGTTAAATTCCGAACATGCAAATGTCCTATTTGATTCTGGAGCAACCAAGTCTTTTATATCTCAAGATTTTGCTAGCAAGTTAAAACTTAATGCCATACCCTTACGTGAGGTATTACGAGTGGAAATAGCAAACAAGGAAATAATCCCTGTAAATCAAATATACCCTAAGTGCAAGCTAAAATTAGAAGAGGAGATTTTCGAGGTCGACTTAATACCATTCACGTTAGGAGAATTTGATGTGATCTTAGGAATGGATTGGTTATCCCGTAACGGAGCGCAAATAGATTGTGAACAGAAGAAAGTTAAGATAAGAGTGCAGAATATTAAAGAAGTAGTGTTTAAAGGTCAACGACAGAACCAAAAATTTTTGACCATGCTTCAAGCAAAAAGATTGTTGAGGAAAGGTAACGAGACCTATTTGGCTTATGTGATAGATACCCAGAAGGAGGTCCCCAACATACAGGACATACCCATAGTAAACGAATTCGAGGATGTATTTCCAGAAAACTTGCCAGAATTACCACCTGACAGAGAAATCGAGTTCGCTATAGAGTTAGCACCAGGAACGGCACCCATATCCAAGGCCCCATATAGGTTAGCCCCAGTTGAGATGAAAGAACTAGCTTCTCAACTGCAAGAATTATTAGATAACGGAATGATAAGGCCCAGTGTGTCACCATGGGGAGCACTAGTACTATTCGTAAAGAAAAAGGACGTGTTGTGAATATGTTGTGTACTTGATGATTACATAAACAAAACATTTAAGTAAATTTTACTTAGTGAAATAATGTAGCACTCGACGGATAAGAATTATAGTCCCGACGGATAACTCGTTTTAGTCCCGACAGATGAGTAACTTATTATCCATCGAGTGAGTAGCTTATGTAATAATAAGTTTGTAGCACAGTGTTGTATGCACCTTTGTATAGAATCTGTAGTAGTATATAAGTCATGTTGACTTTAACTAGATATGCAGAATAGGTTGATTAACTATACATAAGCAATGTCTTGTAATTCTGTATAAGTGAAATGAAGTCAAGTGCCAAAATAGCTATCAACGGATGCTTAACAAAGCTTCGACGGATGATCAAATGACTTTCAACGGATGTTTAAAATAGCAGTCGATGGATGATCAAGTAAGTCATCGACGGATGATCTGAAAGTCGACGGATGATCATATCAAGATTCAAACATCAGTTGAACAGTGAAAGCTGACACACAGCCGTCGAGTTGGATACAAACACACTGTGGAAGCCCATTAACTGGGTAATAGAGGATGAAAAGTAGCTAAGATCAAGACTGTTAGATTTTATATTTATTCAGTTCTTTTGACTTTGTAATCTTGGTAATATAAAAACCAAGAGAGTAGCAAATAGAAAAACAACTAAGAGAGCTAAGAAACAAACACAGAGAAATCTTTGTAAGCACTATCTTTAGCATTTCCTGTGTTCTTAGTAGTTCTATTTTGTATAAGCAGCTGTGAGCATTTCTGCACACAGAGTCCTCTCGATATATTAAATATATCTCTGGTGGAATTGTTTAAATCCACCAGAAAGTTTTTAAAGACTCTTGTTTTTAATTACTCTTGTTTTGATTCATTAAAGTTTATATTCCGCATTGTGGTAATCAAAACAAATATATCTATAATCGAGTTGAACATTTTTATTTCAAGAAAAAGTTCAAGAATTCCATTCAACCCCCCTTCTGTAATTCTTGCTATATTGTTAAGGGACTAACAATTGGTATCAGAGCAGGCTCTTAATCTACAAAGAGTTTAAAGATCAAAACAATACAGCAAGATGAACAAGAAAGATGTTGGAGTCAAGATTCCTTTTCTTGATAAAGATAATTACCATCATTGGAAGGTAAAGATGCATCTTCATATGCTTTCTCAAGATGAGGCCTATGTGGACTGCATAGAAAGAGGCCCTCATGTTCCAATGAGAGCTGCAACAGGAAATGAACCATCTATTCCAAAGCCAAGGCATAAATGGTCTGAACCTGATCTTGAACAAGTCAGGAAAGATAAAAAGGCCATGAACATTCTGTTCAATGGTGTTGATGCAGATATGTTTGATAACATCATCAACTGCAAGACTGCCAAGGAAGTTTGGGACACAATACAGATAATCTGTGATGGTACTGAACAAGTAAGAGAAAATAAAATGCAGCTCCTGATTCAGCAATATGAGCATTTTCACAATGAAGAAAGTGAGTCACTCACTGACATTTTTAGTAGATTCCAAAAGCTACTAAATGCTCTTAAATTGTATGGAAGAGTCTATCAGACTAAAGACTCCAATCTGAAATTTCTCAGATCTCTTCCAAAGGAATGGAAACCAATGACAGTCTCATTGAGGAACTCTCAAAATTATAAGGAGTTTACTTTGGAGAGACTGTATGGCATTCTGAAGACCTATGAGCTTGAAATAGAGCAGGATGAAAGAATGGAGAGAGGAAAGAAGAAAGGAGGATCCATTGCACTAGTGGCTGAACTGGAAAAGGAGAAGGAAGTGAAGATGGAAGCTGTGGAATCAACTTCAAAGGCCTATGAAAGCAAGGGTAAAGGGCTAGCTGCAGAAAGTGAAGATTCTTTGAGTCAAGATGACATGGAGGACATTGATGAGCACCTAGCATTCCTTTCAAGAAGATTTGCCAAGCTCAAGTTCAAGAAGAACTTTGGAGCTGCCAAGCCAAATAGAAACATGGTGGATAAGTCAAAATTCAAGTGTTTCAAATGTGGCTTGGCAGGGCATTTTGCAAATGAGTGTAGAAAGTCAGATTCCAGTAAGAAGAGATTTGAGTCTGTGGATTATAAGCAAAAATACTTTGATTTACTCAAACAGAAGGAAAGGGCTTTTATTACACAAGAGAATGACTGGGCAGCTGATGGTTTGGATGAAGATGAGGATGTCAGCTATGTCAATCTAGCCCTTATGGCCAAATCTGATGAAACAGAGACAAGTTCCTCAAGCAATCAGGTAATTACTACAAACCTTGCACATTTATCTAAAGCTGAGTGTAATGATGCAATAAATGACATGTCTACAGAATTGTATCATTTGCGTGTTACACTTAAGTCCCTCACTAAAGAAAATGCTAAAATCAAAGAAAACAACTTGTTTTTGAGTGAGAGGAATAATGTGCTTGAGTCTCAGTTTGTTGAGTTTGAGAAACTAAAAATTGAGTGTAGAATTGCTAAGGAGGAATTAACTGAGTCCTTGAAAAAGGAAGAAATTTTAAAGAAGCAGCTTGATCGTGAACAGGAGGTGATTAAAGCATGGAAAACATCCAGAGATGTTCATGCTCAAATCACCAAGGTTCAAGGAATTGAGTCCTTTTGTGATGAAGCCTGGAAAAAGAATAAGGAGAAACTAGAACCTATTTTGGTAGATGGATTGCTGACAGATGTCTCGACGGATGATGAGGACTATCCGTCGGATAACAAAATGTGTTATCCGTCGAATGATAAAAATCCTAATCCGTCGGCTATGAGCAAACCCATTAGCAAAGCCAAATTAACCAAGCTAAATGAAAAGTATGGGTCTGTTTCCAAGAACTTTGTTTCAGGGGAGTCAAGTCAAGCCAAGAAAGGGAAGAAGGCTAATGTTGGTCACATGACTGTCAAACAGTTGAGTGACAGACTTGAGAAGATAGAGGTAAAAACAGAGACTAAAAGGAAAAACAATAGGAATGGTAAAGTAGGGATTAACAAACATAATAACTACACACCTGACAAATATGCTCCTAGAAAAATCTGTGTCAAATGTGGTAGTGTAAATCATTTGTCTGATAATTGCAAATCTGCCATGCCTACTCCCATGTCTGTTCAGCCTCAATTCTCTAACATGAATGCCATGCCTCCTATGCCTGTTAATGCTATGCCTACACAGAACATGAATGCACAGTTTGCTAACATGCCATTTGCACCTAATCCATATTATGCTGCATACAATATGCCTCAAATGCCATTTAGCATGCCTTACTGGAATAACATGTTTGCACCAAGCATGCCATTTCCTGTTAGCCATAACATGCATAATAATTCTGTTGCATCTAGTGGTTTCAAAGGCCCAACCCAAATGACTAAGGAAGAATCTGAAATTCCTAAGTCAAATGAGTTAAGACCTAAGAAACAGAAGAAGAAAGCTAACAAGGCAGGACCCAAGGAAACTTGGGTACCAAAATCAACTTGATTTGATTTTGATTTGTGCAGGGAAACAGAAGGAATCTTTGGTACCTGGATAGTGGTTGTTCAAGACACATGACTGGTGATTCTACCCTGCTCACAGAGTTTGAAGAGAGAGCTGGCCCAAGTATCACTTTTGGAGATGACAGCAAAGGTTATACTGTGGGATATGGCTTAATTTCAAAGGACAATGTCATCATTGAAGAGGTTGCCTTAGTGGATGGTCTCAAACACAATCTGTTGAGTATCAGCCAGCTTTGTGATAAAGGCAACTCAGTAACCTTCAACAAAGAAACCTGTGTTGTGATTAATAATCAAAACAACAAAGTGGTTCTCACTAGTGTGAGAAGAGGAAATGTGTATCTAGCTGACTTCAACTCAACTAAAGCAGAATCTGTAACTTGTCTTCTCAGTAAAGCAAGTCAAGATGAAAGTTGGCTATGGCACAAGAAGCTATCCCATTTGAACTTCAAGACCATGAATGAGCTGGTAAAGAAAGAGCTGGTTAGAGGCATTCCTCTGGTGGAGTTTACAAAGGATGGACTGTGTGATGCCTGCCAAAAAGGGAAGCAAATTAAAGCATCTTTCAGGAAGAAACTTGATTCAGCAATTGAAGAACCTCAGCAACTGCTTCACATGGATTTGTTTGGACCAGTCAATGTATTGTCAATCTCAAAGAAAAGCTTTTGCCTAGTAATTGTAGATGATTTCTCAAAGTTCTCTTGGACCTATTTCCTAAAGTCCAAAGATGAAGCTAGTGAAATCATCATCAATCACATAAGGCAAGTTAACAATCATCCTGATTTCAAAGTTAGAAGAATCAGGAGTGACAATGGAACTGAGTTCAAGAACTATGTCATGAGAGCATTCTGTGAGGAAAATGGGATCTTGCATGAGTTTTCAGCAGCAAGGACTCCACAACAGAATGGAGTAGTGGAAAGAAAGAATAGATCTCTTATTGAAGCTGCAAGGACAATGCTTGAAGAATCAAAATTACCAACATATTTCAGGGCTGAAGCTGTCAACACTGCATGCTACACTCAGAACATCTCTCTGATTAATCAAGCAAAATGCAAGACACCTTATCAATTATTCAAAAACAAGAAGCCAACTCTGAACTTTCTTCATGTCTTTGGCTGTAAATGCTATATTCTGAGAAATCAAACTGATCAAAATGGGAAGTTTGATGCTAAAGCAGATGAAGGAATTTTTGTTGGATATGCTGTTGGTAAAGCATATAGAGTCTACAATCTAAGAACCAACATTGTTGTTGAATCTATACATGTTATGTTTGATGATAAAAAGATTGAAGGACTAAAAGATGGAGATTACCATGAGAGCCTCAAATTCGACAATGTTGAGATGGTCAGTGATGAAAGTGATGATGAGAGTGATCAAGAAAAAGTGTCTAAGGATAATGCAGACAAATCTACTACAAATGAAGCACAAAACTCAACATCCGTCGAGTTACATAATGCTTCATCCGTCGGAAGGCAATCTGTATTATCCGTCGGAAGACAACCTGCCTCATCCGTCGATACTCAAAATTCACCATCTGTCGGGTTATCAAAAGGAGCAGGAAGTCAAGGCAGATCACCCATAGAAAGCACCCCAATCTCAAATCAAAGATCCACAAACTCAGGGGGAGTTTCTAGCAATCAAAACTCAATCACACATCAAGATAACATTGAGGTCTCTTCATCTAGGGCTAATCTACCTTAACCAAGAAAATGGACAAAAGATCACCCCTTTGAACTGATTATTGGTGATGTTTCTTCCAGAGTTCAAACCAGGAGAGCAACTCAAGAAGAATGTCTATACAGCAGCTTCCTGTCTAAGGAAGAACCAAAGAAGGTAGAAGAAGCCTTATTAGATCCTGATTGGATTTTAGCTATGCAAGAGGAGCTAAACCAATTTGAAAGGAATAAAGTATGGAAGCTGGTACCCAAGCCTAAAGGAAAGAATCCAATAGACACCAAATGGGTATTCAGAAACAAGATGGATGAAAATGGCATAGTAGTAAGGAACAAAGCAAGATTGGTTGCTAAAGGCTATTGTCAGCAAGAAGGGATAGATTTTGATGAAACATTTGCTCCTGTTGCAAGACTTGAAGCCATCAGAATCTTCTTAGCCTATGCAGCCCATGCCAATTTCAAAGTCTATCAAATGGATGTCAAAAGTGCCTTTCTGAATAGTGATTTGGAGGAAGAAGTGTATGTAAGTCAACCTCCTGGCTTTGAAGATCCAAATTTCCCAGAGTATGTCTATTATCTACTGAAAGCACTTTATGGACTGAAGCAAGCACCTAGAGCCTGGTATAACACTTTATCAAAGTTCCTTTTGGAAAGTCACTTCACAAGAGGTACTGTAGATAAAACTTTATTTTTCAGAAATGTGAATGGCTCTAACATACTTGTTCAAATTTATGTAGATGATATTATTTTTGGCTCTACAGATGAGAAACTTTCTAAAAAGTTTGCCAAACTGATGCAAAGCAAGTATGAAATGAGTATGATGGGAGAACTAACTTACTTTCTTGGTTTACAAGTTAAGCAAGTTAGTGATGGAATATTCATTAGTCAAACTAAATATATTTTTGATCTTTTAAAGAAGTTTGATCTAATGGATTGCACATCTGCAAAAACTCCCATGGCCACTGCAACTAAGCTTGAACTAAACACTACTGAAAATTCTGTGGACATTTCAAGTTATAGAGGCATGGTTGGCTCACTTCTGTACTTAACAGCCAGTAGGCCAGATATAATGTTTGCTACATGTTTGTGTGCTAGATTTCAGGCTGATCCTAGAGAGTCTCATTTGATAGATATTAAAAGAATTTTCAGATATCTCAAAGGAACACCAAACCTTGGCATTTGGTATCCTAGAGATTCTGGTTTTGATCTAACTGGTTATTCAGATGCAGATTATGCAGGTTGCAGAATTGATAGAAAAAGCACAACAGGAACCTGTCAATTTTTAGAAGACAAGCTTGTGTCCTGGTTCAGTAAAAAGCAAAATTCAGTTTCTACTTCCACAGCTGAAGCTGAATATATTGCTGCTGGCAGTTGCTGTGCACAGATTTTATGGATGAAAAATCAATTGCTAGACTATGGTTTGCAAGTTGAAAGGATTCCTATTTTCTGTGACAACATAAGTGCAATTGCCATCACTGAAAATCCATTGCAACATTCAAGGACAAAGCATATAGACATCAAGTACCATTTCATAAGGGAACATGTAATGAATGGTACTGTAGAGTTATATTTTGTTCCAAGTGAGAAGCAACTTGCAGATATTTTTACCAAGCCACTGGATGAATCCACCTTTTCTAGGTTGGTAAGTGAGTTAGGTATGCTTAATTACTCTTGAATTTATCTGTATTATTCTTGCAATTTGAAAAGAAGCCAGAAATTTAGTTGATTTTTAGTCTTGGATGAAATTTTGGCTAAGTCAAAATTTGTATCTCGACGGATGACCATTATCCATCGGGTTGAGTCATCCGTCGATATACAAATTGTAAATAAAAATCAATTACTTTTCTGGAATATTTTAAAGCTCGACGGATAATATTTTATCCTCATCCGTCGAAGTATCTAAATCTGAACCGTTAATTCTCTGAACATTATCCATCGAGTATACTTACAGTTTATAAGCATTACACGATGGATAATGGGTGGAATTTTTAAAGCTTATTTTAAAACGGTCGTTTTAGGCAATTTCTATTGGGTAATTTACTTCTCTTTATTATTTTTATCCGTTGAGTCTGAGCAAAGTGTAAAAGCCTATTTCATTCTAATCATTTTCTTTTATCATTCTCAAATTCAACTGTGTTATTTCATTCTCTCTCAAGCAAAAATCCTCTTTCTCTTCAAGCTTTTCTTCTCTAACAATGGCACCCGTAGTAAAGATCATGTCACAGACTGGGTTCATCTATGAGAAGAACAACTTCACTGCCTTGGTCAATAAGGGAATTCAGCAATCTGAAGACTATCATAAGATAATGGACTTCGTGAAGAACTGCAAGTTAAGTTTTGCTATGCTGGAATCACCCACAATCTATTGTGAAGTTGTTGAGGAAATGTGGACAACAGCAATCTACAACTCTACTGACAAAACCATCACTCTGACCATCAAAGGTAATGATTTCTGTATCAATAGTGATGTAATAAAAGCATGTTTCAAGATTCCCGATGATAATGTAACTGCACCACACACTGACACTGATATTGTCAATATGCTTAATTCCATTCATTATGCACTTCCTACTGCAAAACTAAGTGAAATTAGAAGACTAGGTCTTAGGAAGGAATGGAGTTACTTGTGTGATGTAGTAACTAAAGTCTTTTCTGGAAAAATCAGTAATTTTGATTCTGTGAACATTTCCATGCTTAACATGCTATACATGCTAGTTACAGACAAATATTATAATTTCAGTGACCTTGTTGTGTATGAGTTAGGTTTTAAATTAGGTGACTTAGCCAAAAGAGGAAAGAATATTTACTATGCTAGATTTTTTATGCTTTTGGCTAACCATCTTTGTCAAGAGATTGAACTTGAGAACCCAAACAACAAATTAGCTTGTTGGGTTCAAGAGAGAAGAATCATTGCAGACTTGAACAGAGCCAACCATCACAAGGATGTGCCAATGTTCTATTTTCCTGTAATGCTGACACCTCAGGTAAGTAAGGTAAGTTTATCCATACCCTCAACTATTCCAATCTCTTCTATTTCTTTGACTTCAGGCATAGCTATGGCAACTGTGAAAATGACCAAACAGTTGCCTGCCAAAGCTGCCAAAACAACTGCAATTCCCAAATCCAAATCAAAGAAAACCCCTCTGGTATCTCTCAAAAGGTACCAGTTGAAAAATCTACCAAAGCCAAAGAGGGGAGTGTGAAGGAGGGTAAGATAGGAGAGGGAAGGGGTGAACATCAAAGAAACCCCAAGGATAAGGTTGGAGAGATGAGTGAATCCCAGCCTAGCCACACTGCAGTTTCCCAACAAACTGCAGTGCTTAAAATGGACAGAAGCTCACTTCTAGCTGCATCCTCCCAAAAGGATGTGGCTATTGAACAAAGCTCTCATCCAAGAGCACAGGCCAAGAGGGTTAGGGACACAAGCTCACACCAAACTTACACTAGAAAGAAGAAATCCAAAACAACTGGGGATGCACAGGGCACACAATTAGTGCAAACTGGTGCTAAAGACACAGTCCCTGCACCTTCTCAAATTCAGATTGATGTGGCTCCAATAAATGTGGAGTCACAGCCAAAATCTCTCATTATAGAAGCCACTGAAACACAATACTCACCAACCAACTCACTGGAAGTGGACATGATAAACACTTCAATTCCTGATTCCCCTTCTTTAACTCTATTGGGGAAGCCAAAATCCAGTGCAAGTGAGCATCATCTTTTAGATGATTTGTTGGCTCACTTGCCAATTCTTTCTGATTCTATTGTGACATCTGTGCCTCAAATAACTTCAATCAACACAGAGTCAACAATAGTTTCTCTTCCCACCTCATTCATTTCCACTCTCTCGATGGATATTGCTCATCCGTCGAGTAGTGATTGTATCCCGACGGATAAGCTTAACAGCAGTTATCCGTCGGATAGCTTTACCACTCACCCGACGGATATCACTTATCCGTCGAGTGTCTCTGCACAACTTCAAACTTCAATAATTTTAAGTGCAGAAGATTTGGTGGTAATACAATCACTCTTAGGACTGAGAGAAGAGAGTGCATTGAGTAAGAGGCTGGGTTGCTTCCAGGCAAAAGGAGAGGAAAAGAGTGAATCTCAGCAATCCATTCATTCAGGATTGGCAAAAGTGAGTGAGAGGAGTCCCACCTTAGTAGGTGAAGGTGAGGGTGTGAGGGTGGGGAGCCAGGGTGAGACCCTGATGCAACAAAAGAGAGAACATGAGAAAAAAGCAGGTACTAGAGAAATAAGGATGGAACCAGCCATTGCTAGTGAGTCAATGATTGTGGATGATGCTGAAAAGGAAAGACAATTTCAGCAACATTACAAAGCTGTAATTGATAATATTTCCTTGGATGCTGACACTTTTACTCACCCTGTTTCAGCCTATCAACTGTTGGCTGCTCAGGGCAATGTGGAGGCAGAGCAAACTTTGCACTTAGTGCACACCACAGAATCTCTTCAAAGAGATAAAGCTGCTGTAAACAGGATGCCTCCTCAAGCTGGAGAGCCATCTGAAGAATTTGGAGTAAATTCTGATGATGATGACTCTAGTTCTTTGAATGGTAGCATGAACTCAGGGGGAGCTGAAGGCCCAAGTTCTGCTTTAAGTTTACCTGAATGGGCATGGGCAAAGGAATTTACACCAGGACAATTTGAGGTGTCTTTGGTAAAACAAGTAACAGCTATTCAGCAAGCCCTTCAGGAAGCTTCAGATGCTGGTACCAAGGCTGTTCTTAAAGCTCATCTAGACTCTTTGCATTTAATGAAGATCCAACACTCAAGACAGAATATCAGTGTGGATGAATTGAAAAAGGAGATAGCTGACTTAAAGACATACAACTCTGAGAAGCTGGATTCAATAATGCCATATGGTACCATGCATGATCTATTACTAAGGTTGAGAAGAGAATCAGATTCTGACAAGAAGATAGCCAAGCTGGAGACCAGAGTTCAAGTTATTGAGAATTCAGTGGCTCTACTTCTTCAAAATCAACAGACTCAGAAAAATCTTCTCATGCAACTGGCTAAAGCACAAGGCCTAACTCCTCCACTTGATGATAACAAAAAGGGGGAGAGAGAATCAAGTAAGGGGGAGAAAGGACCAACTGAGGGGAGAACATTTTAGTTCAAATCAGCAAAGTAATTGTACCTTCAATTACTATCTCCAAGCCACCAGTTGCAGATGGTATAGATCTTATAAATGCAGCAGCAAATTTGAAAGATGCTGATAAAGAAGAGTTGACTCTGATCAACTGGAAAAAGATTGATGAGGAAATACAGAAAAAGTTTCAATTAGTCAAGGAACCAGATCAGTCAGCCATCCATCACTCTCATGTCAAGCCAATCAATGTGAATGAGATGAGCATGAACTATCTGGAGAAAGGACAATCTTCCTGCATCAAGACTAAAAAGGCTGAGATAATTCTTAAACCAAGGGCAAACTATCCAAAGTCATCTTTGAAGAACCCTATGGATACTGTGTATGAGACACCCAAGCCTGATAAAAAGAAGCTTATGTCAAGATCTATTCTCCTCTACAAAGATCTAGCTGATTCAGCCTCAAGAAAGAGAATTGCAAAGATATTCAGAAATGGGAAGGAAATTTGTGTGGTAGCTGGACATCCACAATTTGCTCATGCAAAGGAAGAAGAAAAAGTCAGATTGAAGCAGGAAAAGAGGCAAGCTGCTCTAGATGCAAAGAAGTCTAAACAAAAGAAAGAACATTTTGCTATCTTGACCAAGCTACAGGCTGTGAACTCTTCTCAACAAATTCCCTCTCAACCAACTCAAGCTACTGAATCAAAGAAGAAGATTGAAGAACAGAAGAAATCTCCAAGAAAGAAAGTACTGGCTAAAAGAACAAAAAGAAAGTTGGATATTGTTAACAAGGAATTGGAAGATCAATTTCCAATGGAATCCACTAAAGCTGAAACTCAAGCATCAAAGCCCTCTGTGGTATTTGAAGACATAAGGGTGGTGGACCCCTACAGGAACATACATGGAGAGCCTATTGTGCCAAAGGATGAGCCAATAGAGTGGGATAAATTACCAATTCCTGACTTCAACTTGCCAATTCTCACCAAGCCAAGAAGGACAAAATCAAGGGCAGTCAAGAAAGTGAAGCTGTCACCTCTCAAATCCAAGGCAGAAGTCAAAGCTCAACTCAAGATCAACAAGGGAGACTACTTGTACTTGTGTGATATCAAAGAATTCTCAGACCTAAACCTTTATCTGGAAGAGCTGGATGAGGTAAGGGCAATTGATGCATACAGAAACCTACCTGAAAGGTTGGTATTCAAGTACAAAGGAGGAAGAGAGATTCAGTGGCCTCTTCACAGGATACTTCAAGAAAGCCAAGTTGTGTTGATCAAAGTCTATTCATCCTTCAAGAAAAACTTTGGGTTTAATGTAACTGCAAGAAGATTAGTATTGAAGAAGATTGAAGAGCTAAGGAGTGTTAGAGCCAAAGATGCACTACCCAAAACTCTTAACATCCCATACACAGGGAGAAGAGTGCATCTAAGGCCCTACTGGCTGATGGAATTCATGGATGACAAGGGTGTGAGAAGATTCTTCAGATTAGAAGACCAATTGAGTATCTCTAGCAATGAGACTCTCTTGGAAATGCAAGAAATGTTAGATCTCTCAGAATCTGATGAATTAGAATTCCACAGACAGCTCCAGAATCAAATTGAAGAAAACAACAGAAAGCTTGGAAGAAGATCCAGACCTTCAAGAAACTAGAAAAATCTGCTCAGGCTAGAGGAGCATCTTGAACTGACTGTGAGCCAAACCTTGTATATCCTGTTTAAATTGAAGCACTCTCAGTTTTATCTACTTATCTTTAAAGATATATGTTTAGGATGTTTTGTTATCATCAAGTATCTCTTAATTTATGGCTACAATTCCAGTAGACATAAATTGGGGGAGATTGTTGTGAATATGTTGTGTACTTGATGATTACCTAAACAAAACATCTAAGTAAATTTTACTTAGTGAAATAATGTAGCACTCGACAGATAAGAATTATAATCCCGACAGATAACTCGTTTTAGTCCCGACGGATGAGTAACTTATTATCCATCGAGAGAGTAGCTTATGTAATAATAAGTTTGTAGCACAGTGTTGTATGCACCTTTGTATAGAATCTGTAGTAGTATATAAGTCATGTTGACTTTAACTAGATATGCAGAATAGGTTGATTAACTGTACATAAGCAATGTCTTGTAATTCTGTATAAGTGAAATGAAGTCAAGTGCCAAAATAGCTATCAACGGATGCTTAACAAAGCTTCGACGGATGATCAAATGACTTTCAACGGATGTTTAAAATAGCAGTCGACGGATGATCAAGTAAGTCATCGACGGATGATCTGAAAGTCGACGGATGATCATATCAAGATTCAAACATCAGTTGAACAGTGAAAGCTGACACACAGCCGTCGAGTTGGATACAAACACACTGTGGAAGCCCATTAACTGGGTAATAGAGGATGAAAAGCAGCAAAGATCAAGACTGTTAGATTTTATATTTATTCAGTTCTTTTGACTTTGTAATCTTGGTAATATAAAAACCAAGAGAGTAGCAAATAGAAAAACAACTAAGAGAGCTAAGAAACAAACACAGAGAAATCTTTGTAAGCACTATCTTTAGCATTTCCTGTGTTCTTAGTAGTTCTATTTTGTATAAGCAGATGTGAGCATTTCTGCATACAGAGTCCTCTCGATATATTAAATATATCTCTGGTGGAATTGTTTAAATCCACCAGAAAGTTTTTAAAGACTCTTGTTTTTAATTACTCTTGTTTTGATTCATTAAAGTTTATATTCCGCATTGTGCTAATCAAAACAAATATATCTATAATCGAGTTGAACATTTTTATTTCAAGAAAAAGTTCAAGAATTCCATTCAACCCCCCTTCTGTAATTCTTGCTATATTGTTAAGGGACTAATAGGACGGCAACATGAGATTATGTATAGACTATCGAGAGCTGAATAAGCTGACTATAAAGAATAGGTACCCTCTTCCTAGAATTGACGACCTATTCGACCAACTCAAAGGAGCTGTACATTTTTCCAAAATAGATTTAAGGACAGGATATCACCAGTTGAAAATCAAACCGGAAGATATACCAAAGACTGCTTTTCGCACTAGGTATGGACACTATGAGTTCTTAGTCATGTCGTTTGGATTAACCAATGCACCCGCAGCCTTTATGGATTTGATGAACAGAGTGTTCAAAAAGTACCTGGACATATGTGTGATAGTTTTTATAGATGATATTCTGATCTACTCAAGGACAGAGCAAGAACATGCGGAACATTTGAGGATAGTCTTAGAAATCTTGAGGAATGAGAAATTGTATGCCAAGTTTTCGAAGTGCGAATTTTGGCTGAGAGAAGTTCAGTTTTTAGGACATGTGGTGAGTAGCAAAGGAGTTTTAGTTGACCCCGCCAAGATAGAGGCGATATCCAATTGGGAAAGACCAGCAACCCCGACAGAGGTTAGGAGTTTCGTAGGTTTAGCAGGTTATTACCGGAGATTCGTGCAAGACTTCGCTAAGATAGCCGGTCCACTGACTAGACTTACCCGGAAGGCAGAAAATTTCGTATGGACGGAAAAGTGTGAAGAGAGTTTTCAAGAACTGAAAAAGAGGCTGGTGTCAGCACCAGTGCTCGCTCTTCCTAATGGAAAGGGAGAGTTTGTGATATACAGCGACGCATCACTTAAAGGATTAGGATGTGTACTAATGCAGCACGGCAAGGTTATAGCGTATGCCTCTCGACAATTGAAGGAGTATGAGAGCCGATACCCTACGCATGACCTAGAATTAGCAGCCATAGTATTTGCCCTAAAAATTTGGAGACATTACCTATACGGTGAGAAATGCGAGATCTACACTGACCATAAAAGCCTCAAATATATTTTTACTCGGAAGGAACTAAACATGAGACAGAGGAGATGGTTAGAGTTGATAAAGGACTACGACTGTGAAATTTTGTATCACCCGGGTAAAGCCAATGTGGTGGCTGACGCCCTTAGTAGGAAGGAAAGACTCAAAATGATAATGACATCGGAGGAATTAGTTAAGGAATTTGAGAAGATGGAAATCGACGTAAGAATGACCGGTAAGAGAACGGAAGGATTATTTGAGATTAAGCTAGTACCAGAACTGACTACAAAGATACGAGTATGTCAGGAAAAGAAGATGAGCGAGGAAAAAGGGACATTGACCGGTGAGGAAGTGAGATGCGAGAAGGATGAGGAAGGGATCATGAGGTATGCGTCCCGGATTTGGATTCCGAATGTGCAAGAATTAAAGGACGAGCTGTTACATGAAGGGCACAGCTCTAGATATTCAATCCACCCAGGAAGTACAAAAATGTACCGTGACCTTAAGAAATATTATTGGTGGCCTAACATGAAGAGAGAAGTAGCGGAGTGGGTTAGCAAGTGCTTGACATGCCAAAGAGTGAAGGCGGAACACCAGCGACCTAGTGGATTGTTACGACCCCTAGAAATTCCGGAATGGAAATGGGAACACATAGCCATGGATTTTGTGACAGGCTTACCTAGGACAAAGACCAATCACGATGCTATATGGGTTATCATTGATAGACTGACCAAGTCCGCACACTTCCTACCAATAAATGAAAGGTACACCGTAGACAAGTTGGTAGATATTTACTTGAAGGAAATTGTAATAAGACACGGCGTTCCTGTAGCCATAGTGTCAGATAGAGACCCGAGGTTTAATTCCCGATTTTGGAGAAGCTTCCAGGAATGTGTAGGCACCAGACTAAACATGAGTACCGCTTACCACCCCCAGATGGATGGACAAAGCGAAAGGACTATACAGACCCTAGAAGATATGCTGCAAGTATGTGCCATCGACTTCAAAGGAAATTGGGATGATCATATACCCCTGATAGAATTTTCTTACAATAATAGCTATCACGCTAGCATAGGAATGCCCCCGTATGAAGCACTTTACGGGAGAAGATGTCGCTCTCCCCTGTGTTGGGATGAAGTTGGAGAACACAAGCTATTAGGACCAGAGTTAGTCCAGTAGACCAGAGAAATGGTGAAACTCATCAGGAAGAGATTAACAGCAGCCCAGGACAGACAAAAGAAGTACGCCGATCAGACCAGGAAGGATAGGGAATATGAAGTAGGAGATTCGGTGTTATTGAAGGTATCTCCGTGGAAAGGAGTGATGAGATTTGGAAAGAAAGGGAAGCTGAGTCCCAGATTCATAGGACCCTTTGAAATTTTGAGGAGGATAGGACCTTTAGCTTACGAGCTCGCCTTGCCTCCTAATTTGCAACAAGTACACAACGTGTTTCACATATCTATGTTGATAAAGTACCATGCCGATGCCCGACATGTAATAGAATACGAGCAGGTAGATTTACAACCAGATCTGACCTACATCGAGCAGCCAGTTAGGATAATGGACCAGAAAGAACAAGTAATGAGGAACAAGACGGTGAATCTAGTTAGGATATTATGGAGAAATCAAAATGTTGAGGAATCAACTTGGGAACTTGAAGACACCATGAGGAATAGATATCCCCACTTATTTTCTAATTGATTCCGAGACGGAATCCTTGTTAGAGGGGAAGACTGTAATAACTCGAATTTTTGAGACCTTGTAAAATATTTAATGAATAGTAACCCTGACAGACGGGAAAACTTTTGAGCCCACACTATATAGTGCATAAGAAAATGAGTTTCGGAATAGATAGTACGACTATACGTACCAAATGAGTGTATGTAAACGCTATTAGTTTTCGAAGAAAACGAACTTTGAAAAACAACCGTAATTATGACTTATCAAGGACTACAGGAATCACAATATAATTACGAGATTAAAATCCTACGGATTTATATTCAATTAGGATAAATAAAAATATAAGGAATAAATACGAAAAGAATTACATTGCGAACCATTTACGAATAAGTATTGCGGAGAACGTTTAAGTAACCGAGCGAACGCGTAAACGATTAATTAAACGTAACGCACTAACTAAACCATGGTAAGGAAGTAACCATGGTTACTTCATCAAATAGTAAGCTAACCCTAGGATGACCAAGCTAGCTAGCAAATAGTGTGCTAAGGAGCTAACCTTGTAGTTTAGCTTGTAAGCTAGCAAGCTACAAAGATTTGTCCATGGATTTGGAGACAAGGAATAAACCTAAGCTATCCTAGGAAGAATAAAGATCAACTTGCAAAGATATCAAGTCACCTTCCAAGAAGCAACCTAGAATTCATCCAAGAGAAGCAACCAAGGGCTATAAATACCCCCCACCCCCCACCCCCAAAAGCTCCCATTCGGCTATTTGGAAGAAAATAGAGGAATTGCAATTCAAAACTTCAAGCTCTAGTTCTTGCAAAATCCCACAATTATTTCCCAAGCCTCCTAGCAACTAAACTAAGGTAAGAAAAATATTTCATCTCTTTTTATCAAGGTTTGATGGGTGGAATAAATTCAAGAAACTCACTAGTGAATAGTGTGAATAGTAAACTCTCTTTGGTTTCTTGATTTTAATTGTGGTTTTAGGTTCCAAAAATCATACCAAGCACTTCCAAGCCTCCACCATCCTCAAGAAAACATCTCAAGCTTTCAAGAAAGGTAAAAATCTTTGGCCTAACTTTATTTAAGGTTCATGTTAAGATCCATTTAGTGGGTGTTAGTAAATTTAGCTTACTAAGTGTTGTTTATGAAATCTTGATGATTAAGTTAAGTAGATTTAAGGTTGGTTGTTGTTGCCTCAATAACATGATGTTCTTGAGAGGAGTTTGTGTGTTGATGATGATATGATGATTGTTGGTGGTTATGTTGATAATTAAGGCATAAACGAAACCCCGATCGTAAACGTAACTTCGTTAAAAACAACAAACCGTAACTTTAAGTTTCTGCAGAAAGTCTCGAAGTTGTAAACTATAGATTCTTGAGAAATAACCTTTGTTTAAGATAGAAAATTTTATAAGGATCGTTTAGGTGCTTGAATCGCTTAATTCCGATTTACGGATCAAAAGTTATGATCGTTTTAGTAAAAGTGTTTTACGCAACAAAAACTGCTACAAATCACGAAGTTTGAAAATATAAAGGATAGACTTAAAAGTATTCATAAATCATGAAATTTTTACAGAGAGTAACATGTGGAGTTCCTAACTGTCATAAAAATTTCAAGTGAAAATAATGATTTCTCAATTTTATAAAAATGTCGGAGCCGAGACTGCGCGAGTAGAAACCGTAAGAATCCTTAAGCGGAGCCGACAACGATAATGAGAATGAACTCAAGATACTTAGGAAAATGAAGTGCCCATAAAGTGTTTATGACTTAAAAGAAATGTTAAGGGTAGTATGAGTTGAGAGGGTGTATAATGAGTAGCGCATGAGTGCGAGTTACCGTGAATTAGGACGGAACCTAACGAAATGAAATGTGTTTATGGTTATAGATTTCCGAGCGGAACCTAGAGCATCCTCCACCTCGAGATACCCAGGCAAGTTTACAAACCCAACTCCATTTTTCTGTTGTGTTATAAAAAGATTGTTTTACTATCATCGCATAAATACTATGTTTGCCATGATACGTAGTTTTGAATTTTGCGCATGATATAGCGATGTTGTACGATAAGTATATATCGTGAAATGTTATTTCGCTTTAAGTGTAATGTATGATAGAAGACCGAGGGTCGGTCGGGATTTAAGATAAAACCCGGGAATCGTTCCGGAGATATTATAGGATGGATATAAGTCCATAATTGTACGTTTTAAAGGGACTCATCGTCCACTTACGAAACATTAAAATACCTCGAAATTTTAAAACGATTTCCCAATGAGCATATTCCCTCAACTATATTTTATTGATTCGGATATTAAATATTATATATGTATTCCTTTATTATAGGAGTAGTATACATCAACGTTTATTTACTCAAACCCGATTAATCATTATAGATTATTAATTATGTAAACACAAACTAGTTGAGGAATACTATTTAAATAAATTTTTTAAAAGAATAACTCGTTCGAGGTATGATGAATATCAATTATCATTTAATTATTTATAGACTATTATTTAATTATTGATTATTTATTTGAGGATTGTTATTTATTTAAAGATCATAGATCCTGATATACCTTCTGATTTAGAAGTATCATTCGAATAATTTCAGATCGTCGGTGAATATTATCCCGACTTATTATTATATTGAATATAGTTTCAAGAAGAAACTTTCCCCTTATTAATTATCTGTTGACAACGGTCAACTCACATCCCTAGTACTTCCTCCGAAATTCTCGGAAGTACGTATATACATAATATACACTTATATTCTAAAAAGATAAATTATCTCTATCAACAAGCAAAACGCTTGGGGAACTTCGATGTGCTTCAAGTTCCCGGGATGGATAGAATTATGTTGAAGGACAATGGAGGGGTAGACTCTGGTACTACGTGTGCTGGATGGGCTACCAAAGGTACCGCAGGCGAAGGTACTTTGTGTACTCAGGAACTTGTGAAGTATGTGTATACCCGAAAATGGGACACGTAGCCCGAATGCGGCCAGGGTGATACCCGAGAGATGATGGTATTAGTCCTTTTACTAGTAAAGAAGGTTACTTTCCGTAGGACGACTGATCATCGTATGCGGTGGCTCCTGTGAGATGTCCAAAATCTTCCAATTGGAATTGATATACAATACCGTAACCCAAGCCTAGGTGCTGGGATTACTATTAAGGTATTCGCAGGTTATAAAAACCCCTTAAAAGAATTATTCTCATAAGAAGGTGTGGGACACCGAGAAATCTACTTTTAAATAAAACATATATATAAAATATATGATGTTATTATACAGTCATTTTCATACTGTACATTATTATGCTGAGCATCTTAGCTGACAGTTGTTTTCTTAAATTGACACAACACAACAGTGAATCAAGATGCCTGCCATGAGAACCACAGCCAGGAAATGGGTAGGAAATGGCTAGTTGTTCCGTAGATTGTTTGGTGCAGTACCTCAGGTAGTCGGAATAAGCTGGATTAGTTTTCAGTTGTTTGTAGTTCGGCTTATTTATAAGTATGGTTTATGTAAAATAAGAAATAAGAAGCGTATATTCGGCCGGCAGATTAACCTTACTTAAAGGTCACCCCCGGTAAGACTAATTACATTTGGGTTGTAATAAAATTCTCTAGTAATGATGGTTCGTTTCCAAGACAATAACCTGTAGTGTGTGTGTGTTAAGTGTGGGGTCGTGAAGCGTGAGTATTTACATATTGTAGTGTGAGTTGTGTGAGTTTAGATAGTGTGGCTTCCGAGACTCTGACCCCAGGTTTTGGGGTGCCACAAGGGCACTAGTCAGGAGGTGGAAAGGAGCTTTACAATGATTTTATGCTAATAAGAGATCAGGAATGGAGTTTCAGAAGATCGCACGAAGAATGGAGTACAAGGGAAGAAAATGCAGAAAAAGAACATAACCCAAGCGCGCCCGCTCCTAAAGCAGGGCGGCCGCGCCATATTTTTCAGAAAGCCAGCACGCCCGCGCCACATAGCTGCGCGCCCGTGCCTATCATATCCTGTAGAATCCTGTTTTTATTATAATTCGAAGATTTGGAGAGTCCAGGCGATCCAGGGGCCTATAAATAAAGATAAGAAGCCTTTTTTTAATAACAAGGAAGCCAAGGAGAACATTAAGAAGACCTAGAGCACACGAGAAGGCTAAGGAGAAGAAGATTTAGTTTTCATTTTTGTATTCTTCGATTTAGGTGATACTTTTGGATGCTTGTTTTGTTCTTGTTCTAAACCCTAGTACTTTTATATTATCTCGTAGTATTCTGAACTAATTTAGTATCATATTTTCATTGGAACCCATGGTGACGATGTGTTCGATCATGAACTAATCATTGTTATGGGGTTCTAGCGGATTTGTTTATGGATTTCAATAGTTAATTGTTCTAAATCTTTAGTGTGTGGTGATTTATGATTTCCTAGTTTGGTTGTGCTTATTCGTCTTTGATGCGTAGCTAACATCTAAGATTGTTTGTTAATCTCTATTGAAGCGACAGTGAATATAGATGTTTAGAACTTGTCATGCTAGCATAGGTTTATGTATGAATTGATATGCATAATTCGTAGTGTAATTTTAACCATCTTACACACCCTATGTAATCATAATAGATAACTTGCTCTTCAACCGTTATGTTTTCAAATTCTATAGACATATAAGGTCTAAGCATAATTGGTGTCTACTCAACTTCTATCTTGATTGTGGATGCTTAGTAGTAGGGTATACGTATATCGAAAGATAGCGTATACTAGTTTTGTGTTATCTGATTAGTTATCATCACCATCGCATACTATTATAAACTTTGAATGAAGTATTTAATCAAGTTAGAATTCCATGTTTTATTCTCATATAAGTAAATCACTTTTAATCTCTTAGTTAATGCATGCTAGTATAATCTTGTAAGTAGTTAATCAACTCAAACTTGTTACTTGTCTTAGTTGTGAACGATAAACATACATTGTTGCATAAGTGCATAATCTGAACTTAACCAAAACCAATCCCTATGAGAATGATCTTGACTTAAATCTTATACTACTTGTGATCACGTATGATTGCGTGTATTTTCGTGTGTGTTTTAGTGCGAACAAGTTTTTGGCGCCGCTGCCCGGGATTTGTGTTAAATTTTAGTTTATGTGCTTGACATCAGTGGTCGTTAAAGTTCACTGACTCGGATTATTTTACTTACATGGTTTACTTTGTTCATGTGTTTCAGGTACTCTAAAGAGCGTGTATGCGAACACGTTCTCAATCTCGTAAGGAAACACTGGACGAAGTTGAAGAAGAAAAAGTAGTTGAAGATTTGGAAGAAGAAGTTAAAAAAGTTGAAGAAGTAGTTGAAGAAAAAGAAATGATCATTGCAATGGGAGAACCAGCAGATAACAACGAAAGCGTTGATGGATTATTCTCAGCCAAAGATAAATGACATTCAATCTAGCATTGTCAGGCCAGCTATCACAGCTAATACCTTTGAGATCAAGCCTGGCACAATTTAGATGGTACATAACTCAGTCCAGTTTGGGGGTTCTCCAACGAAAGATCCCAATATGCACATTAGGGATTTCATCGAGATCTGCGACACCTTCAAGTTCAATAACATTTCTGAAGATGTTGTGATACTGAGACTTTTCCCATTCTCTCTAAGGGATAAAGCTAATAGCTGGTTGCACTCTCTACCACCAGGTTTTATTGTGATATGGAAGGATCTTGCTCAGAAGTTTCTTACTAAATTTTTCCCTATGGCAAAGACAGTTGTAATCAGGAATGCTCTTACTCAATTTGCGTAGCAATCGGGTGAATCTTTATGTGAAGGTTGGGAGCGCTATAAGGAGATGCTTAGGAAGTGTCCTCATCATGATATGCCTGAATGGATGGTGATCAACTACTTTTATAATGTTTTGGGAGCACAGTCAAGAACTATGCTCTATGCAGCATCAGGTGGAGCCTTATGGGCTAAGAGCTATGAGGAAGCTTATGAGCTAATTGAGATGATGGCGCGAATGAATATCAGAATCCAACTCAGAGGCTACTATAAGGCAAGGTAGCAGGAATTCTGGAGGTGGATACAGCTACGGAAATTGCTGCTCAGGTGAAGGCATTGACTATGAAGGTCGATTCTCTGACCAGCTATGGTGTGCAACCGCTAATGAGTGTTTGTGAGCTTTGTGCGGGGTCGCATGCGACGGAGCAATGTGCTATATCTAGTGAGTCAGCTCAGTTTGTGAGCAACTTTCAGAGGTCGCAGCAACCTGTTCCTGCTACTTATCATCCTAACAACCGTAACATTCCTAACTTCAACTGGAGCAATAATCAGGGTGGTATGCAATAGCCACAACAACCTTATCAGCAGTTCGGAAATAAGCAATTCAATCCTCTAGGTTTTCAGCAACAGTTTGCACCAAAGCAGCAATTTCAGCCACAGGGAGTGCAACAACAATTTCATGGAGGTGTCGGTCCATCTTCTAATGAAAAATCTGAATTGGAGGAGTTGAGGCTTATGTGCAAAATCCAAGCGGTTTCGTTCAAGACTTTGGAGAATTAAATAGGGAAGATTGCTAATTCATTATGGAACCGACCACAAGGAACTCTTCTGAGTGACACAGAGGCTAATCCAGGCAAGAGAGAAGTCAAAGAACAGCTTAAGGCAATCACCTTGAGGTCTGGAAATGTCACAAGCTCCCAAAATCATGAAAATAAAAATTCAAAAAAAATCCAGAATGCAGGCGCGCCCGCACCCTATAGTAGCACACCCGTGCCCTGCCCTTTTCCAGAAAGTGAAAATTCTGCTGATTCTGCTGAGAAAAAGAATGGCGAAGCTGAACTGAAGAAGAATGTTATTGAAAACACTCCTCCTGAGCATAATACAAGAGATAAACAAGTCTATCCTCCACCTCCATATCCTAAAAGACTTCAGAAGCAGAAGTTTGACAGGTAGTTTGCTAAGTTTTTGGAGGTTTTCAAGAAGTTGCACATTAACATACCTTTTTCGGAAGCTCTAGAACAGATATCGAGCTATGCTAAGTTCATGAAGGGTATTCTATCTCGGAAGCTAAAACTTGAGGAGTTGGAAACCGTTGCTCTAACGGAAGAGTGTAGTGTTATGCTGCAACAGAAACTTCCTCCTAAGTTTAAAGATCTGGGAAGCTTCATGATACCTTGTACCATTGGCAATCTATCTTTCGATAAGTGTTTGTGTGACTTGGGAGCTAGCATCAATCTGATGTCATTGTCTGTCTTCAAGAAACTTGGTCTGCTTGATCCAAAATCGGTAAACATGTCTTTACAACTAGCTAATCGATCCTTCACTTATCCGCGAGGTGTAGTGGAGGATGTCTTTATTAAGGTGGATAAACTCATCTTCCCTGCTGATTTTGTCATTCTGGACTTTAAGGAAGATAAGAAGACTCCCATTATCTTGGGGAGACCATTCTTAGCTAATGGCCGAACTTTGATCGATGTACAGAAGGGTGAGCTTACTATGAGAGTTTAGGGTCAGGACGTGACTATCAATGTCTTCAATGCAATGAAATTCAAAGATCATCAAAGATAGAAGTTGATAGTGACTTGACAGAAGCTGACATAATCACATGAGTTGATACTGCATAAAAGAAATGTGGTAGCCTGATGGCAGGTTTTAAAAGAAAATGAACTATTTCCATTTCCATACAAAACAAGCTTGTTCAAAGAGAAATGAAGAAGCATGTGCTTGGACCTAGCTGATAGGAATATTACTCTTGTCTGATTGTACACTTAAGCTTGGTGAATATATAAACCAAGTGTAACAAGTATTTTATAACAACTAAGCACAACAAATAGAACAAGAAAGAACTAGAGAGTTTAGCAAGCTGTATCTTTAGAAAAGACTCTCGAGTTCTAAGTTGTAGAAAAAACTTGTAAGTAGCTGTGTAAAATTCGCATCACAGAGATTTTTTTAAATATACATCTCTGGTGGAAAGACAAATCCACCAGAAAGTTTTTAAACTTGTGTTTATTTACTTTGTGTTAGTAGAATACTTTAAAAGCTTTATCTGCATTCTTGCATATTCGCAAACACAGTTGTATATTTCAGAAAGAGTTTTTAGAAAAGCAAAAGAAACTAGAATTCTATTCAACCCCCCTCTGTAATTTTGTTGTTATATTGTTGGAAAATAACACATACCATACTCTTGGAGCTTGCTTTAGTCCATAAAGTTCCTTATCCAGCTTATACACATGATCTGGGTATTTTGGATCAATAAACCCTAGAAGTTGTTCAACATAAACTTCCTCATCAAGTTCACCATTTAAAAATACACTAACATCCATTTGGAACACCTTGAACTTCATGTGAGCAACATAGGCTAGAAAAATTCTGATTTCCTCAAGCCTTGCAACTGGAGCAAAAGTCTCATCATAATCCATGCATTCTTGCTGTGAATAACCCTTTGCAACTAGCCTTGCTTTATTCCTTATAATAATGCCCTCACTGTCAGTCTTGTTTCAGAACACCAACTTTGTACCAACTACTGATCTATTCTTTGGTCTTGGTACCAATGTCTAGACTTGGTTCCTTTCAAATTCATTGAGCTTTTCTTGCATTGTTGTGATCCAATCAGCATCTTGAAGAGCTTCTTCCACTTTCCTGGGTTCAGTTTGAGATAGAAAAAAATGATAAAGACATTCATTTTGAGTGGCTTTTCTAGTCTTGACACCACTATCAGGATTTCCAATGATTAAGTCAAGTGTGTATGACTTAGTCCATTTTTTTGCAGAAGGAGGTTGATTTCTTAAAGTAAAACCTCCTCTTGATCCATGAAGTCTCTATTTTCACTTTTTCTTGTACCATCATTATTTCTTTAAGCTCCCCCTGAATCAGTATTTCCAGTATGATCAGTATTTGAGGAATCAGAGTCTGATGGAGTATCTACTGATGTTTCTTGATTTGAATCACTTGACTCTTGATGTGAATCATGTTGCTCCCCCTCAACATGTGCTTCAGTATTTGTAGTATTTTCATTGATATGTGGCTCATCAGAGTTTAGAGTGATATCAGGATTTGCGGTATCAGGATTTGTCAGATTATTAGGATTTAACAGTTTAGCATATGGTACTTCATTTTCAAATCTCAACTCTTCATGAGCATCTACATCTTCTAGACCTGTAATCTTCTTGTCATCAAAAGACACATGAATAGATTCCATGACCACCCTTGTTCTCAGATTATAAACTCTGAAAGCTTTTGTTGGTAGTGGATATCCAACAAAAATGCCTTCATCAGCTTTTAGATCAAATTTTATAAGTTGTTCATGATGAGTTTTGAAAACAAAACATTTGCAGCCAAATATGTGAAAGTACTTCAAATTTGGCTTTTTTCCTTTCACCATCTCAAATGGTGTTTTGCCATGCTTTTTTATCAATGTTGCATTTTGTGTGAAGCATGTAGTTTGCACAGTCTCAGCCCAGAAGTAGGTTGGCATTTTTGCTTCTTCAACCATGGTCCTTGCAGCTTCTATGAGAGTTCTATTCTTTCTTTCAATAACTCCATTTTGTTGTGGAGTTTCAGGGGCAGAGAATTCCTATTTGATCCCCTTGTACTTGCAGAATTCTTCCATAGTGTTGTTCTTGAATTCAGTTCCATTGTCACTTATAATGATCTTTACTTTGTGTGTTGATCCTTTTTCCAGTTCCTTTACAAGATCAACAAGAATTGTTGGATATTCATCCTTGGTGTGCAAAAAATACACCCATGTGTCCCTTGTATATTCATCAACAATTACAAGTGCATACCTCTTCTTTGCAATAAACATTACATTTACTAGACCAAAAAGATTAATATGAAGCAAGTGATAAGGTTCAAGAATTCGGGATTCTGTTTTACTCTTAAAAGATAATTTCCTTAATTTGGCTTTCTAGCAGGAGTCGCAAAAGCTATTAGGAGTAAATACTGCATTGGGAAATCCTCTCACATGATCTTTCTTCACAAGTTTATTGATGTTGTTGAAATTGAGATGAGAAAGTCTTTTATGCCAGTTCCAGCCGTCTTCCACGGATACTCTACTAAGTAGACATATTTCAAAATTATCAGAATTTAAGGAGATCCTGGCTTCATATAAGTTACCATGTCTATAACCAGTCATTGCAACCTTGTCATCTGACTTACCGACAATTTCATAATGTTCTTCATAAAAAGTCACATGGTAACCTCTGTCATAGATTTGACTCAAACTGATCAGATTATGCTTGAGTCCTGTAACTAGAGCTATATTCTCATTGATGACATTTCCAGGTTTGATCTTGCCATATCCCAAAGTCTTTCATAAGTTGCCATCTTCATAAGAAATATTTGGACCAGCCTCCTCCTTAAACTCTGATAGTAGGGATTTATTTTCAGTCATATATCCTGAACATCCACTATCCAAGACTAGAAAATTTTTCATGTTACCCTACAATCAGATAAATAATTAATTATTGTTTTTAAGGACCCAGACTTGTTTGGTTTCTTTGGCCTTTTTAAGTTTGTTAACATTTGCAGCAGAAGACTTTGAATCAGAGTTTATGCTAACATTCTTAATATCAGAGTTTACACATTTAGAAATAATGTTTGATTTATTTAAAGAAGGTTTCAGTTCATAATAATCATAGTACAAACTGTGATACTCTTTACATGTATAAATTGAATGTCAAACACTACCACAATGAAAACATGAATTTTATGGTTTATATCTAACTGTTCTATTCCTAAACTCTGACTTAGGAGATAATATTTATCCCTTTATTCTTCCTGCAAACAACAACAAGATGATTAGCACTACCACATTTAAAACATGTCTTTCTAGGTGCAGTAGGAATAGGTTTATATTTATTCTTCTTATTGACACCTACTTTCCCATTTATGTTCTTTCTAGGATGTTTCTCCTTGTTTTTCATTTTAACTTCCTTCAGCTTTTGCTTAAGCTATTTCTGAGTCAGCAAACCAACATTTACTGACTTGGTGTGAACTTGTTCACACTATCAGTTTTTAAGTTTGACTTAGATGTTGATGTTGACCCTTTTTCATTTACTGACTTAACATTATTAGCACTTAAATTAAACTTGATAGGTCTTAACTGAGACTTGTTCAGTTTTACATTCTTATCAGTATTTATTGGTTTAATTTTATCAATTTCTTTTTCATTTAACTTATCAAAATTAGTTTTATTAGCATATCATAATCCTGATCCCCAACAGCCATTTTCTATTAATCCTTGAGTTGTTTTTCCTCAATTAGTCCAAATCTTAATAACCTCTCTTTCTTTAGCTAATTCCTTTTCTAGATAAGCATGTTTTTCTAATAGTTTTTCCTTAATATACAAAGCATCATCTCTTTTCTTTTGATTTTATAGCATGAAAATTAATTCAGCTTCTAAGTGATCATTCCATTTCTTAAGATCATAATTTTTAGTTTTAATCATAGCATTTTCAAGTGCTTGATCCCTATAACTAAAATGCAGTGATTTAAGAAATAGCCTTAGTTCAAAGATATCATCAGTATCAAAAGCAAATGTAGTTTGAGGTACCTTCATCTTAGTAGTCTCGGCCTCACTATTAGCATTTGCCATGAGAGCATAGTTAACACCCTCATCTGATTCTGATGTATCATCCCAGTTCTTCTTCTTGGTAATCAAGGCTTATTTCTTCTCAACCTTTGGCTTCCTACAATCAGCTGCAAAGTGTCCAATTCCATCACAGTTGTAGCACTTTGTCTTTGAGTTGTCATATTTTTCAGATTTTGACTCCTTCTCATCAGAGTTTCTTCTGTAATTCCACCTATCAGTATTCGAGGAACTAGAGCCCAACCTGGAAAACCTTTTTCCCTCTTGAAGTCTTTGTAGACCATCCTCTTGAAGCTTTTAACAAATCGAGTAGTCATCTGTTGAATATCATCATTATTGCCATGATCACTTTTAATATCTGATTCACTTTCATAGTTTGAGTCATCATCAGAGTTTGATGTATCAGTATCAGACTTTGCAATCATAGCTTTGCCTTTAGAGTTGCTTTTTCTCCCGGCTTTCTCTCTTGGTTTTTCTTCAACATTAAGTGCAACCTGTCTTGTTCTAGGCCCTTTCCTCTTGCTTCTTTCTCCATCTTCAGTTCATGAGTCTTCAACATACCATAGATCTCATCTAGAGATGTTTCATCAAGACCATAGTTATCCATAATTGATGTGACTTTTAAGTTCCACTTTTCAGGGAGTGCAAGAAGAAACTTTAAGTTAGAATCTTCTGGATCATACTCTTTATCAACCAGTGACAAGTCATTCATCAGCTTTTAAAACTCGTCATAGATTTTAATCAAGGACTCATCAGCTTTTGAGTCAAAGTGTTCATACTTCTGAGTGAGTATAATTCTTATGTTCTTCTTGATAGCAGAAGTGCTTTGACACATGACCTCCAAAGTGTCCCAAAATTCTTGGGTAGTTTTGCATTCAATGACCCTATTGGACATGACATTGTCAAGACTGCTATACAAAATATGTCTAACTTTTGCATCTTTCATAATAGATGAAAGATCATCAGAAGAATTGTCATTCTTCTCTTTATCAACCATCTTTTCCTCTTGGACAACAACATCAACAACTAGCTTCATTGTCATGTAAGGACCATCATAAATCCTCTTCAGATATACAGGATCTGTTGTTTCCATACACATGGCCATCTTCACTTTCCAGATTGGATATTCATGAATCTTCTGGATTGGAACCTTGATAGCCTCATATCTACTCATGTGTGGCTGATTTGATTTGTGGATGGTGGAGGTGGGTGTTGAGTGGCATTTATGACTCTTTATAATGCTCTATTAAGCTTTGAATTGATGCGTTTGTACTCAAGTTGTTAAGTGTTTTAACGTGTTTTCTAGTATTTTTGTATTTCATGCATTATCTAGGTAATCAGGTGAATTAGCATTGTTTTGGTGCTAATTTGGTGTCAAGGTGGTGTTGGAATAAAAGCTCGTGGAAAGCCGACTCGAAGTAACAAAGAAAATCAGAAATCTGAAGTTTTTTCCAGAGGTACGGCGCGCCCGCGCTGGTCAAGCGTGCGGCCATGCCAGGATGTCAGAAAGGCAGCACGCCCGCGCTGTGATAGCGCGCAACCGCACCGATGTGAATTCAAAGAATCCTGATTCTATTATAATTACAATTTGAGGACTTCTGGATTGCATGGGGCTGCTATATATATTCAAATAAAGGACATTTTCAAGGGAGAGACGTACCAGAGCGCAAGGAGAGCCGTAAGAAGACCGTTTTAGCACGGATTCAACGAAGACGTACCAGAGCGCAAGGAGAGCCGTAAGAAGACCGTTTTAGCACGGATTCAACGAAGACGAAGAAGATCTTGTTTTTACTTGTGAATCTTTGTTCTAAGTTGTAACTTGGATGCTAGTTTTCTTATTTGTGAACCTTACTCTTGTTTCGTACTTGGTTTTGTTATTTAAGTATAAAGACTATATTTGTTATACCATGCTTTCATCGGAACCCACGTTGATGATGAGTCCGATTATGGGCTAGTCGTTATCGTGGGGTTTTAACGAATTTATTTATGGATTTATTTAGTTAATTTGTTTCGATGCCTTAGTGTGTGGTGATCGTATGATAACCTAGTATTGGTTGTGCGTATTCGTCTTATGAGCGTCGTGAACTTATAAGATAGTGTGTTAATCTTTAATGAAGCGATAGTGAATTTAAGGATTTAGAACTTGCCATGCTAGCATAGGTTCATGTGTTATTATGCATGATTCGTAGGTAATTTTAACCATCTTACTTTCCCTGTGTAATCATGATAGATACTTGTGCTTAAACCGTTATATTGTCAAATTCTATAGACATATAGGGTCTCAATATAATTGGTGTCTATTCAGTTTCTATCTCTTTTTTGGATGTCTGATAGTATGTTATTCGTGCAACGAAAGTTGGCGTTTAGCAGTTTCGTGTTATCTAATTAGTGTCATCATCATTGCATGTTAAGGTTAAGAACAATAAGGCTATTGAATGAAGTATTTAATGAAGTTAGAATCCCATGTTTATCTCATATAATATACAACCCTCTTTATTCTCTTAGTTATAATTGTTAGTTTAATTCTTAGTTATAAACAACCTTAATTTGTTATCATCTTAGCATTGAATAATAGCCATATATTGTTGCTTAAGTGCATAAATTAATTAGTTAACCAAAGCTAGTCCCTGTGGAAATGAATCTGATTTATATCTTATACTACTTGCGAACTCGTATACTTGCGTGTAATTTAGCGCGTGTTTAGCAACTAACAAGTTTTTAGTGCCGTTGCCGGGGACTGCAGTGTTAATTTTTAGTTTATCTATTTTCCATCAGTGGTCGTTAAAGTTCATTGACTCGGACATTGTTACTTATCTGTTTCCTTCTCTTATTTCAGGTACTCTAGTGAGGGTGTATGCATATGCGTTCTCGTACTCGTAAGAGAACTCTGGATAAAGCCGAGGAAGAAGTTGTGGTGGTTCGAAAGGAAGTTTTCAAAGAAGAAAAGAAGGTAGAAGAAGAAGAGAAAGTCGAAGAACCAGTTTTAGTAGTGATGGGAGA
This sequence comes from Apium graveolens, assembly GCF_009905375.1. Lineage (NCBI taxonomy): Eukaryota > Viridiplantae > Streptophyta > Magnoliopsida > Apiales > Apiaceae > Apium > Apium graveolens. Next base: position 179,539,283 of record NC_133657.1, read on the forward strand.
TTAAGCAGAGAATCCTAAGTCTTTGATGGACTATTCTCAGCCTAAGATCAATGACATTCAGTCAAGCATCATCAGGCCAACCATCAGGATTAACACTTTTAAGATTAAGTCAAGCACGATTCAGATGATACATAACTCAGTTCAGTTTTGGGGTTCTCCTACTGAAGACCCCAACATGCACATCAGGGATTTCATCGAGATCTGTGACACGTTCAAGTTCAATGATATGACTGAAGATGCTATCAAGCTGCGACTCTTCCCATTTTCTCTGAGGGACAAAGCTAAGTGTTGGTTACATTTTGTACCAGCAGGGTCTATCACCACTTGGGAAGATCTTGCTCAAAAGTTTCTCACTAAATTCTTCCTTATGGAGAAGACTGATGCAATCAGGAATGCTCTTACTCAGTTTGCCTAACAAACTGTAGAATTTATGTGTGAGGCTTGGGATCGATATAAGGAGATGCTAAGGAAGTGCCCACACCATAGCATGCCTGATTGGATGATTATTAATTGTTTCTACAATGGATTGGGTGCTACCTCTAGACCCATGCTCGATGCAGCATCAGGAGGAGCCTTGTGGGCTAAGAGCTATGATGAAGCTTATGAATTGATTGAACAGATGGCTACTAATGAGTACCAGAATCCTTCCCAGAGACTGACTCAGGAAAAAATAGCAGGAATTTTGGAGTTGGATGCAGCAACTGCTATAGCTTCCCAACTTAAGGATTTGACGATGAAGATGGACACTTTGTCCAATCATGGGGTTAATTAAATCGCTAGTGTCTGTGAGCTTTGTGCTGGTGCCCATGAGATTGATTAGTGCATAATTTCTAGTGAATCAGCTCAGTTCGTAAGCAACTTTCAGCGTTCACAGCAACTTGTGCCAGCCACTTATCATCCTAATTTCAGTTGGAGCAATGCTCAAAATGCAGTTGAACAGCCTTATCAGCAGTATCCAGCTAAGTAGTATAACCCTCCTGGTTTTCAGCAACCGCAATATGCACCAAGACAACAACTTCAGCTGTAATAAGCTAATGAAAAATCTGAATTAGAGGAGTTGAAGCTTATGTGCAAGAGTCAAGCTGTTTCTATCAAGACCTTGGAAAATTAAATTGGGCAAATTGCCAATGCCTTGCTAAATCGTCAGCCTGGTACACTACCTAGTGACACTGAAGTGCCAGGAAGAAAGGAAGCTAAGGAGCAGGTAAATGTAATCACTTTGAGGTCTTGAAAGGTTACGAATCCTGAACAAACTCAAGCGTTGACTGAAGAAGCTGAGGCTGAGAAAGAAGTAGAGCAGCAGGAAGTAGAAGTGGAACCAAGGAAGACTACTGTTGAGCACACTCCTCCTGAGGGTAATACAGGGGAGAAACAGATCTATCCTCCACCGCCTTTTCCTAAGCGGCTGTAGAAGAAAAAGCTGGACAAGTAATTTGAGAAGTTTCTGAAGGTGTTCAAGAAACTTCATATCAACACACCTTTCGTTGAGGCTCTTGAGCAGATGCCTAGTTACGCAAATTTTATGAAAGGTATTCTCTCTCGGAAAGTGAAACTAGATAGGGCTGAGCATAAATTATCCAAACCGACCAAAACCGCCCAATCCAAACCGACCAAACCGAATTTTACGGTTTACTAACGGTTTGGTTCGGTTACAGATTGACATTTTAAAAACCAAATTTTTTCGGTTTGGTTTCGGTTTTTACCTCCAAACCGACCGATATAACCGAACCGAATATTTAAATATATTAGTAAAGTGCAATTAATAATAAAATTATTATGTACAACATATGTGTAAACTAAAACATATAAAAGAACTAATCATAATATATTTTATTCTAAGATATAAATATTCATGTATGTGTTATATTTTCACTATTTTTATTTTTATTCTAAAAAAGCATAATAACTGGTCGCATCTTTTTCGTATGTCTTCTTGCTTTTTTTATTTTTCAAAGTCATTATTTTTATATATATTTTTTTTGAATATGATTATAATAGAAAATATAATTCTATAATATGGTACAGAATTTCGATTCTTATTTACAATTTCAAGTTTAATTTAATTTCTAATTTTGTTTTATAGGAAAAACGGTTTAAACAGAAACCAAACCGAACCGAACCGTTTTAAACGGATTGGTTTGGTTTTTTCACATAACGGTTTGGTTTCGGATTGGATTTTAGGGAAACCGCTAATTTCGGTTTGGTTCGGTTTGGACCCTCCAAACCGCCCAAACCGACCGATGCTCACCCCTAAAACTAGATGATTTAGAGACAGTCGCTCTCACTGAGGAATGCAGTGTTGTGCTGCAACAAAAGTTGCCTCCGAAGCTTATAGATCCAGGAAGCTTCACTATTTTGTGTACTATCGAAAAAGTGTCTTTTGACATATGCTTATGTGACTTGGGAGCTAGCATCAATCTGATGCCTTTGTCAATCTTCAAGCAGTTGGATTACCTGATCCAAAACCAACTTATATGACTTTGTAATTGGTCGACCGTTCTATTACATATCAGCGAGGTATTATGGAGGATGTTTTGGTCAAGGTTGATAAAGTCATCTTTCCTGCTGATTTCGTCATTCTTGATTTTGAGGAGGATAAGAAGATTCCCATAATCTTGGGAAGACCTTTCTTGGCGACCGGCCGAACCTTGATAGATGTGCAGAAGGGTGAGCTCACAATGCGAGTGCTGGATTAGGATGTAACTTTTAATGTGTTCAATGTTATGAAATTTCCTACGGAAAATGAGGAGTGCTTAAAGGTGGAGTTGGTCGATTATGTGGTTACTTCAGAACTTGATCAATTGCTAAGGTCTGATGCCTTTGAAAAAGCCTTATTGGGAAATTCAGATAGTGAAGTTGACGAAGGTGAAGAACAATTACAATATTTGAATGCTTCTCCCTGGAACAGGAAGATTGATATACCTTTTAAATCTCTTAGAATGGAGGAATTGAACAAAGCTCCCACACACATCAAGCCATCTATTGAGGAAGCTCCCACTCTTGAGCTTAAGCCTTTACCTGAGAATTCGAGGTATGCATTTTTAGGTGATGCATCTACTTTTCCTGTTATTATTGCATCTGACCTTTCAGGTAGTGACAGGGAAAAGCTATTGCGGCTTCTAAGAAAGTTCAAATCGGTAATTGATTGGACTATAGCAGATATCAAGGGAATCGACCCTTCTTATTGCATGCATAAAATTCTGCTACAGGAAGTAGCAAGCCTACGATTGAGCAGCAAAGAAGACTTAATCTGATCATGAAAAAAGTAGTGAAGAAAGAAATTCTTAAGTGGCTAGATGCAGGGATCATCTATCCTACATCTGACAGTTCATGGGTAAGCCCGGTTTAATGTATGCCAAAGAAAGGTGGAATTACTGTGGTAGCAAATGAGAAGAATGAGCTTATTCCTAAAAGAACAGTCACGGGGTGGAGAGTTTGCATGGACTATAGGAAGCTGAATAAGGCCACTAGGAAGGATCACTTCCCTTTACCCTTCATTGACCAGATGTTTGATAGATTGGTTGGTCATGAGTACTACTATCTTCTTGATGGCTATTCGGGTTACAATCAGATTTGTATCACTCCAGAAGATCAGGAGAAGACTACCTTCACTTGTCCATTTGGTACTTTCGCCTTCAGAAGAATTTCTTTTGGTCTGTGTGGTGCACCAGCCACATTTCAGAGATGTATGATGGCCATTTTTTCTGATATGATTGGCCAGAATGTGGAGGTATTCATGAACGACTTCTCTGTATTTGGAGATTCTTTTGATGAATGCTTGTAAAATCTTGGACACATTCTCAAGAGGTGTGTTGAGACCAATTTGGTTCTCAATTGAGAAAAATGTCACTTTATGGTGCGATAGGGCATTATTCTCGGGCACAAGGTTTCTAGTAAGGGTCTTGAGGTGGACAAAGCCAAGGTGGGGGTCATTGAAAATCTTCCTCCTCCTATTTCTGTTAAGGGAATTCGCAGTTTTCTTGGTCATACGGGTTTCTATAGGCGTTTCATCAAAGAATTCTCTAAAATTTTAAAGCCATTGTGTAGTTTGCTAGAGAAAGACGTCCCTTTCAAGTTCGATGACGAGTGCCTTGTAGCTTTTGAAACATTGAAGAAGAGTTTATCACGGAAGCTGTCATAACTGCACCTGATTGGAATGAATCTTTGGAGATGATGTGCGATGCAAATGACTATGCAGTTGGAGAAGTTCATGTGGTCTACTACGCTAGCAAGACCCAAAATGGTGCTCAACTGAATTATACTACTACAGAGAAAGAACTTGTGTTTATTATCTATGGTTTTGAGAAATTTTAATCTTATCTACTTGGGACTAAGGTGACAGTTTTCACTGATCACGCGACAATTCGTTATCTCGTCTCAAAGAAGGACTCGAAGCCTAGATTGATTAGATGGGTTCTTTTGCTTCAAGAATTTGAACTAGAGATCAAGGACATAAAGGGGACTGAAAATCAAGGCGCTGATCATCTCTCGCTTTTAGAGAACCCTAATGCTACTTTATTGGATAAGACATTGATAAATGAGTCTTTTCCCGACGAGCAGTTGTTTGGAGTGCAAGAAGAAGAATCGCGGTTTACAGATATTTTGAACTACCTTGTGAGTAATATCATGCCTCCTGACTTATCTTATGCTCAAAGGAAGAAGTTTCTACATGAAGTGAAGTGGTATATGTGGGATGAGCCGTTTCTTTTTTGCCAAGGAGTTGACCAAATCATCAGGAGATGTATTCCTTACAGCGAAACGGGGGGGGGATCGTGCGAGATTGCCACTTAACGGCTTATGGGGGACATTATGATGGAGAAAAGACAGCAGCTCGTATTCTGCAAGCAGGTTTCTTTTGCCAACCTTGTTTAAAGATGTTCACCAGTTCATTTTGAAATGTGATCGATGTCAACATGTGGGTAATATGTCTAAGAGGGATGAGATGCCTCTTAATATGCTTCTCGAGGTTGAGGTCTTCGATGTTTGGGAAATTGACTTCATGGGGCCATTTATCTCATCCTATAACAATCAGTATACCCTGTTGGCGGTTGCTTATGTGTCGAAATGGGTTGAAGTTAAGGCGTTGCCAATGAATTATGTGAAAGTGGTGCTTAATTTTCTTCATAAGCATATATTCACAAGATTTGAAACTCCAAGAGTCATAATCAGTGATGAGGGGTCGCATTTCTGTAACTACAAGTTCACTACTATGATGCAAAGGTATAATGTAAATCATCGCATTGCTACGGATTATCATCCTCAAATGAATGGTCAAGCCGAGGTATCTAACCAGGAGATTAAGCGCATTTTAGAGAAAGTTGTGTGTCCATCGAGGAAGGATTGGTCTTTGAAGCTTGATGAAGCTGTTTGGGCGTATCGAACAACATACAAGACTCTGCTAGGGATGTCACCGTATCAGTTGGTTTATGGTAATGGGTGTCATTTGTCGGTGGAGCTGGAGTATAAAGTGTATTGGGCTTTGAAGAAATTGAATCTGGATTTGGATGCAGCTGGAAAGAAGAGGATGCTTCAATTGAATGAACTCAACGAATTTCGACTTCAAGCTTATGAGAATAATAAAATATATAAGGAGAAAGTCAAGAGGTGGCACGGCCGGGGTCTAGTGCTCAAATCATTTGTGCCGGGGCAACAAGTTCTTTTGTTCAAATCTCGTCTCCGTCTTTTTACTGGAAAGTTGAAGTCAAGATGGTCAGGGTCGTTTATTGTCAAAACTGTGTTTCCGCATGGAGCGGTGGAAATTTTTGAGAATGATCTGGGCCCAGTATTCAAGGTAAATGGTCAGAGGTTGAAGCATTATTATGGTGAGATGGTAAACTGCGGGGTGGTTAGTGTCGTTTTATTGTCCGTTTGAGCTCAAGGTTTTACGTCAAGCTAACGACGTAAAGCAAGCGCTTCTTGGGAGGAAACCCAAGTTTGTTGTACATTAGTAAGTAGAGGAAGCAAGAAAAAAAGAGAAAATCACAAAAAAAAAACAAAAAACGGAAAAAAATCAGGACTGACTACAAAAGCCCGGCGCGCCCACGCTGTCCTAGCGCGTGACCGCGCTGTCCTAGCGCGTGACCGCGCTGAAAACACAGAAACACGGCGCGCCCGCGCTGTTCCAGTGTGCGGCCGCGCCGGTTTGGCAGAAGTAGCGCGCGCCCGCTCTGTCCTAGCACGTGGCCGCGCCGAGGTCCCGACTCAAAAAAAAAGTAAAAGGCAGTTTTAAGGGGGAAATCAGGATTTTTGCTACAAAATCAATTCCCAACCGAATTTTACTCCCCCACATCCTAAATTTTCCTCTCCAAATCAAACTCCTTACTCCCATTATTCCCATAATCAAATCCCACTTCTATTCCATATATAATTCTATTTTCACCACCTATATATACATACACCTCATACACAAACTTTTTCACCACTTCACAAATTCTCAACACAAATTCTCTCTCAAACACAACTCTTATTCTCACTACTCAAATCCAATGGCACCCAAGAGACAAAGAACATAAGTAAGTAGCAGCACCACCGATTCCTCAAGTGTGGGTGGTGTAAGGCCGAGGTTCTCTACTCCCGAGGCTGAAGCGGAGTATACGAGGCTTCTCTCAAAGCAGATCATCAAGGAGCGAGGTTTTCTGCCATCAGGGAAGGATGGTAAGCTATTGGAGATGATTCTGGAGATGGGACGAGTTTCTTTTTGTGAGGCACCCACTGTTGTGCCCATGAGTGTTGTTCGCGAGTTCTATGCAAACGCGTAGGCTGAGAAGAATGGCTTCACGGTGGTTCGAGGGAGGACTGTGCAGAGGCTATTAGGACGGTGATTGAGCAGCCCGTGAGGAAGGTCGAGCAAGATACGTGGAACGATAAGACTCTAGAGGACTTTGAACTAGATCTTATTATTGCTAAGTTGTGCCTGCCCGACACTCACTAGAAGATTAAGAGGGGTACGATCGAGTATTCTACGCTCCCGGCTTCCAGCATGAACATGTTTGCCCGTGCATGGAACGCGTTTATTTGTGCTAACATCATGCCATCTTTGCATGTGCATGAGATTACTGTGGAGCGTGCACGACTGTTATGGGGCATTCTTCAGGGCGATTATATGGATTTGGGGATGGTGATTTATCAGGGTATCCTGAAGTTCTTGAGGGGGAGTACCACGGGGTCTATTTCATATGCGTCTGTTGTGACGAAGCTGTGCATGGCAGTTGGTGTTTATTGGCCCGCACATGAGCAGTTGCAGATCCCGAGTGCTCCTATTGACATCACTACTTTGGCTACGATGCAAGAATGGGATGGAGGTAAGCCCGATCTGAAGGGGTTTGGTTATACTTTTGGCCACCTACCTGGTGGGAGGCCAGCTGTTAGGGCCACTCAGGCGAGCAGGACTGCATGGAGATCTCAGTTAGGAGATGAGGTAGGGCCATCGCAGCAGGCACATGAGGAGGAGGAAGGAGCTGCTATAGGAGCTGGCATGAGCATGATACAGTACAGGCATCTGGCTAGGAGGATGTATGCGATGCATGACATCCACAGCAGGTTTGCACGTAATCTCACCCAAGCATTGGGGACAGCTTTTTGAGCCACCGGTGTTGACATCCAGTGGCCAGTTTTTGGTGAGGATTCCGTGTATCCACCTCTGGACACACCTGACACTCCATCCATTGAGGGTGAGGAGCCTGATTCTGATTAGGTATGCCTGAATTCCATACTATTACCTTCACTAAGGACAATGAATATTTTAAGTTTGGGGGTAGTAGTTGAAGAAATATGTTTTATGTGAGTCACATATAGTTTGCATATTCATGATAGTTTAGTTCATATAGTGCATATTTTTCCATGTAGTATTTTTAAGTATTATTATTTTTTTGGTAGTTTTTATGTTAGTTTGTTCATATAGTTCATGCATTTGCATTATAACATGATCCCTTAGATGATTTTTCCGATTAATTTATGATATTGATGCTAGTGCAGTGATGTCGTATTTAGTGATGTTAAGTCTTATCGAATTAATTTACATGCTAGGGACGCTTGTATTTCACTAAGTCTTATAGGTTTCTTAATTATTAGATCATGATCATGGTTTGTTTGTTTGTCGAGGTTTAATCGCTTATTCATATTTAAAATTTAGGATATTCTCTTAATAATAAAATAACATGGATTTTTAGAAATTAGAGAAAAATTGAAATTCATTGCTAGTTGTTGTGGCTAGGTGTCAAATGGCTAGTAGCCAGATCATATTTATGAGTAGTCTAGGGTTGAACGAGATGGAGCGAAACGCACTCGTTTAGAAATTGAAAAGAAAAAAAAAGAAAAGAAAAAATTGAGAAAAAAAGAGAAAAGAAAAAATTGAAAAAAAAGAGAAGAAAGAAAAAAAAGAATAAGTGTTACTTATAATTGATCACGAGGGGGCTCTTTAGTACTCGAGTTATTAAGTTCTTAGGGGACTTTGTGCCTGGTGACCTAAGGCTTTTATAGTCTGGGATCCGCTAACCTAACGCTCGCTACATGGGTACTATTGTATAAGTCTTTTGTGGACCTCACTCATTGAACGATCAAATAAACATATGTGTGTTATTTTGTTTGAATAAAAGCATGAATCCATATAAAAATCCAATATTTTGAGTCTAACTTTTTATTTTATTTATAACCTTGTGATTGCCTTGTTGAGTAGTGAGTCATGATTATTGATCTAGTTGTGATAGTATATCTGTAAGCATTTGCACACATGCACGTCTCTAGTTTGTAAATTTATTTGTATGATTTGATTGATTTTTATACGAGTAACTGCATTTGTTGAGATGTTGCTCATTGATTGGTTTAGTTATTCTATTGGGATCGTTGCATTCATATTAGTTGCATTCATGCATTTTTATTTCTTGTTCTTTGAGTCTATTTATGTTTGAGGACAAGCATCGATTCAAGTTTGGGTATGTTGAGTGGCATTTATGACAATTTATAATTCTCTATTAAGCTTTGAATTGATGTGTTTGTACTCAAGTTGTTAAGTGTTTTAACGTGTTTTCAAGTATTTTTACATTTCAGGCATTATCTAGGTAATTAGGTGAATTAGAACTGTTTTGGTGCTAATTTGGTGTCAAGGTGGTGTTGGAATAAAAGCTCGTGGAAAGCCGACTCGAACAACAAAGAAAATCAGAAATCTGAAGTTTTTTCCAGAGGTACGGCGCGCCCGCTCTGGTCAAGCGCGCGGCCGCGCCAGGATGTCGGAAAGGCGGCGGGCCCGTGCTGTGATAGCGCGCAGCCGCACCGGTGCGAATTTGAAGAATCCTGATATTATTATAATTACAATTTGAGGACTTCTGGATTGCATGGGGCTGCTATATATCTATATTCAAATAAAGGATGTTTTCAAGAGAGAGACGTACCAGAGCGCAAAGAGAGCCGTAAGAAGACCGTTTTAGCACGGATTCAACGAAGACGAAGAAGATCTTGTTTTTACTTGTGAATCTTTGTTTTAAGTTGTAACTTGGATGCTAGTTTTCTTATTTATGAACCTTACTCTTGTTTTATACTTGGTTTTGTTATTTAAGTATAAAGACTACATTTGTTATACCATGCTTTCATCGGAACCCATGTTGATGATGAGTCTGATTATTGGCTAATCGTTATTGTGGGGTTCTAACGGATTTATTTATGGATTTCTTTAGTTAATTTGTTTCGATGCCTTAGTGTGTGGTGATTGTATGATAACCTTGTATTGGTTGTGCGTATTCATCTTATGAGCGTCGCGAACTTATAAGATAGTGTGTTAATCTTTAATGAAGTGATAGTGAATTTAAGGATTTAGAACTTGCCATGCTAGCATAGGTTCATGTGTTATTATGCATGATTCGTAGGTAATTGTAACCATCTTACTTGCCATGTGTAATCATGATAGATAACTTGTGCTTAAACCGTTATGTTGTCAAATTCTATAGACATATAGGGTCTCAATATAATTGATGTCTATTCAGCTTCTATCTCTTTTGTGGATGTCTGATAGTATATTATTTGTGCAATAAAAGTTGGCGTTTAGCAGTTCCGTGTTATTTGATTAGTGTCATCACCATTGCATGCTCAGGTTAAGAACAATAAGGCTATTGAATGAAGTATTTAATGAAGTTAGAATCCCATGCTTGTCTAATATAATATACAACCCTCTTTATTCTCTTAGTTATAATTGTTAGTTTAATTCTTTGTTATAAACAACCTCAATTTGTTATCGTCTTAGCATTGAATAATAACCATACATTGTTGTTTAAGTGCATAAATTAATTAGTTAACCAAAGCCAGTCTCTATGGGAACGAATCTGATTTATATCTTATACTACTTGCGAACTCATATATTTGCGTGTAATTTAGCGCGTGTTTAGCGACTAACAGTGTGGGATTTTGTTGTGCTTCTTTGCCTGCCATTAATGATTGTTCTGTGGATCTAAACTATTTGTGTATCAACAGCAAGCTCCGATACCAATTGTTAGGCCTTTACTGAATTGTAAAGGGGTTGAATACAATTAAATAGTCAAATCAAAATAATAGACACAATTGAAAGAACAGTTTTTATTATTGATGTATAAAACTAATTACGATATTCTCTCAAAGGATGACAAATATCCTTGAGAGCTGCTAGGTTATGTGAATAATATAAAAAAGTTCGAACACATCAAGTGTAAACCTAATTTGTGCTTATATACCGCACATCTACACAATTAATAAGTAATCCTGATACAATACAATAATGAATCCTAATACATATCCATCTATTAATTGATAAAATAAGTAAAGTCCTACACCGACATATCTCTGTGAATATTTCCTCCTTTGATATCTCCTGATTTCCAGTTTGACAATTATTGAAGTGACTAAATGCTGATGTCAAATACCGATCAGCAAATACTGATGGTAAATGTTGATGATGTCACTTTTGTCAAACTCTGATATCAAATATTGATCAATAAACTATGATAGTTTAAATACTGATATCATCAATTTCTTCTAACAGATAGCCCTTCAACACAAAATAGGAACATGTACGGTGAAAGTGGATCACCCTGCCGTAATCTTCTCTTTGGCATTATATGACCAAATCGTGTTCCATTGAAATAAACTGAGTAGCTAACCGTTGTTACACATAACATAATCTAATCGATCCTTTTCTTAGCAAAACTCATATGTTTCATCCTACCTTTCAAAAAAGACTTGTTTACTCGATCACACGACTTGCTAATGTCTAACTTTAACGCAATCTCCCTTGTTGAACCCGTTCGCTTTCTTTTCATGTGGTGCAGCACCTCAAATGCCACCAAAATATTATCGTGAATACTTCGGCCAGGTACGAATGCAGATTGGTGCTTTGTAATAATACTAGGTAGATGTTACTAATACAATTCGCCAAGACTTTTGCAATGATCTTGTATAACACGTTGCACAATGCAATAGGTCGTAGGTCTTTCATCTTATCAGCATGCTCCTTTTTAGGAATCAACACAATATTCATATCATTAAAACCTTCAGGAAACCTTCCCTCACTCATCCAGTACTTGCAACTTTGAAAAATTTCTACACCCAAAACGCTCCAAAAATTCCAAATAATGCCGGATTTAATCCACCTGGCCTAGAGCTTTTATTATGATGCATTTGTTTAATAGCTTCTGTAAATTCTTCAAAGGTGAAATATTCGGTCATTTTATCATTCTGATCCTATGATATTAGCCCCTCCATTTTTCCCAACCGCGAACTATGCTCCACAGAATCAGAGTCGAACAACTTCAAGAAATACTGTCCCACAATACTACTCATCCCTTTATGGTCAACAACTTCCTCCTCTTCCTCAGATTTAAATTCACCACATGATTTATTTTTTACGCTTAGAGGCATAAGCATGAAAAACTTGGCGTTAGAATCACCTTTTGCCAACCAAAACGTTTTAGCCCTCTGCTTCCAGTATGTTTCTTCGATCCCCTTCCAGTATGTTTCTTCGATCCCCAGCAGGTCATGAAGCTTGTTTTTCTCCTCAAAATACCTTTTCGTACATTGCTCATCATTACACTCCTTATATAACTCCAACACTTCTTTTTGTTTTCTAATCTTTTCCCTAAACTTGTTAAAAATAATTCCCCCACTTCTAAAACACCCTCAATCTTGGGGTTAAGAAATGAGGACCCACACAATTAAACTAATATAATAACAGCAGATATAATAAACCCTGATAATTATAACAGGATCTACACTGGATTAGATATGAGACAAGATTACAACTAACAACCAAAATATATATTACAACCCAAAATATACTTAAATTTAAATTTATTCGATTCCGACATGGAATCAATAGATAACCCATAGTATCTGAACCAGCTTATAAAAGTCCTCCAACTACACGCTTGCTCACACACACAACAATTACCTGCTCTAGCATCTGGAAACCTACAACTCGGTAGGGACCGCCAGGAACGCTCTTTCGAGCGGTGCGCCTAAGTCTGGCCATCTTCTTGCTTAACTTTCATGGTTAGATCAAAGCAAATAAATGAGCAAAGAAGCTCAGCAAGTAACTATATAGACAGTTCTATAATGCAATATCAATAACAATATCTGAGGCATTCAACATTCACTCTCTAGGTGGCAGTTTATTGGCTAAGTAAAGGTCATGAAGAAGGTTTCAGGCTTTCAGGATTCAAGGCTCAAGATTGGAAGAAAGTCGACATTCATCACAAATCATTAGCAGGACTCTGAAAGAGTTTCTCAATTGAAAGAAGCAATTATCCAAGTTTCGAGATTCAACAACTAATTAAAGTAACAGGTTTCACATATTTAACGAAGATACAAATCATTTCATTTCATTTCATTTAAAAGAAGCAAACTGCTTTAAAGATTATATTCATTTTATTTTTTATAAAACATAAAGGAACCCTTGATTGGAATATTCATCTATAAAATATAATACGGGTGATCAGCCCGTACCGACCTCCATCTGGTCATTATGGTACCTATGGCATTATTTCAGCCTTGTATTGGACTAGCCCCGCTAGCCTCTTATATGACTGGACTAGTCCCACTAGTCTCTTACGTCTCTATCCAATCCACCAGGAATTCGTTTGGAAAACCTTTGTGTTGGAAGTAGGAAAAGTTGACTAAGTTCATTTTATCATTACCAAGAATATGAAATCATTTGGACTCATTCAAGTCAAAAATCAAAATCCTAAGTTCAATTTAAGAATTCAAGGAAAGTGAACGAATCAAAAGTAAACAGGGATCAATACTAAAGAACTTGATCAAATTATAGATAGGGTATACTAGTTCAAAATCGAATTGGTTCCAAAGATCGATACATAACAAGGTAAACGGGTTATCGAAAAATCCAGGTTAATCAAAACATTACGTAAGAAGGTTCATAAAGGTTCTCTTAGGTTCACGAGATCAAAAGATAACAAAGTAATTGAGTAAGGTAATAAATGGCAGGGTCAATAGGGTTATTATAAAGAATCGACAGGTATTAATAACAAGTTGTTACAAGGGACAATATCAGGGTTTCTCAGAATCAATAACAGGTTTATCACAAGTGCTATAAAGAATCACTACTTTATTATGGCATTGACAACATCCTCTCTATAACCAAATCATAAGAGAAGGCAAAGTGACTTGCCTCAAATAGCTTTCCTGCTTTACAGTATACGAGCTACTGCCACCTACGACATCTTTTCCTTTACTAGCCTGAACGCCTTTTCTATCTGAATCTACAATTCAACATAAAACCCTAATTAGATACTCGATCACTCTTGACATTTCTCAGAACGTCTAACATTTACCCCAAATCACAATAACACTTAACTGATAAGCATATGCAACACACGTAGCACATCATATTACATACTTTTATACTCTTATATCACCGATTATCCCAATACTTCACATATAACAAGTAATCACGTAATCCCATAATTTTTGACAACTCAATCTTATCAAATCGTATCTAAGCTTACTCGCAATTACACCTAAACACTTATCATATAACATGCAATTCCATTTCACATATAATCCGACTAGCAACTCACGAGAATCCATATTCGATCTTAATTTTACATCCTATAATAACATTTAACCGAGTTTATTCAAATCATTCAAACCGAATTCTCAAAAATTCGAACCAACCAAGAATCATAGGTCAACACTTAAAATCTTCACTTAATCATATGTGATTTTTCAATCAAGATCAAATAGAAGAGAAATTGAAGAGAGATTATATCGAGAGAGAGAGAGAGAGAGAGAGAGAGAGGTGAAGCCGATAGTGAGAGAGAAAAAGAGAGAAGAGAGAATCGGGTTGATAAGAAAAAGAAAAAGGGGAAGGGAGCGGGAGTATATATAATGGAATGGTAGGGGTAGAATGGTCCTTTGCCCATTTCTAGAATCTTGTTTTCTTTTTTTTTAAAAAAATATATAAATCTCTCTTTAGCAAAATTTAAAACATCCTTATAAAATTAGAAAATATACTTAATCTCATTTTTGAAATAAAGAGCATAAAATTAGCTCTTCTCCCATATTTTAAAATAAATTTTTGAGCGAATAGATTATTTGTTATGGATTTTACAATAAATCTCCAATAATAGGAAAATATTTAATAAAATCATTTTAAAACATCAAAACATCAACATAAATCCAACTTTTATTTTTAAAAAGTCCCTTGGACTATTTTAAAGACAATAAAACCAATCTCACACCTTGATCACATTTCTATAATTTTATAAAATGTTTAAAGACCAATAAAATTCTTATAAATCCTTTTAAAGATATTTAAAATACCACTGATCTCAAATTTGGACATGCACAGATCAAATACATATCACATTTGCATTCTTAAACACTTTAATCTCTTTTTAATACAGGTTCCGTTCAACTTGACGGCTCGACAATACAGCTTAATCCCTTAGCTGACTCATCAAACTGGAACGAGTTACTTTATGTTCCCAGTTACTATTATACAATAATGATAATTATACCACAAAGTCATTTAACCTTTTATTAATTCACATAAATCCACATAAATCATATATATAGCACAAAACTATAATTTATTCATTTAATTACATCACGAAATTCCCAGTCGCTACAATCTACCCCCTTAAAAGGATTATGTCCTCAGAATCTAGTCTAAATAAATAGATGAGGATACTTTTCTTGCATTTCACTTTCTAATTCCCAAGTTGATTCCTCTATCATAGGATTTCTCCACAAAACTCTAACCAGGGGCACCACTTTATTTCTAAGCGCTTTCTCTATTCGATCTAGGATTCGCACGAGTTGTTCAACATAAGATAGATCTTGCTGAATTTCCACTAGTTCCAGTTCGATCACATGACTAGCATCCGAATTATACTTCTTTAGAAGAGAGACGTGAAACACGTTATGAAGATGTTGTATTTGCGGAGGTAACGCTAACTCGTATACCACTTTTCCAACTTGCGTCAATACCTCGAATGGTCCAATATATCTGGGACTTAGCTTTCCTTTCTTTCGGAATCTAGATAAACCTTTCCATGGAGATATCTTTAACAACACTTTGTCTCCGGGTTCGAATAACATATCCATTCGGTTCTGAAATGCATATTTCTTCTGTCGATCTTGAGCAGCAATTAATCTTTTGTAAATCACTTCCACTTTTTCTTTCATTTGTTGCACTAGTTCTGGACCAATTAGCTTGCGCTCGCCAATATCATCCCAATATGTAGGGGATATACATTTCCTTCCATACAGTGCCTCGTACGGTGGCATGCCTATACTTGTGTGATAACTGTTATTGTAGGAAAATTCAATCAATGGAAAATGATCGTCCCAATTTCTTTTGAAATCCAACGCACATGTTCTCAACATATCCTCGATCGTTTGAATAGTCCTTTCGCTTTGTCCATCAGTTTACGGATGATACGCCATACTCATTTTCAAATTAGTTCCCAAATGATCATGAAAATGTCGCCAAAATCTCGAGTTAAATCTCGGATCTCTATCGGATATGATAGACACTGGTACTCCATGACGCATTACGATTTCATCCAAGTACATTTTGACCAACATTTTCAATGAGAATCTTTCTTTGATAGGTAGGAAATGCGCAGACTTTGTCAATCGATCGACTATTACCCATGTTGTATCATGATTAGATTTGGTCTTTGGAAATCCTATCACGAAATCCATTGCGATATGCTCCTATTTCCATTCAGGTATGTCTAGTGGTTGAAGCAATCAACTCGGTCACTGATGTTTTGCTTTTACTCGTTGACACGTATAGCATTTACTTATCCATTCCACGATTTAGTCTTTCTTGTTCGGCCACCAATAATTCTCTTTAAAGTCCTTGTACATTTTCGTACTTTCAGGGTAAATTGAAAACCTCAAGTTATGCCCTTCCTGAAGAATCTCGTGCTTTAATTCCACAACATTAGAAATCCAAATACGTGAGCCAACGCAGTATATTCCTTTCTCATCCTTTTGAGCTCTAACATCTTCTCTTGTCAATTTATCCTTCTCGTGGTTTATCACTTGCTCTTGACAATATCGAATCTTTTCCAAAATCTATGGCTGAAATGTCATCGCATACATTTCTTTATTTACAAGTTCTAAAACTTGTATCTTTATTTCCAACTACTCAAATTCCTTAATCAACTCTTCGGGCGAAGTTAACACATTCAATATTTCCTTACGGCTTAGCGCATCCGCTACAATATTTGTCTTTCCAGGATGATAACTTATCATACAGTCATAGTCTTTAATTAACTCCAACCATCTCCGTTGCCTCATGTTCAACTCTTTCTGTGTAAAGATGTACTTTAAGCTCTTGTGATCCGTATAAATATCACACTTTTCTCCGTATATAGAGTGTCTCCAAATCTTAAGAGCAAATATAATTGCTTCTAATTCCAAATCATGTGTAGAATATTTATGTTCGTGCGGCTTTAATTTCCTTGACGCATATGCTATTACCTTTCCGTATTGCGTTAACACACAACCTAGTCCTTTATACGAAACATCGATGTAGATTACAAACTCACCCTTCTCATCGGGTAAAACCAACACTGGTGCAGTTACTAACCTTTTCTTTAACTCTTGAAAACTTTCCTCACACTTATCCGTCCAAACAGACTTCTCATTCTTCCTTGTCAACTTAGCCAATGGGACAGCAATCTTAGAAAAATCTTGTACGAATCTTCTATAATATCCCGCTAATCTGAGAAAACTTCTTACTTATGTGGGAGTCTTTGGCCTATCCGAATTCATCACAGCTTCTATCTTTGCGGAATCTACTTTGATACCTTCACTATTAACTACATGTCCGAGAAACTGAACTTCATTTAACCAAAATTCATATTTAGAAAACTTCGTGTATAACTTCTATTTCCTTAAAATCTCAAAATAAATCTTCAAATATTCCATATGTTCTGCCTCCGACTTGGAGTATATCAAGATATCATCAATAAACACTATCACAAACTTTCTAAATATTGCTTGAACACTCTATTCATAAGATCCATAAATACAGCTGGCGCATTCGTCAAACCAAACGCCATTACCAAGAACTCATAGTGTCCATATCTCGTTCGAAATGTCGTCTTGGGTATATCTTCTGCCTTGATCTTTAATTGATGGTATCCAGATCTTAAATCGATCTTCGAAAAACAAGTAGCTCCTTTCAGCTGATCAAATAAATCATCGATTCGTGGCAGAGGATACTTATTCTTAATAGTCAACTTATTCAGTTCGCGATAGTCGATACACAATCTCATGCTTCCATCTTTCTTCTTTACGAATAGCACTGGTGCACCCTACGGAGATACACTCGGGTGAATTACTCTTTTGTTTAACAATTCTTGTAATTGCATCGCTAATTCCTTAATCTCGACAGGCGCCATTCGATAGGGAGCTTTCGAAACTGGTTCCGTTCCAGGAGCTAATTCAATCGTGTACTCAATCTCTCGATCCGGAGGTAGTCCAGGTAATTCATCTGGAAACACATCAAGAAAATCTTTAACTACAGGAATATCTTCAATCCTTATGGATTCCTTCTCTACATCCTTTACATGAGCCAAATAAGCTTCGCATCCTTGTCGTAACAATTTTTTTGTTTAAATAGCCGTTTAGAAACTTCCTCTCTTGCCTCATTCCTATGAACATCACCTCAACACCATCCTTGGACTTCCATTTCACTTTCTTGCTTTTACACTCGATTTGCGCATCGTGGTTTGACAACCAATCTATCCCTAATATAACATCGAATTCTCCTAACTTAAAAGGTATTAAGTCAGCTGAAAAGTGCCGACCTTCTATAACCATATCGCAATTGTGACAAATTTTATTGACAGTAACTCTTTCTTGATTTGCTACTTTTATAATCAAATTGGGTTCAAGAGGGTACGCAATGCACTTTAATCTATGAATAACACTTTCAACAATAAAAGATATAGTAGCTCTAGAATCCATTAACACTTTGACTTCTACTGAATTTATAACAAGCGTACCTGATACCACATCCGCATTCTGCACTACATCTTTCATAGTCATATTAAATGTTCTTGCCCTTGGCTGGGCTGCTGGTGCTGGTGGGGGTGGGGGTCCAGCAATTCTAAGCACATTTGCCTTCTAAACAGGCTTCTTACAGTTTCTTACCATATGGTCTACCTTTCCACACTTAAAACAAGTCATATCGGGCCTTCCCAAACCACTTGGGCATTCCGTTGAGTAGGGTCCTTTGATTACATTTGAAGCACGTCACATTCATCTTATTACACCTCCCCGGGTGTCGCTTTCCACAAATCTTACACTCTTGAATCTGGGGTCTATTATCCTTCACTGATTGCCCCGTCTTCTGAAAATGATTCTTTTGATTCTTATTCCCGGGCTTAAACTTTTGAAACTCCTGGTTCTGACTTCTAGTATTTCTTCCAAACTTCCCTCTAAACTTAGAGCTTCCTTAATCTTGTTCTGATTCCTCAAACTTTCTTTTCTTTCCTTCATTTTCCCTTTTAGTTGCTTCTCTTTCTCCCTCTACGATCATAGCTTTCTATACCAAAGCAACAGAAGTCCTTATCTCCAGAAGAGCCACTTGACTTCGTATCCACGGCTTAAGTCCTTGTTGGAATCTTTTGGTCTTCTTAGCTTCCGTATTCATGTACTCAGGCACAAATCTGGCAAACTCCAAAAAATTCACTTCATATTCCGCCACTGTCATGTCTTCTTGTCAGACTCAAAAACCTCATTTCCAACTGGTCTTGCATAAAACTTGGCAAATACTTATATAGAAACATCTATGTAAACTTGTCCCATGTTATAACTTCTCCTTCAAGCAACGCCTTAGAAGATTTCCACCAGTAACTAGCCTCATCCTTAAGATAGTAACTTGCATATTGCGCCTTCTTATCATCCTTAACTTCCGTTAACTCAAAAGCCTTCTCCATTTCTCTCAACCAGGACTGAGCTTTAATCGGATCTGGAAATCCTACAAACTCCGGGAGATGAACGGATTGAAATTTTTTATAATTCCCGACTCTAGGGGCTGAGGGTTGTTGCAATAATTAAAAGAGACAGTTCATCATAGGGGTGTCTTGGTTTTGTTCTTGATCCTGGGTTTGAGTTTCTTCTTCTTGGTGATTTGATGAAGTGGCCATTTTATAAACCTGATGAACAATTATTTAGCAATACGATAGCATGGCATACATAACAATAAAGATTCTTTTCAAAATAGTTTTGCGGGTTTTAAGTTTTACCCAGTTGCGCATGCAATCCTATTACTACATAATTCACTCCCCGGTTAGGGTTTTCATATGACATAAGGTGTATTATCACAAAGATTTCTGAATATGGTTTATTTAGAAAACATGATATGTAAAACTGTTTATGAAATTTAAAATTTCACAATACAGAAACAAGATGCATAGATAGATAATTTATGGAGTTCATCGGTTTCTGGCAAGTTAACCAAGGTACATAGATAAATAGTTCTGATACCGTAAGTTCTGGGAATAAGGTACAATAACAATGTCGGGTTAAACAGAGGAAAAACTGAAAAATATCCCCCTATCTACCCCTAAATACTCCTACAACCAGAACTAAGTTCTGAAATACAATACAATATGAAAAGAAAAAGGGATCTCGGCATCTGACCAAGTATCCCAAAGCCTAACAACACTGAAAAGAAACCATAACCATAACAACAACGGGCTCCACCAGATGTCCCGTCTGATCTCACAATCTCACTAACCATCAAAATCAAGAATCTCCCTCAATACTGATATCATCCAACGAATGATCTTATGAACCCTTCGGGCCTCGGCCTCAGCATCACTGGAAGATGGTCCCTCGTCCAACCGTCTCCGGGCAACCTGTTCCACCATCTGAATACGAACTATCCACTCAGTCTCCAGCATTGACGTCTGCTGCCTAGACTCACAAGCCAGCCTATCTACCAATGCTCCCAACTTAGGGATACGGGAGTACACAAAGTCTCGGTCCTGGGCTAACTTGCCACCAACATGGGCAGGTACAGATACAACATGTTCTCGCTCATGGGTTGGGGTCTCTGGAACTGGTCTCAGGGGAGATACCTGCATAGGGGCCTCACTGCTCTCAGATGGATCCTCCTCAGAGTCTGAATTAACATATAGGGGCTCCACTAAAGGGGGTGGAATAGAGTCCACTAGGGAACCAAGCAAACTATGCTCAGAATCTGAATCGCTACCACTACCAGGGTCCTGAGATAAAACAAAAACAACAACCAAGAAACAGTATTAGGGTTAAATAAAACTTCCAACTAACTCGATACCTTAGCTCTAATTGCTATCTCGACCTATTTACCTAACTTAGACTATACCTAATAGTCTAACTCAACTCTATGTGAGACGAACACTCTCGCAATATATATACCCAAATTCCCTTTTTATCATAACTTGTCTCAGGGACTAGATCATGTAGCCCTGATACCAACTTGTGACGTCCTCAATCCCGGGGTTATAAAATGAGGCCCCACACACCATTAAACTAATACAATAACAACAGATATAATAAACCCTGATAATTATAATAGGATCTACATAGGATTAAGTATGAGACAATATTACAACTACCTACCAAAATATATAGTACAACCCGAAATATACTTAAATTCAAATTTATTCGATTCCGACATGGAATTGACAGATAACCCATAGTATCTAAACCAGCTTATACAAGTCCTCCAACTACACGCTTGTTCACACACACAACAACTACCTGCTCGGGCATCTAGAAACCTACAGCTCGGTAGGGACCGCCAGGATTGCTCTTGCGAGCGATGCGCCTAACTTTGGCCATCTTCTTGCTTAACTGTCATGGTTAGATCAAAGCAAATAAATAAGCAAAGAAGCTCATCAAGTAACTATATAGACAGTTCTATAATGCAATATCAATAACAATATCTGAGGCATTCTACATTCACTCTCTAGGTGGCAGTTTATTGGCTAAGTAAAGGTCATGAAGAAGGTTTCGGGCTTTCAGGATTCAAGGCTCAAGATTGGGAGAAAGGCGACATTCATCACAAATCATTAGCAGGACTCTGAAAGAGTTTCTCAATTGAAAGAAACAATTATTCAAGTTTCGAGATTCAACAACTAATTAAAGTAATAGGGTACACAGGTTTCACATCTTTAACGAAGATACAAATCATTTCATTTCAATTCATTTAAAAGAATCGAACTGCTTTAAAGCTTATATTCATTTTCTCTTTTATAAAACACAAAGAAACCCTTGATTGGAATATCCATCTATAAAATATAATACGGGTGATCAGCCCGTACCGACCTCCATCTGGTCGTTATGGTACCTATGGCATTATTTCAGCCTTGTATTGTACTTGCCATGTGAGGAATATGTTGTGTACTTGATGATAACTTGAACAAAATACTTAGTAGATTGTAGTTAAGTGAATTTGTAGCTTTCAATGGATGATCATTATCAACATCCATTGAAAGAGTAGCTAATGTAGCAATAAGACTAGTGGCACATTTCTGTATACTTGGATAGCTTAGTGAACTAGATGTTGTGGATTGTCCAAGTTATGTTAACTACTAGATTGATATGCAAGACGGGATGGTGAATTCTAAATATTAGATGCCTTATAATCTTGTGTAAATGAAGTAGAGTTAACTATCAAGAAGACAGTCTCAACAGATGATTTACAAAGCTTTAACGGATGATCAACATAAGTCTCGACGGATGATCAACCTGAGTTCCAACGGATGCTCAGATAAAGTTCCAGTGGATGTTTAAATTCAAAAGAGCAGTTGATGGTGACTTGACAGTCACATGCATTGATTGTATGCAAATAAAATGTGGCAGCCTGTTTGAAGGATTTAAAGAACAAAGAAGCATTTTTATTTCCATGCTAAACAGATGATATTCAAAGATGCTGGAAAGAGAAGTGTAGAAGCATGAAGTTAGACTAAATATAGTTTGTCTTATTATCTTGTCTTTTTATCATGTAACTTGGTGATATATAAACCAAGGTGTAGCAAGTTGAAGAGAATCCAAGAAAGCAAGAAAAACTAGAGAAATAGATAAAGCAAAATCTGTAAAGAATTTCTCTGTAGTTCTTATTGTTCAACTTGTAAGCAGTTGTGTACTATTTGTATCTCTGGTGGAAAAGTTCAATCCACCAGAAAGTTTTTAAATACTTGTATTTAATTGCTTTGTGATTTGATTTCTGTTATATTCTCATTCCGCACCATTGCAAATCAAACACAGTTATTTATTGGTAGAAGAATTTTTCTTAAATTCAAAAAGAAACCAGAATTACATTCAACCCCCCCTTCTGTAATTCTTGTTTAGATTGTTTGGGAGTAACAAGCCCCGCTAGCCTCTTACTAGTCCTACTAGTCTCTTACGTCTCTATCCAATTGGAAAACCTTTGTGTTGGAAGTAGGAAAAGTTGACTAAGTTCATTTTATCATTACCAAGAATATGAAATCATTTGGACTCATTCAAGTCAAAAATTATTCTTAAGTTCAATTCAAGAATTCAAGAAAAGTAAATGAATCAAAAGTAAACAGGGATCAATACTAAAGAACTTGATCTAATGATAGATATGGTATACTAGTTCGGAATCAGAATGGTTCCAAAGATCGATACATAACAAGGTATACAAGTTATCGAAAAATCCAGGTTAATCAAAACATTACGTAAGGAGGTTCATAAAGGTTCTCTTAGGTTCACGAGATTAAAAGATAATAAAGTAATGGAGTAAGGTAATAAATGGAAGGATCAATAGGGTTATTATAAAGAATCAACAGGGATTAATAACAAGTTGTTACAAGGGACAATATCAGGGTTTCTCAGAATCAATAACAGGTTTATCACAAGTGCTATAAAGAATCACTATGTTAGGTCACACACACTGTAGAGGGGGGTGAATACAGTATATAGCACAATCAAATCGAACTTTAATAACTCAAGTAACAGAAAACAAACTTTATTCAAAACAATAAACTCTGTTACAGTATGGAACTGTTCTCTCTCAGTGATGAACAAATATCACGAGAGCTGCTAGGGTTACAATGAATAATCTTCTCAATTGTGATAACACTTATAGTATAAACCCTATGTCTTTGTTTATATACTACACAGTTACAAGATAATCACTAATTGATATGGAATATAATTCAGCTTCCTAAAATATATCAATCAGATATCTTTTCTTTCCAAGTATTCTATTCTTCATAGAATTTCATCTTCATGCATATCTCTTCTTATGTTTGTCTCGATCTTCTTTCCTTTAACCAGCTGCCTTCCTTATCTGAACGTCCTTCAATACTTAAGTTCTGATATCCATCTTCTGATAATTATCTCCTGATAATATAAGTACTGATATCCTTAAGTCCTGACTTCCAGTAAGTACTGATTTATCCTGTTTAAGTAAGATCTGAAAATTAAACATGAATCACATTAGCCATGACATTATCAAATATATCTA
Organism: Apium graveolens; assembly: GCF_009905375.1. Lineage (NCBI taxonomy): Eukaryota > Viridiplantae > Streptophyta > Magnoliopsida > Apiales > Apiaceae > Apium > Apium graveolens. The sequence goes on from NC_133657.1 coordinate 179,563,266, forward strand.
ACAATCTCCCCCAACTTATAAATTAGCATAATATACAAGTTTAACAGATATTTGATGATGTCAAAAACATTAAGTACAAATGCATGAGAATTTTACTAGATAACTACAACTTACAGTCCTTAAAGCTTTACCAATCTTTAACTTCTGATAACAACTTCAGTCTGTATTCATATCTGAATTTAAGTAGTTGCAGATCTTGACTTGGCTTCATCTTCTGATCTCTCTGATGTCAGGAGTTGTTCTGAGATAGTTCTTCAACAAACATCTCCCAGCATATCTGAGTTCATCAATCATCCTCCTTTTAGCATCTTTAAGTTCTGCGATATCTTCACCAGTTTGAAAGATTGCAGCCCTGAGATCATTAATTTTAGCTTTCTTTATGTCCTGATCCAGTCTGATCAAATATGCCTTGTCAGACTCAAGATTGAATTCCACAGCCCTGTAACCCAGAAATGTAGTTATAATCTTAGCAGAGTTGGGCTTCATCTCAACAATATCACCCTTGTGATCTCTGTACTTTGGAAGATATGTGCTGTCGGACTTAACAGAATAAAGCCTTTTCTGTCTCTGAATCTGATTCTTCAAATAGTTTGCAGCACTTTCTGTTATTTTGTCATTCACTTGAAATAAGAATAATACATGTTTCAATTCTTCAAAATACTTCAGTGGAATGGCATTTTCCCTTATATGATAAACCCTACCATCTGTCATGAAGTACAACAAGATGTGTTCTTTCAAGTAGGTATGGTAAACCATTTGTACAGATTCTAGTTGATTCAATCTCTCAGGAGTTGCTCCAATACCTGGTTCACTTAAGGAAGTTGGATCATTGGTTGTGTTCTATATTCTTCTTTCATCAGCACTTCCCAATCCAGTTTTATCTCTTGCTTCCTTTCCAGTAACCACTCTTGCTTCAAAACCACTTGCAGCAGTCTTCAAAGATTGAGTCTGTTTGGCTTTGGTGAATCCTGGTAGGAGTATCTTTGAAGGTTTAACATGAGCAATGTCAGAGGTTTCCTTTGATTTATCTTCTGATATCAAGATAACTTGAGCTATGTCAGAGGTTACTTGCTTCTTTGAGATATCAGAACTAACTATCTCTTGACTCTGAACAACTTGAGCCATGTCAGAGGTTATCTTAGAAACTTTTCTTGAAGTCAGAGCAAGATCGGCATCTTTATCAGTAATTTCTTCATTCACAGGAGGGACATAAACCTTGATAGGTTCACCAACTTTCTCTTTGCCCTTAGACCTTGGATCTATCTGCATTTGTGATTTAGCTTTGGTTGCTTCAGGATTTGTCCTTTCTTTTATCACAATGCCTTTGAGCTTTAGAAGTTTCTTTTTACCAGAAGCTTCAGATTTAGATTTGACTTTTTCTGATTTAAGTCTAGCTTCTTCTTCCATCAAACTCTCCAAGTCCATTCCTGGATTTTCCTTAAGAAATAACTGTCTTGACATTTTTTCATCAAGATCCAAAAGTTCATCAGAACTTATCCTTTTACCAGCAGCAGAAGTAATTCTTTTTCCAGCATCAGAACTTGTCCTGTGACTTGTGATTTCAGCTTTTCTTGATGAGAAATTTCTACCTTGACCATGACCTCCACCCATTCCAGAGTTTCCCTGGTCATCTTTTTCATCATCCTTCCCCTTCAGTGTCTTATCAGTTTTGCAGTTGGACTTAATTACTTTCTCCCCCCTTTTGGCATCAGTAGGTAACATAAGAGAGACAAGCAATTCCACTAAGGCTTGGATTTCATCGAGTTGAGATTGCTGAGAAGCTTGATTTTTCAAAATATCATCAATCTGAGACTGTTGCTTCTCTTGGGTCTTCTCAATATAAGCAACTCTGTCAAAGGTAGGTTGGAAGAATTTTTTCTTATCAAGTTTCCTAGTCATATCTTGCTTGAGCAATTCTTCCTTAACTTGACATAACTCTGCATGAGTTGTTGAATGGAGACCTTGCAGATGTCTAGTACTCAATGCAGTGACTCGAAGCTGTGTCTTGAAATCATCAGTAATTAACATTTCATCAGCTTTTGCCAAGTGCTCAGCAAGAATCTTTTCAGATGGAACAAAGGTAACTGAGTTCCATTCCTTAGTCCACTCCTGTCCTCGAGGAGTTTCACTCCAAGGTAATGGTGCATCTCCTCGTACAAACTTCTTGACTAGTTCAGATTTAGAAACAGTTTCTGAAGGTGCATGTCTTGAAGGACCTGCTTCATCAGCATCTGCATTTGGAGCAGTATCACCAGTAGGATCAGCATTTGAAGCATCAGAACTAATAGAATCAGCATCTTCTGATAGAACAACAGTATGAGAAGCAATGGAGGCTTCAGCATCATCCTCTAAGTGCTGATATGGTTCCAAGTTCTGATCAACAGCTATATCCTGATGCTCACCTATATTTTGATCATCAATGTCTAGATGCAGAGAAGATGTAGTAGACAACTCTGGAGTTTGAGTAGCATCAGTAACAGGTGTTGTTAATGGATTAATTGTTGTTGTTGGAGCTTCTAAGTAAAGAACCTCAGGCACAACCAGGTTCTGAATATCAATTTCAGCACTTGAGCCTGGGTTAATAGGAGATACAGTTTCATGTACAGGAGACACAGATGGTGTGTTGGCCTTTTCTGTAGCAGCTTCATGAGTTGGAGTTAATGGAGAAGCAGTGGCTTCAGCAAATTCTTGTTCTTGTGAGATCAGAGATTCCTGATCTCCTTTCTTAGCTGCTGCTTCCTCATCATCTGAAACTGGCCTTTTAGCCCTCTGTTTCTTGTATCTCTTTGAAGGTGGGGATTCCTTTGGAGGTTCAGCAGAAGTTATTCTTCTAAGCCTTTTGAGAAGCTTAGATCCCCCACTTCCAGAATCCTTCTGAGAAGGAACTTTCTCAGCTTCTTTAACAACAGGTTCTGATAAAGAAACCTGTTCCTCACTATCAGACTCATCTCTCAGAACAATCCTCCTTCTCTTCTGTGGTTTTTGAGAAACAGTCTTTGTCCTCTTGGGCTTGGAAGATGAAGGCTTCACAGTAGGTGCTGAGGATGAAGGTTGAGCTGTCTGTGAAGTTGAGAGATATGATTTGAGATATGTTCTGAGGGAGGGTTGAGGTATAGATGTATGAGTGGTATGTTCTGATGGTTGTTGTGGTGTTTGGGATGTGGTGGTGGGTTGTACATTAGTATAAACAGATCTATAGATTTCAGGATCAGCATTTACCAAGATCTGTTGTACAGACTGAGGAATCTGTAAAGGTCTAACCACCTTTTTCTTAAGGTCAGCATTTACCAAGTCATTAAAGGCTCGTTTTACGATTTTAAAGGGTGGATATAAAGAACTGGCTAGTTGAGGGGGATCAGTACAGCAAAAGTTATATATAAGCTGACAGAATCTAGCAAAGTAAACTACATTTATATCTTCTGTCATCCTATCCCCTATGAAACCTATCACAGCACTTGCAAAATCAAAATGAGTTTGGTTAATAATAGCATACCCGATGTGCTGACTCATTATTGGAATGGCATCAAAGTTTGAACACTTATTCCTGAAGGCTTTAGTGATGCAGTCGAAGAAGAAGCTCCATTCGTTTCTGATATGTGCCCGTTTCAACTGTCCAAGCTTAGCCAAACTCTTTTCATACCCCAAACTGTCCATTAACTCATGTAGAGCTGATTCCTCCGGTGTAGAAAAAATACAGCCTTCTGGTAAATGTAAGGCCTTGCGAATTGTACCAGGAGTTACCATATGTTCAGAATCATCCACTTCAAAAACAATACTGGGAGTACCAGTTGCACCGCCATTATCAAAATGCCCAGTACGCCAAAACGTCAGAACTTGTTGGCTTGAAAAGACTGAAGGCTGGGTCAATGCATACCCAATTTCACTGTGTGTAAGAAGATCTTGCACAAAGTGCAACTCAGACGGAGCTTCATCATGATTGAGAATTATAGCATAGTTATTTGGAACGAATTTAGCTCCATCAATGATCAAATCCTTAGGTGCCATGAGAAAAATCGAAAATTAAGAGTGCTTGTTAGGTGTTTGATAAAATGTCTGTATGAAAAACCAACGTCAGGAGATGAGAGAGAGTAAAAGCAAAGAAAGAGAGAGAAAGTGTAAAAGTAAATAAAAGATTGTATAATCTTCTTTCTCTCTTACTTATACTTGGTAAAAAAAAATATAACCGTTGGACACCTGTCAGACATGCAGCAATAATGAATAGTTAATGGGCACGGGAAAACAGTAATCATGACTTATCACATGCAGGTTTTCAAGGAAAAACCGTTCCACTTACCCAGTAATCCCATTAATTGAGGTAAGTCAGTTTTAATTCAAAATTTAAACTGTTCCCACTTATTCAATTATTTTCACTGCAAAACCAATATTCTGAAAATAAATTTCAAGTGTGAGAATGATCAAAATAAATCAAGGAAACAAGTACTGATATTTTAAAGTCAGAACTTAATTTAAATCAATGATTAAAATGATCATCAGAACATGGATATATCAGGATTTAACAGTGCATTTAAATGTGTAAACATCTCAGAGATAGAATCTTGCAAAAATAAGAAATTTCATTAATATATTAAGAGAATACATTCATGAAATTGAAATTACATCAGAGAATTACAAGACTGTCCTAAGCTTCTAATCCTAACATCAACAGCCTTAGTCCTAGCTCAAGAAGCATGGCAAGGATGACGATGAAGAAAAACAGGAAGAAGAAAATAAATTATTTCTTCTTCCTACTCTCTACAAAAAGAATAGCGAGTCTGATGATTCGCTCTTGCTGGCGGAGAGCTTCCAGCCTTTCCTCCTCCAATCATTCCAGATGGCGATGGTAGTCCATGTAAAAGAACAGGAGGTGTGTGAGAACCTCCTGGGGAACTGAGTCCCAAATCTCATCAGGAATGACAGTCACGTGCCATTCCTACTGCCATCCCTCACGGCTTAGCTCCATGTTGAAGGTCTCATAGTTTAAAAACATATTGTAGTTAACCATGATGTTGTGTATATGAGGAAAAAGAGAGTGAGTGTTTGAGGAAGGGAATAATGTTTAGCTGGAAGGAGGTGTTTGTTTATATAGGCAATAGAATGCCAGGAGACGCATGGATAATTTAATGCGGACAGGTAGAAATAATTCTACCCCATCTCCCTAGACTGGGAAGACGAAAAATAGTCATTGGAAGTGTAAGACAGGGTTTAATGCGCACAAGAAACAAGTAAAAAATTTCTGTGCATGTACGTGTTCTACTAACCCTAATTAGATTGACTGTTAATATTCTACCCAAACATATTCTGATTTGAAAAAGGAGACTATTTCAGATTGTAACCACAAATAAGTCAAGTAAAGGATCAGAATTTGAATATCAGAACTTAGACTTATATCAGAACTTAGACTTATATCAGAACTGAACAGTCATCAGAACATGATTTCTGAACTCGAAAAATGAATGCCTATCTCCGTAATTCTTCACCCAAATTCTGATATCGATTCTTCAGAACTTAATCATCAGAACGTTCAACAGAACCTGTCCTCAGAATTTATGCAATCTTACACATAAACTGTTCATCTACAACAACATGGATCACCACAAAAAATTTTATCATTCATATGGAGTGTTAGTGTGTGCATTAAGCTAAATATCAGACAAAGAGTAAAGTCTGATTCACTTCAGAACATCTTAGAAATAAGGCATAACTAAAACTTTACTGAAAATCTGTCATTATTCTGAAGCCTACTATTGAATGAGTTCATGCATGAGTCCACCTCAACTGTCTTGTGCTAATTTTGTGCATCTTTTTAAATTCCATTTTGTAGTGGCTTCCCAGTGTAAGTGAGTCACGACTGCTTATCAGAATTTATGCTATTATCAGAGTATTTCTCCAGTAATCATAGAGTGTGAAAAATCACCAAGAAAAATATTTATTTGCTTTTCTGATGCATATTACTTAATACCAGCAATGCACTTGGGTCGTCCCTTCCACATTTTTACTCTAGATCTCAAAGGAGTCCCTGATTTTTATTCCTTGTTTCTTTTCCTTTTTCTTTTGATAAGTGAGGTTTATCAGCACTTAGTACATTCAACAGATTTACTAGAATCAGAACTTAACAGATGAGAAGCATTATTCTAGTTTTTGACTTACTAATAAGATAGACAAAGTAAACTCAACTAAGCTCAATATCAGAATTTGCTTGTGTCAATAAATTTCCACAGAAATAATTACTTCTAACATGGGATCTCTAGTATATTGAAGACTACTAGGTCAGCATGTAGCACAGTTATCCTCATAGGATTGAATAGTCACATAAACAGACATATCATTATCAGAGTTTAGAAATTCACATCAGACAACAATCAGTACTTAAGCAATTTTCAAGTAAGCACAGAATACACAAGGAAAGTAATATCTGTAAATACTGATCATAAAGTCTGATGCATCAAAACAAAAACTAAGCAGATTTAGAGAAGGAACCTGAAACCATTCCAAGTTCATTTACCAATCTTGTAAAAGTAGCTTCACACAGTGGTTTTGTGAAGATATCTACTAGTTGTTGATCTATTGGAACAAAGTGCAATTCCACTGTACCATCATCCACATGTTCCCTTATGAAGTGGTACCTAATGCTGATGTGCTTTGTCATTGAGTGTTGAACTGGATTACTTGTCATAGCAATAGCACTTTGATTATCACAGTAAATAGGGATTTTAAAATATGACCCATAATCCAGTAACTGATTCTTCATCCAAAGAATCTGTGCATAACAGATTCCTGCAGCAATGTACTCTGCTTCTGTAGTTGATGTGGAAATTGACTTTTGTTTCTTGCTAAACCAAGAAACAAATCTGCCTCCAAGAAATTGGCAGCTTCCACTTGTGATTTTCCTGTCAATTTTGCAACCTACAAAATCTGCATCTGAGTAACCTATTAGTTTAAAATCTGATTCTCTGGGATACCACAATCCCAGATCAGCTGTTTCCTTAAGATATTTGAAAATCCTTTTCACAGCTGTTAAGTGAGGTTCTCTTGGATCTGCTTGAAATCTTGCACAAAGACAGGTAGCATACATGATATCAGGTCTACTAGCAGTTAGATAGAGTAGAGAGCCAATCATACCTCTGTAATTAGTAATATCTACTGATTTACCAGTATCCTTATCCAGTTTTATTGCAGTGGCCATGAGAGTGGATGCACTTGAACAATCTTGCATTACAAATTTCTTCAGCAAATTTCTGGTGTACTTAATTTGACAAATAAATGTGCCTTCTTCATTCTGCTTGACTTGAAGGCCCAGAAAATAGCTAAGTTCCCCAATCATACTCATTTGATATCTTGACTGCATCAGTTTGGCAAACTTCTTGCAAAGTCTGTCATTTGTAGAACCAAAAATGATATCATCAACATAAATCTGGACCAGAAGTAAGTCCTTTCCATGGTTGAGGTAGAACAGTGTTTTGTCTATTGTTCCTCTGTTAAATCCACTTTCCAGAAGAAACTGAGCTAAAGTCTCATACCATACTCTTGGAGCTTGCTTAAGTCCATAAAGTGCTTTATCAAGCCTGTAGACATAATCTGGATATTTGGAATCTACAAAGCCTGTAGGTTGTTCAACATATACTTCTTCCTCCAATTCTCCATTGAGAAAAGCACTTTTCACATCCATTTGAAAGACAGTAAACTTTTTGTGAGCAGCATAAGCCAAAAATATTCTTATGGCTTCCAATCTAGCAACTGGTACAAATGTTTCATCATAATCAATTCCCTCATGTTGAGAATATCCTTTTACAACCAGCCTTGCCTTATTCCTTGTACTTATGCCATCACTATCAGTTTTGTTTCTGAATACCCACTTTGTACCAACAACAGATCTGTTCTTTGGTCTTGGCACTAGGGTCCAGACTTTGTTTCTTTCAAATTCATTTAACTCTTCCTGCATTGCTTGCACCCAATCAGCATCTTGAAGAGCTTCTTCCACTTTCTTTGGCTCAGTCTGAGAAAGAAAAGAATTGTAAAGACATTCACTTGAAGTAGCTGTTCTAGTTCTGACACCTGCATCAGGATTTCCAATTATCAAATCAGGTGTATGTGATTTAGTCCACTTCCTTGCAGATGGAAGGTTTTCTCTAGAACTGGATGCTCCCCCATGATCCATGCTGTCTTCATTAACATTTTCTGAAGCTCCCCCTGAAACTATGCTCTCTGAGTTGGATTCTTCAGAATTTAGATTTTCAGAACTATCAGAACATGGCTTATCAGAACTTGACGAGTCAGAACTTGAAGGGCCAGTTGTCTGTTCTGATGCTTCTTGAGATGTGGTTGTCTCTTCAGTATGCTCCCCCTGCACAGGTGCATTTTCCTTTGGCGTAGTCACCACAGTTTCAATAACATTAGAGCTTAATCCATCAGAGCTTGCAGTATCATGATTTAGACTGTCAGGATTTTCAGTATCAGAATTTAAGTCTTCATTTTCAAATCTCAGCTGCTCATGATCATTGAAGTCTTCAAGCCCAGTAACCTTCTTATCATCAAAGTAGACATTGATAGATTTCATGACCACTCTTGTTCTCAAGTTATAGACTTTGAAGGCTTTTGTGGAAAGTGGATACCCAACAAAAATTCCTTCATCAGCTTTTAAATCAAATTTGGATAGCTGTTCAGGATGAGTCTTAAGAACAAAGCATTTGCATCCAAATACGTGAAAATACTTCAGATTTGGCTTCTTTTTCTTCACCATCTCATATGGTGTCTTTCCATGCTTGTTAATTAGTGTTGCATTCTGAGTAAAACAAGCAGTCTGCACAGCTTCAGCCCAGAAATAGGTTGGAAGCTTTGCTTCATCAAGCATTATTTGTGCAACTTCAATAAGAGTTCTATTCTTTCTTTCAACAACTCCATTTTGCTATGGAGTTCCAGGAGCAGAGAATTCCTGCTTGATTCCATGGTTTTTGCAGAACTCTTCCATTATCAAATTCTTGAACTCAGTACCATTATCACTTCTTATTATCTTCACCGAGTCTTTGACCAATTTATCCAGTTGTTTGACATGATCAATCAATAGAGATGCAGTTTCACTTTTTGTGTGCAAGAAATACACTCATGTGTATCTGGTGAACTCATCCACTATGACCATAGCATATTTCTTCTTTGCAATAGACATGACATTTACTGGACCAAATAGATTAACATGTAGTAGGTGATAAGGCTCAAGAATTGATGATTCAGTCTTGCTCTTGAATGAAGATTTTCTTTATTTGGCCTTCTGACAAGAATCACAAAGGCCATCAGGAGCAAATACTAACTTTGATAGTCCTCTCACAAGATCTTTCTTGACCAACTCATTTATATTGTTGAAATTTAAATGAGAGAGTTTATTGTGCCAATTCCAGCTTTCTTCAATTGATGCTCTACTCAACAGACAGATTGCAGAACCATCAGTACTTCTTGAAAACTTGGCTTCATAAATGTTACCACGCCTATATCCTTTCAGAACAACTTTGCCTGTAGATTTACTTACAACTTCACAATGTTCTTCAAAGAAATCCACATGATAACCTCTGTCACAGATTTGACTGACACTCAGCAGATTGTGTTTAAGTCCTGAGACCAGAGCTACTTCTTTAATGATGACATTCCCAAGATTGATATTGCCATATCCCAATGTTTTTCCAATGTTGCCATCTCCATAAGAAACACTTGGGCCAACCTTCTCCACAAAGTCTGATAGCAGGGCTTTATTTCCAGTCATATGTCCTGAACATCCACTGTCCAGAACTAGGATGTTTTTCCTGTTGCCCTGCAATCACAAAGACCACTAATGATTAGTTTTAAGGACCCAGACATGCTTGGATCCTTTGGCCTTATTAAGTCTGTTAATATTTGCAGCGGATTTAGCATCAGAGTTTATGTTAACATTTTTCTTATCAGAATTTACACTATCAGACTTTGAATCAGAACTTACACTAGAAGGAACAATGATAACTTTCTTTAAAAAAGGTTTTATTTGATAATAATCATAGTACAAACTATGATATTCCTTACAAGTATAAATGGAATGCCATAAACTACCACAATGAAAATAAGGATTTTGTGGCTTATATCTAACAAACTGACTCTTAACTCCTGACTTTGAAGGTAAGGAGTTTATGTTCTAATTTTTCCTGCAAAAAGAAGCCAGATGGTTAGAACTTCCACAGTTATGACACGTTTTCCTAGGAACATCAGGAACAGGCTTATAATTATTGCTTTTATTCACACCTTCCTTTCCATTCCTATTTTTCCTAGGTGACTTTACCTTGTTTGCATTCTTAACATCTTTCAGCTTATGCTTAAGCTGTTTCTTTGTCATTAAGCCTACGTTTACTTCAGTTGTCTTTTCCTGTTTTAGTTTGTCAGAAGTTAATTCCTTTTTAATTTCTGGTTTCTCATTATCAGACTTTACAACTACAGACTTTACAACTACAAACTTAACAATTATAGGCTTAATATCTACAGTTCCTTTATCATTCTTATCCTCTCCATAACCTAAGCCTTCTTTCCAGTTTTCACTACTTAACAAATTCTGAGTTGTTCTGCCAGAGTTAGTCCAAGTCCTGATAATCTCTCTTTCCTTTTCTAACTCAGCTTTTAGAGATTCATTCATTTTAAGTACTTCATCCCTAACATAGAAAGCATCATCTCTATCTTTCTGAGTTTGATGAAACATGACTAACTCTTTTTCTAAATAATCATTCCTCTTTTTGCAAGCAAGATTTTCAGAATTTAATCTTTCACATGTTAAAGTTTGATCTCTATAACTAATGAACATGGTTTTAAGATATCTTCTCAACTCATTAATATCATCAGTATGAAAGGCATAAGTAGTTTGAGGTACCTTTAATTCAGCAGCTTCAGAACTGCTTTCAGCACTTGCCTTATCAGCATTTGCCATCAAGGCATAATTCTCCTCACTTTCAGAATCTGAGGTGTCTGTCCAGCTTTTCTTCTTTGTGACAAGAGCCTTGACTTTGTCACTCTTCACTTTCTTGCAATCAGGAGATATGTGGCCTTTCTCACCACAGTTGTAGCATTTGACATTTGTATAATCTCCTCTGTCAGACTTTCCTCCTTTGCCCTCAGATTTTCTGAAATTCTTCTTATCAGAACTTGTGCCTTTCCTGGAAAACTTCTTTCCCTTCCTGAACTTCCTGTATGTAATCTTTGTGATTCCTTTCACCATAAGAGCACACAGCTTCATCATCTCTTCATCAGCATCCATCTCAAGCAAGCTTTCAGATTCTGAGTCATCATCAATTTCAGAACTTGATGTCTCAGTATCAGACTTTGTGAAGAGAGCTTTACCCTTGTCTTTCCTTGAGGTTGCTGCCTTGGGGGATTCTTCTTCAGCCTTAAGAGCAATTGTCCTTGACTTTCCTCCTTTCCTCTTGCTTCTTTGTTCCATCTCAAGTTCATGAGTCTTGAGCATCCCATAAATTTCATCAAGAGTTGTTTCATCAAGATTATAGTTGTCTCTTATTGTTGTTGCCTTCAAATCTCAGCATTCAGGAAGAGCTAACAAGAATTTAAGGTTTGAATCTTCAAGATCATACTCCTTATCAACCAGTGACAAATCATTCAAGAGTTTGACAAATCTATCATATAAATCAGTCAATGACTCATTAGCCTTTGAGTCAAAGTGTTCATACTCTTGAGTGAGTATTGTCTTCATGTTCTTCTTAATCGTATTCGTTCCCTGACATCTTGTTTCCAAGGCATCCCATATCTCCTTTGCAGTCTTGCAGTTTATTACCCTGTTTGACATTACATTATCAATAGCACTATGCAGTAAGTGTCGTACCTTAGCATCCTTAGCAATTGATGCGATATCTTCAGCAGTGTAGTCACTCTTTTCTTTTGGTACTGACTTTGCTGCTTCACCTGCAACTGCAACTGCGAGCTTGGTTGGTTTGTGAGGCCCTTCCTTGATTCTATCAAGATATTCTGGATCTGTAGCTTCCAGAAACATGGTCATCATCACCTTCCATATGGGATATTCAGATGGTCTCAATATGGGAACTCTAATAGTCTCATATCGGCTTTAAATTTGTATCTTTGGAGGTTCTTCAGTTTTGGTGGGCTTAGTTGGAGTTTCTACTTCAGACATGATTGTTTTTGGATCTTAAACTGTTTGTGTGTTAACAGATAGGCTCTGATACCACTTGTTAGGTCACACACACTGTAGAGGGGGGTGAATACAGTGTATAGCACAATCAAATCGAACTTTAATAACTCAAGTAACAGAAAATAAACTTTATTCAAAACAATAAACTATGTTACAGTATGGAACTGTTCTCTCTCAGTGATGAACAAATATCACGAGAGCTGCTAGGGTTACAATGAATAATCTTCTCGATTGTGATAACACTTATAGTGTAAACCCTATGTCTGTGTTTATATACTACACAGTTACAAGATAATCGCTAATTGATATGGAATATAATTATGCTTCCTAAAATATATCAATCAGATATCTTTTCTTTCCAAGTATTCTATTCTTCATAGAATTCCATCTTCATGCATATCTCTTCTTATGTTTGTCTCGGTCTTCTTTCCTTTAACCAGCTGCCTTCCTTATCTGAAGGTCCTTCAATACTTAAGTTCTGATATCCATCTTCTGATAATTATCTCCTGATAATATAAGTACTGATATCCTTAAGTCCTGACTTCCAGTAAGTACTAATTTATCCTGTTTAAGTAAGATCTGAAAACTAAATATGAATCACATTAGCCATGACATTATCAAATATATCTAACATACTACTTTATCATGGCATTGACAACATCCTCTCTATAACCAAATCATAAGAGAAGGCAAAGTTACTTGCCTCAAATAGCTTTCCTACTTTACGGTATATGAGCTACAGCCACCTACGACCTCTTTTCCTTTACTAGCTTGAATGTCTCTGCTATCTGAATCTACAATTCAACATAATACCCTAATTAGATACTCGATCACTCTCGACGTTTCTCCAAACGTCTAATGTGTACCCCAAATCGCAATAACACTTAATTGATAAGCACATGGAACACACGTAGCACATTATATTACATACTTTTATACTCTTATATCACCGATTATCCCAATACTTCACATATAACAAGTAATCACATAATCCCATGATTTTTGACAACTCAATCTTATTAAATCATATCTACGCTTACTCGCAATTTACAATTAAACACTTATCATATAACATGCAATTCCATTTCACATATAATCCGACTAGCAAGATAATCCATATTCGATCTTAATTCTACATCATATAATCACATTTAACCGAGTTTATTCAAACTATTCAAACCGAATTCTCAAAAATTCAAACCAACCAAGAATCGTAAGTCGACACTTAAAATCTTCACTTAATCATATGCGATTTGTCAATCAAGATCAAATGAACTAACATGCATATGTCCTATTTCATGATTCCCTTAAAACCGAATAACATCCATATTTTAAAATCAAAAATTTTAACTTAATTGTACTTAACTACCAACATATCATTCCATATTCAATCAATCCAAATTTCATTTCCAAATTAACATCGAAACAACTTGTAAAATCAACATGCCAATCAACTCGACATGCAAGGCTACAAATCACAAATCCAACTCGATTTAACCCATATTCTAATCATTTAAACCATTTTCTTTCAAAAACCGAAACTAAACATAAGATGTTCTTACTAAAACTTTACATGCAAGCAAGGAAACAAGTTTAAAACAAAATTTTGTGTATATTATCGGATGCATGTTCATCATCGTCCCCGTCGGCTCACCGGAGTCTCACTGCCAACGGCGGCAAAGCACGGTGGTGCCCGGTTTCGAGGTTTCCAACCGTAAATCGATTTTTGACACTAAAACAAGCATGTAATCACAGAATCATCATCAAAACCATGAGAAAATCAAACCCCTTCTTGATTCACTAAGACCGAACCACACAACAAAATAACTCAACTCGGGGTTTCTCCAAAACTCAAATACAATCACATGCATCCACATATATGCATACAAGAAGCAAAATCTTACATATATATGGGTTTAGAATTAAAAATGGATGAGAAATGGAAGAGAAATTGAAGAGAGAGTATACCGAGAGTGAGAGAAGAAGCCGAGAGTGAGAGAGAAAAAGAGAGAAGAGAGAATCAGGTGGAGAATAAAAAGAAAAGGAGGAAGTGAGTGGGAGTGGGAGTATATATAATGGAATGGTAGGGGTATAATGGTCTTTTGCCCATTTCTAGAATCTGGTTTTCTTTTTCTTTTAAAAAATCTATAAATCTCTCTTCAACAAAATATAAAACCTTCTTATAAAATTAGAAAATATACTCAATATCATTTTAAAATAAAGAGCATAAAATTAGCTCTTCTCCCATATTTTAAAATAAATTTTTGAGCGAATAGATTATTTGTTATGGATTTTACAATAAATCTCCAATAATAGGAATACATTTCATGAAATTATTTTAAAACATCAAAACATCAATATAAATACAACTTTTATTTTTAAAAAGTCTTTTGGACTATTTTAAAGACAATAAAACCAATATTACACCTTGATCACATTTCTATAATTTTATAAAATGTTTAAAGACCAATAAAATCCTTATAAATCCTTTTAAAGATATTTAAAATACCACTGATCTCAATTTTGGACATGCACACATCAAATACATATCACATTTGCGCTCTTAAACACTTTAATCCCTTTTTAATACTGGTTTCGTTCAACTTGTCGGTTCGACAACACAGCTTAATCCCTTAGCTGATTCATCAAACTTGATCGAGTTACTTTACGTTCCCATCGACTATTATACAATAATGACAATTAAACGACAAAGTCATTTAACCTTTTATTAATTCACATAAATCCACATAAACCATAATTATAGCACAAAACTATACTTTATTCATTTAATTACATCGCGAAATTCCTAGTCGCTACAACTTCTACATAAGTCGAAATATCAATAAGCTTTGCCAAAGTAAGTAGGTCTAAGAGCAAGTCCAACTGCCTCTTAACTCAATTCTTAAATATAATATAAAAAATTAGTTCTTAGTGAATTAAGACATGAATAAGGATGTTTGCCTCCAACATTACTACTTATACTTGTTCCTTATTTAATATTTTATTATTAAAAGTACATCATATCAATTAAAAATTAACATTTAAGAGAGAGAAAGAGATAATGGTTCCTTAATATATTATAAATTAATAGTTATAGTATCATTAAAAAGATGAGGCAAATACTTAAAAAAAAGTGAGAGGAAGCTCTTAACTTTTTAAGAAAACACTAAGAGGCTGTTGGAGCACAAATTTTGTTCAAATTTCTTATAATCAAAGTTAAGAGGCCATATAAGTAGTCTCTTGGACTTTCTCTAAGACTCCTCCAATAACCAACTACCTCATCTTTAAAAGACTCCTCTTTTAGCCAGACATTTTCAAATCAAAATCTAAACTGCCTTTTTGAGTGAGATAGGCAATAGAGATCGAGTTGAATAAGCTCG
Organism: Apium graveolens; assembly: GCF_009905375.1. Taxonomy (NCBI): domain Eukaryota; kingdom Viridiplantae; phylum Streptophyta; class Magnoliopsida; order Apiales; family Apiaceae; genus Apium; species Apium graveolens. Next base: position 179,578,806 of record NC_133657.1, read on the forward strand.
TGATCTGAAGTAATTGTATGATGAACACTCAAGTTACATAACGGAAATAAACTCCACACGCACTAGTTAGGGGTGTTCACGGATTGCTTTGGTCCGGATTCTCGTTTTTTCAAACCGAACCAATAAGAACGGTTTTCTAAAAATCAAAATCAAACCAGACCAGTTAAACGCCAAGACCAAACCAAACCAGACCATAAAATAATGGATTGGTTCGGTTTCAAACCACGGTTTGAATATAATCATTTACTTTTATTTCGTTTTTATTAAAATTACAACGTAACAGTTATTTAAGTAAATGTAATATAAAATTTATTATATATCAGTATTATATATTACATATAAGTACTATGATCTATATTTATAACTATTCAGTTTAGATATGACTTTCATATACTTTAGTTTAATTTAAATAATATTAAGTATATGAATTAGAATATAACTACGATATTTAACAATTAACTCAAGTTTTTATTTAAAAAGTAATTTGATATTTTTAAGATAATATACACCCACACATACACAAAACCATAATTTATAATCTTAACTTGTAGGTACAGGTTCTATGAAGTCCCCTATTTCATTAGATTCTTTGGAATCCATATATGTTCTGCAAGTAAAATATAGCTTAAATTATTGCAGAACGTATTATTTTTTTTAATGATTTTCAACAAATATCACAATTTTATTGAAAATCTTGCAGATTGCATAGATTTTAAAAGTAGAACGTTGCAAAATATATTATTTTACAAAACATGCTTAATTTGCAGAACATTAATGTTCATGTTGCAGAACATACATATTGTACTTGTAAATATATGAGATTTGCATGATTTTATTGAAGTAATGATATTTATAAAACAAGTTTTGCAAGATAACACGTTTTATAAGATATTTTATTTGCAGAATATAGATGGACTCTGAGGACTCCAATTAAAAGGTGGGCTCCATAGAACTTTACTCTGTAGGTATATACTAGAATTTTTATATATTATTATATAACAGTCCGGTTTGATTTAGATAGTTTTAATTTATTGAAAATCATAACCAAACCATTTATGTATGAACGGTCCGGTTAACCGAACCCTTAAAATGGTTATAGCGGTTTCGCTTTTTATTAATTCAAATTACCATGGTCCGGTCCAGATTCACGGTTTAACGGATTTTTTAAACAGCCCTAGCACTAGTAGCAAACGCTCTGTCTAGTCTTTCACACACCCAATTTACTGACCCTCTACTCTTCTCCCATGTGTATTTACCACCTGCAAGGTCAAGCTCCACCAACTCGTAGTCTTGTATGCACTTACGAAAACCATTTAAGAGGTATGCATGATGGCAATGAGTACTTTTTTTATCAGACACATAAAGCATGTCATTGAAGTCAACGATAATACATCACGGAAGACGGACTTGTTAGTTAGTAAACGAATATAATCCCATGCTTCCCTTCTTCTCGACCTTTCTGGAAAGCCATAATAGCATTACATACGCCACTGGTGCAAGCCACCTTTCAGGAAAATTACATCAATGTGATTCAACGATGAATCACTTATAACCAACTCAACACTACTTTTCTAGAACACTGCAAGCCCCCCACTACGACCATTACAATCAACTGAAAAAAACTACGAAAACCAAGCTTAGAACACAACTCTTTAATAATACCTTATCCTACTAACGTTTCTGAAACGAACAAAAAATCAGGTTTACTAGTCAACTAAGTCCCCAAGAACTCAAACTGAACGGGCGTTCCCCAACCCCCGACAGTTCCAACATAAAGAAATCATTGCAGATGGATAGCTTGCATTGCAAGCGTAGCCAATACATTATTTCGAGAAGTTACACAATCAGCTTCAGAAAGAGTAACTTCGTAATCATTATTTTGTATGATGTTCACATCTCCAGCTTTCAGCCCGCCAGGCGTGTCTATAACGTCATACATACCTGGGCCACCTCTCAGCCTTTTCCCATCCACAATTTTTAGCCCATCTAACTCTTCCTCCTCTATCCCAATAAACCGTATTTGAAAATTATCCCGTTGCCATGATTTTAGCGCCTGTCTTAATCAAATTATTTGCAATATTTGTATGCATAACAACCTGATCCTTATCCCTCTGATTACTCCTTCAAAAAATAATGTTTCCTTCTTTGTTTTAACTACTCTCCCGTGATTTCGGGAAGCTGTTACTCTTGCCAGCTCTCTCCTCCCAGTCCACGTCACCATCCTCCCAGAGCCACTTGCTCTTCGCCGGACCTGCTACCCTCCACGGTGGAGCTTTAAGCCAATTCCCAGATTCCCTTTCCACCATGTCCTCATGTATCAAGAAACTTCATAAAGTATCCTTCCGTATCCTACCCACATGAAAAACAAAAATCCCCCAGCCTTTCGTACTTACAAGTAACTATCACATCTTGGCCATTTTTCCTCAGGATCTTCTTCTTACGTTTAAGAGGCTTCCTAGCATCAGTTAAAATTCGTCTCCTCATACACTCATGTTATATACTAGTGTTATTCTTCTAATCATACTCCAAAAATTCACCAAAAAAATCACCTAGTTGTTTACCCATAGACTCTGACATGTACCATGTTGGTAAATCATGTATGTGTATCCACATCTTTCAATGCCATAATGGAATTGAAAGAGGTTCCTCTCCGTTGGGAATTGCTGTTATAACCAACATTGCATTATCAAAGGACCACGGTTCCCCGTTCAACACCTATTGAAGATCCTCCTTGTGATAGAAACTGAAATAAAAAATTTCTTTTTCAAATTCTTTTATATTGATACCCAAAGCAGGTTCCCAGATATCAACCAATTTCGACTTCATTGCCCTTACATTAATGTTCTTTCCAGTAAGAAACCTCCCCACAACACATAGCTCATACTTATCACCTATATCTCTACATCACCTTCGATAATGATAGCATCATTTTCCTCCTCCTCGATTCCCAGATTAAGATAACTGAACATTACGATCTTGATACCTAGCCACATGGACACTCACACATTTCGAACTCGATGATGAATTTTAACGGAGAGAAAAAAGCGCCTCTCACACGTCAAGGAAAGGGGAAAAAATACTATAAAATTTTAATTATATGTTACACCTAAAAATATTAGAAAATGACTCGTGTCTTGCACGAGTTGTTATGTCAGCTGCTTCATAGTTATGAACATGGCGTCTCAATATCAATATTCAATAAATTCATAAAATTATTAAACATAATAATATTCCAATTATAAAAAATATCTATATATGTACTATAATATAATTAACGAAATGATGTATATTTTGGTTCAACGGTTATTTCCATATTTTGACTATTAAAAATAAAAATAAATAGTATTATATACATGTTAAACTACTAGATATAATATTCTTATCCCGCTAAACTACGACCAAAACTTATCTTACTAAAATACGACTACAACTTTTTTCTAATTCTTTTATTATTTTTTATTATAAATATAGAATTATTATATATTTATAATAAAAATTATTATTTAAAATTATTTAAATATTAATGAAATCGGGCATCGTACGAGATTTAAACTGATATTCTTAAACTCGATAAAATTAAAATTTAATATTTTTTATTTGTGTCCATCAAAAAGCTAGTAATAATATTTTTGTAAAAACATCACATCCGTTACATATTTATCAACCCTATAAAACTTGGAAAATACTCCATCCTCTTACTCAGATCATCTCCTCTCTCTTCTGTATTAATAATTTTATCAAACGATTCATTTAGGGCTTTTAACTCACCCACCTCGATCTAAATCAATGGGCGCTGAAGGCGAGTCAACTCAGTCGGTCCCTCCCGCCGCCGCCGATGAAGAATCCGTTCAAATCAACGTCCGTTGCTCTAACGGCGCTAAGTTTTCCGTTCAGGCGAGTCTCCGATCCACTGTTCTCGATTTCAAACAACTTGTTTCGCAGAATTGCGATGTTCCTGCTGTTCAACAACGCTTGATTTATAAAGGACGGATCTTGAAGGATGATCAAACCCTAGATAGTTATGGTATGCGATTAGCTTTTTTCGATTGTTTCGTTTCGGTGTTTGTGTTGTTTAGATGTTTCGTGTTGTTAATTTTTTGGTGCTGAATTGAATTTATGGTTGTTGATTGAGGTGATTTAGGTACGTGTTTGTTGATGTGATGTGCAAGCTGTTGTGATTAGGTATCGGATATCGAAAGTGTTTGATGATTTTGTTTTGCTACTGTAATGATTATTGATGCTAATTTTGTTTTGACATTTTTTGTTGGATCTTCGGGTTGTGTTAAAAGGAAAAAATGGCAATATATGTACATATACATGAAGTATGTAATAAACGGAGTGTATCTGAATGAGGAGATGCTGATTGCTTTGACGTTTAAGTTGTCGTTATCTAAGTTTCTATTTAACTGTGTAGCTATTGCTATTGTGATGACAATGAATGCTAATTTTGTTCAACTATGTTTTTGCTGACATTATTTAATAGATGTCGGGAATAAAAGACTGAGACATTAATATGATGTATGTAAATGAAGATATTATGGATAAAGAGTTTTTTAATGAGGAGATGATCATTGCTTTAACGATTAGGTTGTCGTTATATGAACTGCTGTTTAACTATGTAGCATTAAGTTGTCATTTATGTAAAGTATGTATATGAAGATATACCGGATAAGAGTTTGTTTGGTAAACGAACTAACTGCTCGTTGGTTCTTGTTGTGCTGGTTAATGATAGTTACACATCAAGCACAAGATGCCAATAGTTCATGTTTTTTAATTGCAATTTAACATTATTACCATTTGTGGAAAACAGTACAGCATAAAGCTCTTACTGCTTCCCTCATGGTTTTATTGAGATGTTGGCAAGAAAGGGACATTAGCTTCTTTAATTTTTGCGAATGACGTGGGATGTTTGTTTGCATAAATAAAATGTCTTTCACTTTTCTTGCTTGTATGTAGTGACCCATTTTGGTTTTCTTTCTTCATAAATGCTATGTTTGTCTTTGCTGCTTTCTTTCTTCATAAATGTTATGTTTGTCTCGACCGTGGGACATGCTTCCGTAACCATTATATTTCTTCTTTTAATTGCTTGTCTATAGTACATCGCTTAAGGTTGCGTGTTTTCCAATATAATAAACTTATATATGGGGGTGAGGTGTTTGCCTACTTAAATGAAATCTTTTTTCACAGTCCCTGCTTGTCAATAGTGTCTCCATATGGCTTTCTCTCTCTACACTTAGATGATCTCAAATGCAATTTAAATTTATGCAGTGTTGTTTTCTTTTGTAAATATAAAATATCTCCATTTTTATATTGTATTATGTGTGTGTTGAATAATGGCGACGTATGCTATATCTTCCCTTGAATGTTTCAGTATCTAATGTTGTGGAACACTTTGTTTAGATTGCAGTTCTTCCGGTCTGCTCTGTCATCATTATTATCAAGTCTTGCATTGTTCTGTTGGTTACAACTATTGAAATTGTTCCTATGTTTTTTTGCATCTTTATATTCATTTTCATTGCTTACCTATTACTTATCATTTTACTAAATGTTTCTTTGTTTACTGGTGCTATGAAGGTCTTCAGGCAGACCACACTGTGCACATGGTTCGCGGGTCTCCCCCTCTTGCAACGCCACCAGCAACAGCTGCGGCGAGTGTTGGTAATCCAAATGCCAATCAAGATTCCACCCAGCGTGTTAATCCTAATGATGGAGGCGGGTTAGGAGGTGTGGGTCTTGGGGCATCACTATTTCCTGGGCTTGGCGGCATGGGCTTAGGTGCAGGTGGTGGCACTGGTGCGCCTGGTTTATTTGGAGCTGGACTTCCAGAGTTTGAGCAAGTGCAGCAACAACTGACTCAAAATCCCAACATGATGCGGGAAATAATAAATACACCGGCCATTCAAAATCTTATGAATAACCCAGACCTAATGCGCAGCTTGATTATGAGCAATCCCCAGATGAGGGAGATCATTGACCGAAACCCAGAGCTTGGTCATATTCTTAATGATCCTAGCATTCTTAGGCAAACTCTAGAGGCTGCTAGGAATCCCGAGCTTATGCGGGAGATGATGCGCAACACTGATAGGGCAATGAGTAATATTGAATCGTCACCCGAGGGCTTTAACATGCTCAGGCGCATGTATGAAAATGTTCAAGAGCCTTTTCTGAATGCTACAACAATGGGAGGGGGCGGTGGAAATGATCCGGGATCAAATCCTTTTGCAGCTCTTCTAGGGAATCAGGGTGGCGGTAACCAAGGCACTAATGCTTCTAATGACTCTGCCAATACTGGTTCTGAAACAGCTGCAGCAACTACTATTCCTAATAGCAACCCTCTTCCTAACCCATGGGGTGGTACTGCTGGTAAGCTTCAGCACATAGTTCTATATGTTACCTTCTCTGCACTATTTCAACCTGTCTAATTCACTTTTTTTTCCTGCCTTTCATAAAGATTGTCGGAAGTTTATGAATTTATTGGAATTTTAAGTAGGATAACTGGAAAATATATGTTAGTAGGAGGTAGAAATTGTTTGCCACTTTAAAGACCAAATGTCAGATAAGCTTGTAATGGTATGACCTTAAAGTTCCACGTAAGGATACTGAAATGATTTACTAATTAGAAGCAGGGTTCGTGTTGTAATAATTAGGTTACACACGGAAATAGACATATTGTAGCTTAGCGTCTGGAAAAATACCTGATCTTTTGTTAACAGTGGGTTGAGATCAGAAAATTTAAACCTTTGGGTAACTATTTTTAAAAAAATCATTTGTTTAGGGAAGTTGAATAAAACTCTGTAGTCTCACGTTTCTTCCTGACGAAAAGCCTTTGAATAACCACCTTATTGTACATTCATACTAGATGCTTGACAAATAACACATCCACCTCAAATGCAACCCATGGAAATTCTTTTAAATTCTCATAGATGATGATGATGATGGAGAAGAGGAAGAGAGAATTTAACCGCTGATCCAACCACTTTTTTTGAAGCATTTAATTTGTTGAATTTGGTTGATTGTTGTCCCGTGAGGTAGGCGTATTTTGTTTTACTACTACCTCACATACTTTTATAGAGTTACTATTTGAAACATTAACAGGTTTGTTTCAATGTGTGTATATTTTAATTTTTTTTTCCATTTTATGTATTGTGAACTTATTTTTCTGACGGTGCTAAAAAATTATTGTGGTTTGTAAGCTTGTAATAATATGTTACCTATCCATACTTTTGTGGTGCTATTTGTGAGTAGGTGCCCAAACAAACACAGCTGCAAGGTCAAATCATACAGGAGCAGCAGGAATTGGTGGGTTGGGAGGGCTGGGTCTCCCAGGGTTGGATCGCACGATGGGCATTCCAGATCCATCAGCAATGAACCAGCTTCTGCAGAATCCTGGTGTTTCGCAGATGATGCAGAGCATGCTTTCGAACCCGCAATACATGAATCAGGTAGACGTAATGAAAACTATAAATTTGGAATGTGGTTGTTGCTTAAGATAATAGATATCTTACTCAAAGTTCTTCTTTATTTTCAGTTTCTTGGAACTAATCCTCAACTCCAAAGTATGTCTGACATGAACCCTCAATTAAGAGAAATGATGCAAAATCCAGAAATTATTCGTCAGCTTACCTCGCCTGAAATGATGCAGGTTTATAATCACGGAGTCATCTGTTTGTTTCACTTGTCTTGATGTTGGAGTGGCCCGATATATTTTTTATTAACTATTTACTGATACCATATGTTGAATGTTGTAAATGTGTTGATGCTTGATATATTATCTCTTGTAGCGGATGTCAACATTTCATCAGGCACTTCTCTCTCAGCAGAACAGACAGCCATCGACTCAGTAAGTGCACACTTTTTCCCTAAATTTATATGTGGTTTGTGCATTTTTTTACTGTTTTCCACTCAAGTCTAAAACTGCATAATGATACTTCTTTTAAAGCTTTTATTATGCCTTTACATGTCATTGTCAAGACATGGATGTGTTTTTGGAAGCCTTTAATTGGGTATTTTTTGTCTTGATCTTGTTTAGGCAAAGCTTCAAAAATATTAACCTTTATGCCAGCCGACAACTTGCATAAATGTTGTCAGATTTTATATGAAGTTTTAACTTGGAAACTATGTGATTGCTTTCTAGTCGTCTATCATTCTTAGCTAGTTATTTGTGACAATTAGATAGGGTCAGGGGACCCATAAGGCATAAGCTGTTGCTTTCTGGAAAATTTTCCGATGACATCAGCATAAGTATTCGATACCTTTAAACACCAGTTTTAGGTCTAATATCAATCAGGGGTAATCCAATCAATAGCTTACTCTCCTAGAATTATGTTGGCCTTGTCAAGTGTCACAGAAAACTTCCTGATGTTGACCTCAGAATCCTAATTCTGCTATAAGCATATCCAGAGATGGGTAGGAATCTTTTTTGTTTCACCTAAATTTTATGATCACTAAACTTTATTATTCTCCTTTGCTGCTCTGTTGCAGGGAACCAGCTCAAACCGGAGGGATTGCAGGTATATAAGAAACAGAATGGTATATAGCTCTACTAGGTTTTGAATAGGTTTTTATTTTAATATGCATGTTTTTCTTCAAATTCAAGGTGCTGGAGCACAAAATAACATGGGGCTGGATATGTTGATGAATATGTTTAGCGGACTTGGAGCCAGTGGCTTGAATGTCCCAACTACTCCCGATTGTATGTTTTCTTATGATTGAGCTAAATATTTTTAAATTGCTTGGCATTTTTTTTATCTGCATTTGCAGCCACACTGAAGTTGTTTCCATGCTCTGTCCTTGTAGTGCCCCCAGAAGAGCTCTATGCTACTCAATTATTGCAACTTCAAGAAATGGGTTTCTTTGATACCCAAGAGAATATTAGGGCACTGCGTGCTACATCAGGAAATGTGCATGCAGCAGTGGAGAGATTGTTAGGTAACCTCGGTCAGTAGTATCAAGTCTACCTTTGTTACTTAGTAAAAACTTGTGGGTGTGTAAACAAGTTGAACAAGTGTCTTGTAAAGACAATAGACATGTCGGCACTTGTAATTCCATTTTGGGGGTCTGAATAATAAGTTAAGCATTTCCTTTGTATAACTAGTCTGTGAAGACACCCTCCGTTCGTATTCTTGTCAATGTAAATGCATTGTTTTTAATCATTTTTCTTCTGCTGTTAAATTATGCTAAATCATAAAATTATTACTGATGTTTGTTTCTTTGTTTTTTCTTCTTTTCATGCCTATATTTTGTGGAGTTCAATACTATTTCTTTCATCTATATATTACAAAAACAAAGAAAAAACTGCAAATAACATTTGTATTTCCTAAAATTAACTGCTCTTTTATGTGTAATTTCTCCTGCACAAACTAAGTCCAGTTAATATTGTTTTGTTCGTCATGCAGATATATGTTAAAAAAAATTAAATATATATTTAAAGTTATCAATTGACTATTTTACAGGAGTTTAAATATATAAATTAAGTCTGCTTATTCAGTTAATTATTTTTGAATTAAATAATTAAGAAAAGTAGAAGTTATGGGAGAGAAATAGTAGGGTGATAAAGACGCACAACTGAAAATAACCACCCATATTCTCAAGTAACCGCGCACTCTACACTACTTAAAACCATCTCTCATTTTATCAACCTTTTCTTTTCTTCTCCTCCTCATTAATCCCCATATTATCAGTTTCCACTTTTAATAATGATGATGAACACAAATTCTTCATCTTCTTCTTCTGAACCTCCTGATTTCACTCCTCTTAACTCTGATGATCAAGAAATGAACAACCCTCAGTTATTTCATAACAGCATTGGTTATTCCAATGATCAGAACTTACCAAAGAAGACGATCACGAACCCGAGAAAGAAAAGAACTAAGATGATGAGAATTGACAATGCTGCTACTGCTTCAACTTCTGGTAATGTTGCTGTTGCTGCTAATAAACCGAAATATAGTAAAAAACCAGACCCTTCTGCTCCAAAAATTACTAGGCCTTGTACCGAGTGTGGGAAGAGGTTTTGGTCAGTTAAGGCATTGTTTGGTCACATGCGATGCCATCCGGAGCGCCAGTGGCGTGGCATTAATCCTCCGCCTAATCTTCGACAAGCGTCTAATGTTGATCATCAACACCGCATTGCTGATGAGCGTTATGATCAGGTTTCATCAGTGACTGAAGAGGATCAGCATGTGGCTTCTTGTTTGTTGTTGTTGGCTAATGCTCCCCCTCCTCCTCCTATTGTTGTTTCTGATCAGACCATTACTGCTGGTATTCGTACTAATTATGCAGTTGGCTTTTCAGAACAGGAAATTAAGCAACATCAGAATGTAGTGTTTTGCTGCGGGAATAATGATAGTCCTGTCATGGATCATGGTGCTGGGACTTCTGGGGTCAATAGTTATAAGTTTGAGTGTTCTAGTTGTAAGAAAGTGTTTGGGTCTCATCAAGCTTTAGGGGGTCATAGGGCTAGTCACAAGAATGTCAAGGGTTGTTTCGCAATAAATAAGAACATTGATAATGCTGCTACTGAGGATTACAGCAGTATTGGGAATGTTGATCATGGGGATCCCTGTCGGGATCAGCAGGATAAGATGTTGGTGGCATTGGGGCACAGGTGCAGTATTTGTTTAAGGGTTTTCCCGAGTGGCCAAGCATTGGGTGGACACAAGAGGTGCCACTGGGAGAAAGGGGAAGATCCATCATCTCAAACTCTAGGAGGATCAGAGTCTAATTTACTAGTTGGTGCAAAGGGAGCTTCTGTGGTAGACTTGAACATGCCTGCACTACTTGAAGATGACCATTTATCTTCCTCATTAACTTCTGGACTCTGTCTAGACTTAAGGTTGGGGCTGTAAGCAAATTATGAGCTTCTCACTGCATCATAAGTGGCTCATTTGTACTTCTAATTAGATTTACTAGTTAGGTTGGAAAATGTTGTTAATGGCTCCAAAACTGGGAGCAGAATGTGTATGTGGATGTAGAACTTTAATAGATGATACTATATATACTAGCCTGTACTTTAACTACTAATAACAGAAAGTTCAAATTGGTGTATCTTTTCGTACTTTAGTTTCCTTACTTCTGTCTGTTCTCTCATCTCTTTAAGTTTCAGACTTTCAGATGTTTTTAATGAATACATGTGGGATTTCTTGTCAAATTATTACCAAGAATTGATCTGATTCACTCAATGTGATAGTAAACGGGGTTTTCTTGCTAGAAGAGTCACCTCTTTTCTGTACTTTCTAGTAAAAGGTTGTGTGCATGTTTTTTCTCCATATCTTATGTGTATTTATTTTAATTAAGCCATGCAAGTTGTTTTACTAATACTCAATATTTGTTAGTAGTATATAAACGTCAAGAAATTTATTTAGGTTGATGTCGTACGTTCTAAAATTTTAAGGTAGCCGAATATTACAGTTGCATTTTTAATATATTAGTATGACTTGCATGGCAAATCTAATAAGGCCCTGGAGAACTAATAGAACTCAGAGTAAATTAAGTATATCGAAATATATAGCATGTCTATCATGAAGGGTATTCCAGCATTCCCAAGTGGAGGTGGCCAGACGGCTGGTTTGACTCGGCCCGCACGTGAGCCGGCTCGCCTAAAACTCGCTTGACTCGGCTCGTTGCGTGCCGGTTAATTATTCGGCACTAACCGGCTGTAGAGGCGAACTGAACACGAATCAGGATTACAGAAACTGCGAACGGACCGGCACGGCACGCGACCCGGCCCGTGTAATTCGTAAACGAATAAGGGCCTGGATTAATCGTTATTCGGCCCGCGAACTGGCGAATAACCGGCCGCGAATGAATACCACGCGCTAAACGGTTACAGAACAACGGTCACTTGCAGGCTACGGCAGCTAACGTTCACTTCTCCAACTTTCACCTGCAAGCTCTGTAACCTCCTCCAACGTTCACCTCTTTATTCTCTATAAATAATCTCCCCCTCACTGTTAAGCTGTCTCACTCTTAATCAATCTCTCAATCTCTCTTACTCACTCGAATTCTCTCTGTTCACTCAAGCTCTCTGTTCACTCAAGAGTGAAGCTCACAATCACAACACAAGTCACAGGTTTACGATTACAATTCACGAGTTCACAACACAGTTACACAAGTCGCACACGTAAAGAAATTCAGGCGAAGTTACACGGTTTTTTCGAACAAATCCGGCAACACTGTAACAAATTCCAGCGAGTTCAATTTTTCCAGGCAAGTCTTTCTGAACAATGGAAGAAGGAAGGGGTACTATTTCTTCTCAGGGATCGAGTCAAGCAACTTCTATGCGACCTCCTCGACCGGAAGTTGGTAAAATTCTTCCTCGTTTTTTTGTTTTTATGTTCATATTCGTGTTCTTATATTTCTGTTTTTGTTAATATGAATTTTCATTTTTTTTTATGTTTTTTGGTGTATTAAAATTTTGCATTTTTAATACGTAGGTAGATTATGTACATAGTAATTGTTAAAACTGAATATGTTCGAATCAACATCTTCTTCTTAATTTTGTACATGTTCGAATATGTATATTGTTAATTTATATATATATTGTTAATTTATATATATTGTTAATTTTGTATATATTCGAATGATGTATATTATTAATTTTGTATATGTTCGAATTTTGCAGGGCCCTCTTGTACGTCTACGAGACATTCCTCGCACGTTTGAAATTATTTTTCGAGACAGGCAGTACCGGAAGATCCGAACAAATTCAAAAGCTTCTGTTTACTCTGTATTCAAAGTGGCAGAAATCAATCCCCTTTTCTTCACTCTAAAGGGGCTGGTACCGGTACACTTGATCGGCACTTGAAATTACATCACGGAATCTCGAAACAAAGTCACGAAAGTGGAGCGGCACGAGGAGAATCACCGCAACAAACACAAATTGGTGGTTTCGTGACATCGTCTCCCGGTGGAGGTATGCCTTTCCACTATAGTAGAGATAAAATGATCGAATCTTTTGCTACTTATGTTACACTAGACGAGTTACCTTTTTCTCACGGTGAGAGTACGAATTTAGAACACATGATGAGAGAATCAATAAACCCGGCTTTTAAAAGAATTCCTAGAAACACGTTTAAACGTCACACACAAAAACAATATTATAGTCAACTTCATCGGAATCAGGTATGTCAGCGAACGATCCACAAGAATAAGAAGAAATTGAATAGTTGATAATATTTGTTTGCCTTGTATTTTTAAAATTTGTTATATTTTATATCTTATTTAAAATGTAAACACGGTTTGTTTCGTTTTTCTAGAGAGCAGTCCTCTCAAATCAATTGTAACATTTTTTTTAATTAATAAAATTTATAGAGGTACCGTCCTCTTTTCCTTATAAACATGTTAGTTTTATAAATTCAAAAAAAAACACAATTTTGAAAAGAAAAATTGAAGTTACAAAAAAAATAGTTTCTTTCTGCACCTTCAGTACTATATAGTCACTTATTTGCAAAACAAACTTTGTTTTTAAAAATAACAAATTTGTTTTTATTATTTGATTAAATAAAAATGTTGAAATGTTAAAATGTGTTGAAAATTGAAAATGTTAAAAGTTGAAAATGTTAATAATTGAAATATTATTTGCAAGGCGCGGTCTTTCTTCGCTTCTCTGTTATACAAAGAATTATCTAACTGTTATTTTGATTCTAGCTATACAAACTTTAGAATGCACTGCTAAAAATATAAATATATAATTATTTTTGAGTCACTCACTCACAAAGTCACAATTCACCAACATTCATACTAAAAAAACAAAAAGAAACTCAGTGGACCACTTGCCTTGCCACTTGCCAACTTGCCACACAGAAGAATTACAGAACAAACCGTGAATTCGTCTGGATTCGCCAAAGTGAACCGCGATTCAATTCGTATTCGCCTATTCGTGGAACTCGCCTAACTCGGGAAAATCGTCTAATTCACGAGCCGAACACGGGTCATTGTTTCATCAAACCGGCCCGACTCGGCACGGCTCGTTCACTACCACGGGCCGTTCACGAGTTATCTGAGCATTGAATCGGACCGTCGAAAATTCGGCACGGCACGCCCGGCTCGATCGTCTGGCCACCTCTATTCCCAAGTACGCTATATACTCTGTCCAAGCGTATAGTTTCCAAAGTCTAAACAAAGCGTATAGTGCATGATCACATTAATGAGTATGCATGATGACATGATCACACTTTGGGATGGCATGATCATGCCAAATCGAAAATTTCAACAGTTGCAACTTGGTGAAGGATGTAGGGATTATGCATGATCATGCCAAAATCCTGCATGATCACACTGATTTTAATTATTATTTGTTTTTAATTAGGATTTGTTTTATTTCGTTTTAGTTTTTCTAATCCTATATACACAATCGTATGATGTAACATATTATAATCTTTTATTGAAATCAAAACTATTAAGAGTTCTCTCTCAACCTTTTTTGTGAATTGAAGAAAATCCTTGTGGATTCAAGATTTTAAAGGATTTCTCGTGTAAGAATCCTTGCGAGGATTAGCGCTTCATTCTCCTACGCTTCCGTTTTGCGTCAGTTGGTATCAGAGCTGACTATATCATATATTTTCGTTATGTTGAAAATCAATCTAGGCATATAATTAGTTGTATCTTGCTGTCGAATTTATTCCTAGGAGATTAGTTACCTGTGATATAGATTAATTATATTAGGAAAGATTTGTAATCATTTAGATCCTGATTTTGAGGAGCCTATCAAGGCACTGATGTATAGGAACTATTGTATATATGTTTGTATTCAGCCTCTCATAAGAAATGAAGCATTTCTCAATACATCTCACAAAGTTTCATGGTATCAGAGTTGTAGGTTAAAAGAACCCAGCCTTTCTCTCTTGTCAACCTAATACTCATATCCTTATCATTACTGAAGTGAGCTCTTTATGGGTGAATCCGATCAAACCTCCGGGAATTCATCTATGTCTACTCCCTCTTCTAACAGGCTCACATCCTCTCAACTTACCATAGAAACGAACCTCGTCCCAATCACCTCTCACAAACTAAATGGCCATAACTATCTGCAATGGTCTCAGTCAATGATGATGTTCATAAGCGGAAGATGCAAAGATGAATATCTTACTAGTGATATACAGAAACCAGATTCAAAGGATGCTGAAGACAGAATCTGGAGGGCGGAAAACAACCTGGAGGGCGGAAAACAACCTGGTCATATCCTGGTTAATTAGTTCCATGACAACTGAGATTGGAGAAAAAATTTTGTTGTACACCACAGCAAAAGATATATGGGAAGCAGCAAAAGAAATATTCTCAAGCAGCGAAAACACATCAGAGCTTTTTCAGGTGGAGAGTACTCTTCAAGATCTTCGTCAAGGAGAAAACACGGTGATGATCTATTTTATAACTCTTATTCGTTACTGGCAACAACTAGACTTATTCGAGATCCATGAATGGAAGTGTGCTGAAGATCGTGCATATTTTAAGAAGATCGTGGAGACCAAACAATCTTCAAATTTTTGACGGGGCTTGACAAATCCCTCGATGAAGTAAGGGGTAGAATTCTTGGTACTAAGCCTCTACCAAATTTGCGGGAATTTTTTTCAGAAGTGCGTAGTGAAGAAAGACGCAAGCGGGTTATGTTGGGCCATCAAGCTTCTTCGATTCCTGAAATCCCAGCTTTTACAACAATCAAGGATGCTCATCTAGATTCAGGTGCTTTTGTTGTTCAGAGTAATTCTCAGAACTACAATGAGAATAGGAGCAGAAAAGGTCGCCTTTGGTGTGATCATTATCGAAGACCAGGACATTTAAAGGAAATATGCTGGAAATTGCACGGAAAGCCTGCTGATTGGAAGCCAAACAAGGATCACGAGGCAAGGGGAAATGTTGTTATTTATGGAGCACTCAACATAGTAATTATGCTCCTTTTAGTAAGGAACAGTTAGAAGTTCTTCAGCAACTCATGCAGAAGGGAAACTATCATACTCAAACCTCCAACAGTTCTACACTTCATGCAGCCAAGTCATCCTCATCATCTTGGATTGTAGATTCGGTGACCGATCATTTTTCACAACTTACTCCCCGATCATTTTTCACAACGTACTCCCCTTGTACCAGCCTTCAAACAGTATGTATTGCTAATGGTACCCGCGCCAAAGTGGTCGGAATAGGAACTGTTTGTCTCTCAAATACTCTTACTCTCAATGCAGTCTTATTTGTACCTGAACTTGATTGCAATCTTATATCTGTTAGTAAACTGAATCATGATCTCAATTGTACCACTAAGTTCCTTTCTTCTTCTTATATTTTTCAGGACTTGAGCTCGGGGAGAATGATAGGCAATGCTGATTTTCATGTGGGCCTTTATGTCTTAGATATCAATACTCCTTCAATCCATTCAGCCAGTCATCAAGGTTCACTGAGTCATGGTTTCAAGTCTGTCAGTCCATCGAATAAAGAAAGTGAGATTATGATGTGGCAGTTTCTCCTAGGTCATCCTAATTTTATGTATCCGAAATGTTTGTATCCATCTTTATTCATCAATAAAAATCCGCATTTGTTTCATTGTGAAGTTTGTCAATTTGCAAAGCACACTCGAAACACATATTCACCAAGATCATACAAACCGAGTCACCCTTTTTCTCTTATTCACGGTGATATTTGGGGGCCATTCCGTATCCCTAGTATGACTGGTTCTCGATGGTTTTTATTGTTAGTTGATGACCATACTCGACTTTGTTGGACTTTTTTGATGAAAGAAAAATCTGAAATAAAACACATATTTCCAAATTTTCATGCCATGATTCAAAATCAATTCAAGACGAATATTCAAATCCTTAAAACCGACAATGCCAAAGACTTTTTAAATTTAAGCCTTGGTCCTTATCTTAGATCCCATGGAATTGTTCAACAGAGTTCGTGTGACGACACACCACAACAAAACGGTGTGGCGGAACGAAAAAACCGTCATGTACTTGAGGTTTCCCGATCTTTGCTATTTCAATCCAATGTTCCAAAAAAATTCTGGGGTGAGGCCATTCTCGCTGCAACATATTTGATCAATCGTATGCCTTCTCGTGTTCTCAACTTTAGATCACCCATACAAATGTTTCAAGGTCTATATCCCAACTCACATCTAATATCACAAATTCCTTTCAAACTATTCGGTTGCACTGCTTTTGTTCACGTTCATTCTCAATTTCGTAGCAAACTTGATGCTCGTGCATTGAAGTGTATCCTCCTCGGATATTCAACCAATCAAATAGGTTACAAGTGTTACTCTCCTGCTACTAGAAAATTTTATAATACAATGGATGTTTACTTTCTTTGAAAATATTCCATTTTACTCCAATTCTGGAATTCAGGGGGAGACCAACAAAAATGAATTTCAGAATTGGGATTGGTCATCAATTATTGAACCAAATTTGGTATCACAGTCCTCCAATATATATTCTCCTGCTATTCCAACTTTGGTTCCAACCCCAACTTTGGTTCCAAATATGTCTCCATCAAATTCCTTTATCGATCAATCTCTAGTTGCATATCCTAAACATCTCCTTCTTCCTAATGATGCTATAAAAGTTTATAAAAGAAGGAAAACCCGTGACATACCCGTACAAAAACAGCAAGGTCAAGAAACTCCTATATGCCAAGTCGAACCTGAAATGTACAAAATGAGGTAAGTACTGATTCAAAATCAGTTTCAGGTTGTCAACAGATTACTCAATCAAGTCCAGGTTTTGACCCGGAGTTGGATCTTCCTATTGCACAAAGAAAAGGGGTTCGATCATGCACTCAACATCCACTTTGCAGTTTTATATCCTACAACAATTTGTCTCCAAAATTTCAGGCATTTGTGACATCCTTAGACAAGATCACCATTCCTAAATCAGTTTATGAGGCCCTAGAGATTCCAGAGTGACACAAGGCAACCTTAGAAGAGTATAATGCACTTGAAACAAATGGCACATGGGTATTAACAACATTACCTCCTGGAAAGAGGACAGTGGGTTGTAAATGGATATTCTCAGTCAAACAAAAGGCAGATGGAAGTGTGGATAGATATAAAACTCGATTAGTGGCTAAAGGGTTTACGCAAACATATGGAATTGATTATCAGGAGACCTTTGTTCCTGTGGCAAAGCTTAACACAATTCGAGTTTTATTATCCATCGCAGTCAACAAGGATTGGCCATTATTCCAGCTTGATGTCAAAAATGCTTTTTTAAACGGAGACCTAGTGGAGGAAGTTTATATGGATATACCTTGTGGGTTTGAGACTGAATATACATAAGGTAAAGTTTGCAGGCTGAGAAAAACTATATACGGACTTAGACAGTCTTCGAGAGCATGGTTTGATAAGTTTGCCAAGGTCCTTATATGTGATGGATACTCCAAAACACAAGCTGATGATACTTTATTTCTCAAACACTTTACATATGGAAGAATCGTGGTTCTAATTGTATATGTTGATGACATAATTCTCACTGGGAATCATGGAGAAGAAATAAAGAGGCTTAAGATGCTACTATCCCAGAAATTTGAGATTAAAGACTTGGGCTTTTTGAAATATTTTCTTGGAATGGAAGTGGCACGAAGCAGGCAAGGAATCCCAGTATCTCAACGCAAGTATACCCTAGATCTCTTACGTGAGACGGGAAAGATTGGGTGCAAACCTGTTGAAACTCCTATGGATCCTAACACCAAATTAATGCCTCGAACTGATGAACTAGCAGCTGACAAAGGACGATACCAACGCCTAGTAGTTAAGCTAATATATTTAACTCATACGCGTCTTGATATAAGTTTTGTTGTTAGCATTGTAAGTCAATTTCTTGCCAACCCGTCAGTAAATCACATGGAGGCAGTAAACCGCATCCTTAAATACTTAAAGAAAGGTCCTGGTAAAGGACTTATGTTCAGAAAATCAGCAGACCAGTCCTTGAAAGTTTATACTGATGCAGATTGGGCCGGTTCCCCTTTCGACCGTATATCTACATCTGGGTATTGCTCATTTATTTGGGGAAATCTAGTGACTTGGTGCAGTAAAAAACAGAAAGTGGTGGCACGCAGTAGTGCGGAGGCCGAGTTTCGTGCTTTAGCCTTAGGCATATGTGAAGGGATATGGTTACGAAGATTACTTAAAGATCTTAGGATTGGAACTTCAATCAAGATCATGTGTGACAATCAATCCGCGATTGTAATTGCCAAAAATCCAGTCCATCATGATCGAACTAAGCATGTAGAGATCGACAGACATTTCATCAATGAGAAGATTGAGAACAAGATAATTTCACTCAATTATGTTCCATCTAAACAACAAGCAGCAGACATCTTGACTAAGGCTTTGTTTCGGCGCAATCTTAATGAACTAAGTACTATGCTTGGTTTGGAAAACATATATCGCCTAGCTTGAGGGGGAGTGTTGAAAATCAATCTAGGCATATAATTAGTTGTATCTTGCTGTGGAACTTATTCCTAGGAGATTAGTTACCTGTGATATAGATTAATTATATTAGAAAAGATTTGTAATCATTTAGATCCTGATTTTGAGGAGCCTATTAAGGCACTGATGTATAGGAACTATTGTATATATGTCTGTATTCAGCCTCTCATAAGAAATGAAGCATTTCTCAATACATCTCACAAAGCTTCACGTTAATTGATTTAATATGGGAAAACCAGTTACAAAAAAAATCGTGCAGAGGTTATGGTGGCTTTTAGCGCGGCTCTCAAGACTTTGACTGACAGATGACTACGTTGGAGAACAACATGATTAACCTTAACCAACAAAGTCGTGGGGAAAGAGAAGATCGGAATCGAGTCCCTCAAGGCAAAAAATATCATATTGGTGAGAATTCTGGCATGACTTTAAATATGGGTAATCGGCTCAATGATATTGTACCGGCCGATATATCATTATTTTATGAGTCTCTTGGAGTTGATGAATTTTTGAATTGGTATATTGATGTTGATAATGTTATGGGTGTTCCTAAGGGTAAGCAAGTGAAGATGGTGGCTATCAGGTTAAAAAGTGTTGTTTCTATATGGTGGGATAAACTTGTTATACAGAGGGATAAATAATTGAAAAGACCAGTTACAACATGGCGGAAGATGAAACAAGTGATGATGGAGAAGTTTTTACCGCAAGGCTATAAGGCTAATATGCGTAATAAACATGACGATGACATTGTTGAAAATTGTGAACCTGATTACGTAGACAACGTGTTTGATGATTGTCCTCAACCAAAATTGTATAGCTTGTTGGGCGAGGAAGAGAGAAAGAGTCTGGTCATGTAAACACCAAAATTTACTTGGAAGATTTAAAAGGTGTAGAGATAGTTGGAGAATCATGTGAGACAATGGAATCTGAAAATTATGTGCCCATGGATTGTAATGACATTGATGCGATTAAAGAACACAACAAGGATGAAGATGTAGAAGAAAACAATAAAAAGAATTTTGATGTGTACGAATATGAGGATGATGATTATCTACATGTTGAAAACGTGCATAATCTATCCTTGGATACTTGTAAATGGACGGATGATATGCGGCATCAAAACTTAATTCGGGCATTATGCAAGGTGAGTCCCCAAGCTTTTGAGATTGTGGTAGATTACCAGTATCATGATAAATTTAATTTGAGGGATATGGTTAATGAAAACAAGTTGCCTTCGTAAATTTATGTCGCACCAAATAATGATGTTTGGAGTAAAATATTGGTTGTCACTACCGTGATTAAAAAATATGTGGTTGACATTGCTGGTTTGAAGTGCAAAGATGTTGTGATTTTTGATAATTTTAATGTTGATTCATGTGAGTTAGCATTGGGTAGACTGTATTAGTATAAATTGAATTGGTGTCACAAAATTGGGGTGATACAATTAACTTCAAAAGTGATAACATGGAATACGTCTTGTATCCATATGAGGATAAAGGTGTCTTAAAGTTATCATATGACTGTTCGTTATCATTTGGTACAAAACACGAGTTTTCTTATGTCGATTCAAATTTCCTGCTCTCAAAGGTTTGTCACGGTTGGCTTGGATTGATTTTAGTGATACCTTTACGCTTAAAAGTGATTTTGGGAGAGAATTAGAAAGGTACAAGGTTTCAACAAGGTGTTTACCTTTAAAAGTACCCCCATGGAGAGATAAACACTAAGTTGACGTAATTGTTATTCCAAATGAGAACTCGAGGTCGAGCTCTTTTGAAGTGGATGAGTCTGATGTAGGAGGATTTTCGGTACAAATCGAGTGTTTAATAAGATGCGAGAAGAGCAAATGCATGATAAATAATGAGGATGCATGATGACATGATCACGCTTTGCGATGGCATGATCAATTCCAAACTGAAAATTTTCAACAGTTGCAACTTGGTGGAGGATGTAGGGATTGTGCATGATCATGCCAAAATCCTGAATAATCACGCTGATTTTAATTATTATTTATTTTAATTAGTTTTTATTTTATTTCGTTTTAGTTTTTCTATACCCATATACACAATCATATGATGCAATATATTATATTTTTTTATTGAAATCAAAACCATTAAGAGTTCTCTCTTAACCTTTCTTATGGATTCAAGAAAATCCTTGTAGATTAAAGATTTACCTCGTGTATTCAAGATTTTAAAGGATTTCTCGTGTAAGAGTCCTTGCGAGAATTAAAGCTTCCGTTCTGCGTCAGTTTCAAATTCCTTCTTTTTCCAATTATTATTTACAATAGAAATTTCGACCAAGCACTTGTACTCATGAAGTCTCAAGTGACTTTGGATATATGATCAGATAAACCTTTTAGTATAGTTTATATATGCATGTTTAAAGCCTAAGAAATTTGATCATGTATAACTACTGATGGAAGTCTTCACTCTGCTAGCTGCTTCTATGCTAGAGAGCAGCAATATTTTAGTAGATAATAGCAATTTGTATCCACAATTGTATATTTATTGAGATCAATACCTCATTTTTCTCAATTATAGAACCCACTCCACTCATTTGTTAGTTGACAACAAAAAGTCAATTATTAAAATTTGATTGACCTTGCCTTTTAAATATATGTTCTGGATAATTTTAGATATCTTCTATGGATAGATATGCAGATATGGCATTACAGTAGACAAATTCCTCAGCTAGTTGTCCAGTATGAAGTTTCTTATACATATAAGCATGGCTTCTTGGCCTCATCATACGAGGACCGGGAGATTGATTTAATTACTTAAAACCCCAAGAATCTTATTATAACTTTGAATCCGAATATTGGTGGCAGGATCATGTATATCCTCTGGTTTAATTGAACTAGCTAGCTTGTTTACATTCAAGAATGATAATGAGATACCATCTTCTTGTTATAGTATTGCGAAAACAATGTTCATAATAATTGAGCTGACTTTACTAAAAAATTGTGTCGTTGCTGATGTATGTTGTAATGTGGTGACTGGTGATCTCTGCGAAAACTGCTTATTATATTTCTTATTTATCGGCAGTAAATTAAGTTTCTTAAAAAGCAGGTAATAATATAACCAAGTTTAGCAGATTAATTTTCCATTTTTTAAAAATTTCAGATCTGCATGAGAAGACAAAAAATTCACACTCATGTTTATGCATGTATATCTTGGTCCCTGCATTGCAAGTTCATTAGAACTGTTTGTGCCTTGGGGTGTTGATTAATAATTATTTTGCTAAATCCGGGATGAGAGCAAGTAGTCCAGTGCGCACTGGCACAAGTACAAGTAGAAGAAAATTGGTAGCTAGTGGTTTTTGGAGCTTATGTTAGCTTTTGCATTCACTTTCCAGTAGTTGAAGTGAATATATATTCTTGGAATCTCTGCCATTCTGGAACTTGCTGGAGTTCCACTGGACTGCAGTTTGGTAGGATTCAATCGCTTTCTGTTTAGTCGGTAAGTAAAAGTGATAGAGATATAGATGTTTGTAGAAAATATAAACTGAAATAAAACAAGAACTTGACAGAATCTTAAACTGTTCCCATTTTTCTTGTGGGGGAGGATGGTCCTTTAACTTGTTTTCAGAATTTGTTTTAGTGGTTGACAAACTTTTAACTTTTATGCTCATTTTCGGAGACGATAAGCCTCAGAAAAGATTGATAAGCCTTGAAAAGTTTGAGCAAGGTTCAAGCAAAGAATCAACCAAAGCTACAAGTTGGAAATTATTCTCTCTTCTTACTTTCCAATCTACTACACTAGTGCTCTTGTACAACTTATGGACATATCCTTCATTCAATCATAGTATAATGTTTAGACAACTGTCATGACCTGGTCCTTCCTAATCACGGATGTTGCATGCTGCATTTCACATCTGAAAACAGATTTTGATCTTTGAGCCCTAACTAACATCGTCTTCTGTAGTTCTTGTAGACAAACCAAGAGCATTGCTCCAAAAGTATCACACTCTCCCTTCAGTAAAAGGATGAGGGTTCAAGTATCAGCGGAGACATGTGTGTGTGATTGTAATGACTTGAGTCCTCTTAAAAAAGCCGTGCCTCTAAAAATAATTACTTGTAAACAACACTTACATTCTTCCCCTGATAACTTTCCGAGAACTCACATCTTCAAGTATATATCACAACAAGGTAGGTAAATGGAGGAATACTGGTATATCAAAAGCACAAGAATCTACTTTTCAGACTTGAAGTGGGAATACATACCTACAGGTATCCATGATGAATATACATGCTGTCTTGAACTGATTCTATTGGCTTGTGCACTACACAGATCAGTGTATTATTTAATCATCTATTTCACACATTCCATATGTAATTAAGCTTTTGTTTAATTTTAAGCTGTTCTAAAGTAAATGACATCACTCTCCACTAGTCAAATTTCCCTTCACCTTGAGGCTGTGGCCTAACTATTCTAGCTACTGATTTTATAAACAAATTATGAGAAGACTGCAATATATTAAACCCCAAGACACAGGGATCCCTAACTATTTTAATTTAGCATTAAGCTGAAGACTAACATGTTGCTTATGTAAGAGTGAGAAACATGATTGCTAATTAACTCCTAAACTTTTTTTTATCTATTTTTGTATGTCTGTGATATGATAATATATGGGCCTTATCAAAGCATTAATAAGTGGAGCTGTGGAGTGCACATCATCAAACTCCTTAATTAATTTTTTTTTTAATGTACCCTATGTTTGGTTTGGCATTTTAAAATGCAAATTGATGTTATCTATCTGCAAGCAATTAAAGAAGATGCAAGGAAGTACAAAATTTAAAGGATTGTTTATGAGCATTATGAACTTTTGCATATGTCACAAGGTTGGCTACATATTTAAATAACACTGTACTTCCTTTTCAATGACTAATCATAACTGTTAGACTTATAATAATGTCTGTATGCTCTTTAGGTCAGAACATTTGATTGTGTAAACTTTTGGAACTAGGACTTTATCCTAATTTCAGAATGCAGAACCATCACCTTGACATGAAGTATTTGAAATAACAAAGTAAAGGATTTTTTACTTTTGTAGAGTTGATAGATCAGATTGCAGTAGTAAAGTTTTACACTTCTGATTAAGATTTGATGAAAAATATTACAAGGGACCAAATCTGTTGATTATGTCTAGTTGAACATATCAAAATTAGCATACTAAAACTTATATATGATAGGTTGATTATCTAATACAAGTACAATAGTTAGTTGTTTCCTCATCAGCAACATATGTGGACTCTGCAGCTGCTTCTGGAAATCAGGATCAAGCCACTTACACAGAAAATCATCAACCTATTACTATAGAATATTTGTGATGATGACGTCTTGCGATTGTTCCACGACTGGATTACACGTTTAATTATGTAAAACTATATAGTAACGTGGTTCAGGCCAAGAAATGAAGGGATGCGGCATCATGGAACCGCTGTGAAAAAGGACGTGGCCCCTCCAGAGCTCTGAGAGGGTGCTTATGAGTTAATGCAGAACCAGAAAGTAATCTAGCCTCTGGGTAAGCTAATGGGTAAGTTAAGCAAGCACATGTAGCTAATCAGAAAGAAACAACAAAAACGTACTAAATGATTGATATTATAATGTTGCATTTGAGGTGTTCAAGGTCTGAAGTAGAAGGATACAAGCAACAGTTTGCTAGCATTTTTAAGGGAGCTAAGAATTACTGAGAAAGTGACTTCCAAGTAACAATTTTAGGAAGAGGCCATTGATCAATCTGCTTCTTCATTATGAGAAAATGATGAAAATCTACTTTAGTTAGTTTTAAGAGAGCCTTTATGAAAATCCTACAGAAACTGAGATGTACCTGTAAAAGGATGATAAGTGAAAGGTAAATGATTTCTAGATAATAGTGAAAGATCCATGATTTCATCGATGATAGAACAAACAGTAACAGTAAAGCTGCATCATGACAGGCCTTCGAGCTTCAGATTTGAAACTTCCATTTAAATATACAAAATGTCATGTGTAATTACTTTTGCAATCTTCAAAAGGGTTTTACCCTGATCATATGTTTTTAGTTAAACAAATTAACATTTTTTTTTGGCTAAATCATACTAAGTATCTATAAGGGCATATATAAATAGATATATGAGAAATGTTGTCGCTCTATTTTTTAAAATTTGATTTGATTACCTGTAATGTTGATCAGATTATTACCTACAACAAGAGCTATTAGGTAAACTACATGAAGCTACCTTGTAACCAAGGTTAATGTCTGCACTTAAAAGTGAATCGAGGAGCTCATTGCATGTATCTATGTGAAAGAATCTTTTTTTTTTCAAAACTCTGCAGGACTTAAAACTAATGAAGTGATAAGAAGAGAAAACTAATAAACACTTACTGTTAGAATAGTTTTTTTGAGTAAACAGAACAGAAAAATGGTCAATAGACATCACCCTTTTAACATCAGCTTTTAACATCGGCTTTTAAAGAAGATCATCAAACTACCACTAACAGTAGTTCTGCATGAATTTTTGACTGCAGTGTTTTCCTTCCCATACTAGTGTAGAGGTAGGAAGAACAACTTGGTCTATTATATATTTCCTTTACTATGTAGGTCCAATCTTCAAGGACTATAATTAGAGATTCTTCCTTCCAACTGTAATATTATCTTCTCATTGCTAGAGGAGGGAGGTAAATTAAAACTGGTTTTCTAAGCCAAAAACAAACCTTGTGTTACCACAGGCAATACTCTATATATTACTAAATTTAATAACAATTTAAAGGGCAACATATTCTGGTGGATTTAGTTTCATTCCATTCAAATAATATCTTGAGTGACCTTTTCTCTGCTGGATTGCGTTTGATTCCATATTCTTGTGAATTGAATTTGCCTCCATACATTTTAACAAGGTTTGGAATATCTTGTGTGACTTTATATCTGCTGAGCGTACATAGAATTTTCAACATCATGATAATTTTCACAAAGTGAGTTGATTCTTCTTCTTTTTTCCTCCATTTGTTGATTTTTGTTTCATAAATTGTCTGTATTGGTCTTCAAACCACTATGGATTCTGCGTCTTCAGTGCTCTGAGTTTGTGATAAGCTTACGGTTTCAGAGATTTCTCCTTCTGTTTGATGATTTTGGAAACTGAGATAAAGCTGAACCACTCTATCTTATTCATGTCAAGGAAATTGTTGCTTCTATTCATATTTCAAGTTGTCGTAAATCTTGATTTTAATCTCAAGGAAATTGTTGCTGCTCATTCAGTACATGTTTCTCTAAATTAACTTCTTGATTACCTTTTGGAGTCTGCTATTTTTCCTCTAAAATGCATCTCTGATCGCAGTTCCAGAGAGTTTCTGTTGAGCAATGTATGTGCAAGCCAGATTGATTGGAATTTTGAAGACGGGTGATAGCCATCCTGCCTGGAAGTCTCTCTTTGTGTTCTTCATATTTAGCTTACTCCTGAGTTTTGGTTCGTGACACTTTATGTTTTAAGAAACTTCTTTATGTGACATGCAAAGTTAAAATTATCTTAAAATGGAAGGTGGTTCCCCTCTTAACATGTTCAGAACTTTTTCGAGCAACAATTTGGATTTGGATCTCATGGATGACCTCTTTGATGATGGATGTTGGTTAGAGGCTACGCCTTCTAACTTTTGGCAGCAGAGTCCATCACCAAATGCTGCAGATTTTTCTTCATGCTTCCCTACCGTCAATGCTAATGATATAAATCACTTGGTTCCATACTCGCTTCAAAAGGATTTTCAAGAGGAAAAAGAAAGATTGAACTCTACTGATAACGTGCGTTTTGTTTATCCTCTACTTGATGAGCGTGATGGAAGTGAAAAGGCCAGGTGGGATGGTTCAACGTCTTCAACTCATTCAAGGAGTATCTTGGTTCAAGGTATTAAATCAAACACAAGATTGTGGATTGCACCGAGTGCAGATCCAAATCCAGAAAACTCAGTAAAGAATAGACTTATTCAAGCATTTGAGCATTTAAAAAATATCACAAGAGATGATTTCCTCATTCAGATTTGGTTGCCTGTAAAAAGAGAAGGCAAAATAGTCCTTAGCACTATAAATCAA
The DNA here is from genome assembly GCF_009905375.1 of Apium graveolens. Classification (NCBI taxonomy): domain Eukaryota; kingdom Viridiplantae; phylum Streptophyta; class Magnoliopsida; order Apiales; family Apiaceae; genus Apium; species Apium graveolens. The sequence goes on from NC_133657.1 coordinate 179,606,275, forward strand.
CCATTCTCTCTTGATCCAAAATCCAAGAGTCTTGAGTGTTACAGATATGCTTCCAGCAGCTACCACTTTGCAGCTGAGGAAGACTCCAATGAGTTTTTTGGCTTGCCTGGCCGTGTTTTCTTAAAGAAGTGGCCAGAGTGGATGCCTGATGTCCATCTTCTAAGAAGGGAAGATTACCCACGTGTTGATTACGCTCTACAATACAACGTCAAGGGATCTCTAGCGATTCCTGTTTTTGAACGAGGAAATGGTGCTTGCTTGGGTGTTGTTGAAATTGTGACAACTGGTCCAGACGTTAACTGCCTCCCTGAGGTTGATGATGTCTGCAAAGCTCTAGAGGTTTTATATTTTTCTCCTTCTATCAGTTTTTGCATATCACTTCTTATTTTTGTAGCTGAACCTTAAAGAACTACTCCATAATTTCGGTAGATCTACTACAATTGTTCCGTGCCATGTCCCAGCAGCATCCAACTGGTTTCTTCTTATATTAAACATGTGAAGCCTCGTGAAATAATCCATGAAGAAAATTCAAGCATTGTGAATATCAGTAATTTTGTAAAATGTTACATAAATTGTACAAAGAACATCTATACTTTCTCTCCTATTTCGCGCTGCCTGCTTCTCTTCTTCATTATCCATTCATCTCTTCCTATTTTTCTTCTTATGCTATAGGTCATCTTCTATTCATTTGGTAATCATCTCAGGAGAGGAGACAGCCCTAAGTTTGAAGTTGCTTTTGGTTTCATTTACCCAAGTTTCTGTTAACCCTATACCATGCATATATAGTACAGATTGTGTAATTGACTTGAGTGAGAAGAAAACTGTTCCTACAAAAAAATTTCTTGCAGCGTAAGCATTTGTAACTCACGAGTGAAATGTATTATTTTGCAGGCAGTTGATCTGAGGAGTTCTGAACTGTTCACCCCTCCCAAAATAAAGGTTTATAGCTAACATTGAAAATCTTTTCTTTAATGTATTCATTGACTGAAACCTTAACTGATACTATTTACATACCATTATATGTCAGGATGACCATGAATCTTACCAGGCAGAAGTAGCAGAAATTAAGGATATTGTGACATCTGTCTGCAAAACTTATAATTTGCCTTTGGCTCAGACTTGGACTCCATGTAATCATCAAGATACAGATCAATGCCGCTATGATAAGAATCCGGCTTGTCTTTCCATTGTCACTTCTGCTTCCTATGTACATTATGAACAAGTCTTGGGTTACCATGAGGCCTGCTGCAATCACCACCTGCTTTTAGTTGAAGGTATTGTAGGGAGAGCACTTGGAACGAATCAGCCATGTTTCGCGACTGATATTAGTGCTTTTAGTGAGGCCGAGTTTCCTTTTGCATATCACGCCAAGATGCTAAGACTAAAAGGTGCTGTTGCAATACGTCTCAGAAGCATCTGTACTGATACAAGGGATTTCATTATAGAGTTCCTCCTTCCACTTGGCTGCAAAGATTTAGAAGAACAAAAGCGGATTGTAAGCTCAATATTATCACAGATACAACAATCTTGCAATAATTTACGGTTTGTTTCTGATCAGGAGCTTGAGGCAGCAACTCTACTTCCAGAAAGAGAAATGGTTAATCCTTTAAAAGGCAAGATATTTGAAGAAAATGAAAACAAGTTGGTGCCTTCTTCGTCTTTAGAAGAAGCCTCTCTAGATGAATCATCCTGGATTGCTCAAATGATGGAGGCCCAACAGAAAAATAAAGGTATTCTTGTTTCCTTGGGGCATCAGAAGGAGGAGCTGGAGGAAGATTTCACGGTAAAAACAGACTGGATTACCACTAGAGGAGACCTGTACCCTGGGATTGGACCTTCATTGGAAAAAGAAAATTTCCAAGATGGATCCTCAGTAAGTGTGAAGGATGGTGTAGACGTGTCTTTTATAAAGGGGCAGCGTCGCTCTGGTGCCAAAAGAGCAGGGCAATCTAGAAGAGTAAAAGCTGAGAGTACTATCAGTCTGCAAGTATTAAGACAGTATTTTGCCGGTAGCCTGAAAGATGCTGCTGCAAGTATTGGTGGTACGGATACTCATCCCATAAAACTAATTTTCTCATTCCAAGAAAAGCCACCATATTTGAAAAAATTGAATCTTCTGTGCTCAGTCCCAAAACAAGGCTTAACAATTTATATGTTTATGCTTTCAAGTTCAACAGAAAATTTGGGTTCTGCTAATTAACTATCGTTATTGATAATGTCAACAACTATTTCATGCTCATTATGAGTTTCTTGGTTTGTTATGTCTGCAGTGTGCCCCACCACATTGAAAAGAATATGCAGGCAACATGGCATCAGTCGATGGCCTTCTCGAAAGATCAAGAAGGTAGGACACTCGCTTAAGAAACTCCAACTTGTTATAGATTCGGTGCAAGGTAACGAGGGTGCTATTCAACTCAGTTCCTTCTATACAAACTTCCCAGAACTAAGTTGTTCAAATATGAGTGGAATTAGCTCCTTGTCTACAATTAAGATGGATAATTATCTGAAGCAACCACAGAGTCAACAAATGGGGAGCTTACCGTGCCCTGCAACCACAGCTTCAAAATCAACTTCTTCCGGTCATAGCTCCAGCTCAAGCTACTGTTGTTCCACGGAGGTAAAGGAGTTGAATGTCAACGGTAAAGTATCTGCTCCAGAGAATGCTTCACCAGCAGCAGGGGTGCTAAAGAGAGCATTTAGTGATGTGAAATTGCATAACTCGGGTCAAGAGGATACAAAGTTTCTTGTAAGATCACATAGCCAAAAAAATATCAGCAACCTTTCCCCACTGCAAAACCTTAATGACAACCAGGCGCTACAAAACTGCATGACTTTTCGAGTGAAAGCCACATTTGGGGAAGAAAAACTTCGTTTTAGAATGCCAGAATACTGGCGCTTTACAGATTTGCAGGAAGAGATATCAAGGCGTTTCAATATAGACATAGAGGATGTCCATAAAGTTGATTTGAGGTACCTGGATGAAGATTCAGAGTGGATACTCTTAACATGCAATGATGATCTTGAGGAATGCATCGACATATACAGATCATTCAAGGCTCGTACAATCAGACTCTTGCTGCGTGAGGCACGTTATCCCACTCTGGGAAGCTCACTTGATAGCTGCGCACCATCAATTCATGATGCTGTAATTTGAATCTGTTGTTACATTGTGGCTGATCTGGCTCATCATTCTGCAGTTCTTTCAATTAGTTCTTTGCTTTGGCATTGGGTGGCAATGATTTAGCATAACAAAGAATCTTTTCGGCCATCATGAACTTAAGAATACATGATGATGGTACGACATCCATTAATATTTAAAACCAGATGATATCAGTTTGCCCCTTGTTCTACAGGGACCAGTTAATTTAAGGCTACATATAATATTTACATATGTATAGTATAGCTGGATTGTAGCACTTGCTACTGTTTCTGTTATGTATTACATGCTTGCATTTGCTTTTTTCCGGTATCATCTATTGTTAAATGAAGCTAAGCAATATTTGCACCTCTGCGTTCTTTTCTTTATAACTTTCCTTGTGTCTTTATGAAGCAATGGACTTTCAGAATCACCAGCAAAACACTGACATGCCGAGTAGACTCCTTAACTTATCACATGCATTAATCGCGGCAAGAAGTGTTTTTTTTGTGAATCTAGGGGCTGGGTACACTTACCACCCTAGAGTTAGGTTTTTTTAGTATATTTTGTCTTATGACGCTAGACCTCCGCAGTAAATTTTCTTAAACGTTTATTGTGGACCGGAATCCTATCATAAAACTTCATTTCCCTAATGTACTCTATCATCACACATTAATCAAAGTTGTTAAACTTAATATAAAGAACCTTTTGTGAGCATACTCTTCCAAATTTCCCAAAAACGATTCACTCTGCATAGATTGACCGAACGCAGAAAACCTTATATTGGGTAACCAGTGCCTAAGAAAATATTATGTGTATAAGATTTACCTATGTACTTTAGTTTTGTTGTTTTAATTGCTTGACAATGTAGGAATCATGGGTAGTCCATATTATGAAAGAGGTAATTTTGACAGTGATAGGCAGGTAGACGAATGCGCGGAACGTTTGAAAAATACCCGAAACGTAACCAGGAACAACCGGAAATAGCGTGCGAGAAACCATCTCAGCCACCGCAGATAACAGGGGCCATTCATATAACCACTATATTAGAAACACGCAACTGCAGCTCTTTCTACTTGGTTGGCATTATATGTAAATGCAGTAAAAAAATTTACACTTAACAGCATCCGTTGGAGATTTACGTGCATAAGCTCTCAGTTCAGCTCAATTATTTTAACCTTATTACAACAACAGGGGTAAAATGCTGATAAAAGCACTACCACCAAGAATGCCCTTGCTAGCACTTTAATAACACATATCTAATTTGTGTTTTTATTGTTTACTCGAATTTGTAATAGAATCTAACTGATTTAAAAGACTAGGTACAAGAAATTAGATTATATACATGTATAAATTTAGGTGATTATATTTTTACATTTTATGCAAATTTCTGTAAATATTACATCCAATTCTTGACCAGTACAATTAGCTAATGTATCTATATATACACACCTACCTGGATGCCTTCAACGAAAGAGAATTGGAAGCTATTAATTCTATGTTTTTTTCATTTAGTTGTTATACTATTGTTCATCATATCCTTCACGTCGATTAGTGAATGAGACCGTCTCAATCTCCTGCAACGTTACAACGGTTGATGGTGGCCCACATAGACTTAATAGAACCTGAAAGCCACAAAAGAATGATAGAAGGTAATATGTTAGTGTTTATTGTTAGTTATTAGCACCTGGAATCTGAACACAGAAAATAATTCTCCGCCAAACTGCTTGATGCATAATTGGTGCAGCAACTGTCAGTTACTCAACAATCGCAGATAAAGGGAAAAAATCATATTTCTTGATGAGCAAAACTGTAAAGGAACCACAACGGATCCGAAAGCACCACAGGTAGCGTTAGCAACAGGTTTTACATAAGGTGAGCTGTCTGATGTGTCAGGATGCCAAATGGAGGAGCTTGAAACAAAGAACCTAACATTGTGCAATATAAATAACACTAAATAGAGAAGCTGGAATTAGTACAAGGATGGCATACTGATTTACTTACTGGCAAAAACACTAGGCCATGCAAGAATCCAATTAGAACCAACCCCAAGTACATTTGAAAGTAATAAACCTGTATCAAGTGCAAGAAATTAAAGATCAACTCTTAAGGAACATACAAACAGTTACTCCATAATGAAAGATCGATAAGACTGACCACAAAAATCTCCGATTTTGCAAAAGAAAGGACAATGACCCCAACAAGCTTTGTAATTGTGATTCCACTGCAAATTATCGGGCAATAATATAATCACTTATTGAACTTCTCAATAGAAAACAAATTTGACCTTAAAACAGAATCCTTCCTTACTAATACATTTTCTCAAGCATCAAACAATTCTTTTATCTAGTCCAAGTAAAAAAGAATGCCAGAGATATCATTTCTCCCAAATGTGGATCGCATCGAACACGAGGTTTTTGACCTCATGAACAGTTGCAAGAATAAAGCACAAGTATAGAAACAATTACAGATCATCTGATTATGAGGCTTGACCTGGGAACAGGGTGGAAGAATGAAGACAATCATAGAAACGGGCAGAAAACATGAAACATGAGGTTAATGATAACATGATGCCAGAGCTTCATCTTGGCTCTAGGAAGCACGGGCACGGCAAAAGGGAGCCGTTCGGACACGTCGCTACTCGGCACCGACACGGCTGAGTACGTGTCCGACACGCCACACAGAAAAACGGCAGGGGACACGGCTCCGACACGGGGCAGACACGCGACCTGACACAGCCCAGGACTTGGCCCACCCAAAAAAAATGCCCAATACCAATTGATTTTACCCTAATTGTGCGACATTCTCATATTTTATATGTCCAACTCTGTTTTCATCATGATTTCACTACATGAGGAAGATGTTCAAGAGATGGCAAATCTCTTTCTTAATGAACCAGAAGCGGAAGCTGCTGTTTTTACACGAGATAGACATTCCTCTATTAATGAAAAGTAGAATTTATCGTATTTTAGTTCATCGTTAACCGTGAAAGAAACTTTTATTACTACTAATTCACTATGAATAAATTTGTTCAATGTTTGACATAGAAAATCATATATTTTTTTTTACTTCTATATTTTTTGTTGCCGTGTCCCGTATCCAGGACACTTTACCAATTGACGAATTCCTGTGTCCCCGTACCCGTATCCCATGTCGCCGCATCCATGTCCGTGCTTCCTAGTATTGGATAGATATTCAAATGCGAATTCTATTGCAGACCTTTTTTACTGTGATGAGCAAATTGGATTGCCACGATACATCGCCAAAATGATGCGAATAGATAGCTGCTTAATTGCATAACTTAAATTTGTCCTTTAACAATATTTAATATAACCAGGTGCTGCATGAAAACATGGACAATTTAGGGTAACTAACCTTAGTACAGAAGATCCCATGGTATGCAATGCCTCCTTAGTTCTTTTCTCTCTATCTCCGGTGCTTACCTGTAGAAGACAAGGAATAAAAACTCACCAGTCATTTCAAGAAAATCTGTCCTTAATAGTTAATACTCTTTCTGGCAGTAACAGATAGAGTCTCTATATTATTAGATGCAAGGTTAGTACTGCCATCTGGAGGTACAAGAATAAGTGAGAAACAAAGGGTCTTTGTGAAGTTTGGTACTGACCGAGAACGCATGTAATATATGAACACAAAACTCAACACCAATTCCAATCGACATCAGTAGGTTCACGACGGAGACAGCATTCAGTTGGATTTTCAGAAGAGCCATTAAACCCTGCATATATTCGTAAATCCTTTTTCTTGAACTTATTTTCAGTGGTTAAATACTGGTAAGAGCATATATGATACATGTAAATGACTGGAAAAGGAAAAGACAAATTTTAAGTGAAAGATAATAGAAAGATATTCCCTCCGCACTACAAAAAGAGTTTGGTAATTAAAAGTAAAGCTCCACAAATTAGGGGATGCTCGTATGAACTGGGGCTCTTTGTTAAACTAAAGGAGCATTAAATTTATCTACAACAATTTCCTAAACACACCTACCATGAGATTTAAAACAATCATAGCCAAGACGAGTATAATGATAGCAGCACTCCAAACACTGCACCAAAACAGGATATTGAATATCTCAAAAAACATATCACCCAAATTCTAATACAAAGAGCAATTTTATACGTTTTTCTTCATTGTTAACTTAGCAGTCTTGGTGTTTGAACACACACACACACTCACTCACTCAGAAACCGGTAAAAGATGGCAAATGCAGATTATTATTATTATTATTATTATTATTATTATTATTATTATTATTATTATTATATTATTATTATTATTATTAATATTATTATTATTATTATTATTATTATTATTTAGAGATTGTCAGGACAACCTTGATGTCATTACCAGGCAAACCACGAATACAGCTCCTGTAAAATCAGCAGATGAAAGTTTAATAAAAGCAACTGCTCCATCATAATGCAATAAGAGCAAACTCACAAAAGCATGCAACAATAGGGTGTAAAGAAAGGTATGAAAGCTTAATTTAAGGTTAGAGAAAATAAAAAAGATCACATTAAAACATATTAAACATAGCAAGCATGCAAACTTTTTCTGGACTGGATCTACAGTGTTCCCCTGTGGATGAAATTCTTTTTAACAGGCCGTTTGATGGCACAGGCATTATCCTTAACTTGAATGTACATACATATAGCTCTGCATGTGTGCTAGATATATATATATATATATATATATAGAGAGAGAGAGAGAGAGAGAGAGAGAGAGAAGTCTATCCGAACCCAATTAGCACTTATTTCTCAGATCAGGCTAACGATAAGAAACGATTGCCAAGAGATGTGTCAAGAATAATCATTAATTTAGTATACAACATTTGTGGAGGGTACCTCACTACCTCTTTGAAATGATATTTATATTTATGTTTAATCAGACCAGTAACCTAACTATGATCTCGGAAGGAAACATCAGTAAGCGGAAAATCAGTTTATTTTAACATTAAAAGCAAAATAACTCAACAAAATTATGTGTGTAAATCAATATATGTCTCAGATATACATCACAATAATTTCAGAGATAAATACAAACCGAGTGCTATGCCAATGTTGATGAGAGCTGTCTCCCAGATATCCAAATATTGCTCAAAGAAGATATAAAACACAGAGTATGGATAGACATTGATCTGCAAAATCAAATTGCAGTAAGGAGTCTTTTCCAAATATGTTACGCTAATTTTTGAGCTGCAATTAAGTTTTTGCTTCACAATCCATCTTGTTTCGTAAAAGACTATGGAAATATTCAATATATTAGAATCAATGTTGAAAAAAGTGCAAATAGGACCTAAGCGGTGAGATCACCTTCTAGCGTTTAAGCGCTAAAGCGGACGCTTAAGCGGTTTTAAAAGCGGACCATTAATCGGATTATAAATTAATATATATTAAAAATCTATATTTTTTGAATAAAGAGATAACATCTACAAATTATAATAACCAATAAAATCATTATTCACAAAGTCATAATCAACTTAAATAATACAAGTAACATTCAAAAATATCAAATTAAACTCTTCAAAAAAGAAAATTGACTTTTTCTAATTATTTTTAATTCCCCCACTTAATTGGTCAAACACCGCTTAAGCGGTCAAAATCGGCTTAAATCGGCTTAAACTTCACTAAACGCTTAAAAATCCGATTTTGCACTAATCTAAGCGTTTATACCTCCGATTCCGCTTAAGCCCCCGCTTAAGCGTCCGCTAATGTGCTCTTTACAACACTGATTAGAATAAAAGACAGAAGTAAAAAAATTCAAACTAGTAGAGTACAAGACATGATCATGATGTCACATTTCGCAATTATAATTTACATGCTGTCACAACTATAATTTAAATGTGTCACGGAGAAGGCAAGATACCATAGATAATTTTAGATCTGTTGGATCAAGTTTTCTGAAGCAGCTTATGGCTACTATGCAGTCTATGCATAAGCTTCAATGAGGTACGAAGAGTGATGAAAGTATTTAACAAAAAATAATAGGATAGTATCTCCCGTGCAAAAAAAAAAACTGTCCACTGACTAGTTTCACTGCAAGCATGCATGGAAAAAACATGCATGTTCTAAGAAAGAAATAAAATAGATATTCATGTAAGTGTTGGTATTCTGGAAAGTCTATAAAAGAGGCTCAGGCACACGTTTTAAACAGAATTTTCTTCTAAGGTTGGGCTAAAACTTAAACAACTTATTATAAAAGCCAATGGGGCACAATTTTTGCTTAATATATCATTTCAACAACTTATCCGTTTGACTGAAGGAAAATTTCGAAGATTTAACAACATTTTAAATGCTGAGTATCTTATATTTAAGTAATAGGTGATTGCCAATGTTTAGAAATGTTCTAATTGATATGTGCAATAAACAATACAGAGAAGTAACCACAAAGCTTCTTTGTGAAGTAAAAGGATTCACAGCTCACATTCACACGTTGTAAGGTGGTGGTTATCATCTTATAAATAGGACCATTACTCAATTCTGTTGTGGTACACAGAATTAGTAAGAAACACATCACTATATACTACACTCTTCCACTTCTAATGTTTTTTTGTTATTTATTAGTTTAGATATTAAGTTTATAACAGAATATATATTCTTGTCATTATTTAGTTTCTTCTTTACTCTTAAGAAGAACTACATGCTAGAAAAAAGGATGTTACGAAGCATCACGTTTTCCTATGGGCTGTCCTCTAGCAACGTGATTAGAGATGTAGCTTTACAAGTCGGGATCAAATACAGTAGAACCTAAATAAACGAATATTTGGTAAATAAATAACCTCATCAAATGAAGAAGAAAAAAATGTAGGTCCCAACATAATAGGAAAAGTGTGTTTTAACCTCGATAAATGAATAAAATTGTTACATCCTGATGGTATTCATTTTTTCGAGGTTTAAATGTGAACTTTCAGATCAAAATATATACTTGACAAAGTAACATTAAAGTTCATTAGGGTTAAGAAGTATTCAAGGATAGTTTGCTGGAACCAACCTTCAAGGAACGGGATAATCTTGAGCAGAAATCTCGTGCAGCACGCATCGAATTAACAAAATCGTCCTGTGATACAAGGGTGGTTTAGATCAGACTATTTAAGCAAGTAAAAATATTAGGGGATGAAAGAGAGAATGAAAAGAGAAAACAAGGAAACTGCAAGTTATTTTCATAGGAAAACATAACCAAATTGTACGTTGTAAATGATCCTAAGTCAAAGTCACGTGTATTATTCGTATATGTATTATTCGTATAAAAACTATCCAAGTTACAACCTAAAAGATTTCATACTTCTAATAAAAACCTTTCTAAACCTGAATCAGGATAACAGCAAACTCTAACCATTAAACAATACGAAAATTGACAGGAAATTCAAGTTAAGTAAAGAATTGCCTACTTGTTTATTAAGCGGTGTATGATATGTGCGAAACTCTGACGCAAGTATAATTCCACTTTCATAACCTGAAAACGGGCATTAAAATATGTTATTAACTTTATCTGCTACTTATCTAAATCAGAAAGATTTATGCGTGTAGTGATTACGTAGAACTATTTTGTACTGAACAGACTTTTGATTGACACTAGGTACAAGTACAAACCAGTAAGATCAACAGAGCTAGTATATGCTCCATGGCCACCCTTAGCACAGTCAGCAGAAGGTAAGGCACTGAGAAACCATGGTAGCTTTTCTCTAAATTGGACAGTAGATGGACGATCATTGAACAGATCCGAGTGAAAGAAGCACTACAGCCATCCATAAATATCAGTTCATTGCATATATTCGTTTTCTTCATAAATAGCGTTTAGCAAGAGGGGGCTATAACTAAAATGAAATGTATGAAGAACAGCCTTTATGATACAAAGATGGGACATTACAGTTGTACAATCTTTACAAACTCCTCCAAAACCGCAAGGACCTTCCTCAGGGGAACAGCAAGGGGGCTACAAAAACGAATCAGCTTCATTTTCAGTACATTAAATGGATTCGAAAAATAAACATGCCAGCAATTATGCTTTGAAATGGGCATAATAACTTCCTAAAGGATACAAAGTAATGCACACTACAGTATATAAAACAAAATAGAACACGTGTTATGTAGTCACTGTAGTAGTTAAGAAACATGTATCAGTGATAGAACTAGTCAGCATGGCCTATGTTGTGGCCTATGTTGCTTAGATTCGGCTATGGAGTGACAGACATGACAGAAATCAGAGTGTTGGACCTGATATTTTTGAACATTGGTGACATGAGGACCCTGAGAAACCTCGAAGTTTTTTTCAGAAAGGACAAATAAATTACGATTCACAAAGGAAGCTCCCAATAATAGAGGGTCAGCTTAAAACCACTTACATATTAGCAATCATACAAGTTTTTAGAAATTGTTTCAAAAGAGTAGATAAATGCTCCACATGTCTAGCAGTATGATTAAGATTGATTTAAGAAGTTCAGTTAAGATGTATTAATTACAACATAAATATGCATACACACACCCTCCTCGATGCATGTCTCAACAGTGCATGTTCTGCTAACTGCCAGATAGTTCATTAGACATGCCTATATTATATCTTTAGCGGACATCAGAAACATATGTGGAAGATAAATACTAACCTGATCATCCGGGGGACAATAGGTATTATTGACAAATTTCCTGCAACAGCCAAAAGCCTCAGGTGATATCCACACAAGAAAATCATCAAGCCATGAGGCAGCTGGCTTTGCAATGTAACTAGTCTTTGGTGTCAAAGATGCTCTTGAGATCTGCAGAAGCAAATATAGTTTCACAAAACAGTCCTTACCATGCACTATAATCAATTCAATAAATATTAAATACAGTATAAGTAGATATGTATCCGATGTAAATGCAAATACTTCCTATCAGATATCGAGACTGATGGATGTAAAGTCTGATCGTTGGTGTACCTCATTTAGAAGAGAGTTTGAATCACACTGGCTAATGGAACACAACTGATTGGTGTGCCTCGACTCAGAGCTGCATTCAAGGGGAAATGAGAAATAATATACGCAACTGCTTTAAGTTAGATATGCGTACAGATAAGATAACACAAAAACTTATTAACTTGAAGCCATGAGATGCAAAAAAAATTAAGACCAAGAATCGGAAGCCACTTGTCAGAAAAGAAGTGTTGATATCTTTACAAGACCGCCGCTTTAAAACATAGGCCGATGTGCATTCCAGGTACTACTTCTAGCATCAATATGTTGCCATGTCTTGTCTTGTTACCAAATCATCAGTAAAATTAACTATGTAAAATTAACTATCTTATAATGATAACTAAAAACTATTTATTGAAGACATGGGCATGTTGTTGTACTAACTGTTATGACAACTAAATACAATTATTAAAGGGTATATTTATGATTATATGCTATATATTTTTATTTACTTGGACAGTCTTATATATTTCAGACTAAATCCGTTACAGACAATTATAATAATTTTTGGTCATGGCTCCTTACTGTTGGTTAATAATTTCAGACTAAATCAGTTACTATAATGTCCACCTATTGTAGTAGTTTTCTAGTTTGGTTAATAATTTTCTCATTTTGAATGTGTTGTGGTTGTGTTGCATTATAAATTTGTATTGGCAATTAAACCTGGTTGATCTTGCTTGTGTGAAAAGTTTATATATTATACTAACTCAAGTTAGATTTCTGAACACTCCGTTTTATATAATTTATCCTGTAAGAGACTGCGAATAATTTTTATACCATGAGACAAATTTATGGAACTAATTAAATTACAGGAAAACACAATTCCACTATCATATTTTCATCTCTACCTTAGTGGACATACCCGAATATTTTATAAAAAATTAAAATCAAGGCAAATATTGCTGCAGAAGATTGGATCCTAGCGATTCACTCGACCCACAAAAGGGCTTTCAATAAGCTGGAGTGTTAAGATGATATATGATTTTAGCAAGTCCTTCTAACAACTTAAGGTTTTGGGAGAGATGGGAACTTGACAAAAATTATAAATCTAATTTACTTTCTTTGCTAACATACATGGTCCCCAGTCACAGGAAATAATATAAACACCAGAATTTGTTATTTTCTCAGCATTAAGTTTATCATCTAGAGGAACAAGCTAACTTTAGGCTGAGAGAATATAAGAAATAGCATTACACTAGTGATGCATGTATAGAAGAAATTAATACCTATAATTATAGTCTTTGACCACAAAATATAATGGTGGACCTACTCTTAGATACTCTGAAAGATCATTAAAATATTCCTGCCACATTAAATTTCGATTATACAGGCGAAAAATAACAGAAATGGTGAAAAACAACTCAAACTCATAAAATTTAAAACCTGAAGATAGGAGTCTCTAGGAAGAGCAACCTGCTGCTCCAAACCAGGTTGAATTCTCGTGCACAATGCCTGTGAAAATTGAGCCGATTACTTCCAAAAAAGAGTAGCAAAATTCTGATGGTAACAATCAGATGAACAAACACGTATACCAGCATATGAAGACAAACTGAGAAAGAGAAACTTACAATGCTTGTTAAGGATAATGCAAGAAAGACAACCATCACAACAATTTTGACTGGCCGAATTGTAAGAATGCGTGCATGGACTTCCTAAAACATGGAAGTATAAAAATCAATGCCAGGTGGGAAGCTGAACTGCAAATCATCAGTTCAATGCCAATTAGATGCGACAAAGTTCAGGTACATTAGTCTAAGTCTAACAATCAGTTAGCTTCATAGTAAAGTCAAACCTTTTATCAGAAAACTAGTTCTTTAATATTATGAGTAATTCTAGATGTCTCTAAAAAATTTCCCAAAACTTTTCCAAGACGTGAGGTGTCTGTTTTTGATTGGTTATTTTCTCATATATGTAAAGGACCCAGCGTGTGTTAATATGAGTCCCCCTAATTAAAACATGCCATGTGTATTTTGGGAGTTATTTTGGTACCTCTAGCACTACTCTAATATTATTTATCTAGACTTTAAAATCATAATAACCATTAGAACTTTAATCCTGTTCGGAGTGGAATTTAAATTTAGCAATTTTAAAGCCATAGATAGAAGAGTCAACCAGATGACTCGATTTGAAATAATAGAAATGGAGCAATGGAATAAAAATAACTTTCCCTAAAGAAACCAAAGACTAGGCTAATTTTCAAGATCGGGATATTATATATGAAACTAAATGTTTTAAAAGGGTCATACAAACGAAACACTGCATTACAAATGTTATTATCCAAAGTAACCAAGAAAATGACTACAATCTAAAGTATGAAATTGCATAAATGATGAAACTACTTTGGAAACATATAACTACCTCCATATATCGAGTCAACAAACCAGGATTCCTCTGAATAGTACCTACAACCATTTTAATGTTCAAAACAAAGATAATAGATGACTGAAGTGGGCACTGGCAATTAAAGCGCAAGAATTTAGGAACTTGTCCTCAACATATAAACATAACAAGGATTCTGAAATATAGGACAAATCAAAAGAACACTAAAAAGATGAAGTTCAAACACATTGAAATACTAATAGAGCATTTTTGAGTACCTTCGTCATTTGAAAAAACTTTTATGCATGGAAAACAGTCAACCCTTTTAGCTTCAGCTCTCGAGAAGTCAAAAACAATCAAAGCTACAAAAGCAGTAACTTGCAAAAGAAAATCCAAAAGAACAGCCAGAGCTACAAGGTCATCAAGATAAAGGTCACGAAAGAAGAAGATTTAGAATAACCCATATCTCAAAGTTTTCTATATGTCTTCAATTAGTAAAAAAATGTTACAGATCTTAACTATTTCAAACATTGGTACAAAAGTAGTAATCTGTAAGCATAACACAGTGGAGCTTTTCTCACCTGCAAACATAGAGAAGACGCGGCATGCTGGCATAGAGATGAACCCTCCAACTGCAAATGCCAAGACTTCACATAAACTAGATAGTGTTATTGAAGGACCTACGTCGGCGAGGGCATTACTTATTCGCACTTCTAAATTCAGCTCTTCTCGTTGCCGTTTCACAGCATGTACCAGTATACACATGTTATCCACTCCAACCTGATCAGAGATAGAATTATGAAATTTTTAGAAAAAAATGAAAATCACATCACAAGGAGGCTAAATGAAACACTTAAAAGAGGAAAAAGAACTTTCCAGGAAATGGAATACTTGTCAAGGGATATATAGCCATAAATCGGAAATTGGAGAATCGTCTATTTATTTAATCTTATATTCTAATGTGAGATAAAACTAAAATTGTCCAAGTGAGTGTTTCAAACTTTATCTTCCTGGTAAACTGTCATCTATACAACTCTTACCAAGGCACTTTACACAAGATGCAGATAGTCATAGAGCTAAACTACCTTAACAAAAACAGAGAGTGCATCCCAAAACATGACAATACAAAAACATTAGATGCATGACACCTACAGCTAGAACTAAGAATGGGATGACTTCCAATATGATTAGTGTAGACTTCACTCCCACTAAACTAAAGAATCCAGCAGAACCAAGGACAGAGAGCACCACAACCATAACTCCTGAAAGTGCAAGTGAAACCTGAAAGAAAAAATATTATGAATCATAGTAGGCCTCACAGAAAGACAAAAATGAAGCAACAAATCCAATCGAATACAATCAACAATCATTTCGTGTCTAGGGTGCTGGAACTCTTATATTTTTCATTGTACCGGATCTAAATTTATCCTTGAGACTCATATATAACTTACTTTATAAATTAGCACTGGAGTATAGTTGGAAAGCTATGACGAGTATTATAAAAAAAGTCTACGATATCAAAGTGGAATCTAAATTAACTAAAGCTCAAGTTCATAGTACTTGAGCTGAGTGCTCAGGCTTTAAGATGCATGCAGAGACGTTCCAGAATATAGATTAAACATATGACACTCCACAAAATATGGTCACTTGTGCAATTTTATATTGGGGTTTCATTAATAGTTCTCCCCAAGGTCAACCGCAATATTAAATACTGTGCTCCTTACAACCATCATATGTGGACTCATAGTCAGTTCTTTATATTAAAAATTATTTCATCAAGGAGAAAGAAAAAGCCGAATGAGTGAACAGAAAATGTGAAGGCACACCTTTGTTGAAAGGAAGATTGTGGACAAATGATGTACATCCCCCAAGGTCACGGATATATAAGCAAACATTACAAGATAGCTAATCTGATGAAAGGTAAACAATAAGTTTGTAAAAATTCAGAAGTGTTGTATTTGCGAAAATTGTTAAGTATTAGAGAAAAAGAACTAATATGCAAATCTTCCGAGACTTACTAATATTGTTATAGCATCTGCAGTACTTTCCCTTTTTAGTTCTTCCTCGATCGAGCTTTCAGATGAAAATGAAAGAGTAAGATTGCTCGCCTGAACTGTAGGCAGTATCTCGTCCTGTAAGGAAAACTTCTTCAGGACAGTGTGCACTACTTAAAATTATTTGGGTTAGAAAGACCATGTAAAGATTCTAGAGATGCCAATTAATACAAAAAAAATACTAAATCAGTAATGACATGAGAGATTTCAAAAGCACTAGTCAGACAATGATTACACAAGTTGATTCTAGTTGCGAGAGATTTTTTTCTACATTTTCAGGCATTATAAAAATGTGTGTTGCTTGAGAGATATTTTTCTACATTTTCAGGCATTATAAAAATGTATGTTGCTTAATGTTTACATGTTCCATTTCAATATAAGAGCAATCCTTCAGGAACCACAAGTAGATAACTGTTCAAGGTAGCACAACCATATCCTATCAAACAAAATAATCTCTAAATTCAACCATGACACATAAGTAACAAATCCCAAGATGTGCTAGTCATTTAGGAAAGTTGAGGTGTTGCGTGACAGTTTTTGCCACAGAATAATTAAAAAAACTATATATATACTAGTTTCGGTCTCGCAGGGAATATAATAAGATAAGGGGGTACAGTGAGTCCTCGACTATGATTGTTTCTACATGTAATTTGGGGGGCAGTTATAAAATCAAAGGGAAGGACTTTCTACATGAGGATCTACCAAGTCCCCTGTAATTTGGCTATTTATCAGCTTTCTGCATGCATTATGTATAATATAACAAGACCCCCTTAAGCACCTTGCAATTCAAAAAGACAGCTATAGAAAATTGAGAAAACTAAATCTGTAATTACAAATGCAGAAACCTTCAATAATTGTATGAAAGCTTTTTCCCAAGCAACTGCTTTCTCATTTTCATTTCCCACTTCATTAACAGCATTAATTACTGGATAGGTTACAACAAAAGCTGAAGCCTGATGTGCCAAATAAGAACAGAGTTAGTTTTACCCAAGGAGTAAAGTAGAGCAGAGATATCTTTACTAGCGCAATGTCAGCCTCTACATATTTTTATAACTTTCAAATAATTAAAGGAAATGTGTATTATTACCTCAGAATAATTGGTTCCGGAAAATCCTCCCAAAACAACGCTTGGATCAAGTGGAGCCTTAAATGCGCTCATACATGTGTCTGCAGAAGCGTAATGCTGCACAATGGGTTAGCATGACTCGTAAAATTATCTGTCAATAATATGTGCATAACATACAACACTAAAGTTATGTTTTCCCTTTTTAAAAGAAAAAGTTAGTCTATTCACAAAAGAATTAATTCAAAAGTTAGAATGTAATATAACATCCAGTTGGGACCTTCATCTAACACCTTAAGGGTTTAGATGAGTTGGTTACTAAACAGTTATCAAGAATATATTAACCTTTTTTGTTGCTAATTATGTCAAGTACACCACAGCTAATTATTACAAGAAAAAAAAGTGGATTAAATTTATTGTTATAATACATATCTTCGTTTCAAAAACCCTCCATGCTCTTCTTCAGTTAGCCAAGTTCTAAGGAAGACCATAAGCATGTATGTTAATTGGTCTAATTTTTAACCTCTTTAGTTTTCCCTCATTTATCTCCTCGACAAATAACAATTTTAGGCCTCTCAAGAAATGAATTGCAAAAAAAATGCCACAGTTGTCAGTGCGTACCTGCAAGCAGTACTCCACATGCTCCACGCCACCATAGTCATCATAGTTCCCAGGATCCATTTTGAAATACTACCAGAAAATTAATTATAAATCAATGACACATGGAAAATACGTTAATACGAGTACAGCATTCCCCACTTCCGTGAATTACATCTACCTTGAAAACAGTATTAAGAACACATGTGCTTTAGTGTTCCAAAAGTGAAATCCTTTAACGGAAAAAGAAAATATATTATGTAACATAAACAGCTAAATTCAATATTCCAACGAGCATTATTAAAAAAACAAAATGTAAAATCAAAATAGACCCGACACCGACCTAGAATTACGTGAAGGAAGATGAAAATTAGCAAACAACAAAAAAATTGAGGTAAACGAATATAATTAATCAACAAGGCATCCAGATTAAGAAATCCAAGCATAGCAGGACTAAAAAAAATTAGATGTAAATAATCAACTCAGCAACTATTTTCACTTGAATGCAATTTCATACTCTCTCTATTTCTATAAATAACATTGCTTATATTAGGTTGACTTCAAAAAACAGGAAAACTGGTTATATCAAGCACTAAATATGTCGATATCTCTGAATTGAACACTACTTAGGACTGTTTTTACTCTCTTTTCTGCTCAACATTGATGATCCAGGATCTCTCACTCCAGTAAACAAGATCTTTTCACAAGCATCCATTATATGCCAACTACGTAGTAAGTCCAATTATTTTTGAATTAGGCAATTGATCTTGCTCATAAACAACAGATAATGCAGTAACTGCAGAGAGGAGTAACACTGGGTGAAAGCCATGACCCAAAGGTGTAGAATGAGAAAAGATGTGACCACCTGTAGAACACTTTGAGTGGCACAGTCTTGGTCAAGAGGCTTCAGGCAAATGTCCTTGAAGGCTACAGAAATCCCAGAATAATTTGCCTGAACTCCGTCTACCTGTCCATAACATAAATAAATATAAATTTGCATTTGCTTCATGTTTCATGTTTCAGACCATTACATTCATACAAGATCAAGACCAAGAATTCAGAATATTACCTTTTCTTGAATATCAAAAAGTAACTGGAAGTTATCATCAGTCAGAATTGTAGGTGACTTTTTCCCATGTCTCGAGTCCGGAACTGTTGCTAATATTAGCTGCAGAAAAAATCAAAATTGAGGTATATACTGAGAAGCACACCACTTTTGTATATATTTGAAGTAGTGAAAATAGTAAATGCATAAAACAGATTACGAAAATGGGTAGAGATACTTCCTGAACAAAAAGGAAGTTTCAAAGGTGACTCACTTTGGTTAGAAAAGGTCTCGAATAAACTTTATGTCAATTTTCTATATTTATTTATCAGAGGTATAAACACGAGAAAATCCAAGAGGTTATGAGGATAAAAAAGCACCTGTTCAATCCTGTAAAAAGGAGCTAGGTGATTATCAAAGTACTTCTTCTCTTCTGCTGCCCTACTACCACGACCTACCCAAAGCTGCAAGTTTAATCACATTAAATTTATTTGACAAGTATGGTACATACAATCATATAGCTTTCAAGATGAACAATTTATGAATCTCACTGGAGTAGTGGAGTTAACTGTATTTATGCTAATTTTACTAGTAAGAATATACAGTTATGAACTTTTGAAGTTATCAAATGACCAGGTCACTTTTGAACAGTGATGTATTTACCTTAACCTTACTAAAAACAAATGTTTTTTGATAGAATTGGAGTGTCCAAGATGACCAGTTGTTCTTTGGACAGTTTATTAATAAAGCTTTCATCTCTGCTGGAGGTCAGGATATGGTTGTTAAATGTCATTTAACAAATACCTAGCCTAATACAGAATCAGAGTATAACGTCGAGCTAAGCCCTATTTCATATAGATTTGTTGCCTAGAACTCGTAGGCACTACACTTAAAAATTTGTAAGAGTCGCCTCTGCATACAATCCTGCATTAGCCAAGGTTGGATCTCGGTACTGTTGGCACGGAAGCTGTTAGGTTATAATCAGGATAGAAGGTGCAATTATAGTGCCACTTAATAAATCTGCATGTTTGTTAGTAGGACTCTTCAGTTTTGTCATCATACCCGTGTCTCACATGACATGCCAAGCATGTGGATTTTGGACCTAGTCCATGTTAAAAGCCAGACACTATAGACTCTTGTTCTTGTACAAAATTTAATCTAAAGAATCTAGCAACTTGTTTTAATTTTCCTTAATAAAAATTCGCATAAAAAATATCAAGTCTATACATACATATTTTTTAAATTTTATGCATTACAAGCATGCCGAGCCCTTGCACCCGGGTCGTCTTCAATACTTACCATTACCAATAATTGACAAATTTATTTATTTTTGAATCAATAATTGGCAAATTTTAGTGTTGCTACAACATAATGTTGTAGTTTGCACATAAGTTGGAGTACTCAGACTCTAAGAAGTCACAATATTATAATAATGTGAAAGTTGAAATATCTATTAGGAATCAGCAAAACCAAGGAGATGACAGAATAATCAAAGGGAGTCAACAGAAAACTATGTTAACATGTCCTGTATGCGAGAGCATTATTGTTAGAGAATAAGGTTCATTATGAACTATCCGCAAATGTGTTCATCAAAGAGTTGTCAGTAAACTTTTCGAAACAAGTTGTCCAAATATTGTTGAAACATCAAAAGCAAATTTGGACCTTCTCAGGCTGTGTTTCAACTTCGAAGCGTAGTAAGCCAAAGCAAAGTACAAGAACAACTGCTAATGAAGAACACAAGACAAGAGTAGGATTTCTAGCGACCCATACACCATATCTCCTGCAATTAGTTGCAAAGATGACTGGGTAAATCTTGAAATACTACATTAATAGAGAATAAACACAATGAACATTAGTAGTGACCTGAAAAAACTTGACATGCGCCCTTGATTAATTGATAGTTGGACTTCGTCTGTCAATTGAGGAACCATTTGATGAACCTATTAACAGATATGTACAGATTAATCAAACTTTTCTGAATATTACATTGCCCATGGAAAAGATCATCTCTATCCTGCTAATATTAACTTAGCAATTGGAGCATTAAACATATAAATCTCTTAAAGGGATGCACAAATGTATAATTGAAATTTGCATGCTTATATCAGTATTTTAACTTTGCAACTGATTCATCTACTACTCTTACAATGATTTGATCATTAAGGTTAAGGAGCATATAGGATCTAGTTTACAGAACATTTTTCTAATAGATTCTGCTGAAAAATTTAAATTTAAAAAGTTTATTTGCTGCAACTTCATTCTTTATATGGCTATGAATTTCTAAAACTAAGCTACTTTAGGTCTTCGTTTATGTTATATTGCTTCAGGTATCCTTTTAATAAAAAAACCAACTAAATTCTTTTTAAGGCATTTCATAGCTAGTATGTTTCACGCATCAAGTCCTTAGACTTTTAAAACTTTTTGGATCATCTACTCAGCTGAGTCAAGTAACCTGCAGTGGAGGGACTATTGGGTTAAAGCATTACAATTAATAAATTATGTTCATAGATTATTGTTTTACGAGTGTTCAAGCATATCAGATTATCCAACCCAAATTACTCTGATGCAGATAATGACTTCACTGTTCCGCCTTAAAAGTTCGAAAGATACATAGACCTTGCTATTCACTGTACTAATAAGCTAAATTCTGCCGACAACAGAATATAGAAGTACTCAATAGCCTCACTTGGTAGCTTAGTCAGGTTCGTAAGGTAAGGTGGACCCCCAAATAGTGAATACAAGTTCGAATCTGACGGATCTGATGGTCACATGTTATCTTTAAGAGGAAGACCATATCATGTATGCAAATTCAGTAAGGTCGATAGCAGTCCCTGGGTTTACATCATGCATTTGGGGAATATTTCCAATGTTAAAATAAGTAAATATCAAAATTGATAATACAATATATTGCACAAAAGCACCTTCATCTCATTCTTCATGAGATCAACATAACTGATGTCACCTTCATCCCCCTCATTCAGGAGTGGTTCCATACTAAATTCTAAAGTCTCCATTTCTCCGGTATTCTGAAATTTACTCCACCAAGAAAAAGAACAAACCAACACAATGAACAAAAGAAACATTGTTACATCGATGCATTTGATCTGCAGGTATCATTAAATACACAAGTGAGTTGACAAAATATGTTTGAAAAATTTAACCCAGCAAAAAAAAAATCAACAAAAACGTAGTTTCTTAATACAAATCAAGACACCTTGACATATTGCTACAAAAGAGTGACACGCTGAAAATATTAATTTTAAATCCTACTACTAGAACAAAAGTGAAATTTTTTTTGACTACCATCAGGCTAAATAAACACTCCCAAAGACAAACGAAAATGCTCCATCAGAAAACCATAGTACTGATAATAATTGACAAATCTGTATAGTACAAAAAGATCTTATATTTTTAAATTGTAATATATTATTATCCTGTTTTCGAGTGGACATACAACATTATGAATCTTTATACAGTATAATCCAAGACAAACCTCAAAAACCCCAATAATTAACGAGCAATATTCCTTTTTTGGTGGAGAAGGTTTTGGATAGGAGCATGCAAGAGAAGAAGGACAATCACCACAAGAGCACCCAAATGAAGGGTCACCACAAGAATATGTAGAGACATTCATATGCTCTAATCGAGATAACACAGGAGAACTTGAACGAAAATTAATCGCATAGGGTGAACCAGGAAGACCAAGGTCTGCTCGCTTACCAAGAAATGCAAACCATTCTGGAAAAACATTTAAAAGTAAGTGATAAGTCGCAAGAAATATATATTTTGTTGTACATATCAAGTATAAATGATACAATTCCCATATTATAAAAGATTTTTTCTACCATACAATACTTGGTATTTATAACCACAAAATTAAACTTTAAATTATAAGAATTCATGAAGGTTAGCTATATTTCACAGTTCTAACTCCCAAGTATAATATTGCGAAAAATATGGTTTGTGGACAAGGACAACAACAATTTTATTATGCGCTTCATGATCTAAACCTAGTGTCTAAAACAAATACAGAAAGAACAAAATTAAAAGAAAGGAAGAACAAAGAGAAAATGTAGTCGACTGCCACACCCAAAAAAGTAGGGGGAATCCGAAATGTATTTGTAGAAATATCAGTACTTAATGAAGGAATATTGGTAAATATCCTATATTGATTTGTATATATTCTAATAGCTGATAATTAGGATAGTGAATAATGTATTAACTGATTTTCAGGATCTAGATTAGCACTTTTACCTAGAATAAGTTGTGATAAAGTATGTATAAATAGTGGGTGACTTGTGTACTTCAGATATATAAAAAAAGATATTTATTCCTTCCAAACCTGAGATTCATTCATACAAAACTACATGGTATCAGAGCTTTGGTAATCAGCTCTTTTCCACGAAAATTCTGGGCTTCACTATACACTTTTCGGCTCAGTTTTTTTTTTCAATCTCGCTTCAAAAAAACATAATTCTGGTTGCTTCAACCAAAATTTCCATATAAATGGCTCTTAAATCAGCCAATCTCATATATCAATCAGCTTCTATTGTCACCGACGATTATGACAAAACCAAACATGTCTCAGATGATGAAATCAATACAACTTTGACATCACCTGGACAGTTTATGCAGCAGCTGACGGATTCAAATCGAACCTCGAACAAGGCTAATGTCATTGCAACATGTCATCCAAGAACTATGCCTCGTACATATATTGCAACCTCCAACAGCGGTACTTGGATAGTTGACTCGGGTGCTTCTGATCACATGACAAGTGATATTCAAGTCTTCAACACCTTCAAACCATGTGCAGATTCAGATTCCCACAGTCAGAACTGCCGATGGATCTCTCTCAAGAGTGATAGGAACTGGCTCTGTAACGTTATCAAACAATCTTCATCTCAAATCTGTTTTATTTGTCCCGGCATTAAGTTGCAATCTTCTTTCAATAAGCAAACTTGCTCGAGATATGAATTGTATAATCAAGTTCTATCAAAATCATTGTGAATTTCAGGTTGAGGGCTCGGGCAAGGTGTTTGGTAGTGCTGAAATGCATGATGGACTCTATATTCTCAAGGATTCTCATACATCTAAACAGGAGAAATCAACTTCTGGTAAAAATTCTAATTCAGCATGCAAGTCTGTTGCTGTTTCAAATGAAAATCAGATCATGATGTGGCATTTTCGCCTTGGACATCCAAGTTTTGGTTATCTTGAAAGGTTGTTCCCTCATTTATTTGTCCACAAAAAATCAAAATTCTTTCATTGTGAAGTTTGTCAACTTGCTAAACACACTCGAAACTCGTATCCTAGTGTTCCTTGAAAAAACCTTCACGACCTTTCTTAATTATACATAGTGAT
The DNA here is from genome assembly GCF_009905375.1 of Apium graveolens. NCBI lineage: Eukaryota > Viridiplantae > Streptophyta > Magnoliopsida > Apiales > Apiaceae > Apium > Apium graveolens. The sequence goes on from NC_133657.1 coordinate 179,630,815, forward strand.
ATTTGGGGACCCTCTCGAGTAACTAATATCAATGGATCTAGATGGTTTATATCCTTTATTGATGATCACACTAGGACAACATGGACATTTCGTATGAAAGAAAAATCTGAAACTGCATTTATCTTCAAAAGTTTTCATTCCAAGATTCAAAATCAATTCAAACAAAAAATCCAAATCTGAAAACCGACAATGGAAGGGAATATTTTAACTCCATTCTAGGTCCGTACTTATTAGATCAAGGGATTATTCATATTAGTTCATATGTTGATACTCCACAACAAAATGGAGTAGTCGAAAGAAAAAATAGACATCTTCTTGAAGTTTCGAGATCAATCATGTTTACAAATCATGTTCCTAAACATTTTTGGGGGGAAGCTATACTCACATCAACCTATCTTATAAATCGTATGCCTAGTAGAGTATTACAATTCAGAACCCCGAGAAATTTGTTAGAAGACAAATTTCCTCATATTTCATCTTTCTCTTCAAATCTTCCATTGAGAATATTCGGATGTACGTCATTTGTCCATATTTATGATCATAAACGAACAAAACTTGATCCAAAGTCTCACAAGTGTGTCTTTATTGGGTATTCAAATAGTCAAAAAGGATACAAGTGTTACTCTCCCGTAACGAGAAGAGTCTATCACACTATGGATGTCACCTTTTTTGAACATCAATCTTTCTTTCCCACGCCTGCTATACAAGGAGAGTGTTCACATGAAAATCAGTTACGAGAAATATTCAATCATAGCACATTTCCTCAATCTGATTTCTGGACACATGAACATCAAAACATATCTTTGTCTATCCATCCAAATTCATCAAAATCAGCCGAGTTTTCTCCACCTTCTTTGCCTATACAAGCCAATCTCAATCCTGTAAACACACCTAATATGTCCTCAGCACAACCTATAATCAGTCCAAACTCAGTTTTGTCTTCAGAAAATCCAAATGTTTCTTCAAACATAACACCACTTCAAACTGAGAAATCATGTGAGAAAGGTAACAAAGAATTACTTGTTTACAGTAGAAGAAAACCCGGAAATATAGAGGTCAATATGTAAGACAAGAAATGTTCAGACATTAATCAAAGCCCTCCTAACCAGGAAAATCTTAAAGGTAAAGATTTTATAAGTCATGAGTTAGTCTCTCCTGCTATTGATAATCGTGATTTACCTATTGCTCATCGAAAAGGTGTTCGAAGTTGTACTAATCATACTATTGAAAAATATGTTGCTTACGGGAAATTAACACCTATGTATAGATCTTTTGTCTCTTCTCTTGATTGTGCTCAGATACCCAATAACATTCATGAAGCCTTAAAAGATCCTAAATGGAAGATGGCTGTACAGGAAGAAATTAATGCTCTCGAGAAAAATGGTACTTGGGTTCTCACTCATATTCCTCAAGGAAAGCGGCGGACTGTTGGCTATAAGTGGATATTCACCATCAAGTATAATTCAGACGGGAGTATTAACAAATACAAGGCTCGATTGGTTGCCAAAGGATTCACTCAATCATATGGTGTTCACTATCAGGAGACATTTGCTCCGGTTACAAAACTTAATACTGTAAGATTTTTGTTATCACTTGCGGTAAATTGTGATTGGCATTTACATCAGTTGGATGTAAAAAATGTTTTTCTCAATGGGGATCTCAAAGAAGAAGTATACATGGACATTCCTCCTGAAATGAAGAAACCTTACAATGGGCGATTGGTGTGCAGGCTTATTAAAACTATTTATGGCTTAAAACAATCTCCTAGAGAATGGTTTGGAAAGTTCTTAAATTCACTTATTAAGCATGGATAAACTCAATGTCAGGCAGATCATACCATGTTTGTCAAGTTCTCATCAACAGGAAAAAGGTAATTATCATTGTTTATGTAGATGACATAATCATAACTAGAGATGACATGGATGAAATTTCGAAACTTAAAAGACTTCTTGCCTTGGAATTTGAAATTAAAGATCTCGGACCCCTCAAATATTTTCTTGGTATGGAAGTAGCTCGATCAAAAGACGGGATTGTTCTATCTCAACGAAAATACATTTTAGATCTTCTTAAAGAAACGGGAATGTTAGGGTGTAAACCAATTGACACCCCAATGGATCCAAACTTAAAGGTAAATCGAAGTAAGGATTCAACTCCAGTAGAAAGGGGGAATTACCAAAGGCTAGTGGGAAAACTACTATATCTCTCTTATACAAGGCCTGATATCGCCTACCCTGTCAGCGTGATGAGTCAATACATGCACAATCCTTGTGGAGCACTTGGACGCAGTTTATCGTATTCTGAGATATTTGAAAATGACACCAGGTCTCGGATTGTATTTCAGAAAACATAATGACCGAGACATGAAGATTTACACGGATTCTAGTTGGGGTGGAGAGCTGACTGAAAGGCGATCAACCAGTGGTTATTGCACCTATATATGGGGCAATTTAGTCACTTGGCGAAGCAAAAAGCAATCCGTGGTCTCAAGAAGTAGTGCAGAGGCAGAATATCGAGCTTTGGCCTTGGGTATTTGTGAAGGGATGTGGATCAAAAGGCTGATGAAAGAATTGAGGTTAACTCTCAAAATCCCTTTAAAGTGTAAACTGATAGTACATCTCCAATAGACATTGCTAAAGACCCGGTTCAACATGATCGAACTAAACATATTGAAATAGACCGACACTTCATTTATGAGAAGTTAAATTCGAATTTAGTTGAGCTCAACTACATTTCAACAAAGAAGCAAATCGCTGACATCTTTACAAAGGCATTGCCAAGATCGAGTTTTGAAGAATTCATTTCCAAGATGAATTTGTATAACATATACAACTCAGCTTGAGGGGGAGTGTAGAATTATCAGTACTTAATGAAGGAATATTGGTAAATATCCTATATTGATTTGTATATATTCTAATAGCTGATAATTAGGATAGTGAATCATGTATTCACTGATTTTCAGGATCTAGATTAGCACTTTTACCTAGAATAAGTTGTGATAAAGTATGTATAAATAGTGGGTGACTTGTGTACTTCAGATATATAAAAAAAGGATATTTATTCCTACCAAACCTGAGATTCATTCATACAAAACTACAATTTAATTTGCCACTAAAGCAAAAATACAAACAATGATAGGACTCTTAAGAAGCTAGATAACATAAAGTAACTAGGGACCTTAAATGCTAAGAAACTTGTAGAAATGTGACGAGACTTCGAAACTTGTTTAAATTTACACTAATTTTAAAATCTTTCTATTTAAAAATTTCTTTTAACTTGACACGGATCCCAATCTACTAACAAATAAAAAACAACCACCAATCTAACATTCTCAAGTTTTCCATTTCAATCTATTAGTCCTCGTTCTCCTTGCATGTATCTTTCTGGAAAAAAGAAAGATTATTTGGTAACATTACTCCCTGGTATGAAAAATCTCGGTCGTAATTATTCCAAGGCATAATACCTAACAAGGTGTATGATTCAAATGTTAATATTGTTCATCTGTAATATATATACAGTTTGACCACATACAAGCACAAAGCCCAAGACAATGTTACGGGGTACGCAATTCGATTCGAGACGCGGTATGAATTCGGATACGCGGAAGGTTGTTTTGGATGAACCCGGGACGAGGGAACGCACGGGGACGAGGGAACGCACGGGGACGAGGGAACGTACGGGTACGATTTATTTTAATATTGCTACAACAAATGTCAAAGAAATCAAACATTTAAATTTCATAATTTTACTTTAAAATAAATAAATTCATATACAAAGATTTAAAATAGCATGATATATATTTTTGACGAGATAACGACTCAAAAAATAGGTATTATAAAAGAAATACAATCCTTATTTAGAAATACTATTTTTATTAAGATATGAAAAATAATGAGTGAACGATTTATTTAAAAAAATTGTAGTTAACAACTAGAATGCGACTCAATAATCTGACACGGACACGGATCGGGGTGTCTGACTCTTTAAACTTCAAAATCAATGACGCGGGGATACGTTTTAAAAGGATCGGACACGGGGATTTGGACACGGGGATATGGACAAGTAAAACTTATATAAAATATAAAGATGGTAAAAAAATAATATGTAAAGAAAAGTCAAAATTTAAATATAAAAAAAAGTAAATAAAATTCAAAACAGAAATTAAAATTTTAAAAAAATTAAATCCTAAATTAAAGCATCGCAAGTTACGGCTCATGTTTCTTTTTTCTTTCATTTTTTATCATATACATTTAAAATATGGACATTAATATAAAATGTACATAATTGTTGTGGAAGACAGCTGGCAGTCTTTTCATCTAAAAATGAACTCAAACCATACACCTGTCTACATCCATACATCATAAACCATTCACTTTATACATACAGGCCCAATATACATATACAGCCGTTACTTTTCTTCATCTTCTTTTCTAACTCTTCTTCTTCTTCTTCTTTCGTCTTCAATTGTTCATCTCTGTCATGCCTTCTTTTTCCACCGTAATCTTCTTCTTTTCTTGTGACGAGTCGGGGTAACTACATGGGTCGTCGGATAGGTCGCCGGAAATGACGAACCAAACACGAATTCCGGCGATCTGAGACGGAAACGAACCGTGTTCCGGGACGAACGATTTGATTCGCGATTCTCGGGACCGTACCGCGTTCCTTGTATCAATGGCCCAAGACCTAAATGGGAATAGTGAAGGAGAGAAGGAAGAAGCAAGGTAGAGGTATAATCTTCTTTATTTGGTAGCCGGTAAAGGTATAGTCAACTTATCAAGTCAAAGATTGCAGGTTAAATCATGTCCCGCGTAATTCATAGTGCACAAACATATTCCATGGTGTAATATCATGTAAAATCCATAGTGTAGATCGTTGAAAAAAGAACCATCTTTTCCCATATTTCAGGTTGTCCTTGAATAAAGACTTCAGCCATATTAAATGCTAATTCTTCTGGGATTAAAATAAGTCCTTCTCAAGATCAATCTATAACCTGATTTTTAAAAAATCAGACATCTGATGGGTTCCACGAGGAGTTGTGCTTAAAATATTAACGAACCAACATAACTCCGCCATTCACGTTAATCTTCTTTGCCTCATACTTCTTCCAAATTAAAAATCATGAAATCGAAATTCCATAATTTTCTTCTCTACTTGGCATCACCAAGAGTTTGACCTAAAAACTTCTATATTTATAGATTACATGTGAGGTTCGTTCTACACTGCTAGCAATTATATTGGTCTAAAACTTCAGTGTAAATCCAAAATGGTTTCAGTTCTTCCTTTTGTGCAGATTTCTCTCATAAATAATTTCTTCGTGTTCTTGTACCAATAGTCTCCATTATTTCACAGTCGTTTTCTGGTTCTCACTTGATTACTAGATTGGTTCTCACTTGATTACCAGATTGTTTGTCTTGTGGGTCACACTGTAACTATTAGGATATTATATGTTATGATATAGATATAAGATCCTGAAAATGGCCTTCCTCCAAAACCTTGAGGGGTTAGAGTGACTGGTTCCTTAACATGGTATCAAAGCTCAAGCTGGCAGAAGGACTCAGGTTCGACTTCCCATCATCCCCAATATTTGTTAAAATATTATTGTAAGATCCTGGAAAGGGCTTTCCTCTAAAATCTTGAGATTTTCGAGTGACTGGTTCTCTAACAGTAACACTTGACAACCATAGTCATTGATTCCTGCTATATATAGTCTTCTGGAATCGCATAATAGAGTTAATGTCTTGTAACCATTAGGTAAATTCATGAAAATTAGTCTTTTATCACTTGTGTTCCTTCGTGAGGAACTTAATGAAGTCTCGTTCTCTCTATTTTCGGTTCTTTCACCCACAATTATATATGTTTTTGGTTCATTTTTTTAAATGACTCTTTATCCTACAAGTTATGTATATTGATAGTTGTGGTTTATAATATGTTCGGGATAGGTTGAACACGTGAATGAATCCAGATAGAGGAAGGGTTGATATTGGCAAGGTAGATGGACTCGTAAAGAACACTTTTACTGATATTTATTGCATGGAACTAATAGATTTGAGAATTGGCATTTTGAAATTTGTATTAAAAAATGTAGTAATCTAGTTAAAAAATGTGAGAATTATTTATACAAAGAGTTTTAGTTTGCCATATGTGCTTTACCCTATTCCACATCTAGGATAGTGTAATAATTCGTTCAGTTTACAAGACGGTGGCAGGGACATGAAGGATAGTGGTATTATCCCATAATGGCGGAGGTTCGAAATTATCAAATCAAATAACCAAAATGCCTACTAAAGTGTAGAACAAAATTATCCCGCAAAACAGGTTAATGCACTAAATTATAATTGTTACCATGATGAATGAAAACAATAACTGGATCCACCATAAATTATCTTCAATTTGGTCTTTAGCAATTAAGACTTCGTACGTAAGCAAAGTAACGGAATATGTCCATAGGGCCGTAATTTGAGTCGAGCCATGCAGGTATCCACTAAACGAGTTCAAGTTTTCTAATAAACGAGCTGAGTCAAGCCGCTCGTTTAAGTTAAACGAGCTCAATCTCTGAACGAATCCGACTCATTAATAAAATGAGTTGAGTTTAAAGAGTCAAGCCGGGTCTACTCGCGAGCTCAACAATTAAAAATAAATATAAAATCTAAAATATTCAATATTTAAATAACATAAATTTTAATAATTATTTATTTGAAATTATAAACGATTCGAGCTCGAGTCGAGCCATGTTTACAAGTTCGAGCCGCATTTTAGTCAGGCTCGGTTCGTTTAAAACGAGTTCAAATTTATGTTCGAGTCATGCTCGTAGTCGTATACGAGTTCGGGCCGAGTCAAGTCTTGTTAAATAGATTTGAGCTCGATCTGCTCGCGAGCAACCCAAATCGAATTACAAACCTATTTGTTCCAGAACTACAAGTCTTTATGAGCATACGCACTGCCCCTCCAGTTTAGTTGATTCAACAGGTTTATTAATGGGAAAAAGTAAAAGAGGCTGGTTTTTACTCCCATCAATTTTCAATGCTCCTATAATTCATTAATAGGAACATCAAAAATCAACGAAGTCTTTAACGGGCAGCAAATGGTATGGCCCACCAAATTCTTACTTCAGACACTTCAACGTCTATAACAACGGCTATATGTTGAGTAACGGTTATTATAATGGTCACGTATTAACTTATAAATTTAGATTTTTTGTCTTCATTTTTTACACACAATTTTATATTACCCACATTTTTAACTTCTCAATCTCATTTTTCCTTTCATATTTTTATACATATAAATATATAATGGATTTAATTGGCTCGCTTCTTAATAATGACAATTATGTGTTTCAGGTTCGACAATCTATTGATCCATTATAGGTCGATATTCAAACAAGAATAATTTGTGGGACCTTTAAATAATAAAGTTGAAGTCAAATATACAATATGTATACTATATTATTAAACGAGATAGCTAGTATTATGTAATTATCTATATGAGGAATAGAAATTGATGAATTGATGGAGTTTTGTGGGTGTATAAAAACTAACAAAAAAAGCTGATTTAGTGTGAATTATTGCAAACTCCATCGATTCAATTGATGAATTGATCCATGTCATGGGTGCATATGCTTTTATAAGGAGTACAATCCTATATATTAAAGATGTTGTGCCCGTTTGACAAATCTTAAAATAAATAACTTATTAATTAAAATTAGTAATTGACTTATAAGTGATAAGTAGATTAATTCTTATAAGTTGTATAAAGTGTTTGAATAATTTTACTTATAAGTCAGAATTGTTTTTACTTAAATGAACTAAAACAAATAATTTTTCATGTACTTGTCTTAATTAGTGAATTTTAAATTAGATTAACATTTAAATATATATATATATATTAAAACTGAAGTTGAAAAGGGAAAAATTAAAATAAATTGAGAAAAAGTACGTTGTTCCTACATTTAACTTATCAGCTTTTAAGTTATAAATTTGACTTACAAGTTGGGTCGACAAACACTCGTCAATAAACTATTGTTGCGGGCTTATAAGCTACAAGTAACTTATAAGGTAACACCCAAACGTGATCATTGTGTTCTCCCATATTTTCTTGCAGGTCCCATACATTAGCATTAAAATTGTGGTTGAATATGCATAGTCCAACATAACTATTGAAGCCATCAAATTTTTTTATTAAAGAAGCCCCGAGCACCATACGCTCCATAAGTTAAATCAGGGCCCCTCAAACTTAATATTAATGATAGTAAATTAATGTCATTGCAACAATTTGATGAATATGTTCAATAAAGATCTCACATCTTACACTTGCATGACCCATAACTTCGCCCTTGGTTCGAAATATTGAACAAGAGTACTATGAATCATCCACAATATACAACACCGTAACTCGATGATCACAGCCTTCGTGAGTACTGTATTGCTCAATAGTGCTGAAATGAAACATACTACTAAGCAATCCCTGGTAAAAGATATTTTCAAATTTCCATATATTCAAGGGAAAATAAATTTTTTCGTCACCCGTGTGTTTAGAAACTTACCACTCAACTATAATTTTTTTTGTTTTACTCACTAATGTTAGGTTCGGATGTTTTTTAGTCACTAACGTTAGCTTCGTATTTGATTATTAGTATTTTGTCAATTTTTTATAGCATTATTAAAATATAGTGATAACTAGTACAAAAAGTGTCATATGTGTCTTATAAGAAAGCTTATATGTGTCTGAGTTTGCTAGATGCATATGAAGAAGTCGTATAATATCTGAATTATATATGTATGTTATAGGAAGAACGCATATTTTTTTAAACATCTGGTCAAAACAGATGTATGTACATTGTAAACAGACGCATAAAATCAGTTCATATAGGGTGTTACTTTTTAGGTGGGGTACTAAACTCAAAACCAAAATTATTAGGAAGAGACATCGCAATCCGTACTAAAATTATTGGGAAATAAAAAAATAAAAAATTCAATATAATCAAATTAGCAAACTAATCATATAGTACTTATAAAAAAATTAAAAAAATACATATCAATATTTTACCAAACGACACTTTCAAAAACCCAATGAAATCACCAATCACAACTCCTTCATGCAACTCTTACCGACCCAAAATCAAAACTATAAACCAATTCATTCTAATAGAATTGTGAAACAAGTATATATATATAAACATAAAAATATAATAATTTTGTAATAATGTGAATTTGATATTAAATCAAACAACTCTCACAAGATATTTATCTTACAAACATAGTTTTATAACTTATTTTTAAGATTTTTTTTGTATATAAAAATTTAAACTTTAAATTATTATTTAGAAGAAAAAAAATTAAAAATAATTCATGAAACTACATCTTTTAGGAGCCTTAAAATGTTTGTCAAACTCTCATCACCAAGGTAAACGTCTTGGGGACATATGAAGTACTATATATAAAGATATAGACATATATCAAATCATTAAAATATTACAGACTACCACTATATTTTAATAATGCTACCAAAAATTGACATAATGCTAATAATCAAATCCGAACCTAACGTTAGTGACTAAAAACAAATACGAACCTAACATTAGTGAGTAAAAGAAAAAAATAATAGTTGAATGGTAAATTCCTAAAAACACGATAAGTTGGGTGACGAAAAAATCCATTTTCCCTATATTCAATTGGCTTCCAACGTTCATTATTATTATATTGTTTTTTGCTTCTTTTGAAATTTATTGATCTGGCTACGCCGTTATTTAATATAATTACTATTACTATATTAATTTCCACGTGAACTTTAGTTGATATAGATATTTGTAATTTATACGTCGTGTGCATAAGCCACTAAAAGAAATACTTAATGATATTTTACAAGAAATGATATTTTATTTTGGTGTTTGTTTTACAATTAACTATCCAAATATAATTGGAATTTTTTTTAATAAAATTATTCTTAAAAAACCATTGAATGTGATTTCGATCCATTACAAAGTTTAGGAAGGAGTAGTTTTTGCTTATTAACCATTGATTTTTTTGCTTATTAACCATTGATTTTCAAAACACGAAGGCTATATTTGTCTAAAATCAATACAATTTTTTGCACTAATTTTATCGAACCTATATATGTTACAATTATCTACCTCGGTAGTATTAATCATCTAGAAATTATCTATGTTACAATTGTAACTAATCCATGAAGAATGAGATGGCTTAAGGACTAAATTTAGGACAAATAGGTCTTGTATTGCAAAACTTATTAACATTGGGAAACGAAGATAGCTAAAGGCCATAAAAGAAACTATGCATTAAGAAAAGAAAGAAAGTGCATTCATCGGACTACACTAGAGGCGTCAGAATTGAGCCAAGTAAATACGTGACAATACACCATTGGTTGGAAAAAAATTGCATCAAACAAAACCAGGGGAGAGAGAGGAGACACACACACTTGGAAAGCCACACCCATATCCTTTTGAGATTATAATGGAGTGGATTATTATCTTATGTGAAACAAGAAAAGGTTTCCCAAGGAACGTTTGCCTCTGCTGGCACCTCATCATATACATAGGGACATAAGTAATGGCAAATGTATATCGTTAACTAGTAGGAGCATCAAGGACTGCTCCAAGACATACAATATTACGTGTTGGAGACATCTGAAAATCATATGTATGTATAGGCATACATATAGAGATTGGATATAGATATAGGTTTTTCCTACCTTTAAAATCTTGAGCACCGGCGCCAACAAATTCCATAGCCCTAGTATTCATTGTCCCGAATTTCACATCCTTGCAGGAATTATATAGCCCTTCCCCAAATGTATCAGTTAAAAAATAATCAATGCCATTTACTGTCAAGTTGCCGTTGACCTAGAACATGTAATAGCCAGTTTAATAAAAGATGAGCAAAGCATGACAATCGGGTCTCCTGTTTTTCACTGCATAACCCCGGAATTAAAGTAACTTTTTATTTCAGTCCTTGCATTTTAAGAAGACAAGTATAAAATTTATCCATAAATTTCTACATCCGGTAGTACCATATCGGTACCATGTACAACTCAGCACTGGATTTGATTATTGATATTTAAAAACTGAATTTTAAGTCTCAACCGAGTAAGAATGATTATACACACACACACATGTATAACAAACTAGGTCCATAATGCACGGACGAGTATATGCATGGTACTTGAACTTAATTTCAAGGTAATTGTGATGACTTTTTAGTACCACAGAATGATATGTTCTTAAGATCTCGCATGGAAAAATCTCCTTCCTTTTTTAATTGTAATCTAAAATGGTACTAATGTATACGATCAGATGCATATGTAGTTAAGAACCTTGTACACGATTATTAATGTATCATAAGTTATGGAAAAGAACGGCATGAAAACTCCTTTAATTTATTACATTAACAGGCTACAAAGACATAATATCTCACCTCAGATACCACAGTCACATTGATAAAAAGGCTTTGATGTGGGGAGCAAGAAAGCTCACAAAAAAGGTTTAAGAAATTTCTTAAACATGCTGGACAGCCCACGAGGAGAGGAATTGCCTGAGATTAAATATCCATAAAGAATTAAAGATGCACTAGTAATCAGGTATACGTTCCATATATAGCCATTATTAGCTCTCTAGACAATGAAAATAGTGCAAAAGTTTTAATAATGTAGTTCCTAATGTAATTAAGAATACTTCCACCAATAATATTCATCACATGGTTCATAGAAAAAACCACGTTACCAGTAAATTTAGATCTTAGTAACTAGTTCATCAAATAGTTCTTCGAAAAACCAAGAACCTTTCCAGTAATTCTAAATCTCGGTAATCATTTGATTTTCAAGCTTTTACAAAGCAACAAGAAAATACTTACTTGTTGAACCTGAGTCCGTAGAGTATCAAACTGAGCCTCTGTACAACAAACATTGCCAGTTATAGTTGGACAAAGGCTTTGGACTTTGGAAGAAAACAGATCATCAGGCTACAAAAAACACATGAATGGCATCAATAAATCAGCAAATATTGGCAGGGAAACATTTACTAAAGTATGGACGTTAGACATGGGTGTTGATCAAAGTGTCGGATTCTTAAATTTATAAAATTAGGAATTTTGGATATAGGTGCTGCGTGCACCCATAAAATATGATTTTTTATATGATTTTTTACTTTTCATACTTTCTAAAATATATTGTCTAGAACAAATAAATCAAATGCACTAAATTAATTTGAAATAAAACAAAAGGTTACAAAAACAAGGGATGTCTAGAGGCCTTAGATTAGATTTCGGACTCCACTACAATGGGGTAAGATGTCCGGTTTCAAGAGGGATCAGACTTATTAGAATAATACTATAAGATCCCGTTGGAGCCTTCCTCTAGCTTCTTAAAGTTTTAGCATGACTGGTTCACTTAACAAGACTCATATCACATAGCCACACCCATGTTATGTCCAGTCACACACAGTATCAAAGCTAAAGAGCCCGGTAACAAAGAGAACCAATAATGAGAAATGAGGTCAGAGGTCAACCTTTACAGATTCTGAACCCAATGGGCAATTTAAAACTTTGCCGTCACTCCTTTGTCCACATATATCATACATAGCACAGTAATTACTAGAATGTCTTTCCCTAATCAACGGAAAAATATTAGTGAACAGAAAATGCCAGTGGAGTAATCTTATATAATGCAACGCAAAATCGATGATCAGAATTAAATAAGCAACAATGAATTAATTAAGTGAGTTTATCTAACTTTAACAACATTCACGAAAAATGGAAACACGATGTCAGAAAACAAAAATTAAAACTTTCCGCATTATTTCAACTAAATCAAACAGGAACAGTAGAGTAGAGCATTATGGAGGCATTACCTATATTTGAGATGGGGAGAATTTAAAGAAACTTCCCCTAGCTGTAAATCAACTGAAACTGAACCTATAATATATACCTGAAAAATCATACACATAATATATATGCAGTAATTAATAGATTAAACAAGCAAAAAAGGGCAACCAAATGCAACTGTGTTATTAAAACTTAAAAACTAAACACTGTAATCTTCATTAATTTATTTTCTTGGGCAAGCAATTTGTATGAGCTGATACACCATCAATATATAAAATAATTAGATGAATTTCAAGAGAGAGTAAAAACTAAAAACCCATCATTTAAATAAAGAAATAATACTTAATAAAGATAATAAAAAAGAGCTTGCCTTGTGAATTAGTAGCAGTAATAATAAAAGAAAGGGGAGTTTTAACGCCATGATTGTGTTGTCTGTATACGAGAATACAAGAATCACATACAACACAAGTACAACTAAGTGGAGTTTCTTTGTTTTCTAGTTTCTCCTATGTTTAAACTGAATTTTTGTTTAATTGTCAACGCCGACGCTTGTCAAACGTCACGCGCGCACCTGTGGATTTTTTTTCCTTTTCTTTATGGAAAATAAACGTACCAAAAATACTTATTTCTAATTTTTTGCTCCATGTGCTCAAAATTTTGTTGATAATTTTAACCAGTTACATTACTGGATTACATTACAATTCATGAATAATCAAAATATCTCTTTTCTAGGGTCGACCTTCAAAAATGTCTAAAGGCGCGAAATAGTACCTCCAATACCTACTGTATATGCACGTATATGCACGATGAACATGCATATTCGATTTTACAAAAAAAATACGAAATTCATTTCTATTTTTTAAGGAATATACATAATACGAATTTTTATAATGCATGTTTGTTATAATTTTTTGAAAAATTGAACGTTCATTTCCCAAATACTTATTTACGAATATTTTTGAAAGAATATCCAACCTTTAGTTATTTGGGGCAATTAACCCCCCGAAAATGATTATTTTAGTACAATACTCAATATTGAACAGGCCGACAGAATACCAAAATTTTGGAACCAACTGCAAAACAGAGAAAAAACACTGATTTGTGGTGCTTAAATCACACCATGTAACCACATTGTTCTTTCAAATTTAACCAACTTCCAACAAATTTGAATACAAACTCAACCATACTTCAAAGTACCCATTTTATCTATTTAACTCTCTTTTTCATTAAGATTGACAAAAATTATTTCATATACTCTGTTCTATATAAATTGATAAATTTCATTTTTGGTGTATTAACACAGATATATCACAGAGTTTGTATCTCAAACTATAGCATACACATACTCGTTTTTTATCCTAAATTTACGATCAATGATACATAGATGCATCTAACTGCACGTCAATCTAACCATAAGTGCAAGCTTGTGTAGAGAGAGTTAGACAATAAAAACTAGTTAAAATTTGAAATTATTTAGTTGCAAAATGCAACTAGCATTAGATTTAAAATTCTATTCTAGGACTAAAATATTTTTTTTTATGTATTGGAGCAATAGCTACTATACCTATTTTGCATCTAACATTTGACTTGCCCAAAGGAAGATCACAAAGCCATTGTCGCTAAGTAATATAGATAACTAGTGTCTATCAACCCTTTAGACTATCATCTCCCTGCAATCTGCATTTGAGCCTCTACATAAATATTTTTGCCTTGAGGGTGCTCTGCCTGGCTGATAAGTTCTGCAGTCAATTCTGCACAAACTATCTGCATGCTCTAAATCTAAACTTAGTACCACAAAGCACTCAAATTTCGAGGAGACGCAACGCAATTGGAGCTTGTATGTGCAGGGCTTCATAGCAAGCTACGTACAAGCAAGATGCTGAGAAGTAACGGCGCAACATATAAACGTAGCAAATGATGTGCATTAGCGAAACCTTTACGAGCCAATGTTGCAGAGCTTAAGATATGGATTATCAAACATAACATATTTAGACCAATATGATCTGTATTTGTCTATAGCAAGATCCAGCCACGGTTTGTAGTTTCCATTATAGTGGACGACACCTGCATTCTGTATTGCTGTTTGGTTGAGGGCCGGATCATAGCCGAGTCCCAGCACATGCCAGCTCCGGTCCAATGGATAAGTCAGATTATAAAAAGTTAACAGTCCAGGAGGCAATGTTCCAAGTTTCCAAAGAGTTCTATCTTCATTCTGCATGAGCCAGGAACATATCGACAAGTTTAAATCCCTAGGAACAATAAAGTATAAAGTAATGATAACAAAACTGCTTATAAATATATTTGTTCATGTCTAAATTGAGAATCAAATAAAAATGATCAAATAGTAGACACATATACTATAACATAATATAGGACCCGCAAAATTTGTATGAATGCTGTGGTTTTGCTGCCCCAACAACTACTCTACAATTCATATGTGTGTGTGTGTGTGTGTTTGAGGGGGAACCCAAGAAACATAGTACATAGTGTATTGTGCATTGGTTAAAATTTAATGGTGAGAATATGTAAGATCAAAAATTTACCATGTCTTGCCAGCGATGATAAATGCCAGTGATATTGCGGAGCCTCCACTCCTTCAGATCAAACATGTTCATACCAAATGCCCAACCACAAGCATTTGGATCAAAATTCTGAGATATTTTTGGATTAGAAAAATTCAAATACTTATCCAATCTATGAAAGCTCTCCTTACAGGTCTCTATTGCACCATTCACCATCCCTTGCAGATCAACTGACCATAAAGGGGTCAGATCCTTCTGAACAACAATATCATCATCAAGAAACAGAATTTTCTGTAGCTTTGGATAAACTTCAGGGAGATAAAACCTAAGATGATTCAGCATAGATAAGTATTTTGGGTTCCTATACTTGAGATTGTCGGATCCAGAGGTGGTGGAAGATGCTTGATGTGCGTTAAAATAATATTCTCTCATCCGGGCTGATTCAAGCTGACGCAGAACAGTACAGTACGAAGAATTGAGCCATGTAAACTCGTCGACATTCTTAACTTCGATAGCTGCACTAGCAGGAGGGTTGACAAGAAACCACATTCTCATTGATACAAAATTTAACTTATCTGTCACTATATGGAAAACATGCTTTTCGGGCTCCTTTGCATTTAATACTGTTGAGTTTATGACTACAGATGTTGCAAGAACATTATCCGAAAATATGGCGTAATGGTAAAGAGAGGTATCCTCGAGTTTTTCACTGTTTGGAAATGCCTTGTTTTCATAACCTTGCAGTAAATAATCTGTTGCTAAAACTAGAGGCAGGCAATGCAGTGGCCTTGGAACTGTTTTTGCAGCTAGCTGTGTCAAGAATGCACTTTTTTTCTTTTTTTCACGTATGTTTGTTTCTGTCATCTGAACCATTGTCCTTAGCGTCCTTGCTACTTCAATACAGTCATATAGTTGGTCCTTTGCTAAGGACAGCATGTGACCCATCTCTTTTGCCCGGTCAAGTGCACTGTATATGGAACAGAAAGTTTATACAAGAACACTTACGTACATGCATAAAGGGAACACAAAAGACTTTAAGGAAAGTACCATGGCAGTAGTTCAGCATCAGAATTTGCATCCCCAATTGCATGGTGACTTTTTCTAGACTGTTCAAGTAGAGAATCATAGAGACTGTTGTAATTCTTAGCTTTAGCAATTTTTGCATAAGCTTTAGCCATTATGATCTGATCTCGCATAAGTTTCAGGGTAGAATCAGAATTTGGATTTTCGTATTCTTTCCTCCATATACTGTATCTACCCATAACAGTAGTGTCCAGCCCTCTAGCTCTTTCAACTGCAGCTGCATTCATCTCGCTGTCCACCTCTTTTCCTTGTTGGATTAGCTCCAAAGTTCGCCGCTCCTTCCTTTCTTGGCGTAACTTCTGAAATATGTGAAAAATACGCAAAACGTTGTCCACCGTAAGTTCTGCTACTACATTTAGTGAAATGCCAAAACAAAAGGCACCAGAAACCCGAATCAATACTTTAAATGTAATACAAGAGTATTAAATTAGATCTTAGTATTCTAAAAGGACAGAAAAATCTACTGCAGTAAAAGTAAACTACCCAACTTAATTGAGAACCAACTATAAAAATGACAAAACTGAAGTACTAATATTCACCTGACGCTTGATCTTCAGTGGATGAACTGGAAAAAGCACAAATTGTTGGATTTCATCTCCACTTGAACTTTCATTAGTTTGATGATCATCGCTTACTTCAAATCTTGTTTCAAATTGTAATGGTCTAGCAAATGGCTGAAATTAAAAAAAAAAGAATTATATATATATATATATATGTAGATAGAGAGAGAGAGAGAGAGACTCATACATATATGCAATATTCGTACAAATCATATGAAGAATCGGTCGGAAATATACAATATTCATAGTATTATAGTTCAACCGACCTAGCTGCATACCACGAGTATAAAAGATATGAAGATTCAGCTTTAATATACCGGTGATTAAAAATACCTTAAAACTCTGTGTATGGTCATCAATAGGGTCCTTCCACACCCAAGAAGCCGACAAGTCCTTTGACCTCACACTCCTGATTCGAACATCACCGGAGATGTCACTGTATGTCACTATTATGTCAATATCCTGCAATGATATTGAATAAAAAGCATTATCATGATGACATCATCATATTTATAAAATATGAGTTGTTTACCTTGTCAGGCAGATGACTGCTAATTGCAGCAGCTGTATCTGTCTGCTCTTGTTCCAACCCAGTAGTCTGTGATATGGGGAGAAGGACCAAACAGTGAAACTTACGATTAAAATAGACGACATTCAAAATTTCACACATAAGTGCCGTACTTGCTAAAAATGACTAGATAATTTCACTTAAATGCATGATTTAGCATGAATATATACAGAATGAAAGCAATAAGAGTTTGTTAATACCTCATGAGAAGGGAAAATCACTGAAATATCACTTAAATTATGGATTAAATGACTTATTCATCATTGAACAAGGGGCCAACTTGCAAAGTGTATCATTACACTCATAAACGATGCATCTAATTAATTAAATTAGGAAAGAACTTCCAAACAGATTTCAGATATCAAAATAATGGAAGTGAACACTTTTCAAGTTTATTTACTGAAAGGTCTGTTCTTACTTATTTAGTTACTCAGATCAAAGATTTTAAGTGTGATGATCCAACTGCAAGTAGGTTCCTAGTTCAATGATAATTAACCATTTTAAGCCCTTAATTTACTGGAACGGATGGTAACTAAATGGCACAATGCTAATAAAACACACACTGAAAGAAAATGATAAAGCTGAGCTATTCTGGAAACAATCAAAAGATGTATAGCATTACCAATAAAAAAGAAGAACAATGGTAACATGTTCTGAGTTAAGAAATAGATAGCAAGGCAAAGACAAGGATAAAAGAAACCATGCTTATATTAATTAGACTCTTGGCTTTTGACCACTGTACTCGTGTCAGATCCTCAGACACAACACTTATTCAGTGTCAGATCCTCAGACACAACACTTATTCAGTGTCAGATCCACTTGACTGAAATTTGGACGCTTTGACAGACTGAAAGGCTATATATAAAATGAACTTTGGATGCAAAAAAGAAGAGTAGAAGAAGAATGAACACGGCCACCTTAGTATCACCGCAAGGGCATATGTTGACAAAAGAACCCAAAATAATAGTTTTTTGAAAATACACCAGTGATTTGCAAGGTTATATAGTAAATTAGATTTAATTTGAGTTGCATTTTTGGAATCAAGTATGCATATTAGCATCCAATTATGCAACTCCTTTGGTGTTTTGTTTTTTTGCATTTGGTTCCAAATTATGGCAATGCAACCAAGTTTGACATTGCAGTGGACTTGCTCTAAGTATTGAGTCGGACACTTGGAACCGGGTACTACAGTTGGTATGCAGTCCAAGGAACATAGTTTGCCACCCAAAAAACCAAATGGAGCTCAACCAAAAAATATAACTGACACGCAAAAATTTTATAACTTTCTTTTATATAAATCTTCATATCTTTCTAATACAGATTATCTGTCTTATCCAAATCATGTTTTCCACCAAAAAGTCAGATATAGCATGAAGGTAAATTGTGACTAGATAGCGATACAAGCAAAAACCTAATTACTTAGTCTGCTAACAACTGTCCTTAACATGCACATCACCAAAGTCCATCTGAGACCGAAATTAAAAAAAAAAGAGTTAAAAGAAATTCAAAATGATTTATAACTGAAAAAATATCGTGGAAACTTATTAATATGAATTACTTCTTCAGCATTTGGCATGCTTAGTCAAACTATGAAACTATAATTATTACATTAATGTGAAGGCATGAACACTTGCCTTTCCTGTACAAATTCACACTAACGGCCTTAACTAAAATTTTACAACTAAACTTACTACAGTAAGGACTTAGGACTTTACCCAGCAAGACGGTTCCAGTGAACCAAGGGGTTAACAAACAAATTAAATTGGTAATCCAATTTTATGCAATCTCTAATTCTGCTTAATGAGGATCTACAGTCTACAAGATCAATAATCCATACTTGAATTGGCTCTCACATGATATTTGAGTAATTGAGCTACATCTTACCAACATTCTAATTCATTAATCTGGTCAAGTAGGGTAGCAAAGACGAGTATAGCTTAGAATGTGATAAAGTGTTATAAACATTATGTACTATTGGCTTAAGAGATAATATAATTCACAAGTAATGATTAGCGACAACATTGTGATGTAATCTTTGGAGAAGCATAGAAAAATAAAAACCTTTTGTCCGAGCCATTGTGGGCAATCAAATGAGGGCCAAGAGCCTTTGAAGTCTTCTAGACTGCAAAGAAATAAAATGAGTGTGATACACAGCCAAAACGTAGTTAATTATGTGAAGCGGTCCACTTATAACAACCCTGTATAAGTTTACTCTATTTTAGGAATTACATGCATCTAAATTTGATCCATTTTTTTCAGAAAAAAGATGTTTAACATACATACCCTGCTAAAGTACCAGGAAACACCGCTCCAATCAGAACAACATGAATTATGACCTGTACATATACACATCTGGAAGTATAAGAGAATACAAAAATGGAAAAACAAACAAAAAAATTGACTATACATCGCAAATGCCATAATATGGAAAAAGTCAAGATTACCATCACCGAAAACACATAAACATGTAATATCCTAATATTCAAGCAAAAGAACATATTTAAGGTTTCTGTGAACCAATACATCCATTCCTACGTGAACCAATTCTCAGCACATCTTTTTCCATATTTTTTCATCTCACGTACACAAGTCCTGCATATACAAACATAAAGACACAACACTTTTTCCCGCGTTACATTTACATCAGGTGTTTTAACAAGACTGATTATACTAGTCTTCGGTTATTTCTCGAGTTAGAACAAATTACTATAATTCATCCTTAACCTACAAACTAATCTACATTTTTCACAAATTTTACAAAGCTCCTCTAGAAGTTCACTCAAATCTTCGAGAAATTGTTAAATCACAATATTTCATTTCGAGCGATTTAATACTTTAACCAAATTATACACTAGTAAATCACCAAATTACACACTAGTACGTGAAACAAGTAGTTCATCTCATAAAACAAGTGAAGCTGTAAATGAAACTAATTAAATAAAAAAATTGAAAATTGAAAAGAAATGTGAGTAAATTGTAAGTTACCTGAAAGATCAAATTGGTGATCCGTGATGATGATATGAGTATTGATCCACAACAAGATTTCATGGATGTGTATGTATATGTATGTATAGTGTGTGTACAAAGAGGGATCGCTGCAAATCTACGTAAGGGCTTGTTTGGCACTTGTGATTACTGGCGAGTTAAAACACGGCAGCACTTCTTGCTCCCAAGTTAAAAAAAAAAAGGTAAATTTTCTTTTTACACCAAGATACGTGTTTGTTCTTATAATCCTACTCCCGAGTCCCGAGCTCCCGAATTATAAATAGAATTGAAAGTAAGCGGTGATTTATGCAAATAACATACTTTTATTTAAAAAATGGTATAAAACTTCTAATCACTTCTTAAAAAAAAATGAAAAATGAAGTACGTGTAAAGAGAATGAAGAGTGAACTATTTAGGGGTGAGCATAAAACCGCAAAAACCGCCCGCACCGCATCAATCCGCACCGCAAAATGCGGTTTTTAATTTTCGTGGTGCGGTTGCGATTTGAATTTTTAATAAATCGCGCGGTGCGGTGCGGGTTGTGGTTTTAAATTTCTAAAATGTGGTTCAAACCGCACCGCACCGCACCGCAATATTTAATATATATATATAATAATTATATTTCATGATTTCAATTATTAAGTTTGATTCCATTTAACATATTAAGAGTGTTTGCTTAGTGATCATCTTGTTTCTTTCTGCAAGATCAATTGTTGCGTGGTAATCATCCTATATGTGTTTCTTCAAAAATAATGAGACACGTGGTAAACCACCTATTTAATAGTGAACTCATTTAATTGTCGAGCCAACTTCTACGTTAAACTTTACAGTGTGGAATTTCTAATTTGTATTATTGAACAATATTGCAGACTTTTATATATTATTCGGAAATTTAATTAATTTAAGTTTTGTATTTATTTAAAATTTTTGAACTTGTAATGTATAAATCGCAGTGAACCGCACCACACCGCACCGCATTTTTGTGGTGTGGTTTATGCGGTTTTTGAGGGTACGCGGTGCGGTTGCGGTTTGGAAATTTGATCAAACCGCATGTGCGGTTTGAGGCAAAAACCGTACCGCTCGCACCGCACTCATCCCTATAACTATTTATAGGGTTCCTGTACATTAAAAAATATATTTGATTAAAATTCTACGTATCTATACTATACTATAATAGCCGGAATAGAGATAATTTGGTTCAACGATTTGATTCAACGATAATTCCCTAATTTTGATTATTACAAAAATAGATAAATAGTGTTATATATGTAATAAACTACTAAATTATTAAAATACTACTAAATATAGTATACTTATTCTACTAAACTACGAATACAACTTATCATATTATTAAAAGATATAAATAATAGTGTTATATGTCTGCTAAACTACTAAATTGTTAAACTACTAGAAATAGTATATTTATTCTACTAAATTACGACCACATGTTATTTTATTATTTTTATTATAAATTTATAATCATTATATATTTATATAAATATTTTAAAAATATAATATAACTGGATAAATAAAAATTTTAAATATTAATGGGAACCCGTGCATCGCACGGGATTTATGCTAGTCTTTATTAATAAGCGAAATCCTTTTTAAATGGTACTTTTTGGTTTCACCATTTTTTGGTACCACCAATTTTTGGTTTCATTTATTCATTTATTCATGTATATCTTATAATTCTATTTTTGTATGTCTTTTAATTTTAATATTACATTGTTTATTCCTTGTTATACTTTTACATGTATTATGATTTTATTAAATTTTGTTTATTTTTGTTATCTTATATTTCTACATGTCATTCTATTAAGTTTAGTTTTATTTTTCTTTCCTTATACTTCTACCTATTAAGTTTGATTTTATTTTTATTTCACCCTTTTAGCTTTAACCTTTGTGTTCTTAATTCACTTTATGTATTACTAATTCAATATATTATATGTCTTATGTATTACTAATTCAATATATTATACATGTTTGATTTCATCACCTTTTGATTTCATTATAACTCTAAATGTATAACTTTTATTCTTTTTTTTACTTATATATGACTTATAATATCATATGTATTATTTTACCCATTTTTAATTGCAATTCTTATATTAATTTCAACTGAATAATCATATTTCCTACATGACTCAATGGTATATTTTAATGAAATAATAAAAAATTTAAAATCGTATAATAATTATAATCTTTTTATTTTAATCATAATACAAATATCGTAATTAATAATTTGGATTGGATTTTCTGAGTAAAAATTAGAAATTTTGACATAACACTAATACTATTATGATTTTTAAAAATTATTTAAATAAATTAACTTGGTCGTGCTTAGCACGGTTATCAACTAGTCTATACTATATTATTATAGCGAAACATGGTTTCGTTTGGTAGGTCGGTTAACACCTTTCTATTTTAGTATGTTAACACCTTCCAAAATAAAGTTTAAACAAATTTAATTTAGTTAAAAAAACTAAATCATGTATTGATATAACTACAAACTTTTTAAATTATTATCCAACTTGATTTCTCATTGCAGTCAACTTTTTTCTTATCTTTTTTGTAGGAAAACAAAAACCTTCCAAATTTTTTTGGTAATTCAAATTATAATATAACAAAATAATTAATAAATTAAGAAAAAAACAAAAAAAATAATATTACAAAAAAATATCTAATGATTCACATACACCATTGTTATTCAAGACTTACACTTTCATATAATCTCTGCACAACAAAGCCACTAATAAGTTGTAGTAGCAGTATATTTTAAAATTTTAACTATCTAAATTTTGAATCAATAATAGGAGGACATTTTAAAATTTTAACTATCTAAATTTTGAATCATTCAATAATACAATACATACCAAATAATACGTAAATATTTTAACTTCATTAATCTCAATAATATATAAATATTGTCTTTTACAAATTATTTTTATAAAATAATAAAATTATAAATATATATAATTAGTCCTGTTACAGGCTAGTATAATTAATAAGCTTTTTA
This sequence comes from Apium graveolens, assembly GCF_009905375.1. Classification (NCBI taxonomy): domain Eukaryota; kingdom Viridiplantae; phylum Streptophyta; class Magnoliopsida; order Apiales; family Apiaceae; genus Apium; species Apium graveolens. The sequence goes on from NC_133657.1 coordinate 179,654,379, forward strand.
GTATTTGAATGTTGTCCAACTACCAACCAAATAATTTTTAAGGATGTGTCCTAAACTTATTCTTGCACACCCTATTTAAATAATATAATTAAAATGCCTTCATTCCTTATTTTATATCTTATATTTATTTGCCACCTTTTTCACAAAAGAGAAAATTTTGTTACTTAAACAAATTGGGGGAGACGTGAAATCAACATGATTATAAATAAAATAAGAATATCTAGCCAACTCAATAGCTGCCTTGTTTGCTTGTTGGCTAATAAACTTAGATGAGGTTCTGCAACTTGAAGTAATAATCTTGAGTCACATCCCTTACCTCTAACAAATTCAAAGACTGTCGATTAATGACTTGCTTTGTTAACAATGAATCTGTCTCAATCTACAGGCTTGTATTAGTCATCTGTATTGTCACCAACCATTAGACAGTCTAATCTCAATGACTTCTACCTCAAAAACTGAATCAGCAGTTGAGAGTCGCATAGTTCTTCCTGCTACAAAAGATCCTTGATGATTACGTAAAATCATGCCAACAGAAAAAGTGTCTGAGCCAGGAAAACAAGATGCATCCACATTGAGTTTGAATGCTCCTTCCTCGGGTGAACGCTAGTTACAGTCATGCTTATGAGGTTTCTTCTTAACACTCTGAATTCATGGAGTGTAGTGTAGACCCGTTGTGCTTCCTTCCATTCACTTACTAGCAAAATCAGGGGACACGCATTTATCTTCCCACGCCTTCTTATCTCTTCTGAACCAGATACCTCAGAGAGCAATACGGTCACTTCTTCAACAGGAGCATTTCAGAGCTTGTGTAGGAGCCACTCTGTCACCTCCTCAAATATACTCATATCATAGTGAAGCCCACTTTATCCCAGCATTGCATAGCAAAATCTAAGTCAAAAAATAGATAACACATATGTTCAATGTCTCTATTGCACATTGGGCATAAACAGGTAACTGCAACTCCCTTACTACTGAGTCTTCTTCTTACTGGGACAATATTACGACAAAAATGCCATATGAAAATTTTCAACTCATGAGGTAGAAGTAGCCTCCAATTTTTACCACATCTCTAACCTTGTGATATATTATTGGTGCCAATATTCAGAGCTTGCCACAAATGACAATCTGCTTTCGCAGAGTAGATACCATTAGCTGAATTAGCCCATACAACTTTATCACGGCTACTAACTTGAGGTACTTGAATTGCTAATATTGCTTTAGCATCCTCTTCGAGGAACTGCTGCTGCACTCAGATAACATCCAATTGTTTCGTATTGGGGTAAAAAAGATTTGAAACCACTTTGCTTCTACCTTCATAAATATGACTTCTTTCAACATGAAAATCACTTTGTCTCCTTAATCATGGATCTCTAACAGCCACAATATAATTGTCTGTCTCCTACTACCCATCTGAAACCAGTTGACAAAGCCTCATTAACATGCCACATCCCTGACCAGATAAAGCTTGGGTCTTGGCCCTTTACAGCTTTAAAGGGTGAACATCCGGCAAGTACCTTGCCTTGTAACAAAGCAAGGTTCCTGAAGCAATACTAAAATCGTGCAAGTTCCTGAAGGTAAACCGTCTTTTTATTTTGACATGCTAACATCATTCCACGACAGCCAGTTGATGCTCAGAGCTCCACCAATAATTATTATACATTCTCTCTTAGCTTCTGAAACATAATTTTGGTAATAAAAAACATGACATACAATACGAGGGAATCGATTGTGCAACATTACGTATCACGATGGTTTCACCCGCACGTGAAATTGGTTTTCATTGTCAACTTTGTATTCGTTTGCTAGCTCTCTCCTTGAGAAATCCAAAGACATGTTTTCTGATCTCCCCACCAACGACGGAAGACCAAGGCAATTACTATTCATAATACCATTATGAACACCTAACACATCACACAACTCTACTTGCATACTCCTGCTCATATTTGCACTAAAAAAATACCCCTGATTTTTTATGGTTCACAGATTGACCCGACCATTTTTTATAACTATTTAGCAACACTTTCACTGCTCTTGTTTCCTCTATGATAGCCTTAAAAAACAGACATGAGTCATTTGCAAAGAGAACGTGAGAGATAACAGGAGTTGAAGGATTAATTCTGCAGCCGCTTATACATCCACTTGATGAAGCTTGGTCCAAGACATTAAAAAGGCCTTCTACGTAAAATAAAGGAGATAAGGGGAAAGAGGATCCCCTTGCCTCAAACCACATTTAGGAACAATGGGCCCGATACATGCATCTGGGTATATATAAATATGAAGCATTTCACATTTAACTTATGTTCCATCATCTTCCCATTTTTTATCATGTACTCATAGTTTCTCCTATTTAGATTATGTGTCCATACAGGGAAAGAACAACATTCGCTCCATCGTAATTCATGCATCTGGATTATGCAAGCTGTTACTTTTATCAAACTGAACAGCTAAATGAGAAAATAGAGCACTAGAGTTGTAGAGGATAAAACCAGATTCAAATATCTCATGAATTGGAAAATAGAAAGCTGTGGTACTAGCTTTATAAACCAAACTACATAGTAAGTACTAAACCTAACAGAAAAGATACCTTATCAATAAGACAAGAATATCCTTCTGAGATTATTACACATAAAAATATTCACCCAAATATAACTAGGCAGGGATTAAAATAGTGACACTCTAAGTGACACTTTAGGCTATGTAAAAATGTTGCATTGACTGAGGTGTATGGTCTCCATTACTCCCCCTCAAGCTGGAAGGGGAGATTTGCTGCAGCTCCTAGCTTGCTCAGCAAATGATAATGTTGTTTAGTGGATATGGCCTTAGTGAGTATGTCAGCAACTTGAGAGTGTGATGGGATGTGCTTAGTGACTATAACTCCAGACTTCACTTTATCCCTGATGTAATGACAGTCCACTTCACATGTTTTGTTCTCTCTTGGAGCACAGGATTAGCTGCCAGGGCAAGAGCAGCTTGGTTATCACAATAAAGCAGTGTTGGTGGTAGTTTAGTAATCCCCATGTCTTTGAGGAGAGCAGAGAGCCACGTAACTTCACACGAGACAAGGGCCATCGACCTATATTCGGCCTCAGCAGTTGATCGCGCCACCACATTTTGCTTTTTGGTTTTCCACGAGATGGAGAAGAACCAAGTAGAACACAGAAACCGGTAGTGGATCTCCTCGTCATTGGGCACGTGGCCCAATCACTGTCACAGTACGCCCTTAATTCAGCTGTATTAGATGAAGCGAGGAGGATTCCCTGACCAGGATTCAAGTTGACATATCTCAGAAGTTTCACAGCTGCGTCCATGTGCCTGTAGTTGGATGCTGCATAAATTGTATTAAGATATGAACCGAGAAAGAGATATCTGGACGGGTTATTGTGAGATATATAAGTTTCCCAAGCAGGCGTTGGTACGAGTGAGCATCTCTGAGATATTCTTCACTGTCAGCACTTAACCTCAAGTGTATGTCCATGGGAAGTTTTAAAGGTGTAGTAGTTGTGAGGTTGTACTCAGCAATGAGGTCTGTAGCATACTTCTTTTGAGAGATGAAGAATCCAGCTGAAGATCTGCTAATTTCGAGCCCCAAAAAATAATGAACAGCTCCCAAGTCCTTCATTTTAAAGGTACTGGATAGCATGGACTTGAGATGATCGATGACCTTGATGTTATTACCAGCAAGAAGAAGATCGTCAACATATACGAGAACCAGAGTGATAGTCGATTCTGTAGTGCAGGTAAATAAACTATAATCTGACAGAGATTGAACATACTGTAGATCCTTCAAGGTGGTTGACAATTTCTCAAACCAATTGCGTGGTGCCTGACGAAGTCCGTACAGGGACTTCTTCAATTTACAGACCAGATTATATTTTGAAAGGTCCAATTCCCCTTGATTTAGTACAATCCTGCTGCCAATATGGGTGTAACCTTGAGGAAGTTTCATGTAAACCGTTTCATACAGTTCCCCATGAAGAAAGGCGTTAGTAACGTCCATTTGCATCACATGCCAATTTTGTAACGCAGCCACAGCCAACAATGCTCTCACTGTCGTCATCTTAACCACAGGGGCGAAGGTGTGTTCATAATCAACACCGTAAGTCTGTCGACAACCTAATATGACCAACCTTGATTTGTACCTCTCAATACTTCCATCAGGAGCAAATTTTGTCTTGTAAAGCCATTTGCACCAAATAGCTTTCTTAGTTGGAGGGAAAAGAACAATGTCCCACGTGTCATTTGCTTCAAGTGAATCCAATTCGACATTCATGGCTTGCACCCAGTTAACATCTCGGACAGCTTGCTTGAAGCTAACTGGATCATTTCGAGCAGTCAAAGAAGCCATGAAACAATGAAAGAAAGACTCAACAGGTTGAGCAGCAGCCGTAATCAAGTTCGCAGACGGGTTTGGGAAAGGTGCAGTAATATTCGATTCCATCCAGGTGGGTGGTTTGTGCACTCTGGAGGATCTTCTAGGTTGAGGTGTAAGCTGATGTTCATCTTCAACATCATGACTCTCACCAACTGCAAGTTAGTCATGCGAATCAGATAAGGGAGACAAGTTTGGATCACTGTTTGGTGATGGTGTTTCAGTCGCAGTGGTTACATCAAATAACTCATCATCAGCATACAAGTTTGTGGTGATGGTTGGCATAGGTGTTGGAAGAGGAAGCATATATGGCTTGGGTGTGGCTGGGTTTAAAGGGTACACATCTTCATGAAACCTTACATCCCGTGACACAAACATTTGCATAGTTTTCAAATCCAAAAGTCGATAACCTTTTTGGTTTGGAGGGTAACCCACAAAGACACAGGGTATTCCTCTAGCTGCCAATTTATCACTGCTATGTACCGGGTTAGTGGCAAATGCCAGACAACTGAATGACCTTAACAGTGTGTAATCAACAGGTTCAGTATAAAGCATTTCATAAGGACATTTATTGTGAAGGACTTAGGAAGGTAATCTGTTAATAATGTAAGCTGCAGTCAACATTGATTCACCCCAAAGAGACAGCTGCAATCCTGATTGAAACATTAAAGCTCGAGCAATTTCAAGCACATGCCTATGCTTTCTTTCAACACGCACATTCTGTTGCGGCCTATAGTTGCACGATGTCTGGTGCAATATTCCTTGTGACTGAAAATAGGCTTGACACACACCATCTTTGAATTCGAGTGCATTGTCCGACCTCACCACTTGTATTGAGGACTTGAACTGTTTTTGAACAAAACAGTGAAACATTTCCAGAGTTTTCAGAAAATCTGACTTGTGCTGCAGCAAGTAAATCCAGGTCATACGTGAATAATCATCCACGATGGTGAGAAAATACTTGAACTTTTTCCTGTAGGAACCTTGTAAGGCCCCCAAGTGTCTGTATGAATCAGTTCAAATGCTTTAGAAGCACATGACTCACTTGCAGAAAACGATAATTTTACAAACTTTGCCATGGGACATGTCAAGCAGACTTGCTCAGGCACACTTGTATAAGGCCTTACACATTAAATATATTTCAATTTAGATATGTGTGCATGACCCAATCTATTGTGCCACAATGTGTACTGATCTAGCAGAGATGATTTATTCGCAGAGAGACACTGTTGGGTTACCTTTGTAGACATGACTGCAGAGGATTGATTTGATAGGCGATAGAGACCATTAGACACCAGACCTTCACCTTTTACTTTATGAGTTTCAGAATCCTTAATTGTGCACATAGTTGGAGAGAACATCATATATCAATTGTTGTCTTGAGATAACTTGCATATAGAAAGCAAATTGTGAGTAAAGGTTGGCACATACATTACATTGAGCAATTTTAGACCATTCTTTAGGCACACATCCCCAAGATGAGACACCACAGCCTTTGCACCAGTAGGCAAATTCACTGTCATATTTGTCTTTGTAGCTCTGACATTGAAAAGAAGATTGAAGTTGGAAGTCATGTGATCAGTAGCACTTGTGTCCATGATCCATATATTAGATTTCAGTTGCACTGTATTACATGATATCATGCCAGAGAAGGGGCTCATGGCATCTTCATCAGATTCTCAGGTCATTGACTGAGAGGGAATGAGTTGCAACAATTGTTGCAGTTGTTGAGGGGAGAACATAATGGGTTGAGATGAATTGATATCAACAGAGTTTGGGTCAGCACTAATGTGCAGCAGTAGCCCCTTTAAATGGAAAGGATTGCCTAGTATTTGACCTAGGAGAAGAGTGATGTTTGTAGGTTTGGGCAGAAAAAAGTTTTGGTTTATATTTATAATGCCACTTGGGGTATCCAATGACATCCCAACACTTATCAGGAGAGTGACCTTTGACTTTACACACACTACAAGGCACACCTCTTTCACTGTTCACAGAACTTTTACTAAACATAGCTGACATATCATTTTCATAGCTTAAAGGTTGTTTCAAAACATCTCTTTGTGTTTCCTCTTGTTGTATAGTTGCACATGCTGTTTCAACACTAGGCAGAGGTGTGAACATTAACAAATGACTACGCTGAGGAGTAAAAATCTCATCCAATCCATTAAGAAACTGAAACAACTTACTTTCTTCCTTTTGAGTATTTATAGCTTTTAACAGTTTTGAGACATCATCACTAACAGTGGTCATTGTGGGTAATAAATTCATAGAGTCCAATTCTTCCCATATACTACTCAAAGAAGTGAAATACTCAACTATGGAAGACCCATTTCATTTCATACCAAAGAGCTCTTTATTCAACTTATATTTTCTAGACCGATGCACTAACTGAAAACATTTTTCTAACTAAGACCAAATTTCAGAGGTAGATGTGATAAACAAGACAGATTTTTTAATCGAATCAGAGACATTATTGAGGATCCAGGAGGTTACCATACTGTTGCAGGTGTCCCATTGGATGGCTTCAGACGATTCGGTAGTATTCCTCACTTCTGTTCCAGTAACAAAACCAATCTTTCGTTTGGAGGATAGTTGTATCTCCATATACCGTTTCCACGACCGATAGTCACCTGCACCTTCAAGTTTCGTTACACTAATCGATAGTGGGTTATCTGAGGGATGCAAAAACAGAGGGTTCTGCATATCAGTAAAGGAGAATTTACTTCCACTGGCCATAACAACACACAAGCATTGATAGACTCTACTCAACACCGTTTTCAACACACACAGATCTTACACAGGTTTGAACACACACAGAGCTTTCAGGGATGAGAAGACACTATTTGAATTGAACACACTCAGTTTATTCAACTCACTCTTCACTGGTGTTTCCTCATTAGCAGCTCTGATACCATGTTACTTTTATCAAACTGAACAGCTAAATGAGAAAATAGAGCACTAGAGTTGTAGAGGATAAAACCAGATTCAAATATCTCATTAATTGGAAAACAGAAAGTTGCGGTACTAGCTTTACCAGGCAGCATATAAACCAAACTACATAGTACGTACTAAGCCTAACAGAAAAGATACCTTATCAATAACACAAGAATATCCCTCTGAGATTATTACACATAAAAATGTTCACTGAATTATAACTAGGCAATTAAAATAGTGACACTCTAAGTGACACTTTAGGCTATGTAAAAATGTTGCATTGACTGAGGTGTATGGTCTTCATTACAAGCATCTATAGTCTATGGGTTGTTATGTATCGATGAAAAGCTTTGGTACTACCTTTTCCGGGCTACCGTTTGTCCCTCTAAATTGCTAAGAATTTTCAAATTCAACTCTCTGTTACATATACAGGGTATATATAAATATGAAGCATTTCACATGGCTCCTTATAATCTGCTACTCCGTCCCTCTCATTTCTTTACGATTTTTTTCACGTACTCGACACGCATTTTAAGGCAGCTATAAATTATATTTCTGTAATTTATTTTTAAATTTTTTTTTGTATGAAAGTTTAAATATTATATTTCTATTTAGAAGAAAAAAAATTAAAAAAAAATATTATGCAACGAGCATTAAAGTGCGTGTCGAGCCCCCGTCCCCCAATGTAAAGTATTGAGGGGGAAAGGGAGTATCATTTTACTTTGTGTACAATTTTCATTCGGATTAGACTACAAGATTCCGGACAAGACTGAGATTACACGCGGTTACCATAGATTTGAAATGATTTGGTGCCACCTTTTCCTGGCTAACTGTTGTGCATATGTTGTGTACTTGATGATTACATAAACAAAATATCTAAGTAGAATTTACTTAGTGAAATTATGTAGCACTCGACGGATAAGAATTATAGTCCCGACGGATAACTCATTATAGTCCCGACGGATGATTAACTTATTATCCATCGAGTGAGTAGCTTATGTAATAATAAGTTTGTAGCACAGTTATGTATGCACCTTTGTATAGAATCTGTAGTAGCATATAAGTCATGTTGACTTTAACTAGATATGCAGAATAGGTTGATTAATTGTACATAAATGATGTCTTGTAATTCTGCATAAGTGAAATAGAGTCAAGTGCCAAAATAGCTACCGACGGATGATTAACAAAGCCATCGACGGATGATCAAATGACTATCAATGGATGTTTAATATAGCAGTCGACGGATGATCAATTAAACCATCAACGGATGTCTTGAAAATCGACGGATGATCATATGAAGAATTCAAACAGCAGTTGAACAGTGAAAGCTGACACACAGCCGTCGAGATGTATACAAACACATTGTGGAAGCCCATTAACTGGGTAATTGTTAGGAATATGTGTATTAGTTTGATGATAAGTTAAACAAAACACTTAAGTAGAAATCTAGTGTTTGTAGCCTCAACGGATAAGACCATCTTGGCTATCCGTTGAAGGAGTAGCTTTACTTAGCAATAAGTTTAGTATTGTAGCACATTTCATTCTCCGGATTCAAGTTGTAATTTTTAGATGTTGTAGGAAATTATCAGTCATGTTGACTACTAATGGATATGCAAATAGGAGGGCTAATTATAAATATTTCATGCCTTGTAATTTTGTATAAGTGAAGAAGTATCAACGGATATTGAAGACCTTCAACGGATAAGAAACAAAGCTTCAACGGATGTCTCTAATGCTTCAACGGATAATATCCATCAACGGATAAGTGCTTCAACGGATAAAGACTTCAACTGATAATGCATCAACGGATAAAGCCTCAACGGATAAGGCATCAACGGATGAAAGCTTCAACGGATGCTTAGTTCATTAGCAGTTGATAGTGACAATTCAAAAGCTGACAGAGGCACATGGGTTGACAGAGATAAACTGGAATGTGGAAGCCTCTAGGAGGAATCAAGAAAATGCAGCATTTCTATTCTGATGTAAACAAGGGAGTATTCAAAGATTCACAGATTATCGTAGATTGCATTGGATAGAGAAATGAAGAAGAAACATGTGAAGAATCTTTTTAATTGTATTTTACAGTTTTGTCTTCACTTGTAAACTTGGTGATATATAAATCAAGTAGCAGCTAGTAATTAGATAAGAATGTTCCAGAGCTGTTTAGATTATCCAGAGAGAAAATCATCTAGTTTGTACTAGGAAGCAGTTGTGATTTAATTCTTTTGAATCACAGATTTTCTGAAATAACACATCTCTGGTGGAATAACAAATCCACCAGAAAAGTTTTTAAGTTCTTTATGTTCTTTACATTTGTGTTTGAATATATATCTGTATGTATTAGATTCAAGCAATTCACACACTTGTTCTCAAAAATACTTAGCCTTAGAAACTGCTCAAAACTTGAAAAAGTTTTGAGATTTACATTCAACCCCCCTTCTGTAAATCTCATTGTTAGTCCACTGGGAATAACAATTGGTATCAGAGCAAGCTCTTAACATACAAAGAGTTTAAAGATCTATTCTGCTAACATCATGAGTAAGAAGGATATTGGTGTAAATATTCCAATCATGGAAAGAGATAACTATCATCACTGGAAGGTGAAGATGCACTTACATCTTCTCTCTCAAGATGAAAGCTACATCAACTGCATTGATAATGGTCCTCACATCCCACACAAGGTGGCAACAACTGCTACTGCAACAGTTGTTGTTGGACAGTCTATTCCCAAGCCAAAGGCAGAATGGACTGTTGAAGATATTGAAGAGGTCCACAAGGACAAGAAAGCCATGAACATTCTGTTTAATGGTCTGGATCAAGATATGTTTGACAATGTCATCAACAGCCAAACTGCTAAGGAAATTTGAGATACTGTGCAGCTTATCTGTGAAGGTACTGAGCAAGTTAGAGAAAACAAAATGCAGTTTATCATTCAACAGTATGAATATTTTCACTATGAAGAAGGAGAATCATTGAATGATACCTTCAACATATTTCAGAAACTGTTGAATGGATTGAAGCTGTATGGGAGAGTGTACCAAGTCAAGGACTCCAATTTAAAATTTCTAAGGTCTCTACCAAAGGAATGGAAGCCTATGACTGTTTCTCTAAGAAATTCTCAAGATTATAAGGACTTCATACTTGAAAGATTATATGGAATTTTGAAGACTTATGAACTTGAGATGGAGCAAGATGAGCTATTGGAAAAGGGAAAGAGAAAAGGAGGATCAGTTGCACTTGTAGCTGACAGTGAAAAAGTTGAAGGCAGGAATGAGGAAAAGACAATGCCAAGTCTCAAAATTGGCACAAGCAAATCAGAATCAAGCAAGGGTAAAGAGCAAGTTGCTGAGGATGAAGACAATTCCAGTCAGGATGACTCTGATGATATTGATGAACATCTGGCCTTTCTGTCCAGGAGGTTTGCAAAGATGAAGTTCAGGAAAAATACAAAATTCACTAAGCCAAACAAAAACATGGTGGACAAATCAAAGTTCAAATGTTACAACTGTGGCATTAGTGGACACTTTGCAAGTGAGTGTAGGAAGCCAACTTCTGATAAAAAGAAATTTGAGCAAGTTGATTACAAAAAGAAGTATTTTGATTTGCTCAAACAAAAGGAAAGAGCTTTTCTCACTCAAGATGATTGGGCAGCAGATGGGGTCAATGAAGATGATGATGTGGAATATGTCAACCTAGCCCTGATGGCTAATTCTGATGAAAATGAAACTAGTTCATCAAGCAACCAGGTAATTACTACTGATCTCTCTCAGCTTTCTAAACATGAATGCAATGAAGCCATAAATGATATGTCCAATGAATTATATCATTTGCGGGTTTCCCTTAAATCTCTAGCTAAAGAAAACACTAGGATCAAAGAGAATAATGTGTTTTTAAGTGATAGGAATGTTGTGTTAGAGAATCAGGTAATTGAGCTTGAAAAGATTAAACTTAAATGCTTGATTGTTGAGAGTGAACTAGAAGAAGCTATTAAGAAAGTAGAAATTCTTTCTAAACAGTTAGAAAGTGAGCAAGAGGTAATCAAGGCCTGGAAAACATCTAGGGATGTTAGTGTTCAAATTGCCAAGGTTCAGGGAATTGAATCATTCTGTGAGGATGCCTGGAAGAAAAACAAAAAGGAGTTATAATTAATTGATGGATTGTCAACGGATGTGGAATCAACGGATGATGAAAGTTATCCGTTGAAGGAAGAAAAGGAGCATCCGTTGAAGGCTCATCAATTAAAATAGGCAAGTAATTTTAAAAATAAAAACCTTAATAAGAAGAATGATTCTACTCTCAAGAACTTTGTCAAAGAAGGAGCTAGCACATCCAAAGATGCCAGTAAGGTGAATATATGACACATGACTTTGGATCAGCTGAAAAATAGGCTTAAGTTGGTTGAGGATAAGAAGGAAATTAAAAGAAAATCTAAAAGAAATGGGAAGGTAGAGATTAACAAACATAACAATTACACACCTGATAGGTATGCTCCTAGAAAAAGCTGTGTGCATTGTAAAAGTGTTAATCACCTATCTGATAATTGCAAATCTGTTAAAAATGCTCTCATGCCTTCAAATTCCTCCATGCCTAACATGTCTATGTCACCTCTGCATGATATGCCTGTTATGTCTCATCAGAATCCTCATGCACATTTTGCAAACATGCCATATATTAATAATCCTTATTTTACTGCATTTAGTATGCCTCACATGCCATACAATATGCCTATGTGGAATAACATGTTTGCACAATCTATGCCTTATCAATCAAATGTGCTAAATGATTCTGTGACTAACCCTACACTTCAACCAACCACATCTGAGATCAAGGTTGACTCAAAGTTACCTAAGTCAAAAGATGCAGGAGGAATGAAGTCTAGGAAAAAGACTAACAAGGCTGGACCCAAGGAAACTTGGGTACCAAAATCAACTTAATTGATTTTGTTGTGTGCAGGGACAAAGAAGGAATCTATGGTACTTGGACAGTGGCTGTTCAAGACACATGACAGGAGATTTCACCCTGCTCACAGAGTTTAAGGAGAGAGCTGGCCCTAGCATAACCTTTGGAGATGACAGCAAAGGATTCACTATGGGATATGGCTTGATTTCAAAAGGAAATGTCATCATTGATGAAGTTGCATTGGTTGATGGTCTCAAACACAACTTATTGAGCATCAGTCAACTATGTGACAGAGGGAATACTGTTTCCTTCAATTCTGAAGCCTGTATTGTCACAAGTAAAAAGGACAATAAAGTGGTTCTAACCGGATTTAGAAAAGGGAATGTGTACTTAGCTGACTTCAACTCTACAGATGCAGAATCCATTACTTGTCTTTTCAGCAAAGCAAGTGCAGTTGAAAGTTGGCTATGGCACAAGAAGCTGTCCCATTTGAATTTCAAGACAATGAATGATCTAGTCAAAAAGGACTTGGTTAGAGGAATGCCTCTAGTGGAATTCACAAGGGATAGACTGTGTGATGCTTGTCAGAAAGGAAAGCAAAAGAAAGTATCATTTAGTAAGAAGCTTGAATCTGCAATTGATGAACCATTGCAACTGCTACACATGGATCTTTTTGGACCAGTCAATGTATTGTCAATTTCAAGGAAAAGATATTTCCTAGTGATTGTTGATGATTTCTCTAAGTTTTCATGGGTCTATTTTCTTGGATCAAAGGATGAAGCTAGTGAAATCATTATCAATCATATCAAGCAAGTCAACAATCATCCTGATTTCAAAGTAAGGAATATTAGGAGTGACAATGGAACTGAGTTCAAGAATTCAACCATAAAGTTGTTCTGTGAAGAAAATGGGATCATGCATGAGTTCTCAGCTCCAAGGACTCCACAACAAAATGGTGTGGTGGAAAGGAAGAACAGATCACTAATTGAGGCTGCAAGGACAATGCTTGAAGAGTCAAAACTCCCAACTTACTTTTGTGCTGAGGCTGTTAACTGTGCATGTTACACTCAGAATATTTCTCTAATCAATCAGGCAAAAGGCATGACTCCCTATCAATTATTCAAGAGAAGAAAACCAACTTTAAACTTTCTGCATGTCTTTGGTTGCAAATGTTACATCTTAAGGAATCAATCTGATCACAAAGGGAAGTTTGATGCAAAGGCTGATGAAGGAATATTTGTTGGTTATTCTGCTGGAAAATCTTATAGGGTCTACAATCTAAGAACCAACATTGTCATGGAATCTGTGCATGTTGTGTTTGATGATAAAAAGATTGATGGACTAACAGATGAGGGACATCATGAAGGACTCAAATTTGACAACATTAAGATATATTGTGATGATAGTGAAGATGAGAATGATGAAGAAGGCATCTCAAGAAGAATTCAGAATCTGCCTTTGGATAATGCACAAAATGCTGCATCCGTTGAAAGTCATAATTCAGCTTCCGTTGAAAGAAGCAATGCAGCATCCGTTGAAAGACAAAGTGCATCATCCGTTGAAGTTCATAATGAAGCATCCGTTGATCACAGTCTGTCAACGGATAATCAATTCACTTCATCAGTTGATAGAGCTCCCAATTCCTTTCAAAGGATCAGTAACTCAGGGGGAGTTTCAACCAAACAACATTCTATCTCACATCATGACAATACTGAGACAACCTCATCTAGAGCTAATCTACCACCTCAAAGAAAATGGACCAAGAATCACCCTTTTGAACTGATTATTGGTGATGCTACATCTAAAGTGCAAACTAGAAGGGCTACTCAAGATGAATGTCTGTATAGTAGCTTTCTATCACAGGAGGAACCTAAGAGAGTGGAAGAAGCTCTATTGGATCCAGATTAGATTTTAGCAATGCAAGAGGAGCTAAACCAATTCGAAAGGAACAAAGTATGGAAGCTGGTACCCAAACCAAAGAACAAGAGTTCTATTGACACAAAATGGGTATTTAGAAACAAGATGGATGAAAATGGCATTGTCATAAGGAATAAAGCCAGATTGGTTGCTAAAGGCTATTCTCAACAAGAAGGAATAGATTTTGATGAAACATTTGCTCCAGTTGCCAGACTTGAGGCCATCAGAATCTTTCTAGCCTATGCAGCTCATGCCAATTTCAAAGTCTATCAAATGGATGTCAAGAGTGCATTTCTAAATGGGGAATTGGAGGAGGAAGTTTATGTAAGCCAACCTCCAGGATTTGAAGATCCAAACTTTCCAGACTATGTGTATTATCTGTTGAAAGCACTTTATGGACTAAAGCAAGCACCTAGAGCCTGGTATGAGACTTTGTCAAAATTCCTTCTAGATAATCATTTCACAAGAGGTACTGTTGACAAAACTCTCTTCTTTAGAAATGTTAATGGCTCTAAAATACTTGTTCAAATTTATGTAGATGATATTATATTTGGATCTACAGATGATAAGCTTTGTAAAAAGTTTGCTAAGTTAATGCAAAGTAAATATGAAATGAGCATGATGGGAGAGCTAACTTATTTTCTTGGTTTACAAGTTAAACAAGTTAGTGATGGAATTTTTATTAGTCAAACTAAATATATTTATGATCTTTTAAAGAAGTTTGACTTAATGGACTGTTCATCTGCAAAAACTCCCATGGCCACTGCCACCAAGCTTGAATTAAATAAGGCTGAAAAGTCTGTGGATATTTGAAGTTATAGAGGCATGGTTGGCTCACTTTTATATTTAACTGTTTGTAGACCTGATATAATGTTTTCTACATGTCTCTGTGCTAGATTTCAAGCTGGCCCTAAAGAATCTCACTTAGTGGCTATTAAAAGAATCTTCAGATATCTCAAAGGGACTCCAAATCTAGGAATTTGGTACCCTAGAGAGTATGGTTTTGATCTAATTGGCTACTCAGATGCAGATTCTGTAGGCTGTAAAATAGACAGGAAAAGCACAACTGGCACCTGTCAATTTCTAGGGAACAAGCTTGTGTCATGGTTCAGCAAGAAGCAAAATTCTGTTTCTACATCAACAGCTGAAGCTGAGTACATTGTTGCTGGTAGTTGCTGTGCACAGATACTATGGATGAGGAATCAACTATTTGACTATGGTTTGACTGTTGACAAAATTCCAATATTCTGTGACAACACAAGTGCCATTGCCATTACTGAAAATCCAGTGCAGCACTCAAGAACCAAGCACATTGATATCAAGTACCACTTCATTAGTGAACATGTGATGAAAGGTACAGTGGAACTTCATTTTGTTCCAAGTGAAAAGCAGATTGCAGACATATTTACCAAGCCACTTGATGAATCAACATTCACAAGATTAGTAAGTGAGCTAGGTATGCTTAATTATTCATAAATTTATGTCCTCTATATAATCTGCATTGAAGCCTGAAATGAATTTACTGCAAGAACAAAGTTGGCTTCAAGAAAGACCTATCCTATCAACGGATATTCCCTATCCGTTGAAAGCCAAAATTGTTCTATCAACGGATGTTCATTATCCGTTGAAAGACAAATACATTTATGGTAATTTTATCCCTCAACGGATAAAATAGTGTTGGTCATCAACTGATAACTATTTACCTTATCCGTTGAAGTGTCACATCAGTTACTTTCAGTAAATCACAGCCGTTGATTTCTTTACTTAACCGTTGATACAGATATACACTGTTATATGTATTTGTTTTAAAGGCAGTTTAGAATTTTTACAGTTTTATTTATTCTTAAACGGCTGTAATTTACTTAAAAGTATCATTTTATTTACGTTTTAATTCAAGAAAGTATAAAAGCCCATTGAACTCTTATTTTTCACTTTACGCTTTCTTGCAATTTTCATTCTCCTTCTCTTCCACAATTCTCAAGTTTTTCTCTGCAACCTCTACTCACAACAATGGCACCAGTAGTCAAAATTATGTCTCAAACAAGATTTGTTTATGAAAAGAATAATTTCGTAGCCTTGGTTGAAAAGAATGAAGCCCATTCTGATTATCACAAGATGATGGACTTCATCAAACACTACAAACTGAGCTATACAATGCTGGAAGCCCCAACCATCTACTGTGAGGTGATTGTGGAGATTTGGAGAACTGCAGAGTTCAACTCCACAGATATGATTATTGCCTTCTCTCTCAAAGGTAAGGATTATTGTATTAACTGTCATGATATACAGTCTTGCTTTAAGTTGGCTGAGAATAATGCCATGACACCACACACTGATAAAGATGTATCTGCTATGTTAGATTCCATAGGCTATGCTTTTGATTCTGCTAGTTTAGGTAGTATTAGAAGGAAAGGCCTTAGGAAAGAATGGAGTTTTCTTGGAGATGCCTTTATCAAGATTTTCTCTGGGAAGATTAGCAATTTTGATGCCATAACTTCATCTCTTGTTAATATGCTCTACATGTTAGTTTCTGATAGGTACTTTAATTTTAGCAATTGTGTCATGCTAGAATTAGATTCCAGATTAGGTAACAAAGCTAATAGACCACATAACATCTACTATGTTAGATTCTTTATATTATTGGCTAACCATGTTACTGAAGGATTGGTCATATCAAATGAGAATAATAAACTCAAATGCTGGGCACAAGAGAAAAGGGTCCTTGCAGACCTTTTGAGAATGAACCTCAACAGCCAGGTGCCATTGGTATATTTGCCAATCATGAATGCACCACATGTAAGTGAGGTAAACACTTCTATAACTCCTACTATCTCCAACCCCATTGTTTCTTTGTCTTCAAGTGTGGAAATGGGATCTGTGTCTTTGCCCAAATAGGTTCCTACCAAAGCCACCAAAACTAAAGTTTCAAAACTCAAGTCAAAGAAAACTACCTCTGTTGTTTCTCAAAAGACAACAGTTGTAACAACTACCATAAACCCTGAAGGGAGTGAAAAGGGTGTGAGTGGTGAGGGGAGGGGTGAACATCAAGAAACCCCCCAGGATAAGGTGGGAGAGGTGAGTGGTACCCAAGCCAGCCAAGCCACAGTCTCTCAAAAGACTGTGGTGGTTCAAAAGGAGTCTAACACATCCCTAGTTGCATCCTCCCAAAAGGGTGCAACTATTGAAAATAGTCCCCAACCAGGGACACAAACCAAAAGAGGGAGGGACACTGAAGCCACACATTCACCAATTAAAGTCTTTTCAAGGAAGAAGAAGGCCAAGACCCTAGTTTCCACACAAGGGGCACACACAGCACAGATACATCCACCTGTATATGTGCCTTCACAAATTCAGCTTGATGTGATTCCAGCAAATGTGGAGTCACATCCCCATTCTCTCATAATAGAAACACACCAATCATCAAACTCTCTATCACCCTATCTGGATGTGGATATGATATTCACATCAATTCCTGATTCTCCCTCATTAAAACTCAGGGAGGAGCCCCACTCAAAACCTGACGATCATCATCTTTTAGATGATTTGTTGGATCATCAGCCAATTCTTTCAGATGTAGTTGAAGAATCTGTGTTACCTCACTTAAAATCAATTCACACAGATTCAACAATTATGTCACTTTCTATATCTACATCTTTTCCTTCTTCAACGGATATCTCTCATCCGTTGACAAGTGGTTGTTCTTCAACGGATAAGCTTAACAACAGTTATCCGTTGATACCATCAGTTTCCACTTCAACGGATACTCCCTATCCGTTGATGGTCTCTACACACATAACAGAAACAATTCCAACTGTAGAGGACATGGCTACTGTACAATCACTTTTAGGTTTGAGGGAAGGGAGTGATCTTTTGAGTGAGAGGTTGGGTTGCTCCCAGGCAAAAGGAGAGGCTGAGAGTCACCATATGCATGCTATTTCTTCCAGCATGGCAAAAGTGAGTGAGGGGAGTGCCACCTTAGAAGGTGAGGGTGAAGGTGTGAGGGTGTGTGTGATCCAGGGGGGAGCCCTTGATGCAAGAAAATAGAGAAAAAGAGAGAAAGGTAGGTACAGAAGCTATAAGGGTGGATCCAGCCATTGCTAGTGAGTCAATGAAAGTGGATGATGCAGAAAAGGAAAGACAATTTCAGCAACATTACAAAGCTGAAATTGATAACATTTCCTTGGATGCTGACACTTTTACTCATCCTGTTTCAGCCTATCAATTATTGGCTGCTCAGGGCAATGTGGAAGCAGAATAGACATTAAACATTGTACACACTTCAGAATCTCTTCTCAGAGACAAAGCTGCTGTTAACAAGCTGCCTTCTCAAGCTGGTGAGCCATCTGAAGAATTTGGAGTAAATTCTAATGATGATGACTCTGATTCTTTGGATGAGAGCATGAACTTAGGGGGAGTAGCAGGCCCAAGTTCTGTTCCAGATCTTCCTGAATGGGCATGGGCAAAAGCATCAACACCAGGAGAGTTTGGTGTCACTTTGGTCAGACAAGTCATGACAATTCAGAAGGCCCTTCAGGAGACTACAAATGCTGGTACCAAGGCAATTCTTCAAGCTCATCTGGAATCTCTGCATCTCCTGCAGTTGCAGCACTTCAAACAGAATCTAAGTGTGGATGAGCTCAAGCAGGATATTGCTGATCTAAAATCCTACAATGCTGAGAAGTTGGATTCAGTCATACCTTATGGTACTATGCAAGATTTGTTGGGGAGACTGAGGAAAGAATCTGATGCTGACAAGAGACTGGCCAGATTGGAAACCAGAGTTCAGATCATTGAAGACTCTATGGTCACCATTCTTCAGAATCAACAAACTCAAACAAATCTACTCATGCAGCTGGCAAATGCACAAGGCTTGACCCCTACCCTTGATGATAACAAAAAGGGGGAGAATAAAGGGGAAGGGGAAGGAGAGCCATCAACAACAGTTCAAATTTCTCAAGTGCTAGTTCCTGCCATCACCACTTCTCCAATTATTCAAATCAAAGGAAAGCTTGATGGAATTGATCTAATCCAGATAGCAGCAGCTGAATTACAAGTCAAAGAGCAAAGGAAGAAGATTGATGAAAAGATGCAACAAATATTTGGTTCTACAACTTCTCAATCACAATCTGTGAAGCATAGCACAAAAGTGGAATCAATTATTATGGAGCTCAAGCCAGTAGGGAGGAATAAGGTTGGAGAGACTTCTTCCAAGGATCTGAAACCTATGGTTCTCAAGCCCAACAACAGATCCAATAAGGACTCTACAAAGAATCCTCTGAAAGAAGTGGATTTTCCTCTTCCAAAGGCTGATGAGGACAAGCTTTTGGGTAGAAGTATCTCAAAACTCAAAGAGACCATGGATGTGGCTGTAAGGAGGAACATAGCTATTATCTTCAGAGAGGGAAAGAGCATATGTTTGATGCAAGGACATCCCAAATTCTCAATAGCCAAGAGGGAAGAAACCAGAAGGTTGAAGGAAGAAGCCAAACAGCTAAAGGCTGACAAAAGAGCACAAGCAAAGCTTGAAAAACAGCTAAAGTCAAGTCAGGCTGAAGAACAGAAAGAAATTGAAGACAAAAGTGAAGATGAAGCTATGGGGACATGGTTGATACTGATATGGAGGAAAGAAGTAAGGGAAGAGAAGAATGGCAAAAAGGGAACAGAAAGAAGGTCAATACAAAGAGAAAGATGGTAGATGAGACTGAAGAAACTCAATCAATATCCAAACCACTACCCTCTATTCCTGAACCCATTGTGCCTGACCCCTTCATGAACATTCATGGTGAAACAATCATTCCCAAGGAGGAACCAATTGATTGGGACACCATCAAATTGCCCACCTTCCTAACATCTTCTCCACCATCAAAGAAGCAGAAAAGAAGAATCAAATCAATACCCTCTAAAGCCTCAATCAAATTCACACAGAAGCCTAAGCCTAAGCCTCAAGCCTCTAAGGATGATTATGTTCACATCTGTGACATAAAAGAATTTTCAGACATTGAACTCTATTTGGATGAGCTGGAGGAAGTAAGGGGAATAGCTGCCTACAGACAGCTACCAGAAAGACTAGTGTTCAAATACAAAGGAGATGGGGAAAGAACCTGGCCTCTTTACAAAATTATGAATGAAGGCTACTCTACCTTGATTAGAGTCTACTCAGCCATACAAAGGGATTCTGGCTTTACCAGGACTGCCAAGACTGAGATTCTCAACAAGATTGCCAACATAAGGAAAACTTGGAGGGAGCCCAATGCTTTGCCTAGAACATTACTCATTCAAGAAAGAGGAATTACAATTCACAAATCACCTCATTGCCTGATGGAGTTCAGAGACAACAAAGGAGCCAGAAGATTTTTCAGAATTGAAGATCAGCTCAAGATTGCCAGTAATGAAACTCTCAAGGATATGCAATCTAAGTTAGACATCAATGAAGAAGATGAAGCTGAATTCTACAGACAAATTCAACTTCAAATAGAGGAGAATGACAGGAGGCTAGGAAAGAAAACAAGGAATCAAAGGAAAAGAAACTAATCTGCTCAGGCTAAAGGATCACCCTTGGAAACAATGTAACTCTTCAATTTCATCTCAGCATACACATTTTTGTAGCACTTTTGAATTTCTGCTTTATTACAGTTTATATATTTGTCAAGTGTTTTGTTATCATCAAGCTAAACCCAAATTTATGCATGCAGTTCTAGTAGACATAAATAGGGGGAGATTGTTAGGAATATGTGTATTAGTTTGATGATAAGTTAAACAAAACACTTAAGTAGAAATCTAGTGTTTGTAGCCTCAACGGATAAGACCATCTTGGCTACCCGTTGAAGGAGTAGCTTTACTTAGCAATAAGTTTAGTATTGTAGCACATTTCATTCTCTGGATTCAAGTTGTAATTCTTAGATGTTGTAGGAAATTATCAGTCATGTTGACTACTAATGGATATGCAAATAGGAGGGCTAATTGTAAATATTTCATGCCTTGTAATTTTGTATAAGTGAAGAAGTATCAACGGATATTGAAGACCTTCAACGGATAAGAAACAAAGTTTCAACGGATGTCTCTAATGCTTCAACGGATAATATCCATCAATGGATAAATGCTTCAACGGATAAAGACTTCAACTGATAATGCATCAACGGATAAAGCTTCAACGGATAAAGCCTCAACGGATAAGGTATCAACGGATGAAAGCTTCAATGGATGCTTAGTTCATTAGCAGTTGATAGTGACAATTCACAAGCTGACAGAGGCACATGGGTTGACAGAGACAAACTGGAATGTGGAAGCCTCTAGGAGGAATCAAGAAAATGCAGCATTTCTATTCTGATGCAAACAAGGGATTATTCAAAGATTCACAGATTATCCTAGATTGCATTGGATAGAGAAATGAAGAAGAAACATGTGAAGAATCTTTTTAATTATATTTTACAGTTTTGTCTTCACTTGTAAACTTGGTGATATATAAACCAAGTAGCAGCCAGTAATTAGATAAGAATTTCGAAGAGCTGTTTAGAAATATCCAGAGAGAAAATCATCTAGTTTGTACTAGGAAGCAGCTGTGATTTAATTCTTTTGAATCACAGATTTTCTGAAATAACACATCTCTGGTGGAACAACAAATCCACCAGAAAAGTTTTTAAGTTCTTTGTGTTCTTTACATTTGTGTTTGAATATATCATCTGTATTAGCTTCAAGCAATTCACACACTTGTTCTCAAAAACACTTAGCCTTAGAAACTGCTCAAAACTTGAAAATGTTTTGAGATTTACATTCAATCCCCCTTCTGTAAATCTCATTGTTAGTCCACTGGGAATAATAGTAATAGAGGACGAAAAGCAGCAAAGCTTAAGACTGATAGTTTTTATATTTGTTCAGTCTTTTTGACTTTGTAATCTTGGTATTATATAAACCAAGAGAGTAGCAAATAGAAAAATAACTAAGATAGCTGAGAAGCACAAAAAACAGAGAAATCTTTGTAAGCAGAATCATTAGCATTTCCTGTATTCTCAGTTGTTCCTTTTGTAAGCAGCTTTGAGCATTCTTGCACACAGAGTCCTCTCGATATATTATATATATCTCTGGTGGAATTGTTTAAATCCACCAAAAAGTTTTTAAAGACTCTTATTTTTAATTACTTATATTTTGATTCAATTAAGTTTCTATTCCCCATTGTGCTAATCAAAACATTATATCTATATTCGAGTTGAACATTTTTATTTCGAGAAAAAGGTTCAAAAATTCCATTCAACCCCCCTTCTGTAATTCTTGCTATATTGTTAAGGGACTAACAATTGGTATCAGAGCAAGCTCTTAATCTACAAAGAGTTTAAAGATCAAAACAATTCAGCAAGATGAACAAGAAAGATGTTGGAGTCAAGATTCCTTTTCTTGATAAAGATAATTACCATCATTGGAAGGTAAAGATGCATCTTCATATGCTTTCTCAAGATGAGGCCTATGTGGACTGCATAGAAAGAGGCCCTCATGTTCCAATAAGAGCTGCAACAGGAAACGAGCCATCTGTTCCAAAGCCAAGGCATGAATGGTCTGATCCTGACATTGAACAAATCAGGAAAGATAAAAAGGCCATGAACATTCTGTTTAATGTTGTTGATGCAGACATGTTTGATAACATCATCAACTGCAAAACTGCCAAGGAAGTTTGGGACACAATACAGATAATTTGTGATGGCACTGAGCAAGTAAGAGAAAATAAAATGCAGCTCCTGATTCAACAATATGAGCATTTTTACAATGAAGAAAGTGAGTCCCTCACTGACATTTTTAGTAGATTCCAAAAACTACTAAATGCTCTTAAGTTGCAGGGAAGAGTCTATCAGACTAAAGACTCCAATCTGAAATTTCTCAGATCTCTTCCAAAGGAATGGAAACCAATGACAGTCTCATTGAGAAACTCACAAGATTATAAGGAGTTTACTTTGGAGAGACTGTATGGCATTCTGAAGACCTATGAGCTTGAGATAGGGCGGGATGAAAGAATGGAGAGAGGAAAGAAGAAAGGAGGATCCATTGCACTAGTTGTTGATCTGGAAAAGGAGAAGGAAGTGAAGATGGAAGCTGTAGAATCAACTTCAAAGGTCTGTGAGAATAAGGGTAAGGGGCTAGCTGCAGAAAGTGAAGAATCTTTGAGCCAAGATGACATGGAGGACATTGATGAGCACCTAGCATTTCTCTCAAGGAGATTTTCCAAGCTCAAGTTCAAGAAGAACTTTGGAGCAGCCAAACCAAATAGAAACATGGTGGATAAGTCAAAATTCAAATGTTTCAAATGTGGCTTGGCAGGGCATTTTGCAAATGAGTGTAGAAAGTCAGATTCCAGTAAGAAAAGGTTTGAGTCTGTGGATTATAAACAAAAATTCTTTGATCTACTCAAACAAAAGGAAAGGGCTTTTATTACACAAGAGAATGACTGGGCAGCAGATGGTGTGAATGAAGATGAAGATGTCAGCTATGTCAATCTAGCCCTAATGGCCAAGTCTGATGAAACAGAGACAAGTTCCTCAAGCAATCAGGTAATCACTACAAACCTTGCACATTTATCTAAAGCTGAGTGTAATGATGCCATAAATGACATGTCTACAGAATTGTATCATTTGCGTGTTACACTTAAGTCTCTCACTAAAGAAAATGCTAAAATCAAATAAAACAACTTATTTTTAAGTGAGAGGAATAATTCGCTTGAGTCTCAGTTTGTTGAGTTTGAGAAACTAAAAATTGAGTGTAAGATTGCCAAGGAGGAATTAACAGAGTCCTTGAAAAAGGAAGAAATTTTGAAGAAGCAGCTCGAGCGTGAACAAGCATCCAGGGATGTTCATGCTCAAATCACCAAAGTTCAAGGAATTGAGTCTTTTTGTGATGAAGCCTGGAAGAAGAATAAAGAGAAACTAGAACCTATTTTAGTAGATGGGTTGTTGACAGATGTAGACTCGACGGATGATGAGGACTATCCGTCGGATAACAAAAAGTGCTATCCGTCGAATGATGAAAATCCTCATCCGTCGGCTGTAAGTAAACCCATTAGCAAAGCCAAATTAATCAAGCTAAATGAAAAGTATGGGTCTGTTTCCAAGAACTTTGTTTCAGGAGAGTCAAGTCAAGCTAAGAAAGGGAAAAAGGCTAATGTTGGTCACATGACTGTCAAACAGTTAAGTGATAGACTTGAGAAAATTGAGGTAAAAACAGAGACTAAAAGGAAAAAGAATAGGAATGGTAAAGTAGTGATTAACAAACACAATAACTACACACCTGATAAATATGCTCCTAGAAAAATATGTGTCAAGTGTGGTAGTGTAAATCATTTGTCTGTTAATTGCAAATCTGTCATGCCTACTCCCATGTCTGTTCAGTCTCAATTTCCCAACATAAATGCCATGCCTCCCATGCCTGTTAATGCTATGTCTACACAGAATATGAATGCACAGTTTGCTAATATGTCATTTGCACCTAATCCATATTATGCTGCATACAATATGCCTCAAATGCCATTTAGCATGCCTTATTGGAATAACATGTTTGCACCAAGCATGTCATTTCCTGTTAGCCACAATATGCATGATAATTCTGTTGCATTAAATGGTTTCAAAGGCCCAACCCAAATGACTAAGGAAGAATCTGAAATTCCCAAGACAAATGAGTTAAGACCTAAGAAACAGAAGAAGAAAGCTAACAAGGAAGGACCCAAGGAAACTTGGGTACCAAAATCAACTTGATTTGATTTTGATGTGTGCAGGGAAATAGAAAGAATCTTTGGTACTTGGATAGTGGCTGTTCAAGACACATGACTGGTGATTTTACCCTGCTCACAGAGTTTAAGGAGAGAGCTGGCCCAAGTATTACTTTTGGAAATGACAGCAAAGGTTATACTGTGGGATATGGCTTGATTTCAAAGGACAATGTCATCATTGAAGAGGTTGCCTTAGTGGATGGTCTCAAACACAATCTGTTGAGTATCAGCCAGCTTTGTGACAAAGGCAACTCAGTAACCTTCAACAAAGAAGCCTGTGTTGTGACTAATAATCAAAACAACAAAGTGGTTCTCACTGATGTGAGAAGAGGAAATGTGTACCTAGCTGACTTCAACTCAACTAAAGCATAATCTGTAACTTGTCTTCTCAGTAAAGCAAGTCAAGATGAAAGTTGGCTATGGCACAAGAAGCTATCCCATTTAAACTTCAAGACCATGAATGAGCTGGTAAAGAAAGAATTAGTAAGAGGCATTCCTCTAGTGGAGTTTACAAAGGATGGACTGTGTGATGCCTGCCAAAAAGGGAAGCAGATCAAAGCATCATTCAGAAAGAAACTTGATTCAGTAATTGAAGAGCCTCTGCAACTGCTTCACATGGATCTGTTTGGACCAGTCAATGTATTGTCAATTTCAAAGAAAAGATTTTGCCTAGTAATTGTAGATGATTTTTCAAATTTCTCTTGGACATATTTCCTAAAGTCTAAAGATGAGACTAATGAAATCATCATCAATCACATAAGGCAAGTTAACAATCATCCTGATTTCAAAGTTAGAAGAATCAGGAGTGACAATGGAACTGAGTTCAAGAACTATGTCATGAGAGCATTTTGTGAGGAAAATGGAATCTTACATGAGTTCTCAACAGCAAGGACTCCACAACAGAATGGAGTAGTGGAAAGGAAGAACAGATCACTTATTGAAGCTGCAAGGACAATGCTTGAAGAATCAAAATTACCAACATATTCTGGGCTAAAGATA